>NC_140594.1:819357666-820609694 GCF_964204655.1 Triturus cristatus
AGGACTGTTAGCGCTCTAGTAGTTCTTTGGAACACTCTGGGAAGCTGCAGTAGAACACAAAGGAATCAACTGACAGTCTCTGCCCTTGTTGGATGTACATGTTTTACTGAGAATGTCAGACTTCATTCTCACATGACTGAGAAAGATAATGTGAATTTACAGAAAATAAGCTCTCAGTTTAGCCTATAGATCACCTTCCAAACCTCTGTGGTAAAAGCATGAGAAAATATTTTTCTCTCAATCATGATATCCCAGCAGAAGGCTTTTTCACATGGTGAAATCACCTTAGAACATACCACAATTCCTAAAATGAGTATGGTACCATCAACAAATGATTTATAATGTAACTAAAGTCTTAAAACCTTCTATTAACTGCAATGCTTTTTAATGAGGTGCTATCATGTATATTGGTCCCAAGATGGCTGCCAACACTTCTTGGATGAAGTGCTGACAGCCAATCAGATCTCAGGATGAGATGTGTGGTTAGGCTCCGCCCACATATATATATGCTTTTAAATGCTATTTTCTCAGGAAATACTGAACAGATTTACACCAGACCTGCAAAAGGCACTTCCTTGACCTTATGGCTACCTCTCTGCCAAATTTCAAGTAATTCTGTTCAGCTGTTCGGGCTGTAGCTGTGTCTAAAGGTCCTATGGAAAAATGCATGGGGAAAACGTGTTTTGGGACCCCCTTTTTTCTCGGCCCCTGCTTGACGAATCCCCCCGAGACTTTCAGGGTAGGAGCGGAGCGTAGCGCCCCACCTATTTTGAAAATTTCGCGAGGATTCGTCGACCGGCGCCAAAGTTATTCCAAATAGAATGTTGCGGATTTCCTATGGAAACAGGGTCCTAACTATAACTACCTACTGGCGACCGCCAGTAGGTAATATATATATATATATTCACTGAAAAAACCATAGGTTTCACACAAGTTATAGTTAGCTGTACATTTCACTCGTAAAAAAACAATGAAATTCCACGTTATAGTTAGTGCAGGCAACTATAACTCACGCGACCGCAATCCTCTGCTGATGACATATGTGTCTTTATGAAAAAGAAATATTTGTAATATATGTATAGCTAAAATTTAATGGAAGAAGACATGGGCAAATAAGTGTCTAAATACAGTATTAGCATCAGCAGAGGATTGCGGTCGCGTGAGTTATAGTTGCCTGCACTAAGTATAACGTGGAATTTCATTGGTTTTTTACGAGTGAAATGTACAGCTAACTATAACTTGTGTGAAACCTATGGTTTTTTCAGTGAATTTGCAAGGTTTTTTAAATGCTAATTCCTAACTATAACGTGTGTGAAACCTATGGTTTTTTCAGTGAATTTGTACGGTTTTTTAAATGCTAAGTTACTTTACGCCGTTCGTGCCGTGCGCGCCCACTTCACGCAGTTCGTTCCGTGTGCGCACGGTGCGCTTCGCGCACCGCGCGCCCACTTTACGCAGTTAGTGCCGTGCACATACATGAGTGATGTCACTGACCATGTCATGAGTGATGTAATATGTGACATCATCAGCAGTGCATTGCGGGCGTGCGAGTTATAGTTAGCTGAACTAACTATAACGGGGGAATTTCAATGGTTTTGTACAAGTGAAAAGTCCAGCTAACTATAACACCCCTGAAACCTATGGTTTTTTCAGTGAATTTCTGAGGTTTTTTAAATGCTAATTGCTAACTATAACGTGCCTGAAACCTATGGTTTTTTCTGTGAATTTCAAAGGTTTTTTAAATGCTAATTTCTAACTATGCCTACAGAGATAGGACATGTGAAGAAAGAAGAAAAAATGCACAGAAAGAAAAAAAAGAAGTGCAGAAAGAAGCAACAGAAGTCCTCAAAGACGAAGAAAAGTGCAGGAAGAAGGATAACGTGCAGAAAGAACCAAAAGAAGAGCAGAAAGAAGCCTTGTTGCAAAATCATCCTGTACCCTCAACTTTTTCAGACGGATACTGGTGGTAACTGAGTCTGACTAACCAGTCCTAGAGCCAGTGCTATGTTAAAAGACACTTAGAATACAGTGAAAACACCTACATACACAATTGAACATTATGCGTTGGGGTCCCCCTGTGACATTATGCGTTGGGGTCCCCCTGTGATTAGCATGACCTCCTCTGTCAGCCCCTAGTATATAATAGGGCAGGAGGATTAAAACTACCTCTTAAAACAGGCCACAGGGCGATTTTGCACACGTTAACTCAGGCCCCGTCCCCTCCCTTCACCACTGTGTAAACACGCCCTGTGTCCGTTTTTAGTTGGGAGATTAAGTTCATTTGAATCCTGAGGGTCCCTAGGGTCCAACTAGCCCACTAGGTACCTCCAGTAAGTGCCATAGAGCTGCATTGCAGAGAGGTGTAAAAAGTGGCACGGCCTGGACCACCTCTCTGCAATGCAGCTCAGTGGCGCTTACTGGAAGCACTTGGTGGGCTAGTTAGCCCCCAGGGGCCCTCAGTATTGAAGGAAAATTATATCCCCAATTTAAAACGTGCCATAGTGCGTGTTTGCACACGTCACCTCAGGCCCCGTCCCCTCCCTTCACCACTGTGTAAACGCGCCCTGTGGCTGTTCTAAGTTGAGAGATTAAGTCCCCTTGAATCCTAAGGGTCCCTAGGGTCAAACTAGACCACTAGGTACCTCCAGTAAGCGCCACAGAGCTGCGTTGCAGAGAGGTGTAAAAAGGGGCTTGGCCTCGGGACACCTGTCTGCAGCACAGCTCCCTGGTGCATACTGGAGATGCCTGTTGGGCTAGTTAGCCCTCAGGGACCCTCAGTATTGAAGAGGAATTAATTCCCCAACTTACAACTCGCCAGGGGGCGCGTTTGCAGAGTGCTGCAAGGAGGGGGCGTGGACTCCGGCACGATGCCAGTCTTTTATTTATTTTAATTTTTTAAGAAGGGGGGCTGTGTGGTTCCCCTTCTTATTCTAATTTATTGGCCCTGATGAACCCATGCCCCAGGGCCTGTCTCCTAATTATATTTTTTTGACCCCAATCCCCAGGGCCGGCCACTGTTTTTTATTATTTTTAAAAAATATATATTTATAGACACACCTAGGACATGCTGGACAAACCGTACGTACCTATCACCATGACGATTTGTGTGATATTCATTAAAAGGCGACTATGCATACAATGAATCCACGTGGAATGTATTTACACCACTAGTGAAGCTCTGACATGTCTGATGCCCTACCGTGCCTAATCCAGGTAGAAACCCTTGTTGTTTATTTATACAAACATGGGTAGCTATTGACGGGCACATTTAATACACATGCACACCAAGCCATTCAAAGGGGATTCGACAAAAATTCGACCAAAACTATGCAAGAAACCCCCCTTACGGTTAATAAAACACACATCCACTGCCGGATGTGTAATACTTTTTATTTTACTCTCTGGAAAGGGGACGAACATCACTTGAGAGTCACAGCGCGCTCCTGGCAGAGCCCAATGCTGGGTTGCACCCACCATTGCCTGCTGAGTGCCACACACCTCTGTGTTGTATTCCACTAGCTAGTGCATATGCTATGACACTCTCTAGCCCATGTGCACTGTAACACCACCCCGTGAATATGTCATGCCACACTTGTCTTCGCACGGGTTATATTGCCCCATCTAACGTGCCTTCCTCGATGCCTATGTTATAACGCACAGTGCTATGCCATACATATTACAATCTGGGATCCATATCTTTGTCACAGTGCATATGCAACGTTACACTCCCCAGTACATATTTTATATTACAACTTTAGAGACTAGTTAGGTAACACAACACTGCCCTGTGCATATTACACTCCAAGGCGCATATCGCATAGCACGCGCTAGTGCCTGTGCTATCTCGCGCTCTCCAATGAATCTGTCATTGCGCACAATGTATTGCATATTATATTTCACGCCTGGTTCATCTTATATCACACTTTTTGGTGCATAGTTTATACCATACACTATATCTAGTTTTCATTTTCAATCGTGCTCTCAGGACTATGTTCTACATAACACTGTGTTCACCTACCCTTTTCACGGGCATTACATTTTGCGATAGGGGGTGGAGGGTCAGGGGGTGTTTCTGCCAAGTGAGCCCGGAGTCACAGTCACAAACGTCCTCTTCTTCCTGAATAAAAGTGAGAATATGCTGCACACTTGTTCATATCTTAAGTAGTTCGCACAGACACACGTTTTAAAAACAATAAAGTTCCTAATACCCGCCTTCTCTGAACAGTTAGCTTGCTGCCCCATCCCCCTCCTCCCTATCCTCTGTTGTGTGAATCCATGGACTTGCCTCCTCCCTCCTGCCATGCATGGTCTGATGTGCTGCCACTGCCCTCAATTTAGTATGGTGTACCAGTCCACTCCTCCTGCCCTCCATTGCCCAATTCTATGCCCCATCATTGACCTCCTGCTTAAATTCTGTGCTTAGCTTGCTGCCCCTATTCTCCTTCCCCCTGCCCTACGATGTCTTTGTGTATGCCCCTGCTCCATCCTTTTTGCCCACCATGTTCCATGGACCTGCCACTCCTATCTACTCTGAGTGTTCTGTTGAGCTGCCACTCCCCTCCCACCTGCCTAGCATTGTCAGATGACTGTAACCTGTCCCTGCCACCTCCACCCTGCCTGTCCACATGCCATGCCCCTATCCTCTTCCTCCTGTCCTACATGGTCCATTGTACTGCCACACCCTTCTGCCCTCCCTGGTCTGTTGTGCTGCAACTGCTCCTCCTGCCTGCCCCGTGCGGTCTGTTGTGAGGCCCCTTCCCCTGAACTTTCTTGTCTGTGCACAGGTCCTGACCCTCCCTTCTATCCTCCATCGTCCTTTGTGCATGCCCCTGCACCCTCCTTCTTGCCCATCATAGCCATTGTGCTACCACTAACCCTCCCACTTGCCATGCATGGTCTTCTGTGCTGCCATGGCCCCTCCCACCTTCCCTGTGTGGTCAGTTAGCTGCCCCTGAACCCCTCCCACCTTCCCTCCATGGTCTGTGTGTATGCCATCACAGTCTCACTGTTGCTCTTCATGGTGTGTCTTGCTTCTAGGGCCCATCCTGCCTGACCTCCATGGCTATCTTGCTGCTCCTGCCCTGCCCCTTTGCCCCCAGCCCTCTGTTTACATGTGCAGACCCCTACTCCCTCCCTCCTGGCTTGTCTGTTCCATTGTAATGCCCCTGATCCATCCCTCCTGCCCTTTATGGTCTGTTATGCTGCAGCTTTCTCTCCTGTCTGTCCATTATGGTCCTGCCTCTTGCCCCTCTGTTCTCTGTTGTCCATGTGCATGGTCCTGTCCCCTCCCTCTTGCTTTCTATGGATTGTTGTGCTGCACTCCCGTCCCGCATGCCCTGTGTGTTGTATTGTGCTTCTGCAAACCCTGATGCCTGCCCTGCAGGGTCAGTTTGGTGCACCTCTCCATGTCCCTCCTTTGCTCTGTTATCCAAGTCCATGTCCCTACCCCATTTCCTTCCATGATCCAATGTACCATACTTGCGAACATTTTGAACTTGGTAAGAGGGAGATTTTGTAAAAAAAACTGGGGTATTGATTTTCCCCTTTGAGTTACATTGAAAAAGAGGAGATTGTAGACAGGAGACAGATAAAATAAAGCCCATTTGAGCTTAAAAGCATTGGACGTTTCCTGGCTGAATCGGGTCTGTTGGCATGTATGGTTGTACTACCATTGCCTCTTCCTTCTGCCCACAATGGTCTATTACATTGCCACAGCCTCTCTTGCAAGTCCTCTATTGTTGGTTGGTTTGTTGCCCCTGCCCCCCTTTCCTCTGCCCTCCATAGTCTGTTGTGCTGCCACGGCCCTTCCTGCCTGCTCAGTGTGGTTAAATTGTTGCCTTTGCACCCTCCTACCTGCCTTCAATTTTCAGAGTCCGTGCCCCTGGCCTCTGCCGCTCAACAGTATCCTAATGAACAACTAGATTGCTAACATTCTATATTTATTACAAAAGTGTGGAACGCCTGACGTCATCTTGATGTAATCAAAACTGTAATACCTAGAGCATTTCCTTTAGAAATTACATATATGAGAGGGTCTTATTGGCATCAAAATTATGGATAGTGCTCTAAAAGACTAAAATACGGACATATTTTCTGAGTTTTCAAATAGCGAGAAAGCACTTTTAAATTATTTGTTACATTTATGTTTTTTTATCCAGTTGACCATTTGATTAAATGTTGCACTTAGGGGAGAGGATGTGGTGTTACTTCCAGAACTGCAGACTTTGCAACTGGGGAACCAGGTTGGAGATTCTGCTTCAGCTCGACATTCTGTGATTCTGGTCAAATCACTTAGTCTCCCCATGTCTACAACCAAAATGAATTTGTTCTTGTGTGATGTAACCAATGCTCATGTAAAGCACTCCAATACCTGACAAGTCTGCACTATATAACACTGCAAAAACACAAAATAATAAGTGTTTTGCACACTTCTGTCATTGGGCTATATTTGGGCTACATCTGGGTGATTTTGGGCTACATTTGGGCTCTTTTGTCTCCGGTGGCCATCTTGGGAGATTTATTTGTTGTGAAGTTTCCTAATTTCCTCATGTACTGCAGTCTCCTCAGTAGGAAATGCTTTCAGTTTTTTACTTTGATTCCATCATGAAGGTATTCAGATATGTCACACATTTGCCATAAATTCTGAATGTTAGCACTCTAGTTGCTCATTAGATCACTGTAGTAAAACTACTGTTCACCATGGAAGTCTGCTCCTGGTATTAACAGTGCATTTTTCAGTCTGCATGTCAGAATTTTTTAATGAAATAGAAGAGGATTTGAGAAGTCACTCAAAATGTGCCCTCATTTTCTTTCTTCAGCATTAATCATAATTTTATGGCAAAATGAACCCCCTCATTGTGTTCCTTTTTAAATTAAATGTTTTAAGTGTTACCAGTTTATTCCAATCACGATGGCTTCAGGTGTGCCATACTTTTGTCATAATGAAGACAGTAAGCGCTCTAGTTGTTTTTAAGAACACTCTGGGACATTCTGTCATTGGGCTATACTTGGGCTACATCTGGGTGATATTTGGGCTACATTTGGGCTCTTTTGTCTCTGGTGGCCATCTTGGCAGACTTATTTGTTATGAAGTTTCCTAATTTCCTCATTTACTGCAGTCTCCTCAGTAGGAAATACTTTCAGTTTTTTACTTTGATTCCAAAGGCATTCAGATGTGTCACACATTTGCCATAAATTCAGAATGTTAGCACTCTTTTTGCTCATTAGATCACTGTAGTAAAGCTACTGCTCACCAGGGAAAACTGCTGCTGGTATTGAAAGTGCATGTTTCAGTCTGCATGTCAAAAATTTTTAATGAAATAGAAGAGGATTTGAGAAGTCACTCAAAATGTGCCCTAATTTTTCTTTCTGCAGCACTAATCATACTTTTTATGGAAAAATGAATCCCCTCATTTTGTTCCTTTTTAAATTAAATGTTTTAAGAGTTACCACTTTAATCCAAGCAAGATGGCTTCAGGTGTGCCATACGTTTATCATAAGTAGGACTGTTAGTGCTCTAGTTGTTCTTTGGAACACTCTGGTAAGCTGCAGTAGAACACAAAGGAATCAACTGACAGTCTCTGCCCTTGTTGGATGTACATGTTTTACTGAGAATGTCAGACTTCATTCTCACATGACTGAGAAAGATAATGTGAATTTACAGAAAATAAGCTCTCAGTTTAGCTTATAGATCACCTTCCAAACCTCTGTGGGAAAAGCATGAGAAAATATTTTTCTCTCAATCATGATATCCCAGCAGAAGGCTTTTTCACATGGTGAAATCACCTTAGAACATATCACAATTCCTAAAATGAGTATGGTACCATCAACAAATGATTTATAATGTAACTAAAGTCTTAAAACCTTCTATTAACTGCAATGCTTGTTAATGAGGTGCTATCATGTATATTGGTCCCAAGATGGCTGCCAACACTTCTTGGATGAAGTGCTGACAGCCAATCAGATCTCAGGATGAGATGTGTGGTTAGGCTCCGCCCACATATATATATGATTTTACTTTTGATTTTCTCAGGAACTACTGAACAGATTGACACCAGACCTGCAAAAGGCACATCCCTGACCTGAGGACTACCTCTCTGCCAAATTTCATGTAATTCTGTTCAGCCGTTCGGGCTGTACCTTGGTCTAAAGGTCCCTATGGAAAATTGCAAGGGGAAAACGCGTTTTGGGACCCCCCTTTTTTCTCAGCCCCCGCTTGACGAATCCCCCCCGAGACTTTCAGGGTAGGAGCGGAGCGGAGCGCCCCACCTATTTTGAAAATTTCGCGAGGATTCGTCAACCGGCGCCAAAGTTATTCCAAATAGAATGTTGCGGATTTCCTATGGAAACATGGTCCTAACTATAACTATCTACTGGCGACCGCCAGTAGATAATATATATATATATATATATATTCAAAACAATGGTGTCCCGTTGAAGAAGCACTCGGACCAGTGAGAAAGGTTACCAGCCTTTATTTAGAAGTACGGACCAATTTCAATCCGCTGGTGCATGAAACAGCCTGCCGTCTTCGCCGACGCGTTTCGAGTAGTCTCTTCTTCTAGGGCTTTTCACGGAAGGTACGTGCATAGCGCTCCTCCTCCGATATTTAAATGTTCACCCTGAGTAGGGCTGCCTGAGCAATCATCAGCATTCTGGGAGTTGGAGCGCCCATCAGCACCCTGGGAGTTAGAGTGCTTCATTCAAATGAGAAATCTCGTGCACAATTACTGTTAAATAAAACCTGGCATGGCCCCCAGTGGATGAAATAGTCCTCAATCTTGCCTCACTTTCCCGCATTGTGGTTAGTGAATCTTGTCCACGCGGCCCCCTCTGTATAATGGGGTGGTGCTTCGTCGCGACTGGGCAGCCGCCTACAAATTCAAAACAATGGTGTCCCGTTGAAGAAGCACTCGGACCAGTGAGAAAGGTTACCAGCCTTTATTTAGAAGTACGGACCAATTTCAATCCGCTGGTGCATGAAACAGCCTGCCGTCTTCGCCGACGCGTTTCGAGTAGTCTCTTCTTCTAGGGCTTTTCACGGAAGGTACGTGCATAGCGCTCCTCCTCCGATATTTAAATGTTCACCCTGAGTAGGGCTGCCTGAGCAATCATCAGCATTCTGGGAGTTGGAGCGCCCATCAGCACCCTGGGAGTTAGAGTGCTTCATTCAAATGAGAAATCTCGTGCACAATTACTGTTAAATAAAACCTGGCATGGCCCCCAGTGGATGAAAAAGTCCTCAATCTTGCCTCACTTTCCCGCATTGTGGTTAGTGAATCTTGTCCACGCGGCCCCCTCTGTATAATGGGGTGGTGCTTCGTCGTGACTGGGCAGCCGCCTACAAATTCAAAACAATGGTGTCCCGTTGAAGAAGCACTCGGACCAGTGAGAAAGGTTACCAGCCTTTATTTAGAAGTACGGACCAATTTCAATCCGCTGGTGCATGAAACAGCCTGCCGTCTTCGCCGACGCGTTTCGAGTAGTCTCTTCTTCTAGGGCATTTAAATATCGGAGGAGGAGCGCTATGCACGTACCTTCCGTGAAAAGCCCTAGAAGAAGAGACTACTCGAAACGCGTCTGCGAAGACGGCAGGCTGTTTCATGCACCAGCGGATTGAAATTGGTCCGTACTTCTAAATAAAGGCTGGTAACCTTTCTCACTGGTCCGAGTGCTTCTTCAACGGGACACCATTGTTTTGAATATATATATATATATGCAGTTGCTCAAAATCCTCGAACCTCCGCGGTGATGTGCACGCAGCAGCAGCAGCGGCGAACAGAGGAAAACGGACCCCGATTACTGGCAGGTAGATTTTTATTTTGCTCCTTCTCTCAGTGACGCATTTCGGGCACAGCCGAGCCCTTGATCACAAACTGGTAACAGTCCGCCATTACAATTTAAATATGCTAAGTGAGTTTGCTTACTGTGTCACGTGATCATAGACACAGAAAACAGATTTCTGCAAAGACAGATTACGTGAAGTCACTTATTTATATATATATATATTTTTTTTTTTATTTAATATATCAGTGTTTATTAACTTTGTGATTTCATATAATTGTTTCATTGATGTAATAAAATAGTTATATTATTATCTCTAAAAAAAGGATTTGGTTTTAGAGTTGATGTAGTTTTTGAGGTTTTTGCCTGGTTGATTTATAATTTATGATATGGTTTGGCTATCATTTCCAAGTAATGTAGTCCTTTATTATTTAGAAACGGTTTCACTTTTAATTGTAGCATGCCATACATTCTTTTATATTGTTTGCTAAGTTTAGGGCCAATTTGGGTAACAGACTGCTCTATTCTTAGTTCTTGGTAGCTTGGCTCTTTTTGTAATGCTTTGATAAATTTGCATAATGTAGGTTGAGTTCTACCTAGTGTTGAGCCTTCCACTGTGTTGTTTGTTTTGGCTTCCAGTGCCAAGGTGCTATCTTAGGCATTCAACCATGATATCTGGAATTCAGCTTGGTGTCTGTGTCCTGACCGATGCAGTCTGCCAATCCCAGTGTCTTCTAAATAGGCCATTCGGGGACTAAGGGCCTGATTTTGAGTTTTGTGGTCCGTTGTCCACCAAACCCAAGGTGGTGTAGCAGTGGCAGTGCGTAGTGGCCTCCGACCACCGTATTTTGAGTTTGGTATTCGGACCGCCATTGGAACTCTGCAACTGCTGGGGATCCATGATCCCTCAGTGGTGGCGTGGCAGTCAGAGGCTCGCAATATGCTGGCAGTGAGCCTGTGGCACCGCCAAGCATATTATGACTTTCCTCACTGCCACAGTATTCATGGGGGTTAGCCCGCCATGAAAAGTGTGGCATTGAGGAAACAAAGGGTGTTCTACAGTTACCTCAAGGCATGGGGATGTATGCAGTGGGACACATGGTGTGCCCCCCTATGTGCAAGCACCCTCTGTTACTGCGGCATGGACTTTACAGTCCATGCTGTGCAGGAACGGGCTTTGGCGCTCACACAGCACTTCCTTACTGTAGCTCATATATAAGCCTTTGCACACCACTGCTGTGGGACCGCCAAAGGACTGCCTTCCTGCCAGACCAGGAGAAAACTCCTAATCTGGCGGCGGTCAGCTGTTGAGTTTGACGGTGTGGGAGTGAGGCGGTGGTGTGATCATTTTGTTGATATAAAGGACTTTCTTTTAGTAAGTTATAGTGGTTGGCGACCTCTGTAACAGGGATGTAGGTTAGTGGTGTCATTTATTTTATTTTGAAATGAATTGTCTGTCAGTGGTGTATTCTACACGAAGAGGCCAATTACAAGTTTGGCGGTGTGGGAGCAGGCCACCACACCACCGCCTCACTCCCAAACTACCAATCAGGGCCACCCACCAGATTCTGAGTATTATCGTGGTCCGGTGGGCGGGAGATGTGGTGGTCCCGCGGCGATGCATTTTAAAGGCACGTATGTGAGCCTTACACTGCACCGCCGTGGCATGCCTGTGCACGATCCTGCAGGGCATGGACTTTGCAGTCCATACTATGCAGGAATGGGATTCATGCACATGGGGACCAACATGTACCCCGTACATGTACCCCGATGCACAGGGCCAATAGGGGGCCCTGTGCAGCCCTCTTTATTTCCTCTCTACCAGGAGTTTCATGAAGTAAGAACCTACATCAGACAGCTGGTGGTGAGGAAAGTCGTAAAATGCTTGGCAGTACCGCAGGGCACTACAGCCACGCTATCCTGGCAATTGTGCGGTGCCATGGTGGTCCGATTGCTCAAGTTGTATTCTGGTGGTCGGACCGCCAGTGCTGCAGTGGCCAGACCTCCACTGCTGCACCACCGTGAGTTTGAGCGCCAAACTCATAATTAGGCCCTTAGGGTAGATTTTTAGAAGTGTCGCCATATACTTTGAATAAAGCGATAGTAACAGGCTTGTATGGCTGTGTGGGGGTATAGTTTTAGAATTGTTTGAATCATGGCTCGTTCAAGTCTATGATTATTTTTTGGTAGTTATTTCTTTGTTGTTTTGTATAGTTTAGGAGTTCATATTAGGTGCTGCTTTGCTTGTTTGGTAGTAAAGTATATATGAAAGAGATATTTGTGTGTTGATATATGGTGTATGTCTGAGTAAATGGTTTGGGAAACGTTTTGAAGGTACCATTCATCATTCTTGTTCGGCATTCGGTAAATTTCATTAGGTTGTTTGCTGTAGAGAAGATTAGGATTCATTTTTCATTATTTAGATTGTCATGCAAAAGGAAGGACTCTTCATTATGTGTAATTGTTAAATGGTTAGGTATGTGTTTGTCTTGGTATGTTCTAGGGGCAGGTGAGGTATCACTGGTGACTTTTTTTAGTGCATGCAATTAAACGTTTTAACGTGGGGATAGTTGGTAGTCAGCCTGTTATGTATACGGGGACTTTGAGTAGTATGCCTTTAAGGATTTTGCTTGTGTGGTTCCTGGGAGCTAGTGCTTGCCTCTGTTATAGCTTGTATTATTTCTCTAACTTCAATTTCTGTATCATTTGGTGGGTGTTTTTGCTCTTTTGCATTATTTACAAATGTATCTTTTGCAGTTGCCCTGCCGTAGCATTCATTTGAATAATATTTAGTACATTTCCAGTTGATTGTTTCTGTTGATGCACTTTCTTAGCTGTTGGTGGAGCCCATGCAATTTAATAATTTTTATCCTTTCTGTGAAGTGATAAATTTGGCAGCTTTTATCATTGTATCTGTAAGTAGTTTAATAGTATAAGTATATATTATAATTTAACAAATATGTTAAAAAATTCAGTAACTTGCAATTTGTCTACTTGTGTGATTTTTGGGGATGTTTTGCATGGTTTTGCCACTTTTCTTTTTAGATAATTTTAACCTGGAGCAGGAAATTACTTTTCTGTTGAAAAAGAAATAAAAGTTATATTATTAAAAAGTGGTATTTTGTTAATAGAATTGGTGGTTTAGTGAATTTGGTTATTTTTGGTCATTATTTGGGAGTTTGTTCTTGGTGCTTTGTTGTAGTTGATATTAACTGGCAGTTTGTTGGTTTGGAAGTTGTTGTTTTTTTCTTTTAGTGTATGTAAAAAGATAAAGGTTACATAGTGTGTTCCTAAGTATTTGTTAAATTATATTTTTCAGTTTCATAACAGTTCAATTTTTGTTTAAATTAAGTATTACTTGTTTATGTAGTTGTTAAGATGTGTTATTTCTTTTTTAATTGTTTGTTGTGAGAATCTGCAGAGTTTCGTCCATTTGCAGCTTTGGTCGTTTTTGGAAAAGAAACAATAGATGAACGGAATGCTGGACAATGCAAACATTCACCCCCCCCCCAGTCACAAGGATCAGGGTTAAATCCATCATTCTTTTCCTAACCACACCACCCCAGTTTGGACCCAGCCATATGTAAATCAGTCTTGACCCTGTTCCTTGTGGGAACAATCCAGCCGAACTGCCAAGCCAGGTCCTTCCTGGACCTGAAACAAGCATCCTGGGACCGGTTTTAGGGCATCACCCTTCATCAGCCAGGCTAGCTTCAATCCAGTGGTGTAGTGAGCACGGGACCCACGTGTGGGCATACCCTTCCCACTTAGGGTGACATAATAAAAAGAAACAATTGATGGACGGAATGCTGGACAATGCAAATATTCACCCCCAGTCATAAGGATCTGGGTTAAGTCCATCATTCTTTAGTTCACTAATCCACCCCAGTTTGCCCGGGTACAGGTATGCCCAGAAGTGCGTCCAGTGCTCTCCATGCCACTGGAGTCAAGCTATCCTGGCTGATGAGGGGTGAAACCCTGAAACCGGTCCTAGGATGCTTGTTTCCAGTCCAGGGAGGACCTGGCCTGGCAGTTTGGGCTGGACTGCTCCCATTGGGCACAGGTTCAAGACTGATTTGCATATGGCTGGATATAAACTAGAATGGCATGAGGAGCAAAAAACGATGGATTCAAGCCCAGATCTCTGTACTGGGGTGAATGTATGACATTTTTCTGCATTCTGCCCATCAATTGCTCTTTTTGCATTTGTCACCACCGAGTGGGACAGGTATGCCCAGACGTGGGTCCCATGCTCTCCATGTCACTGGAGTCAAGCTATCCTGGCTGATGAGGGTGAAACCCCAAAACCGGTCTTAGGATTCTTGTTTCCAGTTCAGGAAGGACCGCACCTTGTCTGGCAGCTCGGGCTGGACTGCTCCCATTGGGCGTAGGGTCAAGGCTGATTTGCATATGGCTGGGTTCAAACTGGAATGGCATGGGGAGCAGAAAAAGGATGGATTCAGGTCCAGATCTCTGTACTGGTGTGAATTAATGACATGGTTCTGCATTCTGTCCATTAACTGTTCTTTTTGAATTTGTCACCCTGAGTGGGATGGGTATGCCCAGATGTGGGTCCTGTGCTCTCCATGCCACTGGAGTCAAGCTATCCTGGCTGATGAGGGGTGAAACACCAAAACCGGTCCTAGGATGCTTGTTTCCAGTCCAGGAAGGAGCTGGCCTGGCAGTTTGGGCTGGACTGCTCCCACTGGGCAAAAGGTCAAGACTGATTTGCATATGGCTGGGCTCAAACTGGAATGGCATGGGGAGCAAATTTAAAATGGATTCAGGCCCAGATCTCTGTACTCGGGTGAATGTATGACATTGTTCTGGATTTTGTCCATCAAATGTTCTTTTTGCATTTGTCACTCCGAGTGGGACTGGTATGCCGAGATGTGGGTCCTGTGCTCTCCATGTCAAGCTATCCTGGCTGATGAGGGGCGAAACCCTAAAACCGGCCTTAGGATGCTTGTTTCCAGTCCAGGGAGGAACTCGCCTGGCAGTTCCGGCTGGACTGCCCCCATTGCGTACAGGGTCAAGACTGATTTGCATATGGCTCAGTTCAACCTGGAATGGCATGGGGAGCAAAAAACAATGGATTCAGGCCCAGATCCATGTACTGGGATAAATATATGACATTGTTCTGCATTCTGCCCATCAATTGTTCTTTTTGCATTGGTCATTTTTGGAGCATTGAGGGCCTTATTTATGAGGCTCTTACACTTCTTTTGCATAATTGTTTGTGAGGCTGCAGCAGTGTAAGAAATGTGTGACACTGTGGCATATTTACAAAGTGACGCATCTAGGCAGATGTGTCACTTTGTAAACCCCGGCGCTACATTGTACCTGCAACAGGTGTAATGTATGGAGGGTGGGTGTTCCGGCACAAAAAAAGGCTTGTAGAAGTTTTGCAGTGAAATCTATGAGATTTCACTGCAACACTTCCACGGCCTCACTGTGTTAAATCCTTACACCTGCTGGAAGCAGATGTAAGGGGTGATGCAGGCGTTTTCACTTGCCCCATGTGAAATGACATAGTGCTAGAGTTGCATCTGGTTCCAGATACACTCCAGCAATTCGCCATTTTTTCACTAACAGATACGTTAGGATTCTGACGTATCTGTTAATCCTTGCAACATAAAGGGCGCACTGAAAAGTGTTGCATCCCTGTTTTACCACAGTGATGCAACACTTTTCATAAATGGGACCCTTAGTTGTTTTAATTAGTGTGCCATTTATATTGTTGGTTTAATTGTTTGATTGATTTTGTCGTTTAAAGTTGCTTAAAGTGTTATTTATTTTTTTTGTATGGTTTAAATTATTTTTTATCTGTTGGGTCCATGTTTAGTGAACACTAATTTATGCTATTTTAGTGGTATAATACATAGTTTGTTTTATTGACTTGTGCATTTCTTTGTTTATATATATTTATTTATATCTATATTTAAATGTTTATAGTTAATAATAATGCTTTTGGTGTTTTTATTGTATGTATTTTAGGTGTTCGTTTTTTTAGGGTGACTGTTTAATTTTTGGTTGAAGTGATATATTTTTATTTAATGTAGATGTTCCGTACAAGCTTTGTGTTTATTAGAAGTCATTTTAAGTTAACACTGTTCTTGTTATATTTTTTTAAGGTTTATTAGTTATGTTGGCGATATTATTATAGTTGAATCAATATTGTTGACATGTTATATGTTTATTTGTAGGAGATGATATGTGTGTTTCAAATATTTTTGTTATTGATATATGTCAAAATCGTGGTTTTTGAGAATGATATTTGTGTGCTCAATATATTTATTTTTATAATTAGGTATATGGAGTTGATATTTTTGTTTGTGATATATAATTTCCAATATCAGTGTAGTGTATTTTGATATTAGTTGGATCAGTATTTTATCAGTGATCCCTTAGGCTGAACTCAATTGTCAGGAGATTCAGGTTTGAGTTATGAAGCAGTTCACTTATTTTGCTAACAGCTTATTTAAGTTACATGAACCTAATGTTGTAATATTGTTTTAACTCCAAATCCACTATAATCAAAACTGAGATCTTAGCTTTGACATATGAACATTTTGTGATCTTAGACCAATCACATCACATGTTTGAAATTGTCATTATGTATTCAGTAAATGGGTATATAGTCGTTAAAGGTAAAATACAGTTCAGTGTGATTGCATTTCTAATTACATGTTTAACCCCCCATACGCCCTCGATCCCCAATAGATCCGGGTGTGTGGAATCCCATTTTATACAAACAATAACACCACAAAAATGTCTTTGGATGAGTATAATCCGTGGAGGTGATACTCTCCATTGCATAGCAACCACTGCAATAGACTCATGACACTCTAGAGTAGTCATCAGCACTTAAGGTTAAGTCAACCTGCCTGCTTGAACTACTGTCTTAACTGAGTAAGTAAAGTACAGCTTTTACTAGTCTATTTGCCTTACTCTCCACAGTAGAATATAACTCTGCTTATACAACAGACACAGCACAAATATGCCATAGAGTAGAATATCAATATGGTGGCAATAGTACAAATGTGCAATAGCACTTCAGCTGTCATACAAACACATCCAGCAGCACACATCGGAACAGTGGTCTCCAACCTTTTTTGTGGTGAGAGCTACTTCAGATCAGTGAAAATAATTGTAAGCTAAGGAAGGCTAAGCAACTCGAGCATTGTTACCTGACAACCCCACTCTGAGCTTCATTGACTTTAAGCCTAATGTCCATAGAGCAACATACTATGGTTTGAACAAAAAACTTTGACTAAGGGCACTATGACAGGGCTGCCGCATGTGTCAGAGAGAATATGGTCTTCAAGGATGTATGAACATGTGTACAAATGAATGGGATATATGTCTATGCGTGACTGAGAATCTGTCTTGTATGTACCTGTGGGACAGGACATACCTTTCACTATATGTGGCACCATTCCATTTATAGCACAAGCATACAACCGTGTTTTTTAAATAGGAGAAAATTAAAGTGCAGAAAAATGTTCAGCAAAAATGTTCATAATATGGAACATTTTTCTGCACTTTACCTTTCCCTAATTAAAATAATGGTTGTATTTTTCAGTTATAAATATGGCACTGTGTCCACCAGCCTCTGGTAGCAAGATGCCTACTATGGGTAAAGGCGACACTTTGAAATGGGCGAAAATTAAAGCGAAGAGTTGAAGTTATTTTTATATGGATCACATTAAACTTATTATTAAAGTTGTCTTCCATTGTCAAGTGCCATATTTACAAATAGCAGGCAACTTGCACCCTGTGACTTGTAGAGAAGGGCCCATATTTACAAGCCCCTATCACCATCAAAACATCACTTTTCTCTACTTTGTAGTGGCTATAAAGGCTTCGCCTTATTCAAAAGGCGGCGTTAAGCCACTTAATGTGTTTTAACACCACCTTGTGAATAAGGCACCCCTTCACGCTATACTCACGGTGAAAGGGGTGGGCAATGGGTGTTGTGGTGGGCGTTTCACAGCAACACCCATTGATTTTGGCGCTGCCCCATATTTACAAGGGTATTATAAATATGGGGTAGTGCCAAAATTAAGAACAGGCAAAACCTGGTCTTACCCTGGAGCAATGAGGGAACATTTTTGATTTCACCATGTGTGCTGCATTTTAAATCCTCTATGTGTGCTGCTTAATGCAGCACGCATAGAAACAGCAAAACAACATTGATTGTTTATGTGCAGGAAGGTATCCCTTCCTGCACATAAACAATCACTAAACAAAATGACGTTTTGCAACTTCTATGTGTGCTGCATTAAGCAGCACACATAGAGGTTTTAAAACACTGTTTCAATCATTCCGCTCAATACAGGCACCCTTGCACTATGATGCAAAGGTGCCTGCATTGGTGCTAGGCAGCTAAATTAGCACCAGCACAGGGGGAAACGCAAGGCTTCACCATATTCTTGTAAATACTGTGAAGCCCTGCATTTCTGGATTGGCAGAGCACAGCCTTAAGCCAAGGAGGCTAACACCGTGCTCTGCCACTTCCTTGTAAATATGCCCCAAAGTGTCGCATTTGTAACAGAAAATACAGCCCTCTGTTTAAATGGGAGGGATTTAAAGTAAAGAAACATGCCTCACAAACATTAAGACGTAATTGGCTTAATTGAAAGTGGGGAAAAGCATTAAGATCATGATTCAAATAAATATTTTTCTCCACTTTAATTTTCTCCCATTTTTTTTTTAAATTGACTGTATTGTTCAATTAGAAATATGGTACCGTGTCTACTGGCCACTGGAAGCAAGAGCCTGTTATTTGTAACACTTTGAAATGGGGGAAAATTTAAATGAAGAGTTAACTTAATCATAAGGTCACTTTTCATTTTAAATATATCGCATTTAAAAGCATTCAGAAACATCATTCAGTTCTCATGCTCCAATAATGAGTTGACAAGGACTTTTATTTAAGACTTAAACACCTCAGTGTATCAGTTCTTCACCTCTGTGCTGCAGTGTGAGCCATAAACCTGACTGACCGCTACTCATTACCAGGCCCTGCAATCTATAGCCTGGTAATAATAATATAAAATAAACACAGCCCTCCTTTAACGTTAAAAGAAATACGTGACCCTGTGCGTATTTAAAAATTAACTCAAGGATAGGAGCTACTCTGAAGGTATCTAAAAGCTACTAGTAGCTCGTTATCGACTAGGTTGGAGACATCTACATTAGGCACAAACATGCACACACATCAAATATGGCACAAATATGCCACATAGGTGGGTATCAATGTGTTTACAATAGCACATATTTATAAAAAAAGCCTACTAGCATAACATTCACACACATCCAACATAGCACCAATTAACCACCTATGTGGTTTAAACGTCCTGGGGCATTTAGTAGCCCCAGCACTGCTCAAGCAGAACACTAAAGGCAGCACCCAATGCAGCAGAGCCTCATCACTTATCTAAGCACCATCACCCAGTAATATTATGCATTACTGCACACAAAAAACCTCTTCCGGAACAGAATGCATAAAGAGAGAAAACACGTGACTCAATCAACAATGCCCAAATATGCAATAAAATAGGGACGTACTAACTTTCAAACTTTCATATGTAAGCATTAAACTATACTTCCACTAGCAAAGATGAAACAGAATGCAGCCCATCATCCCCAAGGATCCTTATAGTACGTCCCTTTAACTGGCTCCTAGGGCAACCAACATCAGATGCCTCTGCTCGCTTTCTACCACAAATAAACATCATCTATGCAATAAGTGCACATCCCGTTTGAAAAAATATGTTATCGGTCTCTGTACAGCCCTTTGGCCTCACACTTCACATCCACAACAAATGAAGGCTCTCATTTAAATTATGGCAGACGCCCCACAAGGTCAGCTAGAACTCTGGCCTCTGTTCCCCTGGCACTAGAAGCCTGCCTAATATAGAGATGCCTGGTTGCCTGATTGTGATCTCTGTGCCTTGAGTGCATCGAGTGGCCTGGCGAACATTGCTGGGTTGGAGAGAGCATGCACAGAAGCTTGCCTGGGAGCGCAAATCATTGGCGCTAACGGCCAATCCTGAAGCTGCTCTCATTCATGAGAGCAGCTTCAGGAATGAACGCAGTGCAGTCTAGGAGCCTGTGCCTGCCTGTATAGGAGAGGAGAAGAAGAGCTTGATGTAATGCTGATGAGCGGCAGCTGCAGGTAAGTTCTTTTTTTATTTTTTGTATTTCTCTCCCTTGTCCCCCATCCACCCCCATCCCCCTGTCCCCCTGCTCGAACTCCTTTTCCTGACATGAAGTGCTCCTGGAGTCCACTACATGGGATTGATGTTTCCATGGCTGAAGAAATGGGGCTAAAAGTAAAAATAAGTATTTATAGAACACAAAACAAATGCCTCAATTTACTAAGCCTGGGCGGTGAACTCCGCTCGCTCGAGTTTTTTTCCTCGATTGCGTTCAAGTTGGCGAGCTTGGAAAATAAACCTTCCGGCGAGATTTCTCAAAGCGGGGGGTCAGGTTTCTCATTGCGAGTGGTCGCGCATTCTCGCGACCGCTCGCATTGAAAAACTGCCCGTTCGAGATGAGAATGCTGCCGCTCGAGTAAAAATCTACTCGAGCGGCAGAAAAGGTTAGCTTGTGCTGGGCATGGTGCTGTTCGCAATGATTGCACAGTGCAGACAAGCATCTGGCACTGTGCAATCATTTGAGAACTGCATTTTTCTACCAAACTCCGCCACTTGCGGAGCTCTGCATAGTGCAACTGAGTTTTTTTTGCACTTCACGTAGCTTCGCGCAGTGCAACTCAGTGAACTCCACCCAGGGTTACCATTTACTTGATTTTATGACCCCCACCTGGCTCCAGTCAGAAATGTGTACCAGTGTATCAGAGCCTGAAACTGAAGGGTAACCATTTAGGGAACACGGAGTGTGAAATCTCACAGGATTGCTGATCCCGAAGCATACACAATTGCTGGGAGCCCAGTGCGCTTCCCCCTCTGGGTGCGCTGCTGCGTCCTAGCTCATTACCGCTCACCCACCTCATGATGCGGCTGATCAGCACGTGGTGGGATCCGATTTCTTACCAAACCTCCAATACATGCACGGTTAGAAATGTTTTGAAAGAAACCTCTGTGCTGACCAGTCAGTCAGACATAAACCTGACGCCAATTTGCCAACTTTTAGAGCAGCACAAAAACTAAATGTTGCTGCACTGTACTGCGTTGGGTCAAAGGGAGATTAAAAAAATAGTGCTATGTCTATTAAGATAAGGCAATGTTTTTCTTTCCCCCAGTGATGGCACACTTTAGGCTGCCATGTGCCAACGCACACAGCTTATCACCAAAGTGCAAGGGACTGTGCATTTTGTCAAGCATAGATTTTGTAGAGGAGGGCTCTCCTACCAGTACAAAAACTATGCTTTGACTTAGTTTAAATACTTTTTGTACTTTTAATATGTGCTGCACAGTGAAACACACATGCAAGGCAGGAAAACTAAGGAGACTTTTCAAACTTGATCCACTGTTATGCCTGCCTCGAGAAGGCATACATTTTGGTACAAATCTCTGTCTACAAATGTTAGGAAATTGGGGTTTGCGTCAAACTTCATGGGTGGTTGCATGGGAAAGCACATGTACCACCCATGGAACGCCGCCTTGATGCACAAGAGTACATAGTGCTACTTTGTCTATTCTAGGCAACTTACCAAGGCTAATCATCATTTACCTTGGAAAGTTAATTCCAGCACAACATGTTGTGCCTGGTTTGCATCACTTTTATGATGCAAACCAAGTGCAAACGGTCAGCACATTTCCCCCTCAGTGTGTGCCTGTGTTAACTTCTTTGAGCTTAACTCACACTTGCAAACAAGTTATGTTGCCACAGGATCAGCTTCTGACAAGGTAAACCAAACCTTTTACTTTACAGGCTTAATGAAAAGAGTATTATTGAGCTTGATAACAGTAACAACTTATTGTCCTGGTATTTTGTTACTCACAGCTTAATACAAGTACTCCTATTAAGTATCTGAGCAGATGCAACACTATAATTTCTCATTATTTAACTAACTAATTTCTTTTCTTAGATTTCAGATTGCCATTAACCTCAGTGAAGAACGTTATGCTTTAATCTTTGGATTCAATACGTTCATTGCTTTGGCCCTTCAGACAATCGTGACTGTTATTGTTGTTGACTCCAAAGGTCTGGGTTTGGATATTTTCACTCAGGTACTGTGTGCTCTTTCTCAATTTTTCATTGGTGTTTCATATATTTTGCTTTCTGCCATTTTTAGGTGCCTCAAGATCAGTGCTTAACTTGAGCCGGTCATAGCAGTTAGGGGCCACCAGTACTCATTTTTGGGGACAGGCACTAACGGATTCTCACTAGAAAAGGGAAGAGGAAGAGAAAAGTGGGAATACAGTGACAAAGGGAGAAAGCAGAGACAAAAGAGAAGCTACAAGAGTGACAAAGAGAAGGAGTTTCTGGTGATGGATTAAAGAGGCATGAAGTGGAATCAAGACTGCCCAGTATTAGTATTTGGTCCACCATCCTTTGATAGTGCCACCCGAGGGCTTTTGAGCAAAATGTTGGGCCCCTGCACTTATTCTAATGTGAATTAAGCACTTTTCAAAATGATATTAATTACCGCAGAGTTTGGAAGCTTTGTGGTTTTGTGCAAGGAACCCCCATCTAAAGACCCTAGCAGAATGACATGTAATGTGGTTGGTCTCAATCACATTGAAACTGTAACTTAAGGCTCTATTAATACAAATCAGCTGCCACTTTTTAACAATTGCCCCAGGTGGCAGGTGGTGGGGACCAGTACCAATTTTTGGGAACCAGATTGTATGTTTCATCTTGCAATCCACAGCAGAAGACAGAGAGATAGAAAAAGGAGAAAGAAGGGGAAAGAAAAAATAGGAACCCTGTGACAACGGAGGGGGGGCAGATATAAAAAAGAATTAACCAAAGTGACTTATAGATTCTGGAGGGTAGGATATGGAAAGAAAGAATTGTGAGATAGAATCAAGACTGCACAGCCTTGGTGCTCAGCAACCTTTGGTTTTGGCAACAATGGTGTCGGGCTCCTAAAAAAACATAGGGCCACTGCACTTTTTTCACGTTTTTTTTTTCACAAAACATTTTATTAAAGTTTTTGCCTGACAATGGCCCAGAGGACCAACCCCAGATATAGTAAATCTCTGAATGAATGGCACAGCATTATCCCCATTGAGAATACCAAGGAGTAATAGAAACAAAAAAAAAAGAATACAATAGTGAAACATAAACGTATGCGCAATGTCTTTCGGATGCCTCCCACACCCAATCGTGTCCCATAGTCCGACATATGTATACATTAAGGAACATGACGGTCTATATGAGGGGGCATTGCTACGCAGCTAAAGATGGCAGACGTGCTCTGTTAGAGCTCCGCTGTACATCCACCAAAATCCGTCCATTTATCCTGTCCAAAGCTCCCCTGGGGCCACCAGGTAGCTCTGTGAAGAACTGTTGAGCCTGTGTCTGATCCCAGAGACTCATGGTTCCCAGTGCGCTGCTGGGTACCGTCGCTGCGGGCGGAGTAGGCGTGGCCCTGTTCCGTGAAAAGTGAGGTGCGGCCCGTGGCTGCAGAGGAGGCCCGAGGTCCATCCCGAGATCTAGTGGGGTCATACCAGCGAACTCCCAGGCAGAGTGGCTGCTGAACCCCCTCCCCACTTTGATGATTCAAGCCATGTGGTCGCTGACCGCCAGCTGGAGCTGAACGGTGACCAGGCATCAGCAGCAACGGCCTGGTGGAAGCTTCGTGGGCCAGTGGCCTGCTCTGAGGCTGGTGATGATATCAGAGGCCTGGCTCGTGGGAGAATCAAAGGACTCCAAAATGTACTATCCCACAGATTCTGTCATACAAATAAACAGAGGTAAGCACTGCCAGGGGGGAGCAGTTTGGCGCCTTCACCCTGAGATCAGCGGAGAGGAGCTGATGGCCACCATTATGAGTGCCAGCCAGTCCGGGAGGTGATTTAAGAGAGAAGAAGAGAGGGCGGCACCCACGCTGAACAACCATATATCCCTGAAAGACCTGGGGGCCCATCATACAGAGGTGCAATGTACATCCCCTTCACACCGAGCACAAGTGTGGGTTTGGTGCTGGCCCCTTGAGCAAGAAGCCCCCTTAGACTATACAGGGGAATAAACTGACACAGAGGCATTCACGGAAGGACCGCTGGGTGTGGACTCTGACCTACACGACTGCCTAACGAATACTGGACCTGCTTGTATCCGACGGTTATGGGCACACATGAAGGGTCTTGTTGAGTAACATGAAGTAGAGCTACTAACGCTAAAGGGAATAAGTACACCAACTGAAGCGAACGTGACATTGCAGTGGCGGGCAACTCAGTCCCGAACACTTGCAGTACTACAACATCCCGCAACCGCTGAACACGATGGTGGCAGAGTGGAGAAACAGCGATCACCAACCCAGCTGATACTGAATTCCTGGAACATAGAGTAGATCGTTGCAGGCGCACTGGAGGTGGCAACTGCGGTCCTCCCCTATCGCTCCATACTCAGATCACCAGAACTACTAACCCTGGGACATGACAACTACGCACTAGAGAGAAGGTGGAGGGGACAGATCATTGCCACAGGTTATTCAGCTTTCACAAAAGGCACACTGGTTTGGGTAAGACCGGGCACCCCATTTAGAGTCGAGGAATCACTCATAGACACAGACAGCCATTATGTTTTGGTAAGGGGACATCTGAACAGTAATCCAGTCATAATTGCATCACTATACACGCCCAGCATTGACCAAGCACTATATTTAGATTCCCTATCAGGCAAACTATCGACCTGGCATGGAACACCGATGATACTTGGAGGGGACTATAACTGCGTACTTGATACATCCTTGGATAGCTCTTTTCCCCCACTACCTGGGGCACCCACATTTACAGCCATGAAGGCTTTAAATAACTGGTCTGCTCAGTGGCACTAAGCAGACACCTGATGGCACAGATACCCCACCAACCAGGTCTATTCTTTCTACTCAGGGGCACACGATTTGTGTGTCAGACTTGACAGGATATTAGTCTCGAAGGACCTACTACCAGTTATGACAGAGCCACAATATCTTGGTAGAACCCACTCTGACCATAACCGGCACACTATATTATTAGCATGGGACAATACCACATCACCAATCCCTAGATGGTGTTTACAACCTGATACATTAGAAGGCAGACCATTTTGGGACTCCTTGGGGGAAGCTGTGACAAACTACTTTGCTGAAAATGTAGACTCCGCGTCAACAGCTTTAATAGAATGGGACACTTTTAAAACAGTAATCAGGGGTCACTGCCTAGGTGCACATGCCGGCATGCGCAGGACACTCGAGACGCAACTCACAAAGTTAGAAAATGGTTTAGCGCACCTTGAAAAACGAACTGTTGCTGACCCACAGGTAGACGCAGTTGTCTTAATTACACAGCGCACTCAACACATACTCACAATACCTGGGATAAGGCTGGTAGGCTACTTGCATGGCTCATCAAACAGGATGATGCTAGGCCCCCTATCACATCTATTCGCTCCCCACATGGCACACTGCTTTATTCACAGCAAGACATACACCGGGAATTCACATCTCACTACACCACGCTGTATAAATCCACAGTCAATATAACGGCGGAGATCCACCAATACCTAACTGACATCACTCTCCCCAAAATAACCCCAGAACAGAGACTAGAAATGGACGCCAAAATGATAATTGAGGAGATACTGGTGAGTATGCACAACCTGGCTACAGGGAAAACCCCAGGTTCAGATGGACTACCATCTGAATTCTACAAAACATACGCCGATGCATTAGCACCCCAGCTCAAAAGAGTATATGACACTCCACTGGCAGATTTCACAATCACAACTAAGCAGAGAGAAGCGCTGTTGGTTCCCTCCCCAAGCCAGGTAGGGAACCAGATTTGTTGGGATCCTACAGGCCATTAGCTATACTTAATACAGACTATAAAATATTAGCATGCATAGTGGCTGCCAAATTAGCTCCAGTGGTTATGGGCCTGGTACATTCGGATCAAAATGGCTTTGTCCCTATCCAAAACACCTCCTTGAACATACCTATATTCTTCAGACTCCAGGAGTATGCTACAGTTGCCTGGCCCAACTCAGGCTGCATGGTTCTGGATCTGGGGAAGGCCTTCGATTCGCTGGAGCGGTCCTACCTTCTCGCAGTGTTGCGCGAATATGGGTCTGGGGACAACTTCCTTCAACTGGTTAGATTGCTTTACGCACAACCCACCATCAGAATACTCACAGGTAGCATAACACAGGAGTGCATATCCATTAACAGAGGTACCAGGCAGGGTTGCCCTTTGTCCCCACTGCTCTTCTCATTAGCAATGGAACCATTAGCAACACAATTGCGCATCGGGCGGGGACTGAGGTATTCAACTGGAGGATGGTTTACATGTGGTTTTGCTGTACGCGGATTACCTCCTACTATACCTCATTGACTTACACAATGTACCAAGCCTCATTGCAGAAACATTAGTGCAATTTGAGGCAACATCGGGGTTGAGGGTCAAGTGAGCTAAGTCATGGCTCTACCCTTTCAGCAGTGAAACTTGTAACCCAGAGATACTCATTAATAACTCACATCTTAATTGCCAGCCTTCCACCTAAAGATATCTAGGCATCTTTATTTACTGCAGTCCCGCCGACGTATCGGAGGGCAATGAGAGCCGAACCATATCTTCCATCAGGTCACAAATAAAATTTTGGAAAACATTACCACTAAATGTGATGTGCAGGATTGGCCTGACCAAGATGGTAATATTACCTAGGCTCCTATATTATTTCTCCTATCTTCCCGTCTATGTCCCAACCAAAACGGTTTGTGAACTGGAGCCGATGATTAGGGGATTCATCTGGAGTTCCAGTTGCCATAGGGTAGCGCTCTGGAAATTATATGGACCTCCTAGTAGGGGCGGTCTTGCTGTCCCTTTTATGGAACTCTAATACTTGGCGTCTCAGCTTCAGTGGGTGGCGATATGGCTCGGGGAACTCAATCTAGAAGACACAGCCTCAACACTTTCACCATGGTCACACTCTCAGATTTACCATCTTCTTCATCCAATAGCTCAACCCCACACCCCATCTCCAACCTATTTAGCCTTAGATCTTCACTGTTACACATGCAGCCTATATCTTACTATAAGATAGATTCCATATGTTCCAGCATTGCCCCTCCTGGGGACCCCAAGGAATAAAACGGGCACTCCTAATAGTACACTTTCACGCTGGCATGCCACGGGGATACACACGCTTGGAGACCTTTACACAGACGGCACTCTTACACCTTTCAATAATCTATCTCACGAATACGACCTGCCGACTGGTCAATTCCTTTTACACAATTTAATCATTCGATCACTTCCAATAGCATGGGGACATGAATACTGAATCAGAAATGCACCTGCTTATTCAGTATTTGCATGTAATGGGCAATGGAAGTCACATAATACGTTGGCGAACGGAGGGTCTATTAAAGCACACCCTACAACCTCTGGTGTCCCTCTGCACCTGGTGGGAGGAGGATAGGGGATCTCCGTGGACTGACGGTAAATGGGACACTATCCTGGCTATTCCTACGCAGATACCATGGAATGCCAAATTCCAAATTATTCAGACCTATATCATACATAGGGCATACCTATCCCCAGGCAATATAAACAACTACTTTCAACTAACTAACTCAGCTTGTTCGAGATGTATGCAAATAGGTGTCACTTTACTACACATGCTAAGGACCTGCCCCACATTACAACTATACTGGCAAGACGTGACAGCAGCATTGGCAACATCCACTGATAGACCCCAAATGCACACATGGGAAGAATGCATATTGGGTGTTTTTTCTTGGTCCAAGAAGCACAGAGTCACTTCCTGGTTCAGAAACTTGGGTCTTCTTGTAGCTATAAGACTAATTACCATGCGATGGAAAAACAGACACCCCCCTGCCCTCATCAGCTGGAAAAACTCACTAGTGGTATGAGCACAGGCAGAAAGCACAGCACTGCATAGGAAGGAGATAGCGGGTAGGCGTAAAAACCCCATTGCGCAATGCTGTGACATGATATTGTCGGAGCTAAAACAAATAGACCAGTAATCAGATAGTAATAATTTGCTAGATGACGATGGAAATAGGACTGATGCAAACTCCTAAAGAAACAGATGATTCAGGTACCACACATAACAATGTGGCACTGGCATAGCAATAGAGAACACAGTGGACACATCTGAGGACGGGGACAACTTACATTTTTCGTTTAATCTGTACCTTGTGGAATAGGGGCTCAAAACTGAGGGATACATATTTTCATTGCATAACTGTTTATAATAACTTGAAACGAGACTGATATGTTGATTTGTTTTAAGAAGTTTATTTTCATGTTAACATACATTGCATTATGAGTAGGCCTGGGCTAAATTTCCGTTCCGCTCGCAGAAATTGCGATAATTTGACATTTTCGCGTTCCGCGGAGAGCGCAAAAATGTCAAAATTTCCGCATTCCGCGGCTTAGCGATAATTTGTTTCTTGCTCGCGCTGTAAAATAATACATTCTCGCGCGCGCGCGATCGCCTTACCTGAATCACCGTGTTCGCCGACAAGTTTTCCCGATCCGGTCGCGTTCTCCACGAGATGTTGGATTGTTGGTAGTCATTTGCGCTGTCTCGCGACAGTTCGCGCCCGCAGTAATGTCATTGGTCGCGCGATCACGTCTTTCTTCTCGCGATCATGCACCGCGAGAAGAGTGAAAACAAGATGGCCGCGCCCGCGAGCCACCGCATGGGTAAGTTGGCGAGCCGCGACCACACAGAAAATACCCCGAACAGGCAGGAAAAAAACTTCCGCATCTTCGCGATATTTCCGCTTGTTTGCGGAGATTTTGAACATTTTCGCGGTATTTGCGAAAGTCACTTTCGCAAATTCCGCCCACCCCTAATTATGAGATGTATTTTAGATCACACAGGTCCTACCTGGTTTAATAGGCAGATCGGATAGTACTTATATTGGGACATGGCATTTAGCAGAAAAGAGCGATAACCTCACTGGACACGTAAAATATATTGTAATTGTTGCCTCTGATTTTAGAATTGTGATATGTGGTGCATGACACACCCAATAGATTCAAGTTGTAATGTTTTTATAATTACGTTAAGAATCCATTGATAATACATGTTGGTTCCTATTGTATTGCTTATACCATATACCATGTGAAATCTGTATCAATAATATAAATACTACAGATACAAATGCAAATAAAGAAATAAAAAAAGGTTTTAAAAATGAGGGTCTGCCCATATCGTGGAATTTCAGCGTCCAGTTGCATGTCTGCGGTGTGCACAGGCTCTAAAATCATGCCCCGGTAATCGACCCATTGCTGCCAGATTTTGGGATACTTTTGCGGGCACACCCTCACTTGAAACACAGCAACGTCAAGGCCCAAACAGAAGTCCATGCCTTTGTTCCTGATGCCAAACAGAGGCGGGTTTGCATTTTTCCATTGATTGGCAATGTCCCATTTAGCTAGGGTAAGGTAAAGGAATAGCAGTGTTGTTTGTAGTGATTACCGCCAATCCCCTCAGTGCTACGTAATAGGTGTAGTTTTGGGGTCTGAGGGATGACCCTAGCCATAACCTTGGCCAGGCACCCCATCACCCCCTCAAACTGTATGTAGGAAGATGCCATCCTCGGATTCACATCGCAGGCATCTGGAGAAGCTTATATGTCCCATACTCCACAGCCGGTGTATAGTGAAGTAGGCTCGATGGAGATATTTAAACTGGATTATTTGCAGGTGCAATGATATCGCTGGCCCTCATCATCTAGGTCATCTATGTCTCTCTGCCATGCCACCCGGAGGGCTTCTAATGTAGTATTGCTGTTCGTGACCAGAGATTTGCAAGTCTTTGATACTTTATGACTGCCCTATTCAACCATAAGAATTTTCCTTTTCAGTGGGTTGAGGTCTGGCACAGCCAAGAGAATACATGTATAGGAGCAGCGCATGGTGCAACTGTAAATAGAATTGACTGCAGGGAATTGAGAATTCAGATTGGATTTCTTGAAATGATTTAAGGAGTAGGTCCCTTGCACAGATCCCTGAGTGGATATGCCAATCTGCTCCCAACCATGAAAGCCTTGTAGCCCCTCCACCTGGGGAATGAGCATTTTCTGCCACAGTGGAGTCTCCTGCGTGCGGCGTCCCCACCAGCCTATCCTACGAAGGTACTGCCTCCACACCAGGTCCACCACCCTTGTAGCTGGGGGAAGAGAATCCACATCTGCTCTGCTATAAAAGTACTTGATCATAGATGGATCACCCATCTCTCCACCTCATATGCTTGGTCATCTCTGGGGAAATACCATCATTCCTTGATTACCAGTAGATGTGCAACCCCATGATAGTATTGAATATATGCGACTGTGTTGCCCCCACAATAAGTGGATTGGAAGCAGGTGCGTAAGGCCACCCAAGAGGCACCTCCCCTTCATAAAAACTGAAGCAATACTGCATTGATCTATCAAAACTAGGTAAGGGGAACTGGAAAGTGGTAGCTCCGCATTTGGTACAAAAGACGGGGCAGGGAGATCATTTTAAAAATGACAGCGGCCATAAAAGGAAAGAGGTAAATGAGACCAGGTTCTGACTTCCGTCTTCACTCTCTCCGTCAGTGGGGTAAATTACGATCCCATGAAAATGTTTTACTGCGCGCCAGGTACTCACCCAGGTATTGGAAGCATTCAGCTTCTATGGATTAACATGCAGCCCACGTGATATCGCTAGGCGATCCCCTCAACGGCAATAGTAACGACTTACTGATATTCATGAACAACCCCGATGTCTCTCTAAACACCTGCTTTATCCTTAGGACCGGGGACTGGAGGTCGCTGGATCTGTGATGAAGAATAAGACGTCATCAGCATATAGCAGTATGCGGTCCACAACTTCACTGGACCATTCAAATCCCAAGACCTGGGTGTCCATTCTCACCTAGGCCGCCAATGACTCCATGGCCAGGGCAAATAAAAGAGGGGATAGAGGGCATCCCTGCCTGGTACCGCAAAGGACGGGGAATGGGGCTGAGGTCATGTCAGCAACACAAACGGAGGTCGTCAGGTCGGTATAGAGTAATCAGACATGAGAGGACCCATGTTGAGTCACTGGAGAAGCGCAAATAGGTGGGTCCAGCTGACGGAGTCGAAAGCTTTATCCATATCTGCTAATAGTAGAGCCACAGGGCATTACAGTCGGTCCACCTGAGCTATAGCATTGTGGGCGCAACAGATATTATGGTGAGTAGCATAAAGCCTGACTGCTCTAGGTGAACCAGGTCTGACATATGGGACATTAGCCTGTTGGCCAAAATCTTGAGCAACAGCTTGACTTCTATTTTTGAGAGAGATATGGAGCGATACTAGGGGTGAGCCTCCGGGGGACAACCCAGCGTGAGGAACCTCTGTGTGTCGCCAATCTTCGGGCATATGCATTTCCCTGAGTGCTGTTTGAATCACACCCAAATAGTGAGCTGTCAGTAAAGGCACATATGTAGTGAAGAATTCGCAAGGGAACCATTCGGGCCAGGAGCCCTCCCAGGATGTGACCTTGCCAAGGCACCAGTCAATTCCACGACAGTTAAGGGCTCATCGAGCAATGTTTTTGCCACCGATGAGAGGGCCCTGAGAGACAGAGCATCTAGGAATTCTGGAAATTGTGTAGCCATTAGGACCTTCCTATCTGCATATAAGGTCAGATAATAGCCAGCAAAACTGTTGGCCACTGCAGTGGATTGGTAAGCAGTATTCCCTTTTCATCCCGGATGCCAGGTACCTGGATAGTCTTCACAGCATTTTGGCACAGTCTATGTATCATTCCTCCAGACTAGTACCCCCATTTATATATCCTATTCTGGTAGGTCAGCTGGGCATTTTTGGCCTCTTCCAGGAGTACTCTTTGATACTGCTGTTGGGCTAGGCCCAGCTGCCGCCGGGCCAAACTACCCACGGCCTTCAGCCCCCTATCTCTAGGTCAACCATCTGTGCCTCAATCTTGGATAATTGTATAAACTGCCACCTTCACTCTGGTGTGCAAAAGCTAATGTCGAAGCCGAGTATGGTGGGTTTCATTGCTTCCCATAGAATGATTTTGGAGGAGACGGATTCTGTATCAAGGGAAAAATATTCAGTTCAAGGGCGGTGCTTGTGTGTTCTGTATGCCAGGTTTTTCAGGTGCCACAGAGCCAGTCACCATCAAAAAGGGGGGCGGTGAGGGCCAACCAAGAGCCACAATGCAATTGGAGAGTGATCGAGAGTCCTTTAGACAAAATTTCTATATCAGAAAATCTATGGGGCATATTCTTAAGGACCTATCGGCGAGTTATCGGCCCTTTATCGCAGCCAAAGTCGTGATAAATTATTCGCCTCATTCACCAGCTGGTGCTAACAGCCAATAACACCAGTTTTCCGGCGATAGCATCCTCAAAAAACATCGCCACAGATGACCCCGGCAACTATCGCAAATGAGATGTAGAATAGGCATTCCCAAGCAAGAAGCCGCGACAACACCACACCTAAACATTCTCAACGCCCAGCCAGATCTGCGATAAGAACCCAAAGCATACGATAAGGTGTGTTAGCAGCAGGAAATTAACACCTGCTCTGACCTGGTGCAAAGCCAGACAACAACCGGCATCAGACAAGGGATCCCAGACCACAGCCACACCTGAAGACCAACAGATGCCATGGAGCCACTGATCATGCAGCACAGAGCCCCAACAGGGCCACAGCACCCACTGCCACCACCCCCAGGACCGCCACCCCCCGTTCCCCCAACCCCTCCCTCCCAGACCACCACAGAGGCAGCGCAGACCAAGACAGCGGACCTTCAGAAAATGCACCAACCTCACAGGCCCAACACCAGAGAATGTCATTGCCCACTACAGGCTCAAAAGGACAACCATCCTATGCATCCTGACAACCATTGGCCACAGGCTGACGGTACCAACACAGCGGACAACCAACATCCCTCCGCAGACAAAGCTGCTGGCTGTGCTGCACATGTTGGCCTCTGGGACCTTCCAACCAACAACCGCCAGAGTCGGAGGAGTCTCACAGCCAGCCCTATCAAAGTTCATCACAACTGTCTTGGATGCCATCATCAGCTTGGTACCCCAGTACCCATACTCCCCCCACTCTGCGCATGAACAGCTGGAGACCAAGCAAGGCATCTACGCCATAGCTGGCTTCCCGCATGTGTTAGGGGGCAATTGACTCCACACATGTCTTGCTCGTGCCCCCTGGTGACACTGCACACAATTACCTCAACAGAAAGCACACGCATTCCATCAATGTGCAGGCAACAGTGGACTACCTGGGAATCGCCACCAACATCGTCGCCAACTACCCAGGCAGGGTGCATGATTCCTACTTCTACAGTCAGTCCGTCATCAACCAGAGCTAACAGGATGGCACCCATGGAAATGCCCTGCTCGATGGCAAGTACCAAATAAACACACCACACCCCCCAACTCCACAATCATGCAAATCACATCTCTGGGAATGCACACGTCACAGACTCACATTCAACATGCTAAACAACATGCCCACCCACCAGACACAACAGCATAACTTACTGCGGCAACCTGGGATAGCCATGTACATGAGCCATCAACAGCATGGCACCTCAGCCACACAATAGCGGAATAGTGGAATGTGGGAGAGTTGGGAACCAGGCATGTACGACGGAGACAAGTGACCCAGGAATGAGAATGTACACAATGCCAAGTGTGGCGGAGATGTGCTGGACAAACTGCAGTATGCAGACCACAGACATATCCATGTCCACATGTACCGCTGGTGTATGGAGTGTAGTGGACGCAACCATGTCACCCCAGCCAGTGGGGATGATCCCGGAAATGTAGCTTGGGACGTCCCCCCCCGGAAGCGTGTGCAGAGTGTGCTGGCCCGGCGTATGCCAGGCCAGCATAGGGGTGTGAATAAAAAGCACGTAGCTCTGGGTGTGGTCCTCTTCCGGAATGCCCAAAGTTTCTGCCAGGACGGCGCCTCCCAGCCCGCCACGAGGCTGACACCGTAGCCATTAGCGGTGTTGCCTGCAAACCTGTGCACTTGCTGCACCCAGGACCGCTGGTCCCCAATCTGTCATGCCCACCCCTGCACAGCCAGGCCTCACTGCCCACCTGCCGACACCAGCGTGTGTCAAGGAGGGCCCACCACGTGCCGATGCAAGCCCCAACCCCAAGGCCCGTGAGCTTAGCAGCCTCCTCAGACCATCACGGCCTCCGCGACACAGGCCCGCAGTACTCCTTTCTCGTTGACATACTCCACCGGCCTACACAGCTGCCAGGTCGGTCACACATTTGGAACTGAGTCTTGATTACGCTATGGCTGAGTACACACTTTATGGCTGACTTGATATCACTGTACTCCCTTCGATGTGGTGCCACCAACTCTGTGCATAGCATCCGCACGACACCTGTCTGTGGTCCCTTTCTGACTACTGCCTTTGGCCGACACTGTGGTCGAGTAGGTCACACAATTGGAACTGAGTCTTGATTAGTGTATGGCAGAGTTCATATCATTTAACGCATGGAGAGGAGTAAGAGGAAGACGTGGTGCAGTCCGGAGGAAAAAAGGATCCCCATTACGGAGGTGATCGAACACTGCCAACAACTGCTCTAGTGTCACTAACTCTGTGCATCGTGAGACAACGACACGTGGCTGTGGGCCCCTGCTGACCACTGCCTCGGGCCTAGACTGCGGTTGAGTAGGACACACATTGGAAACTCAGTCTTGATTTATTTATGGCAGCTTTTATATCATTGAACTGGCCTCATCGCAGACTGCATACCCCTTCAGCTCCGGTGCCACTAAGTCTGTTCTCCGACAGCCATGGACACTTTCTGGTTGAACTTTGGTGGTGACCTAGCCTATGGACTAGGGGTTGTCTTCATCATCATGTCGGTGATACTGATTCATTGGCGAAAATGAGGCTGTAGCATTCCACTCCTCAATTTGCCTCTTCCGGATGGCTTCTACCCTCTGCATCATGCCCTGGAGGACACCTTCCACTGTCACCCGCAACCCTTCACCACATTCACCTAGGACATCGATGAGGACCCGCTCAGCTTGCGTGGCCCATCCCACTGCACCGCAAGTCACCGTTCCGTAGCGGTGTGCCTGTGACGGCTGCAGTGCATCCAGGGCCACTAACTCTGTGCAGCTCAAGTAAGGGACCCTGTCCGGTGAGATATTGGATTGCCTCTGAGACGATGGCCTTGGGGTCCTCAGCGCCATGTGTCTGTGGCCCTGCCCTGCCCTGTCCGCTGCCTCCGGACTCAAATGCGGTCCACCAGGGCTCACACATCAAATCGAGTTCTGACAGGCCCGGGCGTCGCATAACTGCAGGAGGCACACGCCACCACCGCCAGAACCACCTCCAAACGCCAAGTGCCAGAGTCGAAACAGCCGTACTGGCAGACGAACAGAGTTGCTCACACCTGTCGTGGATGCCATCATCTGCCTGATACCCTGCTCAGCACTCCAGGTGCCACTAACTCAGGGCACCATGACTCATAGACCATTTCTGAATGAGTTGTGTGGTGTGGTGAGCTCACGCAGCAATGTCACCTCAGGCAGTGTGGGAGACCTGGGACGATGATGAGGAAGATGATGCATGTGTAACACACCCCACTGCAGCTGCATCAGGAATAACCTTAAGAGACACAATCCTAGACATTTTTTTCACATGAGCACGCTCATCTCTTGTGCCCCAACCTCAGTGCAATGCAACTCAAGGACACTTCTGTTTGCAGATTGGGTGACCTCTGTACTTGCTCCGGCTACCGCCATGATGCTCCGCAGTTGTCTCTGTTATGCTGGTGTTTTCTGTTTCTGTTTTAATGGTGTTCACTGTTCAAGTTGTTGCCAGTACCAACCACTCGGTGCGGACTGGCTTACACTCACCCAACACCCATCCACTACAGGAGTCACTGTACATGTGACCCTGCCAATAAAGGGGCCGGGCGCACGTGCCCGTAGCCAGTTCCACAAACTATCTGCGTGTGTCCATGTGGTCATGACGTATGCATGAGGGCCCCTGGGGTCTCCTCTGTGTAGCTTGGCTGCCCTGCTCCTGGGGGTGGGTTGCCTAAGATGTCCATGGGCTGTTGTAGGGCGTCGGTGTCGAAGGTGTGGTGGTCCTCTCCAGCATCACTGATGAGTAGTCTGGTCTGCTCTGCTGGAGGTGTTGTTTGTCCCTCTGCAATGTGAAGGGGAGATGCATGTTGACATTGTGTTGACATGTATGTTGGCGCATTATTCTAGCTTACATGCAGACTGCATGACTGTGCACATTGTGGCTGGTTGGGAGGTGCTGTATATTTGATGTGGGACAGTGGACATTTGGACTACATGACGGATGTGTGGTTATACACTTGCATTTCCATCTCACAGTTTCCTGCTATGTTGGATGTGATTGGCCTGTTTCTGTGCATGAGCGGACCCAGTTGTGTCCTCTGTTCTGCAGTGTTGGTGTTGCACTTTGTGCCACATTGTCGTCGGATGTGCTGTTATTGCTATGTGTGTGTGCTGCAGTGTGCCACGGGGATCAGGGACATGATCCAAGGTAATTGTAGGTGTACAGTGTGCTACACATCTTTGTGCATGTTTGACATTGTGCCCATCCCCACCGTCCCCCCAGACCCTGGTCGTTACTCACCCTGTTAATGTTGTGTCAGGTCCTATCGAGCTGTGTCCGGACTCCCAACTCCTTGCGCCGTCTCCACCCTGATGACTGTGGCCTCCGTTTCCTCCAGCTCCTCCTGTGGCGCAGGACTCCCACCTCCTGTTGCCGTTGCTTCCTTCCTGTTGGCAGCGGGTTTGTGCTTGGATTGGCTTTTCACATTATGCCAGCGCCTCTTGTCCTTCTACATAGACCTCCTCGACACTCCGACTGCATTCACGTTTGTCATTTTGACGTTAAGTGGGTGGTAGTGTTCTGTCACCTCCGTGACGCTGATCTGGTTTTCCTGCAGACTGCATCCCGTCTTCCTCTTCTCCTTGCGCCTTCCCCGACCCTGAGGTTCCTTGCTGGTGGTCTGTGGGGCTTGTGGGGTTCGCGTTGGCCTCTGCACTCAGTCTGGGTACATCCATGGTGCTACTCAGTTTCTATTTTTGCTCCCTTTTTTTTCTCTGCTTTTATAGTGCATTTTCCCAAATGACGCATGGGAATTGCAGGCCTGTTGCTGGTTTTCGCTGATTTTTAAATCGCTATTGGCCTCATCGCAACTTTTTTTGCGTTCGTGTTTTGCATTTTTGCGGCGTCTCGTTGACTTTATCTCGGACATTTGACGCGTTATCGTGAGCCTATCGCATGGTACCGCCGGCTTGGGAATACCACGTTATTACTGTGTTATTTTCCCGCTATGGACTGCGATGTGAAGAATTGCGTTAAGCTAAATTTGTGATGGTTATCACACTCTCTTGAGAATATCCCCCTATGTGTATGGCCCACTGTTATGAATTGGTAGTCAAGTCGAGAAAACGACCCATGCACTGTGGAGTAAAAGGTAATGCCCTCTTCAGTGGGATGAAAGGCATTCCAGGCGTCCGCCCGCCCCAATGTCTCCACGACTGATCGCAAGTGAGTCACCCTTGTGTCCTCCACCCACCCTGTCTCTTAGCATCCGTCCCTTTCCAGAGACATAACATAATTCCAGTCACCTTCAATGATGGCCAAACCCCCCCGGCAAGGATCCTCACATGCCTATTATATGATCTACATAAGAGTGGCAGGGGGCATAAACGCATCCTATAACAATGGATTCCCCGTACACCGTCTCAGACACAAAGACATATCTCCGCAGCCTATCTACCTGGGACTGGTGAGCTTGAAAGGGAACCCTGTAGTGTATGATTATAGCCACACCCGGCAAACCCCTTAAAAAGCCTGAATGAAAGGTCTGTGCAAACCCATAGCAAGCCAAACATGGGACCTTGGATCCAAGGAGGTGTCTCCAGTAAAAGGGGAATGTAGGCCTGCAGTTGCTTAGCTTGATGAAGTGCAGCGCCTCACATGACTTTATCTAGGGCTCCACGGAAATTCCATGTAACAATATGCAGCCTCCCCATATGAACGGCGATATTTGAGTCAGCCATCTGGGCACGGGCTGTCATGAACTGCGGCGGTTGTGTGTAGGTCAATAGTGAAGGAAGCACTAGTTCTGCACAAAAAGAACTTACTACAACTATAAAACCAGTTCCATTTACCCAACGCCCACCCCAATACCTCAGTAACATTAAAGTATCTGTCACGTAAGGAGCCCAGCCACAGCCCAAACGGGCACCAGTAGCTAGGCCTGTCCAATGGATCCCCATAAACCCTTTCAACTATTCTTCTCTCTGGAGGGCCTTGGAAACAGATGAACCAGAGGTGCAGCCAGTAATAGTATGCCTTCATCCTATATATAGCTATGCATTGGCTGTAGATCCCTTCTCCTCGGGGGCGTAGGCCGCGGATGATCAGCAGGCCCGGCGTCCAGCACCTATATCTTGTGTGTGTCCTTGAGTTCCTGTGTGTGGGGTCTTGAGTGCCACGAAGTGTGGGACCTGTGGCTGTGGTGTCACTTCATTTTGGGTCTGGACTGCTGTGGGTGTCTATCAATGGAGGATGAGTCAGAGTCAAGACACAGTGGGGTATGAGGTTGGACGGTAACTGTTTTGTCTGCCCAGGCAAAGATTTCCTCAGGGGTTTCAAAGAATATGGTGCGAGAGTTGTACACCACGTGCAGCTGGGCAGTGTACAGGAGCATGCACTGAATATTCAGATCACTGAGGCTGTTCACCGCTCCTGTAAAGGATTGGCGCTTTTGTTGGACCATTTTGGTGCAACCAGGAAACATCATGATGCTGTGTGATTCAAGGAGCAACATTTCCTGCGTTCTTGCTTGCTTGAGGATAGTGTCCCTGTTGTGAAAGTTGAGAATTTTGGTGATGACCGGCCGTGGTCTGGTGCTAGGAGGGGGTTTCTTTAAAGAGTTCTGTGGGTCCGCTCAATGATGAAACAGGAGGAGAGGGTATACGAGGGTATCCACTGAGGGATCCAGATGGTAAGGAACTTGCCCATATCTTCTCCCTCGCACCCTTCTGGAAAGCCCAAGAAGCGTAGATTGTTATGAAGGGCCTGGCCTACAGCGTCCTCCACCCATGCAGCCAAGCCTTTGGTCATTGTCATAAGGGTATCAACTTTTTGCTGCAGTGTATGAGATATATCTATGACGTTGAAGACACGTGACTCAGCCTCAGCAATGTGCTCTACTGCTTTACGGAGGTCTTGGCACAGTAACATTACATCGGAGCCAACCGCCCCAATCTTTGCATCCAGCATATACCTGGACTGAGTGATTGCAGCCAGCAATACTACGTTGTCTGGGGTAGCAGTTTGGGACCCACCCACCATCGGCCCCTGTTGTCCCAGCCCCTGTGAAGCTGTCCATCATTCTCTGTTTGAACGCTGGGCCAGGGGGTTAATCCTTAGTCATGGTTCAGGCTCTGTGCGGGAGGGTTTCCCAACAACAATTTATCGGAGCAATAAGGTGTTCCTGTGACCACCACCATCTATGCTGAATACTTCCTGAAGGATATCAGTCACCAAGGGGTGTAGGGTCCCCAGACCAGCACGTGGTGGGCAGGCCAATGGACGGCGATGGGACAAGCAATCGCTCTCTGCAAATGATAGTGAGGAATGGGGGAACCCTCCCAACCACAAGCCTCACCAGCGCCTGGCCCGACCACCTCTGCAATCTGGAGTATGCCGCACCCCTTACCTAGTGGGATCTTCACATGGCAATGCTCATGGTAGGATCCAGGGCGTGGTCATCTGATATCCCATGCAGGCCACCTAGCTTCGCTCCGATCCGGCCAGCCCATCGAGGCTGGGTAAAACACTTTGGTCCCGGCTGCAGGAAACGCAGGGCCTCTATCGTCACCCCCACCACCCTTCAAAGTGGCTGCCGCCTCCTCTCTCGGCCATTCAGAAGGCGGCCTAACCGGTACACCGCATGGTCACTGTAGTCATCAGGCACAACCCAGGGGATTGTCAGGCCACAGCAGGCCCACAACCCACCACCGCAGCCAGTCGCTTCTCGCAGTCAGGGCCACACTGCCCAACACTCTGGCTGGGCTGCTCCGCGAGCGCTGGGGCAAAGCTGGCGTTGGCAATGTCAAGGACCGTAATATTCTGCCCCCAGGTCACGCAGTACCCAACTACCCTAGGGCCGCCCCGCACAGCAAGGATCTTGTCTTGGCTCTCTGCCCTGTCCTCTCAGCCACAGGCCGCTGCCCCGGAGACCATCTCCCCCCCAGTCTGCAGCAGGGAGACGGTTGGCATATTGGTGATGGATGTAGACAGGATTCGGCAGGATTATGAACGAGGCTGTCAGAGCTCGTCCTAAAGCACATCCACCATGTTAGACCACTAGGCCCCACCAGACTTTTTCATATTTTAGGCACTGTCAGCTAAAACTCCAACACTTTCTATGCCAAGACAGTCTTAAAGTTGTTTAAAGCCAAGGAGAAATCTTCAAAAATTGGACACTTAAGCCCAATAGAGTCATTCCCTTGACCAAAGCCCACATTCTGATTAGTCCTACTATCACACTTAAGTCTTATACTGTGCACAAAATAAAATGTTCATTAAAATGCACCACATGACAAAATAGGTAGCCATTTTAAAATGTCTTATAGCAATCTTGTTGTTTTGGGGGCAGCTTAGTACATGCATTCCCATATAAATATAGTGGGCTATGGAAGCCTCTAATGCACTGTTAGGGCAGGCTCGCTAGCACAGCAGCCATGATATTTATGGATATACAGGCTCAATCTGTTTGTACCACGCAAACAAATGATGGACAGAATGCTGAATAAATCATACATTCACCCCCAGTCAAGGGACCTAAGTTAAATCCATTGTTCTTTTGCTCACCATGCCACCACGGTTTAGACCCAGCCATATGCAAATCAGTCTTGACCCTGTGCCTCATGGGAACAGTCCAGACCGATCTGCCAAGCCAGGTCCTCCCTGGAACGGAAACAAGCATCCTGGGCCAGGTTTCTGGGTATTACCCTTCATCAGCCAAGCTAGCTTGATTCCAGTGGCACAGTGAGCAAGGGATCCACGTCTGGGCATACCCATCCCACTTAGGGTGAAAAGTGCTACGCAAACAAATGATGAATGGAATGCTGCATAAATCATACATTCACCCCCAGTCAAGAGATCTGGGTTAAATCCACTGTTCTTTAGCTCACCATGCCACCCCAGTTTAGACCCAGCCATATGCAAATCAGTCTTGACCCAAGCATCCTGGGACCGGTTTCTGGGTATTACCCATCATCAGCCAGGCTAGCTTGATTCCAGTGGCACAGTGAGCATGCTCTCCATGCTCTCCATGCCACTGGAGTCAAGCTATCCTGGCTGAAGAGGGGTGAATCCCCGAAACCGGTCCTAGGATGCTTGTTTCCAGTCCAGGGGGGACCTGGCCTGGCAGTTCGGGCTGGACTGTTCCCATGAGGCACAGGGTCAAGCCTGATGGCTGGGTTCAAACTGGAATGGCATGGTGAGCAAAACAACGATGGATTTAGGCCCAGATCTCTGTACTGGGGTGAATGTATGACATTATTCTGCATTCTGTCCATCAATTGTTCTTTTTGCATCAATCTGTTTTTAGGCATACCTGAAACCCTCAATCCTACTTGCCTTCTTCTACCACTGTAGAATATATTGATGAAAAAAGATAGGGCTTTTGATGTGCGGAGACTCCGCAGTCATAAAAAATACTACTCATAAAATACCTTTGTGAACAGCATATAATCAGTCCAAGACCTTTCAGCATGTCAAGATACAAAAGAGTAGATGAAGGTATGAAAGAGAACAATATTTGTAGAACACCTTACAGAGGGCCACGGGGCAGGGAGGGGCTACTGGACCCAACTATGGTGGTTGAGGCCTTTTAGTCCTGATATCCGGGGGCCAGACCAACTATGCATCCTGAGCAACAGCACTAAGTACCCCCTCTTTACTTGGCTCTCAGTGGCACCTGTGGACGGGCAGTCAAAGGCTTCCTCAGGAGGGAAGTGAAGATACAGGTAAGTGAACACGACTCATAACTCAAAGTGCACACGGTACAAACAATAAATCAATGTCCAGTGCAATTATTACTTTTATAAGAAAAAGACGTATTGTGTTTCTAACTCTACACATTCAAAGGAATAATTACATTCACAAGCAATAGCACAGCCCCCTTGAGGTCAGGGTTCTAGTAGTTGCCAGGCACGTCCCTGACCCACTCTCTCTCTCACCTTGGGGGTTTATTCCCGATTTACTGGTGGCCACATCCAGGGAATGCTCATTAATAGGTGCACTCGAGAGTTCCTCTTTGACTCTTAGGAATTATTCAAAAAAGTGTCTATGATGCCACAGCACCTTCTGCAGCAAAAGCCCCTGGACGCACAGGCCCAGTTCAAGTCTTACTTGCTCCTGCAGCACTGAAGCACCCGGAGTTACAGCGGTTGCCCTGAGCAAGGGCACACACAAGTTGAAATCCTGCTCAGAAAATTCAGGCTGCTCAGGGCAAACACGGCAGCACCCGACATGCCGAGGCTCACTGTCCTGAGTGGCACAACCGGTTTTCCCCAGCAATCAGAGTAGCTTCCAGCTCACAACAATGTAATAAGTCAATTTCTCCCTAGCTGGCGCCGTTTAATCCTTCGGCTCCAGACTGGAATCCAGCGAGTGAACAACATCCACCTCAGCACCCTCTTAGCCCTTGAGGGTCAGTCAAAGCAGATCTTGTTGGGCGGGCTCAACCCGCTGGTCACAGCCTCACTCTAATCCTGACAACAGCCCGAAATTCTTGGCAAGTTAGTGCCAGCAGTCCCTCCTCGCCACCTTAAATCCAGCCACAAAGAAGACTCCTCCAGTGCAATCAACCACACCACGGTAGCCCCACCTGGCACACAAGGCGTCCATGAGTCCTAGCAGGCTGGTCACACAAGTATTTCCACAGTGGCCTCCTCTGGCCTACAGAGTCACCGCTTGGGGTGGGCGGACCTCACAGAGTGTTACTCCGCAGAATTCCCAGAGTTACATAAAATACTCAGAGAGATTCCTCAGAGTTACGCCCACCCCTAGTTAACCAGGGTGTAGTGCCTGAAATATATTCAGAGAGGAGAGCACACTCAGGAAGACCGGCAGAAGTCGAAAACCAAGCAGAGCAACAATAATGCAATGCATGCACGCACTGGATGCACCCCCAAATCACACCAGCAACTGAGGCTTTTGGAGTCAGAATTAAAAATAACAATCTGTTTCTTACAACACAAATGTATAATTGTAAATGTTGCATTTGCACTTTAAAAGAGGCTCTGAGCAACTTGGGTTTCAAAGAAAGGAACTAAGCAGAGACAATGTGCAACAAATCCTATATTCTGTGCATTAAAATACTTGTTGTACTTCCTAAGGAGCACGTTTATGTAATGTTTTCATCTCAAATTTTCCACAAATCTTTTTTATTTTGACCCCCTCCCCATACACACTCCAGATTTCCGCTTAAAGGTACAAGACAGGCGCTTAGCACCTCCTCCTTACCTAGATACTGTCACATGTTGAGGATCTGCGGTGGTCCTCCATTGAGCTGGGGGAAAAGCGAGCCCAAGCCGAACAGCAACAGTGTCCCCATGCCCCATGCAGAAGTCATAATTCCGGAGTGAGAACTGCAGGCACGCTGTGGAGAACCAACTCTTCTTGGCTGCCCCGTGCTGCTGGCTGTGCTGGTGGTAGTGCGGGGCGTGATCCATGTCATTGCTGCTGCCTCCACCACTTTTACTGTTCAGGTTGTTCTTCATTATTTCTCGTCCTGCCACAGACTGGCAGGGAGAGGGCGGCCATCCACCTGAGAACGCACACAGCCCCCATCCTGTTCATTGGAAATGTTGGGCAGGCTGGTTCTTAGGAGACTTTCTTGCTCATGGCCAGTTTGCCTGGGCTTTAGGCTTGTCCCTGCAGCATTTCATACACAGACTGACAAAGAGAGGAAGCCCCCGCTTTGTGTGCACTGCATTCACCATACTGAATAATTATGCCCTGCCACACTAGCAGCATAAACAACTTCAGGTGGAACTGAGTGTCTCAGCCCACTTACAGCATTTCGCTAAGGATGTTTGCATATGATATATACTTTTAGCAATTCCTCGTTACAAGAGTAACACGGAATTACTAAATTCCTCCAATGTCGCCAGTGGAATTAGAAATTCTGCCTACCCCTAGTCACTTCTACAAGGCGCTATCGGCTTGGCATTCCCCGCACAGCTCTCATTGCATGGCTCGGTCTACATCAGCCCTCTCCTAGCATATGAGGGTCACCAAAAACAATCTTGCACATGGGCAACATCTCGATCAATGCACAGCCAAATCCTCACACCTCGCCCAGGGTGCTCTCATGGCAGGGATTCCTACTGGTCCTTACTCCCTCCAGCGTGCTCATCATCCTCACAGGGCACATTGGTCTTGGCAAGCAGGCAGGTGCTGGTGCTCCAGTACAGGTGATCTTTGTTGTCCCTGGGTGATGTCCCCACACCTCCCAGGTAGACTAGCAGGCCTTTGCCTCCAGTCCTGCACACAGGCAGAAGTCTTGCAGAGCTTTCCCTTCTTCACACAGCCCATCTGGATGCTTGGCAGATGACACATTTTGGGCTCTCAACCTCCCCTTCTTAGTGTTTTTTTCCACACACTAAATGTAGGTCTGAGTCTTGAAAGTTTCATGTTGAGGTTCTGCTTCTTTTGAAGTGTACATTTCTCTTTTTCTTCTTTCCTCCTGAACTGATGTCTGTCACAGCGGACAAGACTCCAAAGCTGAATGACCCACAACACAATTCATGGCAATGAACAGAGTTTACAACTGGATGTCAGCCACATTGATTTGTGCATCAAAAGGTTAATTCCAGGCTCCTACCCCTACTTTTTATAATTCGCTTATCAGCCCTGTATGCTTACTGAGATGTGTCCAAGCCTCTTCCTTGTGATCTATCACTAAATCAAAGAGTATCCATTTGAAGTGTGAAGGGGAGCCTCTTCCTTGTTTCCCTCCAGTGTGTGTCCCACCCAGCTCAAAAGAATGCAGCAAATTCATGAATCTGTCTGGGGGAATTCCTCTACACCTCATGTCTTCACCAGGCTGGCCTGTGCTTCCTAAAATGGCACCCAGGGCCCTCCATGATGTAATATGCTAATGCAGGCACACTTAGTCAGTGTACATTCACAGCACACTTACTGTCCAGTACAGTTAACTCCATGCATTGTACCACTGTAGTCACACATGCATTAATCACACATTCAGTCTGCACGTACTGTTCAGTACTGTAGCCTTTCTGTATTGTAGCAAAGTGTGCTGTTTACAAACGCACACTCTGCCAGCACACACACTCACCATGTGCGCACTGCACAACAATTCACCCTTCAGATATTGTACTTCACGCTAGCACACATCCATTCATCACGTTATCACTGCACACTCACTGCAGGTCTTTTACATCATGTATTCATCGCAGGCATACATACACTCAGCACATGCAGTAATTCCATGTGTACTACACAGTACTTCTCTATCCCAGTACTGTACCCTTCCCAGGCACACATACATCTAGCGCAAAGTCACTACTCCTGCTCTGTGCAGTTCTCCTATCAGAGCTTACGTTCCCTGAAAGTACAAGTACTGTCAAAGCCAAGTATATTTATCCTTTGTAGAAGCTTTGTGAGGTGTAAAAGGTGTAGAGTGAAGCAGTGTTGTTGTTGGATATATATATTATACGCATTAAGGAATCAGCATGAATTTGAAGCAGGTGTTACAATAGTAAAACATAAAATTACGAAATGTGTGGCGCACACTGTAGTTCAACGTATGTTGCTTTGAGTAGATAAATTAATCTGCCTTATACTTTTGGGTGCTAGTGAGTATTTCCGTCTGACATTCGGGGGTTAGATTCTGTATCAATAAAAGTTAGCACTATTAAATTAATAATAGTGTGCCCATTTAGCACTCCTTTGAGACGTAGTCTCCTGAGGTGGTTTTCAATGTAGGTCTGATTGGTAAAATGTGCGCCGCCTTTATCAGCTTTACAACATTTGATGTTATGATTATTGATAATTTGGTTGATAGCTTGTGTTTCTTTGATGTTAAAGTTTGTCTTTTTTGAGGGTTTTTTTTTTAATAGTTCCTTAATTTCATTCATGGTGATAGTTTCATAACAGTCAAATAATTATGACTTATTGGTGCCGTAAATTAACTCTTACTTTTTAAACCCAAGACGAGAGCACGAACTAACCGTCATTATTATCATTTAGCATCACGGTTTTGAACACACTTTCACTAAGACACACGTCTATTGACTTCACCACCACAACACCTTCGTGTTTACAGCCTGTCACCCTTGACTTCGTGCCTGTTTGTGGGAGAATAGACATCCATGGACTACAGCACAATATTATTTTCATTGTTTCGGATTACTTGTACCTCCCCTGAAGAAGGGCTTAGTCCCGAAATGCATAGGGATTCACAGCACAGAATGAACTCAATTTAAGAAGTGAAATGTAACTTCATACAAAGTGATGTAACTCACATCAAATGAAATTATTGTAATGTAACAATGAAGAAGATGACGCATTAAATACGACAGTTGAATTGGGACGATAAACGAAGTCTACTGTTTTCATTTTACCAATCACACCTACATTGAAAACCACCTCAGGAGACTACGTCTCAAAGGAGTGCTAAAGGGGCACACTATTATTAATTTAATAGTGCTAACTTTTGTTGACAATAGTAAAACAAACATTGGCAAAGCCAACAGTTCTGGCCTTTCTGTAGAGTATGCCGAGACCAACAACACTACCTAAATTTGACTTGGGTAAATATATTTTTTGTGATCAATGTTAGAAATGGAAATGGGGTCTGAAGGTTTCTTGTGGAAGTGCCTTTTTTGTCCTTGTTGAAAACTTTTGTTACGTGTATCCTTTGTTAGAGCATCTTTCATGTCTATGATTGCAGTATATGGTGTGTGTCCCTGCTGTCAGGGGTGTGTTTGTTATCAGTGTTAGAATTGTGTATTGAGTTTATTTTGTTACTCCTTGTAGAGAATAATGTGTGCTGTTGCTGGAAGGGTGTAATATGTGTCACTGCTGGTAGAGAAATGTTGCCTCATTGTCATTGGACCCTGTGTTTTGCTACCTATGTTGTTGAGAGCTAAGTACTCACACAATGTCCCCTGTCTTATGTCACTAACATGGTACTGTGTCTCTGCACCTTTTTAATGAAATTGATTCTGATATTTTTTGCTACAGGTGAAGGGCCAGTTTGATTTCTCTCTTAAAAATAGAGGGGCATATTGAGAAGGGCGATACGATGCTAAGCCACTTTTTGGGGCTTAACGCCGCTCCTTTGGAGAGAGGATGTAGCCTTATGGCTAGAGTGGTCAACCTGAAGCTGGGGAACCGGGTTCAAATCTCAGCAACGACGCTCAACAGCTTGTGATTCTGGGCATATCACCTAATCTCCCCGTGCCTAACAAAAATAAATGTGTCCATCTGTACCAAAACGGGTGCTCATGTTGAGCGTTCTGATGCCTGATATCTTCGGGTCTAGTTTGGGCTATATAAAATACTATAAAAAAAATAAACGCCACCTTGTAAATATGGGCCTATTTACCACAATTTTCTGCGGCAAAGTGGCGTACCCACACAACACCCACTGATTTTTGACACTGCCCCAGATTTACAAGGATCTGTAAATCTGAGGCAACGACAAAATCTAATGCCTTTAAGGCATTAGAGTGGCGTAACGAAGAGAAATACTTTTATTCATCCTCGTTTTTTGCTCTTTCTATGTGTGCTGCATTCTGCAGCACATATAGAAGGAGCAAAACACCATTAAGGATTGTTTTGTGCAGTAAGGCGTCTCTTCCTGCACAAACACAATCATCCATGCAACCTAAGCACCCTTACACCATGGTGCATGGGTGCCTGCGCTGGTGCTAGGCAGCTTTTTTAGCACCGGCGCAAGGGAAAACACAGGGGTACGCCATAGGTCAATACCGTGCATCCCTGTGTTTTTTAAATGATGAAGCGTGGTGCTTCTAAATTGCTTGCAGCGCTGCGCCATTTAGTTGTAAATATGCCAAGCGAATCACGCCTCAGCACAGGGTTTTTCATTGTGAGCCTAGAAAAAGCTTTGTCTGTGCGAACTCTGGCAAGTTAAAAAACTGACAGAAGTAAAAGTAAGATGTAACTAGCATCACCCCTTTTATAAAACAGGACTGCTGAAGCCCACCACACCATGCTTCTGGCTGTGACTTCTGCTTGGCAGAAATGAGAACAACTCACTTTTTCAAAAGCTTCCCCGGTACTTGCTTCCAACATCGTCGGAAGTTCCAAGTTATAAATTGTTCAACTTTACATCCATACATACATACAAACATTTGCAAAGAAACATGACCTACACTTATGTGCATACACTTATGTGCATAACAATGTGCTGATGGGTAAAGAAGTCCCTTTCCACCTCCAAAATGGCTATCCCATGCTCAATATGGCATTTTGCTGGTTCTACCCACTACACAAGTAGCGCACCTTCAAAAAACATCAAGCTGCCATAAGTCCCATTGTCCCAATTGGTTGTGCCACCAAGGGCCGAGAGTAACTCTCCAGTGTCGTGGGCCAATGCGACTCAGAGATTGAACCCTCTTTTTGTGACCTGCTGTGCATCTCCGGGTCAGTTACTACTGTAAGGGTTTTCTAGGCAACCATCTTGGATGCCAGGAGCTAAGAGTGCCAGACAACCCCAGAATGCATAATATGTTCTGCATTTCCAAACGTGAAAGTAGCACATTGTTGCTTGCTTTGCCCAGTGTGCCTGCTCACACTTGCCCCTGCTTCCTTACCATGCTTCACCAAAAAGCAACGTTCAACTTAATCACGCACCATTTAAATTCTTTCAACATTTAAGGCATTCGCCACGCTCCAGTAGGTCACTGACTAACTTGAAATGTGACTTTTCTACATTGGCACCCCAAGCTCCCACTTTCTCTTCAAAATTTACATTGTACCAGAGAAATCCATACTTTCCTCACCACTGTCATCTTCAGTCAGGATGTAAATAGGGTATTTCAGTGTTCTAAGGGCCCATTTAGAAATCACAATCTACCAATATGCTAAAGAATGGCAACTATGCCTGAATACATCAAAAGCATTGGGGCAATCTTGTAAATCTAGGCACCTTCGTATATTACGTCCCAAAACACTAATTGCTACTGTAATTCACTTTTAACATTATTAGAATTAGCGGTTAGAAATCGGCTACTATCGAGACTCAGGGGTATATTTACAAGGAGATTGCCCCACCGGAATGTCACTTTTAGCGACGTTCCAGTGGCACAATGCCCTGCTCCATATTTAGAAAGTGGCGCTAAGCCACTATGCATAGCTTAACGCCCCTTTGTTAATATGGTACCATTTCGTGCAGATATCTGCGTGAAAGTGGCGTGCAATGGGTGTTGCTGTGGGTGTCCACGGCAACACCCATTGCTTTTCTACACTGTCCTAGATTTACAAGGATGTGTAAATCTGAGGCTGCGCCAAAAACTAACGCCATTCAAATGCAGGCATTAGATTGGCGACACAAGGAGAAATACTTTTATTTGTCCTTATTTTTGCTCTTTGTATGTGTGCTGCAGAATGCAGCACACATAGAAAGAGCAAAACACCTTTAAAGATTGTTTATATGCAGGAAGGTGTTCCTTCCTGCCCATAAACAATAATTCCCTGCAAAACAGACACCTTTGTACCACAGTGCAAGGGTGCTTGTGTTGGTGCTAGGCAGCTTTTTTTAGCGCCAGCGCAAGGGAAAGCCCATGGGTGCGCTGTATCCCTGCGTTTTTGAAATTACACAACGCAGCGCTGCAAAATTACTCACTGCGCTGTGCCATTGCCCGGTAAATATATCCCTCAATGTATTAGCAACTCAGTCCCAGAGTGTTCAGAAAATCAATTAAATACAATTCTGTTTTCGGAAATAGTTATGAACGAAAACCAAAAAGGGAATCGAAAACGTTTAAACTCATTGTATTAAAGGATAGAGAGAAATATCACCAATTAAAAAAAAATAACAGGTACAACAAACGATTTGCACGGTGATGGCACAGCTCATGTGAATCATATGTGAAAGGATAACAGAAAACAGTATCACACATATAAATAAAGAACATGTTATTAAATTTTATTTATGTGCCAGTGTTTGGAACCGGGGATCAATCTTATTCTTGAGTTCCAGAATAAATGGTGATCACATTAATCAGTCCAAAATTACGGTGGTCAAGTTTTCGACTCATGCTGTAGATAAATATTTGGTTCTTAATTTGGACAAAGTCAAGATACAATTAAGGTGGAGACCCTGAAAGCATATGTAGTAAAGTGAAAGTGCTGAATCCACTTGAAAATCTCAGACTTAAAGCCAGGGCTGAATTTATAAAATAATAAATGCCAGGGCCCTGACTAAGCGGTCAATGCTGCTTGCACCACCCTTGGCCCCTGTCATTGCTGTCAAAACAACTACTAACCATCTCTCTCGCCTGCAAGTGCGACAGATCAGGTTATTCCAGGTCCCCAAAGCTAAAGGAATGGCTGGGGAGGCGGGTATAAGTAGTTTTTAATGTATATTGTATTCATAAACAACCTTCGTTCTGCTCCTCTCCAAATTAGATGAGCAGTGCCACCATGTGGCAAACAGTCATAAGTGCTGTGTTAGGAATTAAGTGCCAGTGCAGAGCACCGGAAACCACCGGCTCAAATTAAGCACTACTTAAAGCATTAACTTATTCTAAAATCTTTACCAAAAAATTACTCAGCCATCAGAAGAAAGGTTAGGAAGACTGACAGGAACCAGATAATAAATCGTGAAAACTTTCAACATCAACCTATCAACAACGCTTTAAGGGTAACCAAGTAACTAGTAGCCAAAGCTTTTTCAACTAAAATCACATTATTTTGATGATTTTGGGTACTTTGCTAAAATTTAGGCCCTTCTGCAATAGGGCCTGAGGTTGATATTATGTGTCTGTGTGCAGTTTATTGTATGCACACGTCCAGCACCTTTTTAGCATCTAAACAGTCTGTTTGGAGTTTGTGTATCTTGCTGACAGGTATCAAGAATAGTGCCCTCCTAGCATGCAGGTCTATTCTGGCCCTTAATAGGTTTTTTTGAGTTGAGTCATAGTCCCTTCCATAGTTTGTCACAAACTGAAGCTGCATCGCTAAATAACAAGTGTTTCCAATGCAATAGGTCATGCATCTGTCAGAGTTAGAGTTATTGGCATTGTAAATGACGATGTCTTTTATCCATGTGTTTTGGTTTGAAGTGTAGTAGATGTATGAACAGAGGCAGAGATGCAGCACTGCCTAGAGGACCTAAAATAAGGAATTAGCACTGAGAACAGAGAAGCAGGTAGCAGCACTGTTTAGAAGACTTAGAATGGGGAATCTCCAACTTGATCAGAGAAGAAGCTAGCAGCCCTGTCAAGATGATTTAGAATGAGGAATTACTGGCAGGACCAAAAATGCAGCTACAGCACTGCCCAGACGACTTAGAATGAGGAATTACAGAAGGGACCAGAGTAGAAGCTAGTAAAACTGCCGGGAAGACTTAGAATCTTAGAATGATGAATTACCACTGGGACCAGAGAAGCAGCTAGCTGCACTGTCTAGATAGAGGACTAAGAATGAGGAATTACCACTGGGAACTGAGACAGAACTGCAGCACTGCCTAGAGGACTTAGAATGAAGAATTACTGATGAGACCAGAGAAGCAGCTAGCAGCACTGCCTACAGGACTAGGAATGATGAATTACCACTGGGACCAGAGAAGCAGCTGTAGCATGGTCTATAGGACTTACAATGAGGAATTACAGAAGGGACCAGAGTAGCAGCTAGTAAAACTGCCTGGAGGACTTAGAATGAGGAGTTACCACTGGGAGCAGAGAAGCAGCTCGCAGCGTTGACTAGAAGACTTAAAATAAGCATTACTGATGAAACCAGAGAAGCAGCTAGCAGCACTGTCTAGATAGAAGACTAAGAATAAGGAATTACCACTGGGAACTGAGACAGAGCTGCAGCACTGCCTAGAGGACTTAGAATGAGGAATTACTGATGAGACCAGAGTAGCAGCTAGCAGCACTGCCTAGAGGTTTGGAATGAGGAATTACCACTGGGACCAGAGAAGCAGCTAGCAGCACTGTCCTGAGGGCTTAGAATGAGAAATTACTACTGTGACCAGAAACACAGCTGCAGCACTGCCTAGAATACTTAGAATGAGGAATTACCAACGGGGCCAGAGTAGCAGCTTGTAGCAGTGTATAGAGGACTTAGAATGAGGCATTTCCGATGGGACCAGAGAATCAGCTAGCAGCACTGCCTAGAGGACTAAGAATGAGGAATTAATACTGGACCAGAGAAGCAGCTGCAGCACTGGCTAGAGAACTAAGAATGAGGAATTTCCATTGAGAACAGAGACGCAGCTTAAGTTTGCCTAGAGGACTTAGACTCAGGAATTACCACTGGGACCAGAGGAGCTCTGGCTAGAGTACTAAGAATGATAAATTACCAACTGGGGACAGAGATACGGCTGCAGGACTGTCTCGAGGACTTAGAATAGAGAAATTGCCGACAGGATAAACAAAGCAGCTGCAGCACTGCATAGAGGACGTAGAATGAGGATTTACCACTGGGAATAGAGACACAGCAGCAGCACCTCTTAGAGGAGTTGGAATGAGGAATTACTGATGGGACCAGAGTAGCTGCACTGTCTAGCAGACTTAGAATAAGGAATTACCATTTGGAATAGAGACACAGCTGCAGCACTGCATAGAGGACTAAGAATGAGGAATTACCACTGAGAGCAGAGAAACAGCTGCAGCACAAGCTACGGGATTGAGAATGAGGAATTACTATTGGGAACAGATACACAGCAGCAGCACTGCCCAGAGGATTGAGAAAGGGGAATTACCACTGGGAACAGAGACACGCTAGCCACATTTGTGACCAGCTAAAGAACAAGATTTACAGCCCTGTTTAGAGAAACGGAGCAATGGAGCTCTGTGCGAGTGTAATATAATTAATGCTAAAAGCGAAAGATAGTGTGAAAGGGAGCAAGCGAGCAGAGTCAAATTTTTAACATTCTGACTTTGTGACTGCTCAATTCGATCTTCAGTAGCCCAGACTCTGTAGATCATAAGTCAAAGCTAAGGTGCGAAGGGGAGAACACACAGAGAAACGGTGGGTGGGAGGGGAAAGCAGTAACGTTGGTCAGCTGCTCGGGTTTCTATCATTTACACACTACGAGGCAGGCAATCGTAAAAACCATAGTGTGCGAAATGAACTGAAATGGACAGAAGCAAAATGAGCCTTGTTACAGGGCCAATCGCTATGGGAGGAAACGACTGACCAAAAGGAGGGACAAATGGGCATGATTTACCTTTCAAAAGTAAGGAATTTAGAAAGGCACCCAGTACAACCAATAACAAGGATGGGCCAGCTTGAAGCCCATGTACCGAATACGCTATGCCTTGCAGAGCAGTGCAGGCGGGCTGCCAGGCTCGACCTAAAAAACTGATCAATCTCTGTTTACTGCTGACCTAACTGTATAATCCCACACAATATTTCACTGATCCTCCTTTTCCTGCTTAATCAAATATGAATGCACCTCCGAATATGTTCAGAATTCATGTACTAAAACTGCAGTTTTCAGCCGGAGGTGGACGGGTTGGGAAACAACCATTACAACGCAGTCATTACAACACACTACATTTACAACGCAGTCATTACAAGGCAACTGCCTTTACATTGAATGCCATTAGAAGGCAGCCATTAAAACGCATGTCACTACAACGCATGCCATTACAACGCATATCACCACAACGCATGCCATTGCAACGCATTACCCAACTGTTGCACTCACTGGAGTGGGAATAGTAATTTTTGCCCCTACACTATCCAATACTTACCCTACTGTTGCCCTAAAAGTATTATGCACTGTAATGGTATGCGTTCTAGTGGTATGTGTTGTAATGGAATGCGTTGTAAATGTAGTTTCTAAAAATGCATTGTGATGGCATGTATTGTAAAATCATGCGTTGTATAGGATGTTGCAATGTAAAAACGGCGTTGTAAAGGCATGCGTTGTAAATGTTTGCGTTGTAACATGTCCTAGTCGGACGGGTTACCATGTGGATGTTTAAGAAGATGGATGGGGTGGGAAAGTCAGACTTCTTTCACATTGAGTGATGTTTGTAAGAGGTTTGCATTTATTGCGGGCAACAAGATCGATAAATCACAACTATTCTGCGATTGTGTGGCAAGTACTCCGTTAAATAGAATCCCATCAGTACAAGTTTGATACAAGATCAGTTGAATTAAGCCTTAGGGTTGGAAAAGGAATGTAGTCTGTCACACAATCACGTTTTCCAAATTAGGTATTAAAGTTGGATGACTTTGCTAAGGAATCAAGGGCTGTGAGGTCTGCAACGAAGTACAGAGAGGGACTGGTAGGTAAAGGTAGTTATTGAAGCAAGATATTTAGTATTTAGGTTGGTATGAGGGGAGCAATGAATTGCATTCAGAAATGGATGGTGCTAGCAACAGGAGTGGGGTAAAAGGTTACCTGGGGATTCGAATTTAGGATGGGTGGTAGAAAGGAGGTATAGATTAGATATGTAATATATGACCTCAATGTCAAGAAATATATCCGTATAATGTTTGATATTTTCAAACATGATGAACATTTTTAATTTGAAAATTAGAAACTGCACTTAACAGAACTGTATTTTCCGGTGCTTGACACAACTAAGCCTCCACTCAATTGTCTAATATAAGCAGCCATGTGTTTTCATGTTTCTGTTCCACACATCATCAAAATGTGCACCTGCAATGCTTTGTATTGACTCGTTGTTCGAGGGATCACTGCACAACAAGGCTTTACAACATTCAAGGCTTTGCTGTAGGACTTACATCGTTTTGGAACTAGCTTGTACTGTTACAAATAGGGCACATTAATATTCAAGTTAGCGCATATTCCTAGAACGGTGGCATTAGACGGCACTGTATAATTGTGTGGTGTAATTTACAAATTTATGATTACATTTGCTCACCCTACGCAGACTTTGTGCTGTCTAGGGACACAATGCCCCATACATGCTTAGCTCTGGGCAGTTCTGAGCGAAATAGGCCTTCCGGCTGAGTTACTCACCTTGATAATGAGGCTGCATGAGTGTAACTTTGCCAAAGTTCAGGGGGGTATGAATGGTGAATCATCTGCCGACTTTCCGATTGAACGCGGAGTACGACAGGGGTGTGCTATGGCCCCCCTGCTTTTTTCCCTATTTAGTAACGGAATTGTGGCTCGGATGCTGGATGCCAGTGTCGATGCACCTTCGTTGGCGGGCCTCAGGGTTCCGATCCTGATGTTCGCCGACGATACGTTGATTTTATCCAAAACATCGGCTGGCTTGCAGCGAGCTTTAAACATCTTCGATCTTTTCTGTGGGGAACATGGCCTGGAAGTTAATGTGGGTAAGACCAAGCTGATGGCCTTCTCACCGAAACGTAGACCCCGGCCTAAAATACTTTTGAACAATTGTGAGCTTGAGGTGGTTACTGTATTTACCTATCTTGGGGTGCAGATAGCAAACAATCTAAAATGGTCCCAACATATAGAAAAGGCGGTCTTGAGGCATCAACAGATTTCGGGGGCACTTCGGGTGGAACACAAAAAGTCTAAATCAAAGCCCATAAAACCAGTCCTGGCAGTATATGATGCCAAGGCTATTGGGTCTGCCCTATATGGGGCTGAGCTGTGGGGTTTCGAGAGGCTTCTCCCCTTGCAAATATCGGAGAATAGGTTCCTCAGGAGAATCACGGGTCTCCCTCAGAGTACACCATTAACCCCGCTTGGTCTTGATTTAGGGAGAAGATCAGTTAGTGACTGAGCGCGATTGCCCCCGATTCTCTATTGGAGACGCCTCTGGACTACCCCAGAGATACGGCATTATGCAGAGGGGTTCCTTGCCATAATTAAAGCTGACACCTTTCATAAAATAGTTTGGTTAAAAAATCTTAGGACTGCTTTAGGTGACCTCGGCCTCTCCAATCTATGGGATAATCCATCTGGGGAACCCTTTCCAAACAAAAATATAATTAAAAGCTTATATTGGGATTGGATAGATGGCAGACTCTGGAGTAGAACGAGATCAGATACAATGGCGGGGCGTTTCTTAGAAATCAAACTGTGTCCTGCATTGGAACTATACTGGGACAGTATTACTAACAGGGCCGGACTGGGAACCAAAACCGGCCCTGGCAAAGTGCTCGGCCGTCCCACCTTCCCCCGACGGTGCGGCTGAGCTTTTTGCTAGGGCCAGTTTTCGGCCGATTTTGTTACAGGGCCGATTTTGTAGCTATGCTGCAAAAATGGCCCTGTAACAAAAGCGGCCCCCAGGGGCCCAAAACCTGCCCCCATCCTTGCAGCACACCGGGGGATTGCCTGGTGCCCGCTACGGCCAGTCCGGCCCTGATTACTAATCCAGGGGATAGGAAGCTTTTCTTCCAGTTAAGATCAGGTGCCCTTCCTCTGAGATCACTGACGGGTAGGTGGAGGAGTTCAACCACCTCGTGCTGCCCGGTGTGTGGTGCAACTGAGGAAAATATAGGTCACTTTCTATTCTTGTGTAAAGCTTATGACACCCCGAGAAGAGTTTGGTTAGCTCCTGTTTGTAGAAATCTAGGGACATCCAGGGGTGTTGAGGCGCTACGAATTATTTGCACCACCACTGATATGCCTATTGTTCTAGGAACAGCAAAGTATCTGGGGTGGGCATGATCCATTAGACGGAGGGCAATTTCTATTAATGTAATATAACTGGGGTATCAAGTGATTTCTGTGTAAATGTACACCAAAGATTTTTATTTTTTATGTACGCACAACTGTTTTAAAAGTATGTATAAATAGGAAAAATTTTAATGTGATGTATTTTAAATGTATGTTTGTGCTTTTATGAGTATATTCCTCGAATAAAGCTTTGAATAAGGCTTATGGTTAAACAGTTCCCCAACCCTAAATAAGCGCTTTATCTGGCAGGATAGCATCAAAACTATAGAAGCTATTTAAAGTTAAATATTTTCTATAATTTCCCGTTTCACAGCAAGTGGTATTCTATGGGTTCTTCAGGTGATACAAAGAAGTTTAAGAATGCCTATTAGCTGGCGGCTGGGTGAGATTATGGTGATGCCAGCTGGATGAACAGATTGAAACGCAAGGAAAACTGAAACATCTACTATTGATGTTTTCACACATTTAGTGGCTTGCATCTAAATTGTAAGAAAGCTGGACCCAAAATGGTCTATCATAGCCCGGGAGAAATATTCAGGGTAACACAAATATAGGTTTCTTCTGCTAAAAAAACAACCATTATTTAACTTTACTGGATTTGAATCCACATTGCCCCATGTCCTACATCCATTTCACTTTACTGGATTTGAATCCACATTCCCCCATGTCCTACACCCACTCAGTTCCCCATTGCCAAATTCACCCTTGGATTTTAAACTTGGGTTCACCAAAAATGCAGGGTGCTGGAACTGATTTAGAATCCAATTTAAACTGGATGCATTCTTACTCTTTTACGAATTGCAGCAATATAATTTATTGGTTTCCAGGCAGCTCCCTCAATCTCAGAAAAACACAAGAAGCTGGGTATCACATTAATCTTTAACAGATCGATGTTCAAACTAATTGGAACGTTAACAGATTCATGTGCACGTAATTATTGGACGCCCCTCGTGTGCTGCAGCAGGGTGGAACAATCCAGTAAAACTTAAATTGAAAAAAAAGAGGGAGAAAAGAACTCCGCAAGCATGTGTTTTGTACACTGGTCTGCTACTCACCAATGCCCCTCTCGCCCCCTACCAACAACTTGTCAGTTGGCCTCCAGTGAGAGGGGTGCGAATGTGATGGCCCAGGAGTTTGCTTCCTGCAGCTTGCAGTATTGTAGGGGATGGGGACCGCGTGACATGCCTAGGAGAGAGGGTCTGTTTGAGGGTTGTGTCAGGTTACTCAGGAGCTGAATGTAGGCATTAGGGGATGCAGCAGGACAGAAGGTCTGGCGTTCATTAGCCTTCAAAAAGAAGCACTGAGGCTCAGATACAATATGCATATTAACGGACAGCTTGCAAACAAAACAAACTATTTGCAGCAGTCAGGATGACTGGAAAAAAAACAAGCAACACTTGTGGCACAGGAACTGGGAGGGAAGATCCTCTCACTTTGAAGTCAGGAATAACACCACAATTGACAGCCCCTTTTACAGAAAAGCTAGTAGCTGGTCAAAAAACAGCCATTCGGGAAAAACTCAGCTTTAGATGTAAAAATAAAAAGGTCCCTGAGCAAGTAACTAAGATGGGACAAGTGGAAGCCTGCGAGAAATGGGGGCCTTCTCCATGGGAAGGAACTAGAAACAAAAAAAGAGGAACAAATAGGAACAATAACCACTTAGAAGCAAGGGTTTTTAAAGGACACTGACAAATGAAAGCAGAGGGTGGGCTGTAAGCCCACAACACAGAATACAACATGTCTTAAAGAGACAGCACAAACATTGTCTAGGCTAGACCTAATAAAGTTGAGCTTTGTGGAATTTGTCCCCCTCTCACAAGTTTCCCCAGGCAATTGAGTACTAAATCAGTAGACTTTGCCCCCTTGTTCACATGGATGTTCCCAGGCAGTAGAGTATGTGATTGATAGATTGACTTTGTAACAAATCCCCCTCCCCGCTCACTTAAGCATTCCCACTTAGTGTTGGTCTCTGACTGCTGTTCCCTATGCTAGCCTATGCAGAATGTTGCCTTTTTCCTGGCAAAATATATTTGTAAATCCCTGGCCACATCCTTACCACACATTATTTCAATGGGATTTGAGGCCCTCCTTTTAGTATTATATGCCTGACAAAAAGTGTCTGTTTGATAAGTCATTATAAAGAAGTATAGCAATCTGAGGAGTCTGCTGTTTTCTCAAGACAGCAGTTCTGCAGACATTTTAAAAAGGTGTAGCACTCTCTAAGCATTCATTTTGCCAGAGTCTCTTGGTAAGTAGGAAATACATAGGCGAGTGCCATGACGGTGTCTCATGATTAAATGCCACACTTTGCCGAGTAATGGGCACATGATCCTACTGGTAACTTTAGCTGGGAAAGCTAATATGTTGAAAAGGGAGTGATATAACTGCAGATTTAGCTGAGCATCAGGAAGGCACGTTCTTGGACTGGAAGGGAAGGACTTTGCTGTAGGTATACTGAGAAATATTATGTGATTGGCAGGTAAATTGATGGGCATGCCTTAAGTGTGTGTTGGCCACAAAGTTCCGAGAGGGTGAATTAGCCTGTAAGACCCAGAGTGTATGGAAACATTTCAGCTGTTCTGTCTTTCAGAATGTGACAGGCGATGTACAGACTCTAAGAGCTGGACAGTTGAGCACGGGGCCCACACTGAGTCACATTATTCACCATATAGGGCCACCATCCTGTGGGTGACTCTCGGAATTGCTCCACCCACGACATCTAGTGCAGGTGCTAGCATATGGCCAAGGGTCTACCCATTGCCTTTTGGCTATGGAATCCTGCTAGGAGTCTTCAAAATCAATTAATACTGTAGAATTCAATGGCAGAGTCATACCTTTGTTTTGCACAAACAGTCCCTATAAAATAAACCCATTAAAATGCCTCCCATAACTCTTAGACCACTGATGTATTTCAGTTTAGGGAAACAACAGGGCGTGAATGTGGATTGTGTCGGTAACATGGCAGGAGGTATCGCATAAGGAAGTTGTGTGACATCCTGATATAACCCTTATAGATGTGTGAAACCCACTACTGAGTGGGTAGATTTGATTCTCAGAAGTAAGTTTGTAACATGGCCTCAAACAAGGTGAAAAATGTACCATGCAACGAATGAGTTTGCCACATCAGATCTTTCTCTGTGTGCTTATTTAGGACGGTGATAGTAGCTATACCAATATATCAGATGGTTGCACTTCAGTTGCGTATGGTTTTAATGAGATCCTCACATCGAACACTCAGCACTGTACACACCTATGCCTAATCAGCCTACTTCTTCTGCGACCAATGATAGCGGACAAGGATCCACACTGTACATATATATTATCTATATATTTATATATATTCAATAAAAAACAAGAGGTTAAAGTGAGGTTATAGTTAGGTGCAAATGTTAATTAAAATATAGCAATTTAAAATTAAAAACTGTGAAATTCAACAGCTATAGTTTAGTGACCTAACTAGAAACTCTGCCCCCACCAAGCCCAATGTTGTCATCAGTGGTGTAATTTCAGATGTTATCAGTATTGACCTTAATGATGTCATTAAACATGTTATAAGTGATGCAATCTGTGAGGTCTTAAGCAGAGCATAGTGTGGAGCAAGCAGTTTTCTGCTAATAGGGGCATTACAAGACCAACTCTATATGACATATACTAAAATATTTTTGTGCATAGAAATAATCATGTCTTTTTCATTTGCAGTTTCTGGTTTATGGCTGCTATTTTGCAATTATTGCAGGGATTTTCCTACTAAGGAGCACATATATAATTATAACAACTTTGTGTAAAAGGAAAAAGAAACAACTAACAGATGATCCACCACCAAACTCTAAGATCCAAGAATCAGTGGAGCCAGGTGAAACTCACATGGACACACAACTGTAGCTGTGTACAATAGTGCCACACAACATGCTCTTTCATTGCTCAGTGCAATGCCACAATCAGCAGCCAGACTGATCATTAACTCAAGAAATGTTTATCACGTCACCCACAAACTCAAAGAGCTCCACTGGCTTCCTATGAATGCAAGGGTCACATGTAAATTGTGTTGCCTTCCATCCACTACTATTCAACACAACAATCATCCTCGTTCCTACATGCTGGTCTCCAACTCTGATGGACTTAGAAGACTCAAACGCCAGCCCTCACTACCACTGCAGTCCGAGAGATTCAGAACATCACCTTCCTAAAGGCAATCTTCCACCTGTGCGACTGCTACGGATACATGGAACTCTTCAACTCTCAGCATCAGAACTGAACTCACCCTTTTTGCTTTCAGAAAACACATACAAAGCCACCTCTATTATCTCTTCCTGTATTACTTTCCCCTACCAGAAGTCCAATCTTGTTTCATGCTATGGCTCCTGATTTTGCTATCTCATTCTTAGCATTTTATTTCTATTTCAGTTCCTTGCAGTTGTATCTGTTCTGGCCTGTGCCTTTATAACTGTGTAATTCCTTATTTCAATGTACATAATTAAAACTCTGCAGAGATCTCCCTGCTCTCCACCTTTTTACAGGAGAAATATATGCAAGCATTTACAAGACAGAGGGTCAGGGCATGAATCAAATACTGGATAGGCATGAATGGAAGAGGATGGCAACATTAACCACCAATGCCACCTATAGGGCCAGCAATTCTACTATAGGTTCACCCCACCATCCACCTCATCACCTTTTCGGGTCACACAGTAGGTGCCTCTTGTGAAGTCACAGAGCAGATCAGCACGTGCAGCCAGTTTACCAGAGCACTCTGATATAGCGGCTAAGAAAAAAGATTATTTTTCCTTGCTATCAAAAGTTAATGTTATAAATAATTCTCTATAGTCCTCTGCGTTACAAGTCCTTTCTTTAATTTGGATTAGTATAGCGTTAGTGTAGCAATGAAAGGGTGTAGTTAGAGAAGTAGATTTAGTATACACTACTGCATAATAGGGTGAGTTTCCTAAGTGTGAAAAACTTTATTTTCTGGAATGATATGGGCCTAGGATATGGAATGGCAAGGCATAGTAATAATTTATCTGAAGTTTAAAAATAGGATACGTTTAGTATTAGAGTTATGTATAGGTTTTTATTTCAATAACCAGATAGATATATATCTGAGAAAATTTTATTTTGTGAGAGCTAATAAAAATTTCAAACAATAAATACCATGTGACAGCTCAATAAATGTGTATTTAATTTGTAATTGTAGAAATAATAATCCAAGTAACACTTTATAAATCCATCCTACTATTTTTGAGTTAGTTCTACCTGTGGATTTTCATCTTTATTGCTTGAGCCATCATCTGCCCAGTTTTCTTCATTAGGCATGGGCGTATGATGCCGTATTGCCACACTGTGCAGCATGGAGCACAGGACTTTGATGTGACACTCTTTGTTTGTTGCATAGGCTAGTGAATCACCACATTGTGGAAAAATATCCATGTAGCCACAACATTTTGTACTGCCATCTTTGAGAGTGGTGGAATGGCAGTACATTTTCCAATGTTATGCTCAAATGAATTCCCTATTATATGCAATAAAAAGTGGATGGTGTTCATGTCAAGCCGATAGTTTGTTAGAATGTATTCCCTGGCAAAATCAATGGATTAAGACATTTTCTATCAGTCTGGGCCTTCATCTGTGATAACTGAGTAGTTGAGATCCTTGTTGTTGTCTGTGGAGCTACACTTTTTCATGCAGTTGTAAATGTAAATGTAAATGTATGGATACTTGTATAGAAATCGGCTACTATCGAGACTCAGGGGTATATTTACAAGGAGATTGCCCCACCGGAATGTCACTTTTAGCGACGTTCTAGTGGCACAATGCCCTGCTCCATATTTCGAAAGTGGCGCTAAGCCACTATGCATAGCTTAACGCCCCTTTGTTAATATGGTACCATTTCGTGCAGATATCTGCGTGAAAGTGGCATGCAATGGGTGTTGCTGTGGGTGTCTACGGCAACACCCATTGCTTTTCTACACTCTCCTAGATTTACAAGGATGTGTAAATCTGAGGCTGCGCCAAAAACTAACGCCATTCAAATGCAGGCATTAGATTGGCACACAAGGAGAAATACTTTTATTTGTCCTTATTTTTGCTCTTTGTATGTGTGCTGTAGAAAGAGCAAAACACCTTTAAAGATTGTTTATATGCAGAAAGGTGTTCTTTCCTGCCCATAAACAATAATTCCCTGCAAAACAGACACCTTTGTACCACAGTGCAAGGGTGCTTGTGTTGGTGCTAGGCAGCTTTTTTTAGAGCCAGCGCAAGGGAAAGCACATGGGTGTGCTGTATCCCTGCGTTTTTGAAATTACACAACGCAGCGCTGCAAAATTACTCACTGCGCTGTGCCATTGCCCGGTAAATATATCCCTCAATGTATTAGCAACTCAGTCCCAGAGTGTTCAGAAAATCAATTAAATACAATCTATTTTCGGAAATAGTTATGAACGAAAACCAAAAAGGGAATCGAAAACGTTTAAACTCATTGTATTAAAGGATAGAGAGAAATATCACCAATTAAAAAAAATAACAGGTACAACAAACGATTTGCACGGTGATGGCACAGCTCATGTGAATCATATGTGAAAGGATAACAGAAAACAGTATCACACATATAAATAAAGAACATGTTTTTTAATTTTATTTATCTACCAGTGTTTGGAACCGGGGATCAATCTTATTCTTGAGTTCCAGAATAAATGGTGATCACATTAATCAGTCCAAAATTACGGTGGTCAAGTTTTCGACTCATGCTGTAGATAAATATTTGGTTCTTAATTTGGACAAAGTCAAGATACAATTAAGGTGGAGACCCTGAAAGCATATGTATTAAAGTGAAAGTGCTGAATCCACTTGAAAATCTCAGACTTAAAGCCAGTGCTGAATTTATGAAATAATAAATGCCAGGGCCCCGACTAAGCGGTCAATGCTGCTTGCACCAACCTTCGCCCCTGTCATTGCTGTCAAAACAACTACTAACCATCTCTCTCGCCTGCAAGTGCGACAGATCAGGTTATTCCAGGTCCCCAAAGCTAAAGGAATGGCTGGGGAGGCGGGTATACGTAGTTTTTAATGTATATTGTATTCATAAACAACCTTTGTTCAGCTCCTCTCCAAATTAGATCAGCAGTGCCACCATGTGGCAAACAGTCATAAGTGCTGTGTTAGGAATTAAGTGCCAGTGCTGAGCACTGGAAACCACCGGCTCAAATTAAGCACTACTTAAAGCATTAACTTATTCTAAAATCTTTACCAAAAAATTACTCAGCCATCAGAAGAAAGGTTAGGAAGACTGACAGGAACCAGATATTAAATCATGAAAACTTTCAACATCAACCTATCAACAACGCTTTAAGGGTAACCAAGTAACTAGTAGCCAAAGCTTTTTCAACTAAAATCACATTATTTTGATGATTTTGGGTACTTTGCTAAAATTTAGGCCCTTCTGCAATAGGGCCTGAGGTTGATATTATGTGTCTGTGTGCAGTTTATTGTATGCACACGTCCAGCACCTTTTTAGCATCTAAACAGTCTGTTTGGAGTTTGTGTATCTTGCTGACAGATATCAAGAATAGTGCCCTCCTAGCATGCAGGTGCATTCTGGCCCTTAATAGGTTTTTTTGAGTTGAGTCATAGTCCCTTCCATAGTTTGTCACAAACTGAAGCTGCATCGCTAAATAACAAGTGTTTCCAATGCAATAGGTCATGCATCTGTCAGAGTTAGAGTTATTGGCATTGTAAATGACGATGTCTTTTATCCATGTGTTTTGGTTTGAAGTGTAGTAGATGTATGAACAGAGGCAGAGATGCAGCACTGCCTAGAGGACCTAAAATAAGGAATTACCACTGAGACCAGAGAAGCAGGTAGCAGCACTGTTTAGAAGACTTAGAATGGGGAATCTCCAACTTGATCAGAGAAGCAGCTAGCAGCCCTGTCAAGATGATTTAGAATGGGGAATTACTGGCAGGACCAAAAATGCAGCTACAGCACTGCCCAGAGGACTTAGAATGAGGAATTACAGAAGGGACCAGAGTATCAGCTAGTAAAACTGCCGGGAAGACTTAGAATCTTAGAATGATGAATTACCACTGGGAACAGAGAAGCAGCTAGCTGCACTGTCTAGATAGAGGACTAAGAATGAGGAATTACCACTGGGAACTGAGACAGAGCTGCAGCACTGCCTAGAGGACTTAGAATGAAGAATTACTGATGAGACCAGAGAAGCAGCTAGCAGCACTGCCTACAGGACTAGGAATGATGAATTACCACTGGGACCAGAGAAGCAGCTGTAGCATGGTCTATAGGACTTAGAATGAGGAATTACAGAAGGGACCAGAGTAGCAGCTAGTAAAACTGCCTGGAGGACTTAGAATGAGGAATTACCACTGGGCGCAGAGAAGCAGCTAGCAGCGTTGACTAGAAGACTTAAAATAAGCATTACTGATGAGACCAGAGAAGCAGCTAGCAGCACTGCCTACAGGACTAGGAATGATGAATTACCACTGGGACCAGAGAAGCAGCTGTAGCATGGTCTATAGGACTTAGAATGAGGAATTACAGAAGGGACCAGAGTAGCAGCTAGTAAAACTGCCTGGAGGACTTAGAATGAGGAATTACCACTGGGAGCAGAGAATCAGCTAGCAGCGTTGACTAGAAGACTTAAAATAAGCATTACTGATGAAACCAGAGAAGCAGCTAGCAGCACTGTCTAGATAGAAGACTAAGAATGATGAATTACCACTGGGAACTGAGACAGAGCTGCAGCGCTGCCTAGAGGACTTAGAATGAGGAATTACTGATGAGACCAGAGTAGCAGCTAGCAGCACTGCCTAGAGGTTTGGAATGAGGAATTACCACTGGGACCAGAGAAGCAGCTAGCAGCACTGTCCTGAGGGCTTAGAATGAGAAATTACTACTGTGACCAGAAACACAGCTGCAGCACTGCCTAGAATACTTAGAATGAGGAATTACCAACGGGGCCAGAGTAGCAGCTTGTAGCAGTGTATAGACGACTTAGAATGAGGCATTTCCGATGGGACCAGAGAATCAGCTAGCAGCACTGCCTAGAGGACTAAGAATGAGGAATTAATACTGGACCAGAGAAGCAGCTGCAGCACTGGCTAGAGAACTAAGAATGAGGAATTTCCATTGAGAACAGAGACGCAGCTTAAGTTTGCCTAGAGGACTTAGACTCAGGAATTACCATTGGGACCAGAGGAGCTCTGGCTAGAGTACTAAGAATGATAAATTACCAACTGGGGACAGAGATACGGCTGCAGGACTGTCTCGAGGACTTAGAATAGAGAAATTGCCGACAGGATAAACAAAGCAGCTGCAGCACTGCATAGAGGACGTAGAATGAGGATTTACCACTGGGAATAGAGACACAGCAGCAGCACCTCTTAGAGGAGTTGGAATGAGGAATTACTGATGGGACCAGAGTAGCTGCACTGTCTAGCGGACTTAGAATAAGGTATTACCATTTGGAATAGAGACACAGCTGCAGCACTGCATAGAGGACTAAGAATGAGGAATTACCACTGAGAGCAGAGAAACAGCTGCAGCACAAGCTACGGGATTGAGAATGAGGAATTACTATTGGGAACAGATACACAGCTGCAGCACTGCCCAGAGGATTGAGAAAGGGGAATTACCACTGGGAACAGAGACACACTAGCCACATTTGTGACCAGCTAAAGAACAAGATTTACAGCCCTGTTTAGAGAAACGGAGCAATGGAGCTCTGTGCGAGTGTAATATAATTAATGCTAAAAGCGAAAGATAGTGTGAAAGGGAGCAAGCGAGCAGAGTCAAATTTTTAACATTCTGACTTTGTGACTGCTCAATTCGATCTTCAGTAGCCCAGACTCTGTAGATCATAAGTCAAAGCTAAGGTGCGAAGGGGAGAACACACAGAGAAACGGTGGGTGGGAGGGGAAAGCAGTAACGTTGGTCAGCTGCTCGGGTTTCTATCATTTACACACTACGAGGCAGGCAATCGTAAAAAACATAGTGTGCGAAATGAACTGAAATGGACAGAAGCAAAATGAGCCTTGTTACAGGGCCAATCGCTATGGGAGGAAACGACTGACCAAAAGGAGGGACAAATGGGTACGATTTACCTTTCAAAAGTAAGGAATTTAGAAAGGCACCCAGTACAACCAATGACAATGATGGGCCAGCTTGAAGCCCATGTACCGAATACGCTATGCCTTGCAGAGCAGTGCAGGCGGGCTCTCAGGCTCGACCTAAAAAACTGATCAATCTCTGTTTACTGCTGACCTAACTGTATAATCCCACACATTATTTCACTGATCCTCCTTTTCCTGCTTAATCAAATATGAATGCACCTCCAAATATGTTCAGAATTCATGTACTAAAACTGCAGTTTTCAGCCGGAGGTGGACGGGTTGGGAAACAACCATTACAACACAGTCATTACAACACACTACATTTACAACGCAGTCATTACAAGGCAACTGCCTTTACATTGAATGCCATTAGAAGGCAGCCATTAAAACGCATGTCACTACAACGCATGCCATTACAATGCATATCACCACAACGCATGCCATTGCAACGCATTACCCAACTGTTGCACTCACTGGAGTGGGAATAGTAATTTTTGCCCCTACACTATCCAATACTTACCCTACTGTTGCCCTAAAAGTATTATGCGCTGTAATGGTATGCGTTGTAGTGGTATGTGTTGTAATGGAATGCGTTGTAAATGTAGTTTCTAAAAATGCATTGTGATGGCATGTATTGTAAAATCATGCGTTGTATAGGATGTTGCAATGTAAAAACGGCGTTGTAAAGGCATGCGTTGTAAATGTTTGCAGTGTAACATGTCCTAGTCGGACGGGTTACCATGTGGATGTTTAAGAAGATGGATGGGGTGGGAAAGTCAGACTTCTTTCACATTGAGTGATGTTTGTAAGAGGTTTGCATTTATTGCGGGCAACAAGATCGATAAATCACAACTATTCTGCGATTGTGTGGCAAGTACTCCGTTAAATAGAATCCCATCAGTACAAGTTTGATACAAGATCAGTTGAACTAAGCCTTAGGGTTGGAAAAGGAATGTAGTCTGTCACACAATCACGTTTTCCAAATTAGGTATTAAAGTTGGATGACTTTGCTAAGGAATGAAGGGCTGTGAGGTCTGCAACGAAGTACAAAGAGGGACTGGTTGGTAAAGGTAGTTATTGAAGCAAGATATTTAGTATTTAGGTTGGTATGAGGGGAGCAATGAATTGCATTCAGAAATGGATGGTGCTAGCAACAGGAGTGGGGTAAAAGGTTACCTGGGGATTCGAATTTAGGATGGGTGGTAGAAAGGAGGTATAGATTAGATATGTAATATGTGACCTCAATGTCAAGAAATATATCCGTATAATGTTTGATATTTTCAAACATGATGAACATTTCTAATTTGAAAATTAGACACTGCACTTAACAGAACTGTATTTTCCGGTGCTTGACACAACTAAGCCTCCACTCAATTGTCTAATATAAGCAGCCATGTGTTTTCATGTTTCTGTTCCACACATCATCAAAATGTGCACCTGCAATGCTTTGTATTGACTCGTTGTTCGAGGGATCACTGCACAAGGCTTTACAACATTCAAGGCTTTGCTGTAGGACTTCCATCGTTTTGGAACTAGCTTGTACTGTTACAAATAGGGCACATTAATATTCAAGTTAGCGCATATTCCTCGAACGGTGGCATTAGACGGCACTGTATAATTGTGTGGTGTGATTTGCAAATGTATGATTACATTTGCTCACCCTACGCAGACTTTGTGCTGTCTAGGGACACAATGCCCCATACATGCTAAGGGTTAAACAATTCCCCAACCCTGAATAAGCGCTTTATCTGGCAGGATAGCATCAAAACTATAGAAGCTATTTAAAGTTAAATATTTTCTATAATTTCCCGTTTCACAGCAAGTGGTATTCTATGGGTTCTTCAGGTGATACAAGGAAGTTTAAAAAAGCCTATTAGCTGGCTGGGTGAGATTACGGTGATGCCAGCTGGATGAACAGATTGAAACGCAAGGAAATCTACTATTGATGTTTTCACACATTACAGGCTTGCATCTAAATTGTAAGAAAACTTTACCCAGAATGGTCTATCATAGCCCGGGAGAAACATCAAGGGTAACACGAATATAGGTTTGTTTGATAAAAAAACAACCATTATTTCACTTTACTGGATTTGAATCCACATTGCCCCATGTCCTACATCCACTCAGTTCCCCATTGCCAAATTCACCCTTGGATTTTAAACTTGGGTTCACCAAAAATGCAGGGTGCTGGAACTGATTTAGAATCCAATTTAAACTGGATGCATTCTTACTCTTTTACGAATTGCAGCAATATAATTTATTGGTTTCCAGGCAGCTCCCTCAATCTCAGAAAAACACAAGAAGCTGGGTATCACATTAATCTTTAACAGATCGATGTTCAAACTAATTGGAACGTTAACAGATTCATGTGCACGTAATTATTGGACGCCCCTCGTGTGCTGCAGCAGGGTGGAACAATCCAGTAAAACTTAAATTGAAAAAAAAAGAGGGAGAAAAGAACTCCGCAAGCATGTGTTTTGTACACTGGTCTGCTACTCACCAATGCCCCTCTCGCCCCCTACCCACAACTTGTCAGTTGGCCTCCAGTGAGAGGGGTGCGAATGTGACGGCCCAGGAGTTTGCTTCCTGCAGCTTGCAGTATTGTAGGGGATGGGGACCGCGTGACATGCCTAGGAGAGAGGGTCTGTTTGAGGGTTGTGTCAGGTTACTCAGGAGCTGAATGTAGGCATTAGGGGATGCAGCAGGACAGAAGGTCTGGCATTCATTAGCCTTCAAAAAGAAGCACTGAGGCTCAGATACAATATGCATATTAACGGACAGCTTGCAAACAAAACAAACTATTTGCAGCAGTCAGGATGACTGGAAAAAAAACAAGCAACACTTGTGGCACAGGAACTGGGAGGGAAGATCCTCTCACTTTGAAGTCAGGAATAACACCACAATTGACAGCCCCTTTTACAGAAAAGCTAGTAGCTGGTCAAAAAACAGCCATTCGGGAAAAACTCAGCTTTAGATGTAAAAATAAAAAGGTCCCTGAGCAAGTAACTAAGATGGGACAAGTGGAAACCTGCGAGAAATGGGGGCCTTCTCCATGGCAAGGAACTAGAAACAAAAAAAGAGGAACAAATAGGAACAATAACCACTTAGAAGCAAGGGTTTTTAAAGGACACTGACAAATGAAAGCAGAGGGTGGGCTGTAAGCCCACAACACAGAATACAACATGTCTCAAAGAGACCGCGCAAACATTGTCTGGGCTAGACCTAATAAAGTTGAGCTTTGTGGAATTTGTCCCCCTCTCACAAGTTTCCCCAGGCAATTGAGTACTAAATCAGTAGACTTTGCCCCCTTGTTCACATGGATGTTCCCAGGCAGTAGAGTATGTGATTGTAACAAATCCCCCTCCCCGCTCACTTAAGCATTCCCACTTAGTGTTGGTCTCTGACTGCTGTTCCCTATGCTAGCCTATGCAGAATGTTGCCTTTTTCCTGGCAAAATATATTTGTAAATCCCTGGCCACATCCTTACCACACATTATTTCAATGGGATTTGAGGCCCTCCTTTTAGTATTATATGCCTGACAAAAAGTGTCTGTTTGATAAGTCATTATAAAGAAGTATAGCAATCTGAGGAGTCTGCTGTTTTCTCAAGACAGCAGTTCTGCAGACATTTTAAAAAGGTGTAGCACTCTCTAAGCATTCATTTTGCCAGAGTCTCTTGGTAAGTAGGGAATACACAGGCGAGTGCCATGACGGTGTCTCATGATTAAATGCCACACTTTGCTGAGTAATGGGCACATGATCCTCCTAGTAACTTTAGCTGGGAAAGCTAATATGTTGAAAAGGGAGTGAAATACCTGCAGATTTAGCTGAGCATCAGGAAGGCAAGTTCTTGGACTGGAAGGGAAGGACTTTGCTGTAGGTATACTGGCGCAACACCAACAGGAAAAGACTCCCCAAGACATGTAATAGCCTATGGAAGCAAAAGCCTATCGGATGTCGAAAAAGGATACTCTCAGCCGGAAAAAGAGAGCTTGGCGGTAGTATGGGCATGTGAACACTACCACATGTTCATCTACGGAAAACCTTTCACAATAATAACAGATCACCAAGCACTGATAACAATATACGGAAATCCAAATGCAAAAATACCACCCAGGATAGAGAGGTGGGGGATACGGCTAATGGACTACAACTTCAAAATAATACACAAACCAGGGAAGGAACACAATCCGGCTGATTATGTGTCAAGGCACCCCTGCCACAAGCATCTCAAGTAACAGCCATGGCGGAGGAATACCTAAACTTTGCACTCAAACACAACACACCGGCAACGATATCAATGCAAGAACTGGAACAGGAGACAAGGAAAGACCTCACCATGCAAGCAATAATGAAAGTGACGAAACAGTAAAGGTGGAGGCACGTCAACAACAACAACAGCTGGGAAGAAGGAGTGAGAAAAGAAGAACTGCTTGCGTTCAAAAAGATCAGCGAAGAACTCTCAGAAAGTGAAAATGGAATAATGATGAGAGGCACCCGAATTGTAATACCCCGAACTCTGAGGAGAAGGACAGTAGAAATAGCACATGAGTCACATCGAGGGATTGTGGCAACAAAAAAAATGCTACGAGAAAAAGTGTGGTTCCCGGGACTGGACAACATGGTGGAAGACATCGTGATGCACTGCCACATCTGCCAAGTAACAGGGCCCCCATCAAAGCCGGAGCCACTGCAAATGTCCAAACTACCAAAGGCAGTGTGGACAGAACTGGCGGCTGACTTCTATGGACCTCTGGAGACAGGAAATTACTTGCTGGTAATAATAGACAAATTCTCCAGATTCCCATTAGTGAGGCAGGTAGCATCAACGTCAGCAAACGCAACACTGCCAGTCCTGGATGACGTTTTCGCAGCATGGGGCTCACCACAGACACTGAAGATGGACAATGGGCCCCCATTTTCAGGCGAGGAATTCAAAAGGTTCATGGAATACCTTGGGATCAATCATCGACGAATAACTCTCCTGTGGCCACAAGCAAATGGGATGGCAGAATGGTTCATGGGGACAATCAAAAAGGCAATACAAAGAGCAAAGTTGACGCAGATCTCAATAGGACAAGCTCTGTGCCAGGTCCTAAGGGACTATCGAAATACCCCTCACAGCTCCACAGGAAGGTGCCCCGCAGAACTGGTGTTGGGGCGATCGAGCAGGACGAGGTTGCCACAAGTGAAAGAAAAGGAAAGCATGGAGCGACAAGAGATAGCAACGAGAGACACCGAAGCAAAAGAAAAGATGAAGGCATATGCTGATCGGAGAAGACACGCGGCAAGCACAAAGATAGAAGAAGGAGACACCGTGGTAGTACGGCAGAGACAAGTGCGAAAATCAGACAGTGTTTTCTCAAGGGACCCATTGACAGTGACAGGAGTGAAAGGGCCAATGATAACGGCTTCAGCAGGGCCATACCACATTACTCACAACAGCTCGCACTTCAGAGAATTGAAATCAAAAGAAGAGGAGCTGCCAATACATGGGCTGAAGGAAGAGACACACGTGCAGACAGCTCCAGCAGACATCAGAACGCAACGACCAAGAAGAGAATGTAAGAAAACAAAAAGACTAATTGAAGAAATGTGAGAAGACAGAGGTCTGTGGAGACTCTCTCTCTCTCTCTCGCTCTCTCTCTCTCTCTAACTACAAGAAGCAAAGAAAAAAAAAATAATTGTTTGTAACAAGGGGGGAGATGTCATGCCCAGACCAGGGGCACTAGGACCCTGGGGCAAAGGGCAGAGGCCAGAGGACACTCGACACCAGTTCCGGTGAGGGGAGGGGACAGGGGCGAACAAACACATTTCCAGGGCGGGACCTCAGGGCGAGAGGTCAGGGACCACGCACGAGACAAGCAAACGAGAAATAAAGAATACCTGAAACGATCTGGTGCTTCTCGTGTGTTCGGTGGGATCGGGAACACGACAGACAGCTTGCAAACAAAACAAACTATTTGCAGCAGTCAGGATGACTGGAAAAAAAACAACCAACACTTGTGGCGCAGGAACTGGGAGGGAAGATCCTCTCACTTTGAAGTCAGGAATAACACCACAATTGACAGCCATGTTTACAGAAAAGCTAGTAGATAGTCAAAACACAGCCATTCGGGAAAAACTCAGCTTTAGATGTAAAAATAAAAAGGTCCCTGAGCAAGTAACTAAGATGAGACAAGTGGAAGCCTGCGAGAAATGGGGGCCTTCTCCATGGGAAGGAACTAGAAACAAAAAAAGAGGAACAAATAGGAACAATAACCACTTAGAAGCAAGGGTTTTTAAAGGACACTGACAAATGAAAGCAGAGGGTGGGCTGTAAGCCCACAACACAGAAAACAACATCTCTCGAAGAGACAGCACAAACATTGTCTAGGCTAGACCTAATAAAGTTGAGCTTTGTGGAATTTGTCCCCCTCTTACAAGTTTCCCTGGCAATTGAGTACTAAATCAGTAGACTTTGCCCCCTTGTTCACATGGATGTTCCCAGGCAGTAGAGTATGTGATTGATAGATTGGCTTTGTAACAAATCCTCCTCCCCGCTCACTTAAGCATTCCCACTTAGTGTTGATCTCTGACTGCTGTTCCCTATGCTAGCCTATGCAGAATGTTGCCTTTTTCCTTGCAAAATATATTTGTAAATCCCTGGCCACATCCTTACCACACATTATTTCAATGGGATTTGAGGCCCTCCTTTTAGTATTATATGCCTGACAAAAAGTGTCTGTTTGATAAGTCATTATAAAGAAGTATAGCAATCTGAGGAGTGTGCTGTTTTCTCAAGACAGCAGTTCTGCAGACATTTTAAAAAGGTGTAGCACTCTCTAAGCATTCATTTTGCCAGAGTCTCTTGGTAAGTAGGGAATACACAGGGGAGTGCCATGATGGTGTCTCATGATTAAATGCCACACTTTGCCGAGTAATGGCCACATGATCCTACTGGTAACTTTAGCTGGGAAAGCTAATATGTTGAAAAGGGAGTGATATAACTGCAGATTTAGCTGAGCATCAGGAAGGCACGTTCTTGGACTGGAAGGGAAGGACTTTGCTGTAGGTATACTGAGAAATATTATGTGATTGGCAGGTAAATTGATGGGCATGCCTTAAGTGTGTGTTGGCCACAATGTTTCGAGAGGGTGAATTAGCCTGTAAGACCCAGAGTGTATGGAAACATTTCTGCTGTTCTGTCTTTCAGAATGTGACAGGCGATATACAGACTCTAAGAGCTGGACAGTTGAGCACGGGGCCCACACTGAGTCACATTATTCACCATATAGGGCCACCATCCTGTGGGTGACTCTCGGAATTGCTCCACCCATGACATCTAGTGCAGGTGCTAGCATATGACCAAGGGTCTACCCATTGCCTTTTGGCTATGGAATCCTGCTAGGAGTATTCAAAATCGAATAATACTGTAGAATTCAATGGCAGAGTCATACCTTTGTTTTGCACAAACAGTCCCTATAAAATAAACCAATTAAAATGCCTCCCATAACTCTTAGACCACTGATGTGTTTCAGTTTAGGGAAACAACAGGGCGTGAATGTGGATTGTGTCGGTAACATGGCAGGAGGTATCGCATAAGGAAGTTGTGTGACATCCTGATATAACCCTTATAGATGTGTGAAACCCACTACTGAGTGGGTAGATTTGATTCTCAGAAGTAAGTTTGTAACATGGCCTCAAACAAGGTGAAAAATGTACCATGCAACGAATGAGTTTGCCACATCAGATCTTTCTCTGTGTGCTTATTCAGGACGGTGATAGTAGCTATACCAATATATCAGATGGTTGCACTTCAGTTGCGTATGGTTTTAATGAGATCCTCACATCGAACACTCAGCACTGTACACACCTATGCCTAATCAGCCTACTTCTTCTGCGACCAATGATAGCGGACAAGGATCCACACTGTACATATATATTATCTATATATTTATATATATTCAATAAAAAACAAGAGGTTAAAGTGAGGTTATAGTTAGGTGCAAATGTTAATTAAAATATAACAATTTAAAATTAAAAACTGTGAAATTCAACAGCTATAGTTTAGTGACCTAACTAGAAACTCTGCCCCCACCAAGCCCAATGTTGTCATCAGTGGTGTAATTTCAGATGTTATCAGTATTGACCTTAATGATGTCATTAAACATGTTATAAGTGATGCAATCTGTGAGGTCTTAAGCAGAGCATAGTGGGGAGCAAGCAGTTTTCTGCTAATAGGGGCATTACAAGACCAACTCTATATGACATATAATAAAATATTTTTGTGCATAGAAATAATCATGTCTTTTTCATTTGCAGTTTCTGGTTTATGGCTGCTATTTTGCAATTATTGCAGGGATTTTCCTACTAAGGAGCACATATATAATTATAACAACTTTGTGTAAAAGGAAAAAGAAACAACTAACAGATGATCCACCACCAAACTCTAGGATCCAAGAATCAGTGGAGCCAGGTGAAACTCACATGGACACACAACTGTAGCTGTGTACAATAGTGCCACACAACATGCTCTTTCATTGCTCAGTGCAATACCACAATCAGCAGCCAGACTGATCATTAACTCAAGAAATGTTTATCACGTCACCCACAAACTCAAAGAGCTCCACTGGCTTCCTATGAATGCAAGGATCACATGTAAATTGTGTTGCCTTCCATCCACTACTATTCAACACAACAATCATCCTCGTTCCTACATGCTGGTCTCCAACTCTGATGGACTTAGAAGACTTAAACGCCAGCCCTCACTACCACTGCAGTCCGAGAGATTCAGAACATCACCTTCCTAAAGGCAATCTTCCACCTGTGCGACTGCTACGGATACATGGAACTCTTCAACTCTCAGCGTCAGAACTGAACCCACCCTTTTTGCTTTCAGAAAACACATACAAAGCCACCTCTATTATCTCTTCCTGTATTACTTTCCCCTACCAGAAGTCCAATCTTGTTTCATGCTATGGCTCCTGATTTTGCTATCTCATTCTTAGCATTTTATTTCTATTTCAGTTCCTTGCAGTTGTATCTGTTCTGGCCTGTGCCTTTATAACTGTGTAATTCCTTATTTCAATGTACATAATTTAAACTCTGCAGAGATCTCCCTGCTCTCCACCTTTTTACAGGAGAAATATATGCAAGCATTTGCAAGACAGAGGGTCAGGGCATGAATCAAATACTGGATAGGCATGAATGGAAGAGGATGGCAACATTAACCACCAATGCCACCTATAGGGCCAGCAATTCTACTATAGGTTCACCCCACCATCCACCTCATCACCTTTTCGGGTCACACAGTAGGTGCCTCTTGTGAAGTCACAGAGCAGATCAGCACGTGCAGCCAGTTTACCAGAGCACTCTGATATAGCGGCTAAGAAAAAAGATTATTTTTCCTTGCTATCAAAAGTTAATGTTATAAATAATTCTCTATAGTCCTCTGCGTTACAAGTCCTTTCTTTAATTTGGATTAGTATAGCGTTAGTGTAGCAATGAAAGGGTGTAGTTAGAGAAGTAGATTTAGTATACACTACTGCATAATAGGGTGAGTTTCCTAAGTGTGAGAAACTTTATTTTCTGGAATGATATGGGCCTAGGATATGGAATGGCAAGGCATAGTAATAATTTATCTGAAGTTTAAAAATAGGATACGTTTAGTATTAGAGTTATGTATAGGTTTTTATTTCAATAACCAGATAGATATATATCTGAGAAAATTTTATTTTGTGAGAGCTAATAAAAATTTCAAACAATAAATACCATGTGACAGCTCAATAAATGTGTATTTAATTTGTAATTGTAGAAATAATAATCCAAGTAACACTTTATAAATCCATCCTACTATTTTTGAGTTAGTTCTACCTGTGGATTTTCATCTTTATTGCTTGAGCCATCATCTGCCCAGTTTTCTTCATTAGGCATGGGCGTATGATGCCGTATTGCCACACTGTGCAGCATGGAGCACAGGACTTTGATGTGACACTCTTTGTTTGTTGCATAGGCTAGTGAATCACCACATTGTGGAAAAATATCCATGTAGCCACAACATTTTGTACTGCCATCTTTGAGAGTGGTGGAATGGCAGTACATTTTCCAATGTTATGCTCAAATGAATTCCCTATTGTATGCAATAAAAAGTGGATGGTGTTCATGTCAAGCCGATAGTTTGTTAGAATGTATTCCCTGGCAAAATCAATGGATTAAGACATTTTCTATCAGTCTGGGCCTTCATCTGTGATAACTGAGTAGTTGAGATCCTTGTTGTTGTCTGTGGAGCTACACTTTTTCATGCAGTTGTAAATGTAAATGTAAATGTATGGATACTTGTATAGAAATCGTCTACTATCGAGACTCAGGGGTATATTTACAAGGAGATTGCCCCACCGGAATGTCACTTTTAGCGACGTTCTAGTGGCACAATGCCCTGCTCCATATTTCGAAAGTGGCGCTAAGCCACTATGCATAGCTTAACGCCCCTTTGTTAATATGGTACCATTTCGTGCAGATATCTGCGTGAAAGTGGCGTGCAATGGGTGTTGCTGTGGGTGTCTACGGCAACACCCATTGCTTTTCTACACTCTCCTAGATTTACAAGGATGTGTAAATCTGAGGCTGCGCCAAAAACTAACGCCATTCAAATGCAGGAATTAGATTGGCACACAAGGAGAAATACTTTTATTTGTCCTTATTTTTGCTCTTTGTATGTGTGCTGCAGAATGCAGCACACATAGAAAGAGCAAAACACCTTTAAAGATTGTTTATATGCAGAAAGGTGTTCTTTCCTGCCCATAAACAATAATTCCCTGCAAAACAGACACCTTTGTACCACAGTGCAAGGGTGCTTGTGTTGGTGCTAGGCAGCTTTTTTTAGAGCCAGCGCAAGGGAAAGCACATGGGTGTGCTGTATCCCTGCGTTTTTGAAATTACACAACGCAGCGCTGCAAAATTACTCACTGCGCTGTGCCATTGCCCGGTAAATATATCCCTCAATGTATTAGCAACTCAGTCCCAGAGTGTTCAGAAAATCAATTAAATACAATCTATTTTCGGAAATAGTTATGAACGAAAACCAAAAAGGGAATCGAAAACGTTTAAACTCATTGTATTAAAGGATAGAGAGAAATATCACCAATTAAAAAAAATAACAGGTACAACAAACGATTTGCACGGTGATGGCACAGCTCATGTGAATCATATGTGAAAGGATAACAGAAAACAGTATCACACATATAAATAAAGAACATGTTTTTTAATTTTATTTATCTACCAGTGTTTGGAACCGGGGATCAATCTTATTCTTGAGTTCCAGAATAAATGGTGATCACATTAATCAGTCCAAAATTACGGTGGTCAAGTTTTCGACTCATGCTGTAGATAAATATTTGGTTCTTAATTTGGACAAAGTCAAGATACAATTAAGGTGGAGACCCTGAAAGCATATGTATTAAAGTGAAAGTGCTGAATCCACTTGAAAATCGCAGACTTAAAGCCAGTGCTGAATTTATGAAATAATAAATGCCAGGGCCCCGACTAAGCGGTCAATGCTGCTTGCACCAACCTTCGCCCCTGTCATTGCTGTCAAAACAACTACTAACCATCTCTCTCGCCTGCAAGTGCGACAGATCAGGTTATTCCAGGTCCCCAAAGCTAAAGGAATGGCTGGGGAGGCGGGTATACGTAGTTTTTAATGTATATTGTATTCATAAACAACCTTTGTTCAGCTCCTCTCCAAATTAGATCAGCAGTGCCACCATGTGGCAAACAGTCATAAGTGCTGTGTTAGGAATTAAGTGCCAGTGCTGAGCACCGGAAACCACCGGCTCAAATTAAGCACTACTTAAAGCATTAACTTATTCTAAAATCTTTACCAAAAAATTACTCAGCCATCAGAAGAAAGGTTAGGAAGACTGACAGGAACCAGATATTAAATCATGAAAACTTTCAACATCAACCTATCAACAACGCTTTAAGGGTAACCAAGTAACTAGTAGCCAAAGCTTTTTCATCTAAAATCACATTATTTTGATGATTTTGGGTACTTTGCTAAAATTTAGGCCCTTCTGCAATAGGGCCTGAGGTTGATATTATGTGTCTGTGTGCAGTTTATTGTATGCACACGTCCAACACCTTTTTAGCATCTAAACAGTCTGTTTGGAGTTTGTGTATCTTGCTGACAGATATCAAGAATAGTGCCCTCCTAGCATGCAGGTGCATTCTGGCCCTTAATAGGTTTTTTTGAGTTGAGTCATAGTCCCTTCCATAGTTTGTCACAAACTGAAGCTGCATCGCTAAATAACAAGTGTTTCCAATGCAATAGGTCATGCATCTGTCAGAGTTAGAGTTATTGGCATTGTAAATGACGATGTCTTTTATCCATGTGTTTTGGTTTGAAGTGTAGTAGATGTATGAACAGAGGCAGAGATGCAGCACTGCCTAGAGGACCTAAAATAAGGAATTACCACTGAGACCAGAGAAGCAGGTAGCAGCACTGTTTAGAAGACTTAGAATGGGGAATCTCCAACTTGATCAGAGAAGCAGCTAGCAGCCCTGTCAAGATGATTTAGAATGAGGAATTACTGGCAGGACCAAAAATGCAGCTACAGCACTGCCCAGAGGTCTTAGAATGAGGAATTACAGAAGGGACCAGAGTATCGGCTAGTAAAACTGCCGGGAAGACTTAGAATCTTAGAATGATGAATTACCACTGGGAACAGAGAAGCAGCTAGCTGCACTGTCTAGATAGAGGACTAAGAATGAGGAATTACCACTGGGAACTGAGACAGAGCTGCAGCACTGCCTAGAGGACTTAGAATGAAGAATTACTGATGAGACCAGAAAAGCAGCTAGCAGCACTGCCTACAGGACTAGGAATGATGAATTACCACTGGGACCAGAGAAGCAGCTGTAGCATGGTCTATAGGACTTAGAATGAGGAATTACAGAAGGGACCAGAGTAGCAGCTAGTAAAACTGCCTGGAGGACTTAGAATGAGGAATTACCACTGGGCGCAGAGAAGCAGCTAGCAGCGTTGACTAGAAGACTTAATATAAGCATTACTGATGAGACCAGAGAAGCAGCTAGCAGCACTGCCTACAGGACTAGGAATGATGAATTACCACTGGGACCAGAGAAGCAGCTGTAGCATGGTCTATAGGACTTAGAATGAGGAATTACAGAAGGGACCAGAGTAGCAGCTAGTAAAACTGCCTGGAGGACTTAGAATGAGGAATTACCACTGGGAGCAGAGAATCAGCTAGCAGCGTTGACTAGAAGACTTAAAATAAGCATTACTGATGAAACCAGAGAAGCAGCTAGCAGCACTGTCTAGATAGAAGACTAAGAATGATGAATTACCACTGGGAACTGAGACAGAGCTGCAGCGCTGCCTAGAGGACTTAGAATGAGGAATTACTGATGAGACCAGAGTAGCAGCTAGCAGCACTGCCTAGAGGTTTGGAATGAGGAATTACCACTGGGACCAGAGAAGCAGCTAGCAGCACTGTCCTGAGGGCTTAGAATGAGAAATTACTACTGTGACCAGAAACACAGCTGCAGCACTGCCTAGAATACTTAGAATGAGGAATTACCAACGGGGCCAGAGTAGCAGCTTGTAGCAGTGTATAGACGACTTAGAATGAGGCATTTCCGATGGGACCAGAGAATCAGCTAGCAGCACTGCCTAGAGGACTAAGAATGAGGAATTAATACTGGACCAGAGAAGCAGCTGCAGCACTGGCTAGAGAACTAAGAATGAGGAATTTCCATTGAGAACAGAGACGCAGCTTAAGTTTGCCTAGAGGACTTAGACTCAGGAATTACCATTGGGACCAGAGGAGCTCTGGCTAGAGTACTAAGAATGATAAATTACCAACTGGGGACAGAGATACGGCTGCAGGACTGTCTCGAGGACTTAGAATAGAGAAATTGCCGACAGGATAAACAAAGCAGCTGCAGCACTGCATAGAGGACGTAGAATGAGGATTTACCACTGGGAATAGAGACACAGCAGCAGCACCTCTTAGAGGAGTTGGAATGAGGAATTACTGATGGGACCAGAGTAGCTGCACTGTCTAGCGGACTTAGAATAAGGAATTACCATTTGGAATAGAGACACAGCTGCAGCACTGCATAGAGGACTAAGAATGAGGAATTACCACTGAGAGCAGAGAAACAGCTGCAGCACAAGCTACGGGATTGAGAATGAGGAATTACTATTGGGAACAGATACACAGCTGCAGCACTGCCCAGAGGATTGAGAAAGGGGAATTACCACTGGGAACAGAGACACACTAGCCACATTTGTGACCAGCTAAAGAACAAGATGTACAGCCCTGTTTAGAGAAACGGAGCAATGGAGCTCTGTGCGAGTGTAATATAATTAATGCTAAAAGCGAAAGATAGTGTGAAAGGGAGCAAGCGAGCAGAGTCAAATTTTTAACATTCTGACTTTGTGACTGCTCAATTCGATCTTCAGTAGCCCAGACTCTGTAGATCATAAGTCAAAGCTAAGGTGCGAAGGGGAGAACACACAGAGAAACGGTGGGTGGGAGGGGAAAGCAGTAACGTTGGTCAGCTGCTCGGGTTTCTATCATTTACACACTACGAGGCAGGCAATCGTAAAAAACATAGTGTGCGAAATGAACTGAAATGGACAGAAGCAAAATGAGCCTTGTTACAGGGCCAATCGCTATGGGAGGAAACGACTGACCAAAAGGAGGGACAAATGGGTACGATTTACCTTTCAAAAGTAAGGAATTTAGAAAGGCACCCAGTACAACCAATGACAATGATGGGCCAGCTTGAAGCCCATGTACCGAATACGCTATGCCTTGCAGAGCAGTGCAGGCGGGCTGCCAGGCTCGACCTAAAAAACTGATCAATCTCTGTTTACTGCTGACCTAACTGTATAAGTCAAAGCTAAGGTGCGAAGGGGAGAACACACAGAGAAACGGTGGCTGGGAGGGGAAAGCAGTAACGTTGGTCAGCTGCTCGGGTTTCTATCATTTACACACTACGAGGCAGGCAATCGTAAAAAACATAGTGTGCGAAATGAACTGAAATGGACAGAAGCAAAATGAGCCTTGTTACAGGGCCAATCGTTATGGGAGGAAACGACTGACCAAAAGGAGGGACAAATGGGCACGATTTACCTTTCAAAAGTAAGGAATTTAGAAAGGCACCCAGTACAACCAATGACAATGATGGGCCAGCTTGAAGCCCATGTACCGAATACGCTATGCCTTGCAGAGCAGTGCAGGCGGGCTGCCAGGCTCGACCTAAAAAACTGATCAATCTCTGTTTAATGCTGACCTAACTGTATAATCCCACACATTATTTCACTGATCCTCCTTTTCCTGCTTAATCAAATATGAATGCACCTCCGAATATGTTCAGAATTCATGTACTAAAACTGCAGTTTTCAGCCGGAGGTGGACGGGTTGGGAAACAACCATTACAACACAGTCATTACAACACACTACATTTACAACGCAGTCATTACAAGGCAACTGCCTTTACATTGAATGCCATTAGAAGGCAGCCATTAAAACGCATGTCACTACAACGCATGCCATTACAATGCATATCACCACAACGCATGCCATTGCAACGCATTACCCAACTGTTGCACTCACTGGAGTGGGAATAGTAATTTTTGCCCCTACACTATCCAATACTTACCCTACTGTTGCCCTAAAAGTATTATGCGCTGTAATGGTATGCGTTGTAGTGGTATGTGTTGTAATGGAATGCGTTGTAAATGTAGTTTCTAAAAATGCATTGTGATGGCATGTATTGTAAAATCATGCGTTGTATAGGATGTTGCAATGTAAAAACGGCGTTGTAAAGGCATGCGTTGTAAATGTTTGCGTTGTAACATGTCCTAGTCGGACGGGTTACCATGTGGATGTTTAAGAAGATGGATGGGGTGGGAAAGTCAGACTTCTTTCACATTGAGTGATGTTTGTAAGAGGTTTGCATTTATTGCGGGCAACAAGATCGATAAATCACAACTATTCTGCGATTGTGTGGCAAGTACTCCGTTAAATAGAATCCCATCAGTACAAGTTTGATACAAGATCAGTTGAACTAAGCCTTAGGGTTGGAAAAGGAATGTAGTCTGTCACACAATCACGTTTTCCAAATTAGGTATTAAAGTTGGATGACTTTGCTAAGGAATCAAGGGCTGTGAGGTCTGCAACGAAGTACAAAGAGGGACTGGTTGGTAAAGGTAGTTATTGAAGCAAGATATTTAGTATTTAGGTTGGTATGAGGGGAGCAATGAATTGCATTCAGAAATGGATGGTGCTAGCAACAGGAGTGGGGTAAAAGGTTACCTGGGGATTCGAATTTAGGATGGGTGGTAGAAAGGAGGTATAGATTAGATATGTAATATGTGACCTCAATGTCAAGAAATATATCCGTATAATGTTTGATATTTTCAAACATGATGAACATTTCTAATTTGAAAATTAGACACTGCACTTAACAGAACTGTATTTTCCGGTGCTTGACACAACTAAGCCTCCACTCAATTGTCTTATATAAGCAGCCATGTGTTTTCATGTTTCTGTTCCACACATCATCAAAATGTGCACCTGCAATGCTTTGTATTGACTCGTTGTTCGAGGGATCACTGCACAAGGCTTTACAACATTCAAGGCTTTGCTGTAGGACTTCCATCGTTTTGGAACTAGCTTTCACTGTTACAAATAGGGCACATTAATATTCAAGTTAGCGCATATTCCTAGAATGGTGGCATTAGATGGCACTGTATACGTTTGTGGTGTGATTTGCAAATGTATGATTACATTTGCTCACCCTACGCAGACTTTGTGCTGTCTAGGGACACAATGCCCCATACATGCTAAGGGTTAAACAATTCCCCAACCCTGAATAAGCGCTTTATCTGGCAGGATAGCATCAAAACTATAGAAGCTATTTAAAGTTAAATAGTTTCTATAATTTCCCGTTTCACAGCAAGTGGTATTCTATGGGTTCTTCAGGTGATACAAGGAAGTTTAAAAAAGCCTATTAGCTGGCTGGGTGAGATTACGGTGATGCCAGCTGGATGAACAGATTGAAACGCAAGGAAATCTACTATTGATGTTTTCACACATTACAGGCTTGCATCTAAATTGTAAGAAAACTTTACCCAGAATGGTCTATCATAGCCCGGGAGAAAAATCAAGGGTAACACGAATATAGGTTTGTTTGATAAAAAACAACCATTATTTCACTTTACTGGATTTGAATCCACATTGCCCCATGTCCTACATCCACTCAGTTCCCCATTGCCAAATTCACCCTTGGATTTTAAACTTGGGTTCACCAAAAATGCAGGGTGCTGGAACTGATTTAGAATCCAATTTAAACTGGATGCATTCTTACTCTTTTACGAATTGCAGCAATATAATTTATTGGTTTCCAGGCAGCTCCCTCAATCTCAGAAAAACACAAGAAGCTCGGTATCACATTAATCTTTAACAGATCGATGTTCAAACTAATTGGAACGTTAACAGATTCATGTGCACGTAATTATTGGTCGCCCCTCGTGTGCTGCAGCAGGGTGGAACAATCCAGTAAAACTTAAATTGAAAAAAAAAGAGGGAGAAAAGAACTCCACAAGCATGTGTTTTGTACACTGGTCTGCTACTCACCAATGCCCCTCTCGCCCCCTACCCACAACTTGTCAGTTGGCCTCCAGTGAGAGGGGTGGGAATGTGACGGGCCAGGAGTTTGCTTCCTGCAGCTTGCAGTGGTGTAGGGGATGGGGACCGTGTGACATGCCTAGGAGAGAGGGTCTGTTTGAGGGGTGTGTCAGGTTACTCAGGAGCTGAATGTAGGCATTAGGGGATGCAGCAGGAAAGAAGGTCTGGGATTCATTAGCCTTCAAAAAGAAGCACTGAGGCTCAGATATAATATGCATATTAACGGACAGTGTCATGCCCAGATCAGGGGCACTAGGACCCTGGGGCAAAGGGCAGAGGCCAGAGGACACTGGACACCAGTTCCGGTGAGGGAAGGGGACAGGGGGGAACAAACACATTTCCAGGGCAGGACCTCAGAGCGAGAGGTCAGGGACCACGCACGAGACAAGCAAACGAGAAATAAAGAATACCTGAAACGATCTGGTGCTTCTCGTGTGTTCTGTGGGATTGGGAACACGACAACTGGCGACGAAGGTGCGTGATCGTGTGCCCAGCAGAGGAAAGAAGAGCGGCGGTCCGTCGCGTCAAAGGACACCGTCATCGAGACCAGGAGCCCACCCTGGCTCGTGTGTGCGGCCACACAAGGAGACACGGCGCGGGAGCCCACCCCGACCGTCATTGAGCGAAAGAAGACTGTCCTGCACCACCCGGTAAGGAGACTGGGAAAGCCGAGTGAACGCGCGCTGTGAGCCGTTTGAAGCGCGAAATATCGCGAGAAGAAGGGCGGCCATCTTGGAGTCAGGCAGAAAGAGGGACAATCAGCGTTAGAAACAGCAGGTGGCCATTTTGAAGTCAGGCAGCGCCCCGATTGGAAAAAAAAGTATCGCGAGACCACCGGCGGCCATTTTGAGGTCAGGCAAACAGACCAATAAGAAGACAGAACAGCGCGACGGCCATTTTGAGGTCAGGCAAAGAAAAAAAAAGTGCCAAATAGAACACCGAAAGGAGGAAACAAGCACTGGCAAGGACAAACAAATAAACTCCAGAAGTAGAAAACAAGCTTTGGCAAAGGCAAATGAAAAGGCAGCAATAAAAGAAAAGGATGGCAGAAAGACAAAGTGCGCAATATCGTAGACCATTACCATTTAACCCATCAGAGCCACAAGCAGGAATACGGTGGGAGAAATGGATCAGGCGTTTTGAAAGGTACATGGAAGCGACCGATGTGACAGCAGCGAAGCAACTAGGCCTATTCCTAAACCTAGTAGGGAATGATGGGTCTTTTTGAAATGACTTACAATGTATCAGATAAAGGAAGCATCCTGAATGAATACCCCAAACTACTGCAAGGCTTAGGGAAGCTAAAGGGGCGGTAAATAACACTACACATTGATGAAACAGTAAGGCCGATAGCGCAACATCATCGGAGGGTACCAATACACCTGCAGCCGCAGGTAGAAGAGGAATTGGATGCATTACTGAAGCAAAACATCATAGAACCAGCAGAAGGACCAACGCCATGGGTGTCACCGATCGAGGCCGTACCAAAGAAAGATACGTCAAAAATAAGAATCTGTGTCGACATGAGGATACCAAACAAAGCAATTGAACGCGAGATACATCCCGGACCGCACCTTCATGATATGATCAGCTGTCTAACAGGCATGAGGCGGTCCTCTAAACTAGACCTGTGCAAGGGATACCACCAGCTAGAACTAGATCCTCAGTCTTGATACATCACAACGTTTTCCACACACCTAGGCCTGTTCAGATACAAACGTTTGAGCTTTGGTATATCGTCGGCTGCGGAAATATTTCAAGAGACAATACGACAAGTAATAAGGCCGGTAAAAAACAGCCTGAATTACAGCGATGACATCCTGGTGTTTGGAAAGTCAAACGAGGAGCACGACAAAGCCCTAAGAGAGGTATGCTCTCACTTAGAGCAGGCGGGTCTGACACTAAATAAAGAGAAATGTGAGCTGGAGCGAGACGAACTAGTATTCTTCGGCCACATCTTCTCCAAGAAAGGAATGCGGCCGGATCGCAACAAGGTAAAAACGCTGGAAAGAGCACAACAACCAAGTGATGTGGCAGAAGTGAGGTCATTTCTTGGCCTGGCCAGCTACTGTGCAAGGTACATTCAAGACTTCACTACTGTAAGTGCACCGCTGAGGGAATTAACAAAACAAGGCCAAAGTTTTGCATGGACTGAAAAATGCAGCAAAGCGTTTGAGGAGATCAGAAACGCCGTAACGGCAGTAGATCACCTAGCATACTTTGATCCAAGGCTGTGCACTGAACTGACCGTAGATGCTAGCCCAGTGGGGCTAGGGGCAATACTGGCGCAACACCAACAGGAAAAGACTCCCCAAGACATGTAATAGCCTATGGAAGCAAAAGCCTATCGGATGTCGAAAAAGGATACTCTCAGCCGGAAAAAGAGAGCTTGGCGGTAGTATGGGCATGTGAACACTACCACATGTTCATCTACGGAAAACCTTTCACAATAATAACAGATCACCAAGCACTGATAACAATATACGGAAATCCAAATGCAAAAATACCACCCAGGATAGAGAGGTGGGGGATACGGCTAATGGACTACAACTTCAAAATAATACACAAACCAGGGAAGGAACACAATCCGGCTGATTATGTGTCAAGGCACCCCCTGCCACAAGCATCTCAAGTAACAGCCATGGCGGAGGAATACCTAAACTTTGCACTCAAACACAACACACCGGCAACGATATCAATGCAAGAACTGGAACAGGAGACAAGGAAAGACCTCACCATGCAAGCAATAATGAAAGTGACGAAACAGTAAAGGTGGAGGCACGTCAACAACAACAACAGCTGGGAAGAAGGAGTGAGAAAAGAAGAACTGCTTGCGTTCAAAAAGATCAGCGAAGAACTCTCAGAAAGTGAAAATGGAATAATGATGAGAGGCACCCGAATTGTAATACCCCGAACTCTGAGGAGAAGGACAGTAGAAATAGCACATGAGTCACATCGAGGGATTGTGGCAACAAAAAAAATGCTACGAGAAAAAGTGTGGTTCCCGGGACTGGACAACATGGTGGAAGACATCGTGATGCACTGCCACATCTGCCAAGTAACAGGGCCCCCATCAAAGCCGGAGCCACTGCAAATGTCCAAACTACCAAAGGCAGTGTGGACAGAACTGGCGGCTGACTTCTATGGACCTCTGGAGACAGGAAATTACTTGCTGGTAATAATAGACAAATTCTCCAGATTCCCATTAGTGAGGCAGGTAGCATCAACGTCAGCAAACGCAACACTGCCAGTCCTGGATGACGTTTTCGCAGCATGGGGCTCACCACAGACACTGAAGATGGACAATGGGCCCCCATTTTCAGGCGAGGAATTCAAAAGGTTCATGGAATACCTTGGGATCAATCATCGACGAATAACTCTCCTGTGGCCACAAGCAAATGGGATGGCAGAATGGTTCATGGGGACAATCAAAAAGGCAATACAAAGAGCAAAGTTGACGCAGATCTCAATAGGACAAGCTCTGTGCCAGGTCCTAAGGGACTATCGAAATACCCCTCACAGCTCCACAGGAAGGTGCCCCGCAGAACTGGTGTTGGGGCGATCGAGCAGGACGAGGTTGCCACAAGTGAAAGAAAAGGAAAGCATGGAGCGACAAGAGATAGCAACGAGAGACACCGAAGCAAAAGAAAAGATGAAGGCATATGCTGATCGGAGAAGACACGCGGCAAGCACAAAGATAGAAGAAGGAGACACCGTGGTAGTACGGCAGAGACAAGTGCGAAAATCAGACAGTGTTTTCTCAAGGGACCCATTGACAGTGACAGGAGTGAAAGGGCCAATGATAACGGCTTCAGCAGGGCCATACCACATTACTCACAACAGCTCGCACTTCAGAGAATTGAAATCAAAAGAAGAGGAGCTGCCAATACATGGGCTGAAGGAAGAGACACACGTGCAGACAGCTCCAGCAGACATCAGAACGCAACGACCAAGAAGAGAATGTAAGAAAACAAAAAGACTAATTGAAGAAATGTGAGAAGACAGAGGTCTGTGGAGACTCTCTCTCTCTCTCTCGCTCTCTCTCTCTCTCTAACTACAAGAAGCAAAGAAAAAAAAAATAATTGTTTGTAACAAGGGGGGAGATGTCATGCCCAGACCAGGGGCACTAGGACCCTGGGGCAAAGGGCAGAGGCCAGAGGACACTCGACACCAGTTCCGGTGAGGGGAGGGGACAGGGGCGAACAAACACATTTCCAGGGCGGGACCTCAGGGCGAGAGGTCAGGGACCACGCACGAGACAAGCAAACGAGAAATAAAGAATACCTGAAACGATCTGGTGCTTCTCGTGTGTTCGGTGGGATCGGGAACACGACAGACAGCTTGCAAACAAAACAAACTATTTGCAGCAGTCAGGATGACTGGAAAAAAAACAACCAACACTTGTGGCGCAGGAACTGGGAGGGAAGATCCTCTCACTTTGAAGTCAGGAATAACACCACAATTGACAGCCATGTTTACAGAAAAGCTAGTAGATAGTCAAAACACAGCCATTCGGGAAAAACTCAGCTTTAGATGTAAAAATAAAAAGGTCCCTGAGCAAGTAACTAAGATGAGACAAGTGGAAGCCTGCGAGAAATGGGGGCCTTCTCCATGGGAAGGAACTAGAAACAAAAAAAGAGGAACAAATAGGAACAATAACCACTTAGAAGCAAGGGTTTTTAAAGGACACTGACAAATGAAAGCAGAGGGTGGGCTGTAAGCCCACAACACAGAAAACAACATCTCTCGAAGAGACAGCACAAACATTGTCTAGGCTAGACCTAATAAAGTTGAGCTTTGTGGAATTTGTCCCCCTCTTACAAGTTTCCCTGGCAATTGAGTACTAAATCAGTAGACTTTGCCCCCTTGTTCACATGGATGTTCCCAGGCAGTAGAGTATGTGATTGATAGATTGGCTTTGTAACAAATCCTCCTCCCCGCTCACTTAAGCATTCCCACTTAGTGTTGATCTCTGACTGCTGTTCCCTATGCTAGCCTATGCAGAATGTTGCCTTTTTCCTTGCAAAATATATTTGTAAATCCCTGGCCACATCCTTACCACACATTATTTCAATGGGATTTGAGGCCCTCCTTTTAGTATTATATGCCTGACAAAAAGTGTCTGTTTGATAAGTCATTATAAAGAAGTATAGCAATCTGAGGAGTCTGCTGTTTTCTCAAGACAGCAGTTCTGCAGACATTTTAAAAAGGTGTAGCACTCTCTAAGCATTCATTTTGCCAGAGTCTCTTGGTAAGTAGGGAATACACAGGCGAGTGCCATGACGGTGTCTCATGATTAAATGCCACACTTTGCTGAGTAATGGGCACATGATCCTCCTAGTAACTTTAGCTGGGAAAGCTAATATGTTGAAAAGGGAGTGAAATACCTGCAGATTTAGCTGAGCATCAGGAAGGCAAGTTCTTGGACTGGAAGGGAAGGACTTTGCTGTAGGTATACTGAGAAATATTATGTGATTGGCAGGTAAATTGATGGGCATGCCTTAAGTGTGTGTTGGCCACAATGTTCCGAGAGCGTGAATTAGCCTGTAAGACCCAGAGTGTATGGAAACATTTCAGCTGTTCTGTCTTTCACAATGTGACAGGCGATGTTCAGACTCTAAGAGCTGGACAGTTGAGCACGGGGCCCACACTGAGTCACATTATTCACCATATAGGGCCACCATCCTGTGGGTGACTCTCAGAATTGCTCCACCCACGACATCTAGTGCAGGTGCTAGCATATGACCAAGGGTCTACCCATTACCTTTTGGCTATGGAATCCTGCTAGGAGTCTTCAAAACCGAATAATACTGTAGAATTCAATGGCAGAGTCATACCTTTGTTTTGCACAAACTGACCCTATAAAATAAACCCATTAAAATGCCTCCCATAACTCTTAGACCACTGATGTGTTTCAGTTTAGGGAAACAACAGGGCGTGAATGTGGATTGTGTCGGTAACATGGCAGGAGGTATTGCATAAGGAAGTTGTGTGACATCCTGATATAACCCCTTATAGATGTGTGAAACACACTACTGAGTGGGTAGATTTGATTCTCTAAAGTAAGTTTGTAACATAGCCTCAAACAAGGTGAAAAATGTACCATGCAACGAATGAGTTTGCCACATCAGATCTTTCTCTGTGTGCTTATTCAGGACGGTGATAGTAGCTATACCAATATATCAGATGGTTGCACTTCAGTTGCGTATGGTTTTAATGAGATCCTCACATCGAACACTCAGCACTCTACACACCTATGCCTAATCAGCCTACTTCTTCTGCGACCATTGATAGCGGACGAGGATCCACACTGTACATATATATTATCTATATATTTATATATATTCAATAAAAAACAAGAGGTTAAAGTGAGGTTATAGTTAGGTGCAAATGTCAATTAAAATATAACAATTTAAAATTAAAAATTGTGAAATTCAACAGCTATAGTTTAGCGACCTAACTAGAAACTCTGCCCCCACCAAGCCCAATGTTGTGATCAATGGTGTAATTTCAGATGTTATCAGTATTGACCTTAATGATGTCATTAAACATGTTATAAGTGATGCAATCTGTGAGGTCTTAAGCAGAGCATAGTGTGGAGCAAGCAGTTTTCTGCTAATAGGGGCATTACAACACCAACTCTATATAATAATAATAATAAAATATTTTTGTGCATAGAAATAATCATGTCTTTTTCATTTGCAGTTTCTGGTTTATGGCTGCTATTTTGCAATTATTGCAGGGATTTTCCTACTAAGGAGCACATATATAATTATAACAACTTTGTGTAAAAGGAAAAAGAAACAGCTAACAGATGATCCACCACCAAACTCTAAGATCCAAGAATCAGTGGAGCCAGGTGAAACTCACATCGACACACAACTGTAGCTGTGTACAATAGTGCCACACAACATGCTCTTTCATTGCTCAGTGCAATGCCACAATCAGCAGACTGATCATTAACTCAAGAAATGTTTATCACGTCACCCACAAACTCAAAGAGCTCCACTGGCTTCCTATGAATGCAAGGATCAAATGTAAATTGTGTTGCCTTCCATCCACTACTATTCAACACAACAATCATCCTCGTTCCTACATGCTGGTCTCCAACTCTGATGGACTTAGAAGACTCAAATGCCAGCCCTCACTACCACTGCAGTCCGAAAGATTCAGAACATCACCTTCCTAAAGGCAATCTTCCACCTGAGCGACTGCTACGGCTACATGGAACTCTTCAACTCTCAGCATCAGAACTGAACCCACCCTTTTTGCTTTCAGAAAACACATACAAAGCCACCTCTTTTATCTCGTACTGTATTACTTTCCCCTACCAGAAGTCCAATCTTGTTTCATGCTATGGCTCCTGATTTTGCTATCTCATTCTTAGCATTTTATTTCTATTTCAGTTCCTTGCAGTTGTATCTGTTCTGGCCTGTGCCTTTATAACTGTGTAATTCCTTATTTCAATGTACATATTTAAAACTCTGTAGAAATCTCCCTGCTCTCCACCTTTTTACAGGAGAAATATATGCAAGCATTTGCAAGACAGAGGGTCAGGGCATGAATCAAATACTGGATAGGCATGAATGGAAGAGGATGGCAACCTTAACCACCAATGCCACCTATAGGGCCAGCAATTCTACCTTAGGTCCACCTCTTCACCTTTTCGGGTCTCATAGTAGGTGCCTCTTGTGAAGTCACATAGCAGATCAGCACGTGCAGCCAGTTTACCAGAGCACTCTGATATAGCGGCTAAGAAAAAAGCTTCTTTTTCCTTGATATCAAAAGTTAATGTTATAAATACTTCTCTGGTCCTCTGAGGTACAAGTCCTTTGTTTAATTTGGATTAGTATAGCGTTAGTGTAGCAATGAAAGAAGTCGATTTAGTATACACTACTGCATAATAGGGTGAGTTTCCTAAGTGTGAGTAACTTTTTTTTCTGGAATGATATAGGCCTAGGATATGGAATGGCAAGGCATAGTAATAATTTATTTGAAGTTTAATAATAGGATACGTTTAGTATTAGAGTTATGTATAGGTTTTTATTTCAATAACCAGATAGATATATATCTGAGAAAATGTTATTTTGTTAGTGCTAATAAAAATTTCAAACAATAAATACCATGTGACAGCTCAATAAATGTGTATTTAATTTGTAATTGTAGAAATAATAATCCAAGTAACACTTTATAAATCCATCCTACTATTTTTGAGTTAGTTCTACCTGTGGATTTTCATCTTTATTGCTTGAGCCATCATCTGCCCAGTTTTCTACATTAGGCATGGGTGTATTATGCCGTATTGCCACACTGTGCAGCATGGAGCAAAGGATTTTGATGTGACACTCTTTGTTTGCTGCATAGGCTGGTGAATCACCACATTGTGGAAAAATATCCATGTAGCCACAACATTTTGTACTGCCATCTTTGAGAGTGGTGGAATGGCAGTACATTTTCAAATGTTATGCTCAAATTAATTCCCTATTGTATGCAATAAAAAGTGGATGGTGTTCATGTCAAGCCGATAGTTTGTTAGAATGTATTCCCTGGCAAAATCAATAGATTAAGACATTTTCTATCAGTCTGGGTCTTCATCTGTGATAACTGAGTAGTTGAGATCCTTGTTGTTGTCTGTGGAGCTACACTTTTTCATGCAGTTGTAACTGTATAACCGCTTGCAAGTACCATACACAATCAGTCGCTTAGGGTAGCATTCCAGCCCATCATTCTTCTGCCTACAATGCCACCTCAGTTTGTACGCAACCATATGGAAATCAGTCTTGACCATACTCTGGGCCAGTGGTTAGACTTAGAGCAAGTATCCTCTCATCATCTTTTGTGTGTATCATGTACACTCTAAGTGGCGAAGGCTATGCCCAGACATGGGTCCTGTGCTTACTGTGCAACTGGAACCAAACTACACGTAACTAAAGAGCCCCAGTCAGGGAGAAACCGGTCTTGGATTGCCAGTTCAGGAAGGAACTGGCCTGGCAGTTTAGGTTGAACTGTTCTTATTGAAGAAGAGTCAAGACTGATTTGCATGTGGGTGAGTCCACGTTGAGGTGACATGGTTTGTAAAAGAACAATGGGTTAGAATGCTACTCCGAGGGGTTGCCAGTGGTTAGACAAATTGCTAGCAGAACTCCCATCACCTTTTGTGTGTTTCATGATTTTTGTAGGTATCAATATTTTTGTATTCGATATTCAAGAGTGCCATCCAAACAACTTATTTGAACTTCAAACAATCCTGCAAGATCTCAGTTTAAATGATTCATATTGTAGCATCCAATGGTGACCCTCACTTGTCTTCTCAGGAAAACTGCAAGAAATTCCTTAAACGCTTCTATAATAAAGTAGAAACCATTAGAAATAATGCAATCCCCACAGTCTCATCGTTAAGACTTCCTTCTCCAAAATGAAGAACACCTGTTCTCCTATTTATTTTAAAAGACCCCCACAAAATTATACAATACCTCTGACCAACCTGCTATTACAAAGATTGGCTCGACGCAAATTTCATCAAAGTGAGGTCACCTGCTAGAACCAATTTGGTGTCTCCTGATTAATGCATTTCCTGAAAGAAGGAAGATTTCCAAACACACGAAAACATTAAGGTTTTCAAACATTCTAACCAACTACAGGCCTAACTTCAATTTACTAAGGTTACTAAGGATATGCAGGACATCTGAGAAATGTGTCTGTATTTAGTGTGGGCTTCATTGTGGCTACATCACAGAAATGCCAGCATTGAAAAATCTAGATGATGTCCTCCAGATACTGGATAAGGGTGGGGTGTGTTTTCTTGTCCTGCTTGATCTTTTGCCATCATTCGACAGTCAATCACCAAAAGCATCTCTATACTTAGGAAGAACTATGGTGATTAGAAAATAAGTATTAAGCTTGTTCTCCTCATTTCTGAAACAGGTAGGGCTATACAATAAGTTTAATTAGGGCCCAATTGGCCTGCATCCGTTGGTAGGCCTGCTGAGTGAAGTTCATAATAGTGAGAGGGAATGTCTTGAGAGAGCTGAGAAGAGAGAGTTGAGGACTTGCAAAGGAGTGCTCCAATGACACCGGTAAAGAGTATACAAAGATATGAAAATAGGGAAGCAAGAAAAAGGAAAGAGGGGCAATATAGTGAGGGAGTAACTCAAAGAAAACGAAACATGGGGAATGAAGAAAGAGAAAGGCTAAACAAAAGAAAAAAAAGTAAAAAGAGAGATAAACTAAAAGGTGAAAGGAGTAAGGAAAAAGGCAAACATAGAGAACCAAAGGGGAACGAATAAAGAAAACAGAAAAAAACAAAGGGGGGGAGAGCTGATGAACAAGGGAATGGTGAATGAACCAACTACTCCCCATCCATCACAACACCCCAGGGGAAGGTGAGCCTCAGTAGCATGCAGTCATTTTAGTTTTTCATGAGTTTCCTTTTGGAAATGTCTGTAAGACATTTCACCTTTGTGAAAATTCGCTCAAACATTGTGCTGTAAAAAGCACAATTTGACCCTTTTAAACAAAAAAAAATTCTCATGAGGTGAACACCTACGCAACCCCAACACTTCCCTTCCGAAGAAGTCTGAGGATGATTGATTCTTGAATCACTAACATGGTGCCTTGCAGGAATAGTTTAAAGCTGAGGTTTTCGATTTTTCTGGATATTCTCCTGCCTCAAACCAGTCTTCAAAGGTGCAGGGAGTTACCCAGAACTCTATACCCTCCCTTATATTATTCCACACATACTTAGAATCAGTAAGAGTAAAATAAGCGGAATTTGGTGTCACAATCATCCGTTTGCAATGACATGCAATTCTACTTAATCTCCTAACTCTCCAAGCTTCTCTAAAATAACTTTACATCAGCATGTTAGACCACTTACTAATGCTGAGTCCATAAAACATTGATTCCAAACTCTTCTCTGCTAGAACGAAAGGCAGATTTAAAGAGAAACTTCTTAATAGGCTAAGGACCAGATGTACGATCGTTTTTTGTGGTCAAAAGGGGTTTTAGGCCCGTTTCCGACGGCACATAAGCGTGGCCAATGTACCAACCCTATTTTTGGAGTCGCTAATCATTAGCCAGTCACAAAATAGGGTTAACGACTCGCTTTTAGGAAGAGACATGCCAAGGGCGTCCCTTCGTTATAGCGACTCCTAAACCTATGTATGGCGGTCGCAAAACACTCGCTGTTTACCCCCCATCTCAGAAGGGCGGTAAGGCAATCGCAAACGGAATGGGGTCCCCAGGGGACCCTTCCCCTTTGGGAATGCATGCGCAAATAATTTTTAAGAGCAGGCAGTGGTGTTAGGGGCCCCTGGCTTACCTTGAAAATATTACACTGAAAAGCTTCATTTTTATTTTTTAAATGCATCCCGTTTTCCTTTAAGGAAAACGGGCTGCATTAAAAAAAAAAGAAAACTGCTTTATTGACAAAGCAGTCCCAGACATGTTGGTCTGCTGACCCCAGCAGGCCACCATCCCTGGGTGTGCCAGCCATTCCCAATAGGGTCGCAAATTGCGACAGCCGCATTAATATTCATGAGGCATGTAATTTGCGACCATATTGGGAACCGCAAACAGTGTCTGAGACACTGTTGTACATAGCATTTTGCAAGTCGTAAATTGCGACTGGCAATTTCGTCGCAATTTGCCAGTCGTAAAATGCTATGGTCGTGCATCTGGCCCTAAAAGTAGAATGTTTCACTCACTTTTATCACTGGATGTAAAACCCCTTGCTCTTATCAAAGCAGTATTACATTTGACAACAAGGTTAATATTTGACTAAAGGATTTTACCCCAGCCAAAATTGCAAAATTTGCACCAATCCCGCCTCCAAGCTGGCCAAGATGCAGTCTTGTTAAAGCCAATGATATACATATTTTCTTCCAGTGCCCAGAATTAACAACATATTGGAAAGGCTTGAAAGAAGTACTGTCATCTATATTAGAAGTAGACATAGTAGTAGATCTATCCCTGGTGTTTTTTGGTAAGAACGACTCAATCAGTGGCGTGCTCTCACAGGAATACATGATCCTCGTTCTATACCTAATCCTCCTGGCAAGAAGAGAAATCTGTATTAAGTGGAAGGACAACATCGCTCCGGGTAAGGAAGAATGGCTGAGAACCGCCTTCAAAATGGCACGGTTAGATCAAGACACCAGAAATGACAGTCATCTTAACATTTGGCAACCCCTGATAAGATGGGCACGACAGAGGCATCTGATTTGATTCGATTTACCAACTAATCAAAATATAAAAAGAGCTCCACTCGTAAGGTCCCATGATTACACCAGTCCTCAAATACGTGAGGAAGGCCGTGGGGCCTAGACGGAAACAGTGAGCCAAAGAGGCTCCAAGGAATGAGAAAATGTTGGCTTGTCAAATCTGTGGAAGTCTTTGGTGAGATGAGGACAAAAAAAAATGAAAAAAAAAAGAACAAATATTTGACAAAAGGAAATTTGACAACATCTCAAGGATCTTGAACTCTGGCTACACTACAACTGGCTAACACAAGGCTTGTTTACTTCCTTTCTCCTTGCTCTCTACCTGCAAATGAGTTACATATGTTGTTAGTTATTGAATTACATTTGTTTTGCTGTAAAGTGCACTAATAATATTTTGATTGTTTCGCCCCATATAAAATGGTTCCGAAAAAATGTAATACAATGCAGGGTCTCTACTCGTCCATAAGTAGGGTCCAGAGGATATTGGTATATATAGTAGTGACCCAAATTCTTGTAAGGTCTTCAGAAGTATTCAGATTAACATTACCATTTAATGCAACTTATTGGTCCCATATGTCTCATGTTTTGTAGACCATGTGAATACAATCCTATCAGAATAGAGGCTCCAGTACAATTTGATCTACATACACCAAAAAGAGGCTAAGATGGCGATCATTGAGTTTGTTCCTGTAACCATTGTTACATTCTGTCAGCCTGACAAAAATTGAGTACATTTAATGAATTAGGCAAGGTGGAGTACACCTTTCATACATTAGCTAATGATTAGCATAGATAGTTTTTTTTTCAAGGGCTCAATATCAGATAAAAGGGTTTTACGCCATCTTCTTTATCCAAAAGTGAGGCTGACTTTTGAGGTGGAGATACAACACTGGAGGTGGCCATGGGCAGAGTATGACTCATATTAACTCCAGAAAGCCAATTGTGCATGGAGCAACCTTGTCTAGGTCATGTTGGGAAATTACTTCTTTCCAGCTTTGCAAAGTTTTTGATTGATCTTTCAGACTTAACTGTAGGAACTAACACCAGAATTTGATATGGGAGGTGATGTGAAATCTATCAAGAGATGGAAATTAAGTGTCCATATCCATAGTGACAATACAGGCCTATGCATCTAGGTTGAGGACATGTGGATCCAAAAGACACCTCGGGCTTCCTTATCATCCAGTGTTGACTCCAACGGCTGCGGTAGTATGATAAAGGCCCAATCTAAGATGAATGGTCTGACACTGTGTCTGGAGAGTTCATTTCATGAAAGAACACCATTGTAATGGTGATGGGCCTTGAAGAAGAGGTAGGTAGAGTGTTCCATACATGCTGGAATATACCCCCAACAACTTAGGATGACTACTGTCTTGCCCTCTAGCAAAGAGGACATCCCCAAAGCCCATATTTACAGGCAGGAGTTAAAAAATAAATCACCAGCTCTGAAAATCTAAAAAAATCTCCAATGGAACTGCTCATTCCATGGCAGATACAATCCCTTTGGTGACAAAATCGGCTGTACTGGAGGACAACCTTATTTATGTCAATTTACAACCACCACCTTTGAGGAGGCTGTAAATCAAAAATAGGGGAGCAGATGACAAATTCTGGGACCAAACTCAAATTCTAGCTTTGAGGTTAAAAGTTGTGATACCCATACTGTTTCAAGCAAAATTGAACAATAGCCACACAAATGGTAGTTAGTTATACTATAGTTCCATTAGTGGGTTCTGGTATATCACTAATCGCTGATAAGGTATATGATGACAAAAGGATCTTGTTTTTCAAGCTCCGGGTTAAGCCTTTATCCTGAGCAACCTGTGACATATAAGAACACTAGAATTTAACTATAATGTAACTAACTAGCATTGTTCTTGTTTTTATGCGAAGTATGAACACATGCATCAGGAAGGGAAGTGGAAAGCTAGATATTTGATGATTGAGTGGGAGTGAATTTTACTTGGTGTTACCCCAAGCAAAATTCATGTTTCACTTTTTTTCTAGTAACCTGACATCTGTGCAAACGTTTATGAACACGCATTCAAACTCAGTGTGGAGAACATTATAATTGCATAGACTATTTAATATTAAATGATAAATCATCGTTCACATAGCTAGAAAATAAATGTAAACAATGGGTATCAAAGCATTTGTTGAGTTTGCTAATTTTCTTTGGTTCATAGGGCACGTGATGTTAACCCCCAGAAGCAGGGCTTTTTTGAGATTCGGGAGTTAATTGTTTAATAACAATGAATGTTTTAACTGGTGAAATATGAATACAAGGAACTAACTGTTTATATTAAAGAGCATACATGTACTACAACATTTTGAGTGGAAAACAATTTAGTGTATTTACTTTTTCAGAAAAAATAATAAGAAAATTAAAAATGTTAAACATGGAGGTTTGATGACACCCGCAAAGTAGTGCAACCAGGGAGACACTATCCTTGGGGAGTGGGTTACGTGCAGGCCAGTTTGAATACATCACCCAATGATCAATGAATGGGTGACATCCAAGGTTCCACATCAGAAACACAAATATTAGACAAAAGATTTAAAAGTCAGTACAAACTTACTAAATGCAAGGGGTGCTGAGACCTTGCACTAAATTCATACTTTACCATGGTTTGGGAATTGTCTTGAGAAATATTCTTGCGAAAACCTATGTGACGTCACAGAACTGGCCACAAATGGAGATATCTCTCAGTTAATACCAAAAACGAATATTACCAGTTACCCAATAATATGTTGAACAAAGTCTACCGTTAACAGCAAGTGCTGGTGAATGAGAGTCACTGTGTGGTATTGATTAATGGTTAACCGGTAAGTGTTCCTAGCTGGCTAGTTGTACCCAGGCACATCAGTAGTGCTCCCTGCTGCAGCCTGCAATCCTCGGGATTCATGCTAAGGACTCTGACCCGGAGGTTTTCTTGAGCTTTTTAATCCACCTGTACTGAGTCACCATATTTTTAGTAGCTGAATGTGTTGTGTGGACTTTAACCCAGTCACACATTAGCAAGGTGCAGTGTAGCCGTGTAGCTACAGAGGTATTCATGACTGCAGGGGAGACTTTGTATTGTTTTAAATCAGGTTTGTGCAATGATATCAGTGAAGAACACTCATAGCTTCCTGACTTAGTTAAAAACAATGAAGTCAGCAAACAACTACAAAGCAATAACTTGATTTATCCTACTGTGATCCTCTGCCCTTTATGGATTTTTCACCACGTTGAGGCCATCAGAGCCCTTTTTAATTCTTATTTAACCGGACCTTAAAAAAATCTGACCATTGACCATGTACATTATGTTAAGATATTTACATTTTATTCATTTACTTATTATAGTGCTGTTTGTGTAGTGCTGTTTGTGAAATCTGGCTTATTTGGGCAATTACAATATTTGAGCTTTAAATAGCAATCATTATCTGAAATATATCAATCTAAGCCTCTGCTTGCTATACATGAATAGAACAAGAAATTTTGAGAGATGGTGCAACAATTGTAATTTGCCTTAATATGCTTTTTTATGCAAATCCCATAGATCTCTACAGGAGCCTCACTACAGGCACAATAAAATACATGCATATATGTTTTTGTTGGACACAAAGGACCTGAAAGTGGCATTACAATTGTTACATTCATGTTAATGTATATTTGTTGCCAAACTCAAGGTGCTGACTAAAATTAAAAGTAAGATCTGTTATCTCCTTATAGGAAAACTTGCATTAGATTAAGCACACTTAGGCCCCAATTACACGTTCTGAAGGGGGGGTGAGATAATGATCACATACACTGAAATCCAAAAAACCTTCAGTTACAAGTTTTTTTCCCTTTTGAATGAGGCATACCGTATGGCTTCAGGTGCTTTCTGCATCAAAATCCACAAGACTGGCTATTTACTTTACATTTTCCCATTGCACATATTAGCACGCTTAACCTGCCGATAATTAGCTGGGAAACAAAATGTGCGGGTTCACTTTCTATCACAGCATGTAATTACCTGGTACAGTTAACTTTGCACAACCTATATTCATCACCCCTGTGTCAAAAATGGTGATCATAAATGGGATGGATGGGCTGAAAATGGTGGCTCCGCCCCGGTTATATATTGTTTTTACTTCACTTCCTTTATGGATTCTGAGGGCATTGTTTAAGGAACTGGACTCCTTAGTCACTGGATTTATCTGGGGAATGGGGCGCAGACGAGTCGCACTCGTGACGATACAGCACAAAACAACATCGGGGGGACTAGAGGACCCTGACTTTGAGACATATTATGTTGCAGCCAAACTGCACTGGATGATACAGGGGCTGGCACATGGACGGAATCCAGACCGGACTGCAGGGCCATTTGCAGGCCCGGTTCTAGCGGGTGGGCCGGGTGGGCCAGGCCCACCCAAACATGAGCCTGGCCCACCCAAACAGGAGCCTAGGCCCTCGCAGTGAGGGCTTGAAGGCAAGCGCGCAACACCATGGGGCTCAAAGAACTTCAAAGCGCCCCCCCTCGTGTGTGTGCGCCCCAGCTGAGAGAGCTTCCCCGGCGAACACACACAGACAGTTTTTGAGATTATCACAGACGCACCTGAGTACTTCACAGGTCTTTAAAAGACCATTTACATGTTAACGAGGCTTTGTTTATTTTTTCACCCCTTCATCTCCACCAGGGGCATGGCGAAAGGCGACAAATCCTTTCATTGGCCGCGGTAACCTTTGCCTACTGTCCTACTGCGTGGATATTCTTTTTCTATGCAGCGCAGGAGAAAAGAAGTTTGTTTATTTTGAGTCACCTTTCCCAACCCCTGCAGCTGCTTATCACATCAGGCTGTGACACTAAGTATGACTAATGGAGTAGGTAAGAGTGTCACTATTTGTTTTTCTATTTAAAATCTGCACAGGCCCAGCAGGACATGTACTTCGTGTGTGCTTCATTTAAACAGTTTTTATCATTATCATGGCTGATGCATGACAACAATAAGACAATAAAAAATGCCCAGATAATGCTGGTGATTAATGATCCTGCTGGAGAGCAATCATTTGTCTGTTAGTAGTTTTTAAATGCAGATGAACTGTATTTTATGTGGAAGCTCAGTGGGTTCCTGTCATTGTGACAGAGATCCTTGTGTTACTTGCAGTTCAGAAGTTACAATCCTAACATAGGTCAGTGACCAATGAACTGTTATCAAAGAGCTGCATGCAAACCTGAATGGTATAGTTAGAACTTCGCTTTTTTTGTTTAGTGATATAGTTAAAACTTCCCCAGTCTTTCATTATTCTAATGTTGCTAAAATGAGTATATTTTGGCAGATATACATTTTTATCAGTAAAGCCAACCCCCAACCACTGGAGTACTCTTTAAATCCTGATTTTGTACTTCTCCAGAACAAACCCTCTAAAAATATACTGCCCACCAGTATGGATGACATGTGATTCATACACCTTGTAATCCTCATTGGTTTATGTGACATTTCCTGTAGACTGATTTACCTACTTGTATGATTCGTTGTCTCTGTATAATGTGTACGTGGTGTAAAGTACTGACACACACTACACTGATGTGAGTAGCGCTCTACAACAAATGAAATGCAAACGAGAGAGGGGCTACGTAAAGATGAGGGGCACTGTTGGAGGGTGGCAGTGAGGGAATCCGAGGAGGAGGTCAATAGGGGGAGGGGCTATGGAGCAATGAGGGACACTGTTGGAGGGTGGCAGTGAGGGAATCCGAGGAGGAGGTCATGGGGTGGAGGGGGGAGCTAGGGAGAGATGAGAGGCACTGCTGGAGGGTGGTAGTGAGGGAATCCAAGGAGGAGGTCATGAGGGGGAGGGGCTAAGGGGAAATGAGGGGCACTTGTGGCGTGTGGCAGTGAGGGAATCCGAGGAGGAGGTCAATAGAGGGGCCATTGAGGGATGAGGGGCACTGTTTGAAGGTGATAGTAAAGGTATTTACGGAGAAAGAGGTTATTGGTGCTGCGCCAAAAAAGACTTTCGCATCAGCGCTAAAGCCGGCCCTGTCATGGCTTTTCTGTTTTTGTTTATTTAATTAGCAGTCGGGTCATAAGGGATACTGTGGAACATACTTTAAAGTGTGTGCTAATTATATTTACTGCTATATTCAATGTTTTAAGTTTGAAGGTGATTTTACTAATGTTTTTAATGGGAAAAATGAAAGTGGAGCCCGATGGTGCCTGATATTGGGCTGGGGCCCAAGGTCATCTGTGAGATAAGGTGCACTGGAGAGGAGTAGTGGATAATCAAGCCTGTAAGGGAGTGTGTTGCAGAGTCTGGGGTGAGGTGGAGGTAGTAATGAAGAGGGATCCTCCATGAAGGCTCGAACAGAGGGAGCCCGAGAAGTGTCACTTGCCTGATACTCCCACCTCAGAAACCTCCTCTTCCCATCAAAGGAACATTACATGGAAAAAACACTTTTTGAGCGTGATAATATTTAGAAAGAGATTTGGAAAAGAGTGCATTTTACTGGGCCTTGTAAGACTAAGAAGAGATAAAGGAGGGCCCTGAAGCTGGCCTGGCTAGACATATATGCAACAAATTGAGCCCGCAGTGGCCCACCCAAATGCACCCTTGGCCCACCCTAATAAAAATTCCTGGAGCCGGGCCTGGCCATTTGTGCCACAGCTACTTGACCTTACCCGGGTTCTTCTTCGGGTGCAAAGATTGCCTCTCGGCGGCTCACAGGAACTTAGAGTGATGGCTAAATGCTGAAGTAGGGCCTGCAGAAAATCCATACTAAAGCCCCGTACTCCCCAGAATTGCCCAAGATCTATTAAAAGCACTGTCACATGGCAGCAACTGGCGGGACCTTGACCTCTGGATGGAAGTGGGGGTGACGAAAGTGGGGGATCTGTTTAGAGATACGGAGTTGCTCCAGTTTTAGGAATTCCATGCAGAATTTGATCTACCCCAGGGATACTTTCTGCTGCTCAGAGAACTCACGACAGCAATGGGCACACATTGGAACAAACTAACTACTGACCCTCCTACATTATTTTTTTTTAAAGAGATTTTATTGGCATTTGGTCCATATAACATTTACTTAAGCGGTTCATATATCAAACATCCGTTCATATGTGTACATTACAATTAATCTTCCTCTTTTCCTGTTTCAATATCTGTTAAGAGTAAATTATTCAACATGTTCAACCCGTTCCAACTCCCAATCACCCTCCCTCCCTCCCCCTAAGCGAATTGCTTATTTTCTAGTTGCATGTGTCAGCGGTGTGTGTTTCTTCTTTGTCTGTCTGCGCTATCTTTGCCTGGGGTGGTGCGTGGCAAGTGGGCAGGGGTGGGGGCCACGGTTCTCTCAGCTCTCGTCATTTCTTGGGTCATGTATGTCCCTTGTGTCCCTATTGCATTGTTCCTGCCCCGTGGTGGCGAATTCGGTGGGTCATCCGTAGTGTCATCTGGGTCTGGTGTTGGCAGATCATCCACTAGGCTCCCCCAGGCTCTCGCTATGTCTAGGTTCCCTATACCTCTCTTCGCTACACGCAGCAAGATTCTGTACTGAACCTCCTACATCATAGAGTTGCCAATATATGGCACTTTCAGCGGGCACTATCAAGACAGTCTCCTGCTTATATGGGGTATTGCGAACAGACCAGCAACAGCCACTGGAGAAATTATGGGCCCAGTGGAAGGCCGATTTGGGCATCCTTATCACTGCTAAGGACTGGGAAGGTGTTCTAGAAAGAACACCCACTTTCTCTAGAAATGAACGCTTCAAACTCATTAACTACTATGTCCTCCATAGGTCATACTTGACTCCATACTACGTGCACCAGTACTTCCAAGTGGCTGACGCAGCATGCCCTAGATGCTGCGAAGGAGGGGTACACATCATCCACATGTTTTGGGAATGTCCCATACTAACTATATTCTGGGACAAGGTCTTACACATGGTCGAGGAGGCCATTGAGAGGGAGTTTCCCCACACCCTGGCACGCTGTTTACTGGGATGGTTTTCCCACAGCTAAGATGAAAGTCACAAGCAAGTACCAAGACTTAGCATTTATCCTGACCAATCAAGAGATAGCAAGAAACCAGATATCCCCGGCGGGCCCCCGCACTCATGTATGGAAAAAAGAAATGATTAAATGGGCGGGATGCAGGGAAGGATACTCCTAAGGAAGTCCAAAGGGGCATAGGAAAGATTGAAGTAGCTAGAGCCTGGGAAACTCTGGTGGACAATCTCTCCAATCCTGAGCCAGACACACCCACTGGGTTGCCCGAAGGTTCATCGTGATAATTTTTAATTAGTGCTGTACTGCCTGCATGCCTAACATTGCGCAACACATGGCACTTAATGGGAACTAACGCTTGATGATATATGGTTTACATCTCCCTATCTAACATGCAGGATCCCTCTCTTTGACCACAATGGGCAAGGTTACTTCGAGAATGCTGCGCCAACTCATGGGGAGGGGAGGGTGGGGAGTTGCTTGGGTATTTTTTGTTTTCCATTGAACAGACGCCTGTCGACTGACATAATTGTATTGTTTGACGTATGACAACCAATAAAATCTTTTAAAAAAATGAATGGGATGGATGAGGATGAGGTATTTACCCCACTTGCTAAATACTGATACCGCAAGGTGAGGTATTTACAGGGGGCTGCAAATACCTAATTTTCTCAGTTATGAGCTGTACATGGGGCATAACATTTAGCTTTCAGTGCTCACCAGAACAAATTCCATATGTTTCAGTATTTACCTTGGATTTTCTCCTGGTCAATATCAGCAGATTTGCCTTGACAAAATTTACCTATGAAAAAAGTGGAGGGGAAGGGTAGTAGTTCCACATCTCATTACTCTATCTCTGAGCAAACTAGAAAGAGTTTGCGCAGGGATCAGAATTTAGCCCTGCCTTGCAATCAGCTCCTAAATATGAAGGTTTGTGTTAAGATCTTCACTCCCAAAAGAGGTGCAGTAGCTCACTCATAACCAAAACAAGTTTTATTCTCCAACGCCTCAGGCAGAGCAACAATCAGAATCCACTGATGACATTCAAAGACTGGTCACTGGTGCCCAGGATACCGTGACATATTCAATATTCTACCTAGACATTCCAGACCCAGATGGCATAAGTAGAATGATGAATCTGGGACAAACCATTATACATCTTTCCCCTTATGACTGAAAAAAATCAAATTCAATAGTCATGAACACAGCACATGAAACAGTCATGCGGTATTCACATTTCATGAGAAAAGAAATACGAAAAACACATATACTTCAAAAAAACGTATTTAGAATGTCCTTTAAGTAAATAGGTTTTTCCCTTTCCCAAGAACCACCGTAATGACCTGAAACAGATCGACCATGATCTTTATTGTTAGAAATGGGATCTCTGGTTGGTTAAGGCTTGCACCAAAGCCAGGCAGAGACCACCACTCTAGTCAGGGCAAGAGAGTTACACGCCAAAGATAACCCCTGCTCACCCCCTTGGTAGCTTGGCACGAGCAGTTAGGCTTATCCCGGAGGCAATGTGTAAAGCGTTTGCGCAACACGCACACAGCAACAACATACCAGGCCCACTACAAAAGGAACTTCACACAAGGTTATATCAAAAATATCCTTTGTATTATCATAAAACACATTAGAATAGTAATCACACAGTATACACTGTGCCAACTGGCACTAGGCAATATTTACAGGGGTTTATATACACATGACAGGGCCACTTGGACCACTGTCAGAACCATCACAAAGTGAACATAGTAAAGGTAAAACATATCATGAATGTAGAACGCAGCCAGTAAATACTGGCAAACACTACAATCAGTATCATCCTGTAAGCAAACCATATTATGCACAGTATCACATGGGGCGTGGAATATATTCTGCTCCAACCTCATAAGCCTAAACATATTAGACCATAATCCCCCAAGCATAACTCACATTAGGGCATAACTCACAGTATAAAATAATCTCACTAGCATAAACCACTGTATGCAAATAACCTCATATATAAACCACAGTTAGAGGCATAAAACAGGGTGCGTAAATCATAGTACATGAATCACAATTCCTAGCACCACATAAATCACATTAGGGCCAGGCACCCTATCTACCTAACCGTCCCCCTGGCCAACTGGCTTCCTCAGGGGGCTCAAATGCCCTATACCCAAAAGTCAGGGCAGCTGCCAATGCAGCAGAATCCACGTGCACAATTGCGCATACCTAAACGTGGCAGCTGACGCTAATTGCCGTGCAGCTGTGAAAGTACTGGGGCAGAGAAATGCATCTCACTCCTGCCTCCCTAAGAATGCCCCCAAAGAACTGTGGTCTAAACGTTGCAGCTGACACTAATTGCTGCGCAGCTGGAACTGAAAGAAAGGCCTGGGTACTCACTGTGCCCTTGGAACAAATATGCCCATCTTGCAGCAACTGTCGGCGCTGAGGCGGCGCAGCTGGGAATCAGGTAATGGGGCCCTAGCACATCTGTGCCCTCAGAGCCCTACTGGGGCGCTTTAAACAAATGTGCCCCACCATTGTAGCGGCCCGCAACGGCAGGACCGCTCAGATACTGACAATGTGCCTCAAACTGCACCAACTCGCTGTGGCCCTCTGGGCCTATAGCCAAATAAAATTACCCCCTCGTTGGAGCGGCCCTCTGGCAAGCAGGGCTGCTCAAGAAATGGGCAGTGCCACTGGGCCTGGATCAGCACCCCCCCACATAGAACCCTCACTCACTGGCTCCTGTGGGGACTCTCTTCGGGACCGGCGCCAGGGATCCTCCCCACTTCGCTGGTGCTCTCTAGGGGTCTGCGCGGGGCTTCCCTGAGCTTCACGGGAGCCCCGCCGACCAACTGCTCACTGGATCCCTGCCGGGCCTCCTCTCTCCCCAAGGCGGACTCCTGATGGCTCTTTAGGGTCGCCGCGCTCGCTCGCGGTGGCTTTCTACGAGATTACCAAATGCGGGGTGGGCTCCCGCTTCCAGTAAAAATATTGGCAGGGTGGGCACCCGCCAGAAAAAGGCACCAAAATGCGGGGTGGGCACCGGCCAATTAAAATAAAGCACAAGTGGGGTGGGCACCCGCCATTTTAAGTAATAATAAAGTGGGGTGGGCTCTCGCTCGCAAGGGCACCACGGGGGTATCCCTCACGCTGGGATTTCCTCTCCAAGGGCTGCAGTGCTGCGCAGCCCACGCTCCCCTCCTTCTTGGGGAAACAAAAATCCAGCGCTCACGAGGCGCTAGATGCAGCAAAGGTCCTGCATAAAAAAGAATAAGTCCATGGAGATCAAGGGGGCAATGCAGGGCCCAGGGAGGCAAGCCCTCATGGCTGTTTCTCCTGGGCCCCAGCAGCAGCACCCCCCCCTCAGGAACAGCACCAACACAAAACTGAACAACTTTCATGGGGTCACAGCCCCTCTACTTATACCACCTAATCCTTTGTCTGTAGTGCAGGGCATGGGGGAACCAGATACAACTGGTTCAGGGGGGATTTGGAGCACTTTGTTTTGCAAGCTCCTCTTCCCCTTTGTCAGGTGGGGGCTAGGTGATCAGACACACCAAAGGGGGCTGAGCCAGCATTGTACAGGGCAGGCACACTCCTATTCAGTGTCAGGGGATCCTCCCTCCCACTACTCCCAACACAGATGTCTTATTCAGGTAAGCGCTGACTCACCCTGCCCCTCCTGGAGCCACACACACCTCCCAGCCCCTGTCACTCACAAGCCAGACATGCAATTCACATCAGGCAGGCAGACAGAGGGCACACAGAAATGCCAACTTCTAAAAGTGGCATTTCTCCCATAGTCATAATAAATCTGCGCACACCATCGCGCAGCATTTACTCTCACAATTTCATACATACCAGACTTGACCACACTGCTCCTCTCATAACAGGAATTACCACTGACACACACTGATCAGGGAATCCCCAATGCATTCCTATGAGAGGGCAGGCCAACCTTACCAAATGCACACAGAAAGCGCACGCACTTTACACTGGGCCACAGTGCTAAAGTGCCCAGAGGCCTAAAACCATCAACACCGTGTCAGAGCTAAGGCAAAAGGTTTAGGGGTGAACCTGCCAAAAAGGGCTAGGTCCAACATTCATCTTCCTTCCAATAATCTTTAACCTCACCCTGTTGAGCACACTTCGCCAATCGTGACATGCTCCATACTTCTCCACCTTCTAACACAACCACAGTTTTCAAAACCTTGACACTCTTGAATGTCCCCATGAATTCCAATTTTCCTTTTGGTACTCTACTAGACTTCTACACATACACATCTTCTCCGACACACAACTTCCTCCAAAATGAACCCACCTTTTCATTGTAGCGTTTTTAATAACTCTTTTGATAATCCAACACTATGCTGGGATCGCTCACAGTCAATTTTATCTTACAATCTAACCATAAAGGAGAGAGTTTGGTTCCAGCAAACCTAACTGTTAAACTTTGAAAAGGTGAAAGATTGGTTATTGCATTTGGAGTAGTGCGTTGTTTAGCATCCTCCCCAGCCTGGGTACTCGCCAAGGACCATGCCACACATGGAGCTTAGTATAACATGTCTTCATTCACCAGTCACTGCGAACTCAACATTCTAAACCTGCATTCACTTCACTATGCTCTAACGCACACCTCACAGTTCTACGGAGTCCATCAGAAGCCACAAGGGTTCCGCTATTGCTAATTCACTTGACACTACATTGCCTCCTTGTTAAATACAACGGGGCAGATTTATGAGCCCCTTGCGCCTCATTTACGCCGCCGTTGCGTCACTTTTGTGACGCAGCGGCGGCGCAAATCCTGCGCCATGCTGTGGGATATTTACAACGTGACACATCTGGGAGATGCGTCACGTTGTAAAGCCCTGTGCCAGCAGTAGGCGTACCTGTGCAGGGGGGGGCGTTCTGTCGCAGGAACGCCTCCTAAAAGTGGCTGAGTGAAATCTACAAGATTTCACTCAGTCACTTTTGAGCCCATGCTGCATCAAAACCCTGCGCCTGCTTGAAGCAGGCGTCAGGATTGACGCAGCATTGTAATGATAGGGCACCCCGAGCCTTGCTGGAGCTGCGTCGCACTTGCGACGCAACTCCAGCAATGCGCCGCCCTTCCGCCATCAGATGCGTCACGCATCTGTTTATCCTTGCGCCACGATGCGCTGCATTGTAAATGCGGCGCATCTATTGTGGCGCAAGGGTAAACTTTCAAGACGCATCTTTCCTGGCGCATCCCTGCTGATTTGCAGGGATGTGCCAGGAAACATAAATCTGCCCCAAGATTTCTTTTAAAATCACAAGTATTTACACAATTATAGCTTTTTAATAAATCTTTGTGGCGCTTTGATCCCAAATCCCAACCGTGCCTTCGGAAACTGGGACTAGGCAGAAGAAGTGTCCATGATTTGTGTTTTATTAACAAATATTGAGAGGTACCCACAAGGAGATGATGAACAGAGTGCTGAAACTTTTCAGACACTCACCCCCACACAGATCTTGGTTGAATCCATCATCGTTCTTTAGCTCACAATGCCACCCAGTTCAGACACAGCTATATGCAAATCAGTATTGACCCTGTGCCTCACGGGAACAGTTCAGCCCAAACTGCCAGGCCAGGTCTTCACTGGACCGGAAACAAGCATCCTGGGACCGGTTTCAGGGTAACACACCTCATCAGCCAGGCTAGATTGAATTCAGTGGCAAAGTGAGCAAGGGGCCCACGCTCGGGCATACCCTGCCAACTTAGGGCGAACAAAGCAAACACAAGGAGATGATGGATGGAGCGCTGAAACTTTTCAGACACTCATCCCCAGTCACAGATATGGGTTGAATCCATCACTGTTCTTTAGCACACTTCGCAACCCCAGTTCAGACCCAGATATATGCAAGACAGTCTTGACCCTGTGCCTCATTGAAACAGTTCAGCCTGAACTACCAAGCCAGGTCTTAACTGGACCGGACAAAAGCATCCTGAGACCGGTTTCGGGGTAACACCCCTCATCAGCCAGGCTAGCTTGAATTCAGTGGCAAAGGGAGCAAGGGACCCACATTCGGGCATACCCTGCCAACTTAGGGCGAACCAAGCAAACACAAGGAGATGATGGATGGAGCGCTGAAACTTTTCAGACACTTACACCCAGTCATTGATCTGGGTTGAATCCATCATCGTTCTTTAGCTCACTTCGCCACCCCAATTCAGACCCAGCTGTAGGCAACTCAGTCTTGACCCTGTGCCTCATGGGAACAGTCAAGCCTCAACTGCCAAGCCAGGTCTTCACTGGACCGAAAAAAAGCATATTGAGACCGGTTTCAGGGTAACACCCTTCATCAGCCAGGCTAGCTTGACTCCAATGGTAAAGTGAGCAAGGGACCCACGTCTGGGCATACCCTGCCAACTCAGGGCAAACAAAGCAAACACAAAGAGATGATGGACAGAGTGCTGAAACTTTTCAGACACTCATCCCCAGTCACAGATGTGGGTTGAATCCATCACTGTTCTTTAGCACACTTCGCAACCCCAGTTAGGACCCAGCTATATGCAAATCAGTCTTGACCCTGTGCCTCATGGGAACAGTTCAGCCCGAACTGCCAAGCCAGGTCTTCACTGGACCCAAAACAAGCATCCTGGAACCGGTTTGCCCAGACGAGGGTCCCGTGCTCTCCATGCCACTGGAATCAAGCTATCCTGCCTGATGAGGGGTAAAACCCCGAAACCAGTCCTAGGATGCTTGTTTCCGGTCCAGGGAGGAACTGGCCTGGCAGTTCGGGCTGAACTGTTCCCATTGGGCGCAGGGTCAAGCCTGATTTGCATATGGCTGAGTTCAAACTGGAATTGCATGGGGAGCAAAAAACAATGGATTTAGGCCCAGATCTCTGTACTGGGGTGAATGCATGACATTGTTCTGCCTTCTGTCCATCAATTGTTCTTTTGTGTTTCCACACAATACTCATGAATTCTGAAGCACAATCAGATTTACGAGAAATTGTAAACCTGGGAAGGCCTCAGAATCTAACCCCACCCCAGGGGTGGCATTAGGGAGGCGCACATGAAGGAATGTTTTCATTTATTCTTGTTTTTTCCTTTTTCTAGGTGTGCTGCATTCTGCCTAGACAAATTCCATATGTTTCAGTATTTACCTTGAATTTTCTCCTGGTTAATATCAGCAGATTGTCCTTTTGTTTAGACGTAGGGCAGCGCTTCATGATTCCTTGCGGTGCTGCCCTACGCCAAAACCTCATAAATGAGGCCCCAATTCTTTCATACAGGTTAATACCTCAGTACTTGTCCGTTCAGGTAACTTGGTCATCATAGTTTTACAGAACATCAAGGTTGCAGGGCTTTCTCCTGTGGTCAAGTGAGGGGTCAAACGATAAGCTTGAAGAACAGACTTAAAGACAGTTTTAAGATCTAGCTTTTCCAATACAGAACGCTGAACAGCTTACTATTGGCCTGTGGCAAAAGAAGTGTGCGCTTCTGATGCTTCACATTAAGATGACTGAGTAAGTACCTGAATTAACGACTGTTGAAAGGTGGGTCATTGTCAGATTTTAGGATCACAGGAACACCCCATGTGGCGAAGAGGCTGTCTAATCACTCAACAACTCTTTCTTAAGTGATAGATGAGTGATCTCCTGTCAATGGGAAATGGGAGTACTCAATCACCATCAGGTGAGGGCCGTTGTCAAGAGGACCAAAGAAGCCAACAGCAATTCTTTCCTATACATGCTGTGACAACTATGACATGTTTAAGGTGTGTTTAGTGGTTTTCGATGAAAGGCAGTTTCATAGATGAAAGACCTTCAATTCTCGTTCAACTTTCTCATCGAGATGTGGACACCAGACTCAGAGAGCTCATTTTGTGGCAACATTTCCACGATGTCCTTCATGGGCCACTTCAATTATCTGTTGTCGCAGACTCTCCAGAATGACAATTCTCAATATCTTAGATTGCCTTCCTGAGTAACAGACAGTTAATCTTTGAAATTTTTAAACTTCTGGTATCAACTCTTACTGGTAAGAGGTCGAGGGTGCGTATACCAAGCCAGGTGTGTAATAATGTCTTTCAGTTTCAACATGTCACTATCTTGACTCGTGGCAGTGACAATTTGTTCCGATAAAATGGCAGCTGGTGTGATTGATTTCACAATCAAATTTATGTATGCTTCATTCATCCTGGAAGGGGTGCCAGGGCACTGTAGAGGCACTTGTGAGAAGTAGTCGGAAGAGTGTTGATATTTCCTTGGACGATGCATGGTGGTGTGGGTTTATTCTTAGCATTTGCAGACCCCAACATGCAATGCAAGGAGTAATTTTTGCCTTTGGATTACCAAAGATGGTCAACAATGCTTGATGATCTGTCACAAGCGTGAAAGGCTTCTCATACAAGAATACATGGAAATGTTCACGAGCCCAAACCACTGTTAAACTTTCTTTCTCAGGTTCTGAAAAAACATAAACAGTTTAGACAATAAATATCTCCCTAGAACTCTCCGGTGTCAACATACATTACATACATTACAGATATCAACAATTCCTGTCTTTCTTTGTAGTGTTAGATTTATTCTTGTAGTTCTTGTTTAGTTCTCTTTTTAGCCAACATGTGTTTCATTGCCAATGGTAAGTGACTGCGACTTCATCAGGGCTAAAAGATACAACCATATGTATTTGCTACAAGGATTTGATGCTTTCAAATTATTCAAGTGTAAGTGACTTATGTGCCTCTATTAACCCTCATTTCTCATTTGGTGACTTCTTGGTGGCAACTCATGCACATTAATTAGAGCGTGTTAATGTCATTACACAAGAAAATTGAATTTACTACACAGACTTCGTTTTTGTATTTGATATATTCTCTATTGTTGATTGTTAAACGTATGTCCCTAGTTTTTTTTAACATCCGGCTCAGTTAGATGTTTAGATTGACACCATAATCTAGAAAATCCTGAAATGCATTAATTTTCACTTGACACATTGGTTAACTTCATTTTTTTACAGCCTAAACTTGTCTTGGAAACATGCTCCCCAGTAATAAAATGTGTTCCTATTTGTTTTCCTATATGCCAAACACCCAGCTTTGTGAATCCCAATATTTGATTTCCTGTGACCCCCTTAAAGTATAATATACCTGTTGCGTCGGTGCGTCATTTTTATCTGAAAATATATCAAATAGAGAAAAGAACTTTCGTAAATTGAAAAGTCCAAAATGTGTTTTGAAAATCCTATTGTCAATTTGTTAGGTTCGGCCTCTAAGGGCTACATGTCCCTACCTTTCAGCTGGTTTTACTTCTGTCCCGGTCTCCCCAAATCTTCCTTTGTATTTGATTATTTTTCAGGTTCAAACAATATCAATAGTGTTGTTTCATAAGATTTTTTACTCCTCTTTTCTTAAGAATCTGAAAGTTTACCTGGATTAAATTATCAGGCTTTTGTCCCATATGTATTTTTAGCTGCCCTTTTAACCCCCTCTTCATAGGGAAATGTTAGATTACCTTACCCGGGTATTACTTGTGCAGCCTTCCGTGGTCCAAGCGAGTTTGCTTTACAGTTTCCCACTAGAAGCCAGCGTCTCCGATAAATACGCGAGAGAGTAAAAAGCGGACTTTCCTCTCGTTAAGTCTATGTTTCTATAACCACCATTTTGAAGAGGTATAGGACCTAAACTTATAATTAAATTTAACACGAAATATGTACTTGCTTATGATGGACGCACATGTCAGATGTAAGACTAGACTAGATTATGGTATCAATCTATGGGGCAGATTTATGTTGCACTTGCGCCACTTTTGCGCCGCCGTTGCGTCACTTTTGTGACGCAGCAGCGGCGCAAATCCTGCGCCATGGTGTGGGGTATTTACAACGTGACGCATCTGGGAGATGCGTCACGTTGTAAAGCCCTGCGCCACATGTAGGCGTTCCAGGGCAGGTGGGGGCGTTCCGGCGCAGGAACGCCTCCTAAAAGTGGCTGAGTGAAATCTACAAGATTTCACTCAGTCACTTTTAGGCCCATGCTGCGTCAAAACCCTGCGCCTGCTTGAAGCAGGCGTAAGGATTGACGCAGCATTGTACCGATAGGGCCCCCCAGAACATTGCTGGAGCTGCGTCGCGCTTGCGACGCAACTCCAGCAATGCGCCACTTTTACGGCACAGATGCGTGACGCATCTGTGCCGTTTTTGCCCCATTTGCCCCATGGTGCGCCGCATTATAAATGCGGCGCATCCATGGTGGCGCAGCTGTGGCGCATATCAGCAGGGATGCGCCAGTTAACATAAATCTGCCCCTTAATATCTAACTGAGCAGGATGTTCGAAAAACTAGGGACATAAGTTTAATAATCAACGATGAGAAAAATACAAAAACTAAGTCTGTATACTAAATTCTAATTTCTTGTGTAATTACATTAATATGCTCTAATTAATGTGCATGGGTTGCCACTATGAAGTCACTAGAATGATAAATAAGGTTAATAGAGGCACATAAGTCATATACACTTGAATAATTTGAAAGCATCACATCCTTGTAGCAAATACATATGCTTGTATGTTTTAGCCCCGATGAAGTCGCGGTCAGTTGCCGTTGGCGACGAAACACATGTTGGGTAAAAAGAGGACTATACAAGAACTACAAGAAAAAATCTAACATTTCAAAGAAAAACAAGAAATGTTGATATCTGTAATTTTTGTAATGTATGTTGACACTAGCGAGTGCTGGGCGAAATATTTATTGTTTAACTGGTTGATCTTGGTCATCCAACTAGGGAGTGGGTGATATTCCCTCCTCAAAGCACAGCACATAAATAGGACTACAATAACTTTATGTGTACATCATTTAGAGAGCCACAAAACCTTCTACAGACCTCACCCTCACTAGATCATCATACACAGTTTAGGAGAAACTTCTGCTTGCATATGTTACATTAAGTCTTCAAGCATTTGGGTGTACACTGTGCAACAAGTCTAGCATCAAACACAACCTCGGTATGAAGCTTTAGATCAAAGTATGCCATTTCAGTAGCATTCTCAATAGCTTGTTTGATTTTCTAGAAGCTTTGCTTGCATTCTTGTGGCCAATTAAAAGAAGCATTCTCTTCGTCAAGTTTCTTAATGGATCTCTGACAGTGGCAAAGTCTTGTATATATCTTAAACAGTAACTGGCCATTCCTCTCTCTCCATAACTTTTGCGATAAAATAAAAAATATCAATTACCAGTGGCCCATAGATAGATTCAGGGGATATGTACATTTACCACCAGAAATTATTCATTTTCATCCTGATCACCCTTAAATAATGGGGCATATTGATCAAATATTCATTCAACACAGCTCAGCAACCCACCTTGCTGCACTGCACTGCATGAAAGGGAGAGAGTAGGAATGCACTGCATTTAGCATTATATGGTGAATTTGTTTTATGTGCCTGGCTGGCACACAAACTACTGCCAAGTGACAGCGCAGCATCCTTTCACAATGGTGCAATGGTGCCTGCATTGTGGGCAAGATTGTTTTTGTGAATGAAAGGGACACCTTCCAGCACAATAGCAGTCCTCTGCACACTTAGAAAAATGAAACTGCAAGGAGAAGTAAAGGTATTTCTCGTCATTGTGCCTCTGGAGGGGAAGCTTACAATTCTGACACATTCCTAGGTCTACCAGTTTTGCTAAATCTTGGAATGTCATAATGCATGGGTGGATGTTTGGGAACATCCACACTCCACCCATGGAACGCCTCCCTCGGGCAGAGTAACACTACACAGCAATTTGTGTTGCGCTGTTCTAGATTTATCAAGTTACTCAGGGACACACAAGGTGGCCTTGCATGGATTGTTAGAAAGAGGATGAAACAATGAGAAATAAGCATATTTGTCCTCGTTACACCTCTCCTTGGGAGGTGTAGCATTTTAACGCATTCCCAGGTCTACCACTAATGGTAAATCTGGGAATGTGCCAAATTTCACGGGTGGATGCATTGGAACACCCATGCTCCACTCACGGAACACATCCTGGAGCAAAGGAATGCAAGACAGTGACTTGTGCTGCCTTGTGTTACTCCACATTACCCAGCCATGCAGGGCTATGTAAGGTGGCCTTGCATGGCTTGATAAATGTTATTCTAGGTATTGCATTGCCCTATTGCTCCACTTGACTGTTGCAAGAGTGACGCAAAGCCATGATAAACCTGCCCCAGAATTTTAATAACCTGTTTTAATTTTGAATCATGTATAAACTGCATAAACGTCCAGCTGTAATTATTACTTAGTAGAATTGCAACTTCCTCTTGTGCATGCCCCCCCCTAGGAGGGGTTACAGCAGAACCTATAGCATAGTACCCTTCTAAACGCAAAATCATTAGTTAGTCAGGTTTCTTCGATGCATATTCAGCAGCCAGACTGTTCAGAAATCTCATTGTATTACTATCAGTCAGACGTTCGGCAGTATTTCAGGAAACCACTTAAATGTTATTTCTAGGTGCTTCTGTTGTAGTTTGGCCAATGGAATCCTTTGAGTTAAGGGCTCCTGCTACCCAACTCCATCTCCCAGTCACTTCATCTGGATCTGGAGCATTCCCCCTCCCCTTGCTGCCAGGCAGACAAACCCTCCTGCCTCCCTTTCCAAGAGATACCGTATGTGTTAATTAAATTCTCATTTGATATAAAATGGGAAGGCGCGGAAAGCAAAGCATAAATTTCATCGCCCAAGGACTTTAATGAGGAAACTCGATTATCCTTTTCCTCCTGTAGGGGGATTATGTCAATGCTATGAATGCGTAACTAGTCACTATTTAGTAATATTTGATTAGATACCACTTTGATTTAGAAGTTAGTCTAGCTCTAAAATTTGTCCCTGAGTTGGTTTTGGACATTGCAGGAATTAGAGGTGATGCTTGGAAACTTTGAAAATAATGCTTTACAAATGACATGTGATAATGTTACATAGCTATGAAATATTATATTAAATACATTTAAAAATGATTTACAAACAAATAACTATTTTTTATTAGGATTTTTTTAAGGAAAACATTAATTATTACATAAATCTAATCTTTTTTATTTCCTACCCTAAACACTGCACAATTTACAACACACATCCAAAGTTTAAAAAAAATGTACCTCCATAATTAACATAATTAAATATCAATTCAAGAAATATTATTAATTAAAAAACAAATTAAAACAGGTCAGTCAGTCAAAAAAAAATAATCTTTATTCGGCTTAATGACAGCCATAAAAGAACAAATAAAACATTGTTTTAACAATAATACACATATTAAGATTTTAACGATTGTGAATGATACCCAAGAGTTCATTTTCCGACAACATTACGAAGTCGAACTGCAGCGAGATATACTTATAGAGCATAAGACAGGTGAATTCATTATTTAAAAGAAGTAGATGACATAGTGCGGGTTGACACTTTCTAATATTTAAAAATCTTAATAATGGTTTTAAAAAAGTGTGTCTGGGGTTAAGATACAATTTACAAAAAAACAGAAAGTGCAAGGTGCTTTGTGCAGAAGTTGAATTACATGGACACAATTCTAATTTGGCATCACAATAAGCATCACGTGGGTACGATACCAGTAAACGAGCAATACCCATTCTGAACCTAATCAAATAAAACATCTTTACTTGATTAAAGTAGAATGAGAGATAGGATTCAGTTCGTGGGGAGCTAATTAGTAGTGAATGCTCAACTACCCTTTTTTTTAACCATCTCTTGGCTATCTCTTTCATGCTTCAGGAGTAAAAGAAAATCACTTTTTAGCTTGGCCTTAGGAATGCCAGATATATTTCCGGGACTGTTAAAACAATCCTGCAATCCCCACTTCTCCAATTGTTCTTGCAAGTAAGAGAGCCATGGTATTTTTTTTGCATAATCCAGTTTTAAACAATCTAAAACTATGTCACGGTTCAGGACTGGGTCCTCTTTTACCCAGATGCTACGCCAAAGCGTCAATGGTGCTAATTGCATGCAAAAGGATAATGGTATAACACCTAATTCATCATGACACATAGTGGCAGGGGTGCTTTTAGGTAATGTCAGCACACGTTTTAACATTAAGTTCTCAGCTCTTTGGAGACCCGATATGTTTGAGCACCCCCAAATTCCAGCGCCGTATAATGTAACGGCACATGTTCTTGCTTTATAAATATCAATAATAACTTTTATGGGGCGAGAACCTAATTTTTTTGTGAATCTAAAAATGTCCTCCATATTTTTATTGAAGCCCCCAATCCTGGCATTAACTAGGTGGGACCAAGAATGTTTTTCGTTGAAAAGAATGCCCAAATAGGAAAAAATTGGCACCTGACATAATTTTTCATTTTTTATGTAGAAAGTTTTCGTCTTAGAAGGAGCTTTTCCTGCTACCAAGACGTGTGACTTGGCAACATTTGTTGTTAACCCAAGATCGGTAATAAATTCGTTAAAACTGATTAAAAGCCTTTGTAAGCCCACCCCAGTTCTTGACATTAAAACGCATTCGTCCGCCTATAACAGGGCTGGTAAGGACCTACGGCCTATTGTTGGTGCATCTATGTTTCCAATTCTGATATGGCTTTCTAAGTCATTTATATACAGGCAGAAAAGGAATGGAGCAAGTACGCATCCCTGTCGGACCCCACAATCCATCTTTATGGGTGGGGTAAGCTCTCCAGATGCTCCATAGCGTACTCTACCTGTGACACCCTGATGCATTGCAGCTAAAAAATAGACGATGGAGGGATCAATGCCCATAAGGAGAATTTTCTCCCACAATTTCCCTCTCTGCACCCAATCAAAGGCAGATGTCAGGTCCATAAACCCCAGGTATAGGGACCCTGACTTAGCCATGATGTATTTGCCAATGACAAGGTGCAAGTTAAGGCACTGTTCTACAGTGCCCAGGCCCTTCCTGAAGCCATACTGGACAGCGGAGAACTTCCCTTTTTCTGTAACCCAAGTCTCTAATCTCTCCAGTATTACTCGTCCCATAATCTTGCAAGTGCTATCAATTAAAGAAATGGGTCGATAGTATTTGGGGTCTGATCTATCACCCTTTTTAAATATGGGAACTATTGTAACTGATCTCCATGACTCGGGGGGCCCTGAGCTGCATAGCATCTTAATATATTTGTTAATAACGGGTGCCACAAGGGGGTATTTGCTAGAAATAGGTCAGCGGGTATACCGTCCGGCCCTGGGGCCTTATTCTTTACCGTCTGGGAGAGCGCCCTATTTACCTCAACTAAATTTGGGGGTTCCATAGGACAGGCCACATATTGGGAGCAAGCAGCACTTTGTTTCTCAGTGCTATTACTATATACTAAACAGGTCAAATTAATTAACTCCCGTTAAACCAAAACTCGCACACAACAAAAATAAACAATTACCCTAATTAATTATCAATTGATGAATTAATACTAAGAATCAACTAATTATTAATTAATTAAACAGAAATTACTTTCCACCCTCTACCCCTATAAAACCTACAGCCCACACCTAAAATCATTACACAATTTCCATAATTAATTTTAAAATAATAAACTAATATCAATTAACAACTACTTGATAATTATTTAAAAATAAATTACTTCTCACCCTCTACCACTATAAACCCCACAACTCACATCTAAAATGAATTACACAATTACCATACTTACATTTTAATCAATTAATTATCATTAATTAACAAATAATTATTAATTAATTAAAAATAAATCACTTCCCACCCTTTACCCCTATAAAGCCCACAACCCGTTTCTAAAAATATGACACAAATTACATAATTAATTAAGAATTAATTTATTAATAATAATTAACAACCAATTAATAATTACTTAATAATAAATTACTTCCTACAATTAGCACAATAAAATCTACATTAAATAATTATTAATACATTTTAAAACATCATTAATTTATGATAATTAATTGACTTCCCACCCGTTTCCCTTATAAACCCCACAACCCACTCCTAAAAAAAACATGATTACCATAATTAATTACCAATTAATGAATTAATTTTAACAATCAATTAATATGTAATTAATAATAAATTACTTCCCACAATTAACAGTATAAAATCAAAATTAAATAAATATTACTAAATAAAAAAATAATCATTCATTTATTATAATTAAATTACTTCCCACCCGATTCCCCTATAAACCCACAGCCCACTACAGAACTAAAAAATGTAAAATTTAATTAAAGTAAAATTGATAACTACTACAAATTTAACACATATATTAAAAAAGAAAAACAATACTTATACAAAAAAATTAGATCCTATACATTTAAAATACATACTAAAATACAGAATACTAATTAAAAAATCGATATTTTAAACAACTATATATTTGCAAATGATACTAATGACTGATATTTTTTTAAACTATATTTCTTACCTTAAAGTCAATATTCTTGACCATGATATTCTTGCTGTCTCTATTTCTGTATCACGTTATTTCCAAGTCGATATTTGTGTAAGTCTAGATTTCCAACTCAATATTCTGTCTGCATATGTACCTTAGCTACATACATCTTTTCATTCCTTCCAGACATCCTTTAAAGATGCTTACGGTATGGATTGTAGGGCATGGTTTCTGGTGCAAAAGGGATGCTGAACACAGAGGTATTGGCAAAGACCTAGGTTTGCAAAATGTGGATATTAAATGGATTGCACAGAAAGGATTTAAGTGGCACCAATTGATGCCCTTGGTTAAACCTTTCAGCATCTCCAATCCCCTGATCGCATGATTGTGCACTGTGGTGGCAATGAAATAGGCACATTGACTGGGGAGGACTGGAAATCCTAATGAAAGATACCTTTGATGTTGCTTTTGCTTCAAACTGTCTTTGCATACTCTAATATATACCAAAGACAGAAATGGAAGTGGTCAAATAATTTCTGTCCACAGATTGAGAAAGCTGGGAAGAATGTCAAAAAAGCTGTTTCTGCTTACCTCAGAGACAATAGGATGGGCTCCATCTATAACATAAATCTACATTTTGATATGCATGACATCTACAGAAGTGATGAAGTTCACTTCACAGATGAAGGGAACAGAGTTTTTCTCAACAACCTTAAGCTGTGCATCTGCACTTACATGTAGCTCCGACAAAATGATAATAAAAACAAGGGCTCTTTACCCTTTAACCCAACAGGGAATCTTTTTTATTTTTTAACATACATAGACTTTTTAAATATATTCCGGATTTGCGAACCCGTCGTAAAGACGAGGACAAATTCAATGTCTTGCAACACAATACACTTTTCAAGTTTAACTTATAATTTGTATTTTTTTATATTATTACTAACTCTATCAAATTTGGTATAAATATTAACTTCAATCTCACTAACACTATAAAAAAGTTCACAAATGCAAAACTACCTTCTGAATGATATACTATTAAATGACTTCTTTGGGTTGGATCTGCGAATCCACCGCGACATTACATGGGCGCGGCGCTGAGAGCTGCGATGGGGTCACGACTCCTATCACGAGGGAAAAAAATAATGAATGCCACCAAGTTCTGTTACCCAATGTCGGCCCCGGGGACCTCATCCCCCAGGGCTTCACCCATCCTTTATTTATATTTTTTTATTTTTAAAAATGGGAGGGGGGACAAGTGGCACCCCTCCCAGGCCATTTTCGGCCTGAGACCCTATATCCCGGGGCATGGCCTCTGTGTTGGGGACCGCGGAGGAGCCCTAATGCCCCTATGGTCCTACTGGCTTCCCGTCACATGTAGGAGCAGGCATTGCTTTTGGACGAAGGGAGCTGCTAACATGCAGCTCCCTTTGCCCAAATGCAAATCTGCTTCACTTCATGGAAGTGAGAGCATTTATCTGCTCTCACTTCCATGAAGCGAAGCAGAGTTTGCTATGACAGCGTGGGATCAGTGCACCTGCCCTGCCATAGCAAACTGCCCTGCCATAGCATTGGTGGAGCCAGCCCTGGGGGCTCCACGAGGGGCGCGGCCCCTTCAAACACTTTTAAACCCCAGAGAGGTGGTGGTCCCCGGGGCCAGGGATCCGCAACATACCCCCGCATTAACATAACTAGTGCCCCAGGGAGGTGGTGGGCCCTGTGGCAGTGGGGGAGGCACAATCCCACCCCACACTATAATTTTAAATTCAGTCCCGGGGAGGTGGTGGTCCCCGTGGGCTGCGGGGGGACACATGGCCCCACTTTTATTGTGCATTGCCTGGGGGGGTGGTGGTCCCCGAGGGCTGAGGGGGCAAACACCCCCCCTAAATTAATAAAATAGGCCCTGGGGAGGTTGGTGGTCCCTGGGGCTGTTAGGGCCATTGCAGGCCCCCGCACCATATGTTGACATTGCCCCCGGGACCTGGCCCACCTGGGGGCTTATTTAAATAAAGCGTGAAATACCGCGCTTCGTTTTTTTTTTTAAATCGTCGGGATTCGCATAGGGTTCGTGGATCCTGCCAGAGATTTGTTTTAAAAAATGAAACACGGTCTCCAGCTGTACATATAAAAAAATAGTTTTTGGGGCCCTCGGGGTCCCTGTGGGAACCCCTGAGCGGGCCTAGGGGGTCAAGGTATTTCTACCCTGCCCCCTTTTCATATTTTCTCACCTTTTTTCTTGTGACTCACTTGTTCATCCGAATCACAAGATGGCTGCCAACACTTCCTGGTTTGAAGTGTTGGCAGCAAATCAGAGTCAAGCTCATGATTAGGAGGGTTTGCGGCTCCACAGCGATCACCAGATATCAATATTATCAAAACTATGAATATCTCAGGAACTACTGAATGGATTTACACACTTTAAAGCAAAGAGTGCACTCTGCACCAAGTGATACCTTTCTGCCAAATTTGATGAAAATTCTGTTAAGCAGTTCGGGCTGTAGCTTTGACAAATGTTTCCTATGGAAATTAACATGGAGAAAACGTGTTTTGGGACCCCCCTTTTTTCTCTGCCCCGGCTTGACAAATCACCCCGAAACTTTTAAGACAGGAGCTGACCAGAGCGGGTCATTAGTTTTGAAACTTCGCAAAGATTCGTCAAACAGCGCCACTGATATTGGCAAATCAAAAAAAGATTTTCCTATGGAAACTAGGTCCTAACGATAACTACTTACTGGCGACCGCCAGTAGGTAATATATATATATATATATATATATATATATATATATATATATATATATATATATTCACTGAAAAAAACATAGGTTTCAGGCACGTTAGTTAGGAATTAGCATTTACAAAACCTTAAAAATTCACTGAAAAAACTACAGGTTTCAGGGGCGTTATAGTTAGCTGGACTTTTCACTCGTACAAAACCATTGAAATTCCCCCGTTATAGTTAGTTCAGCTATATATGAAGTGAATTTCAAAGGTTTTTTAAATGCTAATTTCTAACTATGCCTACAGAAATAGTACATGTGAAGAAAGAAGAAAAAACGCACAAAAAGAAAAAAAAGAAATGCAGAAAGAAGCAACAGAAGTCCTCAAAGACGAAGAAAAGTGCAGGAAGAAGGATAACGTGCAGAAAGAACAAACAGAAGAGCAGAAAGAAGCCTTGTTACAAAATCATCCTGTACCCTCAACTTTTTCAGATGGATACTGGTGGTAACTGAGTCTGACTAACCAGTCCTAGAGCCAGTGCTATGTTAAAAGACACTCAGAATACAGTGAAAACACCTACATACACTAGGGAACACTATGCATTGGGGTCCCCCTGTGATTAGCATGCCCTCCTCTGTAAGCCCCTAGTATATAATAGGGCAGGGGATTAAAACTACCTCTTAAAATGCGCCACAGGACGTGTTTGCACACGTCACCTCAGGCCCCGACCCCTCCCTTCCCCACTGTGTAAACACGCCCTGTGGCCATTTTAAGTTGGGACATTAAGTCCCCTTGAATCCTGAGGGTCCCTAGGGTCCAACTAGACCACTTGGTACCTCCAGTAAGTGCCACAGAGCTACGTTGCAGAGAGATGTAAAAAGGGGCGCGGCCTAGACCACCTCTCTGCAACGCAGCGCAGTGGCGCTTACTGGAAGCACCTGGTGGGCTAGTTGGCCCCCAGGGTCCCTCAGGATTGAAGGGCAATTATTTCCCCAACTTAAAACGCGCCACAGGGCATGTTTGCACACGTTAACTCAGGCCCCGTCCCCTCCCTTCACCACTGTGTAAACACGCCCAGTGGCCGTTTTTAGTTGGGAGCTTAAGTTCATTTGAATCCTGAGGGTCCCTAGGGTCCAACTAGCCCACTAGGTACCTCCAGTAAGCGCCACAGAGCTGCGTTAGAGAGAGGTGTAAAAAGTGGCACGGCCTGGACCACCTCTCTGCAACGCAGCTAAGTGGCGCTTACTGGAACCACCTGGTGGGCCAGTTAGCCCCCAGGGGCCCTCAGTGTTGAAGGGGAATTATTTCCCCAACGTAAAACGCGCCATTGAGCGTGTTTGTACACGTCACCTCAGGCCCCGTTCCCTCCCTTCCCCACTGTGTAAACACGCCCTGTGGCCGTTTTAAGTTGGGAGATTAAGTCCCCTTGAATCCTGAGGGTCCCTAGGGGCAAAATAGCCCATAAGGTATGTCCAGTAAGCGCCATTGCAGAGAGGTGTAAAAAGGGGCACGGTCTGCACCACCTCTCTGCAACGCAGAGCAGTGGCGCTTACTGGAAGCACCTGGTGGGCTAGTTGGCCCCCAGGGTCCCTCAGGATTGAAAGGGAATTATTTCCCCAACTTCAAACGCGCCACAGGACGTGTTTGCACACGTCACCTCAGGCCCCGTCCCCTCCCTTCACCACTGTGTAAACGTGCCCTGTGGCCATTCTAAGTTGAGAGATTAAGTCCCCTTGAATCCTAAGGGTCCCTAGGGTCAAACTAGCCCACTAGGTACCTCCAGTAAGCGCCATAGAGCTGCGTTGCATAGAGGTGTAAAAAGGGGCGTGGCCTCAGGACACCTGTCTACAACGCAGCTCCCTGGTGCATACTGGAGATACCTGTTGGGCTAGTTGGCCCTCAGGGACCCTCAGTATTGAAGGGGAATTAATTCCCCAACTTACAACTGGCCAGGGGGAGCGTTTGAAGAGTGCTGCAAGGAGGGGCCGTGGCGAGATGCCTGTCTTTTATTTATTTTATTTTTTTAAGAAGGAGGGCTGTGTGGCCCCCCTTCTTTTTCTAATTTATTGGCCCTGGGGACCCCATCCCCCAGGGCCTGCACCCTAATTTTTTTTGTTGAAAAAAATTAATTTGGAAGGGGGCCGCATGGCCCCCCTCCCAAGGCCTTAATCGGCCCTAGGGACCCCAACCCCCAGGTCATGGCCCTTTTTTTTTTTTTTATACTTTAGGAGGGGGGCTGCGTTGCCCCCCTCCTCAGGCCACTTATGTCCCAGGGGACCTAATCCCCCGGAGCCGGCCTTTGTTTTTTATTATTTAAAAAAAATATATATTTATAGAAACACCTAGGACATGCTGAACAAACCGTATGTACTTATCACCATGACGATTTGCGTGATATTCATTAAAAGGCGACTATGCATACAATGAATCCACGTGGAATGTATTTACACCGCTAGTGAACCTCTGACGTGTCTGACGCCCTACCGTGCCTAATCCCGGCGCCCCCGCCGGTGGGTACTCTCCAAGTAGACACCCTTGTCGTTTATTTATACAAACATGGGTATCTATTGACGGGCACATTTAATACATATGCACACCAAGCCATTCAAAGGGGATTCGACAATAATTCGACCAAACTATGCAAGAAACCCCCCTCACGGTTAATAAAACACACATCCACCGGATGTGTAATACTTTTTATTTTACTCTCTGGAAAGGAGACGAATCTCACTTGAGAGTCACAGCGTGCTCCTGGCTGAGCCCAATGCTGTGTTACACCCACCAGTGCCCGCCGAGTGCCACACACCTCTGTGTTGTATTCCACCCGCTAGTGCGTATGCTATGACACTCTCTAGCCCATGTGCACTGTAACACCACCCCGTGAATATGTCATGCCACACTTGCCTTCGCACGGGTTATATTGCCCCATCTAACGTGCCTTCCTCGATGCCTATGTTATAACGCACAGCGCTATGCCATACATATTACAATCTGGGATCCATATCTTTGTCACAGTGCATATGCAACGCTACACTCCCCAGCACATATTTTATATTATAACTTTAGAGACTAGTTAGGTTACACAACACTGCCCTGTGCATATCACACTCCAAGGCGCATATCGCATAGCACGCGCTAGTGGCTGTGCTATCTCGAGCTCTCCAATGAATCTGTCATTGCGCACAATGTATTGCATATTATATTTCACGCCCGGTTCATCTTATATCACTCTTTTTGGTGCATAGTTTATACCATATTCTATATCTAGTTTTCATTTTCAATCGTGCTCTCAGGACTATGTTCTATATAACACTGCGTCCACCTACCCTTTCACGGGCATTACATTTTGCGATGGGGTGGAGGGTCAGGGGGTGTTTCTGCCAAGTGAGCCCGGAGTCACAGTCACAAACGTCCTCTTCTTCCTGAATAAAAGTGAGATTATGCTGCATACTTGTTCATATTTTAAGTAGTTTGCACAGACACACATTTTAAAAACAATAAAGTTCCTAATACCCACCTTCTCTGAACAGTTAACTTGCTGCCCCATCCACCTCCTCCCTATCCTCTGTTGTCTGAATCCATGGACTAGCCTCCTCCCTCCTGCCATGCATGGTCTGATGTGCTGCCACTGCCCTCCATTTAGCATGATGTACTAGTCCACTCCTCCTGCCCTCCATTGCCCAATTCTATGGCTCATCATTGAACTCCTGCTTAGCCTCTGTGCTTAGCTTGCTGCCCCTATTCTCCTTCCCCCTGCTCTCCGATGTCTTTGTGCATGCCCCTGCTCCATCCTTTTTGCCCACCATGTTCCATGGACCTGCCACTCCTATCTACTCTGAGTGTTCTGTTGAGCTGCCACTCCCCTCCCACCTGCCCAGCATTGTCAGATGACTGTAACCTGTCCCTGCCACCTTCACCCTGCCAGTCCACATGCCATGACCCTATCCCCTTCCTCCTGTCCTCCATGGTCCATTTTACTGCCACACCCTTCTGCCCTCCCTGGTCTGTTGTGCTGCAACTGCTCCTCCTGCCTGCCCCGCGTGGTCTGTTGTGAGGCCCCTTCCTCTGAACTCTCTTGTCTGTACCCAGGTCCTGACCCTCCCTTCTATCCTCCATGGCCCTTTGTGCATGCCCCTGCACCCTCCTTCTTGCCCATCATAGCCATTGTGCTGCCACTAACCCTCCCGCTTGCCATGCATGGGCTTCTGTGCTGCCATGGCCCCTCCTGTTAAATGGTAGCGGCAGTTTCAGTCGATAACCTTTCAAGTATTGCCCGGCGGAAATCGCCTCTTATACCATTTGATGATCAATCAACAAAAGAGGCAGGCGCCGGAGACTGGAAGGCAGGAAACAAAGTTTTATTCCGTCGGAGCAGAACACGTCAGATCGGACAGCAAGGTATCGTCTCGAGGTGCTCTAACCACATCTCTGAGGCCTGGCCTCTTATACACAGGTTAATTGCTTTATTACATGCGATACATTCTTGTTGAGACTTTGATGTATGGAAAGACATCCTTGGAATCCCCACTTCAAGCTTGTTCCCACACATATCTACAGTAGAAGTATCACACAGCTGGACATTCCGCCAATTCCTGGGGGTGTGTGCGACTGGTCGGGTCTCAGGGGGTGGGGTGTTGATCTACTGTAATCCCTTTGATGTGGGGTGTTTCCCGTACAGTAGGGGCAATAAACTGCATCCGCAGGGCTAGGTGATGGCCTGGGATCGGTTCGGACAATCGGGCGCAGAGGAAGGGGGTTATCAAAAGGATGTATGGCCATATATGGCATGAAAGGAGGTGTTGGTCAGGCGCGGGATGTGGTTCCATGGCAGGGTCACGCAGAAGGAGGGGGTTTATGGCCCATGTATGAGAGAGCGGGGGTGGCCAGTGTGCGGGGGATGTTCGCAGCGCCAGAGGGACGCGCTGGCGATCTGCAATGAGCGGGGAGAGGGGCCATGGTGTCTAAAATGGCCGCCGTGTGTTTCTGCGTGCGGCGCTGGAGAGAGACAAGATGGCGCAAATAATGTTCAGTTACGAACTAAATTTCCACAGTCCTCCCTTTTAACATATCTCGCCAGCTTGTTTAGTTCGGATCTATCCCCATAATACCACGTACTTCTACCTCGTACAGAGCTTTCATATGTTCTGCTTCAAAGTTCAGAGTCTTAGGGCAGATGCAGTTCGTGAAAAGTGAACATAGAGGTGGCAAGCATTGAATCCCCAGGCAACATCCACACAGTACCACAATCGGTATTAGGATAAACATAAACAACCTCCACCCCCAACTTTTAATAGTGTCCCAAAACCAACTCCCAAGCGACCATCCTTCTTGCTCCTGATGAACCTCTGCGGAAAGTCTGTGGAGGTGTTCAATCGCCTTGTAGACTGAGGGTGAGTTATCCGGTACGTAGGTGCAACAGCTGGACCCAATGATGCGGCATGCTCCTCCACGATCAGCCAGAACCACGTCTAGGACGAGGCGGTTCTGAAGAGCTACCAGGCGGACGGCCTGAAGCTCAGCGGTGTTGTTGGTGAGGATGCCGGGTGTAATGTTCATTGTGGTTTCGACTGCCTGGGTTAGGTGCCGGATGGCACAGCTGTTTGCCATTGGACCCCATAGTGGAACAAGTCCCTTTACTGCATCCATGAACTGTGCTCCAGTGGAGTTGGCTTGTACAATGTCCTTTGCACGTTTCTGCCGGTGATGGTTTGCTGGAGCCACATATGTTGGAGGAAGGATAAAAGCGATGTAGCAGGTGCCTCCCCAACCCTTCGGAAGCCAGGTGTAGGCCTTAGTACCACAGACGAAGTACATATTTGGGGAGGCAACAAAGGAGGGTGGGTCAACTGAGTCCAATGTTCGGGTGATGAGACAGGAACTGTGGCCTACCGGCTGTGTCCCTAGGCCTTCGAGGCACACCAGACCTGTGATGTTGACGACGGATAGGGCCACTGTTAGGGTGGCGGCCGTTCGTTTCCGGAGGTAAGAGAAGATGGGTCTGGCTGGGTTGTTGAACACCTGCATTTCAACTCGCTCCTTGGCAGGGATGTCCATATGGAAAGAGGTGTTTGATCTCAGTGGACAAAAGGGGGCAGAGGTTTTTCCAGTTTGGTTCAGCCAGAACCCATGATAGAAGTGCGACACAGTTTTGCCGGAAATGGCATTGTCCTTGTAACTTTCTTGCAGGAGGATTAGCCAAGCGAGGCAGGAGCCATGGACAGAGAAGGGCGAAGGGATGAAAGGGATAGAATGTCCAGTGTCATGTGGTAGCAATCCACAGATCCAGCAGTTAGTGGCATTGGCGGCAAGATTGTGTTGGTGGAGCAGTTGCACAAAAGAGTTATTCCAGAACTCCTTACGTCTTTCTCGGAGTTGGGGTGAGAGTGAAATCAGATGGTGTTCTTTCATGGTGGTGGGTTGAGCAGTGGTCAGCAATGTCTTATGAGCGGGTGCGTTTTCTTCCATGATCCAGAAAGTGACCATGAGAAGGAGGCAAAGGAGAAGGGTAATAAAAAGTGCAATAGTCTTTGAGCTGTGCATTTTGTCAGTCTTTGGGTTTTTGTAGTGGATCTTCGAACGTCCGGTTGCTTCCATCATCTTCATGTCGGGCGCTTCCATCACCTTCAAGGGACTCGGTAGCGGGCAGGACCACAGACTTTGTTTAGTTTCTCTCCTGGAGGCCTTTGAGGTGACTAGGCTACCGCTCTGAGATTTCAACCTAGTTCGTGGTCTGCTTAGCCGAAGTTCCCTCCTTTCGTCGTAGGTTATACCCTTCTTTGGATGGCACAGTGGGATCGGGATATTCAGTCAATTCAAGTGTCTCTGTATTCGGGTAGCAGCTCAGGGATGGTCGGTCTTTGTCCAGAAGTTCCTCTTGGGCGGTGATGTTGTCGGTGGTTGTCAGGGTCGATGATACCTTCTTGCAGTGGTGTGCATGCAGCCAATTACGTTTCCCCTCCACTCGAAGAGCTGTTCGGGTGGTGATCAGGACTTGCAGGAGGCCCGTCCACCGGGGCTCCAGACTCTTGGTGCGCTGGAAGTTGCGCACTAGGACAAAGTCACCGGGTTGGATGTCGTGTCCGGGGCCCCTGGAAGCATCGGGAATGGCTTGCAGCACCTGCTGATGGATAACAGACAACGTTTTAGTTAGATTGTACAGATAGTCAGACATGAGGACGTCCGGGACGTCGTGAATGGATTCTGGTTTTGGTGCAGTCCAAAGGTTCATGGGTCGCCCGAAGACGACCTCGTAGGGGGTTAAGTGGTGTTTGGTAGGAGTGGAACGCATTGATAGCAATGCTAGTGGGAGGGCGTCTGGCCATTTCAGTCCTGTGGTGGCAACTATTTTGGCTAGTTTGAGTTTCAATGTGGCATTATGTCGCTCAACCAAGCCTGAAGATTGGGGGTGGAAGACCGCATGAAACTTCTGTTTTACACCCAACCCTTTTAAGATGAGTTGGATAACTTCGTCTACGAAGTGGGGGCCGTTGTCGCTCCACAAAATTCGACAAAGGCCGTAGCGGGGGAAGAATTCTTTCAGTAGTACTTTTGCGGTAGTCATTGCAGTGTTGGCGCGGGTTGGGTAGGCTTCCACCCATTTGCTGAAGGCGCACACAACGACAAGCACGTACTTCAGGGTTTGGCACCTTTCTAACTGAATGTAGTCCATCTGTAGGACTTCAAAGGGGTGACTAGGAACCCCAAACCCTCCCCGGGGTACAGCAGTTCCTTTACCAGGGTTGTGTTGGAGGCATATCAGACATTGTTGGACTAGGCGTTTAGCTGAGTCTGGGATTTTGTCGTTGTGCCAGACTTTGGAGATGAGTTCAATCATGGGGGCAGACCCTATGTGTGCGGGGGAGTGTGTCATGGTCAGCATGGGAATCAGGTATCAGTCAGGTAGCAACCATTTGTTAGTGTCTCTAGTTCGCCAGCAGCCTTCATCATCTTTCAATCCCACCCGTGCCCATTCAGTCAATTCGTGTGGTGAGCTGGCCAATTGTATGTCTCTAATGGTTTCCCTAGCATCCTTCCATTTTTCAGTTTGTGACCTGGACACGTACATGCGTGTTGTTGACCTATTCTCGGCTGTGGTTCGGGCAGTGATGTCAGCCAGCGCATTTCCCTGTCCTATAATGTCCGTCACCTTTTTGTGTGCCTGGCATTTGATCACAGCTAGCCGTGTGGGGAGGAGGACTGCTTCGGTCAGAGCGGAGACTAGATCTCCATGTAGGATGGGTGTGCCATGGGAAGTCAGGAATCCCCTCTCCTTCCATAGGAGTCCAAAGTGGTGAACCACCCCGAAGGCGTACTGGCTGTCGGTGTAAATGTTTGCGGTTGTCCCCGCTGCTAGGATGCATGCTCGTGTGAGAGCAATCAGTTCAGCCGCCTGTGCGGATCGCTGTGTGATGCGGGCTGTCTCAACAACTGTTCGGGCCGTGGTGACTGCATAGGCGGCTGAAGTGGTGCCGTCGGGGAGCTTGATGCATGAGCCATCTACCCACAGCTCTCCGTCAGGATCTGGGAAGGCAGTATCTCGGAGGTCAACCCTACTCGTGGTCTGTTCGTCGGTGAGGGTCACACAGTCATGTATAGGGGACGCATTGGGGTCATTGTCAGGGAGAGGTAGCAGAGTGGCTGGGTTCAGAGTGGTTCATCGTTCCAACGTGATGTGAGGTGCAAGCAGAGTCAGTTCATAACCAGTCAGTCGTGCGCTAGTCAGGTGTTGAGTCTTAGTCTGGTTCAGGAGGGTGTCAACTGCATGGGGTACTAGCACGGTGAGGGGGTTCGAAAGCACGATCCCCTCACTTTGTCGGATAGAGACAGCAGTGGCGGCTACCGCTCGAAGGCATGCGGGCAAAGCTCTGGCTACAGGGTCAAGAGTGGCAGAGAAGTAGGCACAAGGGCGTTGCTTGGGACCTATGGACTGGGTTAGAACAGACAACGCGCATCCCTCTCTTTCATGGGTGAAGAGGGAGAAAGGTTTAGTGTAGTCTGGGGTTCCTAGGACTGGTGCTGAGCAAAGGGCATCTCGTAATTCTTTGAAGGAGGATTGGCATTCGGGTGTCCAGGGGAGGGGGAAGGGGACATCTTTAGCCAACAGGGAAAGCAGAGGTTTTATAATAAGACTGAAGTTTGGCAACCACTGTCGACAGAAGGAGGTGAGGCCTACCAGAGACCGCACTTGCTTCTGAGTTTTGGGAACAGGGGTTTCTAGGATGGTCTGAATTCGGTCAGGTGTAAGCTTCCTCCCATCTTTGGATAGGAGGTGGCCTAGGTATGTCACTTGGGGTTGGCAGAATTGCAACTTCTTCCTGGAGACCTTGTGACCGTTCTCCGCGAGGAAGTGGAGGAGGTGGATGGTGGCTGTGACTGCAAGTGGAGTGGTGTCGGCCACCAAAAGAATATCATCGACGTACTGTATTAACACCACTCCGTCCGGTAGTTGAACTGCATCCAGCTGTCTTTTGAGGGCTTGACTATATATGCTGGGACTCTCGGTGTAGCCTTGTGGTGCCCTACAAAATCTGTACGAACGGGCTTTTAAGGTGAAGCCGAAAAGGTAGCGGCTGTCTGGGTGGATGGGGATGGAAAAGAATGCGTTCTTGAGATCAATAACGGTAAAGGTAGTGGCAGTGGACGGAATCTGGGTGAGGATGGTGGTGATATCTGAGACTACGGGGTACTGAGGTATGACTACTTTGTTAACCTCTCGTAAGTCGATAATGAAGCGGTATGCTTTCTCATCTCCCTCGCCTTGCTTCTTAACAATGGGTAAGATAGGGCTGTTGCAAACATTACTAACTACTTCTTCTACCACTCCTGCATCGACTAGGGACTGGATGATTTCCACCAATGCCTTCTCGCCTTCGGGTGATATCCGATACTGTGGAAGATTTGGGAGCACTGCGTCCGGTCGGACAGTTATGTGTACAGGGTTGATCACCATGCGTCCTACGTCTGAGTCGGTTTTAGCCAATAGATGTGTGGGTAATGTGTCAAGTAGGGACAGGTCAGCATCGGTTATGGAGAACATACGCTGTGCGGGACAAGGCCCGAACAGATCTGGGTTATCGTGCAGTATGACTCGAACTCCGTCTGGGGAACATCTGATGGTAGCCCGGAAATGTTTTAGTAAATCAAGACCCATAATGGCGTCGGGGGTGTTGGAGGAGAGCAGAAATGTCGTGTCAGTGGTGTTATTTTCCAATTCAAAGGAGATTGGTGCGGACAAGGGATTAGTGGAGGGCGTTCCATCAAAGCCTATTGAGGTTACATGTGAGCCAGACAAGGGTGCCCTTGGGATCAGCCGTTTAGATAGCGCACTACGTGTCGCCCCAGTATCTACCAAAAATGGAGACTTTGTGCCCAGGACCTTAGCAGTGACGTAAGGACCTTGCTGGTCAACACGGAGTTCGACTGGATCCCTCCCTTGCCCCTGGCGGCCCTATGCAAAGTCATGGGTGTTTTTGTAGTCGGACTGCTGGTACTGGTTCTGTCGGGGGCGGTCGAAGGTGTTTGGTCTGTCCGGCCTGTCGTTGGTGGTGTCGTTCGTGTACCCTCGCCCCTGTCCTCTATTTCTGGGGCTGTTTGCTATGTCTCTTGTGTCCCTTTTCTTGTTCATATCCAGAAGGACCGGGCACCGGGATTTCCAGTGTCCGAACCTTTTACAGAACGCACACTGATTCTCGTCTAAGTCCCTGCGTCCAGCGTAGGGTGTGGGTGCATGGTCTCTAGGGGGTAGTCTTCTAGGAGCAGTCGGTTGGTAGTTTCCCTTGGGAGGTTCCCTTTCTATGGTCACCCCTTGCAACTGTGCGATCATTACCCTTTCCTTCAGCTCCTTTTTCTTTCTCTCGGACGCCCTATCGTTCTCATTCTTTTGGTGTTCGTAGTACTGGGCCATCTGGAGGATAGCCGCGGGTTTGGAGGCTGCCCAACTACTCTCGCTGGTCTGTAACTTCTGGGAGACTTCCTGTGACAGACCCTTCACATAATTCTGGACAAAGAGGTGATGTCCGGTTGCAGTGGGCATGTCCTGGCCACTATAATCGGAAAACACTGTCTCGAATCGAGAGAAGTATTCGGATACATCCTCCTGGGGTTTCTGGCGGCAAGCCGTCACTATCGACCAGTCTACCTTCCTTTCTGGGATTAGGGTCTTTAATTTCTGAACAATCTTGTCTGGGAGTTCCAATATGGCCTTTAGAGGTTTCTGTCCAGGTTCTCGCTGCTTGTCTATGGTATCGAGTTGTACGCAGGTGTATCCGAACGGCTCAGCGTGGTCGACTTTCCGGATTTGCTTCCACACATCAGCCGGCAGACATAAACCGAAGAACAAATCGATATCCGCCAAGGTCATTATAGTTGAACCTAAGGCCGTACCTAGTTCTGTGTAAAAGGCAGTCGGGTTCTTTCTTAAGTCGGGTAGGGTTTTTCTAAAGGTCAGGATGTCTTGTTGGTCTCATGGCTGATAGACCCAGTTATATACAACCCTTCCCTTCGCATCTTGGTGGTTGATGTCATCGTGTGTTCCCTGACCTCGTGGGGGGACCCAGTAAGGAGCGGCTTCCTTGATGGGCATCATGGTATCAGCTTTTCCTGCCTGGGGTTCAGTCGCTATGGGGGTTTCTGTCTTGGTCGTCTGCCTGTGTTCTTTAAGATGTCGGAAGACTTCGAGTGTACGTGTGAAGAGGTCCGTCACATCGCTCTCACCCCCTTCCCCAATATCAACCTTTCTATACAAGGTTGCTAAGCCTTCGGCACCTTTATCCTGGTACCTATCCTCATAGGCATTCAGAGTGTGATAACAAAGTCGTACAACAAAGTGTCGTCTGTGGTTGTCGGCATACGAGTTATACGTATCTGTCACATATTCCTCACTTTCCTTCCGTTCTACTAGTGTTCTCACTACCTTATCGATTCCGGCTCGTTCATCCTTTGTTAGCCGATTCATTCTGGCGGAATCTTTCTTTCTCGTCTCGGGGTCATCTAACGTTATTGCTAACGTTGTGTTTAGTACAAGAGGCTCGGCCGGCGCGGAGGCCGCGATGACCGAGGCCCTGGTACTGCTTTCGTTTGCGTTCGGGGGTTGTGGGTGCTGCACTATAGGCTGGGAGGGAGCGTATGGAGGGGGCATATAGATGATCGGAGGACCTAATAGCAATTCATCGATCGCCCGTTGCTTGGAAGGCAACTCAGGGTAGAGCGTAGAGGGGGTCCTAACAGGGCACTGGCCTGAAGTTTCAGATTCTTGTTTTTGTTTAGCTTCCTTTCTCTCCTTTATTTCTTCCTCTAACTTTCTGGCGGCAAGGTGAGCTGCCTTTCGTAGTTCTTTTTCTGCCTTTACTTCTTCTCTCTTTTTCCGTTGCGTTGTTTCTTTTCACCACATGCCGATACTGTTGAGCATAGTGGGCGTCGTTTTATTGCTACGTAGATCTATTTCTAGCGTTTCTATTTTATGGTCATCAAAGGATCCCATCAGTGGCCACTGACTTTCGGAGTCCTTCTTTGTATATTTATGCCATAGTTTGCTATAAGCTACAGCGACTAGTCCATATTTAGTAAACATGTCCTTATTAGGGGTGCCTTCCAGTGGAGCCGGATGGTTCATCTCTAAAAAGCGGTCTGGGCAGAACCAACTACCAATCAGTGGGGAGAAGATAGGCATGACGGGTTACAACGGGGACAAAAGTCTGCACTACCTATCTTTTCACGGCTTGCAAAGACTAGACAGAATATCTCTATTCCACGTTATTTGTAAGCAGAGAATACCTCAAAAGAGCCAATATCGAACAACCAATGTTCGGACAATCAATCAATGGGGAGAAAAATAGGCACGACAGATTACAAAGGGGGACAAAAGTCCGCGTTACCTACCCTTCACTATCTGCAAAGACTAGACAGAATATTTCTATTCTACGTTATTTGCAAACAGAGAATATCTCAAAGAGCACTATTCTTCAAAAACAATCAATGTTCGGACAATCAATCAGTGGGGAGAAAAATAGGCACGACAGATTACAAAGGGGGACAAAAGTCCGCGTTACCTACCCTTCACTATCTGCAAAGGGGGAGAGAGTATTTCTACTCTTCCCCGTTTGTAGGCAGTGAATATCTCAAAAAGAACAATCAAATAAGCAATACTAGTATTTTCAATCAATCAATCAATCGTTTCGCAATTTGTCGTGTTACACGACCTTACCCGGACCGCATGGACAGTTTCTCGTCTTCCGTCTCCAGCACCCGATCGTCCTCTACTCTCCGTATTTGCCACGGCACTCCTGATGGTTCCCAGTCAGGACCGTAGATCACTCGAGAGAGGTCTGCTCGGAACCAGTGAAGTTCGGATGATCGGCTGCCAGACGAGGGTCTATCGGGCAGGAGCTCTTCCCGATCGTTGCAGTCGTTCACTCTGTCGTTGGGACCTCTCCCGTTGGATCCATGTGTCGCTGATGGGCCCCACGCTTGGGACGCCAATTGTTAAATGGTAGCGGCAGTTTCAGTCGATAACCTTTCAAGTATTGCCCGGCGGTAATTGCCTCTTATACCATTCGATGATTAACCAACAAAAGAGGCAGGCGCCGGAGACTGGAAGGCAGGAAACAAAGATTTATTCCGTCGGAGCAGAACACGTCAGATTGGACAGCAAAGTATCGTCTCGAGGTGCTCTAACCACATCTCTGAGGCCTGGCCTCTTATACACAGGTTTATTGCTTTATTACATGTGATACATTCTTGTTGAGACTTTGATGTATGGAAAGACATCCTTGGAATCCCCACTTCAAGCTTGTTCCCACACATATCTACAGTAGAAGTCCCCACCCCACCCATAGTAGGAGGTGGCTATCACACAGCTGGATATTCCGCCAATTCCTGGGGGTGTGTGCGACTGGTCGGGTCTCAGGGGGTGGGGTGTTGATCTACTGTAATCCCTTTGATGTGGGGTGTTTCCCTTACAGTAGGGGCAATAAACTGCATCCGCAGGGCTAGGTGATGGCCTGGGATCGGTTCGGACAATCGGGCGCAGAGGAAGGGGGTTATCAAAAGGATGTATGGCCATGTATGGGATGAAAGGAGGTGTTGGTCAGGCATGGGATGTGGTTCCATGGCAGGGTCACGCAGAAGGAGGGGGTTTATGGCCCATGTATGAGAGAGCGGGGGTGGCCAGCGCACGGGGGGATGTTCGCAGCACCAGAGGGACGTGCTGGTGATCGGCAATGAGCGGGGAGAGGGGCCATGGTGTCTAAAATGGCCGCCGTGTGTTTCTGCGTGCGGCGCTGGAGAGAGACAAGATGGCGCAGATAATGTTCAGTTACGAACTAAATTTCCACACTCCCACCTTCACTGTGTGGTCAGCTAGCTGCCCCTGACCCCCTCCCACCTTCCCTCCATGGTCTGTGTGTATGCCATCATAGTTTCACTGTTGCTCTCCATGGTGTGCCTTGTTTCTAGTGCCCATCTTGCCTGACCTCCATGGTCATCTTGCTGCTCCTGCCCTGCCCCCTTGCCCCCAGCCATCTGTTTCCATGTGCAGACCCCTATTCCCTCCCTCCTGGCTTGTCTGTTCCATTGTAATGCCCCTGATCCATACCTCCTGCCCTTTATGGTCTGTTATGCTGCAGCTTTCTCTCCTGTCTGTCCATTATGGTCAGCTAGCTACCATTGCCTCTTTCCCCTCTGTTCTCTGTTGTCCATGTGCATGGTCCTGTCCCCTCCCTATTGCGTTCTATGGATTGTTGGGCTGCACTCCCGTCCCGCATGCCCTGTGTGGTGTATTGTGCTGCTGCAAACCCTGATGCCTGCCCTGTAGGGTCAGTTTGGTGCACCTCTCCATGTCCCTCCTGTCCTCTGTTATCCGAGTCCATGTACCCACCCCAATTCCTCCTGCCTACCATGATCCAATGTACCATACGTGCAAACATTTTGAACTTGGTAAGAGCGAGATTTTGAAAAAAAAACTGGGGTATTAATTTTCCCCTTTGAGTTACATTGAAAAAGAGGAGATTGTAGACAGGAGACAGATCAAATAAAGCCCATTTGAGCTTAAAAACATTGAACGTTTCCTGGCAGAAACGGGTCTGTTGGCATCTATGGTTGTACTACAATATCCAGAGCCAATGAGACTCATCCACTGCGCACTGTTTCTAAGGGTAAAGCATACCTATACGGTAAACATTATTAACACCACAATATTGGCAGTTGTTGAATTCTATGAATAAAAAACATCAAATCCACAACAAACACAAAAGTTGATGCAGTGTATTTGCATATATATATTCAAACATAGTTTAAAAAAATGTCCATAATCCTTCATAACGTGACATATTAGTTGTCAAACAATAAATTCTCATTTGTCCGTAGGTTTTCTTGATGCCCAATGCATTTCGAGCCACCGTTGGCCCTTCTTCAGGGGCTTGAAGTCTACGAAAATAAACAAAAATATAATGCAACCAGATATGACGCAAGCATCATCGATATCAAAGCAGCAGCAGACTGGAAGTCAAAAAATAATAATGAGTCAAAAAATAAAGAATTTGTGGGGTGAATACACGAAAAAACAAACAAAAGGCCCTCCACCATGGTGTGACGAATATGTGAAAAAATACTCACTGAAAAAACTCAGGGGACTTAACAAATCTGAAATAACAAATAGTGCGTAGCTCAATCAAAAGCTCAACTTCAGACAACCCAAGAAACTAGACCAAACTAATGAGAGAACTAAACGAAGAATAAATACCTCTTTAATCACAGTTAGTGATGTACTGGTTACCAAGCAGCTGGTCAAACACCTAAAAACATCAAATCAAACAGGAATCAGCCCGTAACTCTAATGCCAAAAGTAACAGGGTCTTGGTCGTGACCGCGTCTGAAAAATACTAAATCAAAGTACCTTATTGAGTGGCCGACAATCCTTAATGCCAGAACCCACAGCAACGGCGAAGCAGACTTAGGAGTACTCTGCCGCAACACCGCACGAGTGATCCACCATGGTGTGACGAATATGTGAAAAAATACTCACTGAAAAAACTCAGGGGACTTTACAAATCTGAAATAACAAATAGTGCGTAGCTCAATCAAAAGCTCAACTTCAGACAACCCAAGAAACTAGACCAAACTAATGAGAGAACGAAACGAAGAATAAATACCTCTTTAATCACAGTTAGTGATGTACTGGTTACCAAGCAGCTGGTCAAACACCTAAAAACATCAAATCAAACAGAAATCAGCCCGTAACTCTAATGCCAAAAGTAACAGGGTCCTGGTCGTGACCGCGTCCGAAAAATACTAAATCAAAGTACCTTATTGAGTGGCGACAATCCTTAATGCCAGAACCCACAGCAACGGCGAAGCAGACTTAGGAGTACTCTGCCGCAACACCGCACGAGTGATCCACCATGGTGTGACGAATATGTGAAAAAATACTCACTTTAAAAACTCAGGGCACTTAACAAATCTGAAATAACAAATAGTGCGTAGCTCAATCAAAAGCTCAACTTCAGACAACCCAAGAAACTAGACCAAACTAATGAGAGAACGAAACGAAGAATAAATACCTCTTTTATCACAGTTAGTGATGTACTGGTTACCAAGCAGCTGGTCAAACACCTAAAAACATCAAATCAAACAGAAATCAGCCCGTAACTCTAATGCCAAAAGTAACAGGGTCTTGGTCGTGACCGCGTCCGAAAAATACTAAATCAAAGTACCTTATTGAGTGGCCGACAATCCTTTATGCCAGAACCCACAGCAACGGCGAAGCAGACTTAGGAGTACTCTGCTGCAACACCGCACGAGTGAAATACAAACTAGCCGAATCGCGGAAGTGCGCGGTCGGCTCGAAAACAAACAATTGACTCAAAACCAAATGAAAGAATCCACCAACTTGACACCACTCCAAACCAACTGATACTAAAATGAATAATGACCGCCATATTGACACAGACACTAAAATACAGAATGCGAATGACCAATCGCTCAATAGGGGAGGAACTAGAAGACTTCTCAACAAAAACGGGGTGAAGAACACATACAAAGTCTACAATAAAATGTGGAGAAGTGAAAAAATAAATAAAAATTGAAACTAGATAATAATAGATGACAGTTAAAGGAAAAGCATAGAAATGGAAAAAATATTATGCAGTGGAAATGTAATACATCAAGTAATAAGAACATAAACATTAATCAATGTACCAGGGGTCATCATGCAGAACATGCCAGTCACAGTAATAGTGAGAGTTATAGATAACATGAATAATCAATTCTATCATTAATTCCTTTCTCTATCAGGGTATCGAGACGTCTGATCCAAAATGTTTCTCTTTGCAGAAGTGCTCTAGTTAGGTCCAGATCTGGGTGATGTATGACTCTTTCTAGCACCGAAAATTTGAGTTGGGCTATGCTGTCTCTCTCCTCTAGTCAATGTGTGGCTAGACTGCTACTTTTGTTTTGTGTTCTTATGGTACTTTTATGCTCAGATATGCAAATTTTTATCTTACGTTCAGTCTTGCCCACATAGAGTTTTCCACATGGGCATTTGATGTAATAAATGAGTTTATTGGAATTACAGTCAGAGTTGTGAAAAAGCTTAATGGTTTCTCACTTGAAGTAGGATGATGTAACACATTTCCCACAATGACATTGTTACATTGGACACAATTATGGCATTTATTCATCCCCTTGAAATTAGTCCCGAGTGGTTTTTTGGGAGTGTTGATTATCTCTTTCAGATTTTTCGATTGCATATATGCAAACAAGGGTGGATCCTTGAAGATGTCGTTGAAGTCAGGTTCATTCTGAAGCGTTTCCCACCTTTTTATAATGATTTTTTTCACTTTAGTTGAACTCGTGGAAAATTTTGAAACAAAAACTTGCCTGGATGTTTGTCTGCGGGGTTGAGATTGTAACAGACTCCTTCTCGTGTATTTAAAAGTACGTGATTTGGCTTGTTCAATTACTTCATGAGGATATCCTCTTTGGAGATACAATTGTTGTTGTTGAAGAAAATGATTATCCATGTTATTTTGGTCAGAACAAATCCTTTTTATGCGTAAAAACTGAGAGACGGGTAAATTGTGTTTGAGATTGGTAGGATGAAAATTCTGGAAGTGCAAAGCACTACTGACATCAGTAGTTTCCTGTGTACTTCAGTCTGGATCATCCTCTCGCTAATCGCAAGGGTCACATCTAAATATGAAATGGTGGTATTACTAATTAGATGTGTAAATTGAATGTGATCGTCAAATGTGTTCAATTGTTGAATCTTTTCTTCCAATAATTTCTGGGTGTTGGTCCAAAGGATAAAATGTCATCTATATACCTGCAATAAAGCAGGGAGTTCCTAGTCCAGTCAGCATCATTATAGATATGATCAAACTCAAATTTGGCCATAAACGTATTCGCGTATGCAGGGGCCCCTGCAAAGCCCATCGAAGTGCCTTGTTGTTGAAGAAAAAAGCTATCATTCCAATAGAAATAGCTATGGTACAAGCAAAAATGTAGCATCTCAAGTAAAAAAACTTTGTAAGCTCTTACTGAAGATTGTCGCAGTAAAGCCCACTCCACAACTTCCATACCGGCAACATGCGGTATGGAAGTGTATAGAGACTTCACATCAATAGTGCACAGTAAAGCCCCTTCTGTGAGAACCACAGTCTCTAATTTTTTAAAAAAATCTTTAGTATCTTTTATGTAGGAAGACCAATCTTGAACAAAAGGTTGTAAAATATAATCGATGTAGTGCCCTAGTGGCTCAAAAATGGTCCCACATCCAGCAACAATCGGTCACATGGGAGGGTTGTACAAATCCTTATGAATTTTTGGCAACATATACAAAAGAGGTTTCCAGGGATAGTCCACTGTAAGAAATTGTTTGGTAGCAATAGAAATCCAACCCATCTAGATTGCTAACATTCTATATTTATTACAAAAGTGTGGAACGCCTGACGTCATCTTGATGTACTCAAAACTGTAATACCTAGAGCATTTCCTTTAGAAATTACATATATGAGAGTGTCTTATTTGCATCAAAATTATGGTTAGTGCTCTAAAAAACTAAAATGAGGACATATTTTCTGAGTTTTCAAAGAGCGACAAAGAACTTTTAAATTATTTGTAATCTTTATGTTTTTTATCCAGATGACCACTTGATTAAATGTTGCACTTAGGGGAGAGGATGTGGTGTTACTTCCAGAGCTGCAGACTTTGCAACTGGGGAACCAGGTTGGAGTTTCTGCTTCAGCTCAACATTCTGTGATTCTGGTCAAATCACTTAATCTCCCCAATGTCTACAACCAAAATGAATTTGATCTTGTGTGATGTATCCAATGCTCATGTAAAGCACTCCAATACCTGACAAGTCTGCACTATATAAAACTGCAAATTCACAAAAAATAAGTGTTTTGCACACTTCTGTCAGTGGGCTACATGTGGGCTACATCTGGGTGATATTTGTGCTGCATTTGGGCTCTTTTGTCTCTGGTGGCCATCTTGGGAGATTTGTTTGTTATGAAGTTTCCTAATTTCCTCATTTACTGCAGTCTCCTCAGTAGGAAAGGCTTTCATTTTTACTTTGATTCCATCAAGAAGGTATTCAGATATGTCACACATTTGCCATAAATTCTGAATGTTAGCACTCTAGTTGCTCATTAGATCACTGTAGTAAAGCTACTGCTCACCACGGAAGTCTGCTGCTGGTATTAAAAGTGCATGTTTCAGTCTGCATATCAGAATTTTTTAATGAAATAGAAGAGGATTTGAGAAGTCACTCAAAATGTGCCCTAATTTTTCTTTCTTCAGCACTAATCTTAATTTCTATGGCAAAATGAACCCCCTCATTGTGTTCCTTTTTATATTAAATGTTTTAAGTGTTACCACTTTATTCCAATCAAGATGGCTTCAGGTGTGCCATACTTTTGTCATAAGTAAGACAGTAAGCGCTCTAGTTGTTCTTAAGAACACTCTGGGACATTCTGTCATTGGGCTATACTTGGGCTACATCTGGGTGATATTTGGGCTACATTTGGGCTCTTTTGTCTCTGGTGGCCATCTTGGGAGATTTATTTGTTATGAAGTTTCCTAATTTCCTCATTTACTGCAGTCTCCTCACTAGGAAATACTTTCAGTTTTTTACTTTGGTTCCATCAAGAAGGCATTCAGATGTGTCACACATTTGCCATAAATTCTGAATGTTAGCACTCTAGTTGCTCATTAGATCACTGTAGTAAAGCTACTGCTCACCAGGGAAGTCTGCTGCTGGTATTGAAAGTGCATGTTTCAGTCTGCATGTCAGAATTTTTTAATGAAGTAGAAGAGGATTTGAGAAGTCACTCAAAATTTGCCCTAATTTTTCTTTCTGCAGCACTAATCATACTTTATATGGTAAAATGAACCCCCTCATTTTGTTACTTTTTAAATTAAATATTTTAAGAGTTACCACTTTATTCCAATCAAGATGGCTTCAGGTGTGCAATACGTTTGTCATAAGTGGGACTGTTAGCGCTCTAGTTGTTCTTTAGAACACTCTGGGAAGCTGCAGAAGAACATAAAGAAATCAACTGACAGTCTCTGCCCTTGTTGGATGTACATGTTTTACTGAGAATGTCAGACTTCATTCTCACAGGACTGAGAAACATAATGTGAATTTACAGAAAATATGCTCTCAGTTTAGCTTATAGATCACCTTCCAAACCTCTGTGGGAAAAGCATGAGAAAATAGTTTTCTCTCAAACATGATTCATGATATCACAGCAGAAGGCTTTTTCACATGGTAAAATCACCTTAGAACACACCACAATTCCTAATAATGAGTATGGTACCATCAACAAATGATTTATAATGTAACTAAAGACTTAAAAACTTTTATTAACTGCAATGCTTTTTAATGAGGTGCTATCATGTATATTGGTCCCAAGGTGGCTGCCAACACTTCTTGGATGACGTACTGACAGCCAATCAGATCTCACGATGAGATGTGTGGTTAGGCTCCGCCCAGATATATCTATCTTTTTAACTCTAATTTTCTCAGGAACTACTGAACGGATTTACACCATTTAAGCAAAAGGCACAAGTCTGAACTGAGGACTACCTCTTTGCCAAATTTGGTGTAATTCCGTTCAGCAGTTCGGGCTGTAGCTGCGTCAACAGGTCCTATGGGAAAATGCATGGGGAAAATGCGTTTTGGGACCCCCCTTATTTCTCGGCCCCCGCTTGACGAATCACCGTAAAACTTTCAGGATAGGAGCGGACCGGAGCTGGCCAAAAGTTTTGTGGAGATTCGTCAATCGGCGCCAACGTTATTCCAAATAGAATGTTGCGGATTTCCTATGGAAAATAGGTCCTTACTATAACTACCTACTGGCGACTGCCAGTAGGTAATATATATATATATATATATCTATTCCATAAAAAGCCAATCGTCGTGCGCTATATGTAGTTATTAATATTTAGGTTGTAGTTTAAATGTTTTTCGTTAATGCTCATTCTTAGAACTGGGGGTCTTTAGTTGGTGAGGTAGGTACCTTTGACCAAATAGGGACCCTTGCTTCTAAGTAAGGGAAAGGGGATTACACTACTGGATAACCCCTGCTAACCCCCTTGGTAGCTTGGCACGAGCAGACAGGCTTAGCTCAGAGGCAGTGTGTTAAGCATTTGTGAAAACATACAGTAAAACAGTGAAAACACTACAGATGGACACCACACAGGTTTTATATAAATAAGTATGCTTTATATAGACTTAACACAAGACTAAAAACGACAAAAATCCACAATACTGTACTCAAAATTGACTTAAAGATGGTAGAATTAATTTAGTTCAGTTTGATGGTAAATGCGACACAGTTTTCACAAAAGTACCTGGATGCGTAACGCAAAATAAACAAAAGGCTCGCAGCGTTGGAGATGCGTTGGTTCCTTGCTTCAGGGGAGACGATGCGTCGCGGCTCAATGCTTGCGCAGAGTAGGGGATGCGTCTTGATCCTTACCGGAGAGGAGGTGATGCGTAGATTCTCATGCTGCAGCCCCGTTGTGATGCGGCAAGATGGCGCCTCGATGCGATGCGACAATCTGGTGCGATGCGATAAGATGGCACCCTTGATGCGACGACGTTGAGACGATGCGACGCGCCCTGGCAGCCATGCGGCGACTCTCGTACTTTGGAGCCGCGACAGGCCGTGTGAGCCGGTGGTGAAGTCTGTTGACCCTGAGACTTCAGCAGGAGGCAAGCACACATTCAAGCTCTTGGAGAAATAGTCTGCAAGATCATGAAGTACACACAAAGTTCCTTCTCCTCTCCTTGGCACTGAAGACACCACTGTAGGCCAACCCAGCAACACAGCACACTGGCAGGGGGGGAATTCCACTCCTACAGCTTCCTTTGGTTCTTCTCCTTGGCAGAGGTTTCTTCTTGTTGTTCCAGAAGTGATCTAAAGTCTTGGGGTCTGGGTCCCTATATTAATACTACTTTTCTCTTTGTTCTCTGAAGGCAAGGAAGCCTTTGCCTAGTCCAAACAAGTTCTGGTCAGTCCTGGAGCACTTTGTTGACAAGTCTCCTTTCCCTTCACAGTGCAGGGCAGAGACATCCGACACACCACAGAAGGTGGAGCCAGCATTGTGGAGGGAAGGCACAGCCCTATTCAGGTCCCAGGTGCAACTCCTCCCACCCATCTACATGCAGATCTTCTTATTCAGCCCTGTGCTGACTCACCCTCTCTCCTGGAATCCCCAGCCCCTGTCACTTACAGAACCAGACACACAATACACAACCTAGCAGAGGCAGGCTTGGATAGTTAAGCAAGAAAATACCTACTTTCTAAAAGTTGTATTTTCAAACACAGAATGTTAAAACCAACTTCACTAAAAGATGTATCTTATCATTCTGAGTTCAGGCATACTAAACTCGAATTTCTACCATGTTCCCTGAGTCAGTTAGGATTATAAGATGTAATAATCAAACTGCCCATTCTGACCTATGGGGAATAGGTAGCCTTGCAATAGTGAAATACGAAAATGGATGTAATTCATTATTAGGACATGCTAGACACACCAGGGCATGTCCTACCTTATACTTACATGACCTTGGGCCTACCATAGGGGTGTCTGATTTGAAGATAAGGGAAGGTTTAGCGACTGGCAAGTGGGTGCACTTGGCCAGTCAACATGGCAGTACCAGACTGCACATAGGCTCTGCAATGGCAGAACTGAGACACACTTTACCGGCTGCTTCTGTGGGTGGCACAACCAGTGCTGCAAGCTCACTAGCAGCATTTGATTTACAAGCCCTGGGCACACATGATGCACTGTACTAGGGTCTGACAAGTAAATCAAATAACCCTTTCATGGAGTCACTAATGTATTTATTTATTTATATTTAAAGCGCCAGAATCAATACATCAATTTACAATAAGGAGAGCATGTGCACTTTAGCACTGATCAGCAGTGGTAAAGTGCCCAGAGTCATAAAACCAACAAAAAAAAGTCAGAGAAAATACAGGAGGAAGGCAAAAAGTTCAGGGATGACCCTGCAAAAAGGGCCAAGCCCATCACTTATATGTTTGAGAGTTGTATTGTTATAATTTTTGTTATATGTGTTTTAGGGGTGAAAAGTAAATGTTAAATAATTTTGTTTAATTTAGTTCTATGTATAAAACGTTTTAGTTTTATTTTAAATATTTATTGGTAATAATTCATTTATTTTTTGACATGTTACACTTTTATATAAAGGTAATGACACTTTTGTATCTAATATTTGTGTTTTCAATATAGTTGAAAATCATTAACAACAATATTTTAGTTTTTGTGGTTTCACAAGGTGAGTATAGGAAGTCGATATTTTAATTATTTAGATTGATATTATGTCAGTGATCCTCTGTTAGATCTCCTGAGCAATAAAAAGTTAATAGTAAGCTCTTCTTGAAGTAAGAGTCAAAAGAAATGGACTCCATTTTAGAAATCTAATGAGGCTTAATGCAAGCAAACTTCCAATCTCTGTTCGTAGTGAACAAAATGTGGAATACCATTCTTTTTAGTCAAATTAAATATATGTTAACACTTCTTTAGTGCTATCAAAGTGATGCACTAACAGTGCTAGGTGTGAAAAAAACATTTTGAGAGTAAGAGAAAGTGGTGAAACCAACCTTTTTTGTCTGCCCTAGGAGCAAGCTTTGGGGCTCATTATGATGGCGGGCGGATGTCTGCACGCCATCGTTGCGATTCTGGGACTGCCCGCCAGACGTGCGGTGGTCCCACCACTTCAAGTAGGATGTGCCTGCCATACTGGCGGGCGCATCCAGGGTATTTAACATTGCAGACGGTGCTGCTGGGGTGCTGCTGGCTGCAGCACCGTCCACAATGCTAAAATACAATGCTGTGTATTTCCCTGCACTACGTGGCAGGCACCACACGGTGCCGCCACGCAGTGCAGGGAAATGCAGATGGTACCCCCCAGTGCACCCCCCAACACAGAGGGGGCCCACAACGGGCCCCCAAATTCAGCCTCTGCCTGTGTTTTTGCAGTGGCCCTTGTTTTGGTTCCCCAAGGCGGGCGGAAAAGGACCGCCTTGCGGACCCGTTGTGGACGGACGTTCTGTCATGCCCTAACCCTGAAAGGCACCTCTTTTTGAACTTCCAGAATACTCTGAGATCCCAATTTGAGGTCCAAGGAGATGAAGAATATGCACAGTGATTCTAATTGTCATAAAGGAGGACTCTGCATAAATTGACCTGTGGGGATTAGGCCACCCGGGATCTTCTCAGTTCACTTGCTACTCTTATATATTTAGGACAGCTTCTTGGTTAGATTCCTTTCTCATTAATAAGCTATTAGAAAGAGGAGGCACAGAGATACTACCCAATTCCTTCTCAGATCACTAAATAGTCTGTCTTGTAGAAAAATAAATCCAGATGGCAGTTTAATAAGTGTTTGCGTGTGGCCTAAATTTGGGTAGAGGAGATTAGACATTTTATTTTGGATTTTTTTTAAATCAATGAAAACTCTGCCCCAATATTTATGGTGTGGGAAGAGTTTAAGGCAGCTTTCCTACAGCAGGTAATCTCCTATAAAGTTAGGATATACAAGTAGCATGCTTGTAAAAATGAGATTTTACAAACCACAGTCAAAAGGGCTAAGCACAGATTAAATTTAAGGTCAATAGGGGATCAAGCTGCTACTATATTACATCAAGAACGGATGAGAGCTAAGGAATGATTAAAATACTTTTTTTTCAGAGGATATTGCAGGGAGTAAGACTTATCAACAAAAGCTGTATGAAGAAAGACAGCACATAGGTAAATATTTAGCACGGACCACCCAAACTCAGAAAAGTAGGCAAGATATTACCCAAGTGAGAAATCCAAATACAGGAACCATAGAGGATAAGAGGGAGAGGATAGCTTAAATATGTTTTAATCATTTTAAGAATATATTCAGAAGTGCAGGTCATAGATAAGCAAGAATTGATGCAGTATTTTGTGTCTTTTAACTACCACAAATTACTAGAGATTATTGGAATGCACTTAATAAGCAGATAGAGCTTTGGAAGTGGCAGATGACCTTAAAAACAAGGCTTGTGCAAAGGCCTGTGGAAGCAATGGCATTCCAACAGAAGTATGTAAGGCTTTTCAAGCTGAGCTACTCCCTTTTTTAACAATTTGTTTTAGTCAAATTAAGGGTGAGATTCCCATGTCCAAGAGCTTCAAGGAGTCAGTAGTAATAAGCTTTCTTAAGAGACACCAATTCTTACTGTCATATAAGCTTGCTAAATATGGATTATAAATTATTCATGAAAATTTAGCCAACTAGGATTGCCCCGTATACCCAACAGCTGGTCCATTTTGACCAAAACGGGTTTTTACTGGAGAAGGTTGATGGTTGCCAATGCTTTTTTTATAGCCCATGCCACCAGTCAACAAGGACAGGACCATAATATTTATAATGGATGCAGAAAAGGCATTTGACCTTGTTGACTGGCAATCTTTGTTTTTTATTCTGGAGAAATTTGGATTTCCATCTCATTTTATCACAGTGCTAAAGGAGTTATAGAAAGAGGCAAAAGCTAAAATTATTATAAATATGAAAGAGGTCGGAGTGTTTAAGATCAAGCGGGAAACTCGGCAGGGATGCCCGCAATCTCCACTTTTGTTCTCTCTTTTCATTGAACCTCTTGCAGTTAAAACCAGTTCTAAACCTTTCATTGTACCCCATAAAATGTAATGTAATTATTTGCGGATGATATCATTTTATATTTAAAGGCAGAGGATTTTAATATACAGAATTCAATGGATGAAATGCAGATGAAATTCAAAGTTTTACATGTGTGGGAGGGTATAGAGTAAATCAAACCAAAACATGAAATACTCCTATTTAATTCACAGATTTCTCAGCCTCTGGCTGGGTTACAGTCTCTACCATAGGGACCCATCAGATATTTAGGAATCTTTGCAACAAGTGATTATGCACAATTATTTCAGCTTAATTATGGTCATACCCTTCTGAAAGCAACACATTTATTAGATAGGTGGACTCTTCTGCCTTTGTCACTTGTAGGACAAGTTTTATTGATTAAAGTATTAGTTTTTCCTCTATTTTTAGTTCTATTACTTAATCTTCATTCTTTTTTGAGGAGCTGGATAGCATTATCTGGAAGTTTATCTGGGCAAATAGACAACCCAGGGTAAAAATGCCCACTCTTCAATTAGACACAATGGTGCCGATTCCGATCCTGGAAAAACCGGGTACGAACCGTCGGTCGGAGGGTTTTCTCCGTCCGACTCTTACCCGGTAAAATAACCCTACAAACTTGCAAGTACGATTCGTACGGAAACACCATTTCCGTACGAGTCGGAAAAAACAACGACCGACTGTAAAAACACATACCAATGTGATCCGGGACAGCGCCGACGTGACGTCGGGACGCATACAGGCTGCATTTCACGAACCAGGAAGTACGAATCGTACCAACACCTGTCCGGACGGCAATATTTTTACGGCACCCAAAAAGTGCTGGAAAAGCGAGGTACGGCACGATGCGAGCGGAATTGGGGGCCCGGTACGTGCCGAACCCCCCCCAGACCTCGCGGATGTACGTGCCGTGCCCCCACCCGTGTATGTACGAGACGTACCCCCACCCGTGCACGTACGAGTCATACCCCCACCCGTGTATGTACGAGACGTACCCCCAACCGTGTATGTACGAGTCGTACCCCCACCCGTGTACCCCCACCCGTGTATGTACGAGTCATACCCCCACCCGTGTATGTACGAGACGTACCCCCACCCGTGTATGTACGGTGCGGACCCCCAGCGCTTACGCTGGGTTTACACGGGTGGGGGTACGTCTCGTACATACACGGGTGGGGGTACGACTCGTACATACACAGGTGGGGGTACGACTGGTACGTCTCGTACGTATGCGGGCACATGTCTCCATGGTTGGTATTGAAGTTCGCTCCGGACCGTCTTTTTTCCATACAGGTGTACATTCGGACGGACGGGACAGATCGTACTAGCGCGCTCGGACTTCATTTTTCCGATTCGTACGGATAATCGTCCGGGGACGTGTCGGACACTTTTTCCGACCCGAGGATGTGTGGGGGAATTTTCCCAATGCGATTCGTATGGACTTTTTCCCACGGTACTTGTACGATTCGTACGGAAAAAAATACGGATACGATTCGTACGGGGTAAATTTTTCCAGGATCGGAATCGGCACCAATATAGGGGGGTTTAGCATTACCACATTAGGCGACATATTTTCAGGCCTCACTGGTTAACTTGATGATACAACTAACAGCAGCATCATCAAACTATGATAACTTTTTGCTAAATTGTATGTTAACTGAAATGTGCAAGAAAACTGCCAGCTGCTTTACAGTTTACAAAGCTTCCTTAGAGAAAGAGAAATAAGGTTTCAATGGCTTTAGCATCTTGGATCCAGCTATATTTTAAATCACAGAATATACCAGTATGCCAGGCATCTACTCCAATGCAAGACTGTGAGATTTCTCTCAAGGGGTCTTACAGTCTTGAGAGATCTTGGCTTCAAACAACTGGGTAATTTTTGCAGTCATACAAGATTGATTAAGTGGGAATCAATAGTGTAGCAATTTAGCAGCCAAAATGCAGTTTTATGTTTAAGCTTCAACCAGATGACTAGCTTTATTAAAAATAAGGATGTAATAATGATTGAGTCCACGCTGTTGATATTCAGGCGGATTAACTAAAACAAGCCAGTTGGAGTAGGGAACTCATAGCACTTGTTACGACAGAGGGTAATCAAGACTTTATTAGATGGTCTGCTTCAGAAAGTCTTTGAAGAAACAGGATGCAGATTTAGTGGTAAACAGACATAATATCGAATTCAAAATATCGACAGGACAGAATATCGAGTTTTTATTATAGAATGGACAGAATATCGAATTGCCAAAATATAGTGGTGAAGAATATCGAAAATCAGGTAAGAAATAAAATATCGATTTAAATAATATAGAAGTAAGTAATATTGACAGTCATAATATAGTTGTTAAAAATATCGAATTTTTTTATAGTGTTTTAAGTGTTAGTATATGTGTTAAAAGTGTGTATACATTTTGAAATGTATGTTTGAATATTTTTAAAGTAATGAATTTTATGTTATTTACTTTTTGTGTAATTTAATTTCGTAGCGGGTTGTGGGTTTATAGGGGATTAGGGTGGGAAGTAATTTAATTATAGTACATTAAATAATAATTTTTAGGAATTATTAATTATTTTTCATTTAATTTAGCGTTTTACTTCTGTAGCGGGTTGTGGGTTTATAGGGGAATAGGGTGGGAAGTAATTTAATTGTTATTAGGTAATTATTAATTGGTATGGAAAATTAATTGGTTGTTGATTAATTATTAATTGGTAAATAATTTGTATTAATTGGTAATTAATTAGTATTAATTGTTTAATTGATAATTATGTTAATTGTATTAATTTAATATTTGTAGCGGGTTGTGGGTTTATAGGGGAATATGGTGGGAATTAATTTAATTGTAAATAATTAATTATTGAAATAATTTTTGTATATTGCTAATTAATTTATTCTTAATGAATTATTAATTGGTATTAATTGTACTTATTATTTTTGGTACTGAAAATTAATTGGTTGTTAATTAATTATTAATAGGTTATTAATAAAAAAATGGTATTTATAATAAAGTAATTATTAAATATTGCTTGATTGGTAATTCATTTTAATATTTTTATTTAGTATTAATAATTTATTTATTTTTAATAAAATATTAAATAATTATTTTCCCTACTATTGCACTCACTGGAGTGGGAATAGTAATTTTTCCCCCTACGCTATCCAACGCTTTCCCTACTATTGCACTCACTGGAGTGGGAATAATAATTTTTACCCCTACGGTATCCAACGCTTTCCCTAGAGTTGCACTCACTGGAGTGGGAATAGTCAATTTTACCCTCCCGCTATCCAACGCTTTCCCTACTGTTGCACTCTCTGGAGTGGGAATGGTAATTTTTACCCCTACGCTATCCAACGCTTTCCCTACTGTTGCACTCTTTGGAGTGGGAATAGTAATTTTTACCCCTACGCTATCCAACGCTTTCCCTACTGTTGCACTCTTTGGAGTGGGAATAGTAATTTTTACCCGCCCGCTATCCAACGCTTTCCCTACTGTTGCATTCTCTGGAGTGGGAATAGTAATTGTTACCCCTACGCTATCCAACGCTTACCCTACAGTTGCACTCACTGGAGTGGGAATAGTAATTTTTACCCCTACGCTATCCAACGCTTTCCCTACTGTTGCACTCTTTGGAGTGGGAATAGTAATTTTTACCCCTACGCTATCCAACGCTTTCCCTACTGTTGCACTCTCTGTAGTGGGAATAGTAATTTTTATCCCTACGCTAAACAACGCTTTCCCTACTATTGCACTCTTTGGAGTGGGAATAGTAATTTTTACCCCTACGCCATCTGACGTTTTCCCTACTGTTGCACTCACTGGAGTGGGAATAGTAAATTTTGCCCTCCCGCTATCCAACGCTTTCCCTACTGTTGTACTCTCAGAATAGTAATTTTTACCCCTACGCTATCCAACGCTTTCCCTACTGTTGAACTCACTGGAGTGGGAATAGTAAATTTTACCCTCCCGCTATCCAACGCTTTCCCTACTGTTGCACTCTCTAGAGTGTGAATATTAATTTTTACCCCTACGCTATCCAATGCTTTCCCTATTATTGCACTGTCTGGAGTGGGAATACTAATTTTTACCCTCCCGCTATCCAACGCTTTCCCTACTGTTGCACTCTCTAGAGTGGGAATAGTAATTTTTACCCTCCCGCTATCCAACGTTTTCCCTACTATTGCACTTACTGGAGTGGTAATAGTAAATTTTACCCGCCCGCTATCCTACGCAAAAAATATTGCATTTTTTAAATTAATATTACGTTAATATATATGTATTATTTTTTTTTTACTTACATTAATTATTTAATAATTTTAAGGTAATTTAAGTATTTTTAAGTATGTTTCAGTTAATTACATGTTTTATTTCATTAATTTTACATTAATTTTAAGACATTTACAATAATTCGATATTGTGACTAACTATATTTTTTACAACGATATTTTGGATTCTATATTTTTGTACTTACCTGTTTGGAGATAGGGCTTCGATATTTTGGCATTCTATATTTTTACTTCGATATTTTGGCAATTCGATATTCTTCTTCTCGATATTTCGTCAGTGATCCAGATTTAGTATTAAAGAATGGCAGCTACTTAGTGAAATTGGATAAAGAGCATTAAGAGCATCAAATTTAAAAAGGATAGTCTTTTTGTCAAGGTGGATGGCATTATATGTGCCACATAGATTGCACAGAATGTTTTCCTCACTTGCTGATTAATGTTTGGGCTGTAAGATGTACAGTGCGGGTGGATGGGCTCATACTCGTTTTGCTTCTACTAGTGAACAGCAAGTTTGGAATTACGTCTTTGAAGTAAATAATCGTTGCATATCTACTACTGTTTCCCCGTCACTCATGTTGGGATTATTTGGTTCCTCATGTGAGGTGTATCAGTTAAGAAATACTGACTATACTTTATTTTAATATCAGTAGCAGTGGTCAGGTCTTTAATTTTACAGAATTGGAAATCAACAGCAGTATCAATAATAGGGCAATGGCTTAGTAAGATGGCTAGGACTCATGCATTTATCTAAATTTGAGGAGGCCTATGCCACATGAGTGGGGGCTCTTCATAGCTTTAAAGTGACCTGGGCATGTTTCTCTTCATTGTCAATGAATATTGAATTAACTGCGTACAATTCAGTAGAATAAATATTGTGGTGGTTGTCATCCAATATTCCAGCTTAATGACTCCTGAGCACTTTAATAGTATCAATGCTGATATGTGCAAAGTAGAATCGCTTTTAATGTGGAATGCCAACAGCATCTCCATAAATGATTGGGACTGTACAGTGCATTAGAACCACTTCTGGTCACCTTGTTAGTTGTGGTTGGCAAAGTTGGGTAGACCTATGCACCTTACCAATATTATTGCTGCTACGCAGAAACTAAGACCACACTCAATGTGGACTGCTATCTATGACTAGTACTGTATATTCCTGTAAATCTGCATTCATGTATTTTTTTCTGTTTTAATATCGCTATAAAGAAAAACTCAAGATTGTATTTTTGATCAACATTTCAGTATATGCTTTTATTTCTGCCCTTCAATGATTTAAATGGTTTTGCTGCAATTTTGAAAATTATAATTGTATCCAATGGGGATGGATTGATGAATGTACTTTGAGATTATTGTCCATGAGGTGGATTTGATTTATGAATAATATATTAATTATATTTCCTGTATTAGCTGCTTCTATTCCTACTTAAATAAAAATGTATATAAATAATAAAATGTTGCTTATTTTGATGATTATAATTTTATGTAAAACAATTTAAAGCTAATGTAAGGTTAGGGATAGCATTAAAACTTGATTACGGTTAGGCATTTAGTTTTTTTAATGTAATTAGATTACAATTAACATCAGATTAGGGTTAGCATTAGTGCTAGTTAAAGGTTACTTGTTTATTGTAATTTAATTTTATTAAGTATTATTAAGGATTAGGATGAGCATTACTTGTAGGCTAAACACATTTAATATGATCTGACTTTGTTTCGATTTTGACTCTTTCTTAGAATAAAGTTAAGGTTATAGTTCAAATATAATTTAAGTTAACTAATTTAAATAAAATTTATTTTACGGTTTCAGTTAGCTCTAGCTTTAGTTTTAGGCTGAGGGCTATAAAAAAGTTACCAAATAAAATACATTTTGGGACAGATTTATCACAGTGTTGTATCACCCTTGCACCATTCCACAAGGGCTACACAACACTAATAACAGATTTACCAAGCCACGCTAGGCCACCTTTTAAGTGGCTTGGTAAATCTAGATTAGTGCAACGTAGCGCAAATCACTGCATTGCATTACTCTTCCCCAGGGAAGCGTTCCATGGGTGGAGTGTGGGTGTTCCCATGCATCCACTTTCAGTACATTTCCAAATTTAACATCACTGGTAGACCTGGGAATGTGTCAGAATGCTACACCTTCCGAAGTGAGACATACCAATGAGAAATATCTTTATTTCTCCTTGGTTTGTCCTCTTTCTATGTGTGATGCATTTCGAGGCCCACATGGAAAGAGTACAATACCTCAGATGATTGCTTTTGTGCAGGAAGGTGTCCCGTACAAAAACCAATCGTGTCTGCACCGCATGCCCCCTTGCGCCATGTTGCAATGGTGCTTGCATTGGTGAAAGGTTGTGCCGTATCATATTACATATGGCTTATCCCTTCCCTTTCATGCAGCACAGCAAGGTGGCTTTCTACTCTGCGCTGCATGAAATAATGATAAATATGCCCTTTAGATATTTAACTTGATATAATTGAATTCAAACTAATTTATTTCAATGTAGTATTGTGTAGTGATAGGTTTAGCATTATGATTAAGGTTGCATGTGTAATGGAATTAAATACATTTTCATTTTGGTAGGTCATGTGACATAATTCAATTTAATTTAGGTTTAGGATTAACATTCATGCTAGCTTAAGGTTAGTTATTTAATTTAAGTACATTTCATTAAAATTAGTCCAGTGGCTAGTTTTAGTGTTAGCTTTAGTGCCAGGGTTCATGCATATGTATGATTGGTAATAGAGTTGACCTACTGGTATATTGCATTAAACATGTAACCCTGAATGCTAATGGACAATTTCCATTTGGGAACCTTGCCTTTATCCACATAGCAATAACAATAAAAGCGATGTTCTTATGCCTAGTATAACGTTCTCATCTATTAGTCTATGAACTTGCAGCATGTCTCTAAATATTCCTTTTTCAGGGAATGAAAGTTACATATAAACTTTAAATAGATTTATTCGTTTCACCCAAATTAAGTTTTTTTAAATTGTAATTACAACATTTGTTCTGGGCAATTAGATTCACACAATTTTCAAGAGAAGTTTTCATAATTGTTATTGTTTGGGAAGTAACTTCACAGTGAGTTAGGGAACCATTCTGGATAGGGTGCTTACATCACAGAATAATATTTCAATATTCTAGCTTAATCTTCATTTAGGGACTTCTTCAGAGTTTGGTAGATGGGATACTCCAATCAAAGTGTGGTGGATATCTCATAATCCATAAAAAAAAGTGTAATGCAGACTGTGGCACTTGTAATACGAAGGGCGGTATATGTATAATGTTTTGATGGAGTATTCCATTTGTATGGTCTACCTCTTCATATCAGGATTATCAAAGACTACTTCTATTTTCTTAGATAGAAAAATAAACTAATGTATTTTCAGTATATTTATAGCAATACAGTATGTTTTTTTATATTGTTGACTGTGGTATCTGATTGCCAAGATGCCACTGGCATACAAGAACATAATGTAACATATTACACGCAACACAGGCTAAATTGGATTACTAACAGCCCCTAAACAGGGATCCACAGACACAGTGGTTATTGGAAACAAGCCTATTTCTTTTTTTCTCAATACCGTACACTTTAACTAAAAAGTGTGTTCATTTCAACAGGTGCACAGCTGCAAACAACAAGAATCCAATGAAAATTTTTACCATGGTTAAAATATAATTTAAAAAACCTAACATTCTAAAGCCTGCTTCTATGCATTATGCTAGGAGAGCTTGGAGTAGCATAACCTGCATCTAGATTTTCTTAAGGAGAATCAGCGCACTGCATACCTGTTTACAGCCAAGCGCAGTAATTATCAGTAGTCAGAGAGGCTGTTTCCTGCAGAAAGGCAAAGACGCATCAAATCAGGATCAGCTCCTCCCAGACTTTGACCCGATATTAGCTTTCAGTAGAAAATGTAATACAGCAGCCTCTCTGTCAGTCAAGATCTTCTCTGTCAGTATCTTACACGATAATCTTGGGTGAAGGACCTCTTGTGACAAGTGGTCGAGTGGCAGGCCATTTATACTGTATCTTATATAAGATGGAATTTCCAATTTCACGTTAGGAATGTCTGGCATGACCAATGAGCATCAAGATGCTAGTCAAAGATGGATTCTTATAAACAAATAAGGTAAAAATATGACAATTCAGACTACATTGTTTTGGCTATTGCTCTTGTTTGACCTTGAAATTTAAATAACAAAGTACTTGTTCCAGACTGATGCAGCAGCAAGTGTCTTGGTGATGCCTACATCTAAGCGACTTGATACTTTCACAGGTTCTTGGAAAGATAAGGACAGACGACATCTGTGTCAAAGGCAGGCATTTTGATGATTCTGCAGAAATACAGGAAAATGGAGCCTTAGCCTATTAAAATGGAGCTGTGCCATATGACCTTTACACCATCCCTGGCTTGTAGGTCTAGATTGAGACATAGGGGCAGAGACATATACTAATCTCATAGTATCTGCTATATACACATAAAGTATTAAATGAGGTTACATAAATATATTTTCATAAAAGCATGATTACACAAAGTAGCATGAAGAAATACAAGAAGATGTGCATTAACTCCTTTCTTTAAGCCTTGCAGGTTACAAGACATTGATAATGGGAAAATTTACAAAACAATGTCCAAAGGCAATCTAGAGGTGCAGTAGGTACCTAAGCACCACTAGTGATAGACAGACAACAACTCAAGGTCAGACCAAAGCAAGTAACTGGACTTAGATAAGATTTTTACCTTCACACTGAGATATATTTATGGATTGTAAAAGCAAGAGAGGCCAATATAGAGAATGTATCCAAGCAGAGCTAGAAAAGTGGCAGAAAGGTAAAGCATGAACACTTATTGAAAGGTAGTCATTGAGGGGAAAAAGCTCCAAACATGATAAGGAGCCTGAATGAGGCAAGCCAGAAGCAACTTACAGTTAGAGCCAAAGAAGCTTCAGTGGTTGGTCTTATTAAAGTTTGCATAATTGGGTGTTTTGAAATTTGGTGCTCGAATGTTTTTCCAATCCAATCCAAAACAGCTTTATTCGACATTTGTCATAAAAGCAATAAAAAAATAAACAAGTACAGTATCAACATATGTAAAATTCATAATCACATAAAATCCCCAAAAAACAGCTTACTTAAAATTAGAGTTAATAAAGCAATCATTAAAATTTATACATGAGTTAAAAGATACATGTTACAGCCATACTCAGGGTAAATACAAATACACATCCAGGGACAGCTAGCACATCATTCTCGGATGCTGCGATTTCTTATAATCCACACCCATCCTAGAAATTTTGCCACAGCTACAACAATAACCGGTGTTGGGCTTGTACATAAGATCCTCCTTGCCTCACCACTTTGCCTAATGCCCAATTGTTTGTAAATTGGTCTCAACCACACCCGCCTTGGAGATAGATAAGCGGGACATACAAAAAGCATATGACTTATTGATTCATCTTGAGACTTACAAAATGGGCATAAATTAGCTTGGCTCTTGGCATTACTAGACCACCGGGCAGTGAAAGAATTCAAAGGCAAAGATCCCACCCGCAGCTGAAAATACAACTTTCTGTCTAATACTTTAGTAACAAGGTCCCAAAAGGACTCCAACCTTGGGACAGATTTTATATTCAGAAAGTCATCAGTTAAAGAAGGGGTTTTACAATCAGTCTCTATCTTTGTATTAATCAACTCCCAGTACTTTTCTTTCAATAGGGTTTTTGTCGGGAAAGGAACATCTGAGGGCTTCACCCATAAATCACTCATACCCAACGCCTCAAGAGATTTTCTAAGTTCCTTAAACCACCCAATATTACGAGATCCAACCATGGACAAAACATCCATGAAACCCGCTGCATACTGGGCTAATGCCGAGGTTGTCCACAATCTGCGCCAATATGAAATTGGACGTAATCTAGCTACATCTACAATAGAGCTCTTCCCCAGATCATGCCTGAGAGGAACTAACTGGCACATGCATCAAGACAAAAGCAGCTTGCAAAAATAGCGAATAGCTATTTGCGAGCGCATGCAAGCAAATCCCCATGCATCAAGCAAAAACAATCAAAATCGCAAAATTACCGAATCGCAAATACCGGGATCCCAGATATAGCGATTCGGAATCAGCGACACCCAGATTAGCGGGAGCAAATAAGGAATCGCTAAATCCACCCGCAAATGGATGCATCAGAGCAGAATAAGGAAAAACATAAGCAGGTGGTAAATAATTTTTTTCAATTTTTTTTTTAATACAATCCATGGAGTGGGAGAGGGTCATTGCAACTAACCAATTAGTCCATACAGGACGCTCACAAAGGCGACACTCAACTTGTGTGATAGGAGGATGAGGACCCATGCAACAGGCCAGGGCAGGAGGAGAGTCCAGGAGATGGCCTTCTGCCTGTGCATCAGTCAGATTTGACACACCCAAGAGGGCACATATGAGTAGTACTTGAGCAACGCTGCGTACAACTCAACCACATAGCCTAATTTGAAACAACAATGCTGCACCAAACACAGAGGACCCATGAACACCGTCCCCGTGTCCAGGTGCAATGTTGCTTGCACCTACTTGCATCCAAAGGTGTCCAGGGGGTAGTGGCAGCAGTGGGAGGGGTATCACTAGGCTCCCACTCACGTGTTCAGATGACCTCCTTGGCTGCCATGATGACTCAGACCCACGACCACAGCAGCCTCCCCAAAACCCAAATGGATTGGAATCCACCCAGACTCCATTCATATAGGATTGCACAGATCCCTATTGCGATATGAATGGCTGGATAGCACACACGACCCATATGTCCACCATCAGGCAATGAGGAGAGCCTCCGTAACCGGACTTGTTATCACTCCATCAACGTCCAACCAATGTGCAATGTGGATGACATCATGTCGGACATCGCAGCGCAATCTCCTTGGAGCATCAATGATCCACACATCTTCCGATACATTGACAGTCACACATGCCTGCCCAGGGGGGGACATGGCGAGGGACACCTGCTATGTCAGACAATATACTCATGCACACTAAAACATACTGTAAAGGCAATGCTAACCTGACACATACACATTCCACACTACCCTGTAGGTGACAGTGCATGCATGGTGAGGTACTATTTCATGACTCCATTGTTGAACCCATGCGCCCACCTGTAGCTGCGGTACAACGCACCACCCACCAGGACAGGGAATGTGATTGAAAGGACATTTGGATAGGTCAAGAGTCGCCTGCACAAACCTGGTGATGTGATGCTGGACCATCCGGTGACCTGCTGTCGGATAGTGGCAGCATGTGCACTGTAGCCCATCGTAGCTCCCAGGATACGCATACCCATAGATGACCACGGCACTGCGGACAATCAGCCCCCTGTACACCCACCACTCCCGCATCCTGCAAGCTAGGCGGAGGGGCAGTTGATATGTGCCCACATCACCCAACATATCCTCAAATGTACGTAATCATGAGACAGAAACGATCATCAATCACATGGCAAGTTTTATTGACACTTGCACATGGACTCTTGTGAGTCTAAACATACATGTAGCCGAAGGATACATTCACGTCATGTACCGGGGCACTATGCAGATTTTGTTATTGTACTCCATTGGCAGTCCCTCTGTATGTGCTGACCATGGTTACGCCACCATGGGCAATTGTCCGGAGGGATGTGACTGCTCAGCTCTTCCTCCCACGCACACCGAGGCGCCTATCTCCTGCAGCACCATCCTCACCCATTGGTGGAATCGGAGGTGTTGAACGGCGTGCACTACACCTTCTGCCAGTGCTGACTGGCGCAGACATGCTGCTCATGCTGGATTCCCCCTCACTCCCCTCTTCTCCAGTGGCATTGCTGAGCCCACCTAAAACGGCCTGGATCTGCTCTACAGCAGTTGTGACTTGGCCAAGGGCCCTGGCCACGTCCCCACAACAATGCCCCATGTCGATCTGCATTGCCACCGACCGACGTGACAGCAGTGCAGTGGCGTTGCTCAGCTTGTGGTTGGAGCATGCCAATCCAGCCAGGCGCCCCATGAATTGGCGATGCCTCCTCCGGTCGGTATTCTGCCCCTCCTGCATCACACGCACGAGCTCGAGCAATGTGGCATTGGTGTCCCTGTTGCCCTCCACAACTGCTTGAGTGAGGTCACTCATGCGCTCTGCCATGGTTGCAAGGTTCCTGTTCAATTTGCCCATTTGCATACTGATGGATCCCATGTGGCGTGCCTGCAGGCGCTGCACCCTTGTCATCTGCAGCTCCACGGGTCCCCAGACATTTGGAGTGGATGGCTCCTGCGCAGTTGTGTGGCCCCTTGCCCTGCATCTGTGCATCGTCGGGACGGGTGTCTGCAGGGTGGTGGTGGTGGACCTCACTCGCGGTGGCCCTTCGGCAGTTGCCCTTTCAGGTTCAGGTGTGCTCTCCATTGGCTGCATGGGAGGGACTGTAGCCCTGCGTCGTGTGGGTGCCTGGGATGTGCTGGGAGGTGTGTCTGGTCTTGCTACGGCAGGCTCTGCGGTGGACTGGGCACTCTCCCTGCATTCGCTCCCTTCACTGTCTCCTTGCTCGGCACCAGTGGTGTGAAACAGTGCAGGATTAACATTTCATCCGATACTGTTTATCTACATGGTGCTTAGGTCTGCTCTTACGTTCTCACTCTCTGTATTCCCTGTCTGTAATGCATATTGGGCACAATGGTCACACTAACTGATATGTGACTCACTAATTGGTTCATGGGACTACAACTCCCAGGATGCATCAGTGACTGTATATGGACTGTGGACTGGGGTTGGTTACAGCTTCCTGCCTTCTTATTACTGTGTGGGCGCTATTATAATGTACATTGATGGGTATATCATAGTGCCTCTTACCTTCAGTACTGCAGGCTGCGCCGGATGTATCCAACTGCGTGACCCCCACAGCAGCTTCAGGCAGGATTGTGCCCTCCACCAGGTCCTCCAGGGCTGTGTTGTCCGGGACTGTCGATGGACCTCCTCCGGTGCTCCTAGCCTCCCTCAGCCTCTGGGCAATTCGCTCCTTGGCACGGCTGCGCAAATCGTACCAGCGTTTCTTAAGATCGTCAATACTGCGGTGTGTCACTCCCACAGCATTGACCCTTGACTTTATCTTGTTCCAGAGGCGTCTTTTCTCTGCCTCTGGGACTTTAAGGGAGAGCTTCCCGAAGAGCTTGTCATGGCTCTTCACCACATCCTCAATTAGGTACTCAAGTTCCCTCTCACTGAACTTCAGTTTTCATTTTCTTGCACCTGCACCCTCCTCAGCTGCTGTATTTGCCATTTCCCTGGTTTGCAGTGGTCTGGATGCTCAATAATTCTCTTCACAGCTCCTTACTGGCACTCAGCTTCCTGCTCTGGCTTCCTCTGAACACAGAATGCACCATGGGAAGAGTTGCTTCCTGGTTCTGATGTCATCAGGCTGTTCCCAATGCGACTCTCGCAAATAGCGATCTCGCAATTAGCGATCTCGCTAATAGCGAGATCGCTATTTGCGAGATCGCTAATTGAGTGTTTTCAGCTATTAGCGAGTTCTGGGAGCTTTTTCGCTAACGCGGTTAGCGATATTTACCAAATCGGTGTTTTTCCGCTATTTGCATCATGCATAGGGAATAGCGAGTCTTTATTTGCGAGTCCTTATTTTTCGCAAATACAGACTCGCTATTTCTTTGCTTGATGCATGTGTACCTTAAGTTCTCTGAGATGGTTAAGGAGGACAAGCTCTCGAAGCCCCACAATTCAGCTCCATATAATGATGCGCTAACTGCTTTGGCACTCTAGACCTGGAGCACAGGCTTAATTGGTTTCGTTAGTGATTTCTTAAATTCGCCAATTATTACTCCAGTGAGCTGTCTATGATTTAAAGCTGCCAATTCCTTCTGCAGTGTCCATTTAAGATTATTTTGGATATTAATCCCTAGATAAGTAAAGGCCTGTACTTGTTCTAAGGATTGGTTAAACAATAAAAACGAGTTTTTAAAATGTCTGTGGGGATTAAAAGCCATGAACTTTGTTTTCTTTACATTGACTTCAAGTCCACGTTCCACACAGAAATTCTCAAAGATACCTAATGCCCGCTGTAGACCGCTCGGGGACTTGGCAATTAAAAGCGTATCATCCGCGAACATTAGAATCGGGATTTGAACACCCGCAAGGGAAGGGGCATCAATATTCTCTGCTAAAAGACGATCGGCTATACCATTAATATATAAAGAAAATAGAGTAGGGGCCATTGCACAACCTTGGCGAACCCCCCGTTCTAACGGGAAGGCTTCCGTTATCTCGCCCTGGCCACCCCACCTGATTCTGGCGGTATTATCCTCATGGAGCCTCTGTATTAGAGACAACAGCCCTGGATGAAGACCCAAATCTTTCAGCACCTTCCATAATTTAAGACGAGGGACTAGATCAAAGGCTGCCCTTAGTCCACAAAGACGGCATAGAGGCTCCCCTTGCCCAGGATCACAGTCTTCCAATATAGGAGGACAAAACGGAATACCTGGTCGACCGTACTTATATGCTGACGAAAGCCCGCCTGAAATGAAGACAGAATATTGTTTGAGGATGCCCACAAATGAACACGATTTAAAATCAACCTGCCCACAATCTTCTGGGTAGCATCAATCAGGCTAATAGGCCTGTAATTTTCCGGGAGCGATCGGTCCCCCTTTTTGAAGATCGGAATTATCTCTGCCAATTTCCACGCACTGGGAATGGGTGCACCATGCACCAGGGCATTAACAACCAGTTGGATGTATCTCCCCCATTTAACTTTATCGTTCAAAAGTAGGTCTGCAGGGACCCCATCTGGGCCAGGGGCCTTTCCTGAAGCTACACCGGTAAGTGCCAGAGTCACTTCCGCACTACTAAATTCAGGTACCAGAGTAATCACAGCAGCAATATCTACACTAGCTGCTGTATCCAGGTGGGAAGCATACAGAGGTTGAAAATACTGTACCCACTTCTCCGGAGCAACATTGTTTTGCGGCCTCTCTGGCTGGACACCATAGCCCCACTTCACGATGTTCATTATAGCAGTCTATCACAGGATTTCACATTGCCTGTCAGCTAAGCGTTGCTAATACGCCGCTGACACGGCGATGAAATCCAGCGATAGCCGGTGATAATTAAAATCGCGCTAAGCACGCTTTGCGATATTTATCGCGGACTGTAGATAATATGCCCCTAAAGGCGATACTTATGAGTTTCAATCACTAGAGCATCTCTGATCTGATCTACAAGTTTCACCACCTCCTATGCCAGAAGAATTGTTATATGGTTTTCCTCAGGATGAATTTAGATCCCTAAATTGCCCAAATTACTTTAGTCACAATCTGTTTATCAGGGCAAATTCTGACTAATCTGACTTATGCAAAACATTCCTAAAAATAATCCAAGAGGACTTCTCGGTTTCTAAAGGTAGAAAAAGGTGAAATTAAAACAATAAGTTGTGTCTGCATTATGGTTCTCTTCTTTTTCGTTCTTGCTTTTGCCATTGTGCATACATTTCAGCGTCAAAACCAGGAAATCATGCATGTCCAGAGGACACAGCACACTCATATCCCACTCTCCCCATGCCTTTCCATTCATCCACAATTTGCAGTCCCCCTATTTGATAGCGAGCTATGAAACTGTTAAAAGAGTCATAAATAAAACATTCAAATTACTAGCTTCCCTAGAAGACAAGGCAATTTAAAAAAAAACGTTCCCATGTCTGGACAATACTAAACAGCTATAAGAACCTGAAACCACAGAAAAACTTGGGGGGAGTTCTAAACTGTAGGACAAAAAGCAAATACCTGAAATATCGCTGTGGGATCATACCCTCTAACATGCATGACACACCCTGGCTAGGAGCAGAAGGGAAAGCGATTTGTCGACTATGCAGCCTTGGGGCTGAGGTCTTGGTACACATTATCTGCCTCTGCAATTCTACCTGCGTCGTCAATGGATGTGCCCTCTCTGGAACCAGCTAGAGGTGCACACCTGCAGACAAGCCATACAGGCCTGCCTCAACCCAGCAGACCAGAAACTAACCTCCCAGACAGAAAAATATCGCCAGGGAGTTGAGAGAGCAGTGAAGAAAGTATCCGCCGCTTAGCAGCCGCCTGGACATAAATCATGACATCCCCCTTTTTCCATATTGGCTCTGTGCGTGTGTGTGTTTTAAACTGCTATCCAATGTTTTAACAAATTGCACCTTGCCTTATGCAACGATTTTAAACTAATTTATTGTTATTTTTGCATTTGCACTTGGCATACTCCTCTGACTTCATCCAATTTACATCTCTTTTTGCACTGGCACTTTGCACATTGTAATGATTTTTATTAATCTGACAATAAAGGATGACTTTACTTGATAGTCAGTACTGTTCATTGAGAGACAGGTCGACCCGCATCATTATCACATGCTCCATATGTATATACAGAAAAGCAGGTATGCCTTCAGGATCCGTATATTTCTATTGGCCCTTAGGGCTTAGCTTAGCAGAATCACCTACTGGATGGTGATCAATCAGGTACCAAATGTGCACTTGTCTCAGTTCTGGATCATCTTTTTATAGAGACTGGCAGGGGTCACTTGGCAGCGCTTATCTTGTAGATCTTTCTGCTACCTTTAATACGTGGTGCAAGTCCTACTTGCAGAATAAAATAAAAAGCAAGTGACTCATCTAGCCCCCTTTATGCTCTGAATTCAGACCAATACAACAGGGAGTTCTCAGGGATCATCATTGAGCCCTACACTTTTTAATGCGCTTTTAAAACCACTGACTCTACTGTTCCGTGATCAGGGGATCAACCTGATGAATAATGCAGATGGCACACAGTAGATCATCTCAGTGAATCTTTCTGCTCCATTTGAAATCATTTTCAAATCAGATCTCCTAAGTCTTTGCTGTTTGCCTCGCCTCACTCAGATTCCTCAGGAAAGTATGACCTCTCCTACCCATCGCCTTCAGGAAAACAGTAGTTCAGGCACTCATTACATCCTCTCTGGATGACTGTAATTCTCTGAACTTTGGATTTAGTTACCCGAATTCCAGTCACCTCCTGATAACCCAAAATGCGGCAGTGACAGTATCTATTGCCAACATTCAACGTCTAGTCAGCTGTCTGACCACTCCACCGAGCGGGCTCCACTGGCTGCCCATTGTGAAAACAATGAGATTCCATGCTTTTGCATGATGTGTAGAGCCTTTTACAGCACAGGTCCGAGGTACCTCTGTAACCTGGTCAGTCACTGAGTGCATACCGGGAATCCTGCCTGGCGTCTAGGATTTAGAACAGCCTTCGACAAGATGTTCGGTTTTCTTCTTCTGAATCTGTTTTTCAGAAACAAACTTAAAACCTGGTTGTATACTCAGTGCTTCATTGCCCTCTCCTTCTATTGCTGTTCAAGTTGTTTTGCCCCAGGATGCTCCACTGTGGGTAGTAGTGCACACTTTGTAAAACTTAGTAGTAATAACAGTATTAACAATAGTAATCATGGTAGAAGCTGTGGGGTGCATTAATAGCATTGCCTCTTGATTGAGGGTTCAACAGGAAGAAGGCATTATTATGTTTCAAGTAATTTATGTGATGGCAATCGATGTTGTGGAGTTGCTTTGTATCCGGAACAGGGATGCGTTAGACACACAATCCTGAATTCCAGCAAGTTGCAATGAAAGTGGCAATGGACTCTCGTCTGTGACGTGCATTGAGATGTAGGCATTAGTAGGCGCACATCGTGACATTCACTCTTCCCATTTGCCCAAGGACTCTCAGAAACAGAGCGTGTTGTTCATGGCGTAGCCTTTTTATTCATGAAACAGGTAATTCACCAGTGACCAACACGAGAGTAACAGAATCCCTTTTGGATATACAATTATCAAAGCATCACTCTTTAGTGGCATTAACTTGACGAAGGCTGCCGGGCAATTAGGCACAACATTACACTTGAACTTGAGCTTGGCCGTCCACTTTAGTGGCCTTGGCCTGTCAAAGGCAGTAAAGAAGATATGCACCAGATTACATTTGAACTCTTGAACTTGGCCATACACTTGAACTTGGCCATCTCGGCCCACCAAGCCCCCACTCTGCTGTGCACATTGTGCCAGGAGGCCCCAACGCGCTACAGCGAACAGTTGCACTACTTGTAAACCAGGGCCCCTCATGGCACACTGGCATGCCCACCGGGGTACCTGCACTCAGGCAGCCTCCCCAGGGTTCACCTCAGTCCATAGGTTGTGGGTTAGGGCAGAAGAGTCAGGGACCACCAGCAGGCCAATCCCCCCCTTCCGCCTACCCTCTGCACATGTGGCTCCTACCCCTTTCTGGGGGCCATCCAGTTGTTTAACCGCCACAGGGCGAGAAGCTCCCTGGCACGCTCGCCCTCCCCCAACTCCCTCCACGTTGACGATGTGCCCCTGCAGCTTGCCGGAGGTTCAAAGGGACAAAGAGGCTGAAGATGGCGGGGTGCGGATTCAAATAGCCTTTCAGCGCACCCTGATGACGTCACTTCGTTCAACCCCCTTTTCTGCCCTGGGGGAAGGTCCAGTCCCGTGGCGCTACTAAGGGCGCCCCGCCTCTAGGCGCGGGGGGCGCCGGTCAATACCCCTTGTTTGGTGGCCGTGCCACATCAGAGTGTGGCTAATGCACAGGGGGATGAGCTGTAGCAAGTATTGATGTGCACTGAGTGTAAGAGTAGAGATTCTTCAACACACATACCAGGACGCATATCTGCATTGAGGCAGGTTTCCACACCATGCCATCAACATAGAAGCCAGTGGCCGTAGGAGCAAAATTGAGCCCATTTCCAAGTGCAAGGTGGGGTGGACCACAAGCCCCAGTTCCTCTTGCGTCCTCCACCAACGCTTTCCACGCCTGGAGGTGCGTTTAAAGTCAGCTTGCGCCCTCAAAGCGCAGGAGCCCGTTTCCAAGTGCAAGGCAGGGTGGACCACAAGCCCCAGTACCTCTCGCGGCCGCCAATGCTTTCCACGCCTGGAGGTGCGTTTAAAGTCAGCTTGGGCCCCCGCAGCACTGGATATGTGCAGGACACGCCCGGGTGAAGACCGGGCCAAGAGTGGGCCCGTCTGCGCCCATCAGCAGCTTTTACTCTTCATCTGGAGACCATACCATCAATCAAAAGTAGATGATCCGTGAGTCTACCTGTTGTTAAATGTCTAAATTGAAACCTGAGAGGGGTCAGAGGGGGGCTACATATGCTCTTCGGTGACTTTGGACTCTATGCTGGAGATAGTGGTGGGCATAGTGTCTAGCGAAATTGACCTTACAGAGCGGCGATTGTCACTGGATTATGGGGTGCCACCTCACTTGGAGCCATGGAGGGGTGGTGCAGCCATTAATACCACCAATACTACATTAGTTGCTGCAAACAGGGATGAGTTGATGCTGCAAGATATCCCTGACACTCAATTATGTAATGATGAGAGTACTATTATGCCCAAAAGCCCTGTTAGCCGGCCTACGTCATCTTGGCAGGAAAACGCACATACGGCCATGCCATCATCAGCAAAAACTGGGCAAAAAGTGATAGTCAAAAGGAAAAGGACTGCTAACAAACAGATAGGAAGCAAGAGGAAACAACTACACGGAATAGCATCTAACAGCAACCATTTATTAACGTGGATCCAACCTGCCCAACAGGAAAAAACTCTAAATATCACGCAACCCAGGTCACAATCTGTTCCACAGCAACCAGATCCATCTCCGGTTAATAAAAATTCAAATATTGTAAATAACAATGCCACCTTATTCCCTGTTCAAGAGGACTCTTCCTTTTGTGACATCCTATGTGATAAATTTAGCAATAGCTTTGATACCAGACTAAAACCCACTACTGGAGAGACTTATAGTCTTTGAGAAGAGACTTGGTACCATAATCTGCCCTGAGAAACCACAAAATGTTGATAAAAGCATTAAATGTCACCTCAGCATTGCACCCCGAGCTCCATCTCAAACAAGAGGCACAGCTGCACATTCATCGTCCAATAAAGCCCAGTGTGACACTACCCTTAACCAGCAACAGGTGCCTACCTGACCGCACGGATTACATGGACAAATCCCAGAAAGTGAAAGCAGGCCATTTACCTCCAGTCACCCGGAGAAGGACAACCCTAACAATTCAAATTGTATTTCCTGCAGGAAAAAAAGATGCTTATTGTTATAATCTGCTCCTGTTCCCTGCCCTCCTTTCCCCCCCCCCTCCTTTCCTTCGCTGTTTGGTACTGCCCAGCCTTAGAATGTTGGGGCTGAAGCTCCTGTTAGAATGTTGGCATTCTCACTACGAGAGGCTGAAGGATCTGTACAATAAACTTCCATCTCCTGACTAACCCATCTTGTGGAAGTTATTACAACATTTATTTGGCGACGAGCTGTCTTACCGTGCTGGGGACGGTCTGGATCCTTCCCCCAGTGCTTTACCGCCTCTCGTTGGACTTCTCGGGCAGTGTTGGCTTCCTTCTTGCCATCGTTCTCAGTGTTGGTGTTGGGGGGAGCCTTCCTCTTCTGATTCCGTCGTTTGGAGTCTCCGGCTGCTGGCTCCGTCACGCTTTCTCTGGACTCTGTTGATGGGAGCTCCCGGCTGCGGGGCTCTTTCGTGCCTCCCCCGGAGCTCGCTGCCTGCCTGAGTTCGCTTCACACTCTTCTGTTGATACTGATCATCCCTCCGGTGAGTCCCTATCGTTTGCTGCTCGGCGCTGCTCCACGGACTTGCTGTCCGTCCTGGCTGACAGGGAGACGCCGTTTTCCCCTAGAGAGATCGCCTGTTGTTTTCTGAGTGCCGCCGCCAAGGAGTGAGCGCTGTGAAGGGAGTTTGTGTTGCGGATAGTCGGGGACGATAGTACTGCTCTTCGTGTGTGGCTGAGGCGACGTCATAAATCTCCTCACAAACATCCTGTTCCTGGTGTTTCCGCCTCTCCTCAGACTGTTTTCCACAGAGGACGCTCCGCAGAGAGACACTGCTCCCTGTTGCTTTTACGTCTGCTCCTCCTGCTGGTGGAAAATAATATTACACGTTTCTTCCCTCATCCAGCCTGCTTCGAAATTTTCGCTGACAGGCTCAGCTCATGGAAATGTAGTGTTTTTATTTAACACTTCCCACGTTAGACTGTTTCCATTATACTGTGGGGGTGTGCTGGTGGTTTCTTGTCATTTCTACTTCTACTGCAACTTTCTGTGAATTTTTCACACTTAGCCTTCCCTCACGCTATATTCCTTATCCTCACCTCTATCTACCCCTCTTCCTTCTTTTGCCTTTTTCTTCCCTTATTTCTGCATTTTCTTCTTCCACTACTCCCCACCATGTCGGCATTCGCTATGTCTCAACCCCCCCCATTCCTGGATGAGAGTGGAGATCCGGTGATCCCATGGAAAAAATGGGTAAACCTGTTTGAATCTTACCTTATCGCCATTGGTGGGGACAGATTTTCGGCGGTGCGCAAACAACATGTTCTACTGCATAATCTAGGAAAGCAAGGGAGGGATATTTTTGATGACCTGCCAGATTATAATGTTGAAAATGCAAATGAGGGAGCTGGGGGTGAGGGTGATATCCAGTATGATGTGTATCAGTTAACATTATTGAAACTGGAAGCTCAATTTGGTGACAAAATTAATATTGTGTTAGAACGCCACAAATTTTTTTTGCGCATTCAAGGAAAAAATGAAAAAGTGATAAATTATATTGCTGTTCTGAGAGGTTTAGCCTCTACGTGTGAGTTTGGGATATTAACTGAATCACTAATCAGAGATCAGCTAGTTAGATGTACCTCTAACAAGAAGATACAAGAAAGACTTCTTGCAGAAGCCCCTGATTTAAAACATGCCATTGATATAGCTAAAAGCATAGAGCATACAGCGTACTGTATGAATGAAATGAAGGAAGCGGGGGAAGTAAAACAAGTGGCGGAGAACAGTGTACACAAGATCTCCAGTAAAGTCCACAAACACAAACCTTTACCTTCCAGTCCGGAAGCACCTACAGCATCAGGGAACAAGCCAAAATGTTATAGGTGCGGAAATCCTAATCATCTGGCCAACAGCGTAAACTGTCCTGCAAGGGGCGTTGTTTGCAGCAAGTGTAAGAAAAGAGGCCATTTCTCTAAAGTATGCCACAATGCAACGAACAGTGTCACCCACATGATAGGCAGTGATCTGGATCCTCAACTACCTAGCGAAGATATTGTTTTTCAAGTATCTAATTTTTCAGAAGGCAACAGCACTCCTTACCCCAAGTGTGAAATATTTCTGGACAATGTAAAGTATGAGGTCTACGCAGATTCCTGTTCCCCATATACACTTGTGAATGAAGCTACATTTCAGGCTAATTCGGGGACAAGGGAGTATACCCTCGTACCTCCTGATGTCAAACCAGGGGGTTATAATCAAGATCCTATACCACTAGTAGGAATGTTACTCATGAACATTAATTTTAAGGATAGGTCGACCGTGGGAAAAGTCTACATCACAAGGAATGGTTCCAACCTACTAGGAATCAGACTAGACCCCAACGCGTCGCAACCTGTGTATCTTATCGACAGGACCAACATTGGGATGGAAATCTGCAATCATTTCCCAGAGGTGTTCACAGACAAACTCGGACTCCTAAAAGGCTTCCTCCACAAAATCAAACTTAAAGCCGATGCCAGACCTATCATCCACAAACCAAGGTCTATCCCGCTGTTGACCAGAGAACCGCTTAAGAAGGAGCTGGACAGGTTGGAGGAGTGCAAAATCATAGAGAGGATTGAGAGCTCTGAATGGTTGGCGCCCATCGTCGTAGCAGCCAAAGGTGGAAACAAGGGGATCCGTCTATGTGTTGACCTTAGGGATTTGAACTCTAACATTTGGGTGGACCGACACCCCCTTCCCAACATTAATGAAATGCTGTCTGCCATCCATGGAGCTAAAGTCTTTACTGTTCTAGACCTATCCTCGGCTTACCACCAAGTCGCTCTCCACCCGGATTCCAAGCCCCTCACTTCTTTTATAACCCCGCATGGAGCTTATCAGTTTTCCAGATTACCATTTGGCCTGGCTTCTGCTGCGGCAGTATTTCAACGCGTCATGCAGCATATTCTGCAAGGTCTGGAAAAAGTTCTCTGTTTCCAGGACGACATCCTGATTCATGGCTCATCAGATGAAGAACACAATAAGACTCTGGAAGCAGTGTTGACCAGACTTAGTAAGGCAGGTTTCACCACTCAGAAAGACAAATGCAGAATCGGGGTGGAATCTGTAGTATATCTTGGTCACACCATCTCAAGTGAGGGAATCAAACCCAGATCCAGTCTGGTGGACTCCGTTAAATTAGCCCCGGCACCCACCAACAAGAATGAACTCAAATCGTTCCTGGGGCTGGTGGAATACATGTCAAAGTTCGTCAAAAACTTTGCGGATCAGGTGTGTCCCCTCAGAGAGTTGCTGAAGAAGGGGTCTGAATTTGTTTGGAAGCAAGATCACCAATCAGCCTTCCAACTCATCAAGGAGGCCATCGTTGATGCACCTATCTTGAGTGCTTTCGATCCTAATGCTAAAACCACCCTCACCACAGACGCTAGCGCTAAGGGATTGGGTGCTTCACTCACGCAGAGGACGAAAGGTCAAGAGACAGTGATTGCTTTCGCTTCAAGAACTTTGAGAGATGCCGAGCTGAACTACTCGACGATAGAGAAAGAAGCATTGGCGTGCTACTGGGCCATAAACCACTTTAAATATTTCTTGTGGGGTATCCCGTTTGTGCTGAGAATGGACCACAAACCCTTAATTCCATTATTCTCCACTAAGCGCCTGGAAAATACCACCCCACGAATATCTAAATGGGTGCTGAGTCTGCAAGGGTTCAACTACACCATGATATACGTCCCAGGAAGTGAGAATAGGGTAGCGGACTGTCTCTCCAGACTACCAATCACCAATGGGAACCCGATGCAAAACCCTCCGGAGGAGACTATTCTTTTGGTGGAAATCCCGGCCATCAATCGGGAGGAGTGGGAGAAATCCATGAGTGAGGACAGTGACTTAACCACATTAAGGAATATGATTCACAGTGGTTGGCCTGTTAACAAGCAGGAGGTGCCGGAGTCTGTTCAGCATTTTTGGCCGGTGCAAGATGAATTATCCATCGTTGAGAACCATATTTGTAGAGGAAGCAAGATCATTCCTCCGAAAAACATGTACGAAAGAATAATACAGATTGCCCATGAGGGCCACCCGGGGAGGAGCATGACGAAAAGCAAAATCAGGCAACACTATTGGTTCCCCGGGATGGATTCGCGAGTGGAGGAACAAGTAAAGAATTGTGAAGCCTGCGGTTCCTGCGACAAAACCAAAGTTGTCCGTAAGTCTCCACTATTCCCGGTGGAGGTCCCCACCGTACCCTGGGAGAAGCTGGGATTGGACATAATTGGTCCCTTGAACCTACTAAACCAATCTAATAGATTCATGTTCGTTCTTATAGACTACCACTCCCATTGGATTGTAACAAGAATGGTATCTTTCATCACCACCGCGTCGCTGTTGGACTTCCTGAGAGACACCTTTTCCAAGGAAGGTATTCCTGGGGTCATAATAACGGACAATGGTGTTCAATTCGCTTCAGAGGACATGAAGCAGTTTATGTCCACGCTGGCCATCACACATCTCAAATCCCCACTGTATTGTCCCAAAGCCAATGGCCTGGTGGAAAGGGCGAACAGGATGATAAAGGACACCATCCAGCTTGCATTGAATTCCCAGGTTCCAGTGGAAGACGCCATAAGGAAAATGCTGTGGTCATATCATACATCGCCCAATGCTGTCACGGGGGTGTCACCTTTTGTCTCTCTCAAAGGCAGGAACCCGAGTTCCAAACTGACTCCTAACTGGCTAAATGGTGGATCCCCGGTGTGGGTGGATAGAGACGTTGGGCGGGAAAAAGCTCAGAAACATCAACAAGAGTACAAGCTCAGGTATGACAGTCGTTGGGGAGCATCGAACAAAAGGTGGAGAGAAGGCCAGTGGGTGGTTGTTAAGAGGCCGTCCCTGTCCAAATCCAAGATCTCCTCATTTTCCAAACCACTGAGGATAACGCGGGTTAACAACAATTCAGTTGTCCTGGAAGACGGCGGCATGTGGAGTATGGACAACATAGCAAGTTGTCCAAGCACTACAGGTTTCAAACCCACTTATGAGATGGACCTAAGTCTTGAAACGCCCAGTAGTAGTGAACTCAAGGTGACTAGAGTACGTAAACCCCCAAGTTGGCAATCCGACTACAGAATGGGATCTTAATCTTTCCACCTTGTCTCATTCTCCCTACCCGCTGGTGTCAGAAAGGCTCCTTTCCGTAGGGTATTGGGGGGGATTGCAATTTATGTACTTCTCTATCGCTTTATATTGTGGAAACGCTTATTCATTACATTCATGTCTTTTGGAACTTTGAAATGTTTATTTCTCTCCTCTTCGCTTCTAGAGTTAGGCAATGTTATCCGAGGAGTTCATGTGCTGTGTATATTTTTCTCTGCTCCGCAGGGAGATGTGTTATAATCTGCTCCTGTTCCCTGCCCTCCTTTCCCCCCCCCCTCCTTTCCTTCGCTGTTTGGTACTGCCCAGCCTTAGAATGTTGGGGCTGAAGTTCCTGTTAGAATGTTGGCATTCTCACTACGAGAGGCTGAAGGATCTGTACAATAAACTTCCATCTCCTGACTAACCCATCTTGTGGAAGTTATTACAACACTTATTCCATAAGTACATCAGTACAGTAAGCACCCAAGGTCTCTAGAGACACTTTGGATCTCCCGCTGGCAGCATGTCCTTATGTGGTAGTCCTGGCAGGAGTCCCTCCACTACGGGCTAACCAAAAATAATCTTGGGAGGATCTGAGAAATAAAAGTGCCGACTGGCTAATCAGAAATAGAGGATTTGGGTCAACTGACATTAATAACATACTAATAGTTCGGAGGGTGAGCTGGGTAGGGCGCTCTGAAAAAAGTATTATGGGGGACTGTATTGTGATTAACTTACATAGACAAATCCTTGCACAAAATGTGTTAATCCACCAGGAAGACATCCGGGCCCCTAACACTAACATCCACTGCCTTCCACTTGACTTTTTTTATAAGTCCACCCTGGTGAGGCCTATTATCCTACCAACCCCCACAATCTTATTGGAAAAGAGATTCGCCATACTGGAGGGTTTGGATGGGACGGACTGACTGGAAACTCCCCTCCCACAGATAGTGCTGACTCAATTACTACCGTTCTCGCTATAGACCCCCCCCCCCCCGTTTATGCAATATGCAACGTTTTGGAGATTCTGAGTTGGAACATAGCAGGACTACATTCTAGTCTTTTATGCCCAGAGTGGATCTCATTCATTACTCAATATGATATTCTGATGTTGCAAGAAGCCTGGCCCATAAAAGAAGCATATATTAATGGCTTTGTTGGCTTTCACAGCCCAGCCTCCCTATCGAGCTCTGGCCGCACGATCGGAGGTCTGGCTACCTGGGTCAACATTAAAGCAGGAGGAAGCATGAAGGTTGTCAAAACAGATAACACCAATATCTTAATGATAAGATATAAAATAGGAGGCCCACTATACTTAATTAATTGTTATAATAATGATTTTACAAATGTGCCGAACATTAATTTACCTTTTTTAGCTGAGCATATTTTTGCTCTCCAAAACATTATTTTAAAATACTGGGCAACCAACGGGAATATGTATAGGAAGTGATTTTAATATAAGACTTCACTCTGCAGCAACATACGATCCACAGGTAAGAACCTCGCGCTCCAATTCTATAAAGGTTAGCGCCACTGACAACCGTCTTGATGGCAGGGGATGCGAGTTGATCTCTCTACTGGCCGCTTACGATTTAATCAATGTCATGGAAGTCACACGCACTGAGACCGATATACCTTTCACTTTTAAAGGACGAGGCCATTGCTCCACTATTGGTTATTTTTTTATTTCTTCTTTTCTTAGAGATTTTTTATCATATGGTAATGTGACCCCCCTCTAGTTTTAGCGATAACAACCCTATTGAAGCACTGGCCCACAGGCCAAAGTATAACAAGGAGATGGAGGCGCAACATCTTGGTCCCTCCGCAGATGGACTAGGGCTGAAATAGAGATCCGTAGCACCTTAATGCCTATTCCAGAAGAAAATTATTGAAAATAATTTTTTAGTACAGGCATGCCTCACTGAGTCTGAGTCTGCTAACGCTGCAGTGGTCCCTTTTGTACACCTCTGAAACGCAATAAAAAAAGAGCTTACAGTCCCAAATTTCGAACCTATCAGTAGACCACGGTGGTTCAACCAGTACTGTTCCCGTCCTAATAGCCATTCACAATGTACCCTTAAGACCATACCAACCCTACAGCTGTAGCTGAAACCTGCAAACAATACAAGTGGATACTACGTATCAGAAAAGCTGAACTAGTGACACAACAATGGGAATCATTTTTTTAAAGCCGCAAATGGGAAGAATAGCAATCTCTTTTGGTCATCAGTAAAAAAAGATGAGACAACCCAATTGCACAGACCCAAAGATTGATTTCCATATTTCTAGACGGGACTGGGAAATCATTTTTCTAAAATGTATGCCCATGTTAACTTAAACCTTGACATTTTGCCAGATCCTGATTTTAGCTTAATCCAACTGATCCTGCAGGAGGTAGAGGAGGCACTACAACAGAGTGTTCGGGTAAAGCACCAAGTCCTGACAGAGTGCCTATAGATCTTCTAAAACATAACAAAATTCTGAGTAGAGTTTTATAGAATCGTATAAACAACTGAGCACAAGAAAAAGCAATATTACATCCCAGACCTAAAGTGGGCACCATAGAGCAGTGCCTGAATCTTAAATGAATCATGTGAAAGCATACAATAGCAAGAAGTTTCCCTGTGTATCTAGCTTTTATGGACCTATCAACAGCGTTTGATAGTGTTAATCGGTCCAAGCTATGGTCTATTTTAATTTCTCTTGGCCTGGATGAAGCTTTAGTGCACTTCATAGCTTATCTGCACAGAGGAATGAAACCTAGAAAAAGGATTAATACTGATGGTGACGTCTCAGAAGATGTTAATATTATGAGAGGCGTGAGACAAGGCTGTGTTTTATCCCCGCATTTATTTATCCTGTATATTAACGATCTCCATCCCTTTGTAACTTCTATTACTACTAATACATTCTTTGGTAACTTTTATTCTATATACACCAAAACCATTTTACTTCCTGTGATGCGGAAGATAAACATTGGTGATTTTGGAGAAGCTAACAATGCACTACTCCGATTGGATGATGAAGTCATTATTAACTGTGTTACTTAGTTTCTGGAAGTTGCAGTGCCAGCTTGCAAGTCAATGTCTGCACTAGAATTTTAGCTTGCTTTTAGAGCTTCAGTATCTGTGCATTAAATTGCTGCTCTATATTTAATATGAATTCTCATTTTTATTAATTTGTCTTATGGCGATGGCAGCCTTGATTTTAGAGCAAATCATGTATATTGTTTGATTGATTTTATGGAATCTTATCATATACTTTTTTTAAATGTACTTTTATGGTCTGAAATTGTTTAAACCGAATAAAAGAAGAATTGATAGTGTCCTTCAAGTGATTTAGGTACGTTGGCAGTCAGCTTGTGCTGTCCACTGATATGATGATAAGCACTTGTATATGTTGAATGTTCGTGATTGTAGCCAAGAAAGCTAATCAGAGGTGACTTGGACACCTGATGCTACGACTCGACATGGCTTTTCTATGAATACATCGGTGACAGGCAGAAAGTGACAATTTAGATGCCAGGTGCTAAAATTAGTCATTTTTGAAAACGTATCTTGCTTGCTTTGCCTATATTGCAGCAATTTATGTTGAAAGGCACACCAGTTCTGTTTTATGGTTTATCTGGCCATCATAGTTGAGAATAAGAATTTGTGTATCACATCTATGTTCTATTTTTTGCAACATAACCAAAACATTTTTCTTTCATCTCATTTCATTCCATTTACAGAAACAAAGTTTTGATGTTTCAGCTTCCGCGGCAATGGATGCTCTACACTGGCTTCCAATTGCAAAGAGGATCCTTTTTAAGGTCCTCTTGATTACCTTTAGGGCTTTTCATCATCAAGGCCCAAAATATCTAAGCCAGGGCTTTAGACGATATAATCCAGTACGTTGTCTAAGGTCTGGGGGTCAGAATCTGCTGGTTATCCCTAAATTCAGACTGACAACAAAGGGTGGTAAATCTCTCTTTGTGTTGGGTGCCAAGGCCTGGAACAAGCTCCCCCTTTTCCTACGTTCCATGTCGGATGAAACCCATTATAGGAAAGCACTAAAAACCTGGGTATACTCTATGTCCGATTCAGCTTGCTTAGCAATGGTTTAGAGATGCAGTGTCCTGTGTGAGATGTTGTCTACCTCTTCCCCCCCCTTCTCGTACACCTGAGTTGGGTGAGCGCCAAGATACTCCCTGGAGTGATAGCAGCGCTATAGAAGTGGATTTTACATTACATTACATTACATGTTCTCATACATTGGTGTGGAATGAGGTTTTGGGATACAGAATGTCACATTTCTCCTGTTTGCTATAAGGCATGCAGGCACACCACTTATGTGGTGGAGCAAGTGGAAGATTGTTTTTCTGAACAATGCCAGTCTGTGGGACTGGTTTAAGGGATGAAAGGAAATAGTCTTTAATTTTACACTACATAAGAACCAAAGGCCAGGAGGACTTGGGCAACTTTTCGGCGCTGATGTAGGAGGAAGTAGTAAGTGTCAATGAATTTGTGTGGGTTAGAAATTAGACATGCATTTTTTACCATGCATAAGTACTATTGTGGAAACACAGAAAATGGTCCAAGTGGAGAGTGGAATTGGAATCAGCCCTGAGGAAACTGGGTGGAAGCTGTAAATTTCACCTCTAACTATTGAACTTATTAGTGATCAATATATGCTAAATTGTAATTGCAAAAGAATAGTTGTGGGTGAAAGGTAAACCACTTTAAAGTGAAGTGATCTTGATTGCCAAAGGAATTTTTTTTTTACTATGTGGCACCCTGTGTGCGCTCAACAGGGAAGCAAGTGGTGGTGGACAAAGTCACATTGGCCAACATTACTGAACAACTGTGTGCTTTAGTAGAGGCTACTTTACAATCTTGGATTTGGCCTCCGCATATCAGCAGCTCACACTGTACACAGAGAGCCAGGATTTGACATCCATAATTACACCATTGAGGGTATCAAAGTTTACGACCATGCAATTTAAACTGGTTTTTGTGATATTATAATTTCAATGGTCCATGATTTCTGGAGCAGTTCAAGATGTTGTCTCAATTTTTGGTATTGCCTTAGTTGAACATAATGCCAGAGTTAGGAATGTTATCAATCACTTTGGGGAACTAGATATAACAGTAAGGGCAGAAAGAATATATTTTCGAAAAAAATAGATTTATTTCCTGGGAAAAATGGTGTCTTAATGAGGTGTGAAGCCTAAGAAATGATGATTCAAGTAACTAAGCCACTAAAAATGAGGAAGACCTTTTGTCATTCTTACAACTGGTTTGTTGAAAGATTGGTAAAAAAACATTCCATTAGCTTAGTGCTAAAAAATGTGAAGTATGAATGGAACAATGATTGCAAATGTGCCTTTCAGATTATCAAGGAGGAATTAGGGAAGGGCATTTATCTAGGGAATGATTGCATCATCATCACTGACCAAGTTCTAAAGAGCTGGGGGTAATGTTAATCCAACAATATTTACAAATGGCAGTGGTGGTATCATTGGTAGCACATCATTCTCTATGTGCATTATATATTAGCATCATGGTATTGGTGCCCCTCAAGGTTAAAAAGCATACACCCCACTACCTAAGGTGTAGATCCACTGAGACCCGTTAGGATCTAGTGATAGTATCAGAATAATTCAATAAACCTCGGCACTCAAATCAATTTGAAATTGTTTGATAACTTTACATCTCCATACAGATGATTCATAAAATAACAGCAAACAAAGAATTTTTTTTATATAAATTTGCTGTACAATTTATTTAGAAATGACGGCACTGTATTCCAATATTGTGACACTTGACAGAATATTCTTCCCATCAGGCGTCACACCAACACCTGTTGATTCCAGTATAAAAAGGTTTTATAAAATCATCATACCTAAAGGATTATGTGAAATAATAAACTCTCTTTGTTTGGTGCTCTATTGCTTATTCTTATTGTGAGCTTTGTTTCCTGCTAATACTGCTGATGTATTAGTTATTGTTTATGTTTTGGGATAGTTTGGTACTTAACCAAAATGTTTTTTGCTTTGTACACAGGATGTGCCTTCATCTAATCTTTCTGTGTTTTGCTTCTGTTATCTAGTTTATAGTTTTCTCTTTTGGTATTTATGAAGAAAAGGAGTATCATTCCCTGCCCTCCCTCCCTTTATTACCTCATTGTATTCCATGGTTGCATTCTAATTGAGAATGCTTATGTTCGTATTCTAGAAGCATCAGTTGCTCCCAGGGTCAGACTGGGATCCGAAACCAGCCCTGGCAAAGAGCTCAGCTGGCCCCGGGCAGCGGGGCTGGAGTGGAAAGCTTTGTGCCGCTTTTGTTGCTGGGGGCTGGCCCCAGAAACAAAAGTGGCCCCCAGGGTCTAAAATTGCCCCCTCCCCCCACCCTGGTGGCCTACCAGGGAAATGCCCGGTGTCCACTAGGGCCAGTCCGACCCTGGTTGCTCCTAGGCTCTGGCTAGGGTGCGCTGGAATATCCACAACCTACCTGTGTTTGGAGTCATTTCTGCAGGTTTTCATAGTTTCTGTTTAATATCTGCTACTGGGGTTGTTTTGTGGTGCTTTTTAAGAGTTAGTGCTGTTGGAAAATGTGTGACAGCCAAGTATTAAGCACATGTTTGCTATGATGGATATATGTGATTTGTTTTATCTAATGTTTTCTGTTGGTTGTTGGACTACCCTGCAAGATGAAAACATATTTACTTAAGATTTGTGATTCAAACGTTGGGTTTTGGGGTACGAATAAACATTGTAGAGAGCAGTTGCAGTGTTGCAGAGGACTATTTTTACAGTGGTGCTATTTAGAGGTAGTACAGATAGCTGTTTGATAGGAATGAGTGGTTAGGTTAATTAGGCGAGTCTTTAGTTGGCAGGCATTTGTACTGCTTCTTAAGATTCCATAGTTCTCGCAATAGTGGTCTTCGGACCCAGGGGTCCAACCTAAACCTGCATTACACCCCTGTCAGGGTTTACCTGCTCTTTGTACCCTATAATCCCTAGAAGTGACTGCCGTACCCTTGTGTATTTCAGCCTTTCAGGCCATTCCAGTGGGTAGTGGAGTGTCTCCAAATGGTGGGAGCATGGCTAATGCAACCACTGTGTCTTCACTAAAAGAGAGGGGTTATTCAGGAGGAGAGTACTGATGGGAAGGGGGTATTTCTTTTTATTTTGCTTGATTAATTAAAACCATTGCATCCAATGTAATATAAAGGCCAGTTGGGGAGGAAATAGTTTTTCCTATTGTGCAGAGAAAGCCTGGAACAGCCTGCCGGCGCATATCAGGAATGCCGAGGAGCTCCTCTCTTTTAGAAAGGGGCTGAAGACTTGGCTATTTAGGGAATAGGCCCCTCGTGCTCCAGGGAGTCAGTGTGCAGCGCCAGGACACCCTTGGGTATAAGTGCGCTTTATAAGCTCATATTAATAATAATACAATACATTAACGATAAAATCAAAGAACATTGCACTAATACAAGAATTACAAAGTTTAAAATAAACTGCTTTGTGTTATACATAAAAAACTTTAAATTATTCTCGGAAGTACTTGCATCCCTGACACAGTTAATGCTCAGTCTATAAAAAGTTTGATAGGATCTTTCTATTTAAGCTGACAAGATGTTCCCGTGCGACAAACAACGGCACCCTGTTGCCCCCGATTGTGACGTCCTGATGCCATTATAAGAAGACATTGTGTAGCATTACGGGGCTGGCTCAAATAGTGTCCAAAACCATTGTACGGGCTAGATCTTAACTGCTGAAAATAGGTTTTTTCAGTCGTAATGCTGTTAAGTCAAAAAAAATTGTAAGGCGGCAGTTTAGCTGTACTAAAATTGGATTAAAGCACAGCATAACTGCCTGCCTACAGGACCTTACTCCGTGCTGGTTAAAGAATGGTTTTAACAAAGTTTTCCGTATGTTCTTTAGCTTGTTACAGATACATATGATGTGAATGAGATTCTCCGTGCCACAAGCACACAGACGGCAAGGCTGGCCTCCTCCTCTTCTTTCTGATGGGAAGGGACTCTCTTGGAGTAAATTGATACTTTTATAGAAGACATGGAAAACTGGTAGGCTTCCTTTGCATCACAAATCACTGTGTTGCATGCTCTGCACCAGGGAGGCTTTCCATGGCTGGAGCTTGGACGTTTCCATGCATCCTCCATGGATTTTGCTGCATTCCACAATGAGTGGTAGACCTGGTAATGCGTCAAAAGGCTATGCCTCCCCAGGTGAGGAGTACGAGGAGGAATATATTTATTTCTCCATGTTACTTCTTCTTTCTATGGGAGTTTCATTCTGCAGCACACATAGAAAGAGGAAAATGCCTCACAGGATTGCGTTTGTGCACGAAGGTGTCCCTTCTGGCACAAAAACAATACTCCTCAGAACTCATGGCCCCTTGCACCATGGTGCACAGGTGCCTGAGTTGCGCTAGGCAGCCCATTGTGTGCCTGTGTAAGGAAAGGATAGGAATGCGCTGTACATTTTTAAATGTGGCCCCATCCAGTCTTTTCCATATCATGCAGAGCAGCGCAACAAGATGACTTCCTGCGCTGCATGATTTGTACATAGATATGTCCCTATGTATGCGCAGTTCTTCTCACTCATGGCTGAGAACTCTACAGATGAGAGACAGGACAGACATAAAGAGAGATCGCTTCCTGTTCCTTTGTGATTTGCATTGATTAGGGTTTGAAACAGTACTATAGGAGTGCTACTTCACCTACTCATACATATATTTTATGAAATGGCCGCTAACTCTTTTGAGAGCTAAGTTGGGTGAACTTTGTTCACAGCTCATGCGCTGTTTGGAAAACCACAGCTTGGGAACATACTCAAAAGGAAGCCACGTGGCTACGTTTTTAAAGAAATAACTCTGGTGGGGGCAAGAAGAATGGCCACGCATGTTCCTTGAAATACACATACACAACGCATAACATTGTGATATGGCCGAGGAATCTTCAAGAAACAAGCGAGTGCTCTGGATAATTCTTATAAAATGAGAGATGCTTCTAATGTTTCAAGGATGCATCTTAAAATCAGTCTTACGCTGATATTTGCACTGACAGTAAGGTAAAAATTTGGTTTTACTTTTATGGGTCAATGCACATTTAGTTTGTGCAATGGTTGTTTGTGTAAATGTCACTGGAAAATTACAGAGGACGTGTGCAAAATAGTCAAGAAACAGTGCTAAAATGTCCCGACGCCGATGCAAGTTACATATCTTAGCCATGAGTTAATTTGAATATTTAGTCTAGTTAGTTATAAGAAATACATTACCGTGCCTTGCTTGTTGACTGCAAATGCATATACTGCTAGTTAATTAATGATAAGGAGTTTTCATGGTAATTTCTTTCTTGAATGTATTCCATGGTGGATAATTAACTTGTCTGCTGCTTGCTATTATCCTAATTTTCAAAAGTGCTTACTTTTGTATTGCACTACATTGCACTTGTTTTCTAATATTTCTGCCACACAAGTGTTTTTTTCTCTTGCAGTTGCTTATCTATTCCACCTCCTATGCAATAATTGCTGGGATGTTGTTGGTAAGAGGCTTATACACGTGTATGTGACAAGAGGCTATCGAGCAGTGAACCAGCTGTTACAGATAAAAACACAATAGTTCTAACGCAAAGGACACATTGAACTTTACGACTTTTCTGATTCTTGTGTTTTTATTTTAACGTTGTCTTTTTGCATTAGCCTTTTCCTGGACAAATAAATTATGAATGTTTGACTAAAAGAATCACTCATTTTCACACTCGGTATTACTTTGCATTGCAGATTTTAACAGCAGAATGTCCATTTCAATTTTTTTTAAAGGTGTAGCTGGCTATCTTTGGAATCAGGAAACTTGAACCACTGAATTCTCAACAACTCATACTTCAAGGGCACATATTCACAAACTGCACTTTGTAGTACATTTAGTATCACTCCAGTAGTACTTCTTGTGCATTACAAAAGCATTTTCCAGTTATAAACTCTGGGATTTTGATAATTGCAGTGTTTGTAATTACAAAAATCCCCAGTAAAACAGGACTGATGTAGCGCAAAATCCATTTTCATTTGTAGGGGTGCATTATAATCACACGCATAGACTACATCCGCATATAATCTTTTGTCGTGTTAACCTAAGTGTTAGGAACTTGTAATGTAATAACATGAATGTGATGTGTTTTGGCCAAAATGTAGAATACGTGAATGTGGAAAATCAAATGTAACCAGCGGAATATATTCACTGAAACACCAGTGTTGTGCAATTGACAATCATTTTATCATTGAATGTGCTTATTAGTCATGTCGTTTTATATGTAAATGAAATTATTAACTGTATGTGTCTCAGTTTCTATATAACTTCATAAAGCTCTTGTTCCATTTCTGTTATGTTAGCTGAATTTTGTGGGTCTGAAATGCATTATTCCCTGGAAGCTCTTACATTAGAATTAATAGTTTAATTTCATGTGCATGTCAGATTCTGTCCTTTCTCATGTTTATTATGTTGCAGGTGGAAGAAGTGCCCTTGTTAGTTAGAATATTTTCTTTGTTTTAGGAGTTAGGAAAGGAGAGAAGAGGACATATTGGGAGCTAATGCTGATAAGGAGAAATGTTGTATTTTCTCACTAGTCAATCAAGGTCATCGATCGCCTTCCTGTGGAAAACTACCTATGAGAATGTGGCCTGATTGGATGGCGTGACCTGAAAGGAATCATGAGAACACACCTGTGATATGAGATTATTGCAAGTAGGGAAAGAGCCCCACTTCTTCTCTGCCTTTTCGAGACGGAGCATCCTAGAACAAGCTCTGTCTCAGTAGCTTTATGCTACGCGACCCAACTGAGGTGGAGAGACTTCTGAGAAAGACTCCACACGCTGACACCTTAATCTGTCCTGCCCCAAAGAATGCTTAAATAGGGATGTCACGTTAGTGCTAGTGTACGATGGATAGATTAATGCTTCATCTCCATCAAACCTCCATGCAAGGGAACTTCGATTCCTATTTCTTGGTCTTTTGTATCCTGAATGTCTTATGCCTGTTGCGCCGTCCCAACCTTATTTGTAGATTTGTCTTTATGTTGGTTCCAATGTACCTCTACACCCTTGTCTTGAAGTGTCTGTATGCCCAGTTGTTTTTGGCTTTGTAATAAATTAACTAACTTTATTTAGTAGTCTGTGAATATTATTGGCCTAGAGAACTGAAAGTGAGCTGGTTGACATAGTTTTTTTTTGTGTATTCCTTTTATTTGGTTTTCATGCATACCTGTGTTAGGACAACATTGTTAGCAATTGAAATGTACACAGTAGCTTGTGCATGCATTTGGATAAATTATCATTTCAGCAGTGGACATTGTTATATTCTTGTATACTTCTCTAATATGTTGCTCTTGTTTTAGTCTATGATAAAGGATGTGGCTTCACTGTTTATTGTTACAGTTAGCGCTCTAGCCTCTGGCTAGAGCGCGATCGGCATTGCGCGACTTGCGCTCACGTCGACGGATGTGAGCGCGTATATATAATTAAAGGGGCGGGCGAACTCTCGGCAGTTCGCGCCCAACGGCAATACCGAGTCTGTCTCTTATTCACGCGCTGCGCGCGCGGGGCCCCGATAACGCAGCTCGGCCCTCCCCCGCCCCTACTGTTGAGCAGGGGTGTACAACAGAACACTAGGGTGTACAACGGAACATTTATGTTACAGCTGTATTTGATGTCTGTCCTTGGCATTGATGTGTGTAAGACTAAATTCTGCAATGGGGAGTGTAACTAAACTGGGGAGTGGAACAAAACTAGGGTTACACTGTGTATGAAGAAATGTAAGGTACTAGGTGTAGATGAGCATAGCTGAGAGTTTTAGTTTATGGCTACCATGAAAAAGGCCGCAAGAGAGTGTGCATCGGTAAGGTTGTAGCCCTGGTACTCATATATGCCCTGTATCCATGCAAACTGGTTGACATAGTTAATGCATTTCTCTCCCACTCATGCTGAGAAAAAGTAGCATTGACTCGAGGTTCTAGAGCAGATCTAGAACATGCTTGTTTGGCTCCATCAGGACCTTCTTTTTATCACACTTTGATAAAAACAAATCTTGAAGGAAAGGCTGCCCATGCAAATCTCAAGCGACAGACACAAAAAATATTCTGCACAGGTACAGCTTTTTAGAAATTCCTTTTGTAAAACGTTGCTTATGGTGAATTTAGCACAAGGGGCGCACCGAAATCAACTCTCAAACTCTAGAGGCAGGTGGCACTGCTTTTATTACTTGTCAGGATAGTCCTAAATAGCGTAGGCTATGAAATGTGGGTGAGTTTATGTTAAAGAGCTCCCGTAATCAAATATTCAGTTATGGTTGTTCTTGACTCTTGCTTTAACTATTCCGTTTTTATGCCAGCGGGGAGCAAGCCAAGAGGAGGTTGTTTGAGGGAAATAAAGACACATTTTGGCCTGTAATCACGAACTGCACAAATTAAGATAGGGTAGGCATGAAAGAGTTAAGAAAAAGAGGGAGGTGGCTGAAAGGAGAGCTGGTGTTTCGTCTGAGAAAATACTGTGACAGAAGCGAGATGAAAGCGAGTGGTTTGCTGTGAGATTTAACTTGTTCCAGAAACAGAGTTTGGTACAGAGCTTGATGTGTGGTGAACAAAAGCGCAGAAGCAGGACGCCATAAACACAGAGCAAAGGTACGGACGTTTTCACACCGGCGAATTAATTAATCGATCACCAGCAAAAGACGCAACGCTGTTTTTCAGCAGCATGTGGCATTTTTAAGTAAAACTGAATGATTGTTTTCTCGCTGTGATGTTGTTTCTGTAGAACTGTCTCTGGAAGTGTGGCTGTCACACTATGCAGCCATAACGCTGTTTAAACTTTCAAGAGAATAAATGTCAAATGGTAACAGGCGTAGCTATCAAAAGCAGCAGGTGCAGTGGCACCGGGGTTGAGGAATCTGAAGGGCTTACGAATGCCCAATTATTGCTGTTTCTAACCGACAAGCCAGGAGATTGGACATTCTTCCTTATTTCTTTACGACCCAGAGAACCCTTACTATACCACTGACACCTACATTTGGAAGAGACATTCCTTTGTACAATTGGAAAAATTGTTTAGAATTGACATACTTAATATATTCTTGACCGACAAGTTAAAATCCTAAATTTAAATTTCTTTTAAAAAGTTTGCCTCGTCACTTATTCACTAACTAGTCACCAAATACTGTTAGAAAACTACGACCATCTACTGCTTTGAAGGGGCAAAGCACGTGCTGCAGGAGGGCTAGCACAATCAGTCAGGCACACAGACACACACACACACATGCACAGACGTTAACTGGTTATGTTTCTCCGTAGCACATACGCATTGACAGAGTCTTTTTGTGAAACTTATTTTATTGTGTAAGGTTGAGCATCGTAAATTTTTACAGAAATAATTTCATGATTCATAAATAGAATATGTCATAAAACACTGGATTAAATCGCATATTCTAATGGAGTAAATCTCTAACAGGTGACACACAAGAAAAAGAAGTCCAATCATCCATCAAAGTTGAGAAGTTGTTTTTTGTTGTCCCTTTTCCATTTCGACGTTTAGAATGGCAGCTTCCATTTCATAAAAGTAACACATAAGTATCTACCAGCTACCAACTGAGTGTGGGTGTTTACTTTTACATTCTCGTGCAGTACAAAGTACAGCAATTCCGATCCCAATAAAACCAAATCCCATGTTTCACTGAGCAATGCTCAGCTCTATACCAAACATAATATTAATGTTAAGCTCTGTTGGACTTGGCCCTTCTGGCAGGTTCACCCCTGAACTTTTTGCTTTTACTGGTGACCTGGTAGTAGTGATTTTTGGTTTCTGCGCACTTTCCCTGTGTCCCAGAGTAAAGTGCGTGCGCTCTGGGTTACATTGAGTGAGACTGACCTGCCCTCCCATAGGAATGCATGGGGAATGTATGTGTCCCTGGTAGTTCCTGATGCGTGGGGTGTGCAGGGTCGAGTCTGGTATGTGCGGACTCGTGTGATTAAATGCTGCGCGATGATGTGTGCGGCGTGCATGTAGCTAGTGTGGAAGTGCCGCTTCTAGACGCTGGCATAAATGTGCAGTGACTGCCTGTCGCGTGATTGGCTGGCTGAGGTCATGTGACGGGCTAGGGAATCCCCAGAGTCAGGATGGGTCTACCCCGGTGGTGATTGGATAGAGCTGCAGGTGGATGAGTGGGAGGAGTACACCTAGGACCTGAATAGGGCTGGGCTTTCCCCACACAATGCTGGCTCCGCCCCCTGTGGTGCGACTGATGACCCTGGCCTGCTCTGTGAATAGGGAGAGGGGCTGAGCAAAACAAAGTGCTCAGGAACCAGTTGTATCTGGTTCGCCCCTTCCCTGCACCTTTGAGAACAAAGGGATTTGGTGTATAAAAGAGGGGCTGTGACCCCATGAAAATGTTCTTGCTCTGTCTTGAATCTACCAGGGGCGTGCTGCTGGCGGGGCCCAGGAGGGACCGCCATGGGGGCTACCTCCCTGCTGGAGGGCCCTGTGTGCTGGCCCCTGGGCCCAACCTTGTCCCCTGGATGCCTTCAGGACCTTCTGGACCCTTGTGACTTTCCTTTTACCTTGCCAAGGCTTGATGCTGGCCTGGCGCCCTGGGAGCGCTTTATTTTCCCTGCAGCAAGGTGCTTTTCTGGTCCTGAACATAGCACCTGGAGAGCGCTTTATTCCCCCAGAGAGAGGAGCTGGAGCTATGCAGCGTTGCGCTGCTACGAGCGAGAGAGGGAATCCTCAGCGTAGGGATTCCCCCATGATGCGTGCTTTCGCGGGTGCCCACCCCGCTTGTGACTTGCTTCGTGTGAAATTCGCGGGTGGCCACCCTGCATTTATCGTTATTTAGTGGGTGCCCACCCCACATGGCTGCCTCTTTTTTTATATTTGAATAAGTGGGTGCCCACCCCGCTGTACGTGGTCATGTAGGAGGGAGCCTACCCCTCATTGCTGCCGAAGATTGTCGCTGCTGCCCGCGGCCCGCCTGGTTGTGGGCGGGGCCACGGGACGGAAGCGGTCGGCGCGACGTGATGACGCGGGGCTCCCATGCTGGAGGGAGAGCCCCGCGGTGGCGGCCGAAGTACGGAGGAGAGCCAGGATGCGGCGCGAGCAAAGCAGGGCCCCCACGAATGGTGAGAGCCCTGCTGTGCCCACCTACTCCAGAAGACGAGGAATGCATACCGGGGCTCCCGTGAGCTGAGGGAAGCCCCGCGTATGCTGAAAGAGAGTGACCGGGTGAAGCAGAGTCCCCGCCCAGAGGCCCGGTGAGTGAGGGCTCAAAGGGGGGGGCGAGAGAGAGGCACCAGTGCCGGTGCCGACTTCCTGGGCGGCCCCGTCTAGCAGCGGGCCGCCCCAACAAAGGGGCCATCATGTTTATTTTGAGAGCCTGCGTGGCTCCAACGAAGGGCACATTATTGTTGAAGGGCTCAGAGGAGCCCGTGCTGTCCCCAGTGTAGCTTGTAGAGTCCAGAGGGACTCCAACGGGACCGCCATATTTGTTTTAGGGCCCGAGCGAGGCTCCAGCACCTTGGGGGCATGGTGGTTCTCAGAGCCTAGGTGGCTCCAACGTTTTGAACACAATTTCAAGGGCACAGATGTGCCAGGCCCCTGCTTCAGCGTGGTATTTCGCCCCAACGGGGGCATTATTATTTTAGAGCCAGAGAGCTCCAACGCTTGGGGCCATAGTTATTCACGGAGCCAGTGCGCTCCAGAGGGGCTACTTATTTCCAGAGCCAGATGGCTCCAACGCTGGGGGTATACCTACTTTAAAAGGAGCCAGAGGAGCCCGTCCCTCATGATTAACTTTCCCAGCTGCGCTGCACTTAGTGCCAGCTGCAGCGTTTAGGCCCTGTTCTTGTCCCCAGATGCCCAGCAAGTAGTGGGCAGCTGCTACGTTTAGGTTTTGGCGCAACCTGGACTATAATGTGATTTTGGTGCTAGGAAATGTACTGTGTAGTATGTTTTGCGCACCCTGTGTTCATGCTTATGGGGTTAGGAAATGTACTGTGTATAGTATGTTTTGCGCTCCCTGTATTTTATACCTCTAGATAGGATTTCTGCCTAGGAGGTTGTTTTACCTGTTTAGGTTGATGTTAGGGAGATTGTACTTCCCTGTGCGATGTGCGCCCCTAGTATAGTTATACTTAGGTGGTTAGGTCTAATGCGTGAGACTTCTGAGAAATTGCATAATGTGTTTATGCCCCTGTGATGGATGCAGGATAGGTTTTATACCTGATGCTAGTGTGATGACGCTGAGGTCATTATTGCGCCAGTAGTTACTGGTTGTGCTCTACAGTTACTTTGTGTTTCCATTGGTATATGTCTACATTTACTATTGGTGATTTGTGCTAAGTTCTAAAAGTGCTAATTCCTGACAGTGGTCCATGTGGCCCTGTCCCCTGTACATATAATCCCTTGTAAATTCTGCCCATGCCTGTTGGCACATTGAAAAGTGTGTGTTTTTATCTAATGTGTTTTGGTATAATACAAAGGCTATTTTTATATAATACCTTGTGTGGAGTTTCCTTTGTGGTGGGCCTTGGGTGTGGTTGCTGGGTGCGCGCGCAAACGCTTTACACATCGCCTCCGGGATAAGCCTGACTGCTCGTGCCAAGCTACCAAGGGGGTGAGCAGGGGTTATCTTTGGCGTGTAACTCCCCAGCCCTGACTAGAGTGGTGGTTTCTGCCTGGCTTTGGCGCAAGCCCTAGCCAACCAGAAATCCCATTTCTAACAAGCTCCATGGTGAAGTTCAGACTATCTTGCAGTAGTTACCAGATATGTGCACGTCAGCATCCTCCCTCTGATAACGTGGGCATTTTGAACACCCTTTTCCCTTCCACTTGGATATCTTATTTTGGGATTAGCATACTAACTGTTTCATATTGCTGTAATTTGAGTCTAACGCATATCAATACGGAGCCTTTGTAAATGTTTATTTAACTTCCCATGAATTTACAGCAATCCCAATCTTAGAAGACCATCTATCTGCTAGGCCTCCCAATTCATCCACTCTTAAAGAGGATAGTGCACCATAGAATTAATTAGCGGTGATTTTAGTCTTTATCTAATAAACAAGTTCTAGCAAATCATTTCTTTCTAGTTTTATATTTACATACTTGTTATGTCGGAAATCATCCAAGATCTGCAGGTTTTTGGAAAAACGATATTGCAGAAGGTCAAACTTTTTTGGAAGATCCTAAAATGTTCAATCTTGAAAATGTTAAAAACAAATGATTTATAAAGAGTTGACCAACATTCATCAAACCATTCTAAACTCACTTATAACACGTTGGATCGTGAAAGATTAAAGGAAAGGGAAAAAGTTCCTAAAATAACACGTATTAATTAATTGCAGTGATTTTATAACTTTTGCACCACTCTGTTCATATTTTATAAGCTTCCAGGATGACCTTAAATTTTACTCTTTTAAAATTTTGGGGTCTGAATGTCGAGAAAGATGCCACCCCCAGCGATGGACCCTGAAGCCAAAAATAAAGTACTTTAGTGTCACCTTTATCTAATTAATAACAAAGAACTGTATGAATCGATTGGCTCTTTATGCTCTTTGATATCCTAAAATGAAGCTGCTGATCATGAAATCCAGTCTCCGCAAATGAGAATGTGGAACGTATATTAGAATCGCTATAAACAGATATAAAACATTTGGGAAAATGGTAATTTTATCAATATTACATGGGCCTACAAAACTTCTAGGTTCCGATACCATTGATGTATCTTTACAATATATTGTTTTTTCACTCGTCATAATTTAACTGAACTATGTGCAGTATGCAGCTAGAGATTTTGATTCCTAAATTTGTGTAGCTGTTAGTGATCGTTTTATCTTTGCCCTCTAAATTATCATTTAATAGCATCTGTGTTTTATTTCTGTGCAATTGGCCAAAATCAGATGCTTCTGCTTCAGTCTATGAGGTTGCCTGCTTAGTATCCGAAGAATAAATAAAATTGTCTGGAAAGGCAGTGATTTTCACCTTTATCCCATTAATATTAATAGGAGTGATATCCTTGTTGTTCTTTATTTTGGTACAAATAGGGTTTAAGATAAATTGTAAACAGTAAAGGCCATACTGGGTAGCCCTAGCCTTGTGCCTCAGAGGATTGGGAATGGATCAGAATTTACGCCGTAGAATATGATCTTGGCGTGTATTTTTTGATAAAGCCATTGAACCAAATTACACACTATTTGATCACCTATCTTTCTCATATTGGCCAATAAAAACTGCCATCAAACTCTATCAAATCCTTTTTTGCCATCTAAGAGGATCATACTAACCTATTTGTTTAACATGCTGGCGGCATCAAATAGAGATATTACTGTGTTTGTTTGAATGGTATTACTTCATGAGGGTATAAAGCCATGCTGTTGCAGACAGACAAGCAATCTGATAACTCAATCAATCAATCAATCATAGGCATTTGTATAGCGCACTGCTCACCCGGAGGGTCTCAAGGCGCTGGGGGGGGGGAATGCTACTGCTCGAACAGCCAGGTCTTGGTTGCTTCCTGAAGGCGAGATGGTCTTGCGTTGTCCAGAGGTGGATGGGGAGGGAGTTCCATGTCTTGGCTGCCAGGTAGGAGAAGGATCTTCCTCCGGCGGTGGCTCTGCGGATGCGGGGGACGGTGGCGAGAGAGAGGCTGGCGGAGCGGAGCTGGCGGGTGGGCTTGTGGAAGGTCAGGCGGCTGTTGAGGAACTTGGGGCCCAGGTCATGGAGGGCCTTGTGTGCGTGGGTGAGGAGTCGGAACGTGATTCTTTTGTTGACGGGGAGCCAGTGCAGGTCTCTCAGGTGTCCGGAGATGTGGCTGTGTCGGGGGATGTCCAGGATGAGTCGTGCTGAAGCGTTCTGGATCTGTTGGAGTTTCTTCTGGAGTTTGGCGGCGGTGCCGGCGTAGAGGGCGTTCCCATAGTCCAGCCGACTGGTGACGAGGGCCTGGGTGACCGTCTTCCTGGTCTCGGTGGGGATCCACCGGAAGATCTTTCGAAGCATGCGCTGGGTGTTGAAGCATGAAGACGAGACGGCGTTGACTTGTCTGGTCATCGAGAGGGAGGAGTCCAGGATGAAGCCTGGGTTGCCTGCGTGGTCCGTTGGCTTGGGGTGGCTCCCAGGGCGGGGGGCCACCAGGAGTCGTCCCAGGCGGAGGGTGATGATCCCAGGATGAGGACCTCCGTCTTGTCTGAGTTCAGTTTCAGGCGGCTGTTCTTCATCCATTCGGCGACGTCTTTCATCCCTTCGTGTAGGCTGGCTCTGGCGGCGGCCGGGTCGCTGGTGAGGGAGAGGATCAGCTGGGTGTCGTCGGCGTAGGTGATGATCTTGAGGTTGTGTTGACGTGCGATGGTTGCGAGGGGGCTCATGTAGACGTTGAAGAGGGTGGGGCTGAGCGTAGACCCTTGTGGAACGCCGCAGATGACTTCGGTGGCCGCTGACCGGAACGGGGGGAGGCGGACTCTCTGGGTTCTTCCGGCGAGGAATGAGGTGATCCACTCCAGGGCCTTCTCCTGGATGCCGGTGTTGTTCAGGCGCTGTACTAGGGTGCGGTGGCAGACAGTGTCGAACGCTGCGGAGAGGTCCAGGAGGATGAGGGCCGCAGTTTCCCCGTTGTCCATTAGGGATCTGATGTCATCTGTGGCTGCGATGAGGGCGGTCTCCGTGCTGTGGTTGGCTCGGAAGCCGGATTGCAAGTGGTCGAGGGATCCGTTGGTCTCGAGGAAGGCGGCTAGCTGTCTGTTGACGGTCTTCTCGATGACTTTGGCAGGAAACGGGAGGAGCGAGATGGGGCGGTAGTTCTTGAGGTCAGAGGGGTCTGCAGTTGGTTTCTTCAGCAGGGCACTGATCTCGGCGTGTTTCCAGCACTCCGGGAAGGTGGCGCTGTTGAAGGAGCCGTTGATGATGTCGCGGAGGTGGGGTGCGATGATGTGGTCGGCCGTGTTGAAGATGTGGTGTGGGCAGGGGTCTGTAGGGGATCCGGAGTGGATGGTGTTCATTGTGCGTGTTGTGTCTTCGGTGCTGACTGGGGTCCAGGTGCGGAGGATGGCGGTGGGGGGCATCGGTTCGGTGGTGGGGTTCGTGGTTGGTGGGCCGAAGCTGTTGTGAATGTTGGTGATCTTGTCGTGGAAGAAGGCTGCGAGGGAGTCGCAGAGGTCTTGCGAGGGAGTGATGTCATTGTTTCCGGCGTCGGGGTTGGAGAGCTCTTTGACGATGCTGAAGAGTTCCTTGCTGTTGTGGGTGTTGTTGTCCAGTCGTTCCTTGAAGGCTGTCTTCTTTGTGACGCGGATCAGTTGGTGGTGTTTGCGGGTGGCGTGTTTGAGGGCCGTCATGTTGTCTGTGGTCTGGTTGGTGCGCCAGGTGTTCTCCAGGGAGCGGCAGTTCTTCTTGGAGGTGATGAGCTCGTCGGTGAACCAGGAGGCTTTCTTGCTGCCGCGTCTGCTGGGGGGGTTCTTCTTCAGTGGTGCGAGGGCGTCTGCGCAGTTGGTGATCCACTGTGTGAGGTTATTGGCGGCTTCGTTGGGGTCCGTTGAGCTGGTGGGGGGGTTCTGGATGAGGAAGGTGGTGAGCTGGTCGCCGGTGATCTTGTTCCAGCTCCTGCGGGGGGCTTGTTGAGGGTGGTGGTGTGTCATCGTTTTACTGAAGCTGAAGTGGACGCAGCTGTGGTCAGTCCACTGGAGATTGGTGGAGTGGCTGAAGGTGACGTATTTGCTGGATGAGAAGACTGGGTCAAGCGTGTGGCCGGCGTAGTGGGTGGGGGTGGTTACCAGTTGCTTGAGTCCGAGGTTGGCCAGGTTGTCCAGCAGAGCAGTGGTGTTGCGGTCCTTGTTGTCCTCCAGGTGGAAATTGAGGTCCCCCAGGAGGATGTAGTCGGTGGAATTGATGGCGTGCGGGCTGATGAAGTCTGTGATGTCTTCGCTGAACTGTGTGCGTGGTCCCGGTGGTCTGTAGACGAGGGTGCCTCTGAGCGTGGTCTTGGGGTCGGTGTGTATCTGGAAGTGGAGGTGTTCGGAGGAGGTAAAGGTGTCATCGGAGTTGGTCGTGATGCGGATGGTGTTCTTGTGGATGATGGCGATGCCTCCTCCTGTCTGGTTGACGCGGTCCTTCCTGGTGATTTTGTAGCCTTCCGGGACGGCGATGGCGACGTCGGGCGCTGAGGAGGCGTTCATCCAGGTTTCCGTCAGGAAGGCGATGTCTGGTGCTGTCGAGGAGGTTCCAGAGTTCGACGGCATGCCTGTGAACGGAGCGGGTGTTGAGCAGGATGCACATCAGGTGTTTGTTGCTGGGGCTCGGTTTAGCAGGTGCGGTGTTGGGTTGGAGGCCGGTGAAGCGGCAGGTCAGGCAGGTGAAGGGTCCGTGGGTGCGTCTCGGGGTGGCTCGGTAGCAGGCGGTGTTTCGGCCGGCGTTGAGTGCGTGGAGGGTTTTGGCGTCGTAGATGTGCAGGGTGTGCTGGCGAGGGCGAGGACCAGGGGGTCTGGTGCTGGGCGCGGTCCAGGCACGGACGGGCGCAGACGGGCTTACCTTTGGCGCACCTTCGGCGGTCAATCGGCGCTTTCCGCGCTCTGGGGGCGTCATAAGTAAGGAGCCGGGAGGAAGGAGCAGCTGGGTGGCGGGAGCGGGGCGGCGAATGGAATCACAGGGGGGGCGGGGCCGCAGGGAGGCAGCGGCAGGAAATTCCAAGAAGCAGCGGGCAGTGGGAAATTCCCAGGAGCAGCGGGAAATTCCCAGGAGCAGCGGGCAGCGAGTGAAGGAATCTGCAGGCAGGAGGCGGCAAAGGCAGGCAGGAGAGGCAGCAGTGAGTGGGGCGACCAAGCCCTGTGGAGGGCTGAGCGGTCACCTGAGAAGATGCGGTTAGCTAATATTTGAGAAACTATTTTAGAACTGGAATTGAGTAGTGATATCCGCCAGTATGATTATCTTTTGTCTGACAGTTTTCCTTTTTTAAAAAAAAAAATGCTTCTCTGATAGATTTCCAGTTGTCAAGTATATCCAGCCCGTGATTGAAATGAGTATTCATTTGAAAAGAGATGGGAGCCAGGTGATCTATGAATGCCTTGTAAAATTCTGCCAGAATACACTAATTACTTTTCACTTTTCCAGATGGTAAGTCCAGTGGAAAGTCACCATGCAGAGAACTAATCTGCATTTTATCTAGCTGATTTATGTTGACTTTGCTCAGGTATAATCAGTATCATTGGGAGAAGAACATGCCAGCTCATTATTGTATATTTCTTGATAGTAGATCTTAAACAGCCGAATCAGTTCCATAGCTTGCTTGACCATGTGTCTCTCATTATCCTTAATGTTTGTCATAGCTGTCTTCCTCTGTTTTTCCTTAGTTTTATAAGCCAGAATGTTTCCTATTGACTCCCCATATTCATATTTAAGCCTCTTATTGATTTTAAATGTATTGGTTGCTTTTTCACTAATTGTTTGGCCAATATGGCTTCTACACTCTGCCAGACATAAAAAGAAGTCCCTTTCCCCTAAGTTGTGGCGCTGAGTAATCTGCCATGAACCTTTTGTAGAGCTAATAGCTCTGCAAACATTTTTTTTTCCTTCTTACATAACAACCTATTCTTATTGACTACAAACACAATAATCACTTGTCCGAAATAAGCGTTACGAGCATGCCAGAGAGTATTATTCAAAGTTGTGTCTATATTGATCCTCCAAAGTATAAAATTCAGTATTCAACATCAAGGGGCAGGGTGTGCTCAAATCTGCAGTGCCCACACCCATCCATCAATAAAGTATCCTTTATGATTAATGACAAAGGATTATTATCAGAAGTGATTTAAGGACAGATTTCCATTGGAGTATTGGAGACAATGGTGGCTGTCAGGGAATGAGGGTGGGGGACAATGGGGAGACAAAACATATCAACCAAAAAAATTACCTCCTCTTGGCTGCTTCCATCTCTCCTCCATAGTTGCTTTGCTGATGAGTCCCAGAAGCACACATACTCCATTAAACCAATCACAACACTGCAATTCAGCGTTGTTATTGGTCTGGGTGCCGTCGTTCAGCTTTCAGACGGGGACTGGGAGCCTGGCATGTTCCGCATCCAAGTTGTGTATTACAGACCGGTGGAGAACATGCTCAGTGTGCATGATAGTTTGGCCAACCCAAGACAGCCGGTTAAACCGTTATGTGCACTTAAGTGCATGAACCACTCCTCCTCCTGTGGTACCAGCCCCACAGATGGGGGGGGGGGGCATCCTAACCCAGCCCCATTGCTTGATAAAATAAAATTACAAAAACAATGTTATCATCATTTTATTTTTCCTTGTTCCTGCTCTGAGAGCAGTGGGGCGACGCTCCTCCGCCTTAGTGGAGGAGCCACATTTGATTGGAGATGATCTTTTATACAACCAGGGCCATATCTATATGGGAATAATGTTTAAACACTATAAAATAATTTATATCCTGGCTCATCCCCTTTGAATGTCCACCATACATCTAACACAGTATGAATCTGCGTTAAATTTTGTATTGCCTTCCAAAATCTTTGATATCAGTGGATAAGTGAAGTGCTTGGTGGAATCAATTTTGTAGTCAATTACACAATTAAAATCACCTACGCAGATTATCTCCCCAACCAAGTCACCGACTCCAAGGCAGGTGTGTTAAACATGTGTGGGTTGTCTGTATTGGGGTCAGAGACAACACATATACTATAAGTAATGTGTCTGAATTCAAAGTGCACAATGACCCAACTCCCAGATCTGTCAACAGTTGTCTGACTAACTTTGACATAGCAGAGTTTCTGTTCCAAAATGGCAACCCATCAAATAGATACTTGCTGTACAGAGCAAATGATCAGCTCAAAACCTAGCTGCTGTAGCACATCCGGATCCTTACAGGTGATGTGAGTTTCCATAAGGCAAAGAATAAAAGGCTTGAATATTTGAAACCCTTCTTTGACTAATTGTTATTTGAGGGACCTATTTAGACCTTTTAAATTCTAACACATTAATATTTTTGGGCGTGCCTATTTGCATAGTACCTTCCTGTTATTCAAATATTATCTTGTTCATCCTCTTTGCTACGTCAATCTTAAGATTTGTGTTTGCATTTACTCCTACTTTCCCCTTTTTACTAAGCTCCCCCTCAGTCAGTAAAGCCCCGTTATCTTAAAACCCCCCTGTCCATTTTTATCTGACCTCCACCGATCAACAAATCACAGGAAAAAAACATAGCTCTTTATGTTGTAGGTGAAAAACAGCAGTTAGGGACTTCCACCTCCACCTCCCACTGCCACACCGCACCCTTACACAAAGAATTGCAGTTTAACGACCAATCCTTTCTGTGGGCCACCAGCAGAATGGACAATTCCTTTTTGGACATCACTCATACTATTTACATTGTTCTTCTTAGAAGAGTCATCTCTGTTGTGTTTCCATTGCTGTATCAACTCAGAGGCCTCAGAGGACAAACAAAAATTATGACCTTTACTTAATATGTCAGTCTAGCTGGTCCTTCAAAGTACTCTTGTGCCTCAGTTGGCTTTAGGGGTTGGATCAGTTTTCACAGCCACCATCTCCATTCGATGGTCCCATTAAAAAAATCAGATCGGACAAAAAAATATGTTGTACTAACCAATACAGGTGTGATTGAATATGCTTCCCAAAATATAGCTTGTTGCAACAGAAAGTTCCTAATGTAAATCAAGGAAGGCCAAGGTCTGATTTTAGAAGAAGCATTGTATTGGGGTGAATTGGAAGTATGTGGGCTTGCTGAATTTGATAGTCAAAGTCAAATCAGTTTTTAAAAGCATTCCCTTATCTGGCAGGTCAATAGGCCAGCTCAAATAATGTTTTTTTAAACAGATTAACAAAATACAATTGAGGCTCACTCCCTTCTGACCCTTCCAGAATACCTAGCACTCACAGATAATTCCACCCTTGCCAATTTTTAACTCTTCAATCTTCCACTGGATGTTCTTGCTTTGTTTTGTATGACTTGGGATTGTGGTTGACATAAGTACTGTCTCCTCCGTGTTGTCGGCAGTGCTTTTTTTGAGCTCAGCAATTCGCTCGGTTAAAGCACAGATATTTCCCGGATCATCTAAGACAGATTGCTGCATTTTCAAATTATCTCCCTTGACTGCCATATATTGTATTTGCATTTCATCTCTTTAGGTCTATTTATGAGTTGGTTATTGTTTTTTACGACCTCTGTGAAAACTCTTGTTTGCGCGGAGTTTGAAATTACAAGTTTGGGTGCATTTAACACATTCAATAATTATGAGTTGTGCAAAATATCTCAACCTTAATTACATTTTGGCAGGTCAAACCTGCTGAAATATAAATGGGGAAAGCATACAGTATTTATGTGCGTTAAGCACCAAAATCAGCATGTTTTTTTTCCACAAACTCATAATATGTGCTATCGTTATTTATCAGGTGTGATAAAAAGCAATGTAATCATAATCAGGGCATATGTGTTTGTATTAGTTGAAATATGTCACTAAATGAAGGTTCTTTCATTTGCACCTTGTCACCGCTGCTCTTGGAGCTTTGGTCCTCAGTCTTGTGTCTGGGCAACACAGTCAGTACTTAGTTATTTGAATCTGCCCTGGCAGGCAATGCATGATCATCGACAACTAGGGCTCAGCCTGCTTCACATCCATTGAGAGCCATATGTGTAATCTAATCATTCTTGCAAACAATGTGTGTCTTTTGTCGTGAAGATATTAATTTCCCTTGTTGTTTTGAACTACGTTTTTGATCATTAAGCAACATTTGGCCTCCTTTATTCTTTTGTAATTTTGTTGGCCCAATTTCCAATCAACACATTTTTGTGTAAGGCACCCAACCTTTCTGAGTTCACTTTTATCTTTGTAACTGTACAGGAAGAAGCTGCCGTCACTACATGCCTTGTGTTAAGTCTTCTCATATTAGATTCTGTTATTTCCTTCCCTGAAGAGTGCTGGCTCATGTGATCAGATAATAATCTGTCCCTTACAATTATTGGAGAGGCCTTAATCCCACCAAGAGACAAGCAAGCACTATTTTCTTTGAAATGATAGTTTGTAGTACTAGTTGTGGAACTAATTGCAGGACTTGTAAATCTTGGATTAGCAGGTAAAATCCCCTATATTTCCTTGTCACAACATAACCTTTAGTGTCCTCAGAATCGGTTTGTGGCTCAAGTTGGTCCACCCCTTGATAGCCTCAATTCTGAATGCTATAACAGCACAAACGATTAAGGGGATCAAGTGAGGGAAGGAAAGGAAGGGAACAGCAGGGAGGGAGACCTGTAAAGAAAAATCAATACCATAAGTAGATATATACATATAGCTTTCACTGTTCTACAGAAGTTATATCATCTCTATTTTACCTGTAAAGAAAGATTGTTCTGTCCCAATATGGACAAATTAGGGAAGGTTCATTCCTTTTCTGTGTTTTTTGATTTTCGGTTTAAACATACGCTGTAACAAAATATTTTATATCAATACAGGTACGCTAAGGTACTCCACCCCACCTTCTGGCTATCATACATACATATATGTTATCAGAGTACCCACAAAAATGAAGGAGCTGCCAGGCGTCACAAGGGCTGACTCCCAAATGACCTCATAACACCCTGTTAAACAACAGCAATAGAATATAGGTGAGCAAGGAATATCAGAACATAAGTATAACCACTTGGGTTTCGAAATCCTGAACAAGGAAGGAACTTATCCTTATCGGTAGGGCACGCTCCAAAAGAAAACAATATCACTGTGGAGTTGAGATTTCTTCAACGAATAAAGTCTCAATACTTTTGTTACCCTTGCACTCGGTAACTCTCAATTTTCACATCCATTCACTCCTATAGGGAAGAGTTAAATTGCACTCTCCTGACCTTTTTGCAGACAAACAATGTTGACACTTAATCACTGTGTAGGGAATTCATAGGCACCTTTCTTATGATCCCTTCTGTTTAGTAATAAGGCTTCAGTTTCTCACACGTTGCTGTGAGCATGCTATGCTGTCCGTAAGCTTGGCAGAACCTAGTGTGCGGAATGAGGAGCTCCACTCTGGAGGAGCCACAACCTTACCGCACAAGAAGAGAAGCGTTGCGTCTGCCACTGGGTGTTCTGCCGCAATCCAAAATCATTCCGAATAATCTGTGCCATGGTGAAACTGGAAGCGTCTTTTATATGCTTCTGGACCACGACGCAATGACGTTGGTTCTGGTTCATCTGCTTGGACCGCTGAGGTGAACTGCACGTTTGTGTCCATCACCTGCGGAGCATCTCTCCTACGTTCAGGTACGCATGAAGAGCTGCATGAATCACGGGGGATTCCTCAATGGCAGCGTTACCCTCTCTGATGGCCGTGACAGCCCTCACCCTAGAAATCTTAATCCTGAGTGTACTGAGCTGAACCAATATCAGCTAATGCTGGAATTACCTCCCGGCACCCAGGCATGCAGCCAGGTATGGAACAAATACAGTGGCCACATTAATATCATATACATTCAGCTGCCTTTCAATGTCCTGGTTAAAGGAGCCACTTTCATGGCTGTTTGTTACATCCGTTGATCTCTCACTCTGATCCTGGATGGAATTCAACACAATAAAGGAGCCTTGGAGCTCTGGAGACCTTGCTTGAAAAAAGCTCATCTAATGAAACACTCGGCACGTGTTGCAGATACTTTGAAACTAACAATTTGATTTTTGTTGCCAGGTTCTTTTTTCAGCGCCAAGTTTCTTTAGTGTTCCCATTTCTCCTTGAGGTGTTCTCTGCCAGACATCTAGATACCATTTCCTCAGCCACAACCACTGCTCCTCGAGATGACCGTACAAGCAGTAGTATCAGAGAGAGGAATCAACAGGAGAGTTGTGACTTCAATAAGAAGCGAAGAATGTTGCTTCATTGGACCCACATCCAAGTACGAATGCTCGGTTACGTCTGACAAAATGAAATCAATCAGTTCTCTGTATGAGGTGGATTAAAAGCAGGAACAGTTCACTCTGCCACTTCACCTCGCCACCTGCTCTTTCCCAAAATACCTTTTATTTAACTTGTTGCATCACTGACTGTACAAAATACCCTAGGCCAGATAGATCCAAATACCTTGTTGCTGGGGTACCATGGAAATCAAGAGTTTCAGGGCACAATTAGTGACAACTACATTTGTTTACCACTGGCGTCTGTGGCCACAGTACTAATTGACTCCACACTGGGTAACAAGTCCTCTCCTTTAGTACTTGACTGGCATAACATGGAAGTTTAGTCGTTCAAGGCTTACCCAAAGATATGATGCAGTTTAGAAACTCAGAATACAGTTTGCAAAGTAATATCAGCTAATATAGTCAATGCCAGTCAGTGTTTTACTTAATAAAAGAAAAATACTTAAATATACTTATCAAAATTATACCACATAAAAAACTAAAATAATCAATGGAAACAAGAAATTTCTACAACCTTCTGGGCCAGAGTTGTGCCCCCCAAGAATATAATAGTGGTTAATTGCTAAGAGCTATGAAAACAATTAACAGTGGAGCCTGATGAGAATCGTACACACTATTACAATTCAGATCTATATCAAAAGTATCAATGCTTGTATTGCAATGATTTGATTCCAGAAGCTGAGGGTGAATTTAAAATTTCCACTCTAAGTGAAACCTCATGTATGTGGATGGTATACCTGCTGACCACAAATTAAGCATGGACAAAGCTGGATACTCTGCAGGTGCAGGGGTTGCCACCAGTGATGCAAGTGGCAATATCTTCATCACCATTTGGACTGCAATATTAATTCTAAAAGCCCCAAAATTAGGATTATGTCCTGTAGCTGCCCTTAAACCTCCCTAGTCCAGGAGTCAAAGTTGAGGATGTCCTCAAGACCACTGCTCAGGGAGAAACTGGAACATATAGCCATGCTCTCAACAGCACGGGGGCTATGGACAAAGCAGTCTGAACCTCATAAATGTTGTGATGGTGGTCTGGAAGGGTAGTGTTAAGGGAAATGAGCCACACTAGTAGGTTGGCTTAGCCAGATATTAGCCCCAAGGAGAAAGGTTCTCCCTCTTGAATTTTAAAGTACAGTGCTTTGTGGGACAAGAATATGCCACACTTTGGAGGAAGCTGCCATACTTTTTTGGTGGAATATAAGACGTTATCCCGCATACTTTTATCCCGCATACCATCACTCCGCATTTTTCACAACGAAAATGCTATTACTCTGAGATACCATTACCCCGCAAACTTTCACTCCTAATATGACTTTACCACGCATGCCTTTACAACGTAAACGCATGCGTGGTGAAGTCATAAACTGTGTAAAAGTGCTTTACCTATATATATATTCACTGAAAAAACCATAGGTTTCAGGGGCGTTATAGTTAGCTGGACTTTTCACTCGTACAAAACCATTGAAATTCCCCCGTTATAGTTAGTTCAGCTAACTATAACTCACGCGCCCGCAATGCACTGCTGATGACGTCACATGTTACATCACTCATGACATGGTCAGTGACATCACTCATGACATCACTGATGACATCTCAAATGACATCACTGATGACATCACTGATGACATCATCCAGTGAATGTGTGTTTTTCTGAAAATTACATATGTTTTATTATCTACTGGCGGTCGCTAGTAGATAGTTATAGTTAGGACTGTGTTTCCATCGGAAATCCGCAACATTCTATTTGGAATAACTTTGGCGCCGGTTGACGAATCCTCGCGAAATTTTCAAAATAGGTGGGGCGCTCCGCTCCTACCCTGAAAGTCTCGGGGGGATTTGTCAAGCGGGGGCTGAGAAAAAAGGGGGGTCCCAAAACGCGTTTTCCCCATGCAATTTTCCATAGGGACCTTTAGTCCAAGGTACAGCCCGAACGGCTGAACAGAATTACTTGAAATTTGGCAGAGAGGTAGTCCTCAGGTCAGGGATGTGCCTTTTGCAGGTCTGGTGTCAATCTGTTCAGTAGTTCCTGAGAAAATCAAAAGTAAAATCATATATATATGTGGGCGGAGCCTAACCACACATCTCATCCTGAGATCCGATTGGCTGTCAGCACTTCATCCAAGAAGTGTTGGCAGCCATCTTGGGACCAATATACATGATAGCACCTCATTAAAAAGCATTGCAGTTAATAGAAGGTTTTAAGACTTTAGTTACATTATAAATCATTTGTTGATGGTACCATACTCATTTTAGGAATTGTGGTATGTTCTAAGGTGATTTCACCATGTGAAAAAGCCTTCTGCTGGGATATCATGATTGAGAGAAACATATTTTCTCATGCTTTTCCCACAGAGGTTTGGAAGGTGATGTATAAGCTAAACTGAGAGCTTATTTTCTGTAAATTCACATTATCTTTCTCAGTCATGTGAGAATGAAGTCTGACATTCTCAGTAAAACATGTACATCCAACAAGGGCAGAGACTGTCAGTTGATTCCTTTGTGTTCTACTGCAGCTTCCCAGAGTGTTCCAAAGAACAACTAGAGCGCTAACAGTCCTACTTATGATAAACGTATGGCACACCTGAAGCCATCTTGCTTGGATTAAAGTGGTAACTCTTAAAACATTTAATTTAAAAAGCAACAAAATGAGGGGGTTCATTTTTCCATAAAAAGTATGATTAGTGCTGCAGAAAGAAAAATTAGGGCACATTTTGAGTGACTTCTCAAATCGTCTTCTATTTCATTAAAAAATTCTGGCATGCAGACTGAAACATGCACTTTCAATACCAGCAGCAGTTTTCCCTGGTGAGCAGTAGCTTTACTACAGTGAGCAAAAAGAGTGCTAACATTCTGAATTTATGGCAAATGTGTGACACATCTGAATGCCTTTGGAATCAAAGTAAAAAACTGAAAGTATTTCCTACTGAGGAGACTACAGTAAATGAGGAAATTAGGAAACTTCATGACAAATAAGTCTGCCAAGATGGCCACCAGAGACAAAAGAGCCCAAATGTAGCCCAAATATCACCCAGATGTAGCCCAAGTATAGCCCAATGACAGAATGTCCCAGAGTGTTCCTAAAAACAACTAGAGCGCTTACTGTCTTCATTATGACAAAAGTATGGCACACCTGAAGCCATCTTGATTGGAATAAACTGGTAACACTTAAAACATTTAATTTAAAAAGGAACACAATGAGGGGGTTCATTTTGCCATAGAAATTATGATTAATGCTGAAGAAAGAAAATGAGGGCACATTTTGAGTGACTTTTCAAATCCTATTCTATTTCATTAAAAAATTCTGACATGCAGACTGAAACGTGCACTTTTAATACCAGGAGCAGACTTCCATGGTGAACAGTAGTTTTACTACAGTGATCTAATGAGCAACTAGAGTGCTAACATTCAGAATTTATGGCAAATGTGTGACATATCTGAATACCTTCATGATGGAATCAAAGTAAAAAAATGAAAGCATTTCCTACTGAGGAGACTGCAGTACATGAGGAAATTAGGAAACTTCATAACAAATAAATCTCCCAAGATGGCCACCGGAGACAAAAGAGCCCAAATGTAGCCCAAAATCACCCAGATGTAGCCCAAATATAGCCCAATGACAGAAGTGTGCAAAACACTTATTATTTTGTGTTTTTGCAGTGTTATATAGTGCAGACTTGTCAGGTATTGGAGTGCTTTACATGAGCATTGGTAACATCACACAAGAACAAATTCCGTTTGGTTGTAGACATGGGGAGACTAAGTGATTTGACCAGAATCACAGAATGTCGAGCTGAAGCAGAAACTCCAACCTGGTTCCCCAGTTGCAAAGTCTGCAGTTCTGGAAGTAACACCACATCCTCTCCCCTAAGTGCAACATTTAATCAAGTGGTCAACTGGATAAAAAAACATAAAGGTAACAAATAATTTAAAAGTGCTTTCTCGCTATTTGAAAACTCAGAAAATATGTCCTTATTTTAGTCTTTTAGAGCACTAACCATAATTTTGATGCCAATAAGACCCTCTCATATATGTAATTTCTAAAGGAAATGCTCTAGGTATTACAGTTTTGATTACATCAAGATGACGTCAGGCGTTCCACACTTTTGTAATAAATATAGAATGTTAGCAATCTAGTTGTTCATTAGGATACTGTTGAGAGGCAGAGGCCAGGGGCACGGACTCTGAAAATGGAAGGCAGGTAGGAGGGTGCAAAGGCAACAATTTAACCACACTGAGCAGGCAGGAAGGGCCGTGGCAGCACAACAGACTATGGAGGGCAGTGGAAAGGGGGGCAGGGGCAACAAACCAACAATACAGGACTTGCAAGAGAGGCTGTGGATATGTAATAGACCATTGTGGGCAGAAGGAAGAGGCAATGGTAGTACAACCATACATGCCAACAGACCCGATTCAGCCAGGAAACGTCCAATGTTTTTAAGCTCAAATGAGCTTTATTTTATCTGTCTCCTGTCTACAATCTCCTCTTTTTCAATGTAACTCAAAGGGGAAAATCAATACCCAGTTTTTTTTCAAAATCTCCCTCTTACCAAGTTCAAAATGTTCGCAAGTATGGTACATTGGATCATGGAAGGAAATGGGGTAGGGACATGGACTTGGATAACAGAGGACAGGAGGGACATGGAGAGGTGCACCAAACTGACCCTGCTACACCACACAGGGCATGCGGGACGGGAGTGCAGCACAACAATCCATAGAAAGCAAGAGGGAGGGGACAGGACCATGCACATGGACAACAGAGAACAGAGGGGCAAGAGGCAGGACCATAATGGACAGACAGGAGAGAAAGCTGCAGCATAACAGACCATAAAGGGTAGGAGGAATGGATCAGGGGCATTACAATGGAACAGACAAGCCAGGAGGGAGGGAGTAGGGGTCTGCACATGTAAACAGAGGGCTGGGGGCAAGGGGGCAGGGCAGGAGCAGCAAGATAGCCATGGAGGTCAGGCAGGATGGGCACTAGAAGCAAGACACACCATGGGACTGTGATGGCATACACACAGACCATGGAGGGAAGGTGGGAGGGGTTCAGGGGCAGCTAACTGACCACACAGGGAAGGTGGGAGGGGCCATGGCAGCACAGAAGACCATGCATGGCAAGTGGGAGGGTTAGTGGTAGCACAATGGCTATGATGGGCAAGAAGGAGGGTGCAGGGGCATGCACAAAGGACGATGGAGGATAGAAGGGAGGGTCAGGACCTGGGCACAGACAAGAAAGTTCAGGGGAAGGGGCCTCACAACAGACCGCACGGGGCAGGCAGGAGGAGCAGTTGCAGCACAACAGACCAGGGAGGGCAGAAGGGTGTGGCAGTACAATGGACCATGTAGGACAGGAGGAAGAGGATAGGGGCATGGCATGTGGACAGGCAGGGTGGAGGTGGCAGGGACAGGTTACAGGCATCTGACAATGCTAGGCAGGTGGGAGGGGAGTGGCAGCTCAACAGAACACTCAGAGTAGATAGGAGTGGCAGGTCCATGGAACATGGTGGGCAAAAAGGATGGAGCAGGGGTATACACAAAGACATCGGAGGGCAGGGGGAAGGAGAACAGGGGCAGCAAGCTAAGCACAGAGTTTAAGCAGGAGGTCAATGATGGGGCATAGAATTGGGCAATGGGGGGCAGGAGGAGTGGACTGGTACATCATACTAAATTGAGGGCCGTGGCAGCACATCAGACCATGCATGGCAGGAGGGAGGAGGCTAGTCCATGGATTCACACAACAGAGGATAGGGAGGAGGGGGATGGGGCAGCAAGCTAACTGTTCAGAGAAGGTGGGTATTAGGAACTTTATTGTTTTTAAAATGTGTGTCTGTGCGAACTACTTAAAATATGAACAAGTATGCAGCATAATCCCACTTTTATTCAGGAAGAAGAGGACGTTTGTGACTGTGACTCCGGGCTCACTTGGCAGAAACACCCCCTGACCCTCCACCCCCTATCGCAAAATGTAATGCCCATGAAAAGGGTAGGTGAACACAGTGTTATATAGAACAGAGTCCTGAGAGCACGATTGAAAATGAAAACTAGATATAGTGTATGGTATAAACTATGCACCAAAAAGTGTGATATAAGATGAACCGGGCGTGAAATATAATATGCAATACATTGTGCGCAATGACAGATTCATTGGAGAGCGCGAGATAGCACAGGCACTAGCGCGTTCTATGCGATATGCGCCTTGGAGTGTAATATGCACAGGGCAGTGTTGTGTAACCTAACTAGTCTCTAAAGTTGTAATATAAAATATGTGCTGGTGAGTGTAACGTTGCATATGCACTGTGACAAAGATATGGATCCCAGATTGTAATATGTATGGCATAGCACTGTGCGTTATAACATAGGCATCGAGGAAGGCACGTTAGATAGGGCAATATAACCCGTGTGAAGACAGGTGTGGCATGACATTCACGGGGTGGTGTTACAGTGCACATGGGCTAGAGAGTGTCATAGCATATGCACTAGCTAGTGGAATACAACACAGAGGTGTGTGGCACTCAGCAGGCAATGGTGGGTGTAACACAGCATTGGGCTCTGCCAGGAGTGCGCTGTGACTCTCAAGTGGTGTTCGTCCCCTTTCCAGAGAGTAAAATAAAAAGTATTACACATCCGGCAGTGGATGTGTGTTTTATTAACCGTGAGGGGGGTTTCTTGCATAGTTTTGGTCGAATTTTTGTCGAATCCCCTTTGAATGGCTTGGTGTGCATGTGTATTAAATGTGCCCGTCAATAGCTACCCATGTTTGTATAAATAAACGACAAGGGTGTCTACCGGGATTAGGCACGGTAGGGCATCAGACATGTCAGAGCTTCACTAGTGGTGTAAATACATTCCACGTGGATTCATTGTATGCATAGTCGCCTTTTAATGAATATCACGCAAATCGTCATGGTGATAGGTATGTACGGTTTGTCCAGCATGTCCTAGGTGTGTCTATAAATATCTATTTTTTTAAAATAATAAAAAACAGTGGCCGGCCCTGGGGATTGGGGTCAAAAAAATATAATTAGGAGACAGGCCCTGGGGGATGGGGTCATCAGGGCCAATAAATTAGAATAAGAAGGGGAACCACACATACCCCCTTCTTAAAAAATTAAAATAAATAAAAGACTGGCATCGTGCCGGAGGCCACGCCCCCTCCTTGCAGCACTCTGCAAACGCGCCCCCTGGCGAGTTGTAAGTTGGGGAATTAATTCCTCTTCAATACTGAGGGTCCCTGAGGGCCAACTAGCCCAACAGGCATCTCCAGTATGCACCAGGGAGCTGCGCTGCAGACAGGTGTTCTGAGGCTAAGCCCCTTTTTACACCTCTCTGCAACGCAGCTCTGTGGCGCTTTCTGGAGGTACCTAGTGGTCTAGTTTGACCATAGGGACCCTTAGGATTCAAGGGGACTTAATCTCTCAACTTAGAACAGCCACAGGGCGCGTTTACACAGTGGTGAAGGGAGGGGACGGGGCCTGAGGTGACGTGTGCAAACACGCACTATGGCACGTTTTAAATTGGGGATATAATTTTCCTTCAATACTGAGGGCCCCTGGGGGCTAACTAGCCCACCAGGTGCATAGGTGCATGAATGAGTGACTCACTGTTTGTATGTGTAGAAGACAGCATGTGTGCAGGACTGTATGGGTGGATGAGTGTGTGCATGGGTGTGTTAGTGAGTGAATGACTGTCTCAATAGTGTCTTTATGAGTAACTACATATGTTTTAAACTAGTATATGTGACTATTGGTATATATAAGTGAGTATATGTGAGAGTGAGAGATTGGAAGAGTTCCTGTATGTAAGTATGTGTTTCTATAAGTGATTGTTTAAAAGACTAAGTATGTGTAAGTTTCCGTAGAAGTAAGTGTGGTGGTGTGTGTATAACTGTATATGCAAGTAAATGGATGTTTGATTCTTTATTAGCATGAGTGACTATGTGTGTGAGTAACTCTATGGATGAGTGGTGTTGTGTAACAGGATGTATAGGTGTATGAGTACATATGATGAGTGAGTACATGTATGAATGACTGTATAGGACTGTTGGTGAATGAGTGGATGTGTATGTGGATCTTAGAATTACTGAATAGGTTGTTGTAACTAGTATTGGTATGTCCATTGTTTTAAAAATTTCAGTTTCTGTTTTTGAATGTGCGTATCAAAGGTTATATTAGGGGAGAGGAGGTCTGTCACTCTATCACAATGATGATGTCATCAGTGATGTCATTTGAGATGTCATCAGTGATGTCATTTGAGATGTCATCAGTGATGTCATGAGTGATGTCACTGACCATGTCATGAGTGATGTAATATGTGACGTCATCAGCAATGCATTGCGGGCGCGCGAGTTATTGTTAGCTGAACTAACTATAACGGGGGAATTTCAATGGTTTTGTACGAGTGAAAAGTCCAGCTAAATATAACGCCCCTGAAACCTATGGTTTTTTCAGTGAATTTCTAAGGTTTTTTAAATGCTAATTCCTAACTATAACGTGCCTGAAACCTATGGTTTTTTCAGTGAATTTCAAAGTTTTTTTAAATGCTAATTTCTAACTATGCCTACAGAGATAGGACATGTGAAGAAAGAAGAAAAAACGCACAGAAAGAAAAAAAAATGCAGAAAGAAGCAACAGAAGTCCTCAAAAACGAAGAAAAGTGCAGGAAGAAGGATAACGTGCAGAAAGAACAAACAGAAGAGCAGAAAGAAGCCTTGTTGCAAAATCATCCTGTACCCTCAACTTTTTCAGACGGATACTGGTGGTAACTGAGTCTGACTAACCAGTCCTAGAGCCAGTGCCATGTTAAAAGACACTCAGAATACAGTGAAAACACCTACATACACCTACATACACTAGGGAACACTATGGGTTGGGGTCCCCCTGTGATTAGCATTACCTCCTCTGTAAGCCCCAAGTATATAACAGGGCAGGGGATTAAAACTACCTCTTAAAACATGCCACAGGGCGTACTTGCACACGTCATCTCAGGCCCCGCCCCCTCCCTTCCCCACTGTGTAAACACGCCCTGTGGCCGTTTTAAGTTGGAAGATTAAGTCCCCTTGAATCCTGAGGGTCCCTAGGGGCAAAATGGCCCACTAGGTACCTCCAGTAAGCGCCACAGAGCTGCGTTGCATAGAGGTGTAAAAAGGGGCGTGGCACCTGTCTGCAACGCAGATCCCTGGCGCATACTGGATATACCTGTTGGGCTAGTTGGCCCTCAGGGACCCTCAGTATAGAAGGGGAATTAATTCCCCAACTTACAACTGGCCAGGGGGGCGAGTTTGCAGAGTGCTGCAAGGAGGGGGCGTGGCCTCCGGCGCGATGCCGGTCTTTTTTTTTTTTTTTTTTTTTAAGAAGGAGGGCTGTGTGGCCCCCCTTCTTTTTCTAATTTATTGGCCCTGGGGACCCCATCCCCCAGGGCCTGCACCCTAATTTTTTTTGTTGAAAAAAATTAATTTTGAAGGGGGGCCGCGTGGCCCCCCTCCCAAGGCCTTAATCGGCCCGGGGACCCCAACCCCTGGGTCATGGCCTTTTTTATTTTTTTATTCTTTAGGAGGGGCGATGTGTTGACCGCCAGTAGATAATATATATATATATATATATATATATATATATATATATATATTATCTACTGGCGGTCGCCAATAGATAGTTATAGTTAGGACCGTGTTTCCATAGGAAATCCGCAACATTCTATTTGGAATAACTTTGGCGCCGATTGACGAATCCTCGCGAAATTCTCAAAATAGGTTGGGCGCTCCGTTCCGCTCCTTCCCTGAAAGTCTCGGGGGGATTCGTCAAGCGGGGGCTGAGAAAAAGGGGGGCCCCAAAACGCGTTTTCCCCATGCATTTTTCCATAGGACCTTTAGTCCGAGCTACAGCCCGAACGGCTGAACAGAATTACTTGAAATTTGGCAGAGAGGTAGCCCTCAGGTCAGGGATGTGCCTTTTGAAGGTCTCGTGTAAATCTGTTCAGTATTTCCTGAGAAAATAGCATTTAAATCAATATATTAATCTATAGACGCACTCCGAGCGCGTACCGTAAGCTTACCGTACGCACACGCCGCCGTGCACGAGCGCGATTCTGATTGGTTGTTAGATCTCAGTAAACATTCGAATCGGTCGAAACCAGGAAGTGTCGGCCGCCATTTTGTCTCTCGCAGTCTGAGGGGGTGAAAAACAAAGGTGGAGAACGTGAAAAGGGGGCAAGGTGGACAGTTCCTGACCCCCTAGCCTTTGTCAGGGGGTCCCAGAAGGACCCCCAAGGGCAAAAATTAATTTTAATTTTTTTTCGAAAAATCGCCGAATGCGCGTAGCGTACGTGCACGGCGTAAACGGAAAAATTCCACGAGAAAAACTCCGCGAACTTCGCGTAACTATTACGCGTACCGTACGCGCACGGCAAAAACAATTTTTCAAAAAGGAAAGCTTAAAAAAAAATAAAAAAAATTGTGAGGTAAGGTTGGCTCTTAAAAGAGCCGTTGGGTTAATACAGGGATAGAGGAAAGAAAGAATGGGAATATTATGAGCGTCTACAAACGTGCTGGTCTATCTTATTGTTAATAAGGGAAACACTGGTCTCCCCAAAAACAATAAGACCACAACACGTTGTACACCTCATTGAAACCCTCCGAAATCAAGGGTTAATGTCCAGAGGAGCAGAAGAAGGTGATGCTCCCACCTCAGAGGAAGGGCTCAGCTGAGCTGCCGATAATGTACTCGGGTGAGCTTCTGAGGTTGGGCTCCGGTGACTTACTGAAGAGTTTTCTTCAGTATGTCGAGCAAAGGTCCTGGGATGTTTATCCCTAAGGTGTCTCATCATAGAGTGATTTCCAAAGGAATACTTCTTCCTTGAATCTCCTCTAGATAAAACACGGTCACAAAGTGTGCAAGTGACCAATGGAGCATTGACCTTTTTCTGCCCCTCTGGAAAAGTAAAATACTCCCACACAAAAGAATCCTTTTGTTTCCTCCTTCTCTGTCTGATGATGGTGCTGCTAGGCTCACTCTCAGAAGAGGTCTGCTGCTCTGCCATTGTATCTCAATGTCAATTCAGCTCCTTCTCCTAGGGGATCTCAAGCAGTAATGAGGAGAATGGGTGTGGTGTGGGAAGTTTCTGGAACTGAAAGTAGTTTCAACCAATGAAAAGTGTTCTTTGTGGATCACATGACCTACCGTGCGCGCTCCGTAAGCTTACGGTACGTGCTCGTAAACAAGTACGCATGCGCAAACGTGACGCTTACGGAGCGCTTACGGAGCGCGTACGTAAGACGCACTCGCACATGCGCATTACACGCCCCTGCGTAACCGCGACGTTGCTTCCGCGCAACGCGCATGCGTGTACGCGTACGTCACGTACGTATCACGTAAGCGCACTGTACTTATGACGTACGGAGCGCGTAGCGTCAGCTTACCGTACGCGCATCGTATCACGTAAGCGCACCCTACTTATGACATACGGAGCGCGTAGCATCAGCTTACCGTACGCGGACGGCAAAAAATACATAAAAAAAAAAAATACAAGTTTCAAGAGTTGTAGAAGATAATAACTGTGATGTACAACTGTATGTAAACATTAATTTTTAAAACATTAACCATTCCATAATGCAGGATATAGTACATATATTATTTTATACATAGGTTGGATATTATTTTTTACCAAAAATCTCAAAAAAAAATGTGCATTTAAAAAACCGTACAAATTCACTGAAAAAACCATAGGTTTCACACACGTTATAGTTAGGAATTAGCATTTAAAAAACCTTGCAAATTCACTGAAAAAACCATAGGTTTCACACATGTTATAGTTAGCAGGACATTTCACTCGTGAAAAACCAATGAAATTCCCCCGTTATAGTTAGTGCAGGCAACTATAACTCACGCGACCGCAATCCTCTGCTGATGATGTCAGATATTACATCTGACATACATATTACAGATCCAGTAGCTGTAGCTTTACCTGGATGTTTGAAAGCGGTGGCTGCAACATGTCGAAGTTTGGAGCAGAGTGAAGGAATTGTGATGGGATATCCATTGAAAGTGTTTGTACCTCATGATGTAGCGATTCTGTTGACAAGGAGTCGTACTCAGTATATGACACACAGTCGGCTGACTAAATATGAGAAGGTCATATTGGGTGCAACTAATGTGAGTCTTGCAAGATGTTTGAATGTGAATCCTGCAACTTTGTTGCCTGATGCTGAGATTGTGGAAGTAAGACATGAAGTAGATCATGATTGTTTGGATGTACTTGATTTTTGTACAAAACCCCGACCAGATATAAAAGATGTATCTTTGCCAGAAAGTGATTTTGTGATGGTCGTTGATAGGTCATGTTTGAGAACAGATGAAGGAGTGCTGAGTGCAGCGTATGCAGTATGCACTGTCGCAGCAGTAATAGAAGCGTCCTATCTGAAAGGAGTAAAATCAGCCCAAGTAGCAGAACTTGTGGCTTTGACTAGAGCATGCAAGATTGGGAAGAGTGTGAGAGTGACTGTGATAACTGGCAGTCAGTATGGCTTTGGAGTGGTCCATGACTTCGGCCAATTATGGCTACAAAGAGGTTTCCTGACCTCGAGTGGAACTCCTATTAAGAATGCAGAAGTGGTTGGAAAGTTGCTTGAGGCCATACAGCTGCCTAGACAATTGGCAGTTGTAAAATGTGCTGCTCATAGTCAAGGTTGTGATTATATCTCCACCGGGAACAGGTACGCCAATGACATGGCACAGTATTGTGCACGAAATAAGAATTCGGTCAATCGGGCTAAGGAAAGAGAAATGTCTTCTTGCTCATTGATGTTTACTAACATTGTAGGGACTTGGGAAGAGGTAAGGCAGTTGCAAGAAGAGGCAGGTGATGAGGAAATGAGACAGTGGGTAAAAGCAGGAAATGCCCCAAGGGAAAAGGATCATGTGTGGGTCTATCGAGATGGAAGACCAGTTATGCCTGATAGCATGATGTCTACCATGGCACGGATGTATCATGGCCAGGGACATATAGGGAGAGATGCCATGATCAGGTCATTTAAGCAGACCTGGTACAATGCACAATTCAGACTTGTAGCAGAAAGTCTTTGTCAAAGGTGCCTAATATGTCAACAATACAATCCGGGAAGTAAGTCTGGGAACAATAGGGCGAGAAGGAGGACCTTTAACCAGAATGCAAGTAGATTTCATTGAGATGCCTCCCTGTAACAGACTGAGGTATGTTTTGGTTGTGGTCTGCCTATTCTCTAGGTGGGTGGAAGCATTCCCAACAAGAAGAAATGATGGGTTGACAGTAGCCAAGATACTGCTGAGAGAGTTCATCCCTAGGTTCAGGTTCCCAGTGACAATTGAGTCAGACAGAGGAGGACATTTCCATAATGAGATTGTAAGATTAATTTGTGAAGCATTGAATGTACAAAAAAAACTACATTGTGCCTACCGACCAGAGGCTTCTGGTGTGGTTGAACAGATGAATGGTACTATCAAAAATAGAATAGGGAAAATGTGTTTGGCCACAGGTATGAAATGGCCTGATGTCTTGCCTCTGGTACTCATGACAATTAGGTAAATTCCAGACAGAACTACAGGATTGAGTCCTCATGAAATAATCATGGGACGTGCTATGAGGCATGTGTTTATACCAGTCAACAAGCTGATGACTATAACTGATGACATGGTGTTGGAATACTGTAAAGGCCTGGCTGACGCAGTTCATTCTGTGTTTCATCAGGTTGGAGCAGATGCAAACACACTTGAAAAGAAGCCAGCCCATGATCTGAGCCCAGGTGACTGGGTAAGGATAAAGGTCCACAAAAGAAGAAATTGTTTGGTTCCAAGGTGGGGAAAACCACGACAAGTCATTCTGACCACGACCACAGCTGTGAAGTGTGCTGGACTGAAAAACTGGATCCATGCAAGTCATACATTGAGAATTCCGAATCAGGTGGACAGCACAGGAAAATAATATTTGATGAATCAGAATCAAGTACCGAGTCAGATGACGAGGGGTCAAACACACAAGAAAACTCTGAAAGGGGGGAAACAGAACCAAGTCCAGCTTTGGTCCCCAGAAGTAGCTCTCTGAGAAGAAGATTGCAGATTTCTGAATCCAGCGATTCTGGAAACGAGCAAGAAGTGCAGGGTTCTAAAAAAGAACACAGAAAGAAAAAAGGAAAGAGTGCTGAAGATACAATAAGAGAAATTTGTGAAAAGGAAGTACCAGACGAGAGACTGAGAGAAATTCCACCTGAAATAACAAATTTAAGTGAACAAGGGACAGGTACAGAGAGAGAGGGACAGATTTCTGCAGAAGACCCCCGAGGAGGTGTGGGGAACTGCAACATCCAGTTAGGTGAAGGGACAAGTAGCGAGCAGGAAGATTGCGTGTCGGAGAACCGAGGAGGGACAGAAGTAGGGCAAACAAAACAAGTGGTGAAAGAAGAAGTAGTTGAAAAGACAAAGCAAGTTGAGACAGAGTCTGAAGAGAGTGAAAATGAAATACCTGAAGGTCGAGTTCTAAGAAAGAGAGCTTGGAGGAATGAAAAGAATGACAAAGGGAGTAAAGTAAAAAGAGTTGCGAGAGATGATGTTTGGCCCAATAAAATAAGGAAACTGAGATATCGACTGACACGAGTGAAGTCACCAAGAGCTGAACAGGTGAATGAAGTGACAAGTCAAGAAAAATCAAAAGAAGACAAATTAACTGAAGACAAAGAGAGTAAAAGAACAAGGAAACATAACCAGAAGTATAAGTCACCGGAATGGACGTACGTGGCTCTGCCTGAAAAGGGAGAAGAGGCAGATAGTCAAGGAAATCCAGAGGAGGCTGTACTGAAAGTGGTTGAGGACGAAGTAGAATCGGAAATCCTGAGAGTTCTCTTGTCCGACATTGGAGAGGAAGAAACGGAAGTTCAGGAAAGTCTGTATTTGAATGACTAGAGGAAAGTGAAGAATGATGAGATGCCAAACTGAATAAATCAAGAAAAATATTGATGAAGAGAACAAGATATTGAATTAAAAGCTAGAGACTGGTAGAACCAAATAGATGTTAGAACCTTAGGTTAGAAAACTAGTTGTGAAGTGAAAGAGGCTAAGTCAAAAGACACGGTCCATTTTAACAAAGATGGCTAACATAGATAGTAGCAAAGGTAGATGTACATTCATGAAAAGAGGGTGTAAAATGTGTTGTTGTTGTACAGGATTATTAATGCTTTTATGGAGCATCCTTGCTCTTGTCATTTCTTTTAAGGTCACTATAGATACATTATAAGGACATAGTGAGAACAACACTAATATATGGAAAATTCCAAAGGTAGTTCCAACTAGAATAGATAATAATTATTTGCATAAAGACAGGTCAATAACAGATTTTTCTAATAATGTGTTTTCAAAATTATTGTGTGAATATGTAAAGACAATGGATGTACGGGATTGCTCCTATGTATGCAGTTACCTGCATCTGTTTCTGAAGGAGTGACTTATCATCACCTTCCAGCAACATATGGAATAACATGTAGTGTGATAGCTAGTTTATTTTATCAGACAGGGAAATTAGAATATTATTTTTCAGATGTAGATAACATTTTTGCGCAAGTGCCTTCTTATAATAAATTAAACAAAGTAAAACCTGCTAGGGTATTAGGTGAATTTTTCTTAGAAACTAAAGAACTAACATTAGAGTATATTTTTAGAAACAATTTGACATGCAGTTTGAAGAAGGAGGAAAAGACATTCTTAGACATGGTTGAAGAAAGGAGATTGAAAATGCAAAGAGAGGCAACAGAAGGGAAAGTGGAGAAAACAGGCTGGGATATAGAAAAAGAAAAACATTTGAAAGGAGAAGCTAGTCCAACTATAGCTTTAGATTGGCCTCAGAAAGGGAAATTTTGCATCCGAAGGAATCAAACTGTGTATGATAATTATTTTCTAGGTAATAGTGAGTGCCATAATACATATCGAACCATGGGTGGATGGGGATTTAAAGGTGGTAAAGATCCAGTCTTTCCTGGATTATATTTTATTTGAGGGAACAGGGCATATTATCGTTTGCCAGACCGTTGGTATGGCACATGTTACGTAGGCCTGGTCTTTCCGAAAAATTTTCATATGGATAGTGGAGAAGATGGTGTACATAGTTTAAGTAATCATTTAGCGAGGAGTAAGAGAGAATCCTGGGCAGAAATTATAGGTGATATTTTCGATGCATTGATACCAGCAGTGGGAATAACTCTGAATACAAACAAAATTAGAAAATTATCAACAGTAGTGGATCGCTTGTCAACATGCACCGCTGGAGGATTTTTATTGGTAAACACTGAAATGGTTGCCATGCGTGCTATGGTAATGCAAAATCGACTTGCCCTTGATATATTATTGCCAAAAGAGGGTGAAGTCTGTGGAATGCTGAAGGTTCAACATTGTTGTACTTACATTCCTGACGAAAGCAAAGATATGAAAATTTATATTAAGAATATTACTGAATTGCATGATGAAATTGCACCACTGGAGGTTGAAGGTGTTTGGGAAAAGATTGGAAAGAAAATAGCTGCTATTAAAAATTTCTTAGTAAAAATAGGTAGTACTTTTATAGGTAAAATATTGTTTCCATTAACATGTGTAATTTTCATATTATTAGTGATTAGATTATGTTGCATGTGCTGTAAAAATAAGAAAAATAAGAAAAGAATAAAAAGAGAAAAATTTAAAAGAAAGGACAAGGATCAAGATAGAGATTTGGAAGAGATAACATTAGAAGAATGGAAGGAGAGTATGTATAAAACAGCAAAAAGAGAAGAATTGGGTGAAACTGAATTATGATTAAGAGCAAGAAAACATTTTAAAGGTTCGTAAGACAGAACAACATTTTTGGGTGGTATGATGATAAAATCACCAAAGGGGGGATTGCTGGAGCGGGTAATACAAAATTGTTTGTATACCCACCCATTTTGCATGTTGTTTTTTACTAATTAGATTAATTAATTAATTATAAACAAACTTATGGTTTGGAGTGATGTGGAAACTACTTACCAACCTTACTAATATATCAAATTGTACGTGGGATTTGCACCTGCATGGCCTAATTAATACATGAACTAAATTCTGTACGCATATTAATGATAGACAATTAGAATATTGCATGATATATGTCGCTTTTGTGATGTAATTGTGATTTGTGCTTTATTCAGTAAGTATAAACCGCACTAAGTGTTGCTTTTGCTAGATAAATACACACACATATGGGTATTAGCGAGGGAATAACATTTAATTAGTCATTTCTATGTATTAATTGCGTTTTTGTGTTATTTTGCTTAAGTTGACCATTTCGAGTGACCACAAAATGGCTGACTTCTGTATCTGATGAAACCGGCTCCATTGCACAAGGTTCCGGGTGAAGTGCGCATGCGTCACCGCTAGCAACTGTGGCCTGGACCTGACCCCAGAGGAACATGTACCCTCCAAGGACAGTCTGGGACATCAGCCAAATATTTTGAACAAAGACTGTTGTGTGAACCGGAACTGACAAGGGTCATAACCCAAAAGACACTTTCGTGAGAAACCAAAAGGATGATCCCTGATTATCCAATCAGCCTACTCGGATGCCAAAACTTTGATACTTTTAACATTGATTTTACTATAAATTATGGTAGAATAGAGAGGTAATAAGGTCGTTTTCCAATTTCCTGATGTTATGCTGACGGAGAGAACGGTGACACTGCAGGACAGCTGTTTCCCTGAATCTTTGACAGACTGATCGGATGCCCAATTTCCTGATTAACTGAACTTTCAAATTTGACGGGCATAGATTGACGAGACTACTGGATTTGACTTAGAAGACGATATTTAGACCAGAATAGGTAAATGTGATGGTCAGCTGCTTGAACAACTAATGAATTTACTTGCATTAATTAGATAAAGAATTGATTTGATTAATTACAGAAATGAGTTGGTTTGTTTATTTATGAAAATGTATTAATGCGAAGGGAAAAGAGAATTTGATAATCATTTAAACAGCAACTAGCAGATCCACCGCCAAAATTATGGGAGGAATACCAAAGATGGAATATAGGGCCTAATGAGTAACAGAAGGTGGTGTAGAATTGTCGCTCATTAGGGTAAAAGTGGTATTTCCTTCTCATACCAGTGTTTGGAAGATAATCGCCTCCCACACGGATTAATGGTGAGTGAATGTTGGTGTTATGGGCCCCACCAGCGAATGTATGGATAATGTGTGTATGTGAGATCTTTGGTCTGTGATAGAGGGAGGGATTTTGCACTCCACGCTGGAGCAACATCATCCAGTGAATGTGTGTTTTTCTGAAAATTACATATGTTTTATACATGTATATCTCAAGGTCGATGGAAGAATAAATGGGTATATAAGTGTCTAAATGGATGATTTGTTTTTGAAAAATTGATTGTAGAACTGACTGATTAAGTGTATCTTAGTGAGTACATGGCTTAGTGAGTAATGTTTAAATATGTAAATATCTGTATCAGTCTCTCACTTTGTGTATAAGTGGCTGCATGGGTTGGTGAGTAGCTACATGAGTGTCTATATAGGTTATTAGTTGGTTTTTTGAGTATCAGTATGAGTGTCTGAGAGTCTGTATGGTTCGGTGGGGAGTATTACGTTACATAGGTGCATGAATGAGTTACTCACTGTTTGTATGTGTTGAAGACAGCATGTGTGCAGGACTGTATGGGTGGATGAGTGTGTGCATGGGTGTGTTAGTGAGTGAATGACTGTCTCAATAGTGTCTTTATGAGTAACTACATATGTTTTAAACTAGTATATGTGACTATTGGTGTATATAAGTGAGTATATGTGAGAGTGAGAGATTGAAAGAGTTCCTGTATGAATAAGTATGTGTTTCTATAAGTGATTGTTTAAAAGACTAAGTATGTGTAAGTTTCTGTAGAAGTAAGTGTGGTGGTGTGTGTATAACTGTATATGCAAGTAAATGGATGTTTGATTCTTTATTAGCATGAGTGACTATGTGTGTGAGTAACTCTATGGATGAGTGGCGTTGTGTAACAGGATGTATACGTGTATGAGTACATATGATGAGTGAGTACATGTATGAGTGACTGTATAGGACTGTTGGTGAATGAGTGGATGTGTATGTGGATCTTAGAATTACTGAATAGGTTGTTGTAACTGATATTGGTATGTCCATTGTTTTGAACATTTTTGTTTCTATTTTTGAATGTGTGTATCAAAAGTTATATTAGGGGGAGAGGAGGTCTGCCACTCTATCACAAGGATGATGTCATCAGTGATGTCATTTGAGATGTCATCAGTGATGTCATCAGTGATGTCATGGACCATGTCATGAGTGATGTAATATGTGACGTCATCAGCAGTGTATTGCGGGCGCGCGAGTTATAGTTAGCTGAACTAACTATAACGGGGGAATTTCAATGGTTTTGTACGAGTGAAAAGTCCAGCTAACTATAACGCCCCTGAAACCTATGGTTTTTTCAGTGAATTTCTAAGGTTTTTTAAATGCTAATTCCTAACTATAACGTGCCTGAAACCTATGTTTTTTTCAGTGAATTTCAAAGGTTTTTTAAATGCTAATTTCTAACTATGCCTACAGAGATAGGACATGTGAAGAAAGAAGAAAAAACGCACAGAAAGAAAAAAAATAAATGCAGAAAGAAGCAACAGAAGTCCTCAAAGACGAAGAAAAGTGCAGGAAGAAGGATAACGTGCAGAAAGAACAAACAGAAGAGCAGAAAGAAGCCTTGTTGCAAAATCATCCTGTACCCTCAACTTTTTCAGATGGATACTGGTGGTAACTGAGTCTGACTAACCAGTCCTAGAGCCAGTGCTATGTTAAAAGACACTCAGAATACAGTGAAAACACCTACATACACTAGGGAACACTATGGTGCCGATCACGATCCGGTAAAAAATTCCCCCGTGCGACTCGTATCCGGTCTTTTTACCCTACGAATTGTACAAGTGCCGTACGAACTGGCAATCACGATTCGCATGGTAAAAAGTCCATACGAACCGCATTGGGAATATTTCCCCACACGTCCTCGGGTCGGAAAATGTGTCCGATACGTCCTCGGACGATTTACCGTACAAACGTGAAAAGTCAAGTCCGACCGAGGAATCACGATCCATCCCGTGCGTCCGAACTCACAACCGTATGGAAAAAACACCGTCCGCACCGAACTCCTACAGCAACCATGGAGACATGTGCCCGCATACGCGCCCAACACTCCCCCCAGCCCCCGTACGTCCGACACGTACCCCCCGTGTATGTACACCCCCACCCGTCTAGGTACACCCCAGTACGTCCGAGTCCTACCCCCACACCTGTACGTGTCATACCCCCGTGTACCCACACCCCAGTACGTGTCGTCCCACCATCTATGTACACCCCAGTACGTTCCAGTCGTACCCCCACCCCAGTACGTGTCATACCCCCGTGTACCCCCACCCCAGTACGTGTCGTACCACCGTCTATGTACACCCCAGTACGTTCCAGTCGTACCCCCACCCCAGTACGTGTCGTACCACCGTCAATGTACACCCCAGTACGTTCCAGTCCTACCCCCACCCCAGTACGTGTCGTACCACCGTCTATGTACACCCCAGTACGTTCCAGTCCTACCCCCACCCCAGTACGTGTCGTACCATCGTCAATGTACACCCCAGTACGTTCCAGTCCTACCCCCACCCCAGTACGTGTCGTACCACCGTCAATGTACACCCCAGTACGTTCCAGTCCTACCCCCACCCCAGTGCGTGTCGTACCACCGTCAATGTACACCCCAGTACGTTCCAGTCCTACCCCCACCCCAGTACGTGTCGTCCCACCGTCTATGTACACCCCAGTACGTTCCAGTCGTACCCCCACCCCAGTACGTGTCGTCCCACCGTGTACCTACACCCTAGTACGTTCCAGTCGTACCCCCACCCCAGTACGTGTCGTACCACCGTCTATGTACACCCCAGTACGTTCGAGCCCCACCCCCACCCCAGTACGTGTCATACCCCCCGTGTACCTACACCCCAGTACGTTCCAGTCGTACCCCCACCCCAGTACGTGTCATACCCCCGTGTACCTACACCCCAGTACGTTCGAGCCCCACCCCCACCCCAGTACGTGTCATACCCCCCGTGTACCTACACCCCAGTACGTTCCAGTCATACCCCCACCCCAGTACGTGTCATACCCCCCGTGTACCTACACCCCAGTACGTTCCAGTCGTACCCCCACCCCAGTACGTGTCATACCCCCATGTACCTACACCCCAGTACGTTCCAGTCCTACCCCCACCCCAGTACGTGTCGTACCATCGTCAATGTACACCACAGTACGTTCCAGTCCTACCCCCACCCCAGTACGTGTCGTACCACCGTGTACCCACACCCCAGTACGTGTCGTCCCACCATCTATGTACACCCCAGTACGTTCCAGTCGTACCCCCACCCCAGTACGTGTCATACCCCCGTGTACCCCCACCCCAGTACGTGTCGTACCACCGTCTATGTACACCCCAGTACGTTCCAGTCGTACCCCCACCCCAGTACGTGTCGTACCACCGTCAATGTACACCCCAGTACGTTCCAGTCCTACCCCCACCCCAGTACGTGTCGTACCACCGTCTATGTACACCCCAGTACGTTCCAGTCCTACCCCCACCCCAGTACGTGTCGTACCATCGTCAATGTACACCCCAGTACGTTCCAGTCCTACCCCCACCCCAGTACGTGTCGTACCACCGTCAATGTACACCCCAGTACGTTCCAGTCCTACCCCCACCCCAGTGCGTGTCGTACCACCGTCAATGTACACCCCAGTACGTTCCAGTCCTACCCCCACCCCAGTACGTGTCGTCCCACCGTCTATGTACACCCCAGTACGTTCCAGTCGTACCCCCACCCCAGTACGTGTCGTCCCACCGTGTACCTACACCCTAGTACGTTCCAGTCGTACCCCCACCCCAGTACGTGTCGTACCACCGTCTATGTACACCCCAGTACGTTCGAGCCCCACCCCCACCCCAGTACGTGTCATACCCCCCGTGTACCTACACCCCAGTACGTTCCAGTCGTACCCCCACCCCAGTACGTGTCATACCCCCGTGTACCTACACCCCAGTACGTTCGAGCCCCACCCCCACCCCAGTACGTGTCATACCCCCCGTGTACCTACACCCCAGTACGTTCCAGTCATACCCCCACCCCAGTACGTGTCATACCCCCCGTGTACCTACACCCCAGTACGTTCCAGTCGTACCCCCACCCCAGTACGTGTCATACCCCCATGTACCTACACCCCAGTACGTTCCAGTCCTACCCCCACCCCAGTACGTGTCGTACCATCGTCAATGTACACCACAGTACGTTCCAGTCCTACCCCCACCCCAGTACGTGTCGTACCACCGTCAATGTACACCCCAGTACGTTCCAGTCCTACCCCCACCCCAGTACGTGTCGTACCACCGTCAATGTACACCCCAGTACGTTCCAGTCCTACCCCCACCCCAGTACGTGTCGTACCACCGTCAATGTACACCCCAGTACGTTCCAGTCCTACCCCCACCCCAGTACGTGTCGTACCACCGTCTATGTACACCCCAGTACGTTCCAGTCCTACCCCCACCCCAGTACGTGTCGTACCATCGTCAATGTACACCCCAGTACGTTCCAGTCCTACCCCCACCCCAGTATGTGTCGTACCACCTTCAATGTACACCCCAGTACGTTCCAGTCCTACCCCCACCCCAGTACGTGTCGTACCACCGTCAATGTACACCCCAGTACGTTCGAGCCCCACCCCCACCCCAGTACGTGTCATACCCCCCGTGTACCTACACCCCAGTACGTTCCAGTCGTACCCCCACCCCAGTACGTGTCGTACCACCGTCTATGTACACCCCAGTACGTTCGAGCCCCACCCCCACCCCAGTACGTGTCATACCCCCCGTGTACCTACACCCCAGTACGTTCCAGTCGTACCCCCACCCCAGTACGTGTCGTACCACCGTCTATGTACACCCCAGTACGTTCCAGTCCTACCCCCACCCCAGTACGTGTCGTACCACCGTCAATGTACACCCCAGTACGTTCCAGTCCTACCCCCACCCCAGTACGTGTCGTACCACCGTCTATGTACACCCCAGTACGTTCCAGTCCTACCCCCACCCCAGTACGTTCCGGTCCTACCCCCGCCACAACCTCCTAAGTACGGAGCGCACCCCAGGCCCCAACATCACCACCGCATGTACGAGTCGTACCAACCCACACACAAGGACAGCACCGTACAACCAAATGGCCCATGTACACACCGTACACACGCTCAAAACGCACGTACACAACCAGGACAAAACAAAACAACACAAGAATACACCATTCGAATGGCACAAAGCCACTAAACATGTCCAACAACCACTAAAACAACACATTCACTGACCTGCAACTGCCAAAAACAAACAGAGGCCAAATACACCACCACTCCTTATAACCAACCCACCCAAGATTCAAACACAACCACACCCACCAATGGACCAATAAAAAGGGCCCACACACACAAACCATGAGCCTTTGCAACAGACTCACTGCTGCCAGACACCACAGAACCACACTACAAGCTACACCACATCTTACACTTGCACACCTTCACACAACCACCCTCACAAACACCCCCTCATCACATTCACACACACACACACACAACCATCCACACACCCCCCAACATCCACACACCCCCCCCACCATCCCCACCCACACCCCTCACCATGCCCACCACCAAGAATCCAAAGTTCAGTAACCGAGAATTGGAGGTCCTTGTTGATCAAATCCTCAGAGTCGAGCCACAGATCTTTGGAACATTGGTCAGAAGCACCAGCCTGGCAGCAAAAACTGCCATGTGGCAGACCATCGTCGATGCTGTGAATGCTGTTGCGGACACCAGACGGACCAAGCAGGAATGCCAGAACAGGTGGTACGATCTGCGGAGGAGGGTCCGAGCCAAGAGGCAGGATGAACACGACCAGGCCAACGCCACCGGAGGAGGGCCCTCCCGCAGACCCGTACACTACCATCCCTGGGAGGAGAGGGTGATGGCCATACTGCCGGTGGAGGCAGTCGAAGGATTAGAAGGGCTCCGAGACCCGGGTGAGTACACAAACAACGCACCTCACAAGGGGGGAACGGCATCCACAACCAACATCACCAACAGGCACGCAACCACCACAAGCCATCGCATGACTCAACCACACTCCATGAGCATGCACATGCCACTGCTGCCACCATGCCCCATGCACCCAGCTGGACAATGGCAAGTCACAGGCCACAGAAGACAACAACACATGACACGGTAACCCGGATGGCGGCAGGCTGGGCCCAAAAAAGCACATAGTGCAACTCAGAAGCAGACAACAATTCACTCTACCCATATGGCCTAGGTCACAGCCAGACAAACAGTGTGTCCCAACACAGGAATGACTTGCCAGCAAATGGCGGACGCCTTGCATCAACACATGGGGGTGAAGGCACTGTTTTGCACATGACAGCAGCTAATGAACAGCCAACATTGTGAACGAGTGGCAGCACACACCACCACAGCAGCAGCGCACAGACACAGACACTACACCCAATGGGTGCCTGGAGATCAGAAACAAACTCACATCAACAATCCAAGGGCCACTCAAAGATCTGCTAACAGTGTGTGCCCAGGAAGCTGGGCAGAGGTGACAGAGGGTAACACACGGAGGGAGGGAGAGGGGGACAGAGAGGGAGGGAGACGGACAGAGGGAGGAGGCTGACACACGGAGGGAGGGAGAGGGGGACTGAGAGGGAGGGAGAGGGGGACAGAGATGGAGGGAGAGGGGGACAGAGATGGAGGGAGAGGGGGACAGAGATGGAGGGAGAGGGGGACAGAGAGGGAGGGAGACGGACAGAGGGAGGAGGCTGACACACGGAGGGAGGGAGAGGGGGACTGAGAGGGAGGGAGAAGGGGACAGAGAGGGAGGGAGAGGGGGACAGAGATGGAGGGAGAGGGGGACAGAGAGGGAGGGAGAGGGGGACACAGAGGGAGCGAGACACAGGGAGAGCCAATCAGCCGTGTTGCGTGTGTGAATGTCTGCTCGTCAGCAGGTAGACTGCGTGCATGTAGACAAGGGTGGCCAGTGCCAGAAGCCCCCCTCTTCACCATGCGGTACAAAAGGGGGTGGTGATGGACGGAGCATCAGAACCAATCAAACACTCACACCCAGTCAACAGATCTGGGTTTGATCCATCACCGTTCTTTAGCCCACTCTGCCACCCCAGTTCAGACATGGCCATATGCAAATCAGTCTGACCCTGTGCCTCATGGGAACAGTCCAGCCCGAACTGCCAAACCATGCCTTCCCTGGACCGGAAACAAGCTTCCTAGGACCGGTTTCTGGCATTTCAGCCGTCTTCAGCCAGGCTTGCTTGAATCCAGTGGCAAAGTGAGCAAGGGACTCACGTCTGAGCATACCCTGCCAACTTATGGCGAACAAAGCGGTACAAAAGGGGGTGGTGATGGACGGAGCATCAGAACCAATCAAACACTCACACCCAGTCAACAGATCTGGGTTTGATCCATCACCGTTCTTTAGCCCACTCTGCCACCCCAGTTCAGACATGGCCATATGCAAATCAGTCTGACCCTGTGCCTCATGGGAACAGTCCAGCCCGAACTGCCAAACCATGCCTTCCCTGGACCGGAAACAAGCTTCCTAGGACCGGTTTCTGGCATTTCAGCCGTCTTCAGCCAGGCTTGCTTGAATCCAGTGGCAAAGTGAGCAAGGGACTCACGTCTGAGCATACCCTGCCAACTTATGGCGAACAAAGCGGTACAAAAGGGGGTGGTGATGGACGGAGAATCAGAACCAATCAAACACTCACACCCAGTCAACAGATCTGGGTTTGATCCATCACCGTTCTTTAGCCCACTCTGCCACCCCAGTTCAGACATGGCCATATGCAAATCAGTCTGACCCTGTGCCTCATGGGAACAGTCCAGCCCGAACTGCCAAACCATGCCTTCCCTGGACCGGAAACAAGCTTCCTAGGACCGGTTTCTGGCATTTCAGCCGTCTTCAGCCAGGCTTGCTTGAATCCAGTGGCAAAGTGAGCAAGGGACTCACGTCTGAGCATACCCTGCCAACTTATGGCGAACAAAGCGGTACAAAAGGGGGTGGTGATGGACGGAGCATCAGAACCAATCAAACACTCACACCCAGTCAACAGATCTGGGTTTGATCCATCACCGTTCTTTAGCCCACTCTGCCACCCCAGTTCAGACATGGCCATATGCAAATCAGTCTGACCCTGTGCCTCATGGGAACAGTCCAGCCCGAACTGCCAAACCATGCCTTCCCTGGACCGGAAACAAGCTTCCTAGGACCGGTTTCTGGCATTTCAGCCGTCTTCAGCCAGGCTTGCTTGAATCCAGTGGCAAAGTGAGCAAGGGACTCACGTCTGAGACTACCCTGCCAACTTATGGCGAACAAAGCGGTACAAAAGGGGGTGGTGATGGACGGAGCATCAGAACCAATCAAACACTCACACCCAGTCAACAGATCTGGGTTTGATCCATCACCGTTCTTTAGCCCACTCTGCCACCCCAGTTCAGACATGGCCATATGCAAATCAGTCTGACCCTGTGCCTCATGGGAACAGTCCAGCCCGAACTGCCAAACCAGTTTGGGCTCAGGGTCAGACTGATTTGCATATGGCCATGTCTGAACTGGGGTGGCAGAGTGGGCTAAAGAACGGTGATGGATCAAACCCAGATCTGTTGACTGGGTGTGAGTGTTTGATTGGTTCTGATGCTCCGTCCATCACCACCCCTTTTGTACTGCTTTGTTCGCCATAAGTTGGCAGGGTATGCTCAGACGTGAGTCCCTTGCTCACTTTGCCACTGGATTCAAGCAAGCCTGGCTGAAGACGGCTGAAATGCCAGAAACCGGTCCAAGGAAGCTTGTTTCCGGTCCAGGGAAGGCATGGCTTGACAGTTCGGGCTGGACTGTTCCCATGAGGCACAGGGTCAGACTGATTTGCATATGACCATGTCTGAACTGGGGTGGCAGAGTGGGCTAAAGAACGGTGATGGATCAAACCCAGATCTGTTGACTGGGTGTGAGTGTTTGATTGGTTCTGATGCTCCGTCCATCACCACCCCTTTTGTACTGCTTTGTTCGCCATAAGTTGGCAGGGTATGCTCAGACGTGAGTCCCTTGCTCACTTTGCCACTGGATTCAAGCAAGCCTGGCTGAAGACGGCTGAAATGCCAGAAACCGGTCCTAGGAAGCTTGTTTCCGGTCCAGGGAAGGCATGGCTTGACAGTTCGGGCTGGACTGTTCCCATGAGGCACAGGGTCAGACTGATTTGCATATGGCCATGTCTGAACTGGGGTGGCAGAGTGGGCTAAAGAACAGTGATGGATCAAACCCAGATCTGTTGACTGGGTGTGAGTGTTTGATTGGTTTTGATGCTCCGTCCATCACCACCCCTTTTGTACTGCTTTGTTCGCCATAAGTTGGCAGGGTATGCTCAGACGTGAGTCCCTTGCTCACTTTGCCACTGGATTCAAGCAAGCCTGGCTGAAGACGGCTGAAATGCCAGAAACCGGTCCTAGGAAGCTTGTTTCCGGTCCAGGGAAGGCATGGCTTGACAGTTCGGGCTGGACTGTTCCCATGAGGCACAGGGTCAGACTGATTTGCATATGGCCATGTCTGAACTGGGGTGGCAGAGTGGGCTAAAGAACGGTGATGGATCAAACCCAGATCTGTTGACTGGGTGTGAGTGTTTGATTGGTTCTGATGCTCCGTCCATCACCACCCCTTTTGTACTGCTTTGTTCGCCATAAGTTGGCAGGGTATGCTCAGACGTGAGTCCCTTGCTCACTTTGCCACTGGATTCAAGCAAGCCTGGCTGAAGACGGCTGAAATGCCAGAAACCGGTCCTAGGAAGCTTGTTTCCGGTCCAGGGAAGGCATGGCTTGACAGTTCGGGCTGGACTGTTCCCATGAGGCACAGGGTCAGACTGATTTGCATATGGCCATGTCTGAACTGGGGTGGCAGAGTGGGCTAAAGAACGGTGATGGATCAAACCCAGATCTGTTGACTGGTTGTGAGTGTTTGATTGGTTCTGATGCTCCGTCCATCACCACCCCTTTTGTACTGCTTTGTTCGCCATAAGTTGGCAGGGTATGCTCAGACGTGAGTCCCTTGCTCACTTTGCCACTGGATTCAAGCAAGCCTGGCTGAAGACGGCTGAAATGCCAGAAACCGGACCTAGGAAGCTTGTTTCCGATCCAGGGAAGGCATGGCTTGACAGTTCGGGCTGGACTGTTCCCATGAGGCACAGGGTCAGACTGATTTGCATATGGCCATGTCTGAACTGGGGTGGCAGAGTGGGCTAAAGAACGGTGATGGATCAAACCCAGATCTGTTGACTGGGTGTGAGTGTTTGATTGGTTCTGATGCTCCGTCCATCACCACCCCTTTTGTACTGCTTTGTTCGCCATAAGTTGGCAGGGTATGCTCAGACGTGAGTCCCTTGCTCACTTTGCCACTGGATTCAAGCAAGCCTGGCTGAAGACGGCTGAAATGCCAGAAACCGGTCCTAGGAAGCTTGTTTCCGGTCCAGGGAAGGCATGGCTTGACAGTTCGGGCTGGACTGTTCCCATGAGGCACAGGGTCAGACTGATTTGCATATGGCCATGTCTGAACTGGGGTGGCAGAGTGGGCTAAAGAACGGTGATGGATCAAACCCAGATCTGTTGACTGGGTGTGAGTGTTTGATTGGTTCTGATGCTCCGTCCATCACCACCCCTTTTGTACTGCTTTGTTCGCCATAAGTTGGCAGGGTATGCTCAGACGTGAGTCCCTTGCTCACTTTGCCACTGGATTCAAGCAAGCCTGGCTGAAGACGGCTGAAATGCCAGGAACCGGTCCTAGGAAGCTTATTTCCGGTCCAGGGAAGGCATGGCTTGACAGTTCGGGCTGGACTGTTCCCATGAGGCACAGGGTCAGACTGATTTGCATATGGCCATGTCTGAACTGGGGTGGCAGAGTGGGCTAAAGAACGGTGATGGATCAAACCCAGATCTGTTGACTGGGTGTGAGTGTTTGATTGGTTCTGATGCTCCGTCCATCACCACCCCTTTTGTACTGCTTTGTTCGCCATAAGTTGGCAGGGTATGCTCAGACGTGAGTCCCTTGCTCACTTTGCCACTGGATTCAAGCAAGCCTGGCTGAAGACGGCTGAAATGCCAGAAACCGGTCCTAGGAAGCTTGTTTCCGGTCCAGGGAAGGCATGGCTTGACAGTTCGGGCTGGACTGTTCCCATGAGGCACAGGGTCAGACTGATTTGCATATGGCCATGTCTGAACTGGGGTGGCAGAGTGGGCTAAAGAACGGTGATGGATCAAACCCAGATCTGTTGACTGGGTGTGAGTGTTTGATTGGTTCTGATGCTCCGTCCATCACCACCCCTTTTGTACTGCTTTGTTCGCCATAAGTTGGCAGGGTATGCTCAGACGTGAGTCCCTTGCTCACTTTGCCACTGGATTCAAGCAAGCCTGGCTGAAGACGGCTGAAATGCCAGAAACCGGTCCTAGGAAGCTTGTTTCCGGTCCAGGGAAGGCATGGCTTGACAGTTCGGGCTGGACTGTTCCCATGAGGCACAGGGTCAGACTGATTTGCATATGGCCATGTCTGAACTGGGGTGGCAGAGTGGGCTAAAGAACGGTGATGGATCAAACCCAGATCTGTTGACTGGGTGTGAGTGTTTGATTGGTTCTGATGCTCCGTCCATCACCACCCCTTTTGTACTGCTTTGTTCGCCATAAGTTGGCAGGGTATGCTCAGACGTGAGTCCCTTGCTCACTTTGCCACTGGATTCAAGCAAGCCTGGCTGAAGACGGCTGAAATGCCAGAAACCGGTCCTAGGAAGCTTGTTTCCGGTCCAGGGAAGGCATGGCTTGACAGTTCGGGCTGGACTGTTCCCATGAGGCACAGGGTCAGACTGATTTGCATATGGCCATGTCTGAACTGGGGTGGCAGAGTGGGCTAAAGAACGGTGATGGATCAAACCCAGATCTGTTGACTGGGTGTGAGTGTTTGATTGGTTCTGATGCTCCGTCCATCACCACCCCTTTTGTACTGCTTTGTTCGCCATAAGTTGGCAGGGTATGCTCAGACGTGAGTCCCTTGCTCACTTTGCCACTGGATTCAAGCAAGCCTGGCTGAAGACGGCTGAAATGCCAGAAACCGGTCCTAGGAAGCTTGTTTCCGGTCCAGGGAAGGCATGGCTTGACAGTTCGGGCTGGACTGTTCCCATGAGGCACAGGGTCAGACTGATTTGCATATGGCCATGTCTGAACTGGGGTGGCAGAGTGGGCTAAAGAACGGTGATGGATCAAACCCAGATCTGTTGACTGGGTGTGAGTGTTTGATTGGTTCTGATGCTCCGTCCATCACCACCCCTTTTGTACTGCTTTGTTCGCCATAAGTTGGCAGGGTATGCTCAGACGTGAGTCCCTTGCTCACTTTGCCACTGGATTCAAGCAAGCCTGGCTGAAGACGGCTGAAATGCCAGAAACCGGTCCTAGGAAGCTTGTTTCCGGTCCAGGGAAGGCATGGCTTGACAGTTCGGGCTGGACTGTTCCCATGAGGCACAGGGTCAGACTGATTTGCATATGGCCATGTCTGAACTGGGGTGGCAGAGTGGGCTAAAGAACGGTGATGGATCAAACCCAGATCTGTTGACTGGGTGTGAGTGTTTGATTGGTTCTGATGCTCCGTCCATCACCACCCCTTTTGTACTGCTTTGTTCGCCATAAGTTGGCAGGGTATGCTCAGACGTGAGTCCCTTGCTCACTTTGCCACTGGATTCAAGCAAGCCTGGCTGAAGACGGCTGAAATGCCAGAAACCGGTCCTAGGAAGCTTGTTTCCGGTCCAGGGAAGGCATGGCTTGACAGTTCGGGCTGGACTGTTCCCATGAGGCACAGGGTCAGACTGATTTGCATATGGCCATGTCTGAACTGGGGTGGCAGAGTGGGCTAAAGAACGGTGATGGATCAATCCCAGATCTGTAGACTGGGTGTGAGTGTTTGATTGGTTCTGATGCTCCGTCCATCACCACCCCTTTTGTACTGCTTTGTTCGCCATAAGTTGGCAGGGTATGCTCAGACGTGAGTCCCTTGCTCACTTTGCCACTGGATTCAAGCAAGCCTGGCTGAAGACGGCTGAAATGGCAGAAACCGGTCCTAGGAAGCTTGTTTCCGGTCCAGGGAAGGCATGGCTTGACAGTTCGGGCTGGACTGTTCCCATGAGGCACAGGGTCAGACTGATTTGCATATGGCCATGTCTGAACTGAGGTGGCAGAGTGGGCTAAAGAACGGTGATGGATCAAACCCAGATCTGTTGACTGGGTGTGAGTGTTTGATTGGTTCTGATGCTCCGTCCATCACCACCCCTTTTGTACTGCTTTGTTCGCCATAAGTTGGCAGGGTATGCTCAGACGTGAGTCTCTTGCTCACTTTGCCACTGGATTCAAGCAAGCCTGGCTGAAGACGGCTGAAATGCCAGAAACCGGTCCTAGGAAGCTTGTTTCCGGTCCAGGGAAGGCATGGCTTGACAGTTCGGGCTGGACTGTTCCCATGAGGCACAGGGTCAGACTGATTTGCATATGGCCATGTCTGAACTGGGGTGGCAGAGTGGGCTAAAGAACGGTGATGGATCAAACCCAGATCTGTTGACTGGGTGTGAGTGTTTGATTGGTTCTGATGCTCCGTCCATCACCACCCCTTTTGTACTGCTTTGTTCGCAATAAGTTGGCAGGGTATGCTCAGACGTGAGTCCCTTGCTCACTTTGCCACTGGATTCAAGCAAGCCTGGCTGAAGACGGCTGAAATGCCAGAAACCGGTCCTAGGAAGCTTGTTTCCGGTCCAGGGAAGGCATGGCTTGACAGTTCGGGCTGGACTGTTCCCATGAGGCACAGGGTCAGACTGATTTGCATATGGCCATGTCTGAACTGGGGTGGCAGAGTGGGCTAAAGAACGGTGATGGATCAAACCCAGATCTGTTGACTGGGTGTGAGTGTTTGATTGGTTCTGATGCTCCGTCCATCACCACCCCTTTTGTACTGCTTTGTTCGCCATAAGTTGGCAGGGTATGCTCAGACGTGAGTCCCTTGCTCACTTTGCCACTGGATTCAAGCAAGCCTGGCTGAAGACGGCTGAAATGCCAGAAACCGGTCCTAGGAAGCTTGTTTCCGGTCCAGGGAAGGCATGGCTTGACAGTTCGGGCTGGACTGTTCCCATGAGGCACAGGGTCAGACTGATTTGCATATGGCCATGTCTGAACTGGGGTGGCAGAGTGGGCTAAAGAACGGTGATGGATCAAACCCAGATCTGTTGACTGGGTGTGAGTGTTTGATTGGTTCTGATGCTCCGTCCATCACCACCCCTTTTGTACTGCTTTGTTCGCCATAAGTTGGCAGGGTATGCTCAGACGTGAGTCCCTTGCTCACTTTGCCACTGGATTCAAGCAAGCCTGGCTGAAGACGGCTGAAATGCCAGAAACCGGTCCTAGGAAGCTTGTTTCCGGTCCAGGGAAGGCATGGCTTGACAGTTCGGGCTGGACTGTTCCCATGAGGCACAGGGTCAGACTGATTTGCATATGGCCATGTCTGAACTGGGGTGGCAGAGTGGGCTAAAGAACGGTGATGGATCAAACCCAGATCTGTTGACTGGGTGTGAGTGTTTGATTGGTTCTGATGCTCCGTCCATCACCACCCCTTTTGTACTGCTCCCCTCTTCACCATGGCAAAACACATGGCCATGTCACAACCTGTTCACGAGCACAAGGACAGCTACCTGGATCATATAAGTGTGTGGATCCACTCCATGTGCACATGTACAGTGCATGGCTCGCCACACCTGCCCACTCCACTGCTGACTGCAGTCACACTTGACGCAGCAAGTAAGACTGTGCCACACATAGTTAAAGGGGCCAAAGTGGTGCCCAAGGGACACACCCATGCACAAGTGCACTGTGAGTGGAATGCAAGACCAATCCTAATTCCAAGAGGAAATGTGCCAACTGTGAAAATGATGAAACATGGATGTTGCATGGACAAAAATTAACATTGTCTCTCTCACACACAGGTCAACGTCGTGGTGCACCCCCCAACACTGGGGGGGAACACTCACAGGACCTGGATCTGCAGGAGCCCGATCCCACCGGCAGCGACCACTCTCACCACTCTGCGGACGACCCCGACCAACCTGGCCCCTCTGGTGTCCAACCACCTGCAGCACCTGCGTCAGGTACAACTGTGCCAACCACCACCCCCACTCCTGCCACATCCCAGGAGAAACCCAGGATCCCTGCCCCAACACCACAATGCAGCCAGGCTCGCCAGGAGGGACACGGTGTCCCGGCGACAACGCCAATGCCACCCCTCAGGGGTCCCGGAGACCCCATGTGCCCACAAGTGCAGGCCAGGTGCAAGTGGGCAGGGGTGGTGGGAGTGGAGGACGGCGGAGGCGCGAGCCTGACCAGTTGGCTGGGGATCCGGTATTTTCCCATGTCCGTAACATCCTGGACTCATACCGGCAGGACACCACGGGCATGGCCCAGGTTGTGTCCGTCCTCGAGGGGATCAAGGCCCAGCAGGCCCAGCAACATGCGGAGCTAATTGCCTGTCTACTGGTACACCAACGGAGGATGGAGGACAGACAGGCTGAGCAAGTGACGGCATTCCAGGGGATTCACGCTACACTCCGTCGGATGGCCGACACCATGGCCGACCCTCCCTGTGCCAGAAGGCGGAGAACATCACCACCCACAGGGAGGGATCAGGAGGAGGAGGAGGAAACATCCGACGGAGCATCCCAGACGTCGTCACGGCCTGCTGGTGAGGTTCCCCGCAGGAGGCCAGGTCGTCCACGGAAAGGACCGTGAGGGTGGCTGCTACATCACCATCTCCCAGGACACCTGGCCTGGCACCTGACCCACTGGAGCAACAGCATCACAGCATCAAGAGACATTCTCTGCCACATGGCCCTGCTGGTCACTGGCTGACCAATGTTGACAAAGACTGTGGCATGGACTCTGAGGATTTCCAATGGCAAGGACCCCAACTCCCCTACTGAACTTTGGATTCAAACATCCCGGAAAGACCCTTACTTTGCCCCCCCCCCCCCCACTAATAAATCACACTATGATGAGTAGATGCCTGCTGGTAGCATTATTAACTAACATGTGTCTTGTAAAGTCTAAACATGCCTGAGTCATCTTTTGTCTTCAACCATCCACACCCTGGGGCCTGAGTCTGGTACAGGACACATGGGTCACAGTGTATTAGGCAAGACAGACATGGAGCACCATACACACCCGTGATGGGCCCAACCAGCTGAGGGGGTTGCCGAACAACCGTGCTGACACACACATTGAGTACAGCAACTGTCATGCGCAGTGGTCAGGGATCCAGTCCAGTGTCCTGGGGGGCACCCAGGCATGTGTACACAGGTGGCAGAACCATGTCCTGCAAGCCGGAGTCCGGTGGATGCCGAGAATGGGGGCCTGGCCAACGTTGGATGCATGGGGATGGCACATGTCACAATACCAACACAGTCATGGACATCATGCCCAATACACAGTCTCAGCCCACACACACAGCTTGCATCTTGCAACTCGACACATTGACACATAGCAACAATCAGGGAATACCATGCCAGACATGCAGGATGCACCGTGGCAACACACCAGCATTGACTGAGAAGAGGCACCTTGGAGGCATAGGGACACCTTTATTAGACATGTATTCGGGATTGCAGAGGCCACTCGAAGTACACATGAACACATCATGTGGAGTAACATGTGGGTCCAACACTGGCACCCCCCTTCTGCAGCACACATGCGTGTTTGCCATGGAAGTGGCACACAAGCGTCGGGTAACAGCTAAATACCCACAGCTGCACACGGAGAGCCTGCCATACACCATAGATCCACTGATGTCGAAGTCCCACACCATGTCCAGCCAATGCTAACCGTATGTGGCCAAGGGCAGTGTCACACACATTGATGCCATCATCACAATCCCCTATCCCATCACTGATGCCTGTCAACCAGGCAGACCATCTATTCAGGTGTACACAGCTGCATGTCGTGTCCCATGGGGATGCGACATGGCTGCAGAGGAACAACACATCGACAGGGGCAGTGTGCATACATCGTGAACAACTGCCACACCCAATACACCCCAGATGCATCCCTTACCCCATGGAGACTTCCAAACGTGTCCGTGCCTGTAACGCTGAGTCAGCCCACGATGTCATGTCCATGATGAATAGCAGTGCCACAACAATGCAACCAGCAGACGGCATGTGCAGGCACCTGGGGAAGAGAGACACACAAGAAGTCAGCCACAAAAATGCACAGCCACTTGCATGTGCATTTACTCGACACATGTATGGATGACAACATGCTAGGTCATTATAATGACTGGGGAAATACTACCATCACTGGCACCATCACTCCAGTGACACACCCACACACACCTCTGAGTCACGTGCCATACATGCAGGTGGAGACACACATCACAACGCATGCCACACGGGGACCAATGCGTGCACACTCAGACACTGGTACTCACCACTAAGCAAAGAAGTCGCGTATGAGCCGAGTCCGGATGTCCTCTTGCGGCTCCACATCCTCCACATCACTAGCCCCATTGCCAAGCCCTTCGTCCTCCACGGGTGGATGGTCCTCGTCATGTTGATTCAGGATGAGTGGCACAGCTCTTTCAACTGCCATGTTGTGCAGCATGCAGCAGACCATGAAGATCTTGCAGACCTTTGCCGGGGCATAAGGGAGTGCACCGCCGGTCTTGTGGAGGCACCGGAATCAGCTCTTCAGCATGCCAAACGTCCTCTCTATCACTCGCCTTGTCCGGCCATGGGCGGTGTTGTAGCGGAGCTGTGCCGGCGTGATGGGGTTGCGGAGAGGTGTGATCAGCCATGGCATGTTGGGATAGCCAGCGTCCCCTACATGGGAAGCACATGGTCATCGTTAGAAGTGGTGAAGCGGTCGTGCTGGTAGGCGATACAGAATAGAAGACAGACAGACTGTACCCACCTACAACACATGCCCGTTCGTTGCGCAGCTGCATCATCATATCAGGCATCCCGCTACGCCTCATGATGTAGGCATCGTGTGCTGATCCTGGAAAACGAGCACAGACATGTGAAATCACCATGTTGGAGAGACACACCACAAGGGCATTGATGGAGTGGTAGTGCTTCCGATTGCGGTACGCCACCTCCCGTGCGTGTGGTGGTACCAAAGCTACATGTGTCCCATCTATGGACCCTATGACATGGGGCATCCCTCCCAGGGCATAGAATCCACGCTTGACCTCAGTCATCTGTTCAGGGGTTGGGAACTTGATGAAGTCATCCAGGTGAATCAACATGGCCTCCAAGAAATCATGCAGCACACCGCTGAACATGCTCTGGGACATGCCACCAACATGAGCTATGGTATTTTGAAAGGTACCCGTGGCAAGAAAATGTAGGGCAGCCATTACCTTCAGCTGGAGTGTCAGTGCCGTAGGATACCTGTGCAGCGGTTGCAGGTGTGGTGCCAGTCTCGCCGTCAACTCCAGAATCAACGGTTGGGTGAAGCGGTAGAGCCGGATGCTGTCATTCTCCTGCATGGCAGCCAAGTCTGGAATTATTCGGGCAAGAGGCGGCGCTCTGCAGTAATTTGGAAGTGACAAGGAAGAGTGAGTGCACCATGACAACAACTCATGTCTACTGAGCACATGTTAATCTGGCAATACACACATGCTACATAGGGAGTCAGGTATGTGCTACATGGCCAGCACACGTATGGATGCAAGGTGGCACTCCTTCCAAGACCCAGCTACACACGGAGATTGAGAACCTCCCCATGCCACGCCATGGGAATAGCTGTGTCCCAGTGCAAGTGAACAGCCAGACGCAAGACAGGAGTGACATACACCCACACATCAGCAGAAGTAGGATGCCGATTGCAGAGACTGGTCGCGGAACACTGGAGCCACAGGTCACATGACATTACACTAGGACAGCCCACACACCTTGCCATGAAGGTGCACATGTCATGACTCACCACACATTCCTTGTGAGGATGCAGACATGGCCTTGTCACGCTACTCCGTGTCCCATGCATACATGTGCACCTCACATCCGATACCACATGTGGCATGGTGTGCGGAACAGTGTGCAATGACAATCTACACACAGACACATGTTGGTTGCTGCTACGGCTGCAGCTTATGAGGGTGCTACAACATCAACCTGATGTAAATCCCCCACACATAAATGACATAGTCACATTGTGCACTGTGGGTAGTGACAAGTCAGGTGTCATAACCCCTGTACCGGGCATCATGGGACACTTCCGTGTGTTGGTGTCCGTGCCATGCCAGTGACGCTTACCCCAAGTGTGCAGTCCGACATGCACACATGTCAAAGGAGTCAAGGGCATGGCTGGCACACATTGCACCGTCACACAGTACACCTATACACATCTCATCATACATCTGGTGCCTTCTCCACTCAGGAGTCATGTTCCACATCACAGCCTGTCACACCTGTGCCCCACACATGTAGTAATGCACAGACGATGCCTTGATGTCCATTCCTGGACAAGTATGTCCATCCATGGACAAGTATGTCCATCCATGGACAAGTATGTCCGCCCTATTCCTACCTGTGTGTCGCCTATCACCACTGTGATGTGTAAAAACCGCCGTACTGCTGCTAAGAGGGCCTGTGTACATTCCCAAATCACTGTGGGAGTGCTGCCGTATGTGTACCCGTCGTGATGGCGAGCGTACAGGCATTTGTACGGTTCGTACCACTACGAGTACGCATACGCGTGCAGACCCATAGTGATAGTGAGCGTAGATGCGTGTGTACGGCCCTGTCACAATGTGTGTCCTCGCGTATGCGTACTCGTAGTGGTACGGGCCGTACACACGCATCTACGCTCACTATCACTATGGGTCTGCACGCGTATGCGTACTCGTAGTGATAGTGAGCGGACATGCGTGTGTACGGGCCGTACCACTACGAGTACGCATACGCGTGCAGACCCATAGTGATAGTGAGCGTAGATGCGTGTGTACGGTCCGTACCACTACGAATACGCATACGCGAGGACACCCATACTGATAGTGAACGTAGGCATGCGTGTACGGGCCGTTGCAACGCATTTGGGGTGCCCTAGGGCCCCGAAACGCACCGTACCTGTGTGTGATGCTCCAAATTACATAGGGGACAAGTATTGAGGCCTACATGCATGCTGGTTGTCATGGAGACCAAGTTCAAAATCCGAAATTGTTCTGGAAGGTGCACAGCAGAAGTCAGTTGGAATTCTTCTACATTGTTGCAATGTGTTTGTGGGTCTGACATCATGCAGGAGAATGAAACCGATAGAGAACCCACAGACTTCTAGGTTTGAAGGGATTGGTGGAAACATAGGATGCAAATGTGAGTGACCAATCACTCTGTACTCCTGTGCATGAGACAGGGCAGAAAGGCAGATATAAGGCAGCCAGGTCCCATGAGGGAGTACTTGCCTGCACATCTTTGCATTCGTTGACCCAGCTGCTGCTACTGATTCCCTGGAACCATGTCAAGGGCTGTGGAGAGGACACAGCCATTCACCCTGGAGGAGAACATGGCTCTGCTGGATGTGATCCTCCCACAGTACTCCATGCTGTATGGGCGACCAGGGTATCAGGTGAGTGCATAGGCCACTGGCACAGACTGTCCCTATGTTGTGACTGTGACTTCTGGCATTGTGTCCTGGTGTGACACACATGCCATGTACTGTAGGGGGGGTCCCAGGGGGGGGAAGCCTGATGTCTCCCAGCAGTGCCCTGAGACAGGAGGGGTGGGTGTGGAGTCCTCCCAGCAGTGCCCTGAGACAGGAGGGGTGGGTGTGGAGTCCTCCCAGCAGTGCCCTGAGACAGGAGGGGTGGGTGTGGAGTCCTCCCAGCAGTGCCCTGAGACAGGAGGGGTGTGTGCCTATCACTCCCAGCAGTGCCCTGAGACAGGAGGGGTGGGTGCCTATCACTCCCAGCAGTGCCCTGAGACAGGAGGGGTGGGTGCCTATCACTCCCAGCAGTGCCCTGAGACAGGAGGGGTGGGTGTGGAGTCCTCCCAGCAGTGCCCTGAGACAGGAGGGGTGGGTGTGGAGTCCTCCCAGCAGTGCCCTGAGACAGGAGGGGTGGGTGTGGAGTCCTCCCAGCAGTGCCCTGAGACAGGAGGGGTGGGTGTGGAGTCCTCCCAGCAGTGCCCTGAGACAGGAGGGGTGGGTGTGGAGTCCTCCCAGCAGTGCCCTGAGACAGGAGGGGTGGGTGCCTATCACTCCCAGCAGTGCCCTGAGACAGGAGGGGTGGGTGTGATGCACAGTGTGAGCCTTGATCACTGATTGTGACATTGCCATCATTCCACCTGTGTACCCACTATGGCACGTACAGCTTTTTCCCTCACCAGGGGATGATGTCCCTATGACAAAGGTGCAATGCGTTGGCTGCATGACATGCCTTGTTGTAAACAGCTAATTTGTTCACATATGTCTCTCTGTGACATGTGGCTGGTGTATTGATGTGGTGTCACTTGTTCTTCCTCACAGGTAGGCGCCACTGCCAAGGAGCAGATCTGGCTGACCGCCGTCAGTGCCGTGAGGGGTGTGGATGGTCGGAGGCGGAGCCTGCCCCAGGTGAGGAAACGCTGGCAGGATATCCGGTGCTGGACGCGGAGGATTGCACGGCTCCTGCTGGGGGACTCACCTGAGAGCCACAAGAACCGCGGCCGCCGCCGTCTGAGCCACCTCCACAGGCGTGTGCTGCCGGTGGTCTTTCCAGACCTGGAGAGGCGCTTACAGGCGATGCAGCAGCCGGAAGGGGGTAGGTACATGTGCGTTTGTTGTGTGTCACCGGCATTTGTAAGGGCACGGTAGCATTAATTCACTGGCAGGGTTTAAAGGTGCTGTGCAGATCCTGTTTGCCCCAGTATTGCACTGCGCCCCTGCCACCCTTCCCCTCCTTGCAATGTGTTCCCTGGTCTGTGTGTGGTCACTCCTTCACAAGGTAATGTAGGCTGGTGCTTTGTCCACGAGAACAATGCCTGTAGCATCATGTGTGGGGGTGGTGTGTAACAGCTTTTTGGACCTTGGCTGTGCCCTGTCAAGTGCACTGCATGTGGGTTCCATGTCAGTTGGCACTGATGCTGACTCCAGACATGGGAGTTGGTCTCTCATGTGTTATGCCTTACAGCGCGCATGTCCTATGTAGTGGCCTGTGACATGATGTGCATGAGTGTGCGATACGCATAGTGCAGGGATGGTGGCGTGTGTTGCAGTCATTACCATTCAGTAGCATGTGGTTGCGTGGCCACTACTGTCCCCTGGAGCACCTTTTCCTCAGTGGTGTGTGTCATCATAAACGTGGACACTCTCAGTGTCTACAGCGTAGGTTGTGCTCTGTGCCATTGTCCCCTGGCACCATGTATATAGACGTGCTATTTTGTACAGGTGTCCACTGTGCAGCCTGACCTGATTGTCCTTCTTCATACTCACAGTTGGCAGTGCCTGTGTGTCTTGTTATACTCATCTGAGGATGGGCACTGGTACCTTATTATTTGTACAGGTGCACCTTGGCTGTTTGGCGTCCAATCTTGCATTTTGCCTGTGTTAGACGGACCGGGAGGGTCGGCCGAGGACAAGGGGAGAGGTCTCCGGGGAGAGCCGTCTCCAGCGATCGTACAGATGAATAACTTCCCCCCCACAGATATACACCACACAAGGATAGGCTTTAGCGTTCTTTATAGGTGATTTCTTAAGGTACGATGAAATGGTACAAGGAGGTCTGGACTCAGGGGTCCCCTCGATTCGAGTCTCTTGGTTTGGGGAAAGGGGGTAGCGGGACAGTCTGGTTACCAATCTGGTAGCTGAAATGGTATGGTGGATAGCTCACAATCCTCGAGCTCGGTGTTCTAGCTTGGACGGGCCGCGGCAGCGCCAGCAGGTCCCGGTGAAGATGGTCGTTACACGGTCCGCGGCAGCGCCAGCAGGTCCCGATGGAGGTGGTCGTTACACGGTCCGCGGCAGCGCCAGCAGGTCCCGATGAAGGTGGTCGTTACAACGGTCCGCGGCAGCGCCAGCAGGTCCCGACGAGGATGGATGATGCAGAAGGCCGCGGCAGCGCCAGCAGGCAGGACGATAGTTCACAAGGCAGGGCTACGGCAGCGCCAGTAGTCCGTCAAGGCTGAGTTCTCTCGGTGTCTCTCGACTCCAGGATACAACTGCCCTCCTGCTCTGGAGTTGCCCTAGTTATAGGTCTGGCGCCCTTTGATGTCCGGACCCTCGCACTTGGAGGTCGGGAGGTCCGGGATGAGGGAGTCCAGACACCCAGCAGGGGGTGGAGCCAGCGCCTGGGGGAGCTGGAGGGTGATCGTCACCTGGCGGGGGAGAGCCATCGACACTTCTGTCTCCCATTGACCTGCCAAGTGGTCCGCTCACCTCCTGGGTGGATGGTGGTGCCGGGATGTCGGGGCCGGCCAGGCCCAGGGTTAGGGTCGAGCCGAGGCCACGCGGCCGCGTGGCGCAGCGCCCAAGATGGCGGCTGATCCGGCCGGGGGAGCCGGTAGTGGTTCGGCCCCATGATACATGGCTGTCCGGGGGCAGGAGTTCCGTTGGGAGACGGGGTGCGGGTTGCCCTTGTGGGTAACACCTGGGAGTCCGGGGCTTGGGCCCTGTTGGACTTGGCCCTTCTGGCAGGTTCACCCCTGAACTTTTTTTGCTTGTAATTGGTAACTTGGTGTAGTGATTTTGGGTTTCTGCGCACTTTACCGCTGTGTCCCAGGGTAAAGTGCGTGCGTGTTGTGAGGTTGGCCTGCCCTCCCATAGGAATGCATGGGGGAATGTAGATGTCCCGGTAGTTCCTGATGCGTGGGGTGTGCAGGCCCGTGTTTGGTATGTGCGGACTCGTGTGAGTGAATGCTGCGCGTTGATGTGTGCGGCGTGCATGTACCTGGTGTGGAAGTGCCACTTCTAGAAGTGGGCACTTCAGTGTGCAGTCTGAAATGTGTGGCTTGTCTGATGATTGGCTGGTGAGGTCAGGTGACGGACTAGGGAATTCCCCAGAGTCAGGAGGAGTCACCCAGTGGTGAATGGGGAGGTAGCATGTTGATGGCTGGGGAGGAGTGTACCTGGGTCCTGAATAGGACAGGGCTTCCCCCACACAATGCTGGCGCCGGCCCCTGTGGTGCGTCTAATGACCCTAGCCCTGCCAGTGAATAGAGTGAGGGGCTGAGCACATCAAGGGTGCTCTCCAACCAGCTGCGACTGGTTTTCCCCCTCACCCTGAACCCAGAACAAAGGGATTTGGTGTATAAAAAGGGGCTGTGTCCCCTTACAAAATGTTCTTGTTCTTGTTCCAAACTCGAATCTACCAGGGGCATGCTGCTGCTGGGGCCCAGGGGAAGGCTTGCCTCCCTGGGCCCTGCCCAGCCCCTGGATGCCAGATGGACTTACTGGACCTTTTTGACCTGCAGCGCCTGGGAGCGCTTTATGGGCTTTAGAGCGCTGTTTTGCTGGACTTGCTGAGGGGCTGAGCACATCAAGGGTGCTCTCCAACCAGCTGCGACTGGTTTTCCCCCTCACCCTGAACCCAGAACAAAGGGATTTGGTGTATAAAAAGGGGCTGTGTCCCCTTACAAAATGTTCTTGTTCTTGTTCCAAACTCGAATCTACCAGGGGCATGCTGCTGCTGGGGCCCAGGGGAAGGCTTGCCTCCCTGGGCCCTGCCCAGCCCCTGGATGCCAGATGGACTTACTGGACCTTTTTGACCTGCAGCGCCTGGGAGCGCTTTATGGGCTTTAGAGCGCTGTTTTGCTGGACTTGCTCTCTTTTGTAGCGCCTGGGAGCGCTTGTAGGGCTTTCCAGCGCTGGGAGCGCTGTGCGTGACCTTGTAGCGCTGTGTGCGCTTTGATTTCGTTGGCGGGTGCCCACCCCGCTTATTCGTTGTGTTTGCGAGGGAGCCTACCCCTCTACGAGCAGAGAAATCACCGCCGCGGCCGGGCTTCAGCCGGAAGTCAGGCGGGCTGTGGGCGGGCCTCCGGGACAACCGGAACTTAGAATAGGAGGGCGGGAGCCTACCCCGCCTCCTACCGAAGCGTCGCGGCTGGTGGGAGCCCCGGAGCAGGCAGGAGCCTACCCTGCGCCCCGGGGCACTCTGCCCAAGAACGAAGAGCCCGGTCGGAGAAGTGTTGATCCAGGCGGGAGCCCACCCCGCACTGGACTGAGGAGAGGAGCGCGGCGTCCGGAGTTGGTGCGGAGGGGGCGCGAGGCACATTGTCGGTGCCTGCCCCTCCGCGTGGAGAAGAGCCCTCCCGTCCGCCGGCACCCGAGAGAGAGAGGACGACGCGGGAGTCCCCGAGCAGCCCGGTGAGTGCTTAAGAGGGCTGGGGACTCCACGCATGTGCTGGGGGTGCGGGGGCAGTGATCGAGCCCCGTGAGGCTCCAAAAGTTACCGCCAGCATTTCTCGAGCCCCGTGAGGCTCTAGGGGGGCCTTGTGAGTGAAGAGTCCCCCGTGTGGGACTCCAACGTTCCGGGGCATGCTTCTGTAGAGCGCGAGGCGCTCCAACGTGAACACAGCTGAGTGTTCAGAGCGCTCAGAGCGCTCCAACGTGGGGAGTGTATTTCCTCGAGCCCAGTGAGGCTCCAACGTTGTGCTGAGCCACGAAGGCTCTCGAAGGCATTATTGATAGCCAGAGCCCAGAGAGGGCTCCAGAGGCACGCCAAGTGCCTGAGATTCATTCTACAGCTGCCCAGCACTTAGTGGGCAGCTGCAACGTTTAGGTTGGGAAGAAATTGCTCTTTGGCTTGCGCAGCTGGCGCAGCTTGCCTGAGACAGCGTCCTAAGCTTGGACAAAGGCCAGTTGGCCTAGGGACTGCCACAGGTGGTGGCTTATGTGTGTCCCTTTTGCTCTACACCTCTGAATGTTTTCATGCATCATGTGTTTCCTTTTGCTCTACACCTCTGAATGTTTTCATGCATCATGTGTTTCCTTTTGCTCTACACCTCTGAATGTTTTCATGCATCATGTGTTTCCTTTTGCTCTACACCTCTGAATGTTTTCATGTATCATGTGTTTATGTGCTTCGACCCCTACAGGTATTGTGATACTTAGGTGGTTGTTTGCTTTCTCCTAGTACAGGTGGTGCTAGTGAGGTCCTGATTCCCTGCGCAATATTTCTCCTAAGGTGGTTAGGGTTGCGTAGGCGGTACTTTCTGATACCAGTAGTTACCGGTTGTGTGCTACATGTTATTTTGTGCTACTGTGATATTATTCCTATGTTCTAAGTGCTAATTTCTACAAAGTGCTAATTCCTGACAGTGGTCCATGTGGCCCTGTCCCCTGTATATATAATCCCTTGTAAATTCTGCCCGTGCCTGGTGGCACATTGTAGAGTGTGTGTTTTTATCTAATGTGTTGTGTATAATACAAAGGCTATTTTTATAGAATACCTTGTGTGGAGTTTCCTCTGTGGTGGGCCTTGGGTGTTGTTGCTGGGTGCGCGCGCAAACGCTTTACACATCGCCTCAGGGATAAGCCTGTCTGCTCGTGCCAAGCTACCAAGGGGGTGAGCAGGGGTTATCTTTGGCGTGTAACTTCCTTGCCCTGACTAGAGTGGTGGTTTCTGCCTGGCTTTGGCGCAAGCCTCAGCCAACCGGAAATCGCCATTTCTAACATTGGTGATCAGCGGTGGGATTTGGACTTGCGTTTGCGCTGTACCGCAGCAGCAACTGGCCGCACTACAAAACTCTGCATTTAGATAAATCACATGGTATAGGGATTATTGTTTTAAAGTTTGCTTTTAATGTGTTCTTGTGCACTGTGAGTTAGGTGTCCCTAGCTCGAGAGGGTAGATCATCCCCCGTAGTGCATTGTGGTTTCTGGATTCACCAGAGGGTGGGATCCAGTGGTGGCAGCAGATGTGTGTCCAGTGCATGTATTCCCATTCCCAGTTCCCGGGGTAGTGGTACCTGTGTCACGTGGTGGTCAGGTTGAGAAATCAGGGGCGGTAGAAACTGTCTTACCAGTCTTGGGAGGGGTTTGGGGATGAATGTGTAATGCGCTGGATGAATGTGAATGTCCCATTCCCAGTTCCCAGAGTAATAGTACCTGTGTCACGTGGTGGTCAGGTTGAGAAATCAGGGGCGGTAGAAACTGTCTTACTAGTCTGGGGGGTGTGTGTGTGGATGAATGGTGTGAGTTCTCTGAAATAAGGAGCTTGCTGGTTGATTGGGTGTGAGTTCTCTGGGATAGGGAGCTTGCATTGGGGAGTGATTCCAAAAGTAGTGGCTGAGGTGTCTTCCAGCCCAGCGTGGTGGAAGAGGTTCAGAGTAGCCCAGCTAGGTCTCGGTGTAGGGGCTCACGGCCTGTCTCTGCGGAGAAGGAGTGGGTGGGACTGCGTGTCTCCAGGTGCCCGAAACCCAGTGTCAGGGCCTGGATGGTTTCTTTAGGGAACATCAGGTCGGGGGCCTAGGCTGTACCAATAGGTCATTTGAGGAGGATCTCCCAGTGTCTAGAGGACGTGGAGCGTCTGTAATCAGAGCTCCAGTAGTCCTGGTGTCTGGCGGTACCGCTCCAGTTGGGAGGGTGCGGAAGTCCAGAGTGAGGGGTGAGAGGGGGAGGGATTCCCCAGTGGGAACCAGTAGGTCAGGGACCAGCCAGGAGGGCTGAGTCGCCACTGAGTGACCGTGGTGTCGCCACTTCTGTCCTGGGGCATCTTCACGCACTGTCGGAGGGACAGGAGGTCGTGAGCTCTGCGCCAGGCAGACTGTCACACGACACGCTAGGTATGTGTCACCCTCGGGAGGGTATATGTACTCCCAGGAAGTCCTGGTTCTCCGGGCAATTGTGAGGTGATACCCCCCTGATAGCAGGTGGGGTACAGTTGTGAGGGGTGAGAGGGGGAGAGGTCCCCAGTGGGAACCAGTGGGTCAGGGGGCCAGCCGGATGGGCTGAGCCACCAATGAGTGACCATGGTGATGCCACTTCTGTCCTGGGGCATCTTCACGCACTGTCGGAGGGACAGGAGGTCGTGAGCTCTGCGCCAGGTTGCTGGGGCATCTTCACGCACTGTCAGAGGGACAGGAGGTCGTGAGCTCTGCGCCAGGTTGCTGGGGCATCTTCACGCACTGTCAGAGGGACAGGAGGTCGTGAGCTCTGCGCCAGGCAGACTGTCACACGACACGCTAGGTATGTGTCACCCTTAGGAAGTCCTGGTCCGCCAGGCATCTGACCAAAGGGTACGTCCCTCGGTTGGGGAGCCAGTAGCCGGTGTTTCCGGATCTGGACGTAAGGGCAGCTGTAGTCCTGAGGGCAGGTGGGGCTCATCTTAGGTGAAGAGACCCTGCTCTACAGTGGAAGGGGGTGCAGAGGGAGGGAGTCCTCGCCTCTGACCCCTTGGATCCCAGGTGGTAGACCAGTTGGTGGAGAGAGGTCCTGAACTGGTGGGAGAGTTGTGTTCTGGTGGGTGCTTCCCTGGGAGGGTGCGGAACCCCAGAAGTAGAGGTAGGGTGGGGCATTCTTGCCCGTGACCTCTGGTCAGCCTGAGGGTGCGGACCCTAGGTTGAAGGATCAGTGGTAGTTGGGAACTACACTGAGAGGGAGAGTGGAGAATGGCTTGTATGCCAGGGGTTACTACCCCCCACTCTGGGTTTGGCAAGGACCAGTGGTATCTGGGTGGCCTAGGGCCTGGTCCTGGCCGTGGACAACTAGGTAGTACCAGTGGGGTAGCCTAGTTGGGCCTGAGTTCTTTGCGGTTGTTTTTTTTCAGATGGAACCATGTTGATTGAGAATGGCGTAGAACCGGAGAGTGTCCCTGCAGTGCGGGCCTGCGTCCGTGTTCTATCGCCCCAAGCAGGGAAGACCATCACGGTGGTGATTGGTCTGCCCTGCGTTTTGGCTGGAAGGGGGTTGTGTTGGACTTGGCCCTTCTGGCAGGTTCACCCCTGAACTTTTTTTGCTTGTAATTGGTAACTTGGTGTAGTGATTTTGGGTTTCTGCGCACTTTACCGCTGTGTCCCAGGGTAAAGTGCGTGCGTGTTGTGAGGTTGGCCTGCCCTCCCATAGGAATGCATGGGGGAATGTAGATGTCCCGGTAGTTCCTGATGCGTGGGGTGTGCAGGCCCGTGTTTGGTATGTGCGGACTCGTGTGAGTGAATGCTGCGCGTTGATGTGTGCGGCGTGCATGTACCTGGTGTGGAAGTGCCACTTCTAGAAGTGGGCACTTCAGTGTGCAGTCTGAAATGTGTGGCTTGTCTGATGATTGGCTGGTGAGGTCAGGTGACGGACTAGGGAATTCCCCAGAGTCAGGAGGAGTCACCCAGTGGTGAATGGGGAGGTAGCATGTTGATGGCTGGGGAGGAGTGTACCTGGGTCCTGAATAGGACAGGGCTTCCCCCACACAATGCTGGCGCCGGCCCCTGTGGTGCGTCTAATGACCCTAGCCCTGCCAGTGAATAGAGTGAGGGGCTGAGCACATCAAGGGTGCTCTCCAACCAGCTGCGACTGGTTTTCCCCCTCACCCTGAACCCAGAACAAAGGGATTTGGTGTATAAAAAGGGGCTGTGTCCCCTTACAAAATGTTCTTGTTCTTGTTCCAAACTCGAATCTACCAGGGGCATGCTGCTGCTGGGGCCCAGGGGAAGGCTTGCCTCCCTGGGCCCTGCCCAGCCCCTGGATGCCAGATGGACTTACTGGACCTTTTTGACCTGCAGCGCCTGGGAGCGCTTTATGGGCTTTAGAGCGCTGTTTTGCTGGACTTGCTCTCTTTTGTAGCGCCTGGGAGCGCTTGTAGGGCTTTCCAGCGCTGGGAGCGCTGTGCGTGACCTTGTAGCGCTGTGTGCGCTTTGATTTCGTTGGCGGGTGCCCACCCCGCTTATTCGTTGTGTTTGCGAGGGAGCCTACCCCTCTACGAGCAGAGAAATCACCGCCGCGGCCGGGCTTCAGCCGGAAGTCAGGCGGGCTGTGGGCGGGCCTCCGGGACAACCGGAACTTAGAATAGGAGGGCGGGAGCCTACCCCGCCTCCTACCGAAGCGTCGCGGCTGGTGGGAGCCCCGGAGCAGGCAGGAGCCTACCCTGCGCCCCGGGGCACTCTGCCCAAGAACGAAGAGCCCGGTCGGAGAAGTGTTGATCCAGGCGGGAGCCCACCCCGCACTGGACTGAGGAGAGGAGCGCGGCGTCCGGAGTTGGTGCGGAGGGGGCGCGAGGCACATTGTCGGTGCCTGCCCCTCCGCGTGGAGAAGAGCCCTCCCGTCCGCCGGCACCCGAGAGAGAGAGGACGACGCGGGAGTCCCCGAGCAGCCCGGTGAGTGCTTAAGAGGGCTGGGGACTCCACGCATGTGCTGGGGGTGCGGGGGCAGTGATCGAGCCCCGTGAGGCTCCAAAAGTTACCGCCAGCATTTCTCGAGCCCCGTGAGGCTCTAGGGGGGCCTTGTGAGTGAAGAGTCCCCCGTGTGGGACTCCAACGTTCCGGGGCATGCTTCTGTAGAGCGCGAGGCGCTCCAACGTGAACACAGCTGAGTGTTCAGAGCGCTCAGAGCGCTCCAACGTGGGGAGTGTATTTCCTCGAGCCCAGTGAGGCTCCAACGTTGTGCTGAGCCACGAAGGCTCTCGAAGGCATTATTGATAGCCAGAGCCCAGAGAGGGCTCCAGAGGCACGCCAAGTGCCTGAGATTCATTCTACAGCTGCCCAGCACTTAGTGGGCAGCTGCAACGTTTAGGTTGGGAAGAAATTGCTCTTTGGCTTGCGCAGCTGGCGCAGCTTGCCTGAGACAGCGTCCTAAGCTTGGACAAAGGCCAGTTGGCCTAGGGACTGCCACAGGTGGTGGCTTATGTGTGTCCCTTTTGCTCTACACCTCTGAATGTTTTCATGCATCATGTGTTTCCTTTTGCTCTACACCTCTGAATGTTTTCATGCATCATGTGTTTCCTTTTGCTCTACACCTCTGAATGTTTTCATGCATCATGTGTTTCCTTTTGCTCTACACCTCTGAATGTTTTCATGTATCATGTGTTTATGTGCTTCGACCCCTACAGGTATTGTGATACTTAGGTGGTTGTTTGCTTTCTCCTAGTACAGGTGGTGCTAGTGAGGTCCTGATTCCCTGCGCAATATTTCTCCTAAGGTGGTTAGGGTTGCGTAGGCGGTACTTTCTGATACCAGTAGTTACCGGTTGTGTGCTACATGTTATTTTGTGCTACTGTGATATTATTCCTATGTTCTAAGTGCTAATTTCTACAAAGTGCTAATTCCTGACAGTGGTCCATGTGGCCCTGTCCCCTGTATATATAATCCCTTGTAAATTCTGCCCGTGCCTGGTGGCACATTGTAGAGTGTGTGTTTTTATCTAATGTGTTGTGTATAATACAAAGGCTATTTTTATAGAATACCTTGTGTGGAGTTTCCTCTGTGGTGGGCCTTGGGTGTTGTTGCTGGGTGCGCGCGCAAACGCTTTACACATCGCCTCAGGGATAAGCCTGTCTGCTCGTGCCAAGCTACCAAGGGGGTGAGCAGGGGTTATCTTTGGCGTGTAACTTCCTTGCCCTGACTAGAGTGGTGGTTTCTGCCTGGCTTTGGCGCAAGCCTCAGCCAACCGGAAATCGCCATTTCTAACATTGGTGATCAGCGGTGGGATTTGGACTTGCGTTTGCGCTGTACCGCAGCAGCAACTGGCCGCACTACAAAACTCTGCATTTAGATAAATCACATGGTATAGGGATTATTGTTTTAAAGTTTGCTTTTAATGTGTTCTTGTGCACTGTGAGTTAGGTGTCCCTAGCTCGAGAGGGTAGATCATCCCCCGTAGTGCATTGTGGTTTCTGGATTCACCAGAGGGTGGGATCCAGTGGTGGCAGCAGATGTGTGTCCAGTGCATGTATTCCCATTCCCAGTTCCCGGGGTAGTGGTACCTGTGTCACGTGGTGGTCAGGTTGAGAAATCAGGGGCGGTAGAAACTGTCTTACCAGTCTTGGGAGGGGTTTGGGGATGAATGTGTAATGCGCTGGATGAATGTGAATGTCCCATTCCCAGTTCCCAGAGTAATAGTACCTGTGTCACGTGGTGGTCAGGTTGAGAAATCAGGGGCGGTAGAAACTGTCTTACTAGTCTGGGGGGTGTGTGTGTGGATGAATGGTGTGAGTTCTCTGAAATAAGGAGCTTGCTGGTTGATTGGGTGTGAGTTCTCTGGGATAGGGAGCTTGCATTGGGGAGTGATTCCAAAAGTAGTGGCTGAGGTGTCTTCCAGCCCAGCGTGGTGGAAGAGGTTCAGAGTAGCCCAGCTAGGTCTCGGTGTAGGGGCTCACGGCCTGTCTCTGCGGAGAAGGAGTGGGTGGGACTGCGTGTCTCCAGGTGCCCGAAACCCAGTGTCAGGGCCTGGATGGTTTCTTTAGGGAACATCAGGTCGGGGGCCTAGGCTGTACCAATAGGTCATTTGAGGAGGATCTCCCAGTGTCTAGAGGACGTGGAGCGTCTGTAATCAGAGCTCCAGTAGTCCTGGTGTCTGGCGGTACCGCTCCAGTTGGGAGGGTGCGGAAGTCCAGAGTGAGGGGTGAGAGGGGGAGGGATTCCCCAGTGGGAACCAGTAGGTCAGGGACCAGCCAGGAGGGCTGAGTCGCCACTGAGTGACCGTGGTGTCGCCACTTCTGTCCTGGGGCATCTTCACGCACTGTCGGAGGGACAGGAGGTCGTGAGCTCTGCGCCAGGCAGACTGTCACACGACACGCTAGGTATGTGTCACCCTCGGGAGGGTATATGTACTCCCAGGAAGTCCTGGTTCTCCGGGCAATTGTGAGGTGATACCCCCCTGATAGCAGGTGGGGTACAGTTGTGAGGGGTGAGAGGGGGAGAGGTCCCCAGTGGGAACCAGTGGGTCAGGGGGCCAGCCGGATGGGCTGAGCCACCAATGAGTGACCATGGTGATGCCACTTCTGTCCTGGGGCATCTTCACGCACTGTCGGAGGGACAGGAGGTCGTGAGCTCTGCGCCAGGTTGCTGGGGCATCTTCACGCACTGTCAGAGGGACAGGAGGTCGTGAGCTCTGCGCCAGGTTGCTGGGGCATCTTCACGCACTGTCAGAGGGACAGGAGGTCGTGAGCTCTGCGCCAGGCAGACTGTCACACGACACGCTAGGTATGTGTCACCCTTAGGAAGTCCTGGTCCGCCAGGCATCTGACCAAAGGGTACGTCCCTCGGTTGGGGAGCCAGTAGCCGGTGTTTCCGGATCTGGACGTAAGGGCAGCTGTAGTCCTGAGGGCAGGTGGGGCTCATCTTAGGTGAAGAGACCCTGCTCTACAGTGGAAGGGGGTGCAGAGGGAGGGAGTCCTCGCCTCTGACCCCTTGGATCCCAGGTGGTAGACCAGTTGGTGGAGAGAGGTCCTGAACTGGTGGGAGAGTTGTGTTCTGGTGGGTGCTTCCCTGGGAGGGTGCGGAACCCCAGAAGTAGAGGTAGGGTGGGGCATTCTTGCCCGTGACCTCTGGTCAGCCTGAGGGTGCGGACCCTAGGTTGAAGGATCAGTGGTAGTTGGGAACTACACTGAGAGGGAGAGTGGAGAATGGCTTGTATGCCAGGGGTTACTACCCCCCACTCTGGGTTTGGCAAGGACCAGTGGTATCTGGGTGGCCTAGGGCCTGGTCCTGGCCGTGGACAACTAGGTAGTACCAGTGGGGTAGCCTAGTTGGGCCTGAGTTCTTTGCGGTTGTTTTTTTTCAGATGGAACCATGTTGATTGAGAATGGCGTAGAACCGGAGAGTGTCCCTGCAGTGCGGGCCTGCGTCCGTGTTCTATCGCCCCAAGCAGGGAAGACCATCACGGTGGTGATTGGTCTGCCCTGCGTTTTGGCTGGAAGGGGGTTGTGTTGGACTTGGCCCTTCTGGCAGGTTCACCCCTGAACTTTTTTTGCTTGTAATTGGTAACTTGGTGTAGTGATTTTGGGTTTCTGCGCACTTTACCGCTGTGTCCCAGGGTAAAGTGCGTGCGTGTTGTGAGGTTGGCCTGCCCTCCCATAGGAATGCATGGGGGAATGTAGATGTCCCGGTAGTTCCTGATGCGTGGGGTGTGCAGGCCCGTGTTTGGTATGTGCGGACTCGTGTGAGTGAATGCTGCGCGTTGATGTGTGCGGCGTGCATGTACCTGGTGTGGAAGTGCCACTTCTAGAAGTGGGCACTTCAGTGTGCAGTCTGAAATGTGTGGCTTGTCTGATGATTGGCTGGTGAGGTCAGGTGACGGACTAGGGAATTCCCCAGAGTCAGGAGGAGTCACCCAGTGGTGAATGGGGAGGTAGCATGTTGATGGCTGGGGAGGAGTGTACCTGGGTCCTGAATAGGACAGGGCTTCCCCCACACAATGCTGGCGCCGGCCCCTGTGGTGCGTCTAATGACCCTAGCCCTGCCAGTGAATAGAGTGAGGGGCTGAGCACATCAAGGGTGCTCTCCAACCAGCTGCGACTGGTTTTCCCCCTCACCCTGAACCCAGAACAAAGGGATTTGGTGTATAAAAAGGGGCTGTGTCCCCTTACAAAATGTTCTTGTTCTTGTTCCAAACTCGAATCTACCAGGGGCATGCTGCTGCTGGGGCCCAGGGGAAGGCTTGCCTCCCTGGGCCCTGCCCAGCCCCTGGATGCCAGATGGACTTACTGGACCTTTTTGACCTGCAGCGCCTGGGAGCGCTTTATGGGCTTTAGAGCGCTGTTTTGCTGGACTTGCTCTCTTTTGTAGCGCCTGGGAGCGCTTGTAGGGCTTTCCAGCGCTGGGAGCGCTGTGCGTGACCTTGTAGCGCTGTGTGCGCTTTGATTTCGTTGGCGGGTGCCCACCCCGCTTATTCGTTGTGTTTGCGAGGGAGCCTACCCCTCTACGAGCAGAGAAATCACCGCCGCGGCCGGGCTTCAGCCGGAAGTCAGGCGGGCTGTGGGCGGGCCTCCGGGACAACCGGAACTTAGAATAGGAGGGCGGGAGCCTACCCCGCCTCCTACCGAAGCGTCGCGGCTGGTGGGAGCCCCGGAGCAGGCAGGAGCCTACCCTGCGCCCCGGGGCACTCTGCCCAAGAACGAAGAGCCCGGTCGGAGAAGTGTTGATCCAGGCGGGAGCCCACCCCGCACTGGACTGAGGAGAGGAGCGCGGCGTCCGGAGTTGGTGCGGAGGGGGCGCGAGGCACATTGTCGGTGCCTGCCCCTCCGCGTGGAGAAGAGCCCTCCCGTCCGCCGGCACCCGAGAGAGAGAGGACGACGCGGGAGTCCCCGAGCAGCCCGGTGAGTGCTTAAGAGGGCTGGGGACTCCACGCATGTGCTGGGGGTGCGGGGGCAGTGATCGAGCCCCGTGAGGCTCCAAAAGTTACCGCCAGCATTTCTCGAGCCCCGTGAGGCTCTAGGGGGGCCTTGTGAGTGAAGAGTCCCCCGTGTGGGACTCCAACGTTCCGGGGCATGCTTCTGTAGAGCGCGAGGCGCTCCAACGTGAACACAGCTGAGTGTTCAGAGCGCTCAGAGCGCTCCAACGTGGGGAGTGTATTTCCTCGAGCCCAATGAGGCTCCAACGTTGTGCTGAGCCACGAAGGCTCTCGAAGGCATTATTGATAGCCAGAGCCCAGAGAGGGCTCCAGAGGCACGCCAAGTGCCTGAGATTCATTCTACAGCTGCCCAGCACTTAGTGGGCAGCTGCAACGTTTAGGTTGGGAAGAAATTGCTCTTTGGCTTGCGCAGCTGGCGCAGCTTGCCTGAGACAGCGTCCTAAGCTTGGACAAAGGCCAGTTGGCCTAGGGACTGCCACAGGTGGTGGCTTATGTGTGTCCCTTTTGCTCTACACCTCTGAATGTTTTCATGCATCATGTGTTTCCTTTTGCTCTACACCTCTGAATGTTTTCATGCATCATGTGTTTCCTTTTGCTCTACACCTCTGAATGTTTTCATGCATCATGTGTTTCCTTTTGCTCTACACCTCTGAATGTTTTCATGTATCATGTGTTTATGTGCTTCGACCCCTACAGGTATTGTGATACTTAGGTGGTTGTTTGCTTTCTCCTAGTACAGGTGGTGCTAGTGAGGTCCTGATTCCCTGCGCAATATTTCTCCTAAGGTGGTTAGGGTTGCGTAGGCGGTACTTTCTGATACCAGTAGTTACCGGTTGTGTGCTACATGTTATTTTGTGCTACTGTGATATTATTCCTATGTTCTAAGTGCTAATTTCTACAAAGTGCTAATTCCTGACAGTGGTCCATGTGGCCCTGTCCCCTGTATATATAATCCCTTGTAAATTCTGCCCGTGCCTGGTGGCACATTGTAGAGTGTGTGTTTTTATCTAATGTGTTGTGTATAATACAAAGGCTATTTTTATAGAATACCTTGTGTGGAGTTTCCTTTGTGGTGGGCCTTGGGTGTTGTTGCTGGGTGCGCGCGCAAACGCTTTACACATCGCCTCAGGGATAAGCCTGTCTGCTCGTGCCAAGCTACCAAGGGGGTGAGCAGGGGTTATCTTTGGCGTGTAACTTCCTTGCCCTGACTAGAGTGGTGGTTTCTGCCTGGCTTTGGCGCAAGCCTCAGCCAACCGGAAATCGCCATTTCTAACAGGCCCTGTCATGCGGGGAGGGAGCAAGCCCTTCATGTGGCCTGTCCAACATGCGTCCCCCCCAGCTGAAGGCGGGGAGAGTCACCCATCCTCTTGGGGACTCTCCTCGTCGAGGCGGAAAAAGCGTGACAGGCCATCTGCGTTGGCGTGGTCTTGGCCCGGTCGATGTTCCACAGTGAAGTCCATTCCCTGCAGGGAGATGGACCAGCGCAATAGTTTTGGGTTTTCCCCCCACATCTGCATTAGCCACTGCAGGGGTCGATGATCGGTTTGCACCCGGAAGTGGGTACCGAAGAGATAGGGCCGGAGCTTCTTGAGGGCCCACACCACTGCGAAGGCCTCCCTCTCGATTGTGCTCCAGCGCTGTTCTCGGGCCAGGAGGCGTCTGCTGATGAAGGCCACCGGCTGGTCACGACCCTCGGGGTTCAGCTGGGAAAGAACCGCCCCGATGCCGTGGTCGGAGGCGTCCGTTTGTACAATGAATTCCCGACTGTAATCGGGGGCCTGGAGCACAGGGGCGGTGCACAGGGCGGCCTTCAGCTTCTCGAAGGCCGCTTGACAGTCGGGGGTCCAGTTAATCTTCTTCGGGTGGTTTTTGGACGTGAGACCCGTGAGGGGCCCCACAATGCTGCCATAGTCCCTCACGAACCGCCGGTAGTAGCCGGTGAGTCCTAAGAAGGATCGGACCTCGGTCTGCGTGACTGGGGGTTGCCAGGACTGGATGGCAGCAATTTTGAGTTGCAGAGGGGCCACCAGACCGCTTCCCACCTGGTGTCCGAGGTAGGTCACGGACCCCTGACCAATTTGGCACTTGCCGGCCTTAATCGTGAGGCCGGCCCGCTGGAGGGCTTGCAGGACCTCTCGGAGGTGGTGGAGGTGGTCGGACCAGTGGCGGCTGTATACAGCGATGTCGTCCAGGTAGGCGGCGCTGAACTCTTCGAGCCCCGCCAAGACCTGGTTCACTAGACGCTGAAAAGTAGCTGGGGCATTCTTCATGCCGAAGGGCATGACCTTGAAGTGGTAGTGGCCATCGGGGGTAGAAAAGGCGGACCGTTCTTGGGCCCGGGGTGTGAGACCGATCTGCCAGTAGCCCGCTGTCAGGTCGAAGATGCTGAGGTAGCGGGCGGCCCCCAGGCGGTCGATCAATTCATCCGCTCGGGGGATAGGATGGGCGTCGGTCCTGGTGACAGCGTTCAAGCCCCGATAGTCGACGCAGAACCGGAGTTCAGGAGTGGTGCCGGGGGCAGCGGCTTTGGGGACCAGCACGACCGGGCTGGCCCAGGGGCTGTCCGAGGGCTCGATGACCCCGAGCGTGAGCATCTTGGATACTTCCTCTTGGATGCAGGCCCGCACCCGATCTGGTACGCGGTAGGCCCGGTGTCGGATAGGGGGACTGTCCCCAGTGTCCACGTCGTGCAAGCACCAAGGGGTGACCCCTGGGGTGAGGGAAAACAGAGTAGCAACTTGCAGCAGGAGGTCCCGGCAGCCCTGGCGTTGCTCTGGGGTGAGGGCATCGGAGAGCCGGACCCCGTCCACGGAACCGTCTTTCTCCTGGGTCTTCAGGAGATCAGGGAGGGGCTCGGAGTCTTCTTCCGCCCCACTGTCTGTAGCCATCAGGAGGCTGAGTTCCAAGCGCACAAAGTGGGGTTTGAGTCTGTTGGTGTGGAGGACCCGGAGGGGGTTCCGGGGGGACTCCATGTCGATGAGATAGGTGACGGGGCTTTTGCGTTCGACCACTTTGAAGGGCCCCGTCCACTTATCTTGTAAGGCACATGGTTCGGTGGGGGACATCACCCACACTTGTTGACCAGGTTCGAATTCGACGGAGGAGGCATTCTGATCGTACCATTTTTTCATGTCCTCCTGACTGGCCTCAAGATTCGCTTTTGCCATTTCCCTGAAGCGCCTGATTGCGTAGTGCCAGGAGGTACTTGAAGACGTCTGGAGGGGTCTTTAGGGGGGCCATCTCCCAACCTTCTTTGACTAGGCTGAGGGGCCCTCGCACAGGGTGCCCGTACAGGAGTTCGAAAGGGCTAAAGCCGAGGGACTTCTGGGGAACTTCTCGATAGGCGAAGAGGAGGCACGGAAGTAGTACATCCCACTGGCGACGGAGGGCTCTTCCAATCCCCCAATCATTCCCTTGAGTGTGCGGTTGAATCGCTCAACTAGTCCGTTCCCTTGAGGGTGATAGGGGGTCGTGAATCGGTAGGTGACCCCGCACTGTTGCCAGAGGGACTTCATATATTTCGAGATAAAGTTTGTGCCTCGGTCGCTGACGACTTCTCGGGGGAAGCCCACCCGGGAGAAGATCCCCATTAGGGCCCGGCCGACCACCGGAGCTGTTACAGTTCGCAGGGGCACAGCCTCGGGGTAGCGGGTGGCGTGGTCCACCAGTACCAGGATGAACCGATGTCCTTGTGCTGTGCGGGGGTCCAGGGGCCCCACAATGTCTATTCCTACCCTCTCGAACGGGGTGGTGACCACTGGGAAGGGTTGCAGAGGTGCCTTGAGCTTGCGGCCGCTCTTCCCGCTGGCCTGGCACGTGGGGCAGGACCGGCAGTGGTTGAGGACGTCGTTTCGCATCCTCGGCCAGAAAAAGTGGGTCACCAGGCGACTGTAGGTTTTGTCCTGGCCCAGGTGTCCAGCCAGGGGGACATCGTGGGCCAAATTTAGCAGGAAGTCTCTGAAACGGAGGGGCACCACCAGCACTCGACTGGCCCCTAACTCCGCGATTCTTTGTTCACTGTATAGCAGGTTGTTATCCCAATAGACCCAATGGGTTCCGGTGGAGTCCCCTGCGCTCTGGGCGCTGGCTTGCTGGCGGAGTCCCTCGAGGGAGGGGCAGGTCTTCTGCTCCTGGCGGAACTGTTCCTGGGTGGGCCCCCCTTCTTGACGCCACTGAGCCAGGCCGGGAAGGTCCTGGGGCTGGGCGACCCCTTCGGGGGTTGGCTCTGGGGGGTCGGTATAGTCGTTGTCCTCTACTGGAGCGACCGGGGGAGGAGGTGCTGGCCATTCTGGTTCTTCTGGTCGGGGGATGGCACGGGCGGCCATGGACCGGGTGGTTACGCATGCTCAGTCCGGGAGGCCCAGCATCCCCAGGTGCTCTCTTCTTTCGATGGCGGCCCACGGGGAACTCTCAAGGTCATTCCCCAGGAGACAGTCCACGGGGGCATCATCCCGGACCGTCACCTTCAACATGCCGGAGACCCCTCCCCATTCGAAGGGGACGCAGGCCATCCGACATAGACTTTCGGAATTGTCGGCTGAGCGGACGGGGCAGAGAATGTTCGGCAGGATCTGCTCTGGTTTTACCAGGTGACAGCGGACGGCCGTCACACTGGCCCCTGTGTCCCGTAGGGCTTCGGCCCGGCGCCCATTAATGTTCACCCACTGGCCATATTTCCTGGTGTTGGCGGGTAGGGGAGCCCGCGGGACCATGTCTTTTCCCCCTAGGCACGCTAGAACCATGGCGGCCGGTTCCCACTCTTGTTGTGCCTGCTCATATTCTTCTTGTTCCTCGGAGATTTGTTCTCCCCCCAGGGCGGCGGCAGCTACCTGGCGGGGCTTTGGCGTTTGGTTCTGCGGGCAGCTCGGGTCATTGGCGTAGTGGCCGACTCGCTGGCATCGGTGACACGTGACGTTGGCTCGGAACCCCGGCCGCATCGGGGGGTTGCCCCGGCCGGCCTGGGCCGGGGTGCTGGCCGCGGGAGTGGCCGGGACAGTGTCTCTCCCTCGCCCCTGGCCTCCTCCTCCTCCTCGGGGACGGTGCTGACCTTGGTTGTTTCGGTTTTGCTCGTGTGGCCCTCTCCGGCCCACTCGGGTGCTTTCCCACCGGTCAGCTTCGGCGGTGAGTTGCCGTGGGTCAGTCAATTTACTGTCGAGGAGGTGCTGCCTGAGCTCGACGAAGCAGTTGTTAGACAGGTGCTCCCACACCATGAGATTAAAGAGTTGCTCGTAGGTCGTTACGTGGCTTCCCTTGATCCAACCCTCGAAGGCTCGGCTGAAATAGTTGACATATTCCACCCAAGTTGTACCCGGGATCCGGGTGCAGTCTCGGAACCTCTGGCGGTACATTTCGGGTGTGAGCCCATATCGGGTGAGGAGGGCAGCCTTCATGTGGTCATAGGATGACATCTGATGGTCTGGGAGCTGCAGTAGGGCATCGCGGCCTTCGTTGACGAACCTCCCCCATAGGCCGGCTCCCCAGTCACTCCGATCGATCCGGTGGGAGGTCATGGCGATCTCGTAGGCTTTGAACCACTGTTGTATGTCGTCCTCTCGGACATACACTCGGACAACATCCTTGGGGATGTGGACTTTCTTCTCGGTTGCTCCCGGGGTGCGCGGTCGCTCAGGCACCTCCGGTTCTTTATTCTGTTTCCGAAGTTCTATTTCCGCCAGTTTGCGCTCGTGTTCGAATGTTAGTCTTTTTTCTTCGAGCTCTCTCTGCCTCTGTTTTTCTTCCCGTTCTTCTCGGAGCCGCAGATGTTCTAGGTTCAGTTTTTGCTCGGCCAATTTTAATTCACCGTCCATCTTGAGTCGTGCCATTTCCAACTCATGTAATCTGTTTATTTCTCTTTCTCGGATCTCTTCCTGCGAGAGGCCCGTTCCTCGCTCCTCGGGAGCTGTGGCGTTCCCCTCCGATGCTGCACCGTTTTGGTCTGGGGATCCGGCGACCCCGGTTTCCGCCCACGACTCAATGGCGTGCTTCAAATCGTCTTTGGTACTCAGGCCGGTGGTAGCAATGCCTAGTTCCATGCAGAATTGTTTAAGTTCACGATGGCTATACTCTTCCAATTTATCCATTTGGAATTTCTCGGTGGATCCGCTCTCTTTGGTTGACATCGTGGGTTTGTCGTGGGGTGAGCTACTCTCTGTACGATTACGCGTTGATTCGGATCGCGCCGCTGGCCACCAATGTTAGACGGACCGGGAGGGTCGGCCGAGGACAAGGGGAGAGGTCTCCGGGGAGAGCCGTCTCCAGCGATCGTACAGATGAATAACTTCCCCCCCACAGATATACACCACACAAGGATAGGCTTTAGCGTTCTTTATAGGTGATTTCTTAAGGTACGATGAAATGGTACAAGGAGGTCTGGACTCAGGGGTCCCCTCGATTCGAGTCTCTTGGTTTGGGGAAAGGGGGTAGCGGGGCAGTCTGGTTACCAATCTGGTAGCTGAAATGGTATGGTGGATAGCTCACAATCCTCGAGCTCGGTGTTCTAGCTTGGATGGGCCGCGGCAGCGCCAGCAGGTCCCGGTGAAGATGGTCGTTACACGGTCCGCGGCAGCGCCAGCCGGTCCCGATGGAGGTGGTCGTTACACGGTCCGCGGCAGCGCCAGCAGGTCCCGATGAAGGTGGTCGTTACAACGGTCCGCGGCAGCGCCAGCAGGTCCCGACGAGGATGGATGATGCAGAAGGCCGCGGCAGCGCCAGCAGGCAGGACGATAGTTCACAAGGCAGGGCTACGGCAGCGCCAGTAGTCCGTCAAGGCTGAGTTCTCTCGGTGTCTCTCGACTCCAGGATACAACTGCCCTCCTGCTCTGGAGCTGCCCTAGTTATAGGTCTGGCGCCCTTTGATGTCCGGACCCTCGCACTTGGAGGTCGGGAGGTCCGGGATGAGGGAGTCCAGACACCCAGCAGGGGGTGGAGCCAGCGCCTGGGGGAGCTGGAGGGTGATCGGCACCTGGCGGGGGAGAGCCATCGACACTTCTGTCTCCCATTGACCTGCCAAGTGGTCCGCTCACCTCCTGGGTGGATGGTGGTGCCGGGATGTCGGGGCCGGCCAGGCCCAGGGTTAGGGTCGAGCCGAGGCCACGCGGCCGCGTGGCGCAGCGCCCAAGATGGCGGCTGATCCGGCCGGGGGAGCCGGTAGTAGTTCGGCCCCATGATACATGGCTGTCCGGGGGCAGGAGTTCCGTTGGGAGACGGGGTGCGGGTTGCCCTTGTGGGTAACACCTGGGAGTCCGGGGCTTGGGCCCTGTCATGCGGGGAGGGAGCAAGCCCTTCATGTGGCCTGTCCAACAGCCTGCCCCTGTGTTTATCACCCAGACTATGAGATGTTGGTGCCACCTGTGTCTCAACAATTTGCCTCGTGTAGGGGTTGGTTGGGGCGGGCAATGCCTATATGTAAAATCCTGATTTCTACTTGCTGGGTCTGGGCAGTGTGTGATGTTTGTCTGGACACACACGCAAGGTGCAGTGACCGAGTCATGTTGGGCATGTTTCCAGCATTACCTATGCAGCATGTGTCTCAAGTTCGTGGATATGGTCCCTGGTCATCGGTATTTTCACCGACGTTGTGTGGTGCAGATGCAGTGCTGGATTGTCCCCAGGGCCTGGGTGCTATGTCAGACTACGTTTCCTGTCTTGAGCTATTGTCTCATGCTCTCCATGGTGTTGCAGTGGCATGGTGGCTCAACCAACTGTGTGTTTCATGCCCTACATCGGTACCTTGTTTAGTAGATGTTAGGGATCTTCCTTTTCAGGCTATGCAATGTTACCTATGTAGATTGGACTCATGTGACTGATGTGTACAGCTGTCTGATTAATTTCTGTCTCTCCACCCTGCCCACAGCATCGTCGGGGGACACAGAGGGAGACATGGACACAGGCAAGGCGGAGGGACCGAGCACCAGTGCCAGCCGTGACATCGGGGCTGGCACATCGAGTGGGACAGAGGTGGAGGATAGTGCGGCCGAGGACCTGTCGACTGGCACGTCAGAATACGAAGCTGACAGGTCCGAGGAGGATGTCTCTGAGTGGGCGGTGGCTGCACCAGCAGCTGACAGAGGAACAACACCTCGCACCGCCCCCTCAGTTCCCATCAGCCGCCTCCCACTTGCTTATGTCCCTTCCCAGCGTGCCCGGTCACAGCATGTCTCCTTCCTGCCAGGCACCGCACCCCCTGCCCCTGTCTCCACTGCTGCCGCCAATGCAGAGTCTGTGGACATCCAGCGGCAACTGCAGGTTGGTCAGGCTGCGATCCTTAATGTCCTCCATGCCCACGGCAAAACCCTCACCAACATTGAGGCATTCTTGGAGGGCATTCATTCATCGCAGGCTGACCAACGCAACTTGCTGAGGTCCATAGACTCCACACTGACTGCAGCAGTGGGTCTCCTGCAGCGCGACCTCCCCCCACCTACCCCTGCCCCATCCACACTTCCCACTCCCATGCCTGTCCCATGTACACCCAGACGTCGGCATGCACCCACATCAACAGACACGGGCACCACACCAGCAGGGAAGGTCCACCGCACTCCTCCTGACACGCACACACAGGGTGAGGTAGGCACACCCACTGGGTCGGGGGGCAAACGTGTGACACGCAGCCATAGTGGGAGTCCGCATTACACCCAGTCCACTCCCTCCAAATCCCCTCCCCTCAGCTCTCCTGGCCACATCTCCCCCAAGGACTCCTTCATGGCCACTCTGTCCCTGAGCCCCACAGTTACACCACCACGCAAGCGGTCAAGGAAGTCCTCGGTCAGGGTGGTTGAGTCTCCCCCCCTGTCTCCACCCTCCCCCGGTGGCGCTGCGACCCATCCCTCTGACCCCCCCCCCTCCTTGGGGCCTGAGGTCCCTTCGGGTGCAGGGGACTCCCTGGAGGACCTTGCAAAGGTGTGTAGTGCCATCCTGGCCTCCGCCTTTGGCACTGACCCACCCCCTGTGGTGGAGTCCTCCATCCCTGCACCCACAACGCCGCCCCTTTGCCCTGATGTCCCTGCAGTGCCTGTTGCTTCCCCCCCCCTGATGCCCTCACCAGTGTGGAAGACGATGCCATTTGACTGTGCAGGCAAGGTAGGGGACACGCATCCCACTGTGTCCCCCATCCAGCTGAGAATCATTGACTGCCCTATGGGCTTTGTGAATATTGAACTGCCTGCGATCCACGGACATTGTGCTCATGCTGAATAAAGCATAATTTTGTTTTCATTCTCACACTACTGCTATGCTGGTATTGGTGTTGGTGGGGCTGCTACATGGTTTTGGGTGGTGTTTAAGGGTTTGGGTGTGTGGGATATGTAGTAGTGTGCTGCTCATTGGTGGGACCCTGGGATCTGTGTGCCATCACAAGGTGTTGGCTAACTTTCTTTGTTCATGTAAGCAGTTACTGCATGGTGCACTTGTCCCAGGGTGTATTCCTTCCTCTGTGTACCCAGCTTTCTTCCCTGCAGGGTGTTCCCAATGTTTAGCGCAGAGCTGTGTCTACATGAGCTGTGTGTGTGACGGAGCCCTTCTACTTTGGCCATGCATGCAGGGCCATGTCTCCACCTGCAACAATCGTGGCATCCTTGGTGATCACTGTACTTGTGTGTGGAGTCTGTTGACATGAGTTCATGGGGACATGTTCCCTTGTAGGCAGTATGCATGTGGATAATTCTGGCCTCACACACATGTGTTACACCCCTCCTGTCTCAGGGCACTGCTGGGAGTGATAGGCACCCACCCCTCCTGTCTCAGGGCACTGCTGGGAGGACTCCACACCCACCCCTCCTGGCTCAGGGCACTGCTGGGAGTGATAGGCACCCACCCCTCCTGTCTCTGGGCACTGCTGGGAGGACTCTGCACACACCCCTCCTGTCTCAGGGCACTGCTGGGAGTGATAGGCACCCACCCCTCCTGTCTCAGGGCACTGCTGGGAGTGATAGGCACACACCCCTCCTGTCTCAGGGCACTGCCGGGAGGACTCCACACCCACCCCTCCTGTCTCTGGGCACTGCTGGGAGGACTCCACACCCACCCCTCCTGTCTCAGGGCACTGCTGGGTGGACTCTGCACACACCCCTCCTGGCTCAGGGCACTGCTGGGAGGACTCCACTCCCACCCCTCCTGTCTCAGGGCACTGCTGGGTGGACTCTGCACACACCCCTCCTGGCTCAGGGCACTGCTGGGAGGACTCCACACCCACCCCTCCTGTCTCAGGGCACTGCTGGGAGGACTCCACACCCACCCCTCCTGGCTCAGGGCACTGCTGGGAGTGATAGGCACCCACCCCTCCTGTCTCTTGGCACTGCTGAGAGGACTCCACACCCACCCCTCCTGGCTCAGGGCACTGCTGGGAGTGATAGGCACCCACCCCTCCTGTCTCTGGGCACTGCTGGGAGGACTCTGCACACACCCCTCCTGTCTCAGGGCACTGCTGGGAGTGATAGGCACCCACCCCTCCTGTCTTAGGGCGCTGCTGGGAGTGATAGGCACACACCCCTCCTGTCTCAGGGCACTGCTGGGAGGACTCCACACCCACCCCTCCTGTCTCTGGGCACTGCTGGGAGGACTCCACACCCACCCCTCCTGTCTCAGGGCACTGCTGGGTGGACTCTGCACACACCCCTCCTGGCTCAGGGCACTGCTGGGTGGACTCTGCACACACACCTCCGATTTCAGGATATGTACGCTTGGAACATACACGGTGGGGGTACGCTCAATGCATTCGAGGTGAGGGTACGAGTCTACTTACACTGTTGGGGTGGGGGGTACGCTCCTTGCATACGCGGGTGAGGGTACGGGTCGTACTTACACTGTTGGGGTGGGGGTGCGGTCCGTGAGTCCGCGGGTGGGGGTAGGAGTCGTACTTACACTGGTGGGGGTGGGGGTACGGTCCGTACGTCCGCGGGTGAGGGTTCGAGTCATACTTACACTGTTGGCATGGGGGTACGCTCCATGCATACGCGGGTGGGGGTACGGGTCGTACTTACACTGTTGGCATGGGGGGTATGCTCCATGCATACGCGGGTGGGGGTACGGGTCGTACTTACACTGTTGGGGTGGGGGGTATGCTCCATGCGTACGCGGGTGGGGGTACGGGTCGTACTTACACTGTTGGGGTGGGGGGTACGCTCCTTGCATACGCGGGTGAGGGTACGGGTCGTACTTACACTGTTGGGGTGGGGTTACGGTCCGTGAGTCCGCGGGTGGGGGTAGGAGTCGTACTTACACTGGTGGGGGTGGGGGTACGGTCCGTACGTCCGCGGGTGAGGGTTCGAGTCGTACTTACACTGTTGGCATGGGGGGTACGCTCCATGCATACGCGGGTGGGGGTACGGGTCGTACTTACACTGTTGGCATGGGGGGTACGCTCCATGCATACGCGGGTGGGGGTACGGGTCGTACTTACACTGTTGGGGTGGGGGGTACGCTCCATGCATACGCGGGTGGGGGTACGGGTCGTACTTACACTGTTGGGGTGGGGGGTACGCTCCTTGCATACGCGGGTGAGGTACGGGTCGTACTTACACTGTTGGGGTGGGGGTACGCTCCATGCATACGCGGGTGGGGGTAGGAGTCGTACTTACACTGGTGGGGGTGGGGGTACGGTCCGTACGTCCGCGGGTGAGGGTTCGAGTCGTACTTACACTGTTGGCATGGGGGGTACGCTCCATGCATACGCGGGTGGGGGTACGGGTCGTACTTACACTGTTGGCATGGGGGTACGCTCCATGCATACGTGGGTGGGGGTACGGGTCGTACTTACACTGTTGGGGTGGGGGGTACGCTCCATGCATACGCGGGTGGGGGTACGGGTCGTACTTACACTGTTGGGGTGGGGGTACGCTCCTTGCATACGCGGGTGAGGGTACGGGTCGTACTTACACTGTTGGGGTGGGGGGTACGCTCCTTGCATTCGCGGGTGGGGGTACGGGTCGTACTTACACTGTTGGGCTGGGGGGTACGCTCCTTGCATTTGCGGGTGGGGGTACGGGTCGAACTTACACTGTTGGGGTGGGGGTACGCTCCGTACATCCGCGGGTGGGGGTACGGGTCGTACTGACACTGTTGGCATGGGGGTACGCTCCTTGCATTCGCGGGTGGGGGTACGGGTCGTACTTACACTGTTGGGCTGGGGGGTACGCTACTTGCATTCGTGGGTGGGGGTTCGAGTCGTACTTACACTGTTGGCATGGGGGGTACGCTCCTTGCATTCGCGGGTGGGGGTACGGGTCGTACTTACACTGTTGGGCTGGGGGGTACGCTCCTTGCATTTGCGGGTGGGGGTACGGGTCGAACTTACACTGTTGGGGTGGGGGTACGCTCCGTACGTCCGCGGGTGGGGGTACGGGTCGTACTTACACTGTTGGGCTGGGGGGTACGCTCCTTGCATTCGTGGGTGGGGGTTCGAGTCGTACTTACACTGTTGGGCTGGGGGGTACGCTCCTTGCATACGGGGTGGGGGTAGGGTCCGTACATATCCGTCCCCACGCTATGTGATGTTTGTGCGGCCCGTACCCAGGCCTTTGCCACGTGGGTGCGATCCGTCCCGCCATTGTTGGGGTGACGTGTGTGGGCGTGGTCCGACTGGTACCCACGCTCTTCAGGCGTGGGTACGGGACGTACCTGTCTGGTTGTGTTGCCGGTTCGCGTGGTGATGGACTTCCGTTGTGGCGGTCGCTGGCTTATCAGGACACGCCCCCACCCCCTCATGGTGACCAGGGCATGGGAGTCAGGTATGTCCAGGCCATGTGTGGTGTGTGACTTATGTGGTTGTTTTGTGGCCTGCCCTGGTCGTGCCACCCCCACCCCACCCCACTTTCCCCCCTCCCTTAGTTATTCTGACCTTCTGCGGCGTTTGCGTCGTAACCTGTAGAGGAGGTGTACTGCTATGAGGGCAGGGATGACTCGTAGGTTCGGGTCCATGTCTGTCCGTCGCGTACTGGTCCTCCTTGTTCGCGTCGTCGTCTGTCCGTCGCGTACTGGTGGTCCTTGTTCGCGTCGTCCTGATTTCCCGGCAGTTTTTGGCTGCCGCAAAATATTCACCGTGCGGGGTGACGTCGGTGCGAATCGTGATTCCTGGGTCGTGAATGGCTGGCTGCGAGCGTCCCGACGTCAGGTCGTCGCTTTCCCGGATCGCATTGGTAGGTGTTTTTTGTTCGGTCGGGCTTTTTTACGAATCGTACGGTAATGGTGTACCCGTGCGATTCGTAATTCCTTGTTTGTAAATTTTGACGACCGGGTACGCGTCGGACGGAGAATATGCTCTGTCCGACGGTTCGTACCCGGTTTTTACCGGATCGTGATCGGCACCTAAGTCTCCTTGAATCCTGAGGGTCCCTAGGGTCTAATTAGACCACTAGGTACCTCCAGTAAGCGCCACAGAGCTGTGTTGCAGAGAGATGTAAAAAGGGGCACGGCCTAGATACCCTCTCTGAAACGCAGCACAGTGACGCTTACTGGAAGCACCTGGTGGGCTAGTTGGTCCCCAGGGTCCCTCAGGATTGAAGGGGAATTATTTCCCCAACTTAAAACGCGCCACAGGGCTTGTTTGCACACGTTAACTCAGGCCCCGTACCCTCCCTTCACCACTGTGTAAACACGCCCTGTGGCCATTTTTAGTTGCAAGATTAAGTTCATTTGAATCCTGAGGGTCCCTAGGGTCCAACTAGCCCACTAGGTACCTCCAGTAAGCGCCACAGAGCTGCGTTGCAGAGAAGTGTAAAAAGTGGCACGGCCTGGACCACCTCTCTGCAACGTGGCTCAGTGGCACTTACTGGAAGCACCTGGTGGGCTAGTTAGCCCCCAGGGGCCCTCAGGATTGAAGGGGAATTATTTCCCCAACTTAAAACGCGCCATAGGGCGTGTTTGCACACGTCACCTCAGGCCCCGTCCCCTCCCTTCCCCACTGTGTAAACACGCCCTATGGCCATTTTTTAAGTTGGGAGATTAAGTCCCCTTGAATCCTGAGGATCCCTAGGGGCAAAAAAGCCCACTAGGTACGTCCAGTAAGCGCCATTGCAGAGAGGTGTAAAAATGGGCACGGCCTGCATCACCTCTCTGCAACGCAGAGCAGTGGCGCTTACTGGAAGCACCTGATGGGCTAGTTGGCCCCCAGGGTCCCTCAAGATTGAAAGGGAATTATTTCCCCAACTTAAAACGCGCCACAGGGCGTGTTTGCACACGTCACCTCATGCCCCGTCCCCCCCCCGTCACCACTGTGTAAACGCGCCCTGTGGCCATTCTAAGTTGAGAGATTAAGTCCCCTTGAATCCTAAGGGTCCCTAGGGTCAAACTAGCCCACTAGGTACCTCCAGTAAGTGCCACAGAGCTGCGTTGCATAGAAGTGTAAAAAGGGGCGTGGCCTCAGAACACCTGTCTGCAACGTAGCTCCCTGGCGCATACTGGAGATACCTGTTGGGCTAGTTGGCCCTCAGGGACCCTCAGTATTGAAGGGGAATTAATTCCCCAACTTACAACTGGCTAGGGGGTGCGTTTGCAGAGTGCTGCAAGGAGGGGGCGTGGCCTCCGGCGCGATGCCGGTCTTTTATTTATTACATTTTTTTAAGAAGGAGGGCTGTGTGGCCCCCCTTCTTTTTCCAATTTACAGGCCCTGGGGACCCCATCCCCCAGGGCCTGCACCCTAATTTTTTGTTGCTGAAAAAAATTAATTTGGCCCTCCCAAGGCCTTAATCGGCCCCGGGGACCCCAGCCCCCGGGTCATGGCCTTTTTTAAAAAAAAATCCTTTAGGAGGGGGCTGCGTTGCCCCCCTCCTCAGGCCATTTATGGCCCCGGGGACCCCATCCCCCGGGGCCGGCCTTTGTTTTTTATTATTTAAAAAAAATATATATTTATAGAAACACCTAGGACATGCTGGACAAACCGTATGTACCTATCACCATGAAGATTTGTGTGATATTCATTAAAAGGCGACTATGCATAGAATGAATCCACATGGAATGTATTTACACCGCTAGTGAAGCTCTGACGTGTCTGACGCCCTACCGTGCCTAATCCCGGCGCCCCCGGCGGCGGGTACTCTCCAAGAGACACCCTTGTCGTTTATTTATACAAACATGTGTAGCTATTGACGGGCACGTTTAATATACACGCACACCAAGCCATTCAAAGGGGATTCAACAAAAATTCGACCAAACTATGCAAGAAACCCCCCTCACGGTTAATAAAATACACATCCACCGCCGGATGTGTAATATTTTTTATTTTACTCTCTGGAAAGGAGAAGAACCTCACTTGAGAGTCACAGTGTGCTCCTGGCTGAGCCCAATGCTGTGTTACACCCACCAGTACCTGCCAAGTGCCTCACACCTCTATGTTGTATTCCACCTGCTAGTGCGTATGCTATGACACTCTCTAGCCCATGTTCACTGTAACACCACCCCGTGAATATGTCATGCCACACTTGCCTTCGCACGGGTTATATTGCCCCATCTAACGTGCCTTCCTCGATGCCTATGTTATAACGCACAGCGCTATGCCATACATATTACAATCTTGGATCCATATCTTTGTCACAGTGCATATGCAACGTTACACTCCCCAGCACATATTTTATATTACGACTTTAGAGACTAGTTAGGTTACACAACACTGCCCTGTGCATATTACACTCCAAGGCGCATATTGCATAGCACGCGCTAGCGCCTGTGCTATCTCGCGCTCTCCAATGAATCTGTCATTGCGCAAAATGTATTGCATATTATATTTCATGCCCCGGTTCATCTTATATCACACTTTTTGGTGCATAGTTTATCATTGACCTCCTGCCTAGCCTGTGCTTAGCTTGCTGCCCCTGTTCTCCTTCCCCCTGCCCTCCGATGGCTTTGTGCATGCCCCTGCTCCATCCTTTTTGCCCACCATGTTCCATGGACCTTCCACTCCTATCTACACTGAGTATTCTGTTAAGCTGCCACTCCCCTCTCACCTGCCTAGCATTGTCAGATGACTGTTACCTGTCCCTGCCACCTCCACCCTGCCCCGCGTGGTCTGTTGTGAGGCCCCTTCCCCTGAACTCTCTTGTCTGTGCCCGGGTCCTGACCCTCCCTTCTATCCTCCATGGTCCTTTGTGCATGCCCCTGCACTCTCCTTCTTGCCCATCATAGCCATTGTGCTGCCACTAACACTCCCGCTTGCCATGCATGGTCTTCTGTGCTGCCATGGCCCCTCCCACCTTCCCTGTGTGGTCAGCTAGCTGCCCCTGACCCACTCCCACCTTCCCGCCATGGTCTGTGTGTATGCCATCCTAGTCTCATTGTTGCTCTCGATGGTGTGTCTTGTTTCTAGTGCCCATCCTGCCTGACCTCCATGGTCATCTTGCTGCTCCTGCCCTGCCCCCTTGCCCCCTTGCCCCCAGCCATCTGTTTCCATATGCAGACCCCTATTCCCTTCCTCCTGGCTTGTCTGTTCCATTGTAATGTCCCTGATCCGTAAGCAGCTAAATATATTCCCTCGTAGCCTTAACACTCTCAAAAAATATGATTATTACCAATTTAACTCATCTATTGATTCACAATAGTGACCAAAGACATGAATGATTTCATTGATTTATTATTTTCGTTTACTTCAATGTTTTTCATGACATTACAATTTTGTCTTTTATGTATGTTTCTTGTTTTACTTTTTTGACTTTTCTAACCAAAAATGGGTGAGCAGTCTATATATCGACTTTTTAATATCGAGGGACATAAATATCGAGTCAAAAATATCTAAAGTACAAAATATCGAAATAGATAATATCGATGTGAAAAATATCGTTTTTTTTTAATTATATGTCGATGTAAGTTATATCGTTAGTAATAATATCGACATGTTAAAATATCGTTATTGTATGTTTAGTAAATATTTTGAAGTTGTTTGTATAAATAGTTAAAATGTATATAATATGAGAAATATTTATATTCTTTTAGGGGCTGGATGTTGGGTTATAGGGGATAAGGGTGGGGAGTGTTTTAAAAATATTTATTAATTTTGTAATATATTTTTAAATTTAAATAGAAAATGTGAAATAAATTTGGCATTTTATGTTTAATTTTAGGAGCGGGATGTTGGGTTATAGGGGATAAGGGTGGGGAGTGTTTTTAAAAAGTTAAACTTTTTTGTAATATATTGTAAAATTTAATTAGTAAATTTTATTTCAAATTTGAAATGTATATTTAATTTTAGGAGCGGGATGTTGGGTTACAGGGGATAAGGGTGGGAAGTGTTTTAAAAATGTTTATATATTTTTGAATTTTAAAAAATAATTATTTAGAAATTTGAAATTTAATTTAGAATTTTATATTTAATTTTAGGAGCGGGATTTTGGGTTATAGGGGATAAGGGTGGGAAGTGTTTTAAAAATGTTGATATATTTTAGAATGTTTTTTAAAAATTTTTTATAATTTTTAAATGTAATTTAGAATTTTATATTTAATTTTCGGAGTGGGATGTTGGGTTACAGGGGACAAGGGTGGGAAGTGTTGTAAAATTTTGTTTTTAATTTGGAATATTTAATAAATTTATTTTGAAATTTGGAATAATTTTTTTTTTATATATTTTTTTTTATATATTTTCTTTTAGGAGTGGGATGTTGGGTTATAGGGGATGAGGGTGGGGAGTGTTTTAAAAATGTTGATTAATGTAGGAATAATTTGTAAAAAAAAAATTAGAAATTTAGAATAAAATTTCGAATGTTATATTTAATTTTAGGAGTGGGATGTTGTGTTATGGGGATAAGGGTGTGGAGTTTTATAAAAATGTGTAAAATGTTGGTAATATTGTATAAAAAGTGTTTATAAATTTTGATTTAGATTGTACAATTTAAAAAAAAATTTGGGAGTGGGATGTTGGGTTATAGGGGATAAGGGTGGGGAGTGTTTTAAAAATTTATTTTAAATTAGTAATATTGAGTAATTTATATTAAAAAAAATATATTATAATATAATATTTTTGGATAAATTTTAGATTGGGGAGTTGGATTTGTAGAGGATAAGTGTAGGTATTGTTTTATGTAAAATTTTGAATAATGATTAAAACGTATTTTTTTAATATATTAATATTTATACATTTGTATTGCAATTACTGTAATTAAATACATATTGGAGTGGGAATATAAAATTAATTAAGATCAGTATACATGATCTAGTGTAATTAAATATATTTAGGAGTGGGAATACTAAATTAATGAAGTTTAGTGTTGTGCACCTACCCTAATTAAATATAGATTTGAGTGAGAATAGTACATTTATTAAGTTCAGTGTCCAGCACCTACCCTAATTAAATATATTTTGGAGTGGGAATAGTAAATTAATTCAGTTCAGTGTCCAGCACTTATCTTAATTAAATATAGACTGGAGTGGGAATAGTAAATTAATTAAATTCAGTGTCCAGCACCTACCCTAATTAAATATAGATTGGAGTGAGAATAGTAAATTTATTAAGTTCTGTGTCCAGCACTTATCTAAATTAAATATAGACTGGAGTGAGAATAGTAAATTAATTCAGTTCAGTGTCCAGCACCTACTATAATTAAATATAGATTGGAGTGAGAATAGTAAATTTATTCTGTTCAGTGTCCAGCACTTATGTTAATTAAATATAGACTGGAGTGAGAATAGTAAATTAATTCAGTTCAGTGTCCAGCACCTACTCTAATTAAATATAGATTGGAGTGAGAATAGTACATGTATTCAGTTCAGTGTCCAGCACCTACTCTAATTAAATATGAATTGGAGTGAGAATAGTAAATTAATTAAGTTCAGTGTCCAGCACTTATCTTAGTAAAATATAGACTGGAGTGGGAATAGTAATTTAATAAAGTTCAGTGTCTAGCATCTATCCTAATTAAATATAGATTGGAGTGAGAATAGTAAATTTATTCAGTTCAGTGTCCAACACCTACCCTAATTACATATATTTTGGAGTGGGAATAGTAAATTTATTCAGTTCAGTGTCCAGCACCTACTGTAATTCAATACAGATTGGAGTGAGAATAGTAAATTAATTAAGTTCAGTGTCCAGCACCTACCCTAATTAAATATAGATTGGAGTGAGAATAGTAAATTTATTAAGTTCAGTGTCCAGCACTTATCTTAATTAAATATAGACTGGAGTGGGAATAGTAAATTAATTAAGTTGAGTGTCCAGCACCTACCCTAATTAAATATAGATTGGAGTGAGAGTAGTAAATTAATTAAGTTCAGTGTCCAGCACCTACTCTAATTCAATATAGATTGGAGTGAGAATAGTAAATTAATTAAGTTCAGTGTCCAGCACTTATCTTAATTAAATATAGACTGGAGTGGGAATAGTAAATTATTTAAGTTCGGTGTCCAGCACCTACCCTAATTAAATATAGATTGGAGTGAGAATAGTAAATTTATTAAGTTCAGTGTCCTGCACTTATCTTAATTAAATATAGACTGGAGTGGGAATAGTAAATTAATTAAGTTCAGTGTCCAGCACATACTCTAATTAAATATAGGTTGGAGTGAGAATAGTAAATTTATTAAGTTTAGTGTCCAGCACTTATTTTAATTAAATATAGACTGGAGTGGGAACAGTAAAATAATTAAGTTCAGTGTCCAGCACCTACTCTAATTAAATATAGGTTGGAGTGACAATAGTACCTTAATTAGGTTCAGTGTGCAGCACTTATTTTAATTAAATATAGACTGGAGTGGGAATAGTAAATTAATTAAGTTCAGTGTCCAGCACCTACTCTAATTAAATATAGGTTGGAGTGAGAATAGTAAATTAATTAAGTTCAGTGTCCAGCACTTATCTTAATTAAATATAGACTGGAGTGGGAATAGTAAATTAATTACGTTCTGTGTCCAGCACCTACCCTAATTAAATATAGATTGGAGAGGGAATAGTAAATTATTTAAGTTCAGTGTCCAGTACCTACCCTAATAAATATATTTTGGAGTGAGAATAGTAAATTAATTAAGTTCAGTCTGTAGTGGGAGTAGTAAATTAATGAAGTTTGTTAAATAGCAATTATTATAATTAAATATAGAGTTGAATAGGAACAGTTAAATTACTTTGTTTTAATTTACAATAAATCTGTAGATTTTAGTTTTGGTTGGATAAAACATAGAAGTTATATCAGAATGCAAATTGCAAATTTTTGTATAAAATAGTAGAAAGGAAAATAATATTTGTTTTATAGTTGTTGGAATGTATATTAATTACAGAGAAAATATTGTTTATTATTACGCATATTATAATAATTAAATCATTGAAATAAACATGTAATAAAATAATTACTATTTAACATTTGTATTATTGTAATCATTTTTTTATAATGGATATATATTTTTGTAATGTATATTTTGGACATTAATATATGAACAGACAAAATAATTAAAATATTTTTTTTTCTGATTTTTATAGCTGTTTAATATTTTTAATTTTATATTGTGTACTCTCAATATTTTTAGACTTTATTTGAATTTATAAGAAATTGTATGTTTTGAAATATATGATTAATATATTTTAATTATTAATATTGATATTAGATAATTAATATTGAAAATGTTTAAATTTTAGAATAGTTCTTTTTATTTTTAGTTTTGGTATGTTGTAGATACAATATATTAATTATATCATGTTCATACATTTTTTTGGGTAATATATAAATTTTTATTATGATATTAGTAAATATTTGTTTATTATATTTATTATTATAAGTAAAATAATTTTCACATATATAAAAAAATAGGTATTATTTTTGAGTATTTTATTCTAATGTTTTACTAATTTTTAAAGTAATGTGTAATGTTAAATAAATAGTTAGGGCATTTATTGGTATTTTTTTAGTTGTTATGTTTGTTTGGGTCTTTTATTTTGTAACCGCTCGCTGTTGTTTTGGGTTATTTTGGTAGAATCCAGGTCGCGGTCGGGAGCTGTTTCGCGTTTGAGAAGGTAAGAGTTATTTTCTTTATTATTAAATAGTTTTAAGTGTTTTGTGGAAGTAGTAATGTTGTAAAAAGTGTGTATGGATTGATGTTTTAGAAGTTAGGGTGTTAGTAATAGTTTGTATACGGTTTTATAATTTACGTTGTGTTCCGTGTTTGCGGCTTTGTTAGTGTTTTGTTATTTAGGTGTGTTAAAGTTTTATAGTCTTTGAATAATGTTTGTAGTGAGGTTTTTAGGTGCATTATGTGTGTTTGTGTGTGGGTGGGAATGTTTGTTTCTCTTTTGTAGGTTTTACGGAGAAGATATTTTCGTCTCTTTCAAACACCGTATTTTTTTAAGGAAGTGTGTATTAGTTGTGTTTACTAATATTTATTTTACACTTCCTTTATTGTTTGGGTTTCCAGGAGCGGTTATTTATCTTTTTAATATTTTTCGGGATTTTTATGGTTAATGGATTGTCGTTTTTTGGCGTAGACGTTTTTTTCGAAAAACAGTTGTATTTTTCCATTTTATTTGGATTCATTTTTTGATACCTATGGATTTTGAACTACCTGGATTTATTTGGAAGGAATGTTATTATCCTATTGGAGCAACTAGACAGGTAAGTTCATTTAAATATTTTAATTGTGGGTGGGCAAATCTTATATATTTAATATTGTTGTTGTGTACTTGTTTTGTTTAATTATGTTGTCTAAATATATGTAGATCTAAATTATTTATATATTTTAGACCACATAATTAAATATGTGATATAATAAAGTGGTTTCTTATGATAGTTTTTTTAGGAAAATTGTGGGTTAATATTTTTGAAAGGGTTTAGAAGAGAGTTTGAGCTATTATATTTAAGGACTCAAGTCCTCTTGTGGATGGGTATAGCTGTACCTGTTGTTGTAGGTAATTATACATTTGAGTAATTTGTCTAGATTGTTTTGGTTTTAATTGTAGGACAGATTGTTGCATTCTTAATTCTTGGAAACTTTGTTCCTTTTGTATGGCAATTAGTAGTTTTTGTAGTGTTGGAGTTGTTCTCCCAGTAGAAGTTAGGAATGCATTATGCCAGCCCTCGACTGCGTTGTTAGTTTTGGCTTGTTGGTTGAGTGTACTTACATATACATTCCACCAAGGTATTTGGAACTTTGGCTGACGTCTATGGCCTGATCTGTGTAGTCTCCCCACCCAGGTATCCTCAAAATAATCTAAGAGGGGAGATAACTTTACTTCATTTTGCTTGGAGAATGGACTTTCTAATAAAAGATTGTAATGTTCTGCAACATCTGTGGTTGGTACATAAGCTAGGGCTGTTAGAAGTTTTATTTGATGTGCAAAAGTTATGTTTGTGGCATATTCTACACTTAGGTGCCGATCACGATCCGGCAAAAACCGGGTACGAACCGTCGGACGGAGCATATTCTCCGTCCGACGCGTACCCGGTCGTCAAAATATACAAACATGGAATTACGATTCGCACGGGTACACCATTACCGTACGAATCGTAAAAAAGACCGACCGAACAAAAAACACCTACCAATGCGATCCGGGAAAGCGCCGACCTGACGTCGGGACGCACGCAGCCAGCCATTCACGACCCAGGAATCACGATTCGCACCGACGTCACCCCGCACGGTGAATATTTTGCGGCAGCCAAAAACTGCCGGGAAATCAGGACGACGCGAACAAGGACCACCAGTACGCGACGGACAGACGGCGACGCGAACAAGGAGGACCAGTACGTGACGGACACACAGGACGACGCCACCAAGGAGGACCCGTACGCGACAGGACGACGCGATCAAGGAGGACCCGTACGCGACAGGACGACGCGAGCAAGGAGTACCAGTACGCGACGGACAGACATGGACCCGAACCTACGAGTCATCCCTGCCCTCATAGCAGTACACCTCCTCTACAGGTTACGACGCAGACGCCGCAGAAGGTCAGAATAACTAAGGGAGGGGGGAAAGTGGGGTGGGGTGGGGGTGGCACGACCAGGGCAGGCCACAAAACAACCACATGAGTGACACACTACACATGGCCTGGACATACCTGACTCCCATGCCCTGGTCACCACGAGGGGGTGGGGGCGTGTCCTGATAAGCCAGCGACCGCCACAACGGAAGTCCGTCACCACGCGAACCGGCAACACAACCAGACAGGTACGTCCCGTACCCACGCCTGAAGAGCGTGGGTACGAGTCGGACCACGCCCACACACGTCACCCCAACAATGGCGGGACGGATCGCACCCACGTGGCAAAGGCCTGGGTACGGGCCGCACAAACATCACATAGCGTGGGGACGGATATGTACGGACCCTACCCCCACCCCGTATGCAAGGAGCGTACCCCCCATGCCAACAGTGTAAGTACGACTCGAACCCCCACCCACGAATGCAAGGAGCGTACCCCCCTGCCCAACAGTGTAAGTACGACCCGTACCCACACCCGCGGACGTACGGAGCGTACCCCCAGCCCAACAGTGTAAGTACGACCCGTACCCCCACCCGCGGACGTACGGAGCGTACCCCCAGCCCAACAGTGTAAGTACGACCCGTACCCCCACCCGCGGACGCACGGAGCGTACCCCCAGCCCAACAGTGTAAGTACGACCCGTACCCCCACCCGCGGACGTACGGAGCGTACCCCCAGCCCAACAGTGTAAGTACGACCCGTACCCCCACCCGCGGACGTACGGAGCGTACCCCCAGCCCAACAGTGTAAGTACGACCCGTACCCCCACCCGCGGACGCACGGAGCGTACCCCCAGCCCAACAGTGTAAGTACGACCCGTACCCCCACCCGCGGACGCACGGAGCGTACCCCCAGCCCAACAGTGTAAGTACGACCCGTACCCCCACCCGCGGACGCACGGAGCGTACCCCCAGCCCAACAGTGTAAGTACGACCCGTACCCCCACCCGTGGACGTACGGAGCGTACCCCCAGCCCAACAGTGTAAGTACGACCCGTACCCCCACCCGCGGACGCACGGAGCGTACCCCCAGCCCAACAGTGTAAGTACGACCCGTACCCCCACCCGCGGACGTACGGAGCGTACCCCCAGCCCAACAGTGTAAGTACGACCCGTACCCCCACCCGCGGACGCACGGAGCGTACCCCCAGCCCAACAGTGTAAGTACGACCCGTACCCTCACCTCTAATGCAGTGTGCGTAACCCCACCGTGTATGTGCCAAGCGCACATATCCAGAAATCGGAGGTGTGTGTGCAGAGTCCACCCAGCAGTGCCCTGAGACAGGAGGGGTGGGTGCCCATCACTCCCAGCAGTGCCCAGAGACAGGAGGGGTGTGTGCAGAGTCCTCCCAGCAGTGCCCTGAGACAGGAGGGGTGGGTGCCCATCACTCCCAGCAGTGCCCAGAGACAGGAGGTGTGTGTGCAGAGTCCACCCAGCAGTGCCCTGAGACAGGAGGGGTGGGTGCCCATCACTCCCAGCAGTGCCCAGAGACAGGAGGGGTGTGTGCAGAGTCCTCCCAGCAGTGCCCTGAGACAGGAGGGGTGGGTGTGGAGTCCTCCCAGCAGTGCCCTGAGACAGGAGGGGTGGGTGCAGAGACCTCCCAGCAGTGCCCTGAGACAGGAGGGGTGGGTGGTGAGTCCTCCCAGCAGTGCCCAGAGACAGGAGGGGTGTGTGCAGAGTCCTCCCAGCAGTGCCCAGAGACAGGAGGGGTGGGTGGTGAGTCCTCCCAGCAGTGTCCAGACCCAGGAGGGGTGGGTGCAGAGTCCTCCCAGCAGTGCCCAGAGACAGGAGGGGTGTGTGCAGAGTCCTCCCAGCAGTGTCCAGACCCAGGAGGGGTGTGTGCAGAGTCCTCCCAGCAGTGTCCAGACCCAGGAGGGGTGGGTGCAGAGTCCTCCCAGCAGTGTCCAGACCCAGGAGGGGTGTGTGCAGAGTCCTCCCAGCAGTGCCCAGAGACAGGAGGTGTGTGTGCAGAGTCCACCCAGCAGTGCCCTGAGACAGGAGGGGTGGGTGCCCATCACTCCCAGCAGTGCCCAGAGACAGGAGGGGTGTGTGCAGAGTCCTCCCAGCAGTGCCCTGAGACAGGAGGGGTGGGTGCCCATCACTCCCAGCAGTGCCCAGAGACAGGAGGTGTGTGTGCAGAGTCCACCCAGCAGTGCCCTGAGACAGGAGGGGTGGGTGCCCATCACTCCCAGCAGTGCCCAGAGACAGGAGGGGTGTGTGCAGAGTCCTCCCAGCAGTGCCCTGAGACAGGAGGGGTGGGTGTGGAGTCCTCCCAGCAGTGCCCTGAGACAGGAGGGGTGGGTGCAGAGACCTCCCAGCAGTGCCCTGAGACAGGAGGGGTGGGTGGTGAGTCCTCCCAGCAGTGCCCAGAGACAGGAGGGGTGTGTGCAGAGTCCTCCCAGCAGTGCCCAGAGACAGGAGGGGTGGGTGGTGAGTCCTCCCAGCAGTGTCCAGACCCAGGAGGGGTGGGTGCAGAGTCCTCCCAGCAGTGCCCAGAGACAGGAGGGGTGTGTGCAGAGTCCTCCCAGCAGTGTCCACACCCAGGAGGGGTGTGTGCAGAGTCCTCCCAGCAGTGTCCACACCCAGGAGGGGTGTAACACATGTGTGTGATGCCACAATTACCCACATCCATACTGCCTACAAGGGAACATGTCCCCATGAACTCATGTCAACTGACTCCACACACAAGTACAGTGATCACCAAGGATGCCACGATTGTTGCAGGTGGAGACATGGCCATGCATGCATGGCCAAAGTAGAAGGGCTCCGTCACACACACAGCTCATGTAGACACAGCTCTGCGCTAAACATTGGGAACACCCTGCAGGGAAGAAACTGGGTACACAGAGGAAGGAATACACCCTGGGACAATTGAACCATGCAGTAACTGCTGACATGACCTAAGGAAGTTAGCCAACACCTTGTGATGGCACACAGATCCTAGGGTGGCCCCAAAGAGCAGAACACTACTACAAATCCCACACACCCAAAGCCTTAAACACCACCCAAAACAATGTAGCAGCCCCACCAACACCAATACCACCATAGCAGGAGTGTGATAATGAAAAAAAAATAAAGCTTTAATCAGCATGAGCACAATGTCCGTGGATCAACGGCAGTTCAAAGTCAACAAAGGCCATAGGGCAGTCAATTATTCCCAGCTGCATGGGGGACACAGTGGGATGTGTGTCCCCTACCTTGCCTGCACAGTCAAATGCCATCGTCTTCCATACTGGTGAGGGCATCAGGGGGGGGGGAAGCAACAGGCACCGCAGGGACATCAGGGCAAAGGGGCGGCGTTGTGGGTGCAGGGATGGAGGACTCAACCACAGGGGGTGTGTCATGGCCAAAGGCGGAGGCCAGGATGGCACTACACACCTTAGCAAGGTCCTCAGGGAGTCCCCTGCACCCGAAGTGACCTCAGGCCCCAAGGAGGGGGGGGGTTCAGAGGGATGGGTTGCAGCGCCACCGGGGGAGGGTGGAGACAGGGGGGGAGACTCAACCACCCTGACCGAGGACTTCCTTGACCGCTTGCGTGGTGGCGTAACTGTGGGGCTCAGGGACAGAGCGGCCATGAAGGAGTCCTTGGGGGAGATGTGGCCAGGAGAGCTGAGGGGAGGGGATTTGGAGGGAGTGGATTGTGTGGAATGCGGACTCCCACTCTGGCTGCGTGTCACACGTTTGCCCCCCGACCCAGTGGGTGTGCCTATCTCACCCTGTGTGTGCGTGTCAGGAGGAGTGCGGTGGACCTTCCCTGCTGGTGTGGTGCCTGTGTCTGTTGTGGTGGGTGCATGCCGACGTCTGGGTGTACGTGGGACAGGCATGGAAGTGGGAAGTGTGGATGGGGCAGGGGTAGGTGGGGGGAGGTCGCGCTGCAGGAGACCCACTGCTGCAGTCAGTGTGGAGTCTAGGGACCTCAGCAAGTTGCGTTGGTCAGCCTGCAAAGAATGAATGCCCTCCAAGAATGCCTCGATGTTGGTGAGGGTTTTCCCGTGGGAATGGAGGACATTCAGGATCGCAGCCTGACCAACCTGCATTTGCCGCTGGATGTCCATAGACTCAGCATTGGCGGCAGCAGTGGAGACAGGGGCAGGGGGTGCGGTGCCTGGCAGGAAGGAGACATGCGGTGACCGGGCACGCTGGGAAGGGACACGAGCAAGTGGGAGGCGGTTGGTGGGAACTGAGGGGGCGGTGGCAGGTGTTGTTCCACTGTCAGCTGCTGGTGCAGCCTCCGCCAACCCTGAGACATCCTCCTCGGACCTGTCAGCTTCGTAGTCTGATGTGCCAGTCGACAGGTCCTCGGCCACACTATCCTCCGCCTCTGTCCCACTCGATGTGCCAGCCCCGATGTCACGGCTGCCACTGGTGCTCGGTCCCTCTGCCTGGTCCGTGTCCATGTCTCCCTCTGTGTCCCCCGACGATGCTGTGGGCAGGGTGGAGAGACAGAAATTAATCAGACACCTGTACACATCTGTCACATGAGTCCAATCTACATAGTCAACATTGCATAGCCTGAAGAGGCAGATCCCTAACATCTGCAAAACAAGGTACCGATGTAGGGCATGAAACACAGTTGGTTGAGCCACCATGCCACTGAAATACCATGGAGAGCATGAGACAATAGCTGATGACAGGAAACGGAGTCTGACATAGCACCCAGGCCCTGGGGACAATCCTGCACTGCCTCTGCACCACACAGCGTTTGTGAAAATACCTATGACCAGGGACAATATCCATGAACTTGAGACACATGCTGCATAGGTAATGCTGCAAACATGCCCAACATAACTCGGTCACTGCACCTTGCGTGTGTGTCCAGTAACATCACACACTGTCCAGACCCAGCAATTAGGAATCAGGATTTGACACATAGGCATTGCCCGCCCCAAGCAACCCCCACACGATGCTAATTGCTGAGACACAGGTGGCACCAACATCTCATAGTCTGGGTGATAAACACAGTGGCAGGCAAAAGGCAAGATTGGACGCAAAACAGCAAAGGTGCGCCTGTACAAATAATGAGGTACCAGTGCCCATCCTCAGATGAGTATAACAAGACACACAGGCACTGGCAACTGTGAGTATGAAGAGGGACAATCAGGTCAGGCTGCACAGTGGACACCTGTACATAATAGCACGTCTATATACATGGTGACAGGGGACAATGGCACAGAGCACAACCTACGCTGTAGACAGTGAGAGTGTCCACGTTGATGATGACACAAACAACACTGAGGATAAGGTGCCCCAGGGGACAGTATTGGGCACGCAACTACATGCTACTGAATGGCTGAATGGGAATGACTGCTACACACGTCACCATCCCTGCACTATGCGTAGCGCACACTCATGCACATCATGTCACAGGCCACTACATAGGACATGCGCGCTGTAAGGCATGACACATGAGAGACCAACTCCCATGTCTGGAGCCAGCATCAGTGCCAACTGACATGGAACCCACATGCAGTGAACTTGACAGTTCACAGGCAAGGTCCCACAACCTGTTACCCACCACCACCACCCATGATGCTACAGTCATTGTTCTCGTGGACAAAGCGCCAGCCTACATTACCTTGTGAAGGAGTGACTACACACAGACCAGGGAACACATTGCAAGGAGGGGAAGGGTGGCAGGGGCGCAGCGCTACACTTGGGCAAACTGGATGGGCACAGCACCTTTAAACCCTGCCAGTGAATTAATGCCACTGTGCCCTTACAAATGCCGGTGACACACAACAAACGCACATGTACCTACCCCCTTCCGCCTGCTGCATCGCCTGTAAGCGCCTCTCCAGGTCTGGAAAGACCACCGGCAGCACACGCCTGTGGAGGTGGGTCAGACGGCGGCGGCCGCGGTTCTTGTGGCTCTCAGGTGAGTCCCCCAGCAGGAGCCGTGCAATCCTCCGCGTCCAGCACCGGATATCCTGCCAGCGTTTCCTCACCTGGGACAGGCTCCGCCTCCGACCATCCACACGCCTCACGGCACTGACGGCGGTCAGCCAGATCTGCTCCTTGGCAGAGGCGCCTACCTGTGAGGAAGTACAAGTGACACCACATCAATACACCAGCCACATGTCACAGAGAGACATATGTGAACATAATAGCTGGTTACTACATGGCATGTAATGCAGCCGACGCATTGCACCTCTGTCATAGGGACATCATCCTCTGGTGAGGGAAAAGGCAGTACGTGCCATAGTGGGTACTCAGGTGGAATGATGGCAATGTCACAATCAATGATCAAGGCTCACACTGTGCATCACACCCACCCCTCCTGTCTCAGGTCACTGCTGGGAGGACTCCACACCCACCCCTCCTGTCTCAGGGCACTGCTGGAAGGACTCCACACCCACCCCTCCTGTCTCAGGGCACTGCTGGAAGGACTCCACACCCACCCCTCCTGTCTCAGGGCACTGCTGGGAGGACTCCACACCCACCCCTCCTGTCTCAGGGCACTGCTGTGAGTGATAGGCCCCCACCCCTCCTGTCTCAGGGCACTGCTGGGAGGACTCTGCACCCACCCCTCCTGTCTCAGGGCACTGCTGGGAGGACTCTGCACACACCCCTCCTGTCTCAGGGCACTGCTGGGAGTGATAGGCACCCACCCCTCCTGTCTCAGGGCACTGCTGGGAGGACTCCACACCCACCCCTCCTGTCTCAGGGCACTGCTGGGAGGACTCTGCACCCACCCCTCCTGTCTCAGGGCACTGCTGGTTGGACTCTGCACACACCCCTCCTGTCTCAGGGCACTGCTGGGAGACATCAGGCACCCCCCCCCTGGTACCCCCCCGACAGTACATGGCATGTGTGTCACACCGGGTCACAATGCCTGAAGACACAGTCACAACATAGGGACAGTCTGTGGCAGTGGCCTATGCACTCACCTGATACCCTGGTCGCCCATACAGCATGGGGTACTGTGGGAGGATCACATCCAGCAGAGCCATGTTCTCCTCCAGGGTGAATGGCTGTGTCCTCTCCACAGCCCTTGACATGGTTCCAGGGAATCAGTAGCAGCAGCTTGGTCGACAAATGCAAAGATGTGCAGGCAAGTAATCCCTCATGGGACCTGGCTGCCTTATATGTGGCCTTCTGCCCAGTCTCATGCACAGGAGTACAGAGTGATTGGTCACTCACATTTGCATCCTATGTTTCCACCAATCCCTTCAAACCTAGCAGTCTGTGGGTTCTCTATCGGTTTCATTCTCCTGCATGATGTCAGCCCCACAAACACATTGCAACAAAGTAGAAGAATTCCAACTGACTTCTGCTGTGCACCTTCCAGAACAAAATCGAAATTTGAACCTGGTCGCCATGACAACCAGCATGCATGTAGGCCTTAATACTTGTCCCCTATGTAATTAGGAGAATCACACACAGGTACGGTGCGTTTCCGGGCCCTAGGGCACCCCAAATGCATGGCAACGGCCCGTACATGCATGCCTACGTTCAAAATCACTATGGGTCTGCACGCGTATGCGTACACGTAGTGGTACGGACCGTACAAATGCCTGTACGCTCACTATCACTATGGGTCTGTGTACCCGTAGTGATAGTGAGCGTACATGCGAGTGTACGGTCCGTACCACTACGTGTACGCATACGCGTGCAGACCCATAGTGATAGTGAGCGTAGATGCGAGTGTACGGTCCGTACCACTACGTGTACGCATACGCGTGCAGACCCATAGTGATAGTGAGCGTAGATGCGAGTGTACGGTCCGTACCACTACGTGTACGCATACGCGTGCAGACCCATAGTGATAGTGAGCGTAGATGCGAGTGTACGGTCCGTACCACTACGTGTACGCATACGCGTGCAGACCCATAGTGATAGTGAGCGTAGATGCGAGTGTACGGTCCGTACCACTACGTGTACGCATACGCGTGCAGAACCATAGTGATAGTGAGCGTAGATGCGAGTGTACGGTCCGTACCACTACGTGTACGCATACGCGTGCAGAACCATAGTGATAGTGAGCGTAGATGCGAGTGTACGGTCCGTACCACAACGAGTACGCATACGCGTGCAGACCCATAGTGAGAGGGCCGTACACTCGCATGTACGCTCACTATCACTATGGTTCTGCACGCGTATGCGTACTCGTTGTGGTACGGACCGTACAAATGCGTGTACGCTCACTATCACTATGGTTCTGCACGCGTATGCGTACTCGTTGTGGTACGGACCGTACAAATGCCTGTACGCTCGCCATCACGATGGGTACACATACGGCAGCACTCCCACAGTGATTGGGGAACATACACAGGCCCTCTTAGCAGCAGTACGCCGGTTTGTACACATCACTGTGGTGATAGTCGACACACAGGTAGGAATAGGGCGGACATACTTGTCCATGGATGGACATACTTGTCCAGGAATGGACATCAAGGCATCGTCTGTGCATTACTACATGTGTGGGGCACAGGTGTGACAGGCTGTGATGTGGAACATGCCTCCTGAGTGGAGGAGGCACCAGATGTATGATGAGATGTGTACAGGTGTACTGTGTGAGGGTGCAATGTGTGCCAGGCATGCCCTTGACTCCTTTGACATGTGTGCATGTCGTACTGCGCACTTGGGGTGAGCGTCACTGGCATGGCACGGACACCAACACACGGAAGTGTCCCATGATGGCCGGTACAGGGGTCATGAAACCTGACTTGTCACTACCCACAGTGCACAATGTGACTATGTCATTTATGTGTCCGGGATTTACATCAGGTTGATGTTGTAGCACCCTCAAAAGCTGCAGCCGTTGCAGCAACCAACAGGTGTCTGTGTGTAGATTATCATTGCACACTGTTCCGCACACCATGCCACATGTGGTATCTGATGTGAGGTGCACATGTATGCATGGGACACGGAGTAGCGTGACAAGGCCATGTCAGCATCCTCACAAGGAATGTGTGGTGAGTCATGACATGTGCACCTTCATGGCAAGGTGTGTGGGCAGGCCTAGTGTAATGTCATGTGACCTGTGGCTCCGGTGTTCCGCTACCAGTCTCTACAATCGGCATCCTACTTCTGCTGATGTGTGGGTGTATGTCACTTCTGTCTTGCGTCGGGCTGTTCACTTGCACTGGGACACAGCTATTCCCATGGCGTGGCATGGGGAGGTTCTCAATCACCGTGTGTGGCTGGGTCTTGGAAGGAGTGTCACCTTGCATCCATACGTGTCCTGGGCATGTAGCACATGCCTGACTCCCTATGTGGCATGTGTGTATTGGCAGATTTACATGTGCTCAGTAGACATGCGTTGTTCTCGTAGTGCACTCACTCTTCCTTGTCACTTCCAAATTACTGCAGAGCGCCTCCTGTTGCCCGAAGAATTCCAGACTTGGCCACCATGCAGGAGAATGACAGGATCCGGCTCTACCGCTTCACCCAACCGTTGATTCTGGAGCTGACGGCGAGACTGGCACCACACCTGCAACCGCAGCACAGGTATCCTACGGCACTGACACCCCAGCTGAAGGTAATGGCTGCCCTACATTTCCTTGCCACGGGTACCTTCCAATATACCATAGCTCATGTTGGTGGCATGTCCCAGAGCATGTTCAGCGGTGTGCTGCATGATTTCTTGGAGGCCATGTTGATTCACCTGGATGACTTCATCAAGTTCCCAACCCCTGAACAGATGACTGAGGTCAAACATGGTTTCTATGCCCTGGGAGGGATGCCCCATGTCATTGGGTCCATAGATGGGACACATGTAGGTTTGGTACCACCACACGCACGGGAGGTGGCGTACCGCAATCGGAAGCACTACCACTCCATCAATGCCCTTGTGGTGTGTCTGTCCAACATGGTGATTTCACATGTCTGTGCTCGTTTTCCAGGATCAGCACACGATGCCTACATCATGAGGCGTAGCGGGATGCCTGATATGATGATGCAGCTGCGCAACGAACGTGCATGTGTTGTTGGTGGGTACAGTCTGTCTGTCCTGTATTCTGTTTGGCCGAGCAGCACTACCGCTTCGCCTGTTCTAACGATATCCATGTGCTTTCCATTTAGGGGACGCTGGCTATCCCAACATGCCTTGGCTGCTGACACCTCTCCGCAACCCCATCACGCCGGCCCAGCTCCGCTACAACACCGCCCATGGCCGGACAAGGCGAGTGATAGAGAGGACGTTTGGCATGCTGAAGAGCCGATTCCGGTGCCTCCACAAGACCGGCGGCGCACTCCCATATGCCCCGGCGAAGGTCTGCAAGATCTTCATGGTCTGCTGCATGCTGCACAACATGGCAGTTGAAAGAGCTGTGCCCCTCATCCTGGATCAAGATGACGAGGACCATCCACCCGTGGAGGACGAAGGGCTTGGCAATGGGGCTAGTGATGTGGAGGATGTGGAGCCGCAAGAGGACATCCGGACTCGGCTCATACGCGACTTCTTTGCTTAGTGGTGAGTACCAGGGTCTGAGTGTGCACGCATTGGTCCCCGTGTGGCATGCGTTGTGATGTGTGTCTCCACCTGCATGTATGGCACGTGGGTCAGAGGTGTGTGTGGGTGTGTCACTGGAGTGATGGTGGCAGTGATGGTAGTATTTCCCCAGACATAATTGTGACCTAGCATGTTGTCATACATACATGTGTCGAGTACATGCACATGCAAGTGGCTGTGCTTCTTGTGGCTGACTTCTTGTGTGTCTCTCTTCCCCAGGTACCTGCGCATGCCGTTTGCTGGTTGCATTGTTGTGGCACTGCTATTCCTCATGGACATGGCATCGTGGGCTGACTCAGCGTTACAGGCACGGACACGTTTGGAAGTCTCCATGGGGTAAGGGATGCATCTGGGGTGTATTGGGTGTGGCAGTTGTTCACGATGTGTGCACACTGCCCCGGTCGGGGTTTGGGTCCTCTGCAGACATGTGGCATCCCCATGGGACACGACATGCAGCTGGGTACACCTGAATAGATGGGCTGCCTGGTTGTCAGTCATCAGTGATGGGATGGTGGATTGTGATGAAGGCATCAATGTGTGTGACACTGCCCTCGGACACATACGGTTAACATTGTCTTGACATGGCGTGGGACTTCCACATCAGCGGATGTATGGTGTATGGCAGGCTCTCCGTGAGCAGCTGTGGGTATTTAGCTATTATCCGACACTTGTGTGCCAGTTCCATGGCTATCACGCATTTGTGCTGCAGAAGGGGGGTGCCAGTGTTGGAGCCACATGTTACTCCACATGATGTGTTCATGTGTACTTCAAGTTGCCTCTGCAATCCCAAACACATGACTATTAAAGGTGTCCCTATGCCTCCAAGGTGCCTCTTCTCAGTCAATGCTGGTGTGTTGGCACGGTGCATCCTGCATGTCTGGCATGGTATTCCCTGATTGTGGCTATGTGTCAATGTGTCGAGTGGCAAGATGCAAGCTGTGTGTGTGTGCTGAGACTGTGTAATGGGCATGATGTCCATGACTGTGTGGGTATTGTGACATGTGCCATCCCCATGCATCCAACGTTGTCCATGACCCCATTCTCTGCATCCACCGGACTCAAGCTTGCAGGACATGGTTCTGCCACCTGTCTACACGTACCTGGGTGCCCCCCAGGACACGGGCCAGGATCCCTGACCTCTGCGCATGACTGTTGCTGTACTCAATGTGTCTGTCAGCACGGTTGTTCGGCCACCCCCTCAGCTGGTTCTGACCATCACGGGTGTGTATGGTGCTCCATGTCTGTCTTGCCTAGAAAACTGTGACCCATGTGTCCTGTGCCAGACTCAGGCCCCAGGGTGTGGATGGTTGAAGTGAACAGATGACTCAGGCATGTTTAGACTGTACAAGACACATGTTAGGTAATAATGCTACCAGCAGGCATCTACTCTTAATAGTGTGATTTATTATTGGGGGGGGGGGGCCAAGTGAGGGCCTTTCCGGGATTAGGGAATCCAAAGTTCAGTAGGGGAGTTGGTGTCCTTGCCATTGGAAATCCTCAGAGTCCATGCCACAGTCTTTGTCAACATTGGTCAGCCAGTGACCAGCAGGGCCATGTGGCAGAGAATGTCTCTTGATGCTGTGATGCTGTTGCTCCAGTGGGCCAGGTGCCAGGCCAGGTGTCCTGGGAGATGGTGATGTAGCAGCCACCCTCACGGTCCTTTCCGTGGACGACCCGGCTTCCTGCGGGGAACCTCAGCAGCAGGCCGTGACGACGTCTGGGATGCTCCGTCGGATGTTTCCTCCTCCTCCTCATGATCCCTCCCTGTGGGTGGTGATGTTCTCCGCCTTCTGGCACAGGGAGGGTCGGCCATGGTGTCGGCCATCCGACGGAGTTCAGCGTGAATCCCCTGGGACGCCGTCACTTGCTCAGCCTGTCTGTCCTCCATCCTCCGTTGGTGTAGCTGTAGACAGGCTATTAGCTCCGCATGTTGCTGGGCCTGCTGGACCTTGATCCCCTCGAGGACGGACACAACCTGGGCCATGCCCGTGGTGTCCTGCCGGTATGAGTCCAGGATGTTACGGACATGGGAAAATACCGGATCCCCAGCCAACTGGTCAGGCTCGCGCCTCCGCCGCTCTCCACTCCCACCACCCCTGCCCACTTGCGTCTGGCCTGCCCTTGTGGGCACATCGGGTCTCCCGGACCCCTGAGGGGTGGCATTGGCGTTGTCGCCTGCCTCCTCCTGGGTGCCCGGGACACCGTGTCCCTCCTGGCGAGCCTGGCTGCATTGTGGTGTTGGGGCAGGGATCCTGGGTGTCTCCTGGGATGTGGCAGGAGTGGGGGTGGTGGTTGGCACGGTTGTACCTGACGCAGGTGCTGCAGGTGGTTGGACACCAGAGGGGCCAGGTCGGTCGGGGTCGTCCGCAGAGTGGTGAGAGTGGTCGCTGCCGGTGGGATCGGTCTCCTGCAGATCCGGGTCCTGTGAGTGTTCCCCCCCAGTGTTGGGGGGTGCAGCACGGCGTTGACCTGTGTGTGAGAGAGACAATGTTACTTTTGATCCATGCAACATCCATGTTGCATCCGTTACAAAGTTGGCACATTTCCTCTTGGAATTAGGATCTGTCTTGCATTCCACTCACAGTGCACTTGTGCATGTGTGTGTCCCTTGGGCACCAATTTGGCCCCTTTAACTATGTGTGGCACAGTCTTACTTGCTGCGTCAAGTGTGACTGCAGTCAGCAGTGGAGTGTGCATGTGTGCCGAGCTATGCGTTTGCGCCTTCCTTGTAGCACTGTACATGTGCACATGGAGTGGATCCACACACTCATATGATGCAGGTGGCTGTCCTTGTGCTCGTGTACAGGTTGTAACATGGCCCTGCGTTTTGCCATGATGAAGAGGGGGGGTTCTGGCACTGGGCACCCTTGTCTACATGCACGCAGTCCACCTGCTGACGAGCAGACATTCCCACACACCAAAGGACTGATTTGCTCTCCCTGTGTCTCCCTCCTTCTCTGTCCCCCTCTCCCTCCCTCTCTGTCCCCCTCTCCCTCCCTCTCTGTCCCCCTCTCCCTCCCTCTGTGTCCCCCTCTCCCTCCCTCTGTGTCCCCCTCTCCCTCCCTCTGTGTGTCAGCCTCCTCCCTCTGTCCATCTTCCTGTGTCTCCCTCCCTCTCAGTCCCCCTCTCCCTCCCTCTGTGTCCCCCTCTCCCTCCCTCTGTGTGTCAGCCTCCTCCCTCTGTCCATCTTCCTGTGTCTCCCTCCCTCTCAGTCCCCCTCTCCCTCCCACTGTGTCCCCCTCTCCCTCCCTCCGTGTGTCACCCTCTGTCACCTTGGCCCAGCTTCCTGGGCACACACTGTTAGCAGATCTTTGAGTGGCCCTTGGCCTGTTGATGTGAGTTTGTTTCTGATCTCCAGGCACCCATTTTGTCTGCTGTGTGTCTGTGCGCTGCTGCTGTGGTGGTGTGTGCTGCCACTCTTTCACACTGTTGGCTGTTCATTAGCTGCTGGCATGTGCAAAACGGTGCCTTCACCCCCATGTGTTGATGCAAGGCATCCGCCATTTGCTGGCAAGTCATTCCTGTGTTGGGACACAGTGTTTGTCTGGCTGTGACCTAGGCCATATGGGCAGAGGGCATTGTTGTCTGCTTTGGAGTCGCACTATGTGATTCTTGGTGCCCACACTCCCGCCATCCGGGTTACCGTGTCATGTGTTGTTGTCTTCTGTGGCCTGTGACTTGACATTGTCCAGCTGGGTGCATGGGGCATGGTGGCAGCAGTGGCATGTGCCTGCTCATGGAGTGTGGTTGAGTAATGCGATGGCTTGTGGTGGTTGCGTGCCTGTTAGTAATTTTGTTTGTGGTTGCAGTTCCCCCCATGTGAGGTGCGTTGTTTGTGTACTCACCCGGGTCTCGGAGTCCTTCTACTCCTTCAACTGCCTCCACCGGCAGTATGGCCATCACCCTCTCCTCCCAGGGATGGTACTGTACGGGTCTGCGGGAGGGCCCTCCTCCGGTGGCGTTGGCCTGGTCGTGTTCCTCCTGCCTCTTGGCTCTGACCCTCCTCCGCAGATCGTACCACCTGTTCTGGCAATCCTGCTTGGTCCTCCTGGTGTCCGCAACGGCATTCACAGCATCGACGATGGTCTGCCACATGGCTGTTTTGGCTGCCTGGCTGGTGCTTCTGACCAATGTTCCAAAGATCTGTGGCTCGACTCTGAGGATTTGATCAACAAGGACCTCCAACTCTCGGTGACTGAACTTTGGATTCTTGGTAGTGGGCATGGTGAGGGGTGTGGGTGGGGATGGTGTGGGTGTGGGGGGTGTGTGGATGTTGGGGGGGGTGTGGATGGTTGTGTGTGTGTGTGAATGTGATGAGAGGGTGTTTGTGAGGGTGGTCGTGTGAAGGTGTGCAAGTGTAAGATGTGGTGTCGCTTGTAGTCTGGTTCTGTGGTGTCTGGCAGCAGTGGGTCTGTTGCAAAGGCTCATGGTTTGTGTGTGTGGGCCCTTTTTATTGGTCCATGGGTGGGTGTGGCAGTGTTTGAATTTTGGGTGGGTGTGTTATAAGGAGTGGTGGTGTATTGGGCCTCTGTTTGTTTTTGACAGTTGCAGGTCAGTGATTGTGTTATTTTAGTGGTTGTTGGCCATGTTTAGTGGCTGTGTGCCTTTCGAATGGTGTATTGTTGAGTTGTTTTGTTTTGTCCTTGTTGTGTACGTGCGTTTTGAGCGTGTGTACGGTGTGTACATGGGCCATTTGGTTGTACGATTTGGTCCTTGTGTGTGGCTTTGTACGACTCGTACATGCGGTTGTGATGTTGGGGCATGGGGTGCGCTCCGTACTTAGGAGGTTGTGTTGGGGGTGCGCCAGGAACGTACTGGGGTGGGGGTACGACTGGAACGTACTGGGGTGTACATAGACGGTGGTACGACACGTACAGGGGTGGGGGGGTGTACATAGACGGTGGTACGACACGTACTGGGGTGGGGGTACGACTGGAACGTACTGGGGTGTACATGGACGGTGGTACGACACGTACAGGGGTGGGGTGGTGTACATTGACGGTGGTACGACACGTACAGGGGTGGGGGGGTGTACATAGACGGTGGTACGACACGTACAGGGGTGGGGGGGTGTACATTGACGGTGGTATGACACGTACAGGGGTGGGGGGGTGTACATAGACGGTGGTACGACACGTACAGGGGTGGGGGGGTTTACATTGACGGTGGTACGACACGTACAGGGGTGGGGGGGTGTACATTGACGGTGGTACGACACGTACAGGGGTGGGGGGGTGTACATTGACGGTGGTACGACACGTACTGGGGTGGGGGTACGACTGGAACGTACTGGGGTGTACATGGACGGTGGTACGACACGTACAGGGGTGGGGGGGTGTACATTGACGGTGGTACGACACGTACAGGGGTGGGGGGGTGTACATTGACGGTGGTACGACACGTACAGGGGTGGGGGGGTGTACATTGACGGTGGTACGACACGTACTGGGGTGGGGGTACGACTGGAACGTACTGGGGTGTACATGGACGGTGGTACGACACGTACAGGGGTGGGGGGGTGTACATTGACGGTGGTACGACACGTACTGGGGTGGGGGTACGACTGGAACGTACTGGGGTGTACATGGACGGTGGTACGACACGTACAGGGGTGGGGGGGTGTACATTGACGGTGGTACGACACGTACAGGGGTGGGGGGGTGTACATTGACGGTGGTACGACACGTACTGGGGTGGGGGTACGACTGGAACGTACTGGGGTGTACATGGACGGTGGTACGACACGTACAGGGGTGGGGGGGTGTACATTGACGGTGGTACGACACGTACTGGGGTGGGGGTACGACTGGAACGTACTGGGGTGTACATGGACGGTGGTACGACACGTACAGGGGTGGGGGGGTGTACATTGACGGTGGTACGACACGTACTGGGGTGGGGGTACGACTGGAACGTACTGGGGTGTACATGGACGGTGGTACGACACGTACAGGGGTGGGGGGGTGTACATTGACGGTGGTACGACACGTACAGGGGTGGGGGGGTGTACATTGACGGTGGTACGACACGTACTGGGGTGGGGGTACGACTGGAACGTACTGGGGTGTAGGTAGACGGGGCTGTGACACGTACTGGGGTGGGGGTGTGGCTCGAACGTACTGGGGTGTAGGTACACGGGGGGTACGACACGTACTGGGGTGGGGGTGCGACTGGAACGTACTGGGGTGTACATAGACGGTGGTACGACACGTACAGGGGTGGGGGGGTTTACATTGACGGTGGTACGACACGTACTGGGGTGGGGGTACGACTGGAACGTACTGGGGTGTACATAGACGGGTGGGGGTATACATATACGGGGGGTACGTGTCGGACGTACGGGGGCTGGGGGGAGTGTTGGGCGCGTATGCGGGCACATGTCTCCATGGTTGCTATTGGTGTTCGGTGCGGACGGTGTTTTTTCCATACGGTTGTAGGCTCGGACGCACGGGATGGATCGTGATTCCTCGGTCGGACTTGGATTTTTACGTTTGTAAGGTAAATCGTCCGAGGACGTGTCGGACACATTTTCCGACCCGAGGACGTGTGGGAAATGATTCCCGGTGCGGGTCGTATGGACTTTTTACCATGCGAATCGTGATTGCCAGTTCGTACGGCATTTGTACGATTCGTACGGTAAAAAGACCCGATACGAGTCGCACGGGGGAATTTTTTACCGGATCGTGATCGGCACCTTAGTGAAGATTTTTGTAAATGTCTCCATATACATTGGTTTAGATGGAAGTAACATCCTTGGATAGATGTATGGGGGTACAGTTTTAGAATGCAATTTATCATGGCTTGCTCAAAGTCTATGATAATTCTTTGAGGGGAAAAATCATTTGATTCTTGTTTTAGTTTTCCTAGCATTTCATTATATGTTGTGTTTTGTTTGTTAGGTAATAGTGCATAGATTAAAGGTATGGAAGTGTTGTGATATTGACCGTGTATTGTGTAAAGCTGGTAGAATGGTTTTGGGCATATTGTAAAGGTGCCATCCATCATCCATGTTTGGCATTGTTGGAGTTTAGTTATATTGTTTGCAGTAGCAAACATTATGATTCTTTTTTCTGTACTTTTGTTATCAAAAAAAATAAAAGGTTCATTATTGTGGGTGATAGTTAATTCTGGTGGAATGATGATATCTTGAAAAGTTTTAGGGGACGGTATTGTTGTTGTGGTTGATTTTTTGGTCCTAGCAATTGTTCTTTTTATAGAAGCAGTTGATGGTAATTGGCCTCTTGCTTCTTTGGGCACTCTAGGTAATAGTTCTTTTAGGATTACACTTGTAGCAGTTTGTGAACCAGTACTTAATTCTTTTATATTTTCAAGGGTTGATCTGACTTCTATTTCAGAGAGATTGGGTGGATGGTTATGCTCTCTAGTATATAGTACAGTTGTTTCTCTTGTTGTTGCTCGTCCATAGCATTTGTTAGAATAATATTTAGAACACTTCCAGTTCACTTTTCGTTCCGTCTGCTTTTCTTGGGTGTATGTGTAACCCATGTAACACAATAGGAATTTTCCTTTCTGCGATGTTATAAATTGGGCTTCTTCTGTCATTGTGATGTGTTAGAAATCTGGAAAAAATTTATATGAAAATATATGCAATAGTACTTTATATATTTCAATGAAAATAGCAAAAAACAAACTTTTTTATATATACTTACCAAGTGTTTTGGTTGTATTTGAATGAAGATGTTCTTTGTAGACAAAATGCTGTTTAGTTGATGTAGTCTCTGAAAGTTAAAGAACATATATTGTTTTGGTTGTTTTAGTTTTTTTAAGTGGGGTGGTATTGCTGTTTGGTATAGACTATAGGTGTTAATTTATACAGGTTTTTAAAAACTTAAAAAAGAGAACATGGATTTGTTTTGGGGTTTAGGATGTTTTGGGGTTTGAGTAGGATTTAATTAATATTTTAGAAAGTATTTTGATAGTAAACTTACTTTTTTAGTGAGTCCTTTCTGGCAATGTTCAATCTTTTCTTTAGCTGTTTAGAGTAATATCTGTAGTGGAAACATAAAGAGATGGAATATATAAGTTATTTATTTATTTGAGTAAAGATAAATTAGTGTTTTAGTTTAATTTGGCAGTTTAGTTAGAAAAGGTAATTTACTTACGTTTTTAGAATAGTAGTAGGATGTAGGTTTCTTCTCTTTAGCAGAGTTTCTTCTTCGTTCAATGCTTCGGTTTAAGGCACAGTAGAAGACTTGTTTTAATTGGTTTATATAGTGGTTTTAAATTGTTTCTTGAATGTTATTGGTTGCTTTCTGTATGTGGCCTTTCTATTGGATGTTTAGAATTTTTTTTAATTATTGGTTTCCTTTTATGGAAAATGCTAAGTAAGAGTATATTTAGTTGTAAAGGAGGAGAGTTTTAAATAATTATATAGAAAAAGATTGTTTATAATGTGTTTTAATTTTTTTGAATGTGTTCGAAATGCCTATGTGATAATTATTTCTGTGTTTTTTTATTATGTTGTTAAATATTTATATAGTTATAAATGTTATGTTTATGTTTAAGTAGAATATAATTGGAAAATGTATGTTTTATGGAAAATATTGTATTTATGTTGTTTAAAGTATTGGTTTTATTAGTATTAGAATTGTCGATATATTTAAAAAAAACGATATTAATGATGTCTATATTTTGGTTATCGATATTTGTTACATGTTATATTTATTTATTTATGTCGATATTTAGTATTGCGATATTGATGTGTGCGATTTTTGTGTGATCGATATAATTGTATTACGGTATTGTAGTGTCGATATTAGTGTAGTTTTTTAATTAAGTATACAATGTCGATAATTTTGATCCCCAAAAATGATCACAATTTATACACAATACAAAGGATAAACATAATTATTTGCAAAAAATTATTTTTCCATATCCACAATTACATACAGAAATAGAAATTGTCCCTATAAGTGACTCAAATAAATACAAACATACTACATTCATTCAAAGCATTCGTACTCTCACAAAAATTCATACAATCAACATCTGTACATAGGAAAAGATAAAGTATGACAAGTAACACTTCTACGACCAATCAGATGTAATATTCCAGAGCAGAACAGCTCAATAAGCGGTCGACGCGCGTTTCGGTGGTATGGAAAGATGATATGACCACCTTCATCAGGACCTATACAGAGTTCAATTCCATCCGTAACATAGCAGTCAAGGGACCTAAAAAGATATATATACAAAATAGTCATTATCGTGAATACTAAAAATATATAACACAATATTCAATTTTTAAAGTGGGCCAAACATGCATGCACAGACGATCTATCAATCAAAGGACCTGCCAACACCCTAGTCTCTGCCAACCCTGAAAAGTTATAACCAAAGGGGGTTTGTTGTTTTTATTTTTTATTTTTTGTTATTTATTTTCTATTTTCCACTCCCCAACCCTCATTTAGGGATTAATGTATATACTATTCTAAACACCTCTCTTTAATTCCAAACTGTATTTTAAATCAAAAAAGAAACATGACGAGCAGTTAAGAAAAATTAATAAGAGAGAAGGGAGTAGAGAAAGAAAGAGAAGAAAAAAAAGAAGAAAAAAAGGGGGGAAAAAGATTTCAAAAATACCAATTTATTATACTCTTTAAACAGGGCTCCTCATTTCTACTCACAAGGTCATATGGTAGAAGATGTTTTCCAATAATATGTTCGGCAATAGCTCTAAAATGGCGTGCCTCCACTACGTTCAATCAATGGGGCCTTTGTATCTATCTGGATAGTAAGGTAATTGGATTGGAAAATGTACTGCCTACAAATAGAATTACACGCATAATCTACATATGGTCCAAATTCCTCTATGTCCTTACCAGAGATAGCTTCCTATAATGCAAATATGCCAATTCATTTTCTTGTTTTAAAACTCCAAAGTGCTCAATAGAGGGTCCGAACTGTTCCAAATAATAGGAAGCGAGATTCACTTCTAATCCCTCTTCAATGTTTCTTAATCCTCCGGCCGTGCCTCATTTCGATGCCACATTTTGGCTTGGATGTTGTAAATATTCTCTTAAAAAGAATTTTATAGTATTCAATTAGTCTACCAATTCGACATTTCCAATATAGTTCAATACCATATATCCCAACAACCTTTTGTGGCATTGTCTCACTACGCATAATTCTCTCAGTGCTCATAGCTTACATAGAGCTTATACACATAAAGTAACCCCATATAAACCAAATCTTATAAGGCTAGATGCAGATAGCTCCTCTAAGTCTATTATCTAAGGGAATGATCTTAACATAGATCCCGTCTACTTATGGGGGAATCGAAGTAATGGCGCAAAGCGTATATGTAATATTTATTGCCATCTCATTGGTTCCCGAGATGGCGAATGCAGCGGTGATAAAGATGTTATGTCATATTTTGAGAGAACAGGATTCCCGTATTATTATATCCCTAGTTCAACTAATTCGGGCGTGGCTGTATATCTCTTTAACTGACTCATCTACTGTACACTCGCAATCTAGGTTCTTTACCCATTATTTTATGGTGTCCTCAATATGCATTGCCATTGATAACTGTCGGGCTAAAGAAAGCTCTAGTTAAATTAAGGCGCAAATGCGTTTCATAAAGTTCATATATATTGTCGATGTCTCCCAGGATGCAGAGTGCAACAGCGCCATAAGAATCAAAAATACTTAGATGTTTAACGGATAACAATGCATATCCTTCGAAATGCGGACTCGCCATAAAAGGGAATTCAAAACAACCAACTGCTTGGCTTACGCTAAAAAAAGCGGCAAAGTTACATAGTTTCCTCTACGTAAGGCAACGATCTCCTAGCCCACGTACCTTCAAATCCAAAGCTTGAACACCTCCGCGTAGTAGCCCTCACGTTTTCCAAATGAGATTCATTCAGTCACTAGTAATTTACCACTGGGTTTTAAATAGCCCCGTTTACCAATCTAACATTGCGCGAGACCTCACTCGGACTTTTCGTGATTAAAGATCATTGCTATAGAAATAGGACTGCGTCTCCATAGGCACCAAGCGCCATATTGTAGTGTTCAGTGACACAAAACCTGTGAAGACATAGAGATAAACAGAGGACTAATCTAAAATGAGGTTTAACGCCATCTTAGCGTATGTAGTAAAAAACTCGTAAGTCGAACCAGAAGAGAAAAATCACAAAAGAATAGAAAGAGTAGTAAAAAACACCCTGCTATTCTACGGATGACAGCCAAGCCATCCCAAAATTACCATCAAACCACCGTCACAAAGGACCGGAAGAGAACCGGCCAACCATCCAATCCAAGGAAAGGTGGAAACTCAATTGGCCAACTATCCAATGCGGGCATTCGAATCCTGCTTGTCAGAGTGGTAACAAAGCCAAAACAAGCACATCAAAGAATATTTCCGGACGTTCATAGAGGCAAGCTGACATATCGCCATTGTATAACCAAACCCAGTGATATAAACATTTTGAGGAGAAAACTTAAAATGTTTTTTATCAAAACAAACACATAAATTTATGTGTCGAAGAATTCAGTGGGGTGATCTAACATGCCACCATTATTAAAATAAAATTTGCAACGGCCACCCTACTGCATGATGCAATGGATTTTTAATATTTTAAAGAGGGATGGAAACTTGATATATTTTATATCTCAAGAGAAACCTACTTGCTACACTACACTGGGGTGAAGACTCAGAGCCCTGAATCCTTCCTGTCTCCACCAGTGATACAATATTCCACTATCAAAAGGGTTGTCCTATCTAAAACACATGGGTGCCGATCACGATCCTGTAAAAACCGGGTACGAACCGTCGGACGGAGAATTTGCTCCGTCCGACGGTTCGTACCCGGTTTTTACAGGATCGTGAAAATTTACAAACAAGGAATTACGATTCGCACGGAACACCATTTCCGTACGATTCGTAAAAATGCCCGACCGAACAAAATAAACCTACCAATGCGATCCGGGAAAGGGCCGACCTGACGTCGGGACGCTCGCAGCCTGCCATTCACGAACCAGGAATCACGATTCGCACCGACGTCATCCCGCACGGTGAATATTTTCCGGCTGCCAAAAACTGCCGGGAAATCAGGACGACGCGAACAAGGACCACCAGTACGCGACGGACAGACAGGACTCCGCGAACAAGGAGGACCAGTACGCGACAGGACGACGCGATCAAGGAGTACCAGTACGCGATGGACACACAGGACGACGCGATCAAGGAGGACCAGTACGCGACGGACACACAGGACGACGCAAACAAGGAGGACCCGTACGCGACGGACAGACATGGACCCGAACCTACGTGTCATCCCGGCCCTCATAGCAGTCCACCTCCTCTACAGGTTCCGACGCAGACGCCGCAGAAGGTCAGAACAACTAAGGGAGGGGGGAAAGTGGTGGGGGGTGGGGGTGGCAGGACCAGGGCAGGCCACAAAACCCCCACCAAAGTCACACACCACACATGCCCAGGACATACCTGACACCCATGCCCTGGTCACTACGAGGGGGTGGGGGCGTGTCCAGCTAAGCCAGCAACCGCCACAACGGAAGTCCGTCACCACGCGAACCGGCAACACAACCAGACCGGTACGTCCCGTACCCACGCCTCAAGAGCGTGGGTACGAGACGTACCACGCCCACACCCACGTCACCCCAACAATGGCGGGACGGATCGTACCCACGTGGCAAAGGCCTGGGTACGGCCCGCACAAGCATCACATAGCGTGGGGACGGAGATGTACGGACCCTACCCCCACCCCCCCTATGCATGGAGCGTACACCCACCCCACCAGTGTAAGTACGACTCGTACCCTCACCCGCGTATGCATGGAGCGTACCCCCACCCCAACCGCGTATGTACGTACCGTACCCCCACCCCAACAGTGTAAGTACGACCCGTACCCTCACCCTCGTATGCATGGAGCGTACCCCCACCCCAACAGTGTAAGTACGACACGTACTGGGGTGGGGGTACGACTGGAACGTACTGGGGTGTAGGTACACGGGGGTATGACACGTACAGGGGTGGGGGTACGACTGGAACGTACTGGGTACACGGTGGTGCGACACGTACAGGGGTGGGGGTAGGACTCGAACGTACTGGGGTGTACATAGACGGTGGTACGACACGTACTGGGGTGGGGGTAGGACTCGAACGTACTGGGGTGTACATAGACGGTGGTGCGACACGTACAGGGGTGGGGGTAGGACTCGAACGTACTGGGGTGTACATAGACGGTGGTACGACACGTACTGGGGTGGGGGTACGACTGGAACGTACTGGGGTGTAGGTACACGGGGGTATGACATGTACAGGGGTGGGGGTACGACTGGAACGTACTGGGGTGTGGGTACACGGTGGTGCGACACGTACAGGGGTGGGGGTAGGACTCGAACGTACTGGGGTGTACCTAGACGGGTGGGGGTATACATACACGGGGGGTACGTGTCGGACGTACGGGGGCTGGGGGGAGTGTTGGGCGCGTATGCGGGCACATGTCTCCATGGTTGCTATAGGAGTTCGGTGCGGACGGTGTTTTTTCCATACGGTTGTAACCTCGGACGCACGGAATGGATCGTGATTCCTCGGTCGGACTTGACTTTTCACGTTTGTAAGGTAAATCGTCCGAGGACGTGTCGGACACATTTTCCAACCCGAGGACGTGTGGGGAATGATTCCCAATGCGGTTCGTATGGACTTTTTACCATGCGAATCGTGATTTCCAGTTCGTACGGCACTTGTACGATTCGTACGCTAAAAAGACCGGATACGAGTCGTACGAGGACATTTTTTACCGCATCGTAATTGGCACCATGATGTCTGGTCTGCCACCCCAGAGAGCATGGGCATCATGTTCCATGATCTCTAGTACACCACCCCGGAGAACATGAGCATCTATTAGTTTATCATAATCATACCCTTTAATACACTTAAAAGAAAAGAAAATCATACATGTGCAATACCCTTACTTTATGTCCTAAGGCTTGCTCAATAGGTCTTGATCATTTGTCCACAGATTGGCAGAATCAAAAATCAATTTATGATTTCGTAATGAACCAAGATATATCCTCATTAAGTCCATTATGTATACTGTCCAGATGGAAAATCCAAAAGGTCTCACGCCTTTTGAGTGTAAGTTCTACAGATTGTCCTACTTTATTCTGTACTTTTTCTATTATGCACCATTTTAGCTCTGATTCTAAGTGTTGTTTATCTAAAAAATGCTGTACTATTGGTGCAGTGATCTTCCTAGTTCTTATAGCGGACTTGTGCTCGCTGAATCTGAAACGAAATTCACGTCCCGTTTCTCCCACGTATGCAAGTCCACATGGACAGAAGAGAATGTAGATAATATTGCTACTTCTACAATTTGTAAGGTGTTTCAAGTTGATCTTAACTTCCTTGTAGCAGAGGGATACTGTAACCATTGCTGCGTTGCACACATGGCATGAGCCACACTTATGATTACCAAGAACCATTGGTAATCCAGTAATTGTCATTTGTTGTGTGGACTTACTTGTATCATTCCGGGTGTGAACCAGAAGATCTCTCAAGTTACGGTTCCTGCGGTATGCTACTAATGGTAGTGCAAGTTGAGTATCATTTTCATTTGTGTTTAAAATCCTCCAATTTTTGTTTATCACATTTTTTATTTTGAAGTTAAGTGTTGAGTGGTTGATAATACATGTGATTTGATCACGGGGTGTACGTTTCGTGCCTTGTAAGAGTGCATCTCGATTGTAATATTTTGCCCTAATATAGGCATGTCTTACAAGACGATGTGGGTATCCTCGACATAATAGTCGTTTTTTCAATGCATCTCCATGCTTGTGGAAGTCCTCCATGTTCGTGCAATTACGGCGGACTCTGAGGAACTCTCCAAAGGGGATAGAATCCTTCTGGCAATTAGGGTGAAAACTACAATATTGTAGTATAGTGTTTTAGGCCGTGGGTTTCCTAAAAAGGCTCACCTGTATGGTACCTTCCGAACCATCAATCTTAATGTCCAAGAATTCTACTTGTCTTGAGCTGTAGTTAGCCGTAAATTTTAAGTTCTTATCGCTTGCATTGAGCCAAAGTATATATTCTTGGAGGTTCTCCACATCACCTCTCCAAACAAAAAAAATATCGTCAATAAAACGCTTCCATGAGAAAACATTTTCAAAAAAAGTGCTGTTTCGTTAAAAATATTTTTGAATTCCCACTCGCCCATGTAGATGTTGGCCACACTTGGCGCACAAGAGGCACTCATACTTGTGCCTTTAATCTGTTTATACAGTGATCCATCAAAATCAAAGAAGTTGTTTAGTAATACTATCTCAAGGCACTGTAATATAAAACCATCCGGTCTATTTCCAGGAAGCCTCAACATAAGGGATGCCACAGCCTGTAAAGCCTGACATTGGGGAATGTTGGTGTATAAAGCCTCAATGTCAAGCGTTACTAAGATGTCAGAGGCTGGATTAAATGGCACACCTTCAATTTTATTTATCATGTCACCCGTATCGCGTATAAATGAGGCATAGGTCTGAGCTAAAGGACACAAAAATGAGTCCACGTATTTCGACAATGGCTCAGTACTTGAACCAATAGTAGAGATGATGGGACGCATAGGGGGATTCTCTTCATTTTTATGCGTCTTTGGAAGACCATATAAGGCAGGTGTTACAGGACAGGTTTTATTCAAAAACTTGTACTCATCTTCACATATGAGATCATCATCCAAAGCCTTGTGAGTTATTTCCAAAATGTGTGCATTTAATCTGACAAGTTCTCTAGGTTGTGCTGTTCTATAATGTTCAGTAACTGCCAACATATCCACATTTTTTTTGTTATAATCCAATTTGTTCAAGAGTGCAATCTCTCCACCTTTATCACAAGGTTTCACCACAAGATTGTTATTAGATTTGATTCTATCAAGAGCCATTTTGTCGTTCATAGATAGATTAAAACGTGGTTTTGTCGGATGTTTAACAATGCCGGAAATGTCTTTTAGAACATTTTGTTAAAAAATAAACAGCTCCGGACCTACCATGTCTAATGTAGGTGTAAATATTGAAGGAGGTTTGCACTGTGACAAATTATTGTCTTGTTCATAGGGTGGCCTGTCCATAAAGAATTTTTTTAATCTCACCTTTCTGAAAAAGGCAAATAAATCTTCATGAAGTTTAAATTTGTCAATTTGTATGCTTGGTACAAACGATAAGCCATGACTAAGTACCGAGGTCTCTTCTGTACTAAGGTCTATTTTTGATAAATTATAGGTAGGCAATGCATCAACATCCCTAGATTTGTTATCAATAGCAGTGCTGTCTACCATCAATATTGTTGGTTCCTTGTCCTTACATACATCTGTTGAGGTTGAGGGCTCATTTGATGTTGTCCCCCTCTGTCGTGTTGCCAGCGGACATTCCTTCCCCTGTATTGGCCTCTCGGTAAAAAACCCCGGCCATGATTAGGGTATTGGGTCTGCCTACCCCTAAAAGGTCTGGAATTAAAAGAAGGTCCCGCTGTATCTTGGAAATTATCATTATCAGAGTCAGAAGACCCCGTATCTGAAAAATTAGTAAATCGTCTTCTATAGCTGTTGGTATAGTTAGGCGCATAATTACCTTGGTTTCCTTCCTGGTAGTATGAGAGGGTCAGATAGGGGTATGCTTTCTCTTGGGTGTACCATCGTATATCCTTCCTCAACTTCTCCGATTTTTTATTCGTAAGGTATAGGTCAAAGTCTCTCATCTCCGTTTGGATTTTCTCTAGTCTGGTTTTAGCCTCTTCGAGGGCGGTAGATTGTCTTAGTTTGTCTTCTAATGCAAGAATCTCCTGATTCAGAACTGCCATGATTTCTTTTGCGGTTTCGATTATTAAAATCATCCAATCCCTGGAGCAGTGGTTCGCAATAAGTGACCACCGCTCCAGGAATTTACGGACTTCCACAAACAAGGCTGGTGCATTACGTACCCTGAGACCCGAAGGAATCACACCTACTTTCAAATATTCAAGCATGTAATGTGCATGTGATTCCATACGTTTAAACTTCTTTTTGAGATTTAGTAAATTTTGCCACTCACCATTGTCTCCCTGTAGATCAGTAGTGGGGCCTGCGTTCATCATTACTTGTCCTATTAATGAAGAAAACTCCTCATCAGAAAACGCAAAGGTCTTCAAACCCTCCATAGCAAGAGGGGAAATGCCTCAATAGACCACTCTGTGCAGAAACCTCCAAGACCAAAAATTTAAACTTGTGGTGACACAGAACCCAGATATTGAAAGGAAACCCAAAATCGACAAATACACATGTACATACACGAAGGCCCAAAATAGAACAAAAGAGAAAAAATCTTATCACTAATCCCACAGTTAAACAACCGTGAATGCTATTGCAAAAATGTGGGGACCCCCTCTAAAGGATAATTTTGGCTAGGGAAAACCACAAACAGCTAAATATATTCCCTCGTAGCCTTAACACTCTCAAAAAATATGATTATTACCAATTTAACTCATCTATTGATTCACAATAGTGACCAAAGACATGAATGATATCATTGATTTATTATTTTCGTTTACTTCAATGTTTTTCATGACATTACAATTTTGTCTTTTATGTATGTTTCTTGTTTTACTTTTTTGACTTTTCTAACAAAAAATGATCACAATTTATACACAATACAAAGGATAAACATAATTATTTGCAAAAAATTATTTTTCCATATCCACAATTACATACAGAAATAGAAAATTGTCCCTATAAGTGACTCAAATAAATACAAACATACTACATTCATTCAAAGCATTCGTACTCTCACAAAAAATTCATACAATCAATATCTGTACATAGGAAAAGATAAAGTATGACAAGTAACACTTCTACGACCAATCAGATGTAATATTCCAGAGCAGAACAGCTCAATAAGCAGTCGACGCGCATTTCGGTGGTATGGAAAGATGATATGATCACCTTCATCAGGACCTATACAGAGTTCAATTCCATCCGTAACATAGCAGTCAAGGGACCTAAAAAGATATATATACAAAATAGTCACTATCGTGAATACTAAAAATATATAACACAATATTCAATTTTTAAAGTGGGCCAAACATGCATGCACAGACGATCTATCAATCAAAGGACCTCCTAACACCCTAGTCTCTGCCAACCCTGAAAAGTTACAACCAAAGGGGGTTTGTTGTTTTTATTTTTTATTTTTTGTTATTTATTTTCTATTTTCCACTCCCCAACCCTCATTTAGGGATTAATGTATATACTATTCTAAACACCTCTCTTTAAAACCAAACTGTATTTTAAATCAAAAAAGAAACATGATGAGCATTTAAGAAAAATTAATAAGAGAGAAGGGAGTAGAGAAAGAGAAGAAAAAAATGAAGAAAAAAAGGGGGAAAAAAGATTTCAAAAATACCAATTTATTATACTCTTTAAACAGGGCTCCTCATTTCTACTCACAAGGTCATATGGTAGAAGATGTTTTCCAATAATATGTTCGGCAATAGCTCTAAAATGGCGTGCCTCCACTACGTTCAATCAATGGGGCCTTTGTATCTATCTGGATAGTAAGGTAATTGGATTGGAAAATGTACTGCCTACGAATAGAATTACACGCATAATCTACATATGGTCCAAATTCCTCTATGTCCTTACCAGAGATAGCTTCCTATAATGCGAATATGCCAATTCATTTTCTTGTTTTAAAACTCCAAAGTGCTCAATAGAGGGTCCGAACTGTTCCAAATAATAGGAAGCGAGATTCACTTCTAATCCCTCTTCAATGTTTCTTAATCCTCAGGCCGTGCCTCATTTCGATGCCACATTTTGGCTTGGATGTTGTAAATATTCTCTTAAAAAGAATTTTATAGTATTCAATTAGTCTACCAATTCGACATTTCCAATATAGTTCAATACCATATATCCCAACAACCTTTTGTGGCATTGTCTCACCACGCATAATTCTCTCAGTGCTCATAGCTTACATAGAGCTTATACACATAAAGTAACCCCATATAAACCAAATCTTATAAGGCTAGATGCAGATAGCTCCTCTAAGTCTATTATCTAAGGGAATGATCTTAACATAGATCCCGTCTACTTATGGGGGAATCGAAGTAATGGCGCAAAGCGTATATGTAATATTTATTGCCATCTCATTGGTTCCCGAGATGGCGAATGCAGCGGTGATAAAGATGTTATGTCATATTTTGAGAGAACAGGATTCCCGTATTATTATATCCCTAGTTCAACTAATTCGGGTGTGGCTGTATATCTCTTTAACTGACTCATCTACTGTACACTCGCAATCTAGGTTCTTTACCCATTATTTTATGGTGTCCTCAATATGCATTGCCATTGATAACTGTCGGGCTAAAGAAAGCTCTTGTTAAATTAAGGCGCAAATGCGTTTCGTAAAGTTCATATATATTGTCGATGTCTATCAGGACGCAGAGCGCAACAGCGTCATAAGAATCAAAAATACTTAGATGTTTAACGGATAACAATGCATATCCTTCGAAATGCGGACTCGCCATAAAAGGGAATTCAAAACAACCAACTGCTTGACTTACGCTAAAAAAAGCGGCAAAGTTACATAGTTTCCTCTACGTAAGGCAATGATCTCCTAGCCCACGTACCTTCAAATCCAAAGCGTAGTAGCCCTCACGTTTTCCAAATGAGATTCATTCAGTCACTAGTAATTTACCACTGGGTTTTAAATAGCCCCGTTTACCAATCTAACATTGCGCGAGACCTCACTCGGACTTTTCGTGATTAAAGATCTTTGCTATAGAAATAGGACTGCGTCTCCATAGGCACTAAGCGCCATATTGTAGTGTCCAGTGACACAAAACCTGTGAAGACATAGAGATAAACAGAGGACTAATCTAAAATGAGGTTTAACGCCATCTTAGCGTATGTAGTAAAAAACTCGTAAGTCGAACCAGAAGAGAAAAATCACAAAAGAATAGAAATAGTAGTAAAAAACACCCTGCTATTCTACGGATGCCAGTCAAGCCATCCCAAAATTACCATCAAACCACCATCACAAAGGACCGGAAGAGAACCGGCCAACCATCCAATCCAAGGAAAGGTGGAAACTCAATTGGCCAACTATCCAATGCGGGCATTCGAATCCTGCTTGTCAGAGTGGTAACAAAGCCAAAACAAGCACATCAAAGAATATTTCCGGACGTTCATAGAGGCAAGCTGACATATCGCCATTGTATAACCAAACCCAGTGATATAAACATTTTGAGGAGAAAAATTAATATTTTTTATCAAAACAAACACATAAATTTATGTGTCGAAGAATTCAGTGGGGTGATCTAACATGCCACCATTATTTAAATAAAATTTGCAACGGCCACCCTACTGCATGATGCAATGGATTTTTAATATTTTAAAGAGGAATGGAAACTTGATATATTTTATATCTCAAGAGAAACCTACTTGCTACACTACACTGGGGTGAAGACTCAGAGCCCTGAATTCTTCCTGTCTCCACCAGTGATACAATATTCCACTATCAAAAGGGTTGTCCTATCTAAAACACATGATGTCTGGTCTGCCACCCCAGAGAGCATGGGCATCTAGTGTCCTATATATGTTCCATGATCTCTAGTATGCCACCCCGGAGAACATGAGCATCTATTAGTTTATCATAATCATACCCTTTAATACACTTAAAAGAAAAGAAAATCATACATGTGCAATACCCTTACTTTATGTCCTAAGGCTTGCTCAATAGATCTTGATCATTTGTCCACAGATTGGCAGAATCAAAAATCAATTTATGATTTCGTAATGAACCAAGATATATCCTAATTAAGTCCATTATGTATACTGTCCAGATGGAAAATCCAAAAGGTCTCACGCCTTTTGCGTGTAAGTTCTACAGATTGTCCTACTTTATTCTGTACTTTTTCTATTATGCACCATTTTAGCTCTGATTCTAAGTGTTGTTTATCTAAAAAATGCTGTACTATTGGTGCAGTGATCTTCCTAGTTCTTATAGTAGACTTGTGCTCGCTGAATCTGTCCCTCCTGCCCTTTATGGTCTGTTATGCTGCAGCTTTCTCTCCTGTCTGTCCATTATGGTCAGCTAGCTACCATTGCCTCTTTCCCCTCTGTTCTCTGTTGTCCATGTGCATGGTCCTGTCCCCTCCCTATTGCTTTCTATGAATTGTTGTGCTGCACTCCCGTCCCGCATGCGCTGTGTGGTGTATTGTGCTGCTGCAAACCCTGATGCCTGCCCTGTAGGGTCAGTTTGGTGCACCTTTCCATGTCCCTCCTGTCCTCTGTTATCCGAGTCCATGTCCATACCCCAATTCCTCCTGCCTTACCATGATCCAATGTGCCATACTTGCGAACATTTTGAACTTGGTAAGAGGGAGATTTTAAAAGAAAAACAGGGGTATTGATTTTACCCTTTGAGTAACATTGAAAAAGAGGAGATTGTAGACAGGAGACAGATCAAATAAAGCCCATTTGAGCTTAAAAACATTGGACGTTTCCCGGCTGAAACGGGTCCGTTGGCATGTATGGTTGTACTACCACTGCCTCTTCCTTCTGCCCACAATGGTCTATTATATTGCCACAGCCTCTCTTGCCAGTCCTGTATTGTTGGTTTGTTGCCCCTGCCCCCCTTTCCACTGCCCTCCATAGTGTGGTGTGCTGCCACTGCCCTTCCTGCCTGCCCAGTGTGGTCAAATTGTTGCCTCTGCACTCTCCTACCTGCCTTCAATTTTCAGAGTCCGTGCCCCTGGCATCTGCCTCTCAACAGTATCGCAATGAACAACTAGATTGCTAACATTCTATATTTATTACAAAAGTGTGGAACGCCTGACGTCATCTTGATGTAATCAAAACTGTAATACCTGGAGTATTTCCTTTAGAAATTACATATATGAGAGGGTCTTATTTGCATCAAAATTATGGTTAGTGCTCTAAAAAACTAAAATGAGGACATATTTTCTGAGTTTTCAAATAGCGACAAAGAACTTTTAAATTATTTGTAATCTTTACGTTTTTTTATCCAGTTGACCACTTGATTAAATGTTGCACCTAGGGGAGAGGATGTGGTGTTACTTCCAGAGCTGCAGACTTTGCAACTGGGGAACCAGGTTGGAGTTTCTGCTTCAGCTCAACATTTTGTGATTCTGGTCAAATCACTTAATCTCCCCATGTCTACAAACAAAATGAATTTGATCTTGTGTGATGTAACCAATGCTCATGTAAAGCACTCCAATACCTGACAAGTCTGCACTATATAAAACTGCAAATACACAAAAAATAAGTGTTTTGCACACTTCTGTCATTGGGCTACATGTGGGCTAAATCTGGGTGATATTTGTGCTGCATTTGGGCCCTTTCGTCTCTGGTGGCCATCTTGGGAGATTTATTTGTTATGAAGTTTCCTAATTTCCTCATTTACTGCAGTCTCCTCAGTAGGAAATGCTTTCAGTTTTTTACTTTGATTCCTTCAAGAAGGTATTCAGATGTGTCACACATTTGCCATAAATTCTGAATGTTAGCACTCTAGTTGCTCATTAGATCACTGTAGTGAAGCTACTGCTCACCAGGGAAGTCTGCTGCTGGTATTAAAAGTGCATGTTTCAGTCTGCATATCAGAATTTTTTAATGAAATAGAAGGAGATTTGAGAAGTCACTCAAAATGTGCCCTAATTTTTCTTTCTTCAGCACTAATCATAATTTCAATGGCAAAATGAACCCCCTCATTGTTTTCCTTTTTGAATTAAATGTTTTAAGTGTTACCAGTTTATTCCAATCAAGATGGCTTCAGGTGTGCCATACTTTTGTCATAAGTAAGACAGTAAGCGCTTTAGTTGTTCTTAAGAACACTCTGGGACATTCTGTCATTGGGCATTACTTGGGCTACATCTGGGTGATATTTGGGCTACATTTGGGCTCTTTTGTCTCTGGTGGCCATCTTGGGAGATTTATTTGTTATGAAGTTTCCCAACTTCCTCATTTACTGCAGTCTCCTCAGTGGGAATACTTTCAGTTTTTTATTTTGGTTCCATCAAGAAGGCATTCAGATGTGTCACACATTTGCCATACATTCTGACTGTTAGCACTCTAGTTTCTCATTAGATCACTGTAGTAAAACTACTGCTGGTATTCAAAGTGCAAGTTTCAGTCTGCATGTCAGAATTTGTTTATGAAATAGAAGAGGATTTGAGAAGTCAAAATGTGCCCTAATTTTTCTTTCTCCAGAACTAATCATAAGTTCTATGGCAAAATGAACCCCCTCATTTTGTTCCTTTGTAAATTAAATGTTTTAAGTGTTACCACTTTATTCCAATCAAGATGGCTTCAGGTGTGCCTTACTTTTGTCATAAGTAAGACTGTTAGCACTCTAGTTGTTCGTTAGAACACTCTGGGACATTCTGTCATTGGGCTATACTTTGGCTACATCTGGGTGATATTTGGGCTACATTTGGGCTCTTTTGTCTCTGGTGGCCATCTTGAGAGATTTAATTGTTATGAAGTTTCCTAATATCCTCATTTACTGCAGTCTCCTCAGTAGGAAATACTTTCAGTTTTTTACTTTGATTCCATCAAGAAGGCATTCAGATGTGTCACACATTTGCCATAAATTCAGAATGTTAGCACACTAGTAGCTCATTAGATAACTGTAGTAAAGCTACTGCTCACCAGGGAAGTCTGCTGCTGGTATTGAAAGTGCATGTTTCAGTCTGCATGTCAGAATGTTTTAATGAAATAGAAGAGGATTTGAGAAGTCACTCAAAATGTGCCCTAATTTTTATTTCTGCAGCACTAATCATACTTTCTATGGCAAAATGAACCCCCTCATTTTGTTCCTTTTTAAATTAAATGTTTTAAGAGTTACCACTTTATTCCAACCAAGATGGCTTCAGGTGTGCCATACTTTTGCCATAAGTAGGACTGTTAGCGCTCTAGTTGTTCTTTAGAACACTCTGGGAAGCTGCAGTAGAACACAAAGGAATCAACTGACAGTCTCTGCCCTTGTTGGATGTTCATGTTTTACTAAGAATGTCAGACTTCATTCTCACATGACTGAGAAAGATAATGTGAATTTACAGAAAATATGCTCTCAGTTTAGCTTATAGATCACCTTCCAAACCTCTGTGGGAAAAGCATGAGAAAATAGTTTTCTCTCAAACATGATTCATGATATCACAGCAGAAGGCTTTTTCACATGGTAAAATCATCCTAGAACACACCACAATTCCGTAAAATGAGTATGGTACCATCAACAAATTATTTATAATGTAACTAAAGTCTTAAAACCTTCTATGAACTGCAATGCTTTTTAATGAGGTGCTATCATCTATATTGGTCCCAAGATGGCTGCCAACACTTCTTGGATGAAGTGCTGACAGCCAATTAGATCTCACGATGAGATGTGTGGTTAGGCTCTGCCCAGATATATATGTGATTTTACTTTTGATCTTCTCAGGAACTACTGAACGGATTTACATCATTTAAGCAAAAGGCACGAGTCTGAACTGAGGTTTACCTCTTTGCCAAATTTGGTGTAATTCTGTTCAGCACTTCAGGCTGTAGCTGCGTCAACAGGTCCTATGGGAAAATGCATGGGGAAAACGCGTTTAGGGACCCCCCTTTTTTCTCGGCACCGTGAAATTTTCAGGATAGGAGCGGACCGGAGCTGGCCAAAAGTTTGGAAAATTTCGCGAAGATTCATCAATCGACGCCAACCTTATTCCAAATAGAATGTTGCGGATTTCCTATGGAAAATAGATCCTAACTATAACTACCTACTGGCGACTGCCAGTAGGTATATATATATCTATATATATATTCACTGAAAAAACCATAGGTTTCACACATGTTATAGTTAGCGGAAATTTTACTGATAAAAAACCAATGAAATTGCCCCGTTATAGTTAGTGCTGGCAACTATAACTCACGCGACCGCAATCCTCTGCTGATGCTAATACTGTATTTAGACACTTATTTGCCCATGTCTTCTTCCATACATTTTTAGCTATACATATATTACAAATATTTTTTTTTATAAAGACACATATGTCATCAGCAGAAGATTGCGGTCGCGTGAGTTATAGTTGCCAGCACTAACTATAACGGGGCAATTTCATTGGTTTTTTATCAGTAAAATTTCCGCTAACTATAACATGTGTGAAACCTATGGTTTTTTTCAGTGAATTTGCAAGGTTTTTTAAATGCTAATTCCTAACTATAACGTGTGTGAAACCTATGGTCTTTTCAGTGAATTTGTACGGTTTTTTAAATGCTAAGTTACTTTACGCCATTCGAGGCTTGCGCGCCCACTTAACGCAGTGCGTTCCGTGCACGGTTTTTATCAACTTTAATAAGCCCTGTACATTTGGTGGCCGAAGGCCACCAAAAGCACTGGGGGTGGGGTCAATGTGGATAGTGTTTTTTTTATTTCGATTTTATAATTTCATGTTGCCAAAATATAGTTTTTTTACTGATGTAATAAGCCCTGTACATTTGGTGGCCTACGGCCACCAAAAGCACTGGGGGTGGGGTAAGTGTGGATAGTGTTTTTTTTATTTCTATTTTTTACCGTACGCTTACGGTAAGCGTACGGTGAGCGTACTCGGCGAAATTGCCGAAAAAAAAATAAAACCGTTTTTGCTCTTGGGGGATGTTTGGGGACTCCCTCAACATGACTATGTGGGAGGGAGTTGTCAAAACAGCCCCGTAACATGTTTTTGGGCATCATGTTTGATAAATAACACTCAGTGCGAGAGACAAAATGGTGGACGCCGCTTCCTGGTTTCGGCCGATTCGAATGTTTACTAAGATCTAAGAGCCAATCAGAATCGCGCTCGCGCACGCCACCGTACGCGTACGGTAAGCGTACGGTAAGCGTACCGTAAGCGGGCTCAGATATATATATTGATTTAAAGGCTATTTTCTCAGAATCTACTAAACAGATTTATACCAAACCTACAAAAGGCACTTCCTTGACATAGGGACTACCTCTCTGCCAAATTTCTAGTAATTCTGTTCAGCCGTTCGGGCTGTAGCTCTGTCTAAAGGTCCTATGGAAAAATGCATGGGAAAAACGCGTTTTGGGACCCCCCTTTTATCTCAGCCCCCGCTTGACGAATCCCCCCGAGACTTTCAGGGTAGGAGCGGAGCGTAGCGCCCCACCTATTTTGAGAAATTCGCGAGGATTCATCGACCGGCGCCAAAGTTATTCAAAATAGAATGTTGCGGATTTCCTATGGAAAAGGGGTCCTAACTATAACTACCTACTGGCGACCGCCAGTAGGTAATATATATATATATATATACACATATATATATATATATATATATATATATATATATATATTCACTGAAAAAACCATAGGTTTCAGGGGTGTTATAGTTAGCTGGACTTTTCACTTGTACAAAACCATTGAAATTCCCCCGTTATAGTTAGTTCTGCTAACTATAACTCGCGCGCCCGCAATGCACTGCTGATGACGTCACATATTACATCACTCATGACATGGTCAGTGACATCACTCATGACATCACTGATGACATCTCAAATGACATCACTGATGACATCACTGATGACATCATCCAGTGAACGTGTGTTATTCTGAAAATTAAATATGTTTTATATATGTATATCTCAAGGTCGATGGAAGAATAAATGGGTATATAAGTGTCTAAATGGATGATTTGTTTTTGAAAAATTGATTGTGTAACTGACTGATTAAGTGTATCATAGTGAATACATGGCTTAGTGAGTAATGTTTAAATATGTAAATATCTGTATCAGTCTCTCACTTTGTGTATAAGTGGCTGCATGGGTTGGTGAGTAGCTACATGGGTGTCTATATAGGTTATTAGTTGGTTTTTTGAGTATCAGTCTGAGTGTCTGCATGGTTCGGTGGGGGTATTACGTAGTGCATAGGTGCATGAATGAGTGACTCACTGTTTGTATGTGTTGAACACAGTATGTGTGCAGGACTGTATGGGTGGATGAGTGTGTGTATGGGTGTGTTAGTGAGTGAATGACTGTCTCAATAGTGTCTTTATGAGTAACTACATATGTTTTAAACTAGTATATGTGACTATTGGTGTATATATGTGAGTATATGTGAGAGTGAGAGATTGAAAGAGTTCCTGTATGAATAAGTATGTGTTTCTATAAGTGATTGTTTAAAAGACTAAGTATGTGTAAGTTTCCGTAGAAGTAAGTGTGGTGGTGTGTGTATAACTGTATATGCAAGTAAATGTATGTTTGATTCTTTATTAGCATGAGTGACTATGTGTGTGAGTAACTATGGATGAGTGGCATTGTGTAACAGGATGTATAGGTGTATGAGTACATATGATGAGTGAGTACATGTATGAGTGACTGTATTGGACTGTTGGTGAATGAGTGGATGTGTATGTGGATCTTAGAATTACTGAAGAGGTTGTTGTAACTGGTATTGGTATGTCCATTGTTTTGAAAATTTTAGTCTCTATTTTTGAATGTGTGTATCAAAGGTTATATTAGGGTGAGAGGAGGTCTGCCACTCTATCACAAGGATGATGTCATCAGTGATGTCATCAGTGATGTCATTTGAGATGTCATCAGTGATGTCATGAGTGATGTCACTGACCATGTCATGAGTGATGTAATATGTGACGTCATCAGCAGTGCATTGCGGGCGCGCGAGTTATAGTTAGCAGAACTAACTATAACGGGGGAATTTCAATGGTTTTGTACAAGTGAAAAGTCCAGCTAACTATAACACCCCTGAAACCTATGGTTTTTTAAATGCTAATTCCTAACTATAACGTGCCTGAAACCTATGGTTTTTTCTGTTAATTTCAAAGGTTTTTTAAATGCTAATTTCTAACTATGCCTACAGAGATAGGACATGTGAAGAAAGAAGAAAAAATGCACAGAAAGAAACAAAAGAAGTGCAGAAAGAAGCAACAGAAGTCCTCAAATACGAAGATAAGTGCAGGAAGAAGGATAACGTGCAGAAAGAACAAAAAGAAGAGCAGAAAGAAGCCTTGTTGCAAAATCATCCTGTACCCTCAACTTTTTCAGACGGATACTGGTGGTAACTGAGTCTGACTAACCAGTCCTAGAGCCAGTGCTATGTTAAAAGACACTTAGAATACAGTGAAAACACCTACATACACTAGGGAACATTATGCGTTGGGGTCCCCCTGTGATTAGCCTTACCTCCTCTATAAGCCCCTAGTATATAATAGGGCATGGGGATTAAAACTACCTCTTAAAACAGGCCACAGGGCGTTTTTGCACACGTTAACTCAGGCCCCGTCCCCTCCTTTCACCATTGTGTAAACACGCCCTGTGTCCGTTTTTAGTTGGGAGATTAAGTTCATTTGAGTCCTGAGGGTCCCTAGGGTCCAACTAGCCCACTAGGTACCTCCAGTAAGTGCCACAGAGCTGCGTTGCAGAGAGGTGTAAAAAGTGGCACGGCCTGGACCACCTCTCTGCAATGCAGCTCAGTGGCGCTTACTGGAAGCACTTGGTGGGCTAGTTAGCCCCCAGGGGCCCTCAGTATTGAAGGGAAATTATATCCCCAATTTAAAACGTGCCATGGTGCGTGTTTGCACACGTCACCTCAGGCCCCGTCCCCTCCCTTCACCACTGTGTAAACGCGCCCTGTGGCTGTTCTAAGTTGAGAGATTAAGTCCCCTTGAATCCTAAGGGTCCCTAGGGTCACACTAGACCACTAGGTACCTCCAGTAAGCGCCACAGAGCTGCGTTGCAGAGAGGTGTAAAAAGGGGCTTGGCCTCAGAACACCTGTCTGCAGCGCAGCTCCCTGGCGCATACTGGAGATGCCTGTTGGGGGCGCGTTTGCAGAGTGCTGCATGGAGGGGGCATGGCCTCCGGCACGATGCCAGTCTTTTATTTATTTTATTTTTTTAAGAAGGGGGGGTGTGGTTCCCCTTCTTATTCTAATTTATTGGCCCTGATGACCCCATCCCCCAGGGCCTGTCCCCTAATTACATTTTTTTGACCCCAATCCCCAGGGCCGGCCACTGTTTTTTATTATTTTTAAAAAATATATATTTATAGACACACCTAGGACATGCTGGACAAACCGTACGTACCTATCACCATGACGATTTGCGTGATATTCAGTAAAAGGCGACTATGCATGCAATTAATCCACGTGGAATGTATTTACACCACTAGTGAAGCTCTGACATGTTTGATGCTCTACCGTGCCTAATCCCGGTAGACACCCTTGTCGTTTATTTATACAAACATGGGTAGCTATTGACGGGCACATTTAATACACATGCACACCAAGCCATTCAAAGGGGATTCGACAAAAATTCGACCAAAACTATGCAAGAAACCCCCCTCACAGTTAATAAAACACACATCCACTGCCGGATGTGTAATACTTTTTATTTTACTCTCTGGAAAGGGGACGAACATCACTTGCGAGTCACAGCGCGCTCCTGACAGAGCCCAATGCTGTGTTACACCCACCATTGCCTGCCGAGTGCCACACACCTCTGTATTGTATTCCACTAGCTAGTGCATATGCTATGACACTCTCTAGCCCATGTGCACTGTAACGCCACCCCGTGAAAATGTCATGCCACACTTGTCTTCGCACGGGTTATATTGCCCCATCTAACGTGCCTTCCTCGATGCCTATGTTATAACGCACAGTGCTATGCCATACATATTACAATTTGGGATCCATATCTTTGTCACAGTGCATATGCAACGTTACACTCCCTAGCACATATTTTATATTACAACTTTAGAGACTAGTTAGGTTACACAACACTGCCCTGTGCATATTACACTCCAAGGCGCATATCGCATAGCACACGCTAGTGCCTGTGCTATCTCGCGCTCTCCAATGAATCTGTCATTGCGCACAATGTATTGCATATTATATTTCACGCCTGGTTCATCTTATATCACACTTTTTGGTGCATAGTTTATACCATACACTATATCTAGTTTTCATTTTCAATCGTGCTCTCAGGACTATGTTCTATATAACACTGTGTTCACCTACCCTTTTCACGTGCATTACATTTTGCGATAGGGGGTGGAGGGTCAGGGGGTGTTTTTGCCAAGTGAGCCCGGAGTCACAGTCACTAACGTCTTCTTCTTCCTGAATAAAAGTGAGATTATGCTGCATACTTGTTCATATTTTAAGTAGTTTGCACAGACAAAATGTTTTAAAAACAATAACGTTTCTAATACCCGCCTTCTCTGAACAGTTAGCTTGCTGCCCCATCCCCCTCCTCCCTATCCTCTGTTGTGTAAATCCATGGACTAGCCTCCTCCCTCCTGCCATGCATGGTCTGATGTGCTGCCACTGCCCTCAATTTAGTATGATGTACCAGTCCACTCCTCCTGCCCTCCATTGCCCAATTCTATGCCCCATCATTGACCTCCTGCTTAAACTCTGTGCTTAGCTTGCTGCCCCTATTCTCCTTCCCCCTGCCCTCCGATGTCTTTGTGCATGCCCCTGCTCCATTCTTTTTGCCCACCATGTCCCATGGACCTGCCACTCCTATCTACTCTGAGTGTTCTGTTGAGCTGCCACTCCCCTCCCACCTGCCTAGCATTGTCAGATGACTGTAACCTGTCCCTGCCACCTCCACCCTGCCTGTCCACATGCCATGCCTCTATCCTCTTCCTCCTGTCCTACATGGTCCATTGTACTGCCACACCCTTCTGCCCTCCCTGGTCTGTTGTGCTGCAACTGCTCCTCCTGCCTGCCCCGTGTGGTCTGTTGTGAGGCCCCTTCCCCTGAACATTCTTGTCTGTGCACAGGTCCTGACCCTCCCTTCTATCCTCCATCGTCCTTTGTGCATGCCCCTGCACCCTCCTTCTTGCCCATCATAGCCATTGTGCTGCCACTAACCCTCCCACTTGCCATGCATGGTCTTCTGTGCTGCCATGGCCCCTCCCACCTTCCCTGTGTGGTCAGTTAGCTGCCCCTGACCCCCTCCCACCTTCCCTCCATGGTCTGTGTGTATGCCATCACAGTCTCACTGTTGCTCTTCATGTTGTGTCTTGCTTCTAGTGCCCATCCTGCCTGACCTCCATGGCCATCTTGCTGCTCCTGCCCTGCCCCCTTGCCCCCAGCCCTCTGTTTACATGTGCAGACCCCTACTCCCTCCCTCCTGGCTTGTCTGTTCCATTGTAATGCCCCTGATCCGTCCCTCCTGCCCTTTATGGTCTGTTATGCTGCAGCCTTCTCTCCTGTCTGTCCATTATGGTCAGCTAGCTACCATTGCCTCTTGCCCCTCTGTTCTCTGTTGTCCATGTGCATGGTCCTGTCCCCTCCCTCTTGCTTTCTATGGATTGTTGTGCTGCACTCCCGTCCTGCATGCCCTGTGTGGTGTATTGTGCTGCTGCAAACCCTGATGCCTGCCCTGCAGGGTCAGTTTGGTGCACCTCTCCATGTCTCTCCTGTCCTCTGTTATCCAAGTCCATGTCCCTATCCCATTTCCTTCCATGATCCAATGTACCATACTTGCGAACATTTTGAACTTGGTAAGAGGGAGATTTTGAAAAAAAACTGGGGTATTGATTTTCCCCTTTGAGTTACATTGAAAAAGAGGATATTGTAGACAGGAGACAGATCAAATAAAGCCCATTTGAGCTTAAAAACATTGGACGTTTCCTGGCTGAATCGGGTCTGTTGGCATGTATGGTTGTACTACCATTGCCTCTTCCTTCTGCCCACAATGGTCTATTACATTGCCACAGCCTTGAAGGAGGGTAGATTTTGTATCACAGGGGCCCCTGGCCCGTTCTGTCCACACCTGAAGTATGAGACCCTTGTCCTTGCCCTGCCAGCCGCATTTGTAGGCCGTATTAAATTGACCAGCGGGTCCTGTGTTGCTATATAATTATCCTGAGACATCCTTACCACTCAGCCAGCATAAAACCCCTGTGTAGGCCCTTCTGTTCAATATGTAGGCCTCTTTGTTAAATTGACCATAGCTCTGCAATTTTAGTGTATAGCAGTCTGAAGGCAGGTCTGCGAGGCCTTCTGCTCCAAACTAGTAGCCCCCACCCTACCCGAGTGCTCCGTGCTCGGTATCAAAGTTCAACATCCCCCTGAAGCTGTCGACATACAGTAGGCTGCATCCTGGACTGGTACTTGCTTCCTGGGCAGGTTTCCCGCTTTTAAGGAAGTGGCAACCGCAGAGCGTCAAGTTAGGAGAACTGAGGAGATTTTATACATGAATATATTGAATTCCTGTACAATACCCATTATTTTCTGCTTGCTCTATGGAACTTACGATAAGCGATTGGCCTGAGAGACTGACCTTTTCACCCAGTCCATTGTCAGCATTAAGTGGGTAAATGACGAAATGTCTGGTAAAATCTGCAGACGAAGCTTTTGGGTAGCATACGTAGGTAGATGTAGCGTGCAAAGGAGCCCACAAAATGATATAAAAAGGGAGCACCCACAGATATCGACGGACAACCTCGCCGTCTGTATGTAGGTTAACAGGCTGTGCAGGTTTTCCCCAAGAACTGGGAGCTCTTGTCTTCCTTTGCTTAAAATGTCTTGCTCGGCTTTGCTTGAAGTATCTTATTCTATTTTACCTATATGAAATGTCATGTTATGTTTAACCATTGTTCTCTTTACTTTTGCATTTAAAAGATGTTGTATTGTAATTGCAGGAATGCTTGCTCTAAGAGTAAATGTGAGTGTCCCTAGGTAACATTTTCCTTGGTGTAACTTGTTTCTCATGATGCATTTATAGATGTGTTTTCTCTCTCTCTCTGTCAGTCCATTAATTGAGATACAGAGAATATCATGACAGCTGTATGATTATCTGGATTCTGTATTTTGTACTTTAGGTCTCTATTCTGCGGTTTCTTTGAAGTTGCATCTTCTCATTAAACTGCCATTGTATTCTGCCTCCAATTCCATGTCTCATATGTCTGTTTTCTTCATTTTTGGAGCAAGCGTTCCTAGGCACCCCGGCTCAAATTAAGGTGCCCCTTTTGTCCCTGACTCACTCTCCTGCTCAGTTCTGTGGTGGCTCCCGGGGCTCTGGGGACCGCCCCTAGCTTCCTTGACCCGTAATAGATCTTCCCTCCAACAGCCTCTCTTGCAAGTCCTGTATTGTTGGTTTGTTGCCCCTGCCCCCCTTTCCACTGCCCTCCATAGTCTGTTGTGCTTCCACGGCCCTTCCTGCCTGCTCAGTGTGGTTAAATTGTTGCCTTTGCACCCTCCTACCTGCCTTCAATTTTCAGAGTCCGTGCCCCTGGCCTCTGCCTCTCAACAGTATCCTAATGAACAACTAGATTGCTAACATTCTATATTTATTACAAAAGTGTGGAGCGCCTGACATCATCTTGATGTAATCAAAACTGTAATACCTAGAGCATTCCTTTAGAAATTACATATATGAGAGGGTCTTATTGGCATCAAAATTATGGTTAGTGCTCTAAAAGACTAAAATAAGGACATATTTTCTGAGTTTTCAAATAGCGACAAAGCACTTTTAAATTATTTGTTATCTTTATGTTTTTTTATCTAGTTGACAACTTGATTAAATGTTGCACTTAGGGGAGAGGATGTGGTGTTACTTCCAGAACTGCAGACTTTGCAACTGGGGAACCAGGTTAAAGTTTCTGCTTCAGCTCGACATTCTGTGATTCTGGTCAAATCACTTAGTCTCCCCATGTCTACAACCAAAATGAATTTGTTCTTGTGTGATGTAACCAATGCTCATGTAAAGCACTCCAATACCTGACAAGTCTGCACTATATAACACTGCAAAAACACAAAATAATAAGTGTTTTGCACACTTCTGTCATTGGGCTATATTTGGGCTATATCTGGGTGATTTTGGGCTACATTTGGGCTCTTTTGTCTCCGGTGGCCATCTTGGGAGATTTATTTGTTATGAAGTTTCCTAATTTCCTCATGTACTGCAGTCTCCTCAGTCGGAAATGCTTTCAGTTTTTTACTTTGATTCCATCATGAAGGTATTCAGATATGTCACACATTTGCCATGAATTCTGAATGTTAGCACTCTAGTTGCTCATTAGATCACTGTAGTAAAACTACTGCTCACCATGGAAGTCTGCTCCTGGTATTAAAAGTGCATGTTTCAGTCTGCATGTCAGAATTTTTTAATGAAATAGAAGAGGATTTGAGAAGTCACTCAAAATGTGCCCTCATTTTCTTTCTTCAGCATTAATCATAATTTCTATGGCAAAATGAACCCCCTCATTGTGTTCCTTTTTAAATTAAATGTTTTAAGTGTTACCAGTTTATTCCAATCAAGATGGCTTCAGGTGTGCCATACTTTTGTCATAATGAAGACAGTAAGTGCTCTAGTTGTTTTTAAGAACATTCTTGGACATTCTGTCATTGGGCTATACTTGGGCTACATCTGGGTGATATTTGGGCTACATTTGGGCTCTTTTGTCTCTGGTGGCCATCTTGGGAGACTTATTTGTTATGAAGTTTCCTAATTTCCTCATTTACTGCAGTCTCCTCAGTAGGAAATACTTTCAGTTTTTTACTTTGATTCCATCAAGAAGGCATTCAAATGTGTCACACATTTGCCATAAAATCAGAATGTTAGCACTCTTTTTGCTCATTAGATCACTGTAGTAAAGCTACTGCTCACCAGGGAAAACTGCTGCTGGTATTGAAAGTGCATGTTTCAGTCTGCATGCCAGGATTTGAGAAGTCACTCAAAATGTGCCCTAATTTTTCTTTATGCAGCACTAATCATACTTTTTATGGAAAAATGAACCACCTCATTTTGTTCCTTTTTAAATTAAATGTTTTAAGAGTTACCACTTTAATCCAAGCAAGATGGCTTCAGGTGTGCCATACATTTATCATAAGTAGGACGGTTAGCGCTCTAGTAGTTCTTTGGAACACTCTGGAAAGCTGCAGTAGAACACAAAGGAATCAACTGACAGTCTCTGCCCTTGTTGGATGTACATGTTTTACTGAGAATGTCAGACTTCATTCTCACATGACTGAGAAAGATAATGTGAATTTACAGAAAATAAGCTCTCAGTTTAGCTTATAGATCACCTTCCAAACCTCTGTGGTAAAAGCATGAGAAAATATTTTTCTCTCAATCATGATATCCCAGCAGAAGGCTTTTTCACATGGTGAAATCACCTTAGAACATACCACAATTCCTAAAATGAGTATGGTACCATCAACAAATGATTTATAATGTAACTAAAGTCTTAAAATCTTCTATTAACTGCAATGCTTTTTAATGAGGTGCTATCATGTATATTGGTCCCAAGATGGCTGCCAACACTTCTTGGATGAAGTGCTGACAGCCAATCAGATCTCAGGATGAGATGTGTGGTTAGGCTCCGCCCACATATATATATTGATTTAAATGCTATTTTCTCAGGAACTACTGAACAGATTTACACCAGACCTACAAAAGGCACTTCCTTGACCTGAGGACTACCTCTCTGCCAAATTTCAAGTAACTCTGTTCAGCCGTTCGGGCTGTAGCTGTGTCTAAAGGTCCTATGGAAAAATGCATGGGAAAAACGCGTTTTGGGACCCCCCTTTTTTCTCAGCCCCCGCTTGACGAATCCCCCCGAGACTTTCAGGGTAGGAGCGGAGCGTAGCGCCCCACCTATTTTGACAATTTCGCGAGGATTCATCGACCCGCGCCAAAGTTATTCCAAATAGAATGTTGCGGATTTCCTATGGAAACAGGGTCCTAACTATAACTATCTACTGGCGACCGCCAGTAGATAATATATATATATATATATATATATATATATATATATATATGGCACTTCCATGGGCACCTGCTTCGCTCCCAGCTATGCCAATCTTATGGTAGGCTGGTGGGAGAAGCAGGTGCTCTGGAACGAACAAACTGAACATTGGACTCTATGTGTATCAAAATGGCTCAGATACATTGATGACATCTTTTTTGTATGGGAAGGAACAGAGGCTGAACTCAATCTGTTTATCAATTGTCTTAATCAGAATGAGGTCAATCTCAAATTCACTAGACACTACAGTCAAGAATGTGTCGATTTCCTTGATCTGAATTTCAGTAATGATAACGGCAGAATTAGCACTAATCTTTTTAGGAAGAAAACAGCAGGAAATTCAATCCTGCATGCTGCCAGTGCACACCCACCGAGTTTCAGGTGGGGAATCCCCTATAGTGAATTTCTAAGAGCTAAGCGTAATTGCAGTACCAACCCAATGTATGAAAAAACGAAGCAGGAAATGAAAATGAGATTCAAGGAAAGAGGGTACCCCAGAAAAGCGATACTGCAGGCTGAAAAAAGAGTGGATAGTCAATCAAGGGATGAAATTCTCAACAAAACCAAACAGACTGTAATTATTCAGACCACTCCCAAAAAAACAGTAAGATTCATAACCAAATATTGCAGTCAATCCAATCAGATGCGGAGTATCCTAAAAAACAGATGGGACATCCTTAAACAGGACCCAATCTTGAGAAATGAAATAGGGGCTACCCCATCAATTACATACATGAGAAGTCCATCTCTCAAAGACATGCTGGTACATAGCCATTTACAAACGAAAGAAACAAGCTGGCTTCAGCAAATGAAGGGTTTCCGAAAATGTGGGAATTGTAAGGCGTGTAAAAACAGCAATAATGTATCAGAAGTCACACTCAAAAGAACAAAAACGCTCTGGAAAATTCCAAAACTCATTACATGCAATACTGACTTCGTGGTGTATGCAATAGTATGTCCTTGCCAGCTATGGTATATCGGATCAACCACCTTTCCGATTAAAAAACGTATCCTAGAACACTGGCGAGCAATCACGAATTGCGACCAAACTTACAGCACGGCAAGACACTTCTCGAAGGAACATGGGGCCGACTGGACCAAAGCCAAATATTTTGGATTGGATACAGTCAAACCCAATACTAGAGGAGGGAACCGTATTGCCTCTTTACGCAAACTTGAATCACGTTTCATCCTCCTAGCAGGCACCAAATTCCCGGATGGCCTGAATCAGGACGAGGAACTTTATTCCCACCTTTAATGAGACACCAATTGATACTGAAACATAAAGACCTTGGTGGGCTACACATGCCCTGCCCATATCTCTCTCCCCCCTACTTTAAAAAAAAAAAAACCCTAGAAACAAAAATGCACTTTCGTTTTTTCTGATTATAATTCATTGAATGTACAGGATTTAGGAAATCACATGTAACCAGTGAATGTGAAATATAGCTATGTCCTTGAACAATAGTTGTGTTAAACTATGTTATTAATCCAATCTATCTCTTTGATTCTATACAGGAACATCACTATGAATTCACCTGTATCTCACATCAGTGATAGAATTACGAGCACCGGAGTTCTCCCTACTCCAAGTCAACATTTGGATAGATGTTCAAAGGGCACTAGACCCTTCATCACATTTTTCGTCTTATTTTTGTGAGAAAAAATCTCTTTTACATTATTTTGAAACCACACCAATTTGGTCACATAGTTTACCAATAGGCACTAGTCCTTCATGACATGTAAACATATGCGAAACTACACTTTTGCATATTCACCACTGGTTATTGTCACGAACAAACAATGAAAAGAATTGTATTGTCAGTTTATTTTCCGTACTTCTCTGGAACTGTAATTCTGCGAATATTACAATTATACAAATCTGTTGTATTATGTACAAACAAACTACCAATTGTTTATTTCTTCTATGTCTATGCATTAAAAAAGTGCACTCACCCTTTTTAACTGGTGCAAATGGAGACTATGGTCATGTGACCAAGACCACGGACGTGGTCAAAACGCGTCGTCCTCTTCTGCCCTGTGAGGAATAAAGCTGCTTTGATGATCGAGTGGGCTCGTGTGGATTCTTTTCTTGGCCAGGAATCAACTGTTTCGAAATATATATATATATATATATATATTTCTCCAAGCGTTTTTTGGTCAAGGACACAAAACGTGGCGCACACACTTCGATAATCTTTCAAGTTCTTTTATTCCGCTCCAAAGGCAGACAAACGCGTTTCGGCCATGCTGGCCTTTGTCAATGTCAATGCACGCAATGTTTGCACTGAATAAATGATCATTGTTCAACCCACGTCATCTCACATTGAAATAAAAAGAGGACTGTAACATTCAGAGAACTCTTCCAAAAGCAGATCTAAATAGCTGCCATTTTGAACTAGTGAGGAGATGTTGTATTCCTATGACTAGAGTTCTAAAAATAAAAATAAATATGCACATACATATATAGCAAGCATATTTTTTCAATTTTTTGGCAGAATAATTCCTAAATTAATTGGAATACCCTTTCTTCGCAAATTTACGCCCTGAATGGGCGGAAACATATATGTACAAATACAATTACAGCAAACATTTCATTCATGTTTTACAGAGCTATTCTTTAGTCAATTGGAATGGCCCTCCTTCATGATATTTCACCCTAAATGGGCTAAGGATATGTTGCATTTAGTTAATAAGATCTGGCCCTGAATGGGCAATCATCATTACAAAGTCACAATTCCTATCAATCATTCTATGGGTTGGACATACTAACAATTAAAATCAATCAAATTCCTTACAAAATATAAGTTTCTTGGGAGGGAAAAGCTTTCTTAAAAATATACATAAATGTATGAAGTTTTTCTCAACTGTATTGCCATTAATTCATTTAAGATGCTCTATTTTCACCACAACACATGCAATTATGATTCTTTTCTTATAATAATTTTATTCTTTCTCACTTTTTCACCATGTACTTTTTTGCCTTATTCATCCTCAATTCTCCTCATAAGATATTGTTACATCCTATTATATCACAGTTATTTATAGCAATTTTTCAATTCCTTTTTGTTGGTGTTTTAACCAACATGTATCCACATTTCTTCCTCACAGTTTAATCCATTCAGCGCCAAAGTACGAAGCTCTATGATGTATTTTGAATCTAACTGTCTAAGAGTTCTTATCCTGTCACCACCTCTTCTAAGGGGTGGAACTCGATCTAGGCAGAAGAATTTTAAGAGATTGCTGTTACTTTTGTGCTTTTCGGCAAAGTGCCTGGCCACAGGATAATTGTTATCAATTTTAGTTATTGCACGCATGTGCTCTAAAATTCTCCTCTTTGTTTGGTGTATTGTGCTCCCCACGTATCGAAGGTTGCACGGACACACCAAACAGTAAACTGTGAAGTCTGAATTGCAGTTCAGTAGTTTGATAATGTTTTTCGGTTGCTCATTGCCAGGGATCAGATAAGTTTTTGTGACTGTGCTATTCTTACATGCCTTACATTTTAGGCAAGGATAGTAGCCTTTGATGTTATGATGGCCTGTATCCTTCTTAGAAAAATAACTGTGTACTAGCATGTCCTTTAAAGAAACATTTTTCCTATAGGTTATGCTAGGTTGTTTTGTTACTTTTTGGCCGATGGTTATGTCTGCCTGGAGCATACCCCAATGTTTCTTGAGAATTTTGCGAATTTCTCCAGAATCTGAGGAGAAGGTTAAAATGAGTCTAATGGTGCCATCATTATTTACTTTTGGGGGCTTGCTTAGGAGATCTTCTCTTTTCCGTGTTTCTGCCCTATCTGTTGCTACCTTAAGAATATGCTGAGGGTACCCTCTCTGTTTGAAGCGTTCCACAGCTTCTCCAGTGGCTATTTTATAATTTTCTTTTGTGGTGTTGTTCCTTTTTAGACGAAATAGGGTAAGCACACTCCTGGAGGGGGAGGGTGTCACTCGTTGCACTCAGAAGAGAGAGTCAATTCTCCTTATCCAAAGGTATAGTTCCAAGAACTGAAACCGGTTGTTCAAAGTCAATTGAGTTTTATTGTTCAATCAAAAATGTAGAATTGTCATCATTCTATCAATCTCAACTTGTATATCAAGAGTTCAATTATTCATTACTCAAATGCCCAATGCATTTCGGGCCGTTGGAGCCCTTCATCAGGGGCGGCACTGTGGAGGAGACAAGGGAGCAGCACTCATTTATCACGTTTAAAGATACATACCAAATTAGGCATAACAACCTAAAACATTGTTTGTGCAGCGAGTTGCGGTGCAACGATAAAGTTTTTTTAGAATTAAAGGGTAAAAGAAACTGTGGGGTGAGAGAAACTGGTGGTGTTGATGAGCGTATTCAAATTAAAACAGGTTTCCGTTATAAACCACCGAGTGTGTTAGCGTAAGTAAATGGGATCGAACACTGTTCGTAGCTAAGAAACGCGTGTTTAAGGAGTGTATTGGTGACGAACAAACATGCTATGTCCGGAGGAGGAAAAACTGATAGAGTGCAAGTTTACAAGGGTCGAAGGATATTAAAACGTGGGTCGCTGGGGTGAAAAGTGGCTCGAAAAAATGCTCGAGTCGAGCAGTCTCAGGGCGTAAGGTGTTCACTTACGTTCGAGTCTTAAAGTCGAATTCCCATCACTCGACAGGACGTCGCTCACGGGTGCTGCGGCAGTAGTGAGGTTAGTAGATCGTAATCAGGTGATCAAGGGACGTAACCATTTAAAAGAGAGTGAATCGCGCGTCTACATGAACTACAAAGATAGACATAGAAGATAGATTTGTAGTTCGTAACATCGCTGATGTGGGTGAAAAGGGTCGTCGAAGTGCGTTAAAAATTTTTTTACAAATTTAGTGAAGAAGAGTAAGCGGTCTAAAAACACAGGAATTACATAAAGAAAAATGTAATGAATGTAATAAAGTAAAACAAAGTAAATTGGAGGGAAACCTGGTCATAATCAAGCAAAAGTGAATGAGCAGTGAAAACCAGAGGTACATGTAGTATACAGTCATCAGCTCTTCAATGTAGGAGATCAAATTACAAATAGCAGCCTAGATCATAACGTTCATTTAAACCCTTAGGCTGGGTGGAATTCAGTTTGTGGATCCAATAGATTTCTCTCTGTAACAGAAATCTGTTGTTGTCTCGTCCTTTCAAAATAGGAACCTGTTCAAGGATCAGGAAGCGGAGTTGACAGATGTTGTGGTGATGTTCATGAAAATGAGTCGCGATAGGTGATTTTGCCTGTTGCGTTCTTATATTGCTTTTGTGTTCATTTATTCGAACGCGAATTTTTCTTTCGGTTTTGCCCACGTATGCGAGGCCACATGGGCATTTCAGTAGGTAAATGACATTTTGGCTGTTGCAGGTAGCAGTAACTCTGAGCTTAATGGGGTAACCATGTAGTGGGTGTTGGATGGTAGATCCCTTAATGATACAATTACAGTTGCCGCAATTAAAACAAGGTTGAGTGCCTTTGTAGGGACTTGTGGTGGACTCCCGGGTTTTGGAAAGGATTTGTTTGAGGTTGCGTGATCGTTGATACGCGAATCTGGGAGGTATTTCGAAGATGTTGTTAAAGTCCGCCTCAGTGCTTAACATGGGCCAGTATCTCAGTATAGTTTTCTTGATGGTAAAACTCTCGGTGGAGTATTTGGACACGAATGTCATTCTCTGCGGTGTAGACAAAGTTTGTTTGGGTTGAAGGAGTGTTTGTCGAGAAATTTTGTCTGTCTTCAGTATTGCTTTTTCCAAAATGTCACTCGGGTATTTGCGTTGTTGGAATTTGGAGATACACATGTTTTTGCTAGACTCATACAAATCATTGGTGCTGGAAATCCTTTTAAGTCGGAGTAGTTGTGAATATGGCAGGTGGTTTTTTAGTGATGGCTGGTGAAAACTGTGGAAGTGAAGGAGGTTATTGCGGTCTGTAGGTTTTGTGTACACTTGGGTAGTGAGATTGCCTTGTTGGATGGTAACACGAGTGTCCAAGAAAGTTATAGATTCTGTATTGATGAGATGAGTAAATTCAATGCGTTGGTCGATGGTGTTGAGTGTTAGAATGAGAGATTCTAGTTGTTGAATTGGACCATTCCACAAAAGAAAAATGTCGTCTATGTACCTTTTATAGAGGATCAGATGTTCAATCCAGTCATTGTTGGTTAAAATGTTATCCAGTTCAAATCTGTACATGTACAGGTTTGCGTACGATGGGGCAGCGCAATTTCCCATGGAAGTGCCTGAACATTGAATGTAGAAAGTGTTAGACCATTCAAAATAGCTGTGATACAGCGTGAAATGCATAAGTTCCATGAGGAACACTTTAAGATCGTTGGGTTTGTCTGTGTTGATCAAACAAGATTCAATAGCTTCAATCCCTTTATCATGTGGAATGGAGGTGTAAAGTGATTTCACATCAATTGTGCATAAGATGGTATCTGTGGTTATTGATCCACGAATGGATTCCAAGATGTTAAGGAAATCAGTTGTGTCCTTTATGTAGGTGGTCATAGATTGTACTGAAGCCTGAAGGTGTTTATCCAAATATTTTCCAATTGGTTCATGGAGTGAGTTAATGGTAGAGACAATGGGTCTGAACGGAGGTTTTGTGGCATGCTTATGGATCTTAGGCAGCATGTAAATGTAGGGAATAGATGGGTTGATTTTGATGAGATATTTTTTGTCTTCTTCAGAAATGGTACCGTTTTCAAGGGCAGTGTTGATGATGGTTTTGAGAATGTCAAGAAAATTATTTGTAGGGTCAGTGGGTACGGGCATGTATGTTCGTGTGTCCTTAACATGTTCATTCACACTTTCAACGTAAAAGGTTGTGTCCATTATTACTAGTGCCCCTCCTTTATCAGCTTGACGAATGGTAATTTCAGACCTGTTAGCAAGTGTGTTGAGAATTTGTTCTTCTTTTTTGGTGATATTCTTGAATTTGTTTTTGTGATGGTAACCAATTTTTTGGAACTCCTTTAAAACGATTGTCCCGAAAGCATCAAGTACTTTATGACTGATCGGTGCATTGTAGGTGCTTTTATTCCGAAGTCCTAACAAGGTGTTTTGTCTTGGAATGTCCGGTAATTTCAATATGTTGTTAAAATAGTGTTTGAGTCTGAGAACACGCAGAAACTTGAAGAGGCTGATTTCAGTCTCCAATGCGTTAGAATGATAAGTGGGAACGAAGGAAGTTCCTTTTTGTAGAGTCGTTGTTTCAAGTTTGGTAAGTTCATAGCTAGAGATGTTAATCACAAGGCTTTCTGACTGCGTGTGTTCTTCGCTACCGATTTTGTGTGTGTTTTTCCTCCTGGATCTTCTAGTGGTCTGGTGCCTGCCCCTAAAAAATGCGGTTGTCTGGGTACACTGGTGGTAGGTTCTTCATTGGCTGCAGATTGTAGATCTCCTGTTTCGGCTGGTCTTTCAGTTGGCTGAGCGGTTGAGAAAGTTCTGGGAACCCTGTCCCTGGAAGAAGAATCATCAGAGGACGTAGCATCTGTCTCAGATCTTTGTCCAGTTTGCTTACGTTGATGTCTTTTGTAGGCATAGGCCTCGGCCCAAGTATATACCTCTCCTAGTTTATAATCCAAGTTGTCACGTTTGAATTTTCTTAGTTTTCTTTCGTTGATCTCTTTAGTATAGTCATCCAATTGTTTATTGAGGTCTGCTAAAGTGGCATTCCAATCTGTATCTGACATTTTATTGGAGACTTCTTGCCGGAGTTCATCAAGTTCTTTATTGAGGTCTTCAAGTAGTATAGATAATTCTTCCACTATAAGTAGTATTAAATCCAAGGAGCATTTGTTGAGGATTGCTTCCCATTTTTCAGAAAAACGTGAGTTGTTTTTGCACAGGGTAGATTTTAGAGCGATTCTGAGTCCTCTTGGAATTCGCTGCACTTTGTGGTATCGTATGAGAGTACTCGCATGCAGTTTCTGGTTGATTGCTCTTTTTGATGTGTATAGTAGTTGTTTGATGTTCGATTGGATGGATGTGGTGCTGGTGCTGGGTCCTGTAGTGTCCTCGAATAGTGCGTAGATGCGTTGAGTTTCTTCATTGGTATACATAAAAGTATTCGTTCTCCGATCAGGTATATTTTCTGATTCATCCATCGGGGTAGTGGTGCGCTATCTGTGTTACTCAGGAAACGGGGTAATACACAATAAGAAGAAAACAGAAATGGGCGCACTCCGTGTGTTAAACAAAGTAGTTCAGTTGGTCAAGTCGCAGGTGCAAGACGAGTCAGTCCCCCTGGGTTGGGACCAATGAAATAGGGTAAGCACACTCCTGGAGGGGGAGGGTGTCACTCGTTGCACTCAGAAGAGAGAGTCAATTCTCCTTATCCAAAGGTATAGTTCCAAGAACTGAAACCGGTTGTTCAAAGTCAATTGAGTTTTATTGTTCAATCAAAAATGTAGAATTGTCATCATTCTATCAATCTCAACTTGTATATCAAGAGTTCAATTATTCATTACTCAAATGCCCAATGCATTTCGGGCCGTTGGAGCCCTTCATCAGGGGCGGCACTGTGGAGGAGACAAGGGAGCAGCACTCATTTATCACGTTTAAAGATACATACCAAATTAGGCATAACAACCTAAAACATTGTTTGTGCAGCGAGTTGCGGTGCAACGATAAAGTTTTTTTAGAATTAAAGGGTAAAAGAAACTGTGGGGTGAGAGAAACTGGTGGTGTTGATGAGCGTATTCAAATTAAAACAGGTTTCCGTTATAAACCACCGAGTGTGTTAGCGTAAGTAAATGGGATCGAACACTGTTCGTAGCTAAGAAACGCGTGTTTAAGGAGTGTATTGGTGACGAACAAACATGCTATGTCCGGAGGAGGAAAAACTGATAGAGTGCAAGTTTACAAGGGTCGAAGGATATTAAAACGTGGGTCGCTGGGGTGAAAAGTGGCTCGAAAAAATGCTCGAGTCGAGCAGTCTCAGGGCGTAAGGTGTTCACTTACGTTCGAGTCTTAAAGTCGAATTCCCATCACTCGACAGGACGTCGCTCACGGGTGCTGCGGCAGTAGTGAGGTTAGTAGATCGTAATCAGGTGATCAAGGGACGTAACCATTTAAAAGAGAGTGAATCGCGCGTCTACATGAACTACAAAGATAGACATAGAAGATAGATTTGTAGTTCGTAACATCGCTGATGTGGGTGAAAAGGGTCGTCGAAGTGCGTTAAAAATTTTTTTACAAATTTAGTGAAGAAGAGTAAGCGGTCTAAAAACACAGGAATTACATAAAGAAAAATGTAATGAATGTAATAAAGTAAAACAAAGTAAATTGGAGGGAAACCTGGTCATAATCAAGCAAAAGTGAATGAGCAGTGAAAACCAGAGGTACATGTAGTATACAGTCATCAGCTCTTCAATGTAGGAGATCAAATTACAAATAGCAGCCTAGATCATAACGTTCATTTAAACCCTTAGGCTGGGTGGAATTCAGTTTGTGGATCCAATAGATTTCTCTCTGTAACAGAAATCTGTTGTTGTCTCGTCCTTTCAAAATAGGAACCTGTTCAAGGATCAGGAAGCGGAGTTGACAGATGTTGTGGTGATGTTCATGAAAATGAGTCGCGATAGGTGATTTTGCCTGTTGCGTTCTTATATTGCTTTTGTGTTCATTTATTCGAACGCGAATTTTTCTTTCGGTTTTGCCCACGTATGCGAGGCCACATGGGCATTTCAGTAGGTAAATGACATTTTGGCTGTTGCAGGTAGCAGTAACTCTGAGCTTAATGGGGTAACCATGTAGTGGGTGTTGGATGGTAGATCCCTTAATGATACAATTACAGTTGCCGCAATTAAAACAAGGTTGAGTGCCTTTGTAGGGACTTGTGGTGGACTCCCGGGTTTTGGAAAGGATTTGTTTGAGGTTGCGTGATCGTTGATACGCGAATCTGGGAGGTATTTCGAAGATGTTGTTAAAGTCCGCCTCAGTGCTTAACATGGGCCAGTATCTCAGTATAGTTTTCTTGATGGTAAAACTCTCGGTGGAGTATTTGGACACGAATGTCATTCTCTGCGGTGTAGACAAAGTTTGTTTGGGTTGAAGGAGTGTTTGTCGAGAAATTTTGTCTGTCTTCAGTATTGCTTTTTCCAAAATGTCACTCGGGTATTTGCGTTGTTGGAATTTGGAGATACACATGTTTTTGCTAGACTCATACAAATCATTGGTGCTGGAAATCCTTTTAAGTCGGAGTAGTTGTGAATATGGCAGGTGGTTTTTTAGTGATGGCTGGTGAAAACTGTGGAAGTGAAGGAGGTTATTGCGGTCTGTAGGTTTTGTGTACACTTGGGTAGTGAGATTGCCTTGTTGGATGGTAACACGAGTGTCCAAGAAAGTTATAGATTCTGTATTGATGAGATGAGTAAATTCAATGCGTTGGTCGATGGTGTTGAGTGTTAGAATGAGAGATTCTAGTTGTTGAATTGGACCATTCCACAAAAGAAAAATGTCGTCTATGTACCTTTTATAGAGGATCAGATGTTCAATCCAGTCATTGTTGGTTAAAATGTTATCCAGTTCAAATCTGTACATGTACAGGTTTGCGTACGATGGGGCAGCGCAATTTCCCATGGAAGTGCCTGAACATTGAATGTAGAAAGTGTTAGACCATTCAAAATAGCTGTGATACAGCGTGAAATGCATAAGTTCCATGAGGACGAGACAACAACAGATTTCTGTTACAGAGAGAAATCTATTGGATCCACAAACTGAATTCCACCCAGCCTAAGGGTTTAAATGAACGTTATGATCTAGGCTGCTATTTGTAATTTGATCTCCTACATTGAAGAGCTGATGACTGTATACTACATGTACCTCTGGTTTTCACTGCTCATTCACTTTTGCTTGATTATGACCAGGTTTCCCTCCAATTTACTTTGTTTTACTTTATTACATTCATTACATTTTTCTTTATGTAATTCCTGTGTTTTTAGACCGCTTACTCTTCTTCACTAAATTTGTAAAAAAATTTTTAACGCACTTCGACGACCCTTTTCACCCACATCAGCGATGTTACGAACTACAAATCTATCTTCTATGTCTATCTTTGTAGTTCATGTAGACGCGCGATTCACTCTCTTTTAAATGGTTACGTCCCTTGATCACCTGATTACGATCTACTAACCTCACTACTGCCGCAGCACCCGTGAGCGACGTCCTGTCGAGTGATGGGAATTCGACTTTAAGACTCGAACGTAAGTGAACACCTTACGCCCTGAGACTGCTCGACTCGAGCATTTTTTCGAGCCACTTTTCACCCCAGCGACCCACGTTTTAATATCCTTCGACCCTTGTAAACTTGCACTCTATCAGTTTTTCCTCCTCCGGACATAGCATGTTTGTTCGTCACCAATACACTCCTTAAACACGCGTTTCTTAGCTACGAACAGTGTTCGATCCCATTTACTTACGCTAACACACTCGGTGGTTTATAACGGAAACCTGTTTTAATTTGAATACGCTCATCAACACCACCAGTTTCTCTCACCCCACAGTTTCTTTTACCCTTTAATTCTAAAAAAACTTTATCGTTGCACCGCAACTCGCTGCACAAACAATGTTTTAGGTTGTTATGCCTAATTTGGTATGTATCTTTAAACGTGATAAATGAGTGCTGCTCCCTTGTCTCCTCCACAGTGCCGCCCCTGATGAAGGGCTCCAACGGCCCGAAATGCATTGGGCATTTGAGTAATGAATAATTGAACTCTTGATATACAAGTTGAGATTGATAGAATGATGACAATTCTACATTTTTGATTGAACAATAAAACTCAATTGACTTTGAACAACCGGTTTCAGTTCTTGGAACTATACCTTTGGATAAGGAGAATTGACTCTCTCTTCTGAGTGCAACGAGTGACACCCTCCCCCTCCAGGAGTGTGCTTACCCTATTTCATTGGTCCCAACCCAGGGGGACTGACTCGTCTTGCACCTGCGACTTGACCAACTGAACTACTTTGTTTAACACACGGAGTGCGCCCATTTCTGTTTTCTTCTTATTGTGTATTACCCCGTTTCCTGAGTAACACAGATAGCGCACCACTACCCCGATGGATGAATCAGAAAATATACCTGATCGGAGAACGAATACTTTTATGTATACCAATGAAGAAACTCAACGCATCTACGCACTATTCGAGGACACTACAGGACCCAGCACCAGCACCACATCCATCCAATCGAACATCAAACAACTACTATACACATCAAAAAGAGCAATCAACCAGAAACTGCATGCGAGTACTCTCATACGATACCACAAAGTGCAGCGAATTCCAAGAGGACTCAGAATCGCTCTAAAATCTACCCTGTGCAAAAACAACTCACGTTTTTCTGAAAAATGGGAAGCAATCCTCAACAAATGCTCCTTGGATTTAATACTACTTATAGTGGAAGAATTATCTATACTACTTGAAGACCTCAATAAAGAACTTGATGAACTCCGGCAAGAAGTCTCCAATAAAATGTCAGATACAGATTGGAATGCCACTTTAGCAGACCTCAATAAACAATTGGATGACTATACTAAAGAGATCAACGAAAGAAAACTAAGAAAATTCAAACGTGACAACTTGGATTATAAACTAGGAGAGGTATATACTTGGGCCGAGGCCTATGCCTACAAAAGACATCAACGTAAGCAAACTGGACAAAGATCTGAGACAGATGCTACGTCCTCTGATGATTCTTCTTCCAGGGACAGGGTTCCCAGAACTTTCTCAACCGCTCAGCCAACTGAAAGACCAGCCGAAACAGGAGATCTACAATCTGCAGCCAATGAAGAACCTACCACCAGTGTACCCAGACAACCGCATTTTTTAGGGGCAGGCACCAGACCACTAGAAGATCCAGGAGGAAAAACACACACAAAATCGGTAGCGAAGAACACACGCAGTCAGAAAGCCTTGTGATTAACATCTCTAGCTATGAACTTACCAAACTTGAAACAACGACTCTACAAAAAGGAACTTCCTTCGTTCCCACTTATCATTCTAACGCATTGGAGACTGAAATCAGCCTCTTCAAGTTTCTGCGTGTTCTCAGACTCAAACACTATTTTAACAACATATTGAAATTACCGGACATTCCAAGACAAAACACCTTGTTAGGACTTCGGAATAAAAGCACCTACAATGCACCGATCAGTCATAAAGTACTTGATGCTTTCGGGACAATCGTTTTAAAGGAGTTCCAAAAAATTGGTTACCATCACAAAAACAAATTCAAGAATATCACCAAAAAAGAAGAACAAATTCTCAACACACTTGCTAACAGGTCTGAAATTACCATTCGTCAAGCTGATAAAGGAGGGGCACTAGTAATAATGGACACAACCTTTTACGTTGAAAGTGTGAATGAACATGTTAAGGACACACGAACATACATGCCCGTACCCACTGACCCTACAAATAATTTTCTTGACATTCTCAAAACCATCATCAACACTGCCCTTGAAAACGGTACCATTTCTGAAGAAGACAAAAAATATCTCATCAAAATCAACCCATCTATTCCCTACATTTACATGCTGCCTAAGATCCATAAGCATGCCACAAAACCTCCGTTCAGACCCATTGTCTCTACCATTAACTCACTCCATGAACCAATTGGAAAATATTTGGATAAACACCTTCAGGCTTCAGTACAATCTATGACCACCTACATAAAGGACACAACTGATTTCCTTAACATCTTGGAATCCATTCGTGGATCAATAACCACAGATACCATCTTATGCACAATTGATGTGAAATCACTTTACACCTCCATTCCACATGATAAAGGGATTGAAGCTATTGAATCTTGTTTGATCAACACAGACAAACCCAACGATCTTAAAGTGTTCCTCATGGAACTTATGCATTTCACGCTGTATCACAGCTATTTTGAATGGTCTAACACTTTCTACATTCAATGTTCAGGCACTTCCATGGGAAATTGCGCTGCCCCATCGTACGCAAACCTGTACATGTACAGATTTGAACTGGATAACATTTTAACCAACAATGACTGGATTGAACATCTGATCCTCTATAAAAGGTACATAGACGACATTTTTCTTTTGTGGAATGGTCCAATTCAACAACTAGAATCTCTCATTCTAACACTCAACACCATCGACCAACGCATTGAATTTACTCATCTCATCAATACAGAATCTATAACTTTCTTGGACACTCGTGTTACCATCCAACAAGGCAATCTCACTACCCAAGTGTACACAAAACCTACAGACCGCAATAACCTCCTTCACTTCCACAGTTTTCACCAGCCATCACTAAAAAACCACCTGCCATATTCACAACTACTCCGACTTAAAAGGATTTCCAGCACCAATGATTTGTATGAGTCTAGCAAAAACATGTGTATCTCCAAATTCCAACAACGCAAATACCCGAGTGACATTTTGGAAAAAGCAATACTGAAGACAGACAAAATTTCTCGACAAACACTCCTTCAACCCAAACAAACTTTGTCTACACCGCAGAGAATGACATTCGTGTCCAAATACTCCACCGAGAGTTTTACCATCAAGAAAACTATACTGAGATACTGGCCCATGTTAAGCACTGAGGCGGACTTTAACAACATCTTCGAAATACCTCCCAGATTCGCGTATCAACGATCACGCAACCTCAAACAAATCCTTTCCAAAACCCGGGAGTCCACCACAAGTCCCTACAAAGGCACTCAACCTTGTTTTAATTGCGGCAACTGTAATTGTATCATTAAGGGATCTACCATCCAACACCCACTACATGGTTACCCCATTAAGCTCAGAGTTACTGCTACCTGCAACAGCCAAAATGTCATTTACCTACTGAAATGCCCATGTGGCCTCGCATACGTGGGCAAAACCGAAAGAAAAATTCGCGTTCGAATAAATGAACACAAAAGCAATATAAGAACGCAACAGGCAAAATCACCTATCGCGACTCATTTTCATGAACATCACCACAACATCTGTCAACTCCGCTTCCTGATCCTTGAACAGGTTCCTATTTTGAAAGGACGAGACAACAACAGATTTCTGTTACAGAGAGAAATCTATTGGATCCACAAACTGAATTCCACCCAGCCTAAGGGTTTAAATGAACGTTATGATCTAGGCTGCTATTTGTAATTTGATCTCCTACATTGAAGAGCTGATGACTGTATACTACATGTACCTCTGGTTTTCACTGCTCATTCACTTTTGCTTGATTATGACCAGGTTTCCCTCCAATTTACTTTGTTTTACTTTATTACATTCATTACATTTTTCTTTATGTAATTCCTGTGTTTTTAGACCGCTTACTCTTCTTCACTAAATTTGTAAAAAATTTTTTAACGCACTTCGACGACCCTTTTCACCCACATCAGCGATGTTACGAACTACAAATCTATCTTCTATGTCTATCTTTGTAGTTCATGTAGACGCGCGATTCACTCTCTTTTAAATGGTTACGTCCCTTGATCACCTGATTACGATCTACTAACCTCACTACTGCCGCAGCACCCGTGAGCGACGTCCTGTCGAGTGATGGGAATTCGACTTTAAGACTCGAACGTAAGTGAACACCTTACGCCCTGAGACTGCTCGACTCGAGCATTTTTTCGAGCCACTTTTCACCCCAGCGACCCACGTTTTAATATCCTTCGACCCTTGTAAACTTGCACTCTATCAGTTTTTCCTCCTCCGGACATAGCATGTTTGTTCGTCACCAATACACTCCTTAAACACGCGTTTCTTAGCTACGAACAGTGTTCGATCCCATTTACTTACGCTAACACACTCGGTGGTTTATAACGGAAACCTGTTTTAATTTGAATACGCTCATCAACACCACCAGTTTCTCTCACCCCACAGTTTCTTTTACCCTTTAATTCTAAAAAAACTTTATCGTTGCACCGCAACTCGCTGCACAAACAATGTTTTAGGTTGTTATGCCTAATTTGGTATGTATCTTTAAACGTGATAAATGAGTGCTGCTCCCTTGTCTCCTCCACAGTGCCGCCCCTGATGAAGGGCTCCAACGGCCCGAAATGCATTGGGCATTTGAGTAATGAATAATTGAACTCTTGATATACAAGTTGAGATTGATAGAATGATGACAATTCTACATTTTTGATTGAACAATAAAACTCAATTGACTTTGAACAACCGGTTTCAGTTCTTGGAACTATACCTTTGGATAAGGAGAATTGACTCTCTCTTCTGAGTGCAACGAGTGACACCCTCCCCCTCCAGGAGTGTGCTTACCCTATTTCATTGGTCCCAACCCAGGGGGACTGACTCGTCTTGCACCTGCGACTTGACCAACTGAACTACTTTGTTTAACACACGGAGTGCGCCCATTTCTGTTTTCTTCTTATTGTGTATTACCCCTTTTTAGACGAAGACATTCACCATATGGTATACTGTTCACCAGACAGCGTGGATGCTGGCTGGTGAAGTGCAGAGTTGCATTTCCTGCAGTTGGTTTACGAAATAGTCTTGTCTTAAGTGTACCATTATCAGCATATACTAGAAGATCTAAATATGGTACTTCCCTTTCACTGATGGTTCCTGTAAAGTGAAGATTGATATCATTTTTGTTCAAACTTTTGAGGTATTCCTCTAGTTCTTGTCTATTACCTGTCCATGTGAAAAATATGTCATCAATGAAGCGGGTCCAGATTCCTATCTTCTGTGCCCACGCTTCATTGGTCCCTGCCCAGGCCAAGTGCTTCTCCCCCCAGCCCACGAAGAGATTTGCGTAGCTGGGGGCGAAGCACGTGCCCATCGCAGTACCCTGTTTCTGAATGTACAATTGTTCACCGAAGGTAAAGATGTTGTTGTTCAGACAAAATGACAGAAATTGTAAGATCATTTCACTGTGTTCTGTGTATTTTAGTGGTCTCGTTTTCAGAAAGGATTTTATGGCTATTTCTCCCTGGCCGTGGTGGATGCTCGTGTATAGACTAGTAATGTCCAGAGTGACAAGAAGGAAAGAATTTTCCCAATTTATGTTATCAATTATCTTAATAAAATCTGTACTATCTTTTATATAAGATACCAAGTCAAATACAAATGGACACAGTACATTGTTTACCAGGATTGAGGTGTTTTCCAAAAGGCTGCCCATGGACGAGACTATTGGTCTCCCCGGGGGCCTTTTGTCATCTTTGTGGAGTTTTGGAATGTGGTAGAAGGTGGGGGTAACTGGATGTTCCGTTTTGATTAAATCATATTCATCTTGACCTAAGATCCCCTTACTTTTCCAAAAATCAATCATTCCATAGAACTCTAGAATGCTTTGGTTGTAATCTTTAGTTGTAATTTTCTCATAGCATACATGGTCATTTAATTGTCTTAAGGCTTCCCGTTCATACGATACACTGTCTTGAATGACAATATTCCCGCCTTTATCTGACGGTTTTATTACAATTGTCAGATCTTCCTGTAACGCTTTTATCGCTTGACGTTGCTCCAGTGAGATATTTTGATTCTTCTTACTTGTTCCTTTCGGATTAGTTCTTAGCTTGTCCAAATCCCTGATTATCAGTTCATGAAAACTGTCGATCATATCATACGCTGTTCTCGGTATGAATCTAGATTTCTTCTTTAAGTTAGTGACCATTCCTGTTTGTGTTATCTCATTTAGTTCCAAAAATTCTGTGTCACTTAGTGGTTGTGTCGCATCATCTCCTTCGATTTCTTCTCGTAGGCTATGAAGAGCTCTTAAAGCTGGTAGTTCACTTCCAGTTAATAGATCCATCGGGTCAATTGTCCGGTCCGGATCTCTCACAGGTTTCGGGATTTTCCCATGGAACATTTTATTTAGTTTTAGTTTTCGTATGAAAAGATAAAGGTCGATCCGTGTTTGAACATAGTCCCATTGATTTGTTGGGCAGAATGATAGACCTTTTCGTAGTACCTGCTCCTCTACTCTTGTTAATTTTCTTTTTGATAGGTTTACTACTGTTAAATCTTCGGTTTTTACTTTTTGTTCATTCCCCTTCTGCTCCTGGTGACCCTCGGGGTTTGTTGTACATTTGCCTTTTTTCCCCCTTCTTGTTTTCCTTTTTCTCCATCTGGGGGTCTTGTTCTCTGTGGAAGTTGGCGCCACGATTGTTGAATGACCTCGTACTCCTTTGGAAAATTTACTCTTGCTCCTGTGCTCTCTATCGCACCCTCTGGTTCCGATTGTTCCGGGTCCACCTCTGACTCTGACGTATCTCTTGTCACTTCGACATTACTTTTCTTTGCCTCTTGTATTGATTTTCTCGGCATGTCAAATTTCTTGGCAAATGTTAGAACCCTGCCGGATTCGTAGTCATGTTGGTCTCGGGCAAATTTTTCATGTTTACGCTTTCTTATTACTTCTTCATACTTAAGTAAGCGCTGTTTCATTTGTTGCCTCAGGTTTTCAGCTGTCTCTGTTGCCGAATCCTTTGCGATTAGCTCTTCGAGTCCTTTTATTTCCTCCAATAATTTCACTCTATCGCTGATCGCATACTTTATCAGGATCTCTACCATCCTCTTTGCTGATCGTGTGGTATGATCTGACCACTCTAGTAGCAGGTTGGGATCCGGATTTTCATAGGATGGCACCGTGTAGATTCTTAATCCTCGAGGGATACGATCAACCTCGAGGTAGCGTGTTAAAGATGCTGATTCCCACCATTTGCGCACTTCTTTTTCGTACTTTTTTCAAGTTTTTGAAATAGCCCCTTCAATGAATTTGGCGGTATACTGCTCTCTTGTTTGTTTTTGTATTTGCTTCCTTCATTAGCTTTTACTGTAAAGACCGTGGCAGCCGCCTCCAGTCTCTCCTCCTCGCTAAACATTGTTGCAGTTGCCTTGGATGCACTCGCGGATTGGTTCAAAGTCCGTATTTCGCCACCTTCCCATGCGATACGTGTAACACTCTTAGTTATTGTCAGAGTTCAAAGTATAAGCATCCAGCCAGTAAACTCACGAGTGTATCTTTTAAAATGGCATATTCGACTTACCCGAACTGGTTTCTTGATAGGCTTGCGCGTCCTCCGACTCGGTCGCCTCCGATATTCGTCCAGTCCTGGTTTTGCGTTCGCCTGATACAGTCTCCGCTTTCCACTTTCGTTGGTCAGCTTGCTTCGATTTACTGGCGGTGCCGGCGTTTTACAAATAGAGATTCTTCCAAGATGACACCAATACCACGCCGCACTACTTCCTGGATGGGTGCTGCCACAGACGTAGGTGAATCCGTCGGTAAATTTCTCCAAGCGTTTTTTTGTCAAGGACACAAAACGTGGCGCACACACTTCGATAATCTTTCAAGTTCTTTTATTCCGCTCCAAAGGCAGACAAACGCGTTTCGGCCATGCTGGCCTTTGTCAATGTCAATGCACGCAATGTTTGCACCGAATAAATGATCATTGTTCAACCCACGTCATCTCAGATTGAAATAAAAAGAGGACTGTAACATTCAGAGAACTCTTCCAAAAGCAGATCTAAATAGCTGCCATTTTGAACTAGTGAGGAGATGTTGTATTCCTATGACTAGAGTTCTAAAAATAAAATAAATATGCACATACATATATAGCAAGCATATTTTTTCAATTTTTTGGCAGAATAATTCCTAAATTAATTGGAATACCCTTTCTTCGCAAATTTACGCCCTGAATGGGCGGAAACATATATGTACAAATACAATTACAGCAAACATTTCATTCATGTTTTACAGAGCTATTCTTTAGTCAATTGGAATGGCCCTCCTTCATGATATTTCACCCTAAATGGGCTAAGGATATGTTGCATTTAGTTAATAAGATCTGGCCCTGAATGGGCAATCATCATTACAAAGTCACAATTCCTATCAATCATTCTATGGGTTGGACATACTAACAATTAAAATCAATCAAATTCCTTACAAAAAAAAAAAATATATATATATATATATATATATACATATATATATATATATATATATATATATATATATATATATATATACATACATATATATATATATATATATATATATATATATATATATATATATATATATATATATATATATATATATATATATATATATATATATATATATATATATTACCTACTGGCGGTCGCCAGTAGGTAGTTATAGTTAGGACCACGTTTCCATAGGAAAACCTCAACATTCTATTTTGAATAACTTTGGCGCCGGTCGACGAATCCTCGCGAATTTCTCAAAATAGGTGGGGCGCTACGCTCCGCTCCTACCCTGAAAGTCTCGGGGGGATCCGTCAAGCGGGGGCTGAGATAAAAGGGGGGTCCCAAAACGCGTTTTCCCCATGCATTTTTCCATAGGACCTTTAGAACGAGCTACAGCCCGAACGGCTGAACAGAATTACTCAAAATTTGGCAGAGAGGTAGTCCCTAGGTCAAGGAAGTGCCTTTTGTAGGTTTGGTGTAAATCTGTTCAGTAGATTCTGAGAAAATAGCCTTTAAATCAATATATATATCTGAGCCCGCTTACGGTACGCTTACCGTACGCTTACGGTAAGCGTACGGCGGCGTGCGCGAGCGCGATTCTGATTGGCTGTTAGATCTTAGTAAACATTCGAATCGGCCGAAACCAGGAAGCGGCGGCCGCCATTTTGTGTATTTCACTCTGAAAAAAAAGAGTGAAAACAAGGAAAGGGGGCAATGAGGAGAGTTACAGACCCCCTAACATTTGTAAGGGGGTCAAAGAAGGACAGAAAAGTACAAAAAAAACATTTATTGATTTTAAAAAAAATCACGGGGTACGCGTACGGTAAGCTTACGGTAAGCGTACGGTAAAAAAATAAAAATAGATAAATGAAAAGCAGATTTAAGAGTTTAGAAATTAGGGAGCTCTAAAAAGAGCTGTTGTGTTTATGAAGTCATTTTTTTAGTGGTACCTACAAGTAAGTACCGATGCAGAGTCTAAGGTTCAAGAGGAAGACTCTGTTCCCTTCATCATTGAAGTGCACACCATCTCCTCTATAAATGTCTTGCATGTCATAACGCAAGTTGTTGTGGTAAATGGCACCCATACCATAGTCACGGAGGAAAGCAGAAACAGATTTGTTGACGTGCTTTCTTGCTTTGTCAATCTGTGGACAGAAATGATTGGACCAGTTCCATTTTTGCCTTTGGCATATGTTGGAAAACACAAAGGCAGTTTTAGGGAAAAGTGAAAACAGTTGTGCAAAGGTGTCCTTCATAAGCATTTCCAGACCTACCCCAGTCAAAGTGCCTAGGTCATTGCCACCACAGTGCACTATTATGAGGTCAGGGTGTTGGATTTGAATGAAGGATTTCACCAATGGCATCAATTGGTGCCACTTTAACCCTCTCTGACCAATCCATTTAATGTCTACATTTGGCAAAGCAAGGTCTCTCACCATATCTGTTTTCTCTGCATACTTTTCACTCCAGAAGACATAGCTGTGCCCTACAATCCACACTGTGAACATCTTCAAAGGAGAACTGGATGCACTCAGGAGGTGTCTTTCAGTAGAATGGCAATATGAAAAGAAAGACAGTTTGGAAATGGAGGCATACATATTTTTTTAAAACAAAAAGAACTGATTGGCTGTTTCATACCATTCTAGAATAAAAACTAGGCTGTATGTGAAAATTAATAGAAGCATGTTTTGTATTGGTACAAAAAAATGTGTAACCAAAGAACAGTACTATGGATTTGCTGTTAGGTTTGAAAAGTCAAGCACTCTTGCTCTGTGGAATTGAAACATTGTGTGTCGAACTTCTGACCTAACTGCACACAGCAGTGTTCCATGAGCTGTTGCTATGGTAGCAGGCAGAAGTCAAGTTGGGGGAAGGGTACTAGGCAGAAGTCAAGTTGGGGGAAGGGTACTTTTGGAAAAGGGTTCGTTTTCAACCAATAGAAATGTGTGATTACATGTGAAAAAAAGGGGGAAGCACTGAGATTTGAAACTTACATGTATATGTGTGGAAAAATAGAGGGAAAGTTTGCCATTATCTGGTCCTGCTGAGAGGAGAGAGGTGAACACAACAGAGATCCTGGCTCTGATAATCTGCTGTTTGAGTGTCACATTTCTTTCACAACTAACTAATTTTAAAGGTGAGTTTACAGTTTGAGAGGGTATGTATGTGGTAACTTAAGAAATGAATAATAGAAATGGGAATTGTTTTTGTTGTAGTTACACATGGTGGTTTCATAATGTGTCAGTGTGTAAAAGTGATTTACACTTGCCCCGAAAAAAAAAAGAGCAGTAAGTGTGCTTTTAAATTGGCAAAGAAATTTCGTTTTGGGACTAATGTGAAAACATGACTCTGTGTGCATAGAAGAATTATAGGCAGAGATTTATTGCGTCTTGCTCTGGTGATTTCACAGTTGCATTAGATGGAAAGGGGGAGCGAATTTTTTGGGGAAGAAGCAGAGGCTTAGCACACACCCATGTGCTTGCCGTGTATAGTCATGCACAGTATTTAGAAGCCAGTGGGGTTTTCAGGTTTAAGTCTGTAATGCAAATACATTCAGCATCACTAAGGCTGGTTGCCCTTGCTGGAGTGTAGGCAGACACAGAGAATACACATGGTGTTGGTCTGAAAAAAAAACAGCTTGGACACGTGCAATTAAATAAATCAAAAATAGTGGTTTCATAATGTGTCAGTCTGTAAAAGTGATTTCAAATTGTAAAAAGAGATTTTCATTTGGCCCGAAAAAAAAGAGCAGTAAGTGTGCTTTCAAATTGGCAAAGAAATTTCGTTTTGGGACTAATGTGAAAACATGACTCTGTGTGCATAGAAGAATTATAGGCAGAGATTTATTGCGTCTTGCTCTGGTGATTTCACAGTTGCATTAGATGGAAAGGGGGAGCGAATTTTTGGGGGAAGAAGCAGAGGCTTAGCACACACCCATGTGCTTGCCGTGTATAGTCATGCACAGTATTTAGAAGCCAGTGGGGTTTTCAGGTTTAAGTCTGTAATGCAAATACATTCAGCATCACTAAGGCTGGTTGCCCTTGGTGGAGTGTAGGCAGTCACAGAGAATGCACATGGTGGTGGTCTGAAAAAAAAACAGCTTGGACGCGTGCAATTAAATAAATCAAAAATAGTGGTTTCATAATGTGTCAGTCTGTAAAAGTGATTTCAAATTGTAAAAAGAGATTTTCACTTGGCCCGAAAAAAAAAGAGCAGTAAGTGTGCTTTCAAATTGGCAAAGAAATTTCGTTTTAGGACTAATGTGAAAACATGACTCTGTGTGCATAGAGGAATTATAGGCAGAGATTTATTGCGTCTTGCTCTGGTGATTTCACAGTTGCATTAGATGGAAAGGGGGAGCGAATTTTTGGGGGAAGAAGCAGAGGCTTAGCACACACCCATGTGCTTGCCATGTATAGTCATGCACAGTATTTAGAAGCCAGTGGGGTTTTCAGGTTTAAGTCTGTAATGCAAATACATTCAGCATCACTAAGGCTGGTTGCCCTTGGTGGAGTGTAGGCAGTCACAGAGAATGCACATGGTGGTGGTCTGAAAAAAAAACAGTTTGTACATGTGCAATTAAATAAATCAAAAATAGTGGTTTCATAATGTGTCAGTCTGTAAAAGTGATTTCAAATTGTAAAAAGAGATTTTCACTTGGCCCTAAAAAAAAAGAGCAGTAAGTGTGCTTTCAAATTGGCAAAGAAATTTCGTTTTAGGACTAATGTGAAAACATGACTCTGTGTGCATAGAGGAATTATAGGCAGAGATTTATTGCGTCTTGCTCTGGTGATTTCACAGTTGCATTAGATGGAAAGGGGGAGCGAATTTTTTGGGGAAGAAGCAGAGGCTTAGCACACACCCATGTGCTTGCCATGTATAGTCATGCACAGTATTTAGAAGCCAGTGGGGTTTTCAGGTTTAAGTCTGTAATGCAAATACATTCAGCATCACTAAGGCTGGTTGCCCTTGGTGGAGTGTAGGCAGTCACAGAGAATGCACATGGTGGTGGTCTGAAAAAAAAACAGTTTGTACATGTGCAATTAAATAAATCAAAAATAGTGGTTTCATAATGTGTCAGTCTGTAAAAGTGATTTCAAATTGTAAAAAGAGATTTTCACTTGGCCCTAAAAAAAAAGAGCAGTAAGTGTGCTTTCAAATTGGCAAAGAAATTTCGTTTTAGGACTAATGTGAAAACATGACTCTGTGTGCATAGAGGAATTATAGGCAGAGATTTATTGCGTCTTGCTCTGGTGATTTCACAGTTGCATTAGATGGAAAGGGGGAGCGAATTTTTGGGGGAAGAAGCAGAGGCTTAGCACACACCCATGTGCTTGCCATGTATAGTCATGCACAGTATTTAGAAGCCAGTGGGGTTTTCAGGTTTAAGTCTGTAATGCAAATACATTCAGCATCACTAAGGCTGGTTGCCCTTGGTGGAGTGTAGGCAGTCACAGAGAATGCACATGGTGGTGGTCTGAAAAAACAGCTTGGACATGTGCATTTAAATAAAAGAAAAAAAAGTGGTTTCATAATGTGTCAGTCTGTAAAAGTGATTTCAAATTGTAAAAAGAGATTTTCACTTGGCCCGAAAAAAAAAGAGCAGTAAGTGTGCTTTCAAATTGGCAAAGAAATTTCGTTTTGGGACTAATGTGAAAACATGACTCTGTGTGCATAGAGGAATTATAGGCAGAGATTTATTGCGTCTTGCTCTGGTGATTTCACAGTTGCATTAGATGGAAAGGGGGAGCGAATTTTTGGGGGAAGAAGCAGAGGCTTAGCACACACCCATGTGCTTGCCGTGTATAGTCATGCACAGTATTTAGAAGCCAGTGGGGTTTTCAGGTTTAAGTCTGTAATGCAAATACATTCAGCATCACTAAGGCTGGTTGCCCTTGCTGGAGTGTAGGCAGACACAGAGAATACACATGGTGGTGGTCTGAAAAAAAAACAGCTTGGACATGTGCAATTAAATAAATTTTTAAAAAAGGTTTCATAATGTGTCAGTCTGTAAAAGTGATTTTCACTCGGCCCGAAAAAAACAGAGCAGTAAGTGTGCTTTCAAAATGGCAAAGAAATTTCGTTTTAGGACTAATGTGAAAACATGACTCTGTGTGCATAGAGGAATTATAGGCAGAGATTTATTGCGTCTTGCTCTGGTGATTTCACAGTTGCATTAGATGGAAAGGGGGAGCGAATTTTTGGGGGAAGAAGCAGAGGCTTAGCACACACCCATGTGCTTGCCATGTATAGTCATGCACAGTATTTAGAAGCCAGTGAGGTTTTCAGGTTTAAGTCTGTAATGCAAATACATTCAGCATCACTAAGGCTGGTTGCCCTTGCTGGAGTGTAGGCAGACACAGAGAATACACATGGTGGTGGTCTGAAAAAAAAACAGCTTGGACATGTGCAATTAAATAAATTTTTAAAAAAGGTTTCATAATGTGTCAGTCTGTAAAAGTGATTTTCACTCGGCCCAAAAAAAAAAGAGCAGTAAGTGTGCTTTCAAAATGGCAAAGAAATTTCGTTTTGGGACTAATGTGAAAACATGACTCTGTGTGCATAGAGGAATTATAGGCGGAGATTTATTGCGTCTTGCTCTGGTGATTTCACAGTTGCATTAGATGGAAAGGGGGAGCGAATTTTTGGGGGAAGAAGCAGAGTCTTAGCACACACCCCTGTGCTTGCCGTGTATAGTCATGCAAAGTATTTACAAGCGAGTGGGGTTTTCAGGTTTCAGTCTGTAATGCAAATACATTGCGCTTCACTAAGGCTGGTTGCCCTTGCTGGAGTGTAGCACTGTGGACATGAGCTTTTTAAAAAATCTGAAAAGTGGTTTCATAATGTGACAGTTTGTAAAAGAGATTTTCACTTGCCCAAAAAAAAGAGCAGTTTGTGTGCATTCAAATTGGCAAAGAAATTTTGTTTTGTGACTATTGTGAAAACAAATGTAGTAATATATTTAAATACAATAAAGGATTTTTTTTTTAGTTTTTTTCAGGTATTGCTGAAGAACAGTGAACAAAATTTAAGATGCCTACAAAATCTCGAGTTCAAAAAACGCTAAAAAAAAAACTATATTTGAAGACAACTGGAGGACCAAAGTTAGTAGAAGATGCTCATGTTGGGAAAAAGAAAAAATCTTCTGGTAAGCAGAAAAAACAATTTCTTAACAAAATATTCAAAACAAAGAAAAATGTACAAAATGTCTGTCCTCGGAAAAATGTAACAAAACATAGAGAACAGCAAAAAATTGAGAATTTAGTTAATGCAAATATACCTTCTGCAATTGAAAAGTTTAACATAAACAGAAAAACAGCGTTTAAAGAGATACGTAGAAAAATGTTTCAGAGAAGAGTTATGTCCAATTTGATAAAGGATGTAAAGAAATATAAGCAAAAGGCAAAATATTACAAGAGAAAAAAAGAAATTGAAGCCATTGCAGCAAAAGCATTAGAATTAAAAAGGAAACTATTCATATTAATTTTGAATAGGATGCGTACATTAGATAAAATGGTTAATGTACTGAAATCACAAAGCAAAAGCAAAAGAGTAGTGAACAGAACAAACTTTTGTAAAGTGTTTTTAGGAAAGTGGATGCATAGTTCAAGTAGTGAACCTTTTTTTAATGAAGAGAGCTATTTTCAAAGTAATAGTTTGCTGCATGCAGTTGACACCAGAGGTCGTTCATACGAAGTAAAAAATGGTTGCATAATGGAGAAGGAGATAATGGTTCCAAGAGATGAGGTACAAGTGATGGCAGATGAGGCAATGGGGAGACGTCCTAAAGCCCCAGTGTACACTTGGAATTGTAGTAGTATTTGCACTGTGCGTCAGGAATCTATTGACAGATTTCGAGAGTTTCTAAGAGAATATAGTAAAAAAAGTGTAAAACAAAAGATTAAGGTGCTTCAAAGTCTGGATCCATGCAGAGTGAGAGAGAATACTGGTTTGCAGGGTCATTCTCTTGCTTGTCTATCTAGAAAAGTGTGCAATAGTGTTTTCCATCATTTTAGGATGCTGGCTGTTCATCATACTGAAATGAGAAAGTTTGTGAGACGGTTGTATTTTGCCAAAAGTCCAGCAATAAAGTTAAATGAATTGAATAGGGCTCTGTTCCGAGGAACGGTATCAGATGTAGAGAAGGTTGTTGATGAAATTCAGTTTTGTTACTTTGGTCCTGAACAAAACAGTGCAGAGAAGGACACAGTAAATGAGGCAGAAGTGGAAGAGAATGTAGAACCCTCTGTAAGTAACACATTTAATGATCACATAACAAAATTTGCAATAGTCTCTAATGAAAGACCAAATGTTACTTGTATTTGTTGCCGCAGAACTCATTATAGAAAACAAACTAGGAATGTTGATCTCTACAGAAAGAGTGAAAATGAAGATAATTATAAGTGGATGGATTTTGCCACATATATATTTCTTGAAAATTGTTTTGAATTGGGTGAAGATCAGCGTATTTGTAAATACTGTTACAACAAGTTAGAGGAAAATAGAATGCCGACCAGAGCTGTACATAATAATTTAGAATTGGATGCTATTCCTGCTGAACTTTCTGAATTAAATACATATGAGTCTATACTCATTCAATGTGTTCATCCGTTCCAGACCATAGTACGTATGGAGCCCAAAACTGGTAAATTACCTCCTTCAGATTTACTGAGAGGTTTAAAAGGTAGAGTGGTGTATTTGCCCTTGGATTTGAAAAAAAATATGGAAACTATTGATGCGGATACTTTGGAAACTGAACCATTAATTATTCTGGTTAATGGTGTACCTACAAAGAATAAGAAGATTTGGCAGGAGCTGGTAGATGTGCGGAAAGTACAAAGAGCAAATTTGTATTTGAAAAAAAATAACAAATGGTATGAATCAATTTATATAGAAGAAGAAGATTTTCAAGAACACACAGAAACACCAACTGGACAAATTGAAAAAGTGGACAAGTCAAAGGAAGAAGAAATTTATGAACATTTTAGCATACATCCTCTCCATTCGAAAGAAGTTATGGGAGACAATATTGATCTCTTTCAGATGAAGAAAGCAAAAGGAAATCCCGTGAGTGTATGGGAGGAGAGCTTGGAAGCTCGATGTTTTCCCCAGCTGTTTCCTAAAGGAAAAGGAGGACGATACGATGAACGTCCAGAACAGATTCCAGCTTCAGAGTATCGGACTACAAGACTATATGCTGAAGATCCCAGATTTCGACAAAGTATTCCTTATTTGTTCCATCTTTTATTTGAAAGCGACTTGTCTGCACTGTCTTATGCAGTAAATCACATTTTAAAAAGTGGAGTACATTTACAAAATGTGTCTGCTAAGGATTTTATGGAGAAAGTGCAGCACCGAGATGATCATTTGGAAACACAACTGATCAATCTGATGGCTTGTCAGCGTGGGACAAATGAATATTGGTACCGACGCCATGGTGAACTAAAATGCATGTTACGCAATTTAGGAACACCAACATGGTTCCTTACCCTAAGCTGTGCCGAGTACGCTTGGGATGATTTACTGGATTTTCTACGAGAGGCCAATTCAAACATTAAAAACATCGAGTACAAGACAGCAGGAGAACTGTGCTCATTGGATCCGGTTAATGTTTGCAGATATTTCAATCATAGATTTGAGGCTATGATGTCCTTCATCTGCAATAAAAAAAATCCACCCCTTGGAGAAGTAGTGGATTTCTTTTGGAGAAAAGAGTACCAGGCAAGAGGTGCTCCTCATATTCATATGCTGCTGTGGATCAAGGATGCCCCAAAGTTTGGAACAGATACTGATGAAGCAGTGTTATCTTACATTGAAGAATATGCAACATGTGGTATACCAAAAAGCACAGAAGAGAACAAGTTAAAGGAGCAAGTTCTACGTTTCCAAAGTCATCGGTGTGGAAAATACTGTCGACGGAAATACAAGAGCAAAGAAAAATACTACACTAAATGTCGATTTGGATTTCCTAGACCTGTTCTTTCAAATGGAAGAGTCAACAGTTTTATGTCAGCTGTGAGACATACTATCACAAGAAAATCACCTAAGAATACCTACAACCTTAAAAGAAAAGAAGAATCAACAAATATAAATGACTACAACCCAGTCATTTTATCCATGTGGAACGCTAACATGGATATACAGTATGTAGCTGACAATTCCATTGCTGTTGCACGATATGTAACGTCTTACATTACGAAATCAGAAAAAACAGAATTGAAGGAAATGTGGGAAGAGATTTCTCACGAGAAGACTGTCAGTAAGAAGCTGTACAGTTTCAGTCTGAAGATGTTATCGCATCGAGAAATTGGATCCTACGAATGTTCAGATAGGTTATCTTCTGCAAGTCTCTACTCGAAGTCAAGAAGAATAATTTGGGCAAGTTTAGGCCTTGCAGCAATGAGAAATCGGGTACTGAAATCTGTTGGAGAAATTGAATATTTGGCTGAGAATGACCCAGAAAGTACAGATATATTGAAAACAAACATGTTGGACACATATTATCCCAAGAGAAGTCATCATCTGGAGAACATGTGTCTCTATGAAGTGTTGCAGAACTACATTTATTCACGGAAAGCTGCAGAAGACATCAACAGTGGAAAATATAAAGTTGTTGGTGAAGAAGGATGTTTGGTGAAGCAAACCAAAGGAAGTTTGATAAATCACCGGAAGCTGAGTTGCGACACTACCGACAAGAAAGAATTTTACTACTTGGCTCTTTTACAGTTGTTTAAACCATGGCGTACAGAGGATGAACTACTGGGAGAATTCCAGAGCTATGAAGATTCTTTTAATGCTTGCAAAGACAGCATACAATGCAGTACATTCTCAACTTATCTGCAAATGTTAAATGAAGAAATTGAACAGGAAACTACAATTGCAGCAGAAATAGCTAGAGACAGTTCTCAGGACAGCCAAAGTTCTGGAACACTCAGTCAAGATCCCCTAGGACAACCAATCGTTGAAAATGAAGCATCAATAGCCATGAATGAAGTGGAAACGGCTATGAATCAAGCTCAAGAAGAATTTATAGACTTACAAAATTTGGAAAGACAACTGAATCAAGAGCAGCAACACATTTATGAAGAGATCAAAAACAAAATTGATCACGGATTTCTACATGAAAAAAAAGAGTGCTCATGCACATCATTTCATCCAATCGGGATGTATGTAAGCGGACAAGCTGGCACTGGAAAAAGTTTCCTAATTAAAGTCATCAGAAGCTACCTAAAGCAAAAAACGGATTCTACTTTGTCTTGTGTGGTTACTGCTCCAACTGGGTTAGCAGCATATAACATAAAAGGAATCACCTTACATCGTTTGCTAATGTTACCAGTGGAGCATGAGAACAAATTACAATTCAACAAGCTAACTGGAGAAGCATCCTTGGAAGTTTCAAGAGTATTGAAGAAGATGCAAGTTCTCATTATTGATGAGGTGAGCATGGTATCAAACTTAATGCTTGCCTTTGTGCATTTAAGAATGCAGCAAATTTTGAAGACAGACTATGACGTGTTATTTGGTGGAAAACACGTCATAGTTTTTGGGGATCTTTTGCAACTTACTCCAGTTAAAGGACAACCAGTGTTTAATACTGTGACACATGAAGACACGAAGAAGTCATTGGGAAGCATTGGAAATACAAATATTTGGTCCTTCTTTGAGTACAAGGAACTTACAACTAATATGAGGCAAGCAAACGATGAAGAATATGGAAGTATTCTGAAAGATATCAGAATTGGACTACTCACAGAAGTTGGGAAAAAAGCATTACAGAGTCGGCTGCTACATAATTTATTTCCAAAGGAAGAAATAGTTGCAGAGAAAATATACAAGAATATTGCAGAAAACAAAAGTGTCATCTGCTTAATGCCAACTCTACGTGAATGCTCAATATTTAATGAGGAGCTTTTGAAATTGGAAAAGGAAGAGATCAGGAAATTGGAAGCAGTGGACAAAATTGAGGATGGAAGAATTACTGTCACAGTAACAGGCAAACTGAAAAATAAATTGGACTCACTAGAGAAGAACATCTCCAAAACAGCAGGATTAGAAAAAAATCTATATGTTTGCATGAACTGTAGAGTATTTTTAAGGAGAAATTTGGATGTTGAGAAAGGCTTAGTGAATGGAGCGATGGGAAGAGTTGTGGGTTTTATTAATTATCAGAAAAAAGAAGGAATTGAATGTTTACAGATAAAATTTGATCAGATAGATGAAGTTAAAGATATTTGTCGTTGTACAGTTCGTTTTATGCTTGTGAAAGACTTATATGTACGTAGGAAGCAGTTTCCGTTTTCTCTAGCATATGCTGTAACTATCCACAAGTCTCAAGGATTGACTGTAGATTGTGCATTTGTGAACATTGGTTCAACTGTGTTCAAAGAAGGTATGGCATATGTAGCTTTGTCACGAGTCAAAACATTATCAGGTTTATTCATGATAGACTTTGATGACTCAAAAGTTAGTGCTGATACAAACTGTGTAAAGGAGTATAATAGATTAAGAAGAAGCTATGCTCCTCATTTAGGTCAGTATCCTGTGTTGGAGAAACGTGTAGTTTCTCGTAAAAGGAGAAATGAGAATATCTGTAATGAAGATATAGAGAAGAGGAAAAAAAAGAGGAGTGATGTAATTGCAAGCAAAAAGAAAAAGGACAATGAAGAACAGGTTGTAGGATGTCATTTTGAAAATAGCTCTGGTGTCAACTGCTACGCTAATGTAGTGCTGAATGTTGCATTTTATCTGGAAAGTTTGCAAGAGCAGATAATAGTAAATCAGGGAAAAAGATTCTGTTCAGAGCTGAGTCTCCTTTTTCAAAAGCTGAGTAAAGATAAAACTCAAATAGAAAGTGCTACTGATATTAGAAAACTTTTAGATGTATGTTCAGGACGAACACAGTTTTCTCAAAATGAACAGCAAGATGCACACGAATTTTTGATGTATTTTCTTCAGGTAGTGGAAGAAGAAGGAGTTCCCATTGACATTTTTTTTGGTCTCTCTTATAAATGGGAACATAGTTGTGATAATTGTTATAATATATGTGGCTCTATTGTTGATAATGAAAGGTTTATTTATTTGACATTGCCAGAGAGTAAAACAGTCACTTTTGCAAAATTAGTTAAAGATGCTAATCATAGCATGAAATGTGGTGAGTGTAATTCTGACATGTTTTCAACATTAATTTTAAGGGAATACGGACAGTATGTAATTTTAATGATGCAACGATGTAGAGCTGATGGTTCAAAATTGGATACTTTAATAAAGAAGTTTACAGGACAGCAATTATCAATTTCAGGAAAAACTTTTGTAACTGTTGCAATAATTTTCCATGATGGACCTACTGTTACTTCTGGACATTACACAGTTTATCTAAAATGTGAAAAAGGCTGGACACTGTGTAATGATTCCCAATTGATTTTCAAACAACGTTTGCCTTTTGATTTAGCAAATTCCTATCTAATCTTCCTGAAACCTAAATTTTAGAGAGACTTGGCAAGATCTGGACAAAATAATTTTACCATTTTACTGGATTACCATTGCAATTTTGTAGAAAAAATATTTTTAAAATTATCATTTGGCCTAAAGGAAAGATAACCAATTGTAATGTGGACTTTTTTAATTTTTAATGCAATTTTGAAAAACCAATAATTTAGAGATAATCGGTAACTTCTGCACATTTTAAATTTTGGAATGCTATTGGACTGCCATTGGAAATTTTTTCAAAAATGATTTAAAAAATTACTATTTGGCCATGTGGAAAAGTAAGCAATTCTATTGTGGACTAAATAAATTATTCAAAAAATTTTCGTGAACCAAAATGTTACAGAGAATCGGTGAGATCTGGACAGATTAAACTTTAGAATTTTAATGGATTTCCCTTGGAAATTTATTCCAAAAAAAAAAAAAAAATACTATTTGGCCTAAAGGAAATGAAATCAGATGTACTTTGGAGTTATTTGAGATATAATATTGTGATTATACTTCTGAAACAAACATATCAGACGGTATTTTAAAGAAATAAGTATTGTTTTTAGATGATATTTTTTTAGAATAATATGCATTTCTGTAATGATAAGTTTAAGTGAGAAGAGATTCTGGGCTTTTTTAATACAATCTTTGAGATTGTTATTTTTTTTTGCCCGCTGTAAAATGATGAATGCAATTGCTTTCACAGTTTATAGTGAAATGCAATATATTCTGAAAACAGCAAAAATAAGGCAAAAATATTTTTTGGAAAAAAATGTAAATATGTATACTGTATTATAAAATGTTTTAAAAATATTAATACTTTTTTCTTTTTTTCCAGATAGATATAGAAAATTTTCGAAAACTACAAACATTTTTAAAACTATTTTTAAAAAAAACAAATGAATAAATATTTTTTCAGTGAGTATGGTAAGTCAATAATAATAATGGTAGTCTCTCAAGGACCTTGTAATGTGATAATTGATTTTTAGTGTTTTTTTAAAAAAATAAAAAAAAGGTACGCGCACCGTACGCGTACGGTAAAAAAAAAAAAAAAAAGGTTTTAAAAAACATATGTAAAAAAAAAGATGAAAGATAAGGTTGGCTCTTAAAAGAACCGTTGTGTTCATGCAGGGACAGAGGAAAGGAAGCATGGGAAAATTATTCAAAGCGACAAATGTGTTGATCTATTTTGTTGTTCACTAGGGAAACACTGGCCTCCCTATAGCAAATTAGATCTTGACAAAATGTGCATCGAATATCAACCTTCCGAAATCGAGGGTTAATTTCCAGAGGGCCAGCAAAAGGAGATTCTCCCCCCACAGATGAAGGGCTCACCTGACCTGCAGAAGAAGGAGTCAGCCCTGCAGATGATGGTTCAGGCTGAGCTGCTGTGGATGTACTGGCTTGTCTTTCTGAAGAGTTACCTCCAAAAAGATGACCATGTGTCCTTCTGTGTACATCCTGGAGGTGTCTCTTCATGGTGTGATTCCCAAAGGAATACTTCCTGTTAGGATTACCTCTAGAAAGTACACGCTTACACAGCTTACAAGTCACTAAGGGTGCATTTACCTTTTGCTGGCCTTCAGGAAAAGTAAAATAATCCCATACATAAGAGGGCTTTTGTTTCCTCGATCTCTGCCTCAAGACAGTGCTGCTAGTGCTAGCCTCACTCTCAGAAGAGCTCTGCTGTTCTGCCATCGTATCCCAAAGACAAACCAGCTCCTTCTCCCAAGGGATCACAAGCAGAAATGAGGGGAATGGGTGTGGTGTAGGAGAGTTCTAGAACTGAAAGTAGTTTCAACCAATCAAAAGTTGTGTTTCATGATCACATGACCTACCGTACGCTTACGGTACGCTTACGGTACGCTTACGGCAAAAAGTACGCATGCGCGTAAAAAAGACACGCGCTTGCGCGCATGCGCATAACAGTCACTCCCGGCACTTCCGCGTAACGTGCGCGTGTGGCGTAAGCGCGCACGCGTCCCACGCGCAGTACGCGCGGCTACGCAAATTGCGTAACTATACGCAAGCAGCGTAGATAGATTACGGACGTTGCGTAAACCGTACGCTTACCGTGAGCTTACGGTACGCGTACTAAAAAAAAAAAAAAAAATCTGGAAATACATTTTACATGTTTATTTTAAAAAATATATTAAAAAAAAAATATTTAAGGATTTTAAAAATTTAAGCATAGTCTTTATAAAAGGAAAGAAAATTAAATTAAAAATATGTTTGAAAAAAATGAAGAATAAAAAAAAAAATTAGCATTTAAAAAACCTTGCAAATTCACTGAAAAAACCATGAGTTTCACACACGTTATAGTTAGGAATTAGCATTTAAAAAACCTTGCAAATTCACTGAAAAAACCATGGGTTTCACACACGTTATAGTTAGGAATTAGCATTTAAAAAACCTTAGAAATTCACTGAAAAAACCATAGGTTTCACACACGTTATAGTTAGGAATTAGCATTTAAAAAACCATAGAAATTCACTGAAAAAACCATAGGTTTCACACATGTTATAGTTAGCTGGACATTTTACTCGTAAAAAACCAATGAAATTGCCCCGTTATAGTTAGTTCAGCTAACTATAACTCGCGCGCCCGCAATGCACTGCTGATGACGTCACATATTACATCACTCATGACATGGTCAGTGACATCACTCATGACATCACTGATGACATCTCAAATGACATCACTGATGACATCACTGATGACATCATCCTTGTGATAGAGTGGCAGACCTCCTCTCACCTTAATATAAGCTTTGATACACACATTCAAAAATAGAGACTAAAATTTTCAAAACAATGGACATACCAATACCAGTTACAACAACCTCTTCAGTAATTCTAAGATCCACATACACATCCACTCATTCACCAACAGTCCTATACAGTCACTCATACATGTATTCACTCATCATATGTACTCATACACCTATACATCCTGTTACATAATGCCACTCATCCATAGAGTTACTCACACACATAGTCACTCATGCTAATAAAGAATCAAACATACATTCACCTGCATATACAGTTATACACACACCACCACACTTACTTCTACGGAAACTTACACATACTTAGTCTTTTAAACAATCACTTATAGAAACACATACTTATTCATACAGGAACTCTTTCAATCTCTCCCTCTCACATATACTCACATATATACACCAATAGTCACATATACTAGTTTAAAACATATGTAGTTACTCCTGAAGACACTATTGAGACAGTCATTCACTCACTAACACACCCATACACACACTCATCCACCCATACAGTCCTGCACACATGCTGTCTTCAACACATACAAACAGTGAGTCACTCATTCATGCACCTATGCACTACGTAATACCCCCCACCGAACCATACAGACACTCAGACTGATACTCAAAAAAACAACTAATAACCTATATAGACACCCATGTAGCTACTCACCAACCCATGCAGCCACTTATACACAAAGTGAGAGATACACTTAATCAGTCAGTTACACAATCAATTTTTCAAAAACAAATCATCCATTTAGACACTTATATACCCATTTATTCTTCCATCGACCTTGAGATATACATATATAAAACATATGTAATTTTCAGAAAAACACACATTCACTGGATGATGTCATCAGTGATGTCATTTGAGATGTCATCAGTGATGTCATGAGTGATGTCACTGACCATGTCATGAGTGATGTAATATGTGACGTCATCAGCAGTGCATTGCGGGCGCGCGAGTTATAGTTAGCTGAACTAACTATAACGGGGCAATTTCATTGGTTTTTTACGAGTAAAATGTCCAGCTAACTATAACATGTGTGAAACCTATGGTTTTTTCACTGAATATATATATATATATTACCTACTGGCGGTCGCCAGTAGGTAGTTATAGTTAGGACCCCTTTTCCATAGGAAATCCGCAACATTCTATTTTGAATAACTTTGGCGCCGGTCGACGAATCCTCGCGAATTTCTCAAAATAGGTGGGGCGCTACGCTCCGCTCCTACCCTGAAATTCTCGGGGGGATTCGTGAAGCGGGGGCTGAGATAAAAGGGGGTCCCAAAACGCGTTTTTCCCATGCATTTTTCCATAGGACCTTTAGACAGGGCTACAGCCCGAACGGCTGAACAGAATTACTAGAAATTTGGCAGACAGGTAGTCCCTAGGTCAAGGAAGTGCCTTTTGTAGGTTTGGTGTAAATCTGTTCAGTAGATCCTGAGAAAATAGCATTTAAATCAATATATATATCTGAGCCAGCTTACGGTACGCTTACCGTAAGCTTACCGTACGCGTACGGTGGCGTGCGCGAGCGAGATTCTGATTGGCTGTTAGATCTTAGTAAACATTCGAATCGGCCGAAACCAGGAAGCGGCGGCCGCCATTTTGTGTGTTTCACTCAGAAAAAAAAGAGTGAAAACAAGAAAAGGGGGCAAGGAGGAGAGTTACAGACCCCCTTACATTTGTGAGGGGGTCAAAGAAGGACAGAAAAGTACAAAGAAAACATTTATTGATTTTTTAAAAAATCACGGGGTACGCGTACGGTAAGCTTACGGTAAGCGTACGGAAGAAAAAAAAAATTAAAAAAGAAATGAAATGCAGATTTAAGAGTTTAGATATTAGGGGGCTCTAAAAAGAGCCGTTGTGTTTATGAAGTGATTTTTTAAGTGGTACCTACAAGTAAGTACCGATGCAGAGTCTAAGGTTCAAGAGGAAGACTCTGTTCCCTTCATCATTGAAGTGCACACCATCTCCTCTATAAATGTCTTGCATGTCATAACGCAAGTTGTTGTGGTAAATGGCACCCATACCATAGTCACGGAGGAAAGCAGAAACAGATTTGTTGACGTGCTTTCTTGCTTTGTCAATTTGCGGAAAGAAATGATTGGACCAGTTCCATTTTTGCCTTTGGCATATGTTGGAAAACACAAAGGCAGTTTTAGGGAAAAGTGAAAACAGTTGTGCAAATGTGTCCTTCATAAGCATTTCCAGACCTACCCCAGTCAAAGTGCCTAGGTCATTGCCACCACAGTGCACTATTATGAGGTCAGGGTGTTGGATTTGCATGAAGGATTTCACCAATGGCATCAATTGGTGCCACTTTAACCCTCTCTGACCAATCCATTTAATGTCTACATTTGGCAAAGCAAGGTCTCTCACCATACCTGTTTTCTCTGCAAACTTTTCACTCCAGAAGACATAGCTGTGCCCTACAATCCACACTGTGAACATCTTCAAAGGAGAACTGGATGCACTCAGGAGGTGTCTTTCAGTAGAATGGCAATATGAAAAGAAAGACAGTTAGGAAATGGAGGCATACATATTTTTTTCAAAACAAAAAGAACTGATTGGCTGTTTCATACCATTCTAGAATAAAAACTAGGCTGTATGTGTAAATTAATAGAAGCATGTTTTGTATTGGTACAAAAAAATGTGTTACCAAAGAACAGTACTATGGATTTGCTGTTAGGTTTGAAAAGTCAAGCACTCTTGCTCTGTGGAATTGAAACATTGTGTGGCGAACTTCTGACCTAACTCCACACAGCAGTGTTCCATGAGCTGTTGCTATGGTAGCAGGCAGAAGTCAAGTTGGGGGAAGGGTACTAGGCAGAAGTCAAGTTGGGGGCAGGGTACTTTTGGAAAAGGGTTGGTTTTCAACCAATAGAAATGTGTGATTACATTTGAAAAAAAGGGGGAAGCACTGAGATTTGAAACTTACATGTATATGTGTGGAAAAATAGAGGGAAACTTTGCCATTTTCTGGTTCTGCTGAGAGGAGAGAGGTGTAGAGAACAGAGATCCTGGCTCTGATAATCTGCTGTTTGAGTGCCACATTTCTTTCACAACTAACTAATTTTAAAGGTGAGTTATGAGTTTGAGAGGGGATGTATATGGTAAATTAAGAAATGAATAATAGAATTGGAATTCCTTTTGTAGAAGTTGTGTTTATTATTTTCTGTTTTGGGAGAAATTTAAATGTGAGGAACATGTAAAATAATATGGACTATTTTTTCATGATAAATTAAGGTGTACTGGTAAAAATAAGGAATACTTTAGGGTTTGAGGTTGCAGTCAGTAATGCAAATACATTCAGCATCACTAAGGCTGGTTGCCCTTGCTGGAGTGTAGGCAGTCACCGAGGATACACATGGTGGTGGTCTGAAAAAGCAGTTTGGACATGGGCTTTTTCAAAAAATCTAAAAAGTGGATTCATAATGTGTCAGTCTGTAAAAGTGATTTTCACTTGCCCAAAAAAAAGAGCAGTAAGTGTGCATTTAAATTGGCAAAGAAATTTCGTTTTGTGACTAATGTGAAAACATGACTCTGTGTGCAAATAGGAATTACAGGCAGAGATTTATTGTATTTTAAAATGTTTAAAAAATATTAATACTTTTTTCTTTTTTTTCAGATTGATATAGAAAATTTTCGAAAACTAGAACCATTTTTAAAGCAATTTTTTTTTAAAAAAACAAATGAATAAATATTTTTTTGAGTGGGTATGGTAAGTCAATAATAATAATTGTAGTGTTTCAAAGTCCTTGTAATGTGATTATTGATTTTTAGTGTTTATTTAAAAAAAAAAAAAAATTACGCGCTCCGTACGCGTACGGTAAAAAAAAAAAAAAAAGTTTTTAAAAACATCTATAAAAAAAAGATGAAAGATAAGGTTGGCTCTTAAAAGAGCCGTTGTGTTCATGCAGGGAGAGAGGAAAGAAAGAATGGGAAAATTAGTCTCTGTGACAAGTGTGCTGATCTATTTTGAGGTTCACTAGGGAAACACTGGTCTCCCTATGACAAATTAGATCATGACAAGAGGCACATCGAATATCAACCCTCCGAAATCGAGGGTTAATTTCCAGAGGGCCAGCAAAAGGAGATGCTCCCCCCACAGATGAAGGGCTCACCTGACCTGCAGAAGAAGGAGTCAGCCCTGCAGATGATGGTCCAGGCTGAGCTGCTGTGGATGTGCTTGGTTGACTTTCTGAAGGGTTACCTCCAAAAAGTCGAGCATGTGTCCTTCTGTGTACATCCCTGAGGTGCCTCATCATGGTATGATTCCCAAAGGAATACTTCCTGTCAGGATTACCTCTTGAAAGTACACGCTTACACAGCTTGCAAGTCACTAAGGGTGCATTTACCTTTAGCTGGCCTTCAGGAAAAGTAAAATAATCCCATACATAAGAGGTCTTTTGTTTCCTTGCTCTCTGCCTCAAGGTAGTGCTGCTAGTGCTAGCCTCACTCTCAGAAGAGCTCTGCTGTTCTGCCATCGTATCACAAAGACAACCCAGCTCCTTCTCCTAAGGGATCACAAGCAGAAATGAGGGGAATGGGTGTGGTGTAGGAGAGTTCTAGAACTGAAAGTAGTGTCAACCAATCAAAAGTTGTGTTTCATGATCACATGACCTACCGTACGCTTACGGTACGCTTACGGTACGCTTACGGCAAAAGTGCGCATGCGCGTAAAAAAGACACGCGCTTGCGCGCATGCGCATAACAGTCACTACCCGACACTTCCGCGTAACGTGCGCGTGTAGCGTACACGCGTACGCGTCCCACGCGGAGTACGCGCGGCTACGCAAATTGCGTAACTATACGCAAACAGCGTAGATAAATTACGGGCGTTGCGTAAACCGTACGCTTACCGTAAGCTTACGGTACGCGTACTAAAAAAAAAGGAAAAAATGTACTGGAAAAAATTATAACATGTTTATTTTATGAAATATATTTAAAAAAACATATTAAAGAATTTTAAAAATTTAATCATAGTCTTTATAAAAGGTTAGAACATTAAATTAAAAATATGTTTAAAAAAATAGAAGAAAAAAAAAAAATTAGCATTTAAAAAACCTTGCAAATTCACTGAAAAAACCATGGGTTTCACACACGTTATAGTTAGGAATTAGCATTTAAAAAACCTTGCTAATTCAATGAAAAAACCATAGGTTTCACACACGTTATAGTTAGGAATTAGCATTTAAAAAACCTTGCTAATTCAATGAAAAAACCATAGGTTTCACACACGTTATAGTTAGGAATTAGCATTTAAAAAACCTTAGAAATTCAATGAAAAAACCAAAGGTTTCACACACGTTATAGTTAGCTGGACATTTTACTCATAAAAAACCATTGAAATTCCCCCGTTATAGTTAGTTAAGCTAACTATAACTCGCGCGCCCGCAATGCACTGCTGATGACGTCACATATTACATCACTCATGACATGGTCAGTGACATCACTCATGACATCACTGATGACATCTCAAATGACATCACTGATGACATCACTGATGACATCATCCTTGTGATAGAGTGGCAGACCTCCTCTCACCCTAATATAACCTTTGATACACACATTCATAAATAGAGACTAAACTTTTCAAAACAATGGACATACCAATACCAGTTACAACAACCTCTTCAGTAATTCTAAGATCCACATACACATCCACTCATTCACCAACAGTCCTATACAGTCACTCATACATGTACTCACTCATCATATGTACTCATACACCTATACATCCTGTTACACAATGCCACTCATCCGTAGAGTTACTCACACACATAGTCACTCATGCTAATCAAACATCCATTTACTTGCATATACAGTAATACACACACCACCACACTTACTTCTACGGAAACTTGCACATACTTAGTCTTTTAAACAATCACTTATAGAAACACATACTTATTCACACAGGAACTCTTTCAATCTCTCATTCTCACATATACTCACTTATATACACCAATAGTCACATATACTAGTTTAAAACATATGTAGTTACTCATAAAGACACTATTGAGACAGTCATTCACTCACTAACACACCCATGCACACACTCATCCACCCATACAGTCCTGCACACATGCTGTCTTCAACACATACAAACAGTGAGTCACTCCTTCATGCACCAATACACTATGTAATACCCCCCACCGAACCATACAGACACTCAGACACTCATACTGATACTCAAAAAACCAACTAATAAACTATATAGACACTCATGTAGCTACTCACCAACCCATGCAGCCACTTATACACAAATTGAGAGACTGATACAGATATTTACATATTTAAACATTACTCACTAAGCCATGTATTCACTAAGATACACTTAATCAGTCAGTTATACAATCAATTTTTCAAAAACAAATCATCCATTTAGACACTTATATACCCATTTATTCTTCCATCGACCTTGGGATATACATATAGAACCTGAGCAGTCTATTACCTGTGTCACTACATTTACCCCTGATTCCACTAGGATTAGGAACATCAAAAGAACATTTTTTGGGATCCTCAATACTGGGGACCTGGATTTAGAACCACCTAGGTTTGCATTTAAACGCACCAGCAATCTCAAGGATTTACTGATTCATACTAGACCTAAGAAACAACCAACCAGATCCCAAAGAATGTTGTGGGATCTACCTCCTGTCAAGGGCCACTATCCTTGTGGTTCATGCTCTATGTGTCCTCAAACGAGAGTTAGCAAAGGATTGGTATTCCTTAATGGGACTACCTGGACTATCTGTAAACACACGAATTGCAATTCATCTAATTGCATTTACATGATGACCTGTCCGTGTGGTCTACCATACATAGGTATGACAACGCGACCAGTAAAGACTCGCATGCTTGAACATAAAAGCAACTTCAGATGCGCTAAAACGAACACCAAGATGACGACACACTATCACTTGGAACGACATGCTCCGACTTCTTTTCAATGGGTTGTTTTGGAATCCCATCCTAACATGTCAAAGCAAGCACTTTTCAGACTTGAACAGCGTTGGGTCCTATGATTGACTTCGGACACCAATGGCCTCAACGAAGATATTCCTTGGAGTCTGCTTACTTAATATCCATGCTTACTTAAACCCATCCTTAGCAGCTTACCTTGAGTAGCCTCCTCCCCTAGTCTCCAGGTCCGGATACTAGATTGTTTCCCACTGAGACCCCACATACAGATCAGCATCCTTTTTGGACGTACTTGTGTGACTGTCCATTCCTGAACTCATTCTAGTTAATCAACTAGTTTTTACCTTGATATGCATATTATCGATCTCTTCCCCTTTTGGGCTCTTTTATCTGCGGAGGGCCTTACAATGTAAACTTAAGTCGCAACTTTCCTTTCCCCCGCCCCCCACCTTTCTTTGGGGTACACCTTACTCCTTCTTTCTTCCCCGCTTTCATAATGGTGGCCTGGCCCCCCCCTTCGGTGATAGGCCTTCTCCGCTTTTCCCCTTTTTCCAATGGAATATGTGAGTGGGAATCTCTCGCGGTTGTAACTATGGCAACAATGACCGCGCACTCACAACACATGCGCTCCCTTACAGTGAGGTTAGCGGTATAGCCTTTCACCTGCGTAGACCGCTGGGCCTCACCGGAAGTCCCGCCCTATTCCACCCTGCTGCCCGCCGGCGTGCGGTCTTGATTTACTTGGACGAGAGCCGTCCGTCCTGGGAAACCATACTTCGGTGGATGGTGAGGCGTTAGGTTTACGGAGCGTTCCACAATACAGAATCGTGAGTAATTGCATCATTAGTCCCAATCACCCTTGTATATGAGTGTTGAAGTTTCTTAGGTTCCGTATCTTTGTTGTTCCCACGATCACGCCACCGGTCGGGGATCTGTATGAGGGTGTGTATGTACAGGCTGCCGTTTCGTTCCCATGAATTGTTCAGGAACTGGGTTTGACACGTCTAATGCCCTACCTTCCGTGTCCCGACCTTCATGCGCGTTGGTGACCCCTTGTAATAGGATCAAGGACATGAGCAGGCGGTCTCACTATGGGGGTGCTCTTCACTCTCGATGTGATATAGGTTCTCCAGCATCTGTGGGAAACAGGCGGTATAGCACAGGAGAGTGCACTTAACCTTTGGTTGGCCTTGCATTTACTTATTATTCTTTGTCGTTCCAATTTTGCACAACCATAGCTGAAAATAGTCCACCGCTGGCATCGAGGGCTTCATTATGCCTAGTGGTTCAGTGCTATGCAGATTTACCATGTTTCTACCATGTTTTCTTCATGTACTTATTCATGTGTTTTTATCTGCATTTTACATTTTAGCACACTATAATATTAGTGCTCTCCCACCCTGGTCTCAATTTCACCACAGCCTATGAGGGTGAGTTACCTTGCACTGCTCCTTATCATTGAGCTCACCCTGCATCGGGTCTTTCCAGTGTATTTTTTACTGCTGCTTGCTTGAAGTATGTCCTTTACACATTTGCTCACAGTTGATGCATGTCACGGTTTACGTTTGACATTATCAATTTGAATCCACTGTTTAGAGCAACCCTGATATCTCGTGTTATCGTTATTGTATTGTTACCTCTAATTGCAATACTTTTAATCCTTTTCTCTTTTTTCGCAGGTTGTGTTATTTAACTTTTGGTACCACACATTTTTAGGGTGCTGTACGCGTGGTCACCATTGATACCTCCTCGAGGTTGTGACCACCACCAAAAAAGTGTAGGTAGCCTTATTTTTGGTCCTGAAGAATTGCCAATTAATAAATTACCAGGCAAGAAACATGTTGACCCTTTTAGCACATTAACTCATACACCTAAAGGTGAGAATGTGCGTTTCACTTTGGTTTTAATCAGGATGGTGACCATGCTTTATTAAAATAGTTTGGAGTGGATCACCTATCCCTGTTTTAGTTCACTCATTTCACATCTCACATGCACCTACACTAGTTAGTAGAAGGAACCTCATACACACCTCACCCATCGGCATTGGAAAAAAAGATCTCCGTCAGGAAGGCCCCATTTGGGTGCCTGATCGGGCATTGCACCGCCGTCCCGATAAGGAGCAAGACCCGGTGATGAAGCAAGACACCCGCTTGTTGGGTGTGTGAGGGTCTCCTTTCCACAAGGAGTGATCTTCTCTCCTGCGTACTTCAACACCTTCACCTTGGCACCTCTTTTTTATCCTACCACACCCTGCGACACCCCTAAGAACTGCATACCTCTTCTGTTTTCATATACATATATAAAACATATGTAATTTTCAAAAAAACACACATTCACTGGATGATGTCATCAGTGATGTCATCAGTGATGTCATGAGGGATGTCACTGACCATGTCATGAGTGATGTAATATGTGATGTCATCAGCAGTGCATTGCGAGCGCGCGAGTTATAGTTAGCTGAACTAACTATAACGGGGGAATTTCAATGGTTTTGTACGAGTGAAAAGTCCAGCTAACTATAACGCCCCTGAAACCTATGTTTTTTTCAGTGAATTTCTAAGGTTTTTTAAATGCTAATTCCTAACTATAACGTGCCTGAAACCTATGGTTTTTTCAATGAATATATAGATATATCAATCAATCAATCAATCAATCAGTGACACTTGTAAAGCGCGCTACATACCCGTAGGGTCTCAAGGCGCTTGGGGGGGGGGGGGTGCCGCTACTGCTCGAACAGCCAGGTCTTCAGCTTCTTCCTGAAGGAGAGGTGGTCTTGGGTCAGGCGCAGGACGGACGGGAGGGAGTTCCAGGTCTTGGCGGCCAGGTAGGAGAAGGACCTTCCTCCTGTAGTCGCTCTTCGGATGCGGGGGACGGCGGCGAGGGCGTGGTTGGCTGATCGGAGGTGGCGTTTGGGAGCGTAGAAGTTGACTCGGCTGTTGAGGTAGCTCGGGCCTTGGTCGTGTAGGGCTTTGTGTGCGTGGGTGAGGAGGCGGAAGGTGATTCTCTTGTTGATGGGGAGCCAATATATAGATATTTTTTTATGTATTCACCCCAAAAACAAAACCCACCCTGATCCCTAAAATTACCCCTGCACCCCAAAACCTAAACGCACCCTGAACCCCAACAAAACACCAAAACCTTAAACGCACCCTTAACCCTAAAAATTCCCCCTACACCCCAAAACCCTAACCCACCCTGACCCCTAAAATTACCACTGCTCCCCAAAACCTAAACGCACCCTAAACCCCAAAAATACCCCTGCACCCCAAAACCTTAAACGCACCCTTAAACCTAAAAATTCCCCCTACACCCCAAAACACTAACCCACCTGACCCCTAAAATTATCCCTGCACCCCAAAACCTAAACGCACCCTGAACCCCAAAAATACCCCTGCACCCCAAAACCTTAAACGCACAATGAACCCAAAATATTCCCCCTACACCCCAAAACCCAAACCCACCCTGACCCCTAAAATTACCCCAGCACCCCAAAACCTTACACACCCATAACCCCAAAACTACCACTGCACCCCAAAACCTAAACGCACCCTGAACCCCAAAAATACCCCTGCTCCCCAAAACCTTAAATGCACCCTGAACTCTAAAAATTCCCCTACATCCCAAAACCCTAACCCACCCTGACCCCTAAAATTCCCCCTGCTCCCCAAAACCTAAACGCACCCTGAACCCCAAAAATACCCCTGCACCCCAAAACTTTAAATGCAACCTGAACCCTAAAAATTCCCCCTATACCCCAAACCCTAACCCACCCTGACCCCTAAAACTACCCCAGTACCCCAAACCTAAATGCACCCTGAACCCCCAAAATGCCCCTGCACCCCAAAACCTTAAACGCACCCTGAACCCTACAAATTCCCCTTACATCCCCAAAACCCTAACCCACCCTGACCCCTAAAATTCACCCTGCACCCCAAAACCTAAACGCGCCCTGAATCCTAAAAATACCCCCTACACCCCAACACCCTAACCCTCCCTGATCCCTAAAATTACCCCTGCACCCCAAAACCTAAACGCTCCCTGATCCCCAAAAATACCCCCTAAACCCCAAAACCCTAACCCACCCTGACCCCTAAAGTTACCCAAGCACCCCAAAATCTAAACGCATTCTGAACCCTAAAATTACCCCTACACCCCAAAACCGTAACCCACCCTGACCCCAAAAATACCCCAGCACCCCAAAACCTTAAACGCACCCTGAACCCTAAAGATATCCCCTACACCCCAAAACCCTAACCCACCCTTACCCCTGAAAATACCCCAGTACCCCAAAACCTAAACTCACCCTGAACCCTAAAATTACCCCAGCACCCCAAAAACTAAACCCAGGCTAAACCGTAAAAATACCCCAGCACCCCAAAACCCAAACATACACATAACTCTAAAATTACCCCTGAACCCCCATAACATATACCCCTACACACCAACCCTATACTTACCTTCTACTTACATTTAAAAAACATATGCTTTTACCATTCATGCATTTACAATGAATTTCGTTGTAAAAGCATGCGTGGTAAAAGCATATAAAATGTTATGGCATGAGTTGTAATGGCATAGCGGAGTAATGGTATTTGCGTTGTCATGGTATGCGAGGTGATGGTGTACAGGATAAAAGATTTGTGCTAATGGTTGTTTACCTTTTGGGTGGCACCCTGTATCCCATTGGTCAGGGGTGCTCCCCGCTTGTCTCCCAAAACACTGGATAAATATGGGAAAGCCGCATACCAACTAAGATCCCATGCCTAAAACTGCAAGATGAAGGGCTGCCCTGCTGCGACCCTGGCCTGCACCAAGAGGATTGTACTCTGAATGACTGCACTCGCTGCATACTAAAGAACTACAGCCCTATGGACTTTGCTTTGCTTCAAAAAGAGAGGGAGTGGACACCATGAAAGCAACAGGTTAAAAGAGCTCCACCTGCATCATCTCCAGCAAGAAGAACCCAGCTAACCACCTTCAGATGAACTTTAAAGGATTTGGCCAGGTGCATTATGGGAAATGTAGTCCTGTCTTCGAAGGAACAGCTTGGAGACTTTGGAACCTTGAATTTGATTTTTTTGTTTTACACTTTGAGCCCTCAAGAGAAATTTCAGGAGGAAGTTTCAGGAGTTTGGAGAAGACTGGAGTAAATTTTTAAAAAAGCTCCATAAGGTGATTTACCCGATGCCCAGAGTCAAGTCGAGTATGTTGAACCACGACCCTGCCTGGATTTCAGGTTCATCCCACTGAAAGTTCCGTAGCTCAAGACTTCCAGGAGTTGACCAAGGGGCTCCCGCTGAACCAAGCAGGCAAAGCCGCTGAAAATAATGCTTGTTGGAGAGGCCCACTTGACGTCAAGAGAACATACTCCGGAAAAGTTTCTAAGTTGAAGGTAACATTTTTACCATGGCCACACGCCCGCCTATTGTATCCAACCAGGGCTCCATCGCAGTCAGCCTCAAACTTTGACTTTGTTCCGGTCAAGTACAAACAGATGTCCCAAATTGGCGCTATTGTTTTTTAAGTACTAGAAAGTATCAATATCACCAGTTCCCTATATTGGACTTTTGCCTTTTTGATATCATTTTAAAGATACAAATATTTTCTATATCTATAAAGTGGTGCTGGACTTTTATTGTATTGTGTTTTAATTATTTCATGTATTGGTGTCTGCAAATGCTTTACACACCTATCTCCCTAAGTTAAGCCTGCATGCTTGTTGCCAGCTACCAACAGTTGAGCAAGGGAATAATTTAGTGAGACCTTCTCAGAGTCGTATATTGTGTTGGTGGCCTTATAGATAGTGGTAGGTGCATACTTACCCTACTAATAATCCACCTTCCAATACCTAATTAGATCTAGTAAGGCATTGCAGAGATTTCTGTAGAAAGTCTCCAAGATCAGTGGTATTGTATAGCTTGCTGGTTGCCCATATACTTGAAAAATGCTATACTGGCCACTTAGCTGCTGATTATGTCAATATTGTCCCCCTTGACTTTTTCTATCCCCCTTACAATGGGAAAGGCTGCGGGGTCATGGTCCTCAACTTTATAACCAGGGGTACCCCGAAGGGGAGAGATATAATATATCAACATTTAATCACTTTGACATTTTAAGTGGACTAGATCCCAACGACTGACAGCAAACTCATTCTTCCCAAAATACCTTAACTATTACGACAGAGCCTAGGCGTGATCCTATGGACAATAATAAGGAAGAACTGGGGGCAGTTTGTTGTTCATTAGAGTCTGAGGGCAATGTAGGAAGGTCGGGGGCATTGGATGTGGGACTTGCGTAGAGAAATGAGAGTGGCCTCATATCTTCTTTGGCAGATTCAACTCTGGCACGGCCTGTGTGCCCCCCCCCCAGGATCCCTACCTTGCAGCATTTGTTCTTGGAACATTGCTGGCGTTAAATCTAAAATCGGTAACCCACTCTGGCAAGACTTCATTAAATTGCAAGATTTTATTTGCTTGCAAGAAACATGGAGTAAGGACCCGGTACATCTAAATGGGTTCAAAACATTTCATACTCCAGCTGTGGGTACCCTCCATGGTAGGGCCAAGGGGGGTTTGACGACTTATATATCTAATAAATTACATATTACAAAGATTATGGAGCCAGTCAGAGACTGCTACTTTCAGGCTTTGATAATAGTCTTGGACTTATCCACTCCGATTGCTTTACTCAACTTATATAATAATATCCCCCCCAGGGAAGTTATTACTGTTTGTAAGAAGCTGGCTAAGGTAATCTCCTCACAGGAAAACATTTTTGGACCTAATATGCTTATACCCCTTCTGGGAGATTTTAATTGCACTTTATGCAATATGATGGCAGATAATAGATGTGGTATAGGTGAGATGATGATGGCCTGAGTTTGTCTCATTTTAATCATTCTACTTTGGGAGATCATTTGAATGAACTCATTGTTCAATTTGATTTGGGTTTTATAAACGAGGTTTGCCCAATACCACTTCCTCTTCCCCCAACTTTTAACGGGCGAGGTTGTACTTCTACGATTGATTTCGCACTTATTACAAATAGGCATGCCCGTGCTATTGTCACCTTTGAGGTACCTGACATCGCACTAAGCGATCATTTTCCACTCTGCTTTTCCATTTTTATTCCAAAGAGGTTTGCCCCAAAAAATGGCATGGATAACGATATATTATGGGAAAACATTGCCATTGGTTCTACTAATGGCTATACACTCAAATGGGATAAGGTGGATCAAACTAGTATGTTTAAAAAGGTATTCGCTAATTGTGCTCTTGATTTCTCAACATGCCTAACAGAGGATGCTGCTCCAGATAATATATTAGTATCCTTTCTGTCAATTTGTAATGAGATTAGATCTTCTTTAACGAGACATCGTAGACTTAATAAAGTACAGAGGGGCGGCTGGTTTAATTCTAGGTGCACCAAAGCATACTCTCTTTTAAAGAAGGCACTACATAAACAACCCAGGTGTTTAGATGATGTACGCAAATCTAGGACACAGTATAAACTTGCTGTTAAAGAGAGGAAAGAGGAGATAAGAAAGGAATCCTGGGAGGCGTTGCACCAGGCGTCGCTATGCAACGATAGTGCAAGCTTTTGGAAGATCATTAGAAACCCCCTATTTAGAGAAGAGTCATGTCCCACCCTTGAAATAGCAATCTCCGAGGACGAATGGATGGATCACTTTTCAAAAGTGTATGAGGGGGATAAAATGCATTCCACCTCTTGTAATCCCTCTGATTATCCATCCCTGAGAAATATGCAGTTCTCTCTTCCCGAGGTTGAAAAGGCGGTTCATGCAAGCAAGGGCGGGAAGGCCCCTGGTCCAGACGGTGTACCCATAGATGTATTTAAGGCAGTTATGCCACTCTGGGCTCCCCTTCTGGTTCAGGTGCTAAATGCTTGTTGTGCATCTACTTTCTTGCCCACCTGGGTGGAGTCCATAATTGTCCCTATATATAAAAAAGGGGATTGACACAATCCGGCCTGTTATAGACCTATTTTCCTTTTAGATTCAGTCACAAAAATAGCTGGACGAATAATTCTGGACCGACTACTTCAATGGGCTGATGACAACTCTATCCTTTCTGACCTACAATATGGTTTCCGTACTGGACTGGGAACTGTGGAACAGGGCTTAAACTTTTTGATGTTGACTGGAAAATACACTCGGGCTAGGAGGGAGAATTTGTTTGTGGCTTTTGTTGATCTTTCAGCTGCCTTTGATTGTGTGATTCATTCCAAACTGTGGTTACTACTGGAACAACTTGGGGTTGAAGATAATATTATTTATTTTCTTAAATGTTTTTATAGTGAGGCTTCAGCGTCTGTACGCTACGGCCAAAACGGGGAACGCACTGGTAAAATCCCAATTAGGAGTGGGGTTAGGCAAGGTTGTGTCCTTGCCCCCTTCCTTTTTAACTTGTATATAAATGGATTGGAGAAGGCCTTGTGCAACAATAAATTTGATCCCCCTTACGCCGCTGGCCGCCCGATTCCGCTACTAATGTATGCGGACGATGCTGTATTGATGTCCCGTACTCAATTGGGACTACAGCGTGTGGTCGGTAGTTTTGCCCTATTCATGAAAGAATTGGGCTTAAAAGTAAATATAGCAAAAACATTTATCATGCACTGTGGCAGAAATGTAAAATCAAAGAAGCCTATATTTATTGAAGGTCAACGGTTGGTTTTTACGCAACAATTCTCTTACCTTGGTATTTTATTCACTCAGAAGGACTCTTGGAGCGAGGCATTGGTTGCAAAAAAACAGGCGATGATTCGTTCGACCGCTGCCCTTAGGTCCTTCTCAGGGAAATTAGGCACCCGTCCTCCCGCAGAGTTAATTAAAATTTATAAAGCTAAATGTGTATCCGGCGCCATGTATGGTAGCGGGATATGGGGGTCTGTGGATCCGATCCCGCTCCAGGTAGTTGAGAATACCTTCCTGAAGTTTATCCTCGTGGTCCCTAATAGTTCCTCTAATTATAACTGTCATACAGAATTGGGACTTTCTTTTATATCCGACCTTATTAAGCTAGAACACATATTATTATGGCACAGGGTATGGTCAAAAGAAGAACCTAAGCTTAATAGAGATATATTTTCAGATGTTTTAAAGTTAGACGGACACATGAGGTTACCATGGCTGAGTTATGTACGAAAATTTCTATCTGATATAGGCAAACTGGATTATTTTTGAAATCCACTTACTGTCTCAGCTATTTCCAGGAAGGATCTTAAAAAAGAATGCCTCATACATTTAGAATCCTTAAGATGTGCTGTGGAGGTTTTTAAACCAACTGTTTTTCAACATGAATTAATTTTAACTTCTCTTAATATTCAACCCTACTTGACTTATGTCACGGGCAATTATAACAGATTTTTATTGTGTCGCTTTTCCACAGATTGGTCAGTTTTCCCACAATCAACGATTGGTCTCATGATTTGTCCCCATGCCCTTGTGATGAAATTTCTCCCCAAAGTACTATGCATGTTGTACTGTTTTGTAAATTTTATATACATGAAAGGCGAACTATATTATTGCCGTTTTTAAGGATGATTGGACATCGTCAATGTCGTCGTGCATTGTACGATGTCCAACGCCTGGATAACCATCTTTGTGTTGCAATACTTACCCTGTATTTGAAAAAAGTGATTTCTACCAGGAAAAGGATGATTTTATAATGTATTTTCTTGCAAATCTTTGGCCATTATGTATTTTTTAACCTAATGTTTTATGATTCAAATGTATTCCGTGTTTTTATGTATACTTTTATGATTGTTTCCTCACAATCGAATAAAGTTTTTTCTGATTCTGATTCTGTATAGCATAAAGCCACACAACAGAAATATAGCAAAGAGGTCTGTACCTCTAGAAGTCTCAAGGGAATCTGACTAAAGCTAAAGGGTGACTACCAATTAAACTTAACAGAACATTTCAGAATTCCATACCTCATGTCTTGGTACTTTTCCAGCTTTTTTCACTGTAGAACTTGGCTGTTTCATTCAATTCTCCCATCTCATGGTCTGAACATCAGAACGATCTTAGATTCCTCCTGTCTTCTGATAGTAACATGAATCCGGGCCCTCCCTTTGTTTGTTTGTTCCTCTCGTCCTTGCCAAAAGTTCTCCTCCCGAGCCTTACTATCTCTCATACACAATGTGCCTTTCTTTAACTATGAGATTATGTGAATGCATCTGCATAGAAGAAGAAAACATTGCAACCGAGTAACTTACATGATGAAGGTTAAATCTTAGAGTCCGAATACTTAATGCCTCTGGTCAAGTTAGCGCAGCGAGACACTTCAATTCACATTTTAAATGCATGGTTATGGATATGTATACAGTTATAGGATAAATGCAGCATACCATTTAAATGAATATGTGAGTATATAAATATAGCCAACAAAATAACTCAAACTACACAAATTCAGATATATATGAAAAGTGCAATTTGGTGTCGCTGTAGGAAAACACTAGTATTCACTCTCATGTAAATGTCTGAATTATAAAGCGAATGCACCTTCAGTATTTCGGTCAAGTGCACCACTTTACATTAATGTTATTAAAGTACACAACTATATGGTACTACATATGGTACTACAATACATATGACAGAGTCGTGACGTGATAGGGTGGTGCCCAAATTACACAGCTCCACAGTGAAAGTGATGGGGAAGTCAAGAATTCGAAAGTAGACTGGCTCCTTGTTTGGGCCTTCAGAAAAGAAAATGAGAAAAGACTGGCCTTTCCAGCCAGTAGATTGTTAATCATTTCTGCACATCAATTTAACCAAGGAAACCAAGATTCAAAAATGGGATCTCTGTGAATTTCCTCTCTCCAGCCCAGACCAGAACTGAAGTCTAAAGTCACCTAAAACAGTGTTGCTGTGCTTGTCCTGTGTTGTCTTGCCTGCCACAGGAAAGCTCACTGGACCTTGGCCCAGCCAAGCACTGAGGCAGTGTTTGCCATAGCTTTTCCCATACAGCAAGTGATATAATGAAGGATATTCTGATACTGACTAAGTAATTCACTAAGTGCCCACTTTTTACTCTCTCCTCTTAGACCACTCATAAGCATTACATTGTTGAGGGTGCACACAAATATGATAAATGTGTGATAATCAGATTACTGCACATTTATCACTTTTCAGGGAGTTACCACAATGCAGTGTTATAACATTACTGCTAATTTAGCATACTAGTCTCATTGAGGAGCACATTACTTTTTAATACTACTAAATGAAATACCTCCATACATTCTTCTTCTAGCTGTGTTTTAGTGGAGTACTCAACTCATATTGAAATAGCTTTTACTGAATATGTTACGAATTACCAACTTTTTATATCAGACTCTATTATCTGAGGCTTCCAGCAGAATAACCTGCTCTGCCAGCTAAGCATTTGGTTATTGATGTGATTGAAAGTTACGTGAAATTTACCCTAAAAATAATTTTTTTTCTTTTATTTTTTATTTATTGAGTTTTATATAGCGCTGGCTAGACCCAGAGGTATCAGAGCGCTTTACATAAGGTACCACAAAGTTACAAACTTACATCAGTTACCAGTTACATCAGTTACTAGAAAGACATTTCAAGAGCGTAAAGACGAGATAAAAGGAGCTTAAAAGGGAGAGGGGTAGGGTAAAGGGGTAAGAGGGAAATAGGATGGAGAGACGAGGGAGAGTCTGCCCAAAGTCCGCTGGGTAGGTGACGGCCGAGGGGGAAGTCCACAGTCCATCTCCTCTATAGCTATCAGGTAGCTCCACCGGGCATCGGCCAAATAGCCCGGTCTCAACGGAAGAACATTAAGAAGGGGACGAGAAAATGGAGCATAGAGGGGGAAAGGAGGTAGGGTACATGGGTGGGAGGGAGAATGCGAAGGTGAGACGAAGGACAATCTGCCCAAAGTCCGGCTGGGTAGGTGACGGCCAAGGGGGACATTTCCTCTATAGCTATCAGGAAGCTCCACCGGGCATCGGCCAAAAGACTAGGTCTAGCGCTAACATAAGGAAACATCGTGTTACGAGTTTAGGAAGGGACCAAAGGTCTAGAGTCCAGAGATAGGCTGGTGGAGCTGGGAGGAGACGGGGGAGGGAAGGAAATACAGCAGGGAGATGCAGAAAACAGTGTCAGATGTCCAGCTGGGTAGGTGACGGCTGAGGGGGTGAACCAGAGCCAGACTCCTCTATAGCTGCATAGGACAGTTCCACCGGGCATCGGCCAAGGTTGCTCGGGCTCCGCAGTAAGTAAAAAACAGTTATGATATCCGCCCAGTAGGCCTCGTCATAGTTCCAATGGAAAACACCAGTCCTGGTGTTACTGGGCAGTGCCGTCTGCAACGTCCTCCATCTCGCCCCCTGGTCAAGAGTGGTGAGAGGAGAGGTGAAAGCAACTCTGGGCAGTGCCGTCTGCAACGTCCTCCATCTCGCCCCCTGGTCAAGAGTGGTGAGAGGAGAGGTGGAAGCAACTCCTTCACCTCTTCCCTCCGCGTATGGAGGAGCCAGCACTTTATAATCGTGTCACTTCGCCTGCATTGTTCCCTCCTACTAGTCATTTTACCACTTCCTGGAGGAAATACCTACTATTTCAAAGAGGGATAAGCTTGTGCCCCTCCCCAATTCAAAGGACTAGGAGGATCAGCAACTGCGAAGGCCAAGTCAGGTATCCATACTTTCCGTTGGGGACTGGCGACCTTAAAGCTCCCGCTCGCCGCTGGCCAATACCCCTTCCCCCTCCAGTAATCCTGACTGAAGGAACCCGAAGGGGCAGCCGGGTTCAGTTCTGCATGCTGGTTTGGTGTATGGCGGGCACCATATTTAGGTTAGGCACATCTCTCCTGGGCGTCGTATTGGAGTCAGGCAAACCGCATTCGGTCCCCCCGCTGTTTATTTCAGCCCTCCAGACCCCCACGTTTCATTTGTGCAGTCTCTGCCCCTCTGGCTGGCCTCTTAAATGTGAGGGGGTCGCTCGCGTTGGGAGATCAATCTTTCTGCTGTTGGCAGCGGTCACGCGGCCCCAGGCAGTCACCCGCAGCCGGGCATTCACTCCGCCTCCCATCTTCCCCGCAAACCCGAGATCACACCGCTGCTCTCCTCTGCTAAATCTCTTCGGGAGATGACCTCAGGAGCGGCCACGAGACACGGTGGGTGCTGCGAGAGACAGGAATGGAGATTCCGGGTGCTGCCGCCGTTTTGTGGGACGCTCGCTCCGCTCCTCACGCTTTGAGATGAAATACAGCCTTGAATCAGGTACCGCTCGACATCCAAAACCGCCGATGGTTTTCAAAGGGTGAACGGCTACTCGTCGTGGGCACCGAGATCTCCAGACCAACGGCAAGAAGAATCGGCAGGCGTAAAATAACTTTACATAAAGTACACATTTGCACTGTTTACAATTATGAGCATACCTGCATGTTAAATACAAAATATTGCATTTCAGAAATAACACTGAAAGCAGAAATGATCAGTTTGTAATGACTCCAAAGCATGAGCACAGAGTAGTGATAAATAAAGCCAAAAGCTGCAGCTGCTCAGAATCCTTCAGTTGATGGGTTATGTACATGGAATACTTCAGTTTATGTGAGAGTCAAAAATGGAAAATGTCTGTATTTGAAAAAATTATTCCTGTGAACATCTTTGTGCAATGTTTGGAAAACATTAAATTGACTATTTCTGTGAGTGATGCAAAGAATGAATGCCCTTCGATGCCGCTTGGATTTGGGAGCTGGTGGAAATCCGATTGACACTGCTTTCAATGAAGAGTTTCAGACCTTGCATTCCCTGCATATAGAGATACTCCAAATACCAGTTCCACAGCTTGCCATTAATTAAGCTTAGCGACAAGGTTTTAGGTTTCTTAAATCCATGCTGCAGAAAGAGGAGGGCATGACCCATTAATGCAGGGTGATGTACAATGTTAAAGCTGGTCCTGCATTTGAGAACTCCAGTTCTTTCTAGCGTTTCAGCAGGTAGGAAAATACCCTGTGGGTGAGTTTCCTTTTGGAAAGCATTTGACGTCCAAAGGCATAAACCATAGCAGATAAAGAAAGGGAACCTCTTATCTGACCTGTCTTATTCTTATAGAATTAATCTCTTGTATACTACACAAACCCCCAAGAGTGCAAAGTTACTCAAAAAACATTTTCATTTCTTTATATAAGATATTTATTATTTACTTTTTTTTAAAAAAATGGAGACAAAGATATACATGACAGAATATTCATGATTATCAGGTAGACATCTAATTCATATGTTAAGCATACACTTTGTTTCCTCATAAGTTAAATTAAGTGCTTGTAAACATGAATCAAAAATTATATAGAGACAAACTTTTGTTTAGAGACCCCCAAAAAAAAGAGAAAATCAGAAAAACCGTCACATCCACATTCTCACCTCTCATTCACTCCTACCTACTAACAAACATTCTCCATAGGTAAATTTTCATTAAAAACCAACAAACCATCTCTAGAGAGAGATCCTACTTCAATTCTACTACAAACAAAACTAGTGTCTATCCATAAGTTTTTGACAGTTCTTATTATGTCCTAGAATTCTGAAGTCATGACGTTTTAAATCAAATTCTTCTGCGGATCTCCCAGAGTGTGGTTGGTGTTTCTGGTCGACGTACGTTTCGGAGACTGACTATGAGTACCACGTCTCCTTCTTCAGGACCAATGTGTTCTTCCAGATATCACTTAATATCTGAACGGTGAAAAATAGGGGTTCTCTGTGTATTGATCGACTTTGCCTCTGATATCCCGACACCTGTACCGGGCTCCCACTGATATGATGGGTACGGAGGTATTCTAAAGGTCCTTTATGAGTTTATTACGTCTATCTTAGCATGTGGGGCCATTGCTCATTCTTACATGCTGTATGTTCAAAAATACAACGCAAACGATTGATTCCACTGTGTCTGATGGTTTGTTTCAATTTCATCCAAATTGTTACGATGCATGAGACCTTAAACAGATATGCTGCGTGTCAGTCCTGTTTGCTTGCACAGTTTAGCTCGTTGTATTCAGTAATACAATCTCCTAGCTAGCGTCGCTTGTCGTATTCCTCATCGCCACGACACGCAGCATATCTGTTTAAGGTCTCATGCATCGTAACAATTTGGATGAAATTGAAACAAACCATCAGACACAGTGGAATCAATCGTTTGCGTTGTATTTTTGAACATACAGCATGTAAGAATGAGCAATGGCCCCACATGCTAAGATAGACGTAATAAACTCATAAAGGACCTTTAGAATACCTCCGTACCCATCATATCAGTGGGAGCCCGGTACAGGTGTCGGGATATCAGAGGCAAAGTCGATCAATACACAGAGAACCCCTATTTTTCACCGTTCAGATATTAAGTGATATCTGGAAGAACACATTGGTCCTGAAGAAGGAGACGTGGTACTCATAGTCAGTCTCCGAAACGTACGTCGACCAGAAACACCAACCACACTCTGGGAGATCCTCAGAAGAATTTGATTTAAAACGTCATGACTTCAGAATTCTAGGACATAATAAGAACTGTCAAAAACTTATGGATAGACACTAGTTTTGTTTGTAGTAGAATTGAAGTAGGATCTCTCTCTAGAGATGGTTTGTTGGTTTTTAATGAAAATTTACCTATGGAGAATGTTTGTTAGTATGTAGGAGTGAATGAGAGGTGAGAATGTGGATGTGACGGTTTTTCTGATTTTCTCTTTTTTTTGGGGGTCTCTAAACAAAAGTTTGTCTCTATATAATTTTTGATTCATGTTTACAAGCACTTAATTTAACTTATGAGGAAACAAAGTGTATGCTTAACATATGAATTAGATGTCTACCTGATAATCATGAATATTCTGTCATGTATATCTTTGTCTCCATTTTTAAAAAAAAAAGTAAATAATAAATATCTTATATAAAGAAATGAAAATGTTTTTTGAGTAACTTTGCACTCTTGGGGGTTTGTGTAGTATACAAGAGATTAATTCTATAAGAATAAGACAGGTCAGATAAGAGGTTCCCTTTCTTTATTTGTCGTTTTCCCCTCCTCTTGGACCTAAAAGCACTTAGGGGTAACCTTTCGCCCATATAAACCATAGCAGAGACATACTGGTTATACACTTGGAAGGTTTGACTGCTGAAGTTTAAGCACATCTTGTCCCTTTTATTCAATTTGTTTCCTTCTGCTGCCACCAAGTTTGCCCGATACCTGTACATGGTGTAACAGAGTTGATTAAGGCTGACACAGTCCATGCTCAGCAGAGCTGGATAGAAGACACCGGCAGGAGGCAGTATTACCAACGGGAAGGCAAACTTCAGAAACATATCACACACAGTCTCATAATAAAGTGCAAAAGAAGAGTATTGTATTCCATATGAAGAACAATGGTTGAAATTCGCCCCACAAAGCGGATAACCTCAGCCACAGCGGTCACTAATCCAGATAAGGTATCATATCTGGCGGTGCACCAAGAAAATAGTGAAACGCTCCTCTCGTGGGTACGGTAGTACAAATACTGCTTACACGTACATGTTCTGACTCAGCCAAAAGACGTTAGAGGAGGATCACGTGAACAAAAAAAAAGAAATGGTCTCAGGGACCACTGTCTGCCCTTAAAAAATGAAAATGAAAAGTTACAGTTTTATTTTTTAAATGCATCCCATTTTCCTTTGAGGAAAACGGGCTGAATTTTTAAAAAAACTGCTTTATTTAAAATAGTCCTAGACATGGAGGTCTGCTGCCCCAGCAGGCCACGATGCCTGGGATTGCTAGCCATTCCCAATGGGGTCGCAACTTGCGACAGCATCATTAATATTCATGATGCATGCAATTTGCGACCCCATCGGGAATCACTAGCAGTGTCTCAAACACTGCTGTACATAGCATTTTGCGACTCGCAAATTGTGACTCACAATTTGCGACTCGCAATTAGCGAGTCGCAAAATGATATGGTCGTACATCTGGCCCTAGAACCCTTACCTTAGTGTCTATTGTTTGTGAATGCTGTATTTTACTTTGTGTGTGTATATAAATACTCCTTTTTTCATAAAAGCAAGTATGTGACTGGACAATCATTTATTGCTGCTGCTGGACAGATGTTGAGCTATGATCCTGTGTTCACACCCCTGTGTCTACCTCCCCTCATCCCTGAGAAGCCTTGGACTCTTCGACCCCTGCTACCACTGAGAGACAAGTACTGAAGGGGTACTTGGCCCAGCTGCTCAGGATCCTTAGTAAGACGGGCCCCAGGATATCAGAAGTAAAAGTCCTCAACTCCCACAGTTGGTACCACTAACTCCTGCATGCCTCATGGCCTCTAAACGGGTTTCTGACAAGTACATAGCAAGTAACTTTTTAGAGGTCGCAAATTCTCTGATTTTGCGAATCAGAGGGTTTGCAACTGCTAAAAAGGTTAGTACTTCAGGCCAGTATTTCTATTTATCAAGAAAGGAGGACAGGAGCAGCCAAGTCATTCTGACAATTAGAAGTCAATTAGTGTTTACATTTTCTACAATATTGGCTCATCCTAAGGTTTCTTATATGTGCATTGGATGATATGATGACTGATGGTTCACTCTGCATGCCAGTCAAAGGTTTGCAGTAAATCAAAATGTTTTTAGTAATACATGGAATCTATAAATTCCTGATACTGAACCTTGCTGTCTATTCTGCAATAGTGCATGTAAGCAATGGAGTCTAGACACTTTTTGTGCCAGAAACTGATGTCACTGTTGCACTTTAACCCAAAGTGCCGATGCAAAACAAGAAGATAGACTAGACTGTTGTGTAGTTCCTATAAAGCCTATGGAGGATCTGCGCATTTAGACAACATACACTGTGGGCTTAGTGTCCAGACTGATTCTAGGCACACCCACCGAGTATATTGGCTCGTATTCCAGCTAGCTCACAGTGCCACTAGAAACTCCTCTTACCAAGGAGTGAATAGTTCTTGGCAACTATCGAACATGACACCCTGATCCCTCAGGACCGTGGAAACAGTGTACTACTTTTTGCTCAGTCACTCATGCTCACTTAGTCTCAGAGAGATACACAGAATAAACGATATGGCCGTTTTTCAATAAGCCTTTATTAAACAGTTGTTATTCTAGTGTAAAATAGGTGTGCGGAGACAGCCATTAGATAGTAACAGATATAAATGATTAGAACCACTAGGAAAGTAAAAGGCTGGTAGATTTCTACCATTTTGCTATAACCATGAATACAGGCAAGTATATAAAATGCATGACAATAAAATGCGTACTCCTACGATACTATCCTAACTAGATATACCTAAGTGTACCTAACATATATGTAGGTGTTAAGCCAAGAATCCCTCTAGGATAAAGTCAACCCCTTACCTGAAGTGAGAGACTGTGGGACCTTTGTTTTGGTCTCGAGTTGGACACCCCGCAAGGGATGTTCAGCCCACTGCGAGCTGGAGTATCTGCATGCAAGAAACTCAGCGTCTCGCGTCAATGTGTCAGCATGAAAGTCATGATCTCTCTCTAACTCAGCAAGATTTGATATTTATATACCCAAAGATATCCCCAGGGTTTCTATCTTGCTGTGCCACTGTCGGACTTAGGATGACGTCGGGAATGAACCTTGTACATAGTTATTATGCAGGAGATGGTAGTCCTGCTGAGTTTCAAAGAATCCAAGGATCCTCATGCATAATGTATGAGGCTATTGTTCAGGGAAAACCCCACGTTCTGTAGGCAGTACTGAAACTAGGAAAAGGGTCAGTCGTAGCAGCCCGTTATGCATGTAGTGTAGGGAGGAATATAGGTTAAAGGTTGTGATGTTACCCTGGCCTAAATTAGGGTACCAATATGGAGTATAACACCCACTCCTCATCGGACTGGATGAGATAATCTAATTCTAACGTACTACCTAAGAAATGTTAAAAACTCTAAAAAGTGTTAAAACAGAAGAATTGTCACTCAAGCAATAGCTCTACTGTGTCCGTATATGGGTTTAACAACTACAAGCATCGGAAAGCCATGCAGTTGATAAAAAGTGTCAATTTGTTTTGGAGTTCAAATTTCAAGTTTGTTTAAAAAAAAAAAGGCAGAATTTTTCCCAGCACAAGATGAGCCAAATGTTTATGTGTCCTGGCTGGTAGACGCAACATTGCTGCCTTTGCACCATCCAAAGCCTGGGTGTCAGTGGAGGAGCCAGTATTCATTCCAACAGGAGCAGAGAGTTCCAGTGGAGGCTCTAAGAATGCCGCCATCAGCATAGGAATATGCTGGGGATACTGCAGAACATGGGTCGTTATCGGGTCCAGTAATGCATCAAAGTCCAGTTGCGCAACTAATGGAAGTGTCAGACAGAGATCCAACACGCAGTCTTCTCCGCAGAACAGGCTTTGGAGAACAGGTAAGATGCAGTCCATCCAGACTGGTCTAAATGACAGGAACCAACATGCATTCAGTTCTCGTAGGCGAGGTGTGCCCAGATGTTGTATCATGTGATCACGCTATTTGTGCTCCTGGAGTGCTCTTTCCATCTCCTTGGTGACTGGAACATCCATTGTGTAGCAGAAAAATTACAACCTGGATGCCTGCCATTAGAAACAGGACCAGCAGAAGTCCTCCAAAAATGCATCAGAATACGGAGTGTATAAAGTTTGGTATGACTTTGAGGACCGTCTGAAAGGTGCTTAACAGTCCCGAAACTATGGTCTTAAATGGGTGTACTATACTTGTCAAATCAGACATGTTAAAGATACGATTTACCATTTCTGCGAAATGGAAGAGGCAGTGTGTACATATGAGTGCCTGTATCTCTGCCGAGGACCTTGCTATTTGGAGATCAAAAGTCTCCCGGGCGGATGTTAAGGGCACGGTTTTCTGTAAAAGAATGGTTTTCATTCTGCTCAGTGTATCAAACTGTATATAGGAAACATTTAGGGAAGGCCATAACGGCACCTCGCTGACTGTGTGTGTCGGTGGACACAATACTTGCATACAGCAAGTAACCCTGAGGCTCACGGGTATCAGATATGTGATGACCGGAAGCATGCCACAACAACCTTGATTGGTCAACATGAAGTAACTCCCATTTGAAAGGAGCTTGAATACTGGAGTAATCACAGCTGCTGGGGTACCCCACAAGTAGCAGGGCAGGGTTGCTACTGAACCATTGCATGGCCTGTGCAACATAATATCCTGGCATATGAGGGATCCACTCAAAGCACTCTCGCAGTTTGCACCGCTTAGAAACACTTTTCAATCCCCACTCCTGAATCAAAATCTGTACAGTAATTCCCAAGATTTCTTGATATATTCCCTACCTATTTCTTCATATTTGCCTGCCTGTTGTTGTTCTAGGCAGTACTGAAACTGGAAAGTTGTGACAGATAATGTTATATGGCCATGGATCAACCACTCTCTGGAAGGTGATTCTGCCACAGTAAAGGCTAACCATCCAGTTTTTCAATACGCAACATTGTATACTTTGCTCCTCTTTGTGCCATTTTCATCTGTTTTTCTTTCAGATTGTATGCAGAAAACAGGGACGTACTGTTGATAAAATGCCAAGGCACAAAACCTGCGCACAATGATTGCAGCGTCCAGCTTAATAACATAATATAACGTAATTGTGATTGTCCGTGCTGTAGAATGGACACATCTTGTTCTAGTACATCAATTGAAGAAGATACAATGTTGCCCAGGGAATAAATCTGTGATGTTAACATAGGCATACCATTGTCAACTACGGCTAACAGCTTTTCTAAATTGATCCTATCTATCTCTCGTAATCTCTGCGCTGCTTCTTGTTGGGAGATTTTCCATATTTCATTATAAACAGCATAATAGAAACGTTTCTGACCTGGCTTTCTGGGACCTAATAAAAAATCCTGTATGTTCACATCCTCTGTGAGTAAGGATAAGTGTTGTTTCACATGTGTTAGTGCTGAGGTTCTTAGCAAATCAAAGCATAACTTCCCAACACTGTATGATGTTACCACCCCCGAATGTTCTCTTTGTCCATAGCGTGGCTCTGGCCTATGAATACTGAACCCTTCGGTGATATCCCTGAATCTCTCCTGACATCTATTGGTGTCTGTGGGCATAACAAACATCCCTTCCAATTGGGGTCTGATCTATTGTATTGTAAAATGTCATCCATTGTAGCCCCTTTTAAGGATGTCATATTACCATCGGCCTGTGATGGTGTTGGAATCCGAGGTGTGTTCTTGGCTATACCAAGACAGGAAGTCTGTTGCACAGTTTCATATAGAGATATCATCTCCGGAGGAATGAGGCATGCTCTAAATAGCACTTTTGATCCCTGTACTTTCCAGTCTCTAAAACCCCAGACTGATATTAACTCTTATAGTAATATGAGGTCAGGTCTGAAATGTTAAACCCTCAAAAATATGAAAATGTTTGTGCAAAAGCTTTTGAACTACTTTTCGACAGTGTTGGGCAATGTTCCCATTGGTGAAATGTGAAAACATTTCTAGGGTTACCAGATTTGTGTAGCAAATGATGACCATAATGTTGATAAAAATACATTGTGTTAAAGTCTGATGTGTCTGTCAACATTTAATTGCCAATCATCAGAAAATGTACTGAAGGTAATGATATCATTTAAGGAAATTTTAAACAAATGTGGTATTTTTAAAAGTTCTGTCAGTCCGAATATATCATAATCTACCTTGTCCCATACTATACCATTGGGTATAGGAACTGCTGTAATATTCATTGTTGACATGTCTCTTTGTTTACAATGTGATGAAACATGAGGTTTTAGTAGCAAGTTCACTTTTGATGCTGCAGAACTTTGGCGAGGGTAAGTCTAATTAATAAGTAAACAGAAAACAGTTACTAAGCCTAACCAGAAGAGAAAGAAAAGTATCCCGTTGCTGATCCAAAATTCTATACAAGATGACACCAGGTAAGTCTTTTTAAGAAAGGTGAAGAAGTCTGTGATTTCTTGTTTGCGAGAAATTGGGGCTGGGGTTGTTTCAGTTTCACTCGGATCAAATGAAAATGTATCAAAGTTGATGAAATAGCCAAATGCAGTTCGATCTATTTTTGGTAGCTCAGAAGCTTTTGTTGAACTTGTAGATGGCTCTTGTTGAGGCATGTTTATGTAGACATCAGTGTTAGGTCGAATTGAAATTGGTCTTTCATTTTGATTTTGTATTCCTAGTTCAAGGGGAGCGAGTTCCATGGCATTGTTGCATAGTCCATCATCCCATATGGGAGACTCTTCAAACGTGATGAGCCTTTCCGTCTGAAGTTCCTGTATGGTAGCTAGAGGAGGATGTCAGGTACCCAGGAGCCCACAAGGCCTACTATTCAGTATTGGCCGCATAGTGTGGTTTTATCAGATCAATGGAGACAAATCTTTTCTCCTTTTTTCCGGCAAGAGGTGGCAGAAGTACAGTTCTTGTTCCTTCAACTGCTAGGACAGGTACAGGCTTTCTGCATGATGGCCCAAATTATTTTTTGTCCGTTATCTTTTCCCTGACCAGATCTCCGACTTTTGGAATCCAGAAAGGTCTTGCCGTAACTGACTTGACTTCCCCAGTGGCAATCCTTTTCACTTGGACATTGCTCTGTAGTGCCCGTGATTCATTCAGTTCCTGTAAAACAGCCAGATGTTTATTGATTTTAAAAGGTTTTTCATCTGCCACTGTGCCTTCACAATCTAGGTCAGGTATCCAAATTCTCATCCCATAAGGAGTGACCCCCCCAGAGAGCTGCTTGGCATATTGTTTAAGGCTGTCTGAACCCTATATAGGTGATTGACCCTACTACCACCCGCGCCCAATACTCTAGCTGTTAATGATTGCTTGAAGTCTCTGTTTTTCATCCTCACGACCGAATTTCCCTCAGGATGGTACGGAGAGGAGTACTGCAATGCTACACCCAAATCTCCCATGGCCTCCTTGTAAGCCCTGGAGCTAAATGCGGGGCCACAGTCAGAATGTAATGTACCAACTGTGTTTGTCCCTATAAAGACTTGCAAATCTTTGATAACAGTTTGAGCGTCAGCCGAGCGCTGAAGCCATACCCATAGGAATCTTGAGCAGGAATCCACTGCAACCATTATGAACTTGTAGGCCCCATCAGATTGTAAGGGGCTGCAGTAGTCCAAAAAAAAACACGGAGAGGTCTGTCTGATATCAATAATGGTGTCTGCGCTGGACGTGTTATGGTGGATCCCTTCAACTGTTGACAGATGTCGCACTTTAAGACATAGTCTTAGGTCTGCTTTGTTAACCCTTGCCACCAAAAGCGCTGTTTCAGTAAAGAAACTGTCGCCGTAACCCCTGTGTGTGCAGAACCTAGACCCTCAAGTGCAGCTAAAATTAAGCCTATTCTTCGATCCATGTTTGATATTACTCCCCCACTCCTGGAATCTGAGCAAATGGAACGTTGTTTGCATTTAACTTGTAGTAGTACTTGAGTGGAAAGCCTTTCGAAAGTGCTTTGGTTTTTTTTGCTTGAGGCAATGACAGCTACCATTATCTGTCTGTCTATTCTCATTTTTGAACAAGTGATTGCAGCTACGGATGCAGGTCGTACTGCCCTCTTCACGGCTTCATCAGCCAATGAATTCCCTTCAACATGAACGTCATCACGTTGATGACTCAGCTTGTGTATCATGTGAGCTCTTGGTAGTTAATTTTTCAACTCAGCTACCTGTTCCCCTAGCATTTTGTGCTTAATTGTGCCACCTTTTGAGTCTTTCAACCCATTTTGTCCCCAATAGCGTAGATATTCATTATATGACCGGACACAGTAAAAGTGTGGGGAATTCTCAATCCGTATTAATCAGTGATTGTAAAAGAGCTTTTAGTTCTGCAAGCTGCACCATGCAGTCTCCTACAGACTGAGGAGCAGATTTACAAGCCCTTTGTGACACTTTTACACCGCCATTGCGTCACTTTTGTGACACAGCGGCGGCGTAAACCATGCGCCACGTTGCAACTTATTTACAACGTGACGCATCTAGGCAGATGCGTCACGTTGGAAAGCCCTGTGCCACATGAAACCTGCGTCAGGTTTCATGTGGGCGTTCTGTCGCAGGGTGGGCATTCCCTCGCAGGAAAGCCCAGTAAAACTGACGCAGTGAAATCTACAAGATTTCACAGAGTCAGTTTTACGACGCTGCTGCGTCAAATCCTTACGCCTGCTTGAAGCAGGCGTAAGGAGTGACACACCACGTTAAGTATGGGCAGCCCCTGTGCATTGCCGGAGTTCCATCGCGCTTGCAACGCGACTCCAGCAATGTGCCACACGTATGCCACAAGATGCATCACATATCTGCCCCTCCTTGCACCATGGAGCGTCACATTGTAAATGCTACGCATCCGTGATGGCACAAGGGGGGAATTGCGTGACGCATCTGTTCTGGCGCATCCCTGCTGATTTGCAGAGATGCGCCAGAAGGTGTAAATCAGCCCCTATGTCTTTGTACAGCTTGGATGGACCTTACCATCTCACATACAACCTTTTCGAATCAAACACACAGCACTGTATTGTTGTTTACTTTCTATGGCCGGTTGTGCAAATCCGTCAGTGTAAATTATGTATTCATACTGATCTAGAGCCATAATTTCATTCAGGAGAGAATATTCTTGTTCGTACTGCAGGAATGCCTGTGATTTTAGACTTGCTTCCTACCTATATTCTACATCTGATGAAGTGAGAGAATTAGCCCATTGTATCCATCGCAGATGCAAAGCTTTAGCATTTGGAATGCTTGCCTTTGTAGCGGCCTCTAAGGCTGATACCGGAGTCACGACAATAATTTGTTTCCCCTGAGCTAGTGCTCTTTCTCTTACTACAGCAGTCTGTATGGCTGTCAGAATTTTTTCTGTAGATGCAAAATGCATCTCAGTATTTGTGTACAAGTGTGATTTGTATCCTATTGGGCCAGTTTTACCTTCATTGTATGTTAAGTAGGTGTATCCACATTGAGCCGCAACTACATGGATCACTAAATTGTGGACATTTACGTGTGTCTGTAAGTATTTGGACTCTATCATGTCCACTTGTAGGGAACAAAGGATATCTGTATGTTCCTATGTCCATTGCCTAACTGAAAAATCAGGTCTTATGAGGTTGTAGAAAGGTTTAACCCTTTCTGCGTAATCCAAAATATATGTTCTACCAAAATTCAGGAATCCCAGTATGGATTGTAAATTTTTCAATGATTTTGGAGGTTGGAGCAGTGCGTAGTTTCCTAAAAAGCTGGCTGCCAAGCTTTTTCCCTCACTTGAAAGCTCATATCCCAAAAAGAGAGCATTGAGGTGGGCTATTTTTGATTTCCTGAAGTTAAATTTGTAGCCCTCAGAGGAGAACCCGCAAATTATGATGCTCACCCTGGTCAAGTGTTCCTCTAGGTCATCATCCATCAGATAAATATCATCTACATAGGACAATGCCTCCTCATCCATACTCTGAAGTAACTCAGTTACCCTGGCTGAAAACAATCCTGGGCTGTTCTTATACCCCTGGGGGAGTCAACAAAATTGCGCTGTAACCCCAGCACTGAGAATGCTGTGAAGTATCTGCTATATTTTGGCAGAAAAATCCATTTGAGATATCTAGTGTAGTTTTGCATTTTTTCTGCACTATGTTATTCATTAATGCGGCACTATGTGCATTTTGTACTGCAAATGTTTTTGTGCATGAGTTCAGATGTCTGTAATCTAAAACTAGACTATATGAATTATCGGGTTTCATTATGAGAAACAAAGGATTATTCATTGAAGAGGTGCAAGTTTCAATCACACCTTGGTGTTCAAGTTGATCTAAGATCTCTCTGTCCTATTTTTTCTCTTCCTGTTTTATTGAATACTGTCTCTGTGGAGTTGGAGTAGATTTTAATGGTATCCCTTGGGGGGTTGACTCTTTATCTCATCCAACATGGTTGGGATATAGTGCCGGAGAAAGGGCTACTGCCCACTCCCGCACGTATGTGTGTTTTAAGTATTGGGAAACGAGGTCGGAAAAGGCTGGCATAATTACTGTTTCTCCCTTTGGGCACTCCATAACAATAGTAGGTGGCCATTCTCTTTCAGCTAAAAGAATGTCATAGCTAAAAGTCAGATTCTCCCAAAAGAGACTTTTGATTTTTCTGGGCTTGTCCCCCTCCATCTGGAGTGTTATTTCTTGTAACCTATGTGGGACACTTACCCTAGTATCAGGTGTTCCCACCGTGATATACTCACTCAACTCCGCTGTCACCAGAAATTCCATCAGGTTCTGGCGAGCTATTGTTACTTCTGCTGCGCTGTGTAGCATTGTCAGAGCCCATTTCCCATTCAGTGGTTGAGTCCTCAGAATGCTGAGCATGTCTTACTTTGAGAGCTGCTACTTTCTTCTTTTTGAATTAAGGTTTTGCTTTAGGCTTTTCTTTTTTTTTGGAAGCGTAGTCTGAAGTGCGTTGCGAGCTTCTGGACTTTGTATGCTCTTCTTGTCTGTGTTCTGACCGTCCTTCCCTCTCTGAGTTTTTCGATGAACCCTGAAAGGAATGAGAGGAACATGTATTAGTATCCTGATACCTGTCAGGTTTCCTAATGTTGTCTCTATTCCTAAGGTTATACCTCCTTTCGGAGGGCTCCTGTTGAGGAGACTTACCTCTGGATTGAGATCCATTGTCTTTATTCTTTAGTTGTTTGTTATTGTCCCATTTCTTCTTTGAAAAAACTGGTGTTTGCTTTGCCTGTTCTTTATCTGGACCTCCCATTAGTTGAGGTTTTACTGGTCTAGCTCCCAAACTATCCCTACCTAATTCTGCATAAGCAGATTCAATTATTTTAGGTAATTCTGTTTCCTGTTGTAAAGGAGTGAAATATCTCATGTGTTGGAATATTGCCACTGATGCTACTTCCCCTTTAATGTTTGCTAATATTATAGCTGATACCTGGGCAAAGTTGTTTAGTAACTTCATCCCTAAGTTCAGAGCAGGTTCTGCTCCATACTTGTTCTGTATTTGTCTCAATACGTCTGGTATTACTGCTAATGAAGGGATACCATGAGTTCTGGTATATATTGCAGCAAAAACTGTACTCCAAGAGGTACAATCCTCTATCTGGGGAACTATCCCCATCCGCAAGCAATTTGTTAGCATTCGATGTTTTTCTTGTGGACCAGTGTGTGGAAATACTGCCTCCAGATGTGCTATTTTTTTACCTATCCAGAATGGCATTTCTTTATGCTTAGTGGCCATTTTACACATCACTGCTTGCAACGTTTGTGGTGTAATTGTAGTTGTAGAAGTTTGGACTGGTCATGGTTGTGTAGCCAGTGTTGGCTGAAGTGTGAGTGTTCTCATCACAAACAGCATCATTTTTCTGTAAAGTCTTATTCATTCTTTGTGAAGTGTATGTAAGTCTCCTGCTGGCATTGTGTCAATGTCAGGGAGTGGTGTGTAGGCTGCTAGCCATGTTGCTCCATCTCTTTCAAGCAGACCGAGTCTATTTCTTGTATGGGGTAGTGCGCCTTTATATCAGTATAAATGTTCCCGGTAAGTAAGTGAAATTTTAATGTCCTTGTATGGAAAAGAAATTGTTCGGTATTTCATCTTCTATGTAGTAATGAAATGTCTTTGTTACTGCATTTGTCTGTGGGAATGTAACCCATGAATAGAATACCTCTGTTCTAAATGATTCGTGTGCCTCAATCATGAATGTTACTGACCCACTCCTAGCTGTAACACCGTATGCTACTAGTTTTAGGGTGATGGCATTTCTAACATTTTCCAAAATGTGTATTGCATCTGCATCTTCTTCCTCTGTTATATGCAGTTCACGTACAGTGTCTCTCTCCTCAGTCATTGTTATGTGTTAGAAGAGTTTTCCAAGGGAACTGAGATAAGGTGTTCTGCACAATCAGAACAATGTATCCTTCAAGCTTGATTAAACAAGTAGCCAATACATAGGATTTTCTCTACTCAGCTGTGACGGATTTTATTCCCTCCCACTCCAGAAGTCTCTGGGGAAATGTGAGTAGGGGTCTCTGAGAATAGCATGACTGAACTACTCAGATTTGACTGTTAAATAAGTACCCAACCAACGTTGGGCACCATGTAGTGTAGTTCCTATAAAACCTATACACAATCTGCACGTTTAGACAACATACACTGCGGGCTTGGTGTCCAGACTGATTCTAGGAACCCCCACTGAGTATGTTGGCTCGTATACCAGCTAGCTCACAGTGCCACTAGAAACTCCTCTTACCAAGGAGAGAATAGTTCTTGGCAACTCTCGAACATGACAACCCTGATCCCTCAGGACCATGGAAACAGTGTACTACTACTCTTCCACTCCTTTAGCAACACATGAAATTTCCCCATCCACCCACCTATTTATACTTTCTGCCTACCATCCACACTCCCATCCTTTAATCATGCTCTCCAGTCGTCCATTCGTCCACCATCCTTACTTTTATATTTCCATCTATCCTTTCACACTTCCATCCATACATCTTTTCATCTATTCATCTTTTTACTGTTCTATCCCTCTTTTCATTGATCCATCCTTACATCCTCCACCGACTCATCCAATCACCCATCCCTCCACCCATCCTTTTTTCCCTGTCATCCATTTAGCCTTTGACCCTTGAGTCCATCCTTTGACGTTTGCTTCCTTTCACCCTCCCTTCAATTCATCCATCCATCCTTTCACCCTTCATTCTGTCCCCTTTAACCCTTCCTTCCTCTCTTTCTCTTTCTTTTTCCTTATACCCTTCTTTGCTTTCTTCCTGCATTACTTCATTCCTTCTTAGCTTACTTTCTGCCTTTTTTCACTCTATCTTACTACCAATCTTCCCTCTACTCTTGTTTCTTTCCGCTTTCCATATACTGATCGTTCTTTCTTTACTACCCTCCTCACTTTGTATTCTGACATGCCTCTATCCTGTCATGATTTCAATTTGCCCCATGTCTTCCACATTTCGATAATTTCTGTTTCCTATCTTTCTTTGTCTCAGCTTTAAATTGATAGTCTATTACAGTGGTATTTGTGATCTTTTATTTTTAGGACCACAGACAGAAGAGGCCTATAAAAAAACAAAAATAAATCCACTGTATTAACCCGTTGGATGCTCCATTGGCCAATGTCCGCACTCCCTCCTCAGTGTGGATATTGGCCATTTGCTGACACTAGGGAGGGCTCCAAGAGATCCTCTGGTAAGAGGACCTGAAAATTCCTTTTATTTAAAAAAAGTAGCTGGGGTGACGTGCAATTGCTTCCTTGTCAGTACCAGAATCTGTGATGTCAGCGTTTCGTGAGGAGCGCTGATTTCACAGATTTCCCACCGGAGTGGCTGGAAGGAGCAAATGAGTGCTCTCTCCCTCTCCAGTGGGGAAATAAAGCCGGAAACTGCCCCATCTGGTTTCAGGGAGGCCTTGTTTGAATGGGGAGAATCTCCCCTTTCAAATGAGACCTTCCTAAATCTGTTTCCTGATTGTGAATCGCTGTCGATCCATTGTCAGGAAACCACTAGACCACCAGGGATGTTAGTTAAAGGGGGTCGGCCTTCATGGTAACGTCCCTCCCCCCCAGAGGATAATTGAAAATTAAAAAATGTGGTTTTCCCCAGGGTGCAATCACATCAGGAATGTATATCAACATATTTAAAAAAAATTACAAAGGTTCAGCCCTTGTTGTTTACGGGCCGATCCCCAGTGGTATATTTGTAGGTTTGACAATTTCAAATTCAAGAACCATACCATACTATACTGTACTTTGCAATATCGTATCCCCTCCACGAGGTCAAAGAGTAAGTTGGAAGGATGTCACACTTGAGACATATGAAAGAATCATTAAAAAACAATGGGCCTGAATCATTCCTTTACCACCCCTAGCTCACTTCTTAGTTCCGGAGTAGGCCAGCAGTATGACAACAGTAAGTCACACCAACTCACATCGAAATCTTCGTGAATCTGACCCAGTAAAATGACCTAGTGACATAAAGGCATATGTGCCTTTCTCTCCTATCAGGAGTCATGAACGCTTTCTTTTATATAGAGTGCACTGAGTGAATTATGTTTTTTCAAATCAGATAGTCTCTTTCCCTAAGATCCAGAGTCACAAAAATTTGCTGTGGGTAGGGGTCACATACTCTTGAAGTACCACTGCTTTACTGCTGGATTCCAGATAAAGCCAAGATTACTACAAAGAGATATATCATGAACACTATTGGTGTGTTTCCTAACAAAGCGCAACAATAGTGTTTCTTGCTTTTAAGTTATACCTGCACTTCTACTCAACGACCCTAGCTATTGGCCTTGTATGGTTAAAAGACTGAATCATCTTAAAGATTTCCTGGGATTCAAATTTGTCCCAGAAGTGCTCAGAACCTCTGCAACACCCCACTTTTCAAACATTGTGGATGATACTCATCCAGCTACTGGCTACAATGTTAGCACTTCGTGAAATGTGGCAATTCTATTAACCCTGGGTGTAGTGGACATAGTGGGGCTACGCCGAGGGCCACGGAGGTACGAACAAACTCCGTGGCCCTCCGCATAGCCCTGTTACCCTACCCACCTCCACCCCCTACATTATTAACAAAAAATATACAAATAATAAGTACATTAAAACCACTTACCTTAACTGTGGCATCCCCTCTTCGTCGCTGTTTCTGCTAATTCTTGCAAAAACTGTGCATGTGTACGCGCCTGCGCATTTCTCACAAGAAATACGCGTGTGCGGACACGCGCGCATGCGCAGTTTTTGCAAGAATTAGCAGAAACGGCGATGAAGCGGATAAGAGCAGTCCGGGGACGCCGCAGTTCAGGTAAGTGGTTTAAATGTACTTATTAGTTGTATAATTTATTGTTAATATGGGGGGGTGGAGGCGGGGGCTGGCCAACTCCGCTACGCTGCGGAGTGTGTACGGAGATTTGCCTTCTCCATGTTCTCTGCGGAATGCGGAGGAGGCAAATCTCCGCACACCCCGCGGGCGGAGCGGTGGTCTCCGCCCGGGGCTAAATTTTATCAACTGCCACATATTTTTATGTGGCCAAGATTCCTCCAAAATGTTTTGTGGAAGATTTAATATGTAGAAAGGGCAGTATGTTCATCTGGAAAAACCTACTTTTGTGCATTGTTTCACACTGGCGTTTCTTTTTTTAAAAGTTGAAAAATGTGGGAATTTTTCAAAGTTTGTAAAGTTACAATTAAAGTTACAAAAATATTTAACTTGATGAACAAGATGAACTAGATGAACCTACTGCCCTTTCTATATATTAAATCTTCCACAAAATATTTGGGAGGAATCTTGGCCACATAAAAATATGTGGCGGTTGATAGAATTTAGACCCGGGCGGAGACCTCCGCTCCGCCCGCAGAGTGTGCGGAGAACGCAGAGAAGGCAAATCTCCGCACTCTCCGCAGCGTAGCGGAGATGGCCAGCCCCCCCCTCCACCCCCCTATATTAACAGTATATTATACAACCCTAGACACTTGCCCTTACCAAATCTGGGTGTTGTTAAGACCCTCCTTTTTCAGGTTTTGCATGTGTGACGCTTGAGCTGTGCTTCTGAAATCTATTGTATTTAAAATAAATCTTAAGAGGGGCTTACACCCCGCCCTTACTTTTAATTTGTTTGTGTGGTTGCCGCTTACTTTTACTCTGTTTCTAATTGTTGTAGCATGCTATTTCCTGTTGTTCTTCATTTGTTTTTCTTAACACTGGCCCATGGCCGAAGTACACCTTTTCTTCTGCTAAGAACTCCTTTGTTGTTTTATTGAGGAGCAAGCACGCTATTTGCACTCCCGGCCTCCTCCCACTTTTGGCTGTTAAATATCTGATTACCCTGTTGGTTTTGTTATTCAACCTTATAGCAGAGCACTCCAAAGGGGCGATAATACCTTTGAAGTTGGGTCTCGTGGCTCAGTCTAACACATCCACGCCAGGGATTGGTGTTTTCCTCATGGTCACAGGCTGTGCTTTTATATTACAATCGTAGTGGCAGGTGAGCTGAGCATCCAACTGGTGATAGTATCTACTCGGTTAATTCTGTTCCGAAGCACTGAGATTTCACCAGTTATTGCGGTTCTTTAGGTGGTCGGCTGCGCAGAGTGCTATTTGCCTGAGCAGGTGCACAAGCTACAGATTACATTTTGTGAGATATGTGCTGCTTGTTTGAGTTGCCTTTACTGTCATGGGATCTTTGGGAAGAGCAGCTGTGTACTGCTGCTGGCTTTGTCAATGGGGCTTGTTTTAGTTAGGAACAAGCCCATTTGCGGGCTCACACATGCATGCCTGTGCCTACTATGCTACTCTAAGAAAAATCAGACGCACAATAAAGAAAGAAGCTGAATCTTCCCATGCAGCACCTGAAGCAGATTTACCTTTTGACTGTGGCAATGGTAACTTTTGAGGAAGCATGTACTTGGTACTTCACAATCGTGAGATCTTGTTGCTTATCTTGTTTTCCGTGTATGTTCTCTTCTTTTAATGTTTAAAATATATATTTATTTCAGTTTTAACTTCTGTATTATTGCAAATTTGTATTATGTTTCATGAAAACAACTTTTTTTGCTCTACCCTAATGTAGTTAGTTATATATATCATGGTTCAATGTAGTTTTCATATAATGCAGATGAAACCAGAACAGTTAAGCATAGGTGCTTCAGTGGAGTTTACTTTTCAATACCATAGCTTCTTCTTGCAAGATATACATGTATTTCAAGCTTAATAGAAACTAAAACATCTATGCCCATGAATGGTGTATTTCACATGAGGAATACCACACACACTGTGTGATTTGTGGATCCTTGACAAAGAATCAGCAGTAGAAACAACCTCACAATCAGAGAAAAAGCTTCCCAAGTAGTGACTCACTCATTGATAATAATTATAAAAATCAAGAGAAGGACACATTTATAGAGGCATTCCTCTTCAATGATGCTGCTATTCATAAACCGTTAATGAGTCATTTTTAGAAGAGGTTTGCTCTCACTTTCGGCATGCATTCCATTATTCCACGTATGTGTGTCCCTCTGCTTTTCACCTTTCTGTAATCTGTTGCATCATCATTCCCAAAAGGTGATGTTCAAATGAGTTACAATTAGAGTACATAATTTAGGGTCATAACCACAGGGGTGGCATTTGAGGACTGGCCCAGCCCAATTGGACCCCCCAAAGGACTGAGGCAGCTGGCACAGTGTAGGGGTGTGTGAGTTCAGAATATAAATGAGCAAAAAGAATGCCATTATGTTTTGTTTTTATCTTGTTACATTTGCTGCAGCTTCTAACAAATTGTTGCTTATTCCTTTAAGGAGAGATGTTGTTTACTTCTCTTTCTTTGACAGCCAAGTGAGAGGATTTTATAAAGTGAACTCTGTGACAATATCGCTGGGATACAGGCATGACCAGTGGAATTATACAGGGGGGTGGCTACATTATGCAGAAATTTTGAACAGACTGATGTGACAAGAAAACACAAATTATGTGGCTTAGGGCCATATGTAGATAAATTATATTTACCGATTCATAAATACCGAATTTTACCGAATCGGTATTTATGAATCGGTAAATAGTATGTAGGTAAACATTCGTATCAATTACCGATTCGGTAAAATTCAGTAAATGAATACCGATTCCACAATACCGACCGGAATTTCGAAGCGGAATTTACCGAATCGGTAAATACCGAAGTGGTATTTACCGATTCGGTAAATACCGAATCAGATTTTACCGAATCGGTAATTCAAATATACATCACTTGAGGAATCAGCCAATCCTGTGCAAACCCAACCCCACCCAACCAGGAAGTGGCCACACCCAGGCAGGTGCATACAATCATCAGACTCTGGAGAGGCTGGGAGTGCAGAGGAGAGCAACAGAGCCAGTGCCTGATTGTGAACCTCAAACTGACACAATGTCAAGCCAGGAGACAGAGAGAGATGGAGGGGAAAGGAAGAGAAAACTAAAATTCAGCCCAAAGGAACTGCAGGTACTTGTGGAGGAGGTGGTGAAGCAGCACCATAAGCTTTTCGGAAAACAGTCCCTGCAAGTGGCTGAATCTGAGAAAAGGAAGATCTGGCTGGGAATCCAGGTGCAGGTAAATGCCATGGGAGTGACCCCCCGGGACATAGATGTGCTGAAGAAGCGGTGGTACGACATCCGTATCATCACTAAGAGGAAGATGGCTGAACTGAAGAAAGAGGCCATCCGGATAGGAGGGGGGAGGAACAGGGCACCTGCCCTGACAGAACTTGAGGAGCTCGTGGAGTCTACAATTGAGCCCGAGAGTGTCGTGGGGATTGGGGATGCAGACAGCTCTGCCAGAGCCGCCACCAAACAAGGTAAGACGCATGCACAGCATTGTGCCCCCCCCTACCCCTACCCCTATCCCAAATCCCCAATTGGGCAATGAGAATCCCACTCCAGTACAGGTGTTAGTGCATACCAGCAATGCATTATGGGAGATGTAGTCTGTGAAACCCCAAACATGAGAAGAATAGCACAGAACAACAAGTCATGTTACACACATTAGCGATAAGCAGGCAGAGGACAATGAGAGAGTGTTTTAGAATTGTATTATGACGATAGCAATGCAGGGCTTCAGGTACACTGAGCTGATGTTGAATTTCTGTCCACAGGCGATACTTTGCGCAGGACTGCACAGGAGAAGGGAGAGAGGGCACCCTGGAAGGACAGCTCAGAGAAGGCCACCACGAGTACTGGGCAGACAACAGCACCACAGCCAGCCTCACCACCACAGCCAGCATCGCCACCACATCCAGCATCGCCACTCCTGCTGGACTCACCGGCATCAACACCACCTGCATTGCTCAGGTCTAGGAGGCATGCTGTTTCCAGATTACATGTCTCGGAGTCCTCATCTGAAGACTCGAGGGGGGCGGAAACATCCACTGTGCCACTGGATGGTAGCCATGCCAGTGTGCCCTCCGCCTCTGAGGGAGCACACACAGGTGCCAGACGTCGCCGCAGGGCTTCGGTGCGCAGTCCACCTCCACAGGGTGAGAGCCATGGAGTTTTCTTAGGGCTGGAGGCCACCATGGTCAAGATACAGCGCCTACAAGGCAAGGCAATCTTGTCAGTACAGCGCCAAATGAAGGGCCTCAATGACACAATGGGCAACATTGACAGGGGCATAAGCGCAATGGCTGAGGGCATGAGGGAGATGGCTGTGGGCATGCGGGACATGTCCCAGTCCGTCATGCTGCTGTGCACAAAGATGGATGAGGACAGAGCAGCACGGCGCCGGGAAAGGCAGAAAAAAGATCACCACAAAAGGGCAGTGAACCGGCTGGCAACTGCCACTTGGCTGCTCTGCAGGTGCTCCATGGCAATGCAGGATGGGCTAGCGCACTGCAGCAATGATGTGTCAAGGGGGATGGTGAGGGTGACCAGTGCACTTGAGGTGCTGCTAACAACCCAGTCTGCCACAACTGATGCTGTGGATGCTGGGGACAGTGAAGAAACCACCAGTAGGAGCAGCATTACCCCCCCTGTCACAGACACACGGAGGAGCAGCAGACGGCATGGGTCTGCCACTGGTCCCGCAGCAAGTGAGGACACACAATCTCTGGCATCCCGCACTGTAGTGCGTGGGCGCAGACACTGATGCTGCACACAATTGCAGGAGACAATTGGGTGAAGTAACCCTTGACTTACAACTATTGATTGCACAAAATTGATAGTCCAGTTTTTCCGTTGTGTTGTGGCGTAGTGCCGCATGATTAAAACTACGTCATGGCATACAACTACTGGCTGTGTCCACTTACTTACTTAGAAATAGTTGCATGTGATCTCTGCCCGTCTCTCTCTCCCATCTGTTGCTGTTGCCACTCCTGCTGCGTTGGCCTCTGGCTGTGCAGACTCATCATCATTGTCCTCAAAATCTGTTATTTCCACCTCTGTACCTCTCTTCGTGGCAAGGTTGTGCAGCATTGCACAAGTGGCAATGATCTTGCAGCAGATGATGGGTGTGTACTGGTGTGCGCCTCCGCTTTTGTGGAGGCAGCGGAACCTGCTTTTCAATAGTCCAAACGTGCACTCCACCATGTTGCGTGTTGATTTGTGTGCCACATTATATCGTCTCTCACTCAGGGTTGATGGGTGTAGGTAGGGAGTGAGGATAAATGACCGCACGGCATATGCACTATCGCCTAGGTGAGTAAGAGAGTACCATTAGTCACATGCCTCAATACACATTCATTTGCGATTAGTATTAGGGAGTAACACAGTGATTTACCTAGCAGGTATCCTTCTCCAAATTCTCCGGCAACCAGTCGTGTGTAGATCCCACTGTTCTGGAAGATGAAGGAGTCGTGGGTGCTCCCAGGGAACTTAGCTACGATATCGGTGATAATGTTGCCAGCATCGCAGATTACCTGCACATTTATGGAGTGGGTGGACTTTCTGTTCCTGTAGATGTGCTCAGTGGCTGCTGGTGGGCAGATTGGAATGTGTGTGCCATCAATACAGCCTATGACATGCGGGAACTGTGCCATCTGGTAGAAGTCGGTCTTTGTTTTCTGCAGTTCAGCCTGTGTGTTTGGGAAGCTAATGTAGTGTTGCATTCTCTGCATCATGGCATCCAGGAACTTCCTGAAGAAACGGGACAGGCAACTCTGGGATACCCCGCCTACAACAGCTATCACCCCCTGGTAACTGCCAGATGCGAGTAGATGTAGGCTACAGAGCACCTGCACATGTGGTGGTATGGCATGCGCCCTTGTTGTTGGATGGTCCAGGAGTGGGTGCAGGTCCCTTATCAGGTCCATGATGGTTTGGGGGTGTAGCCTGTACCTTTCATGTATCTCAGCCTCAGTCAGTTGAAAGAGTGTGATGCGCTGTCTGTAAATGCGTTCCTCCCATCTCCAAATCCTTAGACCTGCTGCCTGTAGACATAGGCGCCTTGCAATCACATACAGAGCCGCCATGGTGTTCACGCTGTTGCATTTTGGGATTGCTTATATGCACTGTGGCTGATTACCACCTGCTTTCACTCAGTGTTAATTACCGACTCTTAAATACCGAATTTCATGCAATTCGGTAATACCGACTTTACCTACATCTCTTGTGTCGTTTTACCATTTCATATTTACCGATTCGGTAAATATGAATTCGGTAATTATGAATCGGTAATTTAGAATTCGGTAAAGATAAATCGGTATTTACCGATTCATGTTTACTGAATCCTTCTTTTTGGACTCCTACATCTCAAATGCCTAAATACCGGTCTGTAACAGGATATTTACCGATTTTCGGTCGTTACCGACCGGTATTTAGCTACCTACATATGGCCCTTAGTGTATAACATTGTGAGATTGTATCACTTCATTATTTTGTCTTTTTTAGACATTGGCATTGTCTGGTAAAAGGTTTCACTTCATTGGCCTCATTAATATTATTCAATGTTTCCATAAGGCCATTAATATACAAACTAAATATTGTCTGTACCAACACATATCCTTGTCATACTCCCCTGGTAATGACAAAGGGTTCAGAAAGTTCTCCCAATTTACCATAACAAACCTGTGCAAAATTCCCAAGTAGTCTCTGAAATATATAGCACAGTTAAAAGGGGACTCCTGTATCGGCAAAAACATACGAAAGTAAATCCCTCCAGACTAGATCAAAATATCAGTGTTCTAATATATAATGATGTAATGTGAAAACTTGGTCTATCGTGGTTGTACGCTGCCAAAGCCGGCATGAAAGGGGCTAAGAACCTTATTTTCCACCATGCAATCCTGTAGTGTTTCTAGTGTCACTCGAGAATTACTTTTTGCATTGTATCGATTAGAGTAATAGGTCTGTGGGCATCCCCTCCATGATGGTGTTAAAGATTACCCGCAAATATGGGCCCCAGACTTCAGGTTTAGAAAGATAGAAATCCCCTGGAATATTAACAATGCCAGGTGCCAGACGAGGGACAATCTTAATAATGGCCCTAAAAACTTCCACAAAGGTTATCACAGGATAGTCCTTCTGACCATAGGAAACCAACTCCCTGCTTAACAGACCCTTGCCAATAATCCAACCACATGTTCACCTTGTCCCTTTGGGGTACCATACAGGGACTGGTAGTGCTCATTCCACATAGCAGCTAAGATTTTATGCTCTATATTGACTCTACCCTCACAGTTCCCAGGCATACCTATAATTCAGAATACCCTAGAATCCTTACACTTGCTAGCACAAAGAAAGAAATCCCATTTTGACAATTCTCACGCTTTTTTGGCAGAGCTAATGACCTTTTTATTAGCAATTCTCGCAGTTCGAATCAGATTGCTATCTTTAGTCGTTAAAGTCTCTAATAAAATTAATTTAGCAACTCTACACTGTTTATTAAACTATGCATTCTTCCTTGGGCCCCTAGAGCAAGCTTCTACATAAAATAAATCATTTAACTTGCCATCTACCATTGCATGAGTCCCAGTCACCCTTGTTAGTTGACAGACTTTGCCATCAGATGAAATAGCTATGCTAAAATCTGTTAGGGAAATACCCACCGCCTTATACAATGGGTGAATCGAGTCTGAGGATTGCTCAACGCAATATATTGTATTTTGCGTCTGGAGGAAGTCAGTCTAAATCAACCATCCAACTGATCGGTTCATATTGCTGTTGCATTTCTAGTAGGTAGAGCTAGATCAAGGGACAAACTATTGTGGTTGATATATCATGTCTGGGCAGGAATTCTAGATCTAATGCTAAGGGCCATAGCCTTACATCAACAAGGATGTAATCTATTAAAGATGAACAACCTACCCGAATAAACATATGGGCCTCCTGGCTGTTTGACTTAGTGGGTCCAATGCAAGCCCATAAAGAATAAAACAAAGTAAGGGTGTTAATTTGGAGTGCCAGTGGGGACTATTTCTTAATGGGGGAAATAGTAGACACTGTGATGGCCTACAATTTATCATGGTATCATCATGATTAGTGTCAAGGGGCTCAAAGTGACAATTAAAATCACCCCACCACCTTGTAATCCCTCTCCGGTAGTGTGGGCAAAAAAGTAGTTAATGGCTCTACAATGGGAGATTCATGACCAATGCCCACTGGTCTGGAGTAAACATTGACCAAGAACACATCGACTTTGGGGAAGAAGGTTAGTAAAATGGAAAGAATATAATTGGAAAGAGTCTCTACCATTTTGGCTGCACATCCCTGATGAGTTGCTACCCATGTGGCCAATCCCTCTGAAGGTCTTACCCTCGCCCCTCCGATGGCCACCTGAAAAAAGGCTGTATAGCCTGGGCTCCCCTGGCTAACCAAGTTTCTTGAAGCAGACAAATATCATACTGGGCTATAAATGACTCCCAATCACTGCACTTCAATTCTCCCTTCAGTTCAGCAACATCCCAAGACGACACTTTAATAAACTTTAAAACTTACATAATGCCCGGAGATACCATGATGCCATCCAAAGCGTTGGGCTCTACCATTTGTATGGGCGTGTGACTCGCCACCCTCTTGGAGTTGATTTTTATGAAAGTGTTCACCAGGACCAGGTACACAACCCACCCTGCTGTTACCCGTGAATTCTTGACAGTGTGCAACAAAATCCCAGGGGTATCCCCCCCTCATGGCCTGACTGGCCGCTAGACCCGAGTGGGCTGTCAAGCATACTTCGCCTTACAGGTTACCATCCAGGCATGGGGGCCTAGCTGAGGGTGATGGATTCTGGCTTGTAACATTGGTGAAGTTTCCCTGCTTCCCTTTCCACCCTCCAATGCAGTGATCAAGGTCACCCTCATTAGGCCTAGAAGAATGTCTAACCCTAATCTTGGAGAGTCAATCCACCCTATCCAGGGCATCAAATCTCTTGGCTGCAGGTACCCTGTAGGTCAGGGCACACAGCGCCGGGCAATCAAAATATTCAAGCTTTGGAGTTAGGTTAAAAGATTTGGGGGCCTGCTGCTGTAATTCACCATTAAGTCTGGATCTAAAGAAGTAGCCTAGTGGTAAGAGTGTTTAGCTGACCATGGCTCCTGCAAGAATAATTCACCTGCCAGAAGATTGTAGGCCAGCGGTGGATTCCTAACATTAATAATGACACAGTTGCTCGACCTATCTATGGGACCTTTTCCAATCCAGCTCACCCTATGAGTTAAGAGAATGATGCTGGCCCTATCAAGGGGAAAGTTCCTATATCTCATAGGCCAATGGAGATATTTATTAGTTAGGTCCTCGTGGGATTCCCTCTGAACCGTTTTTAGCTCTAGGATCCCTGATAAGATCACAACGTAAGGGCAGGAGAAAGATAGAAAATTGGGGTTTTACATTACTGACATTGCCAGCCTTTGTGGGAACTCCCTCTAGCCCAACTGTGGAATTACTCCTACCTGGTTTTACGGTCAAAAAGTGCCCCTCGAGTTTTTGCCATTTGACATCACGATGCCCCCACAGTTGCTCACACGATTGTTCCCCCCTTTGCATTTGAGTTGCTAGCCCTGAGCAAGGCTGCCAGGGGGACAGAATCAGTCTGGCAGCCACTATCCATTGTGCCCTTTGGCTCCCCGGGTCCTAAACATAGGACCTCCATGCACAATTGTCTCAGCATGTCCAGACGGGCTATTAGGGGTGTAAATTCTACAAGAAGGACGGATTAAATCTGGGTTATGATGTCCTTTACTTGGGAGGCTACCCAAGGGGGCTGAGAGAACTTCCCACCGTCCCTATTATCATGCGCAGAAACTGCATTCCCCATGGAGCAAGGCAGAGCAAGTTCCTCTCTGCCCCTTCTAGTGGATTTGGGAGTGCATTATACTTCTTGGTAGCCAGATGTGTATCCCCATTATTCCCTTCCTCTGTCAAGAAACAATTATTGTCCAACCCCCGCCATGGGCCAATAATTCCAGGCTGATCGGGGACCAGGAGAATGTCATTAGCAGAATGCTCTAGGCTGCAGGATGAGGCAAGCTGGGGGCCCATTGAGGAGCAAAGGATGTCAGAGCTTAGGGAGAGCCATCTCTCCGTTAATTAAATTTCAGTAGCCACCATCCCTATGGCCCCTTTGTAACATCCTATCAATCGAATTGAGTTTTTAGGGAGGTGTAGGAGACAGGGCCCACCCTGGGCATTTCTGCTTCCCCTTCGCTTGGACCAATAGAACAAATTTCCTCAGCACTGAGTTTGACGATTGGAGACCCAAGTCTAGAGTATAAGGGCTGCCTCAGCCTGAGAAACCCAAAAACAAAAGAGAGAGACACTTCTCACACAAAGGGAACTGGGGTAAAATAAGTAACAGTAAAATGTTCCCTGTGACGTTCTATCTAGTTATACTGTCATCTGTATATATGCCCAGTCATACATATTGCAACATACTGACTAAATGCCTTGTTTTAGTAAAAGGTATCTCCTCCTTTATTGAAAATTGTTTTCTTTGTACACCATAGAATCCGAGATCAATGCATACAATTTCAATTTCATTGAAAATACATACAGTTTCGTAAAAAGAAGAAACAAAATTCGGTTCCACTGTCTCATTCAGATATAGGTGACATTAATCTATATAACAACTTAGAGAGAAGCACATTTCCTTATGATCCAAGTCCCACGAATAGTTACTATTGCTTCAACACAGTTGACGATCATATATGGATAAATTATGTGATTATAGACATTACCAAAATACACAATATAATTAAAAACAGTACTCTAAGGGGAAACAGTTGGCTGCGCGGCGTTACGGTGGAATAAGATTGGTTGACACCACCTTCTTCAGGACAGACTCATTAGTTAAAAACAGTATTGTTGAATTTTTAAAATATGTTCTTCATGTATAATCGTGTCAACCAATCTTATTCAATCTTATCCCACCGAAACGCTGTGTCACCAACTGTTTCCTCTAGGAGTGGAACCGAATTTTATATCTTCTTTTTACGAAACTGTATGTATATTTAATGAAATTGAAATTGTATGTATTGATCCTGGTTTTTATGTGTACAAACAAAAAAAATTCAATAAAGGAGGAGATAGTTTTTACAAAAACAAGGCATTTAGTCTGTACCTTGTAATATGTATGACTGGGCATGTATGCAGATGACAGTATAACTAAATAGAACGTCACAGGGAACATTTTATTGTTACTCAGCTTGAGAAACAACAATGGCCCTTCAGACCAATCAAATGTCTAAATAAATCAAACTCAGACTTTGTGCCACATACCCCAACAGTAGCACTGTGTGTGCTTTGACCAAGAAACAAGCAAAAAAGATGTGGCCCAGCTCAACCTCCTCTGGCCATTGACGGGCGCAGATGGGCCTGTTATTGGCCTAGTCTTCGTCTGGCCACACAACCGGGCGTATCCAGTAGGCATCCCGCACTCCGGGTCTGGTGGTGCACTTTTAGCGCATCCAGGCTGGCCTTGCCCCTCAGGCGTGCATTAGACTGGGGGACCAAGTCCTACACCAACCGATGCAAGTGGCAAGCTTTGCAGTGTGGCTGTGAAGCAGGGAAGCCACTGGTAAAAGACCCCTGCGCTGTGGGTCTGGCGGTATGCTTTTAGCACGTAGAGGCTGTCCCTGTCCCTCAGGCGCGAACTAGACTGGGGGAGCAAGTCCCACCCTGGCCGATGAAAGTGGCAAGCTTTGCGGTGTGGCTGTGAAGCAGGGAAGCAGCTCGTATAAGAACATATTTATTGATTTAGTCAGTGTTTAAGTGCAACCCTGAAGCGCATGTGTATACTTGTGTAGAATGTGTGATTTTTCTTTCATGTTCTGCTGCCAGCCTCCTACGCTTGTTCAGCCACCCACTGCTACCACTCCCTTGATGCCAAAAATCACATTTTATATCATAAATGCCGATATAACTCCGCTCGGCACTAGATCAGACCCTGACTTGCACTCTCTTGATAAGAGCAGCCCGATTATCTCTATATTTTACTACTAAACAAACAGTCACAAGTGCAGTTACCTTGCAGGCACTAGGGTCATGATTTGTATGGTGCAACAGGTAGACTGGCACAGGGGCCAAAACGTCTAGGAAGACCACTAAACACCAATTTTAATGACACTGGGGAGATTTGATGATCTGGCCGGGATCACCGGAGTTGCATCGAAAACGAGATTCCAACCTGGATCTCCAAGTTTACAGCTCTTTCCTTTATTTCACATCTGTATTATAGTCATCTGCAACATGTACACAAGCCAATGACAAAGACAATAGATTTTGCATTGGGGGAACCTATTGGCTTTGCCAATGCTTGTTGCTACTTGCTCCAAGCAAAATGTGTCAGTAGCAGCAGTTGGCGGCAATGGGGTATCTGCTGAAGTGACCATAGTCTACATTGGCTGGTTGTACCACACAGGTAAGAAGACAAAACATGTTAATAAGTGCTATGGTGGTAATACTTATATCCCTCCTGATTATGTGATTGTGATCCTATTTAGCCTGATAAGTATTTCCAGTTCAATAGGCATAATGTTTGATGGATAGTGGTCTTTTGGTATAGTAGGGTTTCACAACATTTTGGTGGAATTTATGCAAAGCTACTTTCTTCATTAACTAATTTTTTCTAGCACACATATGCAAGTAGTATGTCCTGGAAATATAAATTCACAGATATTTATTCAACGATCTGTAGCACCAACAAGTAAATGTCAGTTATTACAATGTTGGCTTTGTAGAAATCAAAAAAATGTGAAGAAATTGCAACCAGTAGTCTGCAATGGAAAATGTGCCACAAAATGTAAAATTTCAAACCACGGGCGTATTTAGTCCCATGTATAAAAAAATCTGCTGAAATTCCTTTAAGTCCTAATAAAGACAGCTCCACAGGCTGTCATCACCTGTTTGTACTAAAATACCACAGCCTGTATATAGAAACAACTTGCTTGTGGCTGGGGCATTTGAAATTGAGGATGCAACTTGAGAGAGAGCAATTGTAATCTTACCAAAATTGGTGTTTCTTAGGTCTGGGTAGAGGTGGCTTTAGCTTTCTCTCAGAGTTTATACCATCAAGATGTACGTGAGGGGCAAGATGTCAAGCCTGCTCAGCCATTGGTCATTGTAAGCATCAGTCACATGTTGATCAGGGTAAACAGAAATAATATCGAATTAAAAATATCGACAGGACAGAATATCGAGTTTTTAATATAGAATGGACAGAATATCGAATTGCCAAAATATAGTGGTGAAGAATATCGAAAATCAGGTAAGAAATAAAATATCGATTTAAGTAATATAGAAGTAAGTAATATCGACAGTCATAATATAGTTGTTAAGAATATCAAATTTTTTTATAGTGTTTTAAGTGTTAGTATATGTGCTAAAAGTATGTATAAATTTTGGAATGTATGTTTGAATATTTTTAAATTAATGAATTTTATGTTATTTAATTTTTGTGTAATTTAATTCTGTAGCGGGTTGTGGGTTTATAGGGGATTACGGTGGAAAGTAATTTAATTATAGTACATTAAATAATAATTTTTAGGAATTCTTAATTATTTTTAATTTAATTTTGTGTTTTACTTCTGTAGCGGGTTGTGGGTTTATAGGGGAATAGGGTGGGAAGCAATTTAATTGTTATTAGGTAATTATTAATTGGTATTGAAAATTAATTGGTTGTTGATTAATTATTAATTGGTAAATAATTTGTATTAATTGGTAATTAATTTGTATTAATTGTTTAATTGATAATTATGTTAATTGTATTAATTTATTATGTGTAGTGGGTTGTGGGTTTATAGGGGAATATGGTGGGAATTAATTTAATTGTAAATAATTAATTATTGAAATATTTTTTGTATATTGCTAATTAATTTATTCTTAATTAATTATTAATTGGTAGTAATTTAGTTTATAAATTTTTGGTATTTAAAATTAATTGGTTGTTAATTAATTATTAATAGGTTATTAATAAAAAAAATGGTATTTATAATAAATCAATTATTAAATATTGTGTGATTGGTAATTAATTTTAATATTTTCTTTGGGTATTAATAATTTATTAATTTTTAATAAAATATTGCATTATTATTTTCCCTACCATTGCACTCACTGGAGTGGTAATAGTAATGTTTACCCCTACGCTATCCAAAGCTTTCCCTACTATTGCACTCACTGGAGTGGGAATAATAATTTTTACCCCTACGGTATCCAACGCTTACCCTACAGTTGCACTCACTGGAGTGGGAATAGTAAATTTTACCCTCCCGCTATCCAACGCTTTCCCTACTGTTGCACTCTCTGGAGTGGGAATAGTAATTTTTACCCCTACGCTATCCAACGCTTTCCCTACTGTTGCACTCTTTGGAGTGGGAATAGTAATTTTTACCCCTACGCTATCCAACGCTTTTCCTACTGTTGCACTCTCTGGAGTGGGAATAGTAATTTTTACCCCTACACTATCCAACGCTTTCCCTACTGTTGCACTCTTTGGAGTGGGAATAGTAATTTTTACCCCTACGCCATTTGACGTTTTCCCTACTGTTGCACTCACTGGAGCTGGAATAGTAAATGTTTCCCTTCCGCTATCCAACGCTTTCCCTACTGTTGCACTCTCTGGAGTGGGAATGGTATTTTTTACCCCTACGCTATCCAACGCTTTTCCTACTGTTGCACTCTCTGGAGTGGGAATAGTAATTTTTAGCCCTACTCTATCCAACGCTTTCCCTACTGTTGCACTCTTTGGAGTGGGAATAGTAATTTTTACCCCTACGCTATCCAATTCTTTCCCTACTGTTGAACTCAGTGGAGTGGGAATAGTAAATTTTACCCTCCCGCTATCCAACGCTTTCCCTACTGTTGCACTGTCTGGAGTGTGAATATTAATTTTTACCCCTACGCTATCCAATGCTTTCCCTATTATTGCACTGTCTGGAGTGGGAATACTAATTTTTACCCTCCCGCTATCCAACGCTTTCCCTACTGTTGCACTCTCTGTAGTGGGAATAGTAATTTTTACCCTCCCGCTATCCAACGCTTTCCCTACTATTGCACTTACTGGAGTGGTAATAGTAAATTTTACCCGCCCGCTATCCTACGCAAAAAATATAGCATTTTTTAAATTAATATTATTTTAATATATATGCATTATTTTATTTTTTTACTTACATTAATTATTTATTAATTTTAAAGCTATTTAAGTATTTGTAAGTATGTTTCAGTTAATTATATGTTTTATTTCATTAATTTTACATTTATTTTAAGACATTTAAAATAATTTGATATTGTGACTAACTATATTTTTTACAACGATATTTTGGATTCTATATTTTTGTACTTACCTGTTTGGAGATAGGACTTCGATATTTTGGCATTCTATATTTTTCCTTCGATATTTTGGCAATTCGATATTCTCCTTCTCGAGATTTCGTCAGTGATCCGTTGATCAGTCCTCAGCACAGCAGTTGGTTGTTATAACATTCACTCATACCATACAGAGCACCCCCTATTAACCAACAGTCTTGTTGGTATCATAGGTATTTGAGTCTCCATAGAGACAGGGGTCCTATTTTTCCTTTGTGCTGTGCAGCTGTGGTGACACCTTGATCATAATTTCCCCTAAAGTCCATTGTTTCAGAATGAAATCCATAACACTCCAGCAATGAATGTCTTCTATCCTTTACTTATGACGAGTACACGTTCCACCACAAGCACATAGTCAGTTGCAATCGGCAACTAATGAGCAACATTGAAGCTTCAGCAGGGCAGACTCAGAAGTCACCAAACTAAGGATACAGCAAGTAGCTTTAAGAGTCCGAGTAGTCACAGATGTTGGTAAGCAGTAATAGAGAAGCTATGTTATAAGCATGTATGGCTCTGCTCTCAGTGCCTCCTGGGCTCCTTTGTTCTCCAGGGCCTTGTTAAGTATTGTGGACTTTTATCCTACCCTTCAGCAGCTTTAATGGTTAAAATATATGCTGCCTTTCCCTTAACTTAGCTTTTGGGAATTGCTTGCTCTCCAGTGGTAAAGTCCATCTATAAATCCCAGCTTGTTTTAGCTAGAACTTCAACAGGATCACACGCTTTTCTTGCTGCTGAAAGGGTTCAGATATGCCCTATTTGGTGGAGTGCATGCAAGACTAGCCATGTTTACAAGTATGAAATCGTCTGTGAACAATTTCTCACCCAGCTATTTTCCCTAAGGAAAATGCCTCATGTTGTTCATTCAATTAGAGCTGTTGGAGATTTTTGTCTTTTGCCAGTATGTCACTGGCTCCCGTCACTAAAACACTCTAATTAGACAAGTAGTTTTCCCTCTAAGCACGCTTGACATTCCAGAGGTAGCATGGTTGAACCTGATATTCAGTCCTAGCTACTACGTAGAAGAGAAATAGATTCCTATTTACAAGAATGGTGTAGTAATTAGAATGGGAATATGCATAAAATGTTTAAGATGCAAGCATTTTCTGGGATGGACTCATGGGTCCAAACAGGTTTCTAGTGCTAATGCTGCAAAACAGCATAAAATCTTTCATTGAGTACTGTGACCAATATTAAGGTAATGAAGGATAGGGGGTTTGTGGTATTTGTTTGGCATTGTATGGAACTTGTAACATTAAACATCAATTTTCTAGTCCCAGACAAAGCGTAGGATATTTAGGTAGAATGTAGCCAACCTTGCCTTTATATATGTGGCCTAATGATTTGGATGAGTCTGTGTTCCTGGGGTAGTACTGTTGTTTCAGCAATGGTTGTGGAGAGTCTGCCAAAATGTATACCACAAAAACTGATAGACTTTCACCTAAAGGTCCAGGCCCATTCATCCCCAAACACATCTAGAATATCTGTTCTTGTTAGTTTTACCATAGCTGGAATATGTTAGAAAATATTTATCCTTTGTAAGAGACCAATCGAAGGATCACAAGACTTACTATTATTTTTCATTGCACCATATGAATTTAAGGACATAGATTCAATTGCCAATTGTACACTCAAATTCACATAGGTGCATCTCTCAGTACCCCCAGACTAATACTCCTTTTGTGTCCACCCAGTTATCCAGATGAAACTGTCTCTCTTTCCACAGCCAAATTTGCAACCAACTCCTCTGTAAGCTTTCAATAATTTTTCCATAGGTACAAATTCTTATTATTTCACATATGCCCTCTTCTTTTGCCCAATGGTGCCCTACACCCCGGCAGAAGTTGCATTAGGTTGCAAATCGATGTACCTCCAAGCTGCCCGTGTGCCCCTGAGTTACTCCCTTTGTTCCATCCTACTCCATCCAAGTACTTCTTCAAATAGTGTGTCTCCATTGCCAATTCCCAACTTTAATTGTCTGTCTTTGTGGGCCCTAGTTGCCCATAATTGTTCACCTCCTTAGGCCCACAGACTGCCGATAATGGTCTGTGCTCAAAGCCTAATTACATTTTCACTGCACCCTTCAGTACCCCCTGCCTCTTAGCATCCTCTGAGGCCCCAGTTCCAACTGCCCTCTGCAAGTGCTACAAGTATTGCACCCCACCAACAACTGCACTTCCATGTGACTTCAGTTTATCCCATCTTGCCAATATTCCTACTTTCTGTCCCTCTTTTGCACCATTTAGTGGCAATTAGCTTCTGTTTCCATAGTTAACCACAATCCAGTTCTTCCTCTACCAGGCAAAGGTGCTCTCATAAGTTAATTCTCAGTGCTCCCAGGCTAGTCCTCCTCAGCCCCCCAATGTAATGTATCTCAACCCCATATGTAACCAGACATTGATTCCCCCATAAAAATATGCTCAGCACACCCAGCGAAATGCACTCCTGATGCTTCTGTTTCATTCCATTTCTCAGCGTACCCAGATTAAAAAATATTGGTTAATGAGTTCCCATTGTCAATCTGTTCTCTGTGGGCCCTATATCGGGGCTCTTTTTCTAAACACCAAACATTCTTTTGTGTCTCCCAATTACCCCTAAAACGTGCTCTATCTGTACACCTCAGCCCTAATTGCCCTGTTAAAGTGGCACAAGAGCTGTGCTTCTGCTGTTATTTGCTCCCCCTATGATTTCTCCAACTCCCCTCTATCTGTGAACCCAGTTACACTAGTCTACTATTGTGTTTATGTCCAAGAGAACCCCTCACAATACCCCTAGGCACTATTGTACTTCCAGGAAACATTTTGTATTTCCTGTAGCTGCCTATTTCCCATGTTTCAAAAGCCACCACCACACCCCCCTGCATTCAACTGCCATCTTTATGTGCTCATCAGCATCCCTTTCTGGTGTCCCACAGGTGTGACATTTCCATGTCCTAGCCCCGAGCTTGCAACCCCAGGTATCCAATGTATAGCTTCCTCTATCCAAGCATAAATTGCCTATGTGCTGTGCCCTGGTGACCAATTATCCCTTGGAAACCACTGTGCCCCGGTGTGCCACTAATTTGTGCCTCTATGCCAGTCTATTCAATAGGTGCCAACAGCCTACCCTGTGTGTCCCAGATGTTTCCTCTCCATGCTTCCTCCCATCAAGTTTCCTTTTCCAGTCCCAATTGACTCAGTATCCCAGGCAGCCCACAGTGTACTCAGACTATCACTGCCTATCCTTCCAATGACATCCTAAGTGCCCTCCATTCACAATATACTGTTTCTCCATAGCTCATCCAAGTGTCTGTGGGCAATCAATCCCTACCCATTTCCCCTCAAAATGCCCCAGAGATGTTTTACCTCTGTGCCCTCCTTGACCCCTCAATATCCCACACTACCAATTTTCTCAACGTTTCTCCTAGCTATGTGCCATACATGCTCTGCTCCTATCTGCCTGCTCACCAAGATTAAACCCAGATCAGTTGACTGGGGGTGAGTGCTTGCAATGTTCAACACTCCGTCCATCATTTCCTTAGGTTTTTGCTTTGTTCGCCATAAGTTGGCAGGGTATGCTCAGACGTGAGTCCCTTGCTCACTTTGCCACTGGATTCAAGCAAGCCTGGCTGAAGACGGCTGAAATGCCAGAAACCGGTCCTAGGAAGCTTGTTTCCGGTCCAGGGAAGACATGGCTTGGCAGTTCGGGCTGGACTGTTCCCATGAGGCACAGGGTCAGACTGATTTGCATATGGCCATGTCTGAACTGGGGTGGCAGAGTGGGCTAAAGAACGGTGATGGATTAAACCCAGATCAGTTGACTGGGGGTGAGTGCTTGCAATGTTCAACACTCCGTCCATCATTTCCTTTGGTTTTTGCTTTGTTCGCCATAAGTTGGCAGGGTATGCTCAGACGTGAGTCCCTTGCTCACTTTGCCACTGGATTCAAGCAAGCCTGGCTGAAGACGGCTGAAATGCCAGAAACCGGTCCTAGGAAGCTTGTTTCCGGTCCAGGGAAGACATGGCTTGGCAGTTCGGGCTGGACTGTTCCCATGAGGCACAGGGTCAGACTGATTTGCATATGGCCATGTCTGAACTGGGGTGGCAGAGTGGGCTAAAGAACGGTGATGGATTAAACCCAGATCAGTTGACTGGGGGTGAGTGCTTGCAATGTTCAACACTCCGTCCATCATTTCCTTTGGTTTTTGCTTTGTTCGCCATAAGTTGGCAGGGTATGCTCAGACGTGAGTCCCTTGCTCACTTTGCCACTGGATTCAAGCAAGCCTGGCTGAAGACGGCTGAAATGACAGAAACCGGTCCTAGGAAGCTTGTTTCCGGTTCAGGGAAGACATGGCTTGGCAGTTCGGGCTGGACTCTTCCCATGAGGCACAGGGTCAGACTGATTTGCATATGGCCATGTCTGAACTGGGGTGGCAGAGTGGGCTAAAGAACGGTGATGGATTAAATCCAGATCAGTTGACTGGGGGTGAGTGCTTGCAATGTTCAACACTCCGTCCATCATTTCCTTTGGTTTTTGATTTGCTCACCAAGCTGGGCCCTTATTTCCAGGATAGCACGTCTCTGCTCACACAGGCTTCCTCCAATTCCCAACTCAATGACTTCCCAAAGAGCTTTCCCCTTTGTAGTCTAGACCCTGTTACTCCTTCATTGTGCTCCCAGGATCTGTGCCTCAATAGCCATTTTAAGGTATGGCCAGGCAATGTACAGCATCTACTCCCTCTCATTGCAATGCAATGCAATCGGTCTCACATTTGCGAGAGTTAGAGCAATTGGTATTGTTAATGACAATGTCTTTTACCTATGTGTATTAGGTTGGAGTGGATTTATATGGTTTGCGTTGAAATTATGTGGGTTGAATTGAATTTGTAGTTCTGGAATTGTGTGGTGTCAAATTGTGCAGGGTATAGAATATTTGTGTAGTGGAATTATGTGGGGGGAATATATAAGGGTGACAGTTGCACAGAAAAGTTAGAAAGGAAGATAGAAAGGGATAGGCAGTTTGTGCATGAAGTGGTGAATGAACTCCAGACGGGAGCAGAAATAGTGTGGGAGAAAGAGAGAAAGAAAGAGAGAGGGGTGTGCCTGTGTAGCAGAAGACCCCTGAAGAAAAGGAGGAGAGTGTGGGTTTGAGGGACAGAAATCTTGATAAGGCACAGGAAAAAAATGTGCTCGAAGACCTGAAGTAAACCAATGAGAGAGGTGGGAAGAGTGCGTGAAAGAGGCAGTGGGTGTGTGTGGGGTAGAGATGGAGGGGGCATATTAACAAGGGCTTTATCTCCGCTTTTTTTACTTTAAAAGCCAAAGAAGCAGAGATAAAAATATGGCCCTATCAACAACAGGGTGCTAACATGCAAAATCGCATGTTAGTGTCACGGCTTCCCGATTCTCCTCAGGATCTGGGTGATGCTCAAAGGGGCCCCCCTCCCGACCTCCCCAAACTCTGATTCAAGAAGCTCCAGAGTGTTGAGGTGATCAGGCGAGGGGAAGGATAGGGTAGGAGCTGCGTGGGAAGGGACACCTGCAAAACAAAGACATGCAATTAATAAACGCTCACAGGCTACCTACTCTCATAAGGTCTCACTAGTTATTCCTCCCACCTGCCAAGTATCTTTCTGACATAGTCACTCTGGTCGTACCAGTCTTCTCTCTGAGATGGCAGGGCAATTCTATATACTGGAAACAGAAAAGGCAAACAGTTTAACACAGAATTCCCTAACGATTCATTCCTATAACCAGTTCACACTCCTTCATCCCCATACATACCAAACTACTCCTCCCCACACTCTTTGTACTCGGGAACCGAAAAATGCAACGAAAAGTAGCTTAAAGAACCCTTTCAGTCAGGGCTTCTCTCTCCCACCAATTGGTCTCGGATCCTCCAAGGTCGAACCCAGCTTCCACTTCGTGGTTTTCCACGGGCTCCGGACCTCAGCCCAACAAAAGAAAGTGATTGGCCAGCTCCACCCACATGGCTGCCAGATGGCCACTAACGAGTATCAAAGCTATAACATAAACTTTATCAAAACTGAAGTCTTGCCTCCTGCAATGTTTTGGCCGCCGTGCGAACCTCCACGGCTTACCTGCCACTGACGGCTGACTTCTCCGGTAACGCGGTTGCCCTGATACGAAATCCCCGTCTCCTTGGCTTCAACCGGCGCCTTTCAGCGAGTCCCAATTTTAACCGGAATGCTCCGAAAAAGCGTCCTGTGAATGCCTGCCGATAACCCACAGCAGGCTTCAGCAATGGTTACACAAGTCTCTCCTCCTACGTCGGAAGAGTGGAAAGTCGAGCCGCAGCAGATTGAAACCCCTCTGCTGCTCCCAGGTTCCAGAATCACGAACAACGCCCTGACGCGTTGTTCGTGTCTATAAAGTCTTTAGCCCCTCCCCTCATCTGGGGTTGCTGGGACTTGTAGTTCCGCCTGAATGGTAATCGGAACCTCGTAGGCGCCCTGGCCTTCAAACCCTGACAGTATGTCCCCCTCCCCAGCGCCTCCTCGATCCAGGTTTCCCAGGATTGCGGGCATGAAACCGCCTTACCGCCTGAGGGGCGTGAACGTTCGAGCTTGGTTCCCAGGAGTCGTCTTCGGACGGGTACCCCTTCCAGGAGATCAGATACCACAATCGCCCTTGCCTGAATTTCGAGTCCCGAATGCGACGCACTTCGTACTCCAGTTGGCCATCCCTTACTATCGGCGGAGTCGTTCGGCTCCTGACGTTCCTTGCCGGTTTCAGAAGGCCACAGTGAAACACTGGATGTATCCGCAAGGAGGCAGGCAGTTTCAACTGATACGCCACAGGGTTGATTTTCCGTATCACCGTGTAAGGTCCGATGTATCGGGGATGAAAGACACTGTGCCACCGAAAGCGGATGTTTTTCGTGGAGAGCCACACTCGGTCCCCCACTCGATAATCCGGTCCTTCTTGCCTGTTGCGATCGGCCCACCTCTTGTACTGTAGCTTGGCTCGCCTCAGGGTGGTCTGTAGCCTCTTATGGAGCTGTAAGAGGCGGTCCACTTGTTCCTTCACCGCGGGCTGATTTTGTACTTCTCGGGGTATAACCAAAGGCAGCGTTGAGGCGTGAAAACCATGATTGGCTCTGAACGGAGTTTCTTGAATAGAGCTGTGCCAGGTGTTGTTGTATGACAGCTCAGCTAACCACAACAACGAAACCCACGATTCTGTCGCTTCTTCAGAAAAACAGCGCAAGTATTTCTTGAGAGTTTGATTTAGGCGCTCGGTCTGCCCATCAGTTTGCGGGTGAAAACTGGTGGACAGAGCGGCCTTCACTTGAAGTGCCTTGCACCACATGCTCCAGAAGCGTGCCACAAATTGGGGGCCCCTGTCTGAAACGATGACCCGCGGTAGGCCATGTAAATGCACCACCTGTGCCAAGAGCATCTGTGCCGTTTGCCCTGCCGTGGGAAGGTTCTTGCACGGAAGAAAATGCCCCATCTTCGTCAGGCTATCCACCACCACCAAGATGGCGGTAAATCCTTGATCCGGGGGTAGGCCGAGAACAAAATCCACACTGATCGTGTGCCATGGTTGGGGTGGCGTTGGCAACGGCATCAGTTTCCCTCTAGCCTTGCTGTGTTCCCCCTTAGCCCGGGCACAGGTCTCGCAGAGAGATACCCAACACTTGACATCTGCAACCATACCATCCCACCAGAAATGTCTTCGCACCAGATGAAGCGTTTTCAGGTTTCCCGGGTGCCCGGCCAGCACCGTATTGTGACACCAATTGAAAGCCTGTATCCTTAGCTCCTGAGTGGGTAGAAACAACCTGTCTTTGTGGAGTGGTACTCCGTGTTTCAGGACCCTACAGGGTTCTTGTTCCACCCAGCGCTGCCACCGCATTGGGGATCGACTGTCTTTGACCTGATCCACGAACTTCTCTGCTGTGATCACACACAGGACCTTCTCAGGAGGTACTATGGCTTCCAGAGGTTGTTGCGGTGCTACCTCGCTCTCTCCAATCCTCGACAAGGTGTCTGCCTTACGGTTATCTGAGCCCGGACGAAAAGTCACCACAAACTCATATTCCGCAAAGAACAACATCCATCGGAGCTGTCTCTGCGATAGAAGCCTTGTCGTTTTCATATACTGCAGGTTCTTGTGATCGGTGTATACGGTGATAGGATGATGAGCCCCCCATAAATAGTGTCTCCACTCCTGGAAGGCTTTCTTGATAGCCAACAGTTCTTTTTCTGCGACTGAGTAATTGAGTTCCGCAGGACCTAATTTTTTGGACAAGAACGCCACCGGATGTAACTGTCCTGTATGCTTGTCTCGTTGAGACAACACTGCCCCCACAGCGACGTTGGAGGCATCGGCCTCTACAATGAATGGGGCGTCGATTTGAGGGTGTCGCAAGATGGGAGCTGTACAGAAGGCTTCTTTCAGGTTGCGGAAGGCTTCCATGGCTTCGGGTGTCCAAAGGAAAACGGCCCCCTTTCTCAACAACCTTGTGATGGGAGAAGCTAGTTGAGAAAAATGAGAGATGAACCTCCGATAATAATTGGAGAACCCAAGGAAGCACTGCACTTCTCTCACGCTGCTAGGCACCGGCCACTCCTGTACCGCTTTCACCTCTCTCTCAGCCATCCTAAACCCCCATGGACTCAGAACCACTCCCAGGAACTCAACTTCCTTGACTCCAAACTCGCACTTGCTAATCTTGCAATACAACCGCTGTTCTTGCAACCTTTGGAGAACCAGTAGGACATGACTCACGTGTTGTATGGGTGAGACTGAGAAAACCAGGATGTCATCGATATATACGATGACAAACCTGTCGATGTACTCCTTCAACACATCGTTCACAAAATATTGGAATGCCGCCGGGGCATTACAAAGCCCGAACGACATCACAAGATATTCGAAAAGACCGAATCTGGTCTTGAACGCGGTTTTCCATTCATCCCCCTGGCGGACTCGGACCAGATGATAGGCCCCTCGTAGATCGAGCCGGGTGTAAATGGTGGCCTCCTTCACCTGGTCCAGCAACACAGGGATGAGCGGCAATGGGTACCGATTCCTGACAGTGTTCTTATTCAACATGCGGTAATCTATGCACGTTCGAAGCTCGCCGTTCGCCTTCGCTATAAAGAAAAGGGGAGACGCTGCGGGCGAGCGGAGGGTCGAATAAACCCCAGGGCACAGAACTTGTCTAAATATTCCCGCAGGTGTTGGGTCTCGGGCTTGGATAAGGTATATACCCTACAAGAGGGCATAGTCGCCCCATCCACCAGGTCTATCCTGCAATCATATTCGCGATGTGGCGGCAGGGTCTCCGCTTCTCTTTCGCAAAAGACACTCTGATACCTGGCATATTCCTGGGGTAGCTCGGTCTCTTTTTCGACTGCCGTGGCCACCTGCCAAATCGGTGCCAGGGCGAGCGTGTGAGAGACTGACACCCTATCCTTCATACACTGCTCTAGGCAATCTCTGGAGTTGAAACAAATGGTTTTGTTTCTCCAATCCATGGTTGGATTATGTCGCCATAACCACGGCATTCCCAAAATTATCTCATATTGAGGGGCTTCGATGATATTCAACCGGATGTCTTCCACGTGATCCTGCATCTCACCATGGAGTACCAATTCTACCTCCTCTGTCTGTTCGGTGATGGGACCGGAGGTCAGCGGTGTCCCATCCACCGCTAACACCGTCTCAGGTTTGAGAACTGGGACCCTACCCAAACCCAACCGGTGTACCAATCCGTCATCCATAAAATTGCCCGTGGCTCCTGAATCGATCATTGCAAGAACCGGATGCGTGGCTGAACCGTTCTTCAGGAGCATGGGCAGAACAATATGGGTTTCTGTCGTCTTACTCTCACCCCCCGCCAGCGAAGGCAATCTCCACTCAGGCATGACTAATTCGCTCTCTGCGGTTTCTGTCAGAATGTCTCCCCCACTGGCAGTGACGGCCACCCTTTTTCCCACGAAACCGGTCGTTCGTTTCTTACGCTTCTGGGGACACTCCCTTACATAGTGGCCTTTCTTCCCACAGTACATGCAGAGTCCCAGGACTCTGCGACTTTCTCTCTCGGTTTTTGACAGCGGGGGTCGAAGTGCTCCCACTTCCATAGGCTCAGAGCCATTATCCCGGCCTACGTGCGGGGCACGACTGTCATGATCCCATCCGACTGCTGACCTCTCGCCTTTTCTCCTACCCCCCCCTCTCTGTTAGCCGATGATCGAGGCGTAGCGTTAGATTAATTAAATCCATGCAGGTCTTGGGTTGGGGATCTATCTGCGCCAGCACGTCTTTAAGTTCGTCCTTCAACCCTTGATAGTACAACGCCATTCTTTTCTCCTCGGGCCACGCTGTCTCCCCCACTAGTCTATTGAACGTCGTCATATACGTTATCAAGTCTTGCTTGCCCTGGCGTAATTCTAACAGCTCTCTATCTGCACTTAGAGTGGTAGCCCTGCGGTCGAACACCCGTTCGAACTCAGTTCGGAAAGCGTTCCAGTAGTTCAGTAACGGATCATCGTTTCTAACCAAAGGAACCGCCCAATTGGCGGCGTCCCCAGTTAGATACGATACTGCCAACGCCACCCTAGAATGGTTAGTAGGGAATGACGACGGACGACAGGAGAAGTGAAGCGTGATTTGAGTGAGGAACGTCTGTATCTTTAATGGATCTCCCGCATACCTCTCGGGACTAGCCAAATGAATGGGCGGGGGTACGGTTACCTGAATTTGCGGCTGACCAGCCACCACATCAAACGGGTTCCTAGCCTGTCTATCCACCCTCTCTCGCAAGGCTGCTGTCTCAGCTCGAGACGCTACCAACTCTTGCTGCACTGCCGATAAGGCTAGGATCACCTCCTCTAACGTAGCCATCTTTGCGAATGGCCCAGACCGGGACGAGAAAATATCTTGTGTTTGTGATTCTGTCACGGCTTCCCGATTCTCCTCAGGATCTGGGTGATGCTCAAAGGGGCCCCCCTCCCGACCTCCCCAAACTCTGATTCAAGAAGCTCCAGAGTGTTGAGGTGATCAGGCGAGGGGAAGGATAGGGTAGGAGCTGCGTGGGAAGGGACACCTGCAAAACAAAGACATGCAATTAATAAACGCTCACAGGCTACCTACTCTCATAAGGTCTCACTAGTTATTCCTCCCACCTGCCAAGTATCTTTCTGACGTAGTCACTCTGGTCGTACCAGTCTTCTCTCTGAGATGGCAGGGCAATTCTATATACTGGAAACAGAAAAGGCAAACAGTTTAACACAGAATTCCCTAACGATTCATTCCTATAACCAGTTCACACTCCTTCGTCCCCATACGTACCAAACTACTCCTCCCCACACTCTTTATACTCGGGAACCGAAAAATGCAACGAAAAGTAGCTTAAAGAACCCTTTCAGTCAGGGCTTCTCTCTCCCACCAATTGGTCTCGGATCCTCCAAGGTCGAACCCAGCTTCCACTTCGTGGTTTTCCACGGGCTCCGGACCTCAGCCCAACAAAAGAAAGTGATTGGCCGGCTCCACCCACATGGCTGCCAGATGGCCACTAACGAGTATCAAAGCTATAACATAAACTTTATCAAAACGGAAGTCTTGCCTCCTGCAATGTTTTGGCCGCCGTGCAAACCTCCACGGCTTACCTGCCACTGACGGCTGACTTCTCCGGCAACGCGGTTGCCCTGATACGAAATCCCCGTCTCCTTGGCTTCAACCGGCGCCTTTCAGCGAGTCCCAATTTTAACCGGAATGCTCCGAAAAAGCGTCCTGTGAATGCCTGCCGGTAACCCACAGCAGGCTTCAGCAATGGTTACACGAGTCTCTCCTCCTACGTCGGAAGAGTGGAAAGTCGAGCCGCAGCAGCGTGAACGCCCTCTGCTGCTCCCAGGTTCCAGAATCACGAACAACGCCCTGACGCGTTGTTCGTGTCTATAAAGTCTTTAGCCCCTCCCCTCATCTGGGGTTGCTGGGACTTGTAGTTCCGCCTGAATGGTAATCGGAACCTCGTAGGTGCCCTGACCTTCAAACCCTGACAGTTAGCACCCTTTTTCACTACACTTCCCTTTGCATCTCTAATGAGAAGCAAAGTGGGCGATCCAGAGCAAAATAATAGGAGAAATGTCGCTAAGCGACATTTCTCCTATTATCAAGCTTCACGCTAACCCTGTTAGAGACACAAAAAGAAGCGCTAACCACGGTTAACGCTGCTTTTTTACGTCTGCTAATTTTCAGACTAAGCCATGTAATCCAATGGGGGGTGGATTACATGGCTAAATCCACCATGGGCTATCAACAAGGATATCCCTATCCTTGTAGTTTTATCGCTGCATTACCAGCGATAACCTCCCAAAATGCCGCTATCGCTGGATTTTTATTCGCCTAGGCGGTTAGTGTTGTTAATAACGTGATAACCAGGCGATATTATCCAGCGATAGCGGGCATTAAAAAAATTAACGCTAAGCGCCCTTATCATTAATCTTCCCTGTTCCTTGTTAATATGCCCCATAGTTTTGGTAGAAGTGCGATGTAGAGATGGGTTGTACTGGAATTGGTTGTTGTGGAATTGTGTTGTGCGGTATGGTGTGGAGTTGTGTAGTGGAAATATGTGGCATGGTGTGCTGTGGAATTATCTGGATAGTAATTAAATCGCATCAACTGTTGTCTAATTATGTAGAGTGAGATTTTTTGCTATGGAGTTAATTATGTGGAATGGTATTGTGTGTTGTGAAGTTGAATTATGTGGTGTGCTGTTACATTTTGAGGCTTGGCGTTGACATTTGTGGTGTGTATTGAAGGTATGTGGTGTGTTATGGAATTGTGTTGTGTAGTTGAAATGTGTAGATCGTGTGGAATTATGTGGTGTGTTTTGGAAATGTGTGGAGTTGTATTGTGTGGTTTGGACCTGTGTGGCATTGAGTGCAATTAGTGTTATTGGAATTATGTGTCATGATGTGTAGTGCGTTTATGTGGCTTGCTGATATGTGGCATAAAGTGCATTTATGTGCGGTGTATTTATGTTGAATTGAGTAGAGTGTAACTATGTGGCGCTGAATGGTATGTGGAATTTAATTATGTTGTTTGGCATTGAATTGTGTGATGTTGTGTGCAATTATGTAGCATGGTTTGGAGTGGTATTATATGGCATGGCGTGGAGTAATATAAGGTGTGGAATTGTGTAGCATGTTGCAAAATTTAATTTATTTTGTGGAGTGCAAGTGTGTGTTTTGGAATTTAGTGGAGATATGTAGAGTGTAAATATGTTAGGTGAAATGTAGGTTGGAGCATCATTTGGTGTAGTGGAATCAAGTTGAATTGTGTAGTGTAAATATAGTGTTTAGAGTAGAGTGTAATTATGTAGCATAGTGATATTAAGTGGAAATAAGTGGCATGGAGTGGAGTTGAATTATGTGGAGTTTATTTTTTTGGTTTGTAATTATGTAGCATGAAGTGGAATGATGTGGAGTGGCAGTGTGTGTAGATGAATTGTGTGGCATGTTATTATGAGATGCTAAAACATGTGTGTACTGGATTTATGGGACATAGATTTGTGTTTTGCAGCATCCCTCTAGGTCAAGCTTCTCACAGTGCCCCCTTGGGCAAGCTTCTCAAAATGTCCACCAATACAAACAATGTGCACTCTTCACTGTGCCAGTCTCTCACACTATACACTACTGCTAGCTTCTCAAGGGCTCATTTGTGCAAGTTCCTCACACTGGCATCATCTCAAACAATAACTGTTTCAATGAAGCACAGGGTTCAAATGTACAGATTTGCATAAAGTGGGCCTCTGACTAAAGTGAATCAGTGGGTGAAAAACAATGGCTTTGAATAGTATCTAGAGCGATTGCCAATAGTTTAAACCAGTAGTTCTTAACCTCTGGTGAAAGGACCCATGTAGGTCTGAAGGCTGACTCATGGGGTCCACATCTGTTTTACAAAATTAAATAAGAAAAAATTAAAATGAGAAAACTTTTTTATATTTCATTGTACACTAAAGTATTTCAATCTTTTAGCATTTATTTCGTCTACATTTGTTTTTGTATGTTTATGTTTTGCTTTAAAGTTCAAATCACAGAAATTGCTTATGCCAGGTGGTCCCTTGCTTTCAGTAATGACTCAGTGGCGGTTCCCGGATTCTAATAATGATTTAGTGGGTTCACATTAGTCAAAAGGTTAAGAACCACTGGTTGGGACCATTTGCAAGCATTCCTCCCACCACATTGTGTGTGTTTGATTGTCTGAAACTGACCATCGGTGTTCATTAAACCTGCTCAGCTTGAGTATTAGGGGAGATCAGATGTTATGCCCATTCAACACCTGGCTCCTTGACTGAGAGGCTGAGGTTTTTGGTGGGGATACTGTAGGGCGGATTGTGTCTGCGAAACTACAGATAGTGCAACAGGGTAAAGGCTGCAGAAGTGTGGGGTAAAGTGTGTGTCAGAATATTCCACACTATATCTCATCACGTTATAAAGCACAGGTTGGTTAGTAGTGCTTTTTTACATGACTTTCAGCCATATGTGAAAGCAGCTCTGCTGCTATTCAGAAAGCCTAAATGACATTGTTAACGCCAGAAGCTCTCAGATTGATGAGACCTACTGACTTTGCAAATGTTTTTTTGTAGGCACAGGTAGATTGTGATTTGCCCAGAATAACTGGATGTTAAGCCGACGCAGAGACTCTAACCTGGTTCCCCAGCTGCAAAGTTGGCAGCTCTGGCTGTTACGCCATATCCTCTCGGCACCTTCCGCACCACGCACAAATGACTGGCTTTCTTTTTTGTAACCCGTCTGGGTTTTTACCTTTAAGGTATATTCTTCTGTTGAGTAGTCTGTAATGAAGTATTGATTGCGAGTCCCAACTAGTGTGGTTGTGGTCCTAAGCAGATGCCAGAACTTGAGACTGCACTCAGTGATAATGTACAATGCTATGGACCGCTAGTGATAGCGTGACAGTGACATTTAGTGCAGTTTGTGATGGGGTCTGGCTCCAGGGATTAGAGGTGGGCGAGCCATCAAGCTAATAGCTAGAGCTGAGCCAGTAGTTTGGCTTTAAGAGCTGGTGCATGAGCTGAGCCATGAAAATGTTTGGTATGTAATCCATGCAACAAACCTCATTTAAACACAGGCTAAGATTCCCGGGAGCGTGTCACTGTAGTACATCAGATAATATCCGTACGTGAAGTGTCAATTATTAGAAGTGTTTCTAAAGATGAATTTAGAGACACGGTCCTCGAGTAACCTGCTCTGGTACTGCAGGCAGTGCCTATGTGCGACTCCAGGCACCAAATATAGAGCGGGCACCCACGGGCTGAAAACGGAAAAAGGCAAAAACAGGTAGCGTGAACAAGAGCTTGTAATCAGTGTAAAATGGTCGCTAGTGACGGGCACTAGTAACACTGACTATTAATTGCCTTTTTCCGTGTTCAGCATGTAATTGCTTGCTCTATATTTGGACGTCGCTCACATGTGTTAAACTGTGAGGTGTTCCGAAAGGTGGATGGTGCAATGTAATAGCCTTTAATGCTTTTTTGTAGCACAATGGTATAACCCCGGTAAGTTGCATAACGTTTATAGCAGCATGGCCGGCTTTAGCGCTGGTAGCGCCTGGTGCGACAATCATTTTGGGCGCCCCCGCACCCCATGTCCTCCTCCTCGGTTTCTTTCACTACCACCAGGCAAAAGTGCCCCTCATCTCTCCAATCATAAGCTATTGTTAGAAACAGCACCACCCCTGGGGTCGGTGCCCCCTTCACAGGACAGCGCCCAGTGCAGCCGCACCAACCGCACTGCTCTAAAGCAGGCCCTGTGTAGCAGTGACTAATTGTTGTGACTCCAGTTTCCAGATTTTGCTGTCTGTCCAACGCTGCCGACGCTAGGAGGAGGAGGAGCCGCAAGAGCCGCGGGAGCCGCGCGAGCCACGATCCGCGAACTGCAGGAGCTGCAGAAACTTTGTATATCGGCTGGAAACGAGCCGAAAACCGAGCCGTGGCAGTCCAGAAAGTCCCAGGATTTGCCACGGATTCAACTGCGACTGCAGCCGTGGCGCTGACTGGTGTCTCCTCCAGGCGAGCTGTGCGGCAGGAGTGAGTGCCCCCGGGGAGCTGGGACAGCGGAGAAACGTTGAGAAGTAAAGAAACGCAGTGCAGCAGTGGAGAAAGGCGGTACAGTGAACCCAGGCAGTGAAGCCAAGCAGTGGCAAATACAGCACGTCCACCTGAACCCGCATTGAGAGATGAGGCCGGGGGCTTGGAGCAGTGGCAGTCTGATTAGACTGTTTAGAGGTCCAGCCAGATCATCCGGGGATTCACGGACTACAGTGGCCCGGACCCGAACCCAGCTCTGCTTTGACCTGACCCGAGAGAAAATCACCGGGGGGTCACACCTTCTTCAGCCTTATCAGCTGGAAGCATCAACTGCAGGGGTCTTGCTTGTGAGCCTGAGAGTCCGGGAGAGTGGTGCGGCAGGACGCTAGAGACAGGACTCGGCAGGCAAGTGTGAAGCCTCCAAGCGAGAGCGCGGCCTCACCTAGCGGCGGCCGCAGAGTGAAGTGCCCGGTAGTGTCGCAAAGGTGGCCCAACGAGGTTGTGCGTGGCCTGTGCCACCCAGCGAGCCCTGCTCTCGTGCCCCCGCCACCTGGCTTGGAATCTGTTTCCGCACGTTGTCTGTCCCATGCGGCTTGCCTCCTCTCTGGCTCATTTCCCCCCACCTGGGACATCAAACCTCCCTCTCTCGCATTCATTGGGCCTCACCTCCCCTCTACCACCTAACCGCTTCCCAACTACTGACTTCAAACACGTGGCACCCCCAGCCATAGCCAGCAGCCTCCATCCGAGTGCTCCCTTGCCTGCTTCATTGCCCCTCTGCCTTACCATCACCCCCTTTCAGGAGGGCAGTAGCCACTGCTGTGGTTATGTCCACCAACAAGGGCACTAAGAGGGGGGGCCTGATTGGCGGAAGGTGCAGCTAAAGGGCCACACCAAGAGTGGGAACACATACAACTTGTGCAGCTGGGCAAGGACCAAGGACCCCGTCCCTGTAGCGGGCAGCCTAGAGCGGACAAACTTGGACACTGGACACAGGAATGATCAGCCCTCAGAGCGTTTAGATATCTTTATGGACAGAACATCACCCATACTCATATATGACGACGATGATGTTTCTAAGGGCCCAGATCTTTTTACAGCTAAAGCATCCCCCGGAGCCATAATTGTAAAAGACAAATCCCCAAGGGCTAGTACAACACCTGGTGAAGGGTCAATTGATCCAGCCCCCCCATCATTGGGGACGAAGTCATCATCTCATCATCTTTCATCTACACTGCTCAGGGGGCGGACGAAAAGATCTCTATCTTGCCACAACTTGGGAGCCTCCCCAGCTTTATTTGATCCACACATAACAAAACAGGCAGCAAATCAGGAAGAGGGCTTGGACCCGGGAATAGCCGGGGTGACTCTGACCAGCTCCTGCAGCCCGCATAGCATTTAAAAAATCCAGACGATTACCTGCCTAATGCGGAAAGAAGATACAGCCAACGCCGCTCCAACCCCGGGTATTGTAGCCCATACTAGCAAAGGTGGATCATGCATTTCTATAGGATCTTCCCCTGAGCTCGATCCAGAGACAAGGAACTCTTTATACAGATCACCACCGCTCCTGCCTTTTGAGCTTTCTGGCGCTCAGGACAACTTGCTAAGATCAGTTAGCACATCCCTCTTCACTGCCATTAACGTGCTAACATGGCAATCAGAGAAACTCGAGCTGCAAATGGACACCCTGAAAATCATGGCATCGAAAATGGCAGAGATGGACAACACAGTAAACAAGTTGGCCTCAAACAGGGACAACTCCCTTCTTTCCTCTCCTCCCCCTGATTGCCGATGTCTAGTCCTAATAGACAAACTGGCTTCACTCCCGACGGTTTTCTCCTTGTTGGTGGAGGAACTAAAGCTCAGTATCAGTACACGCCTACTCGCAGCTAACACGGAGCAGCATACCAGCACCCACACGCCAGTCGCCGGGGATAAAAATCCGGAGCCCATACAATCACATCAGCGACCAACATCGGCCACTCAGCCCGCCCCCTCTGGGATTTTCAGAGGGCTCGACGGGGGAAGACCAACACTACAGGGGACACCATTCCCAGCAATTTAGGGTCCACTAGTCGGTTGGAAGGTGCCCAGGTCGCCCCGCCAATAACACGGAGAGAGAAGAAACGCCTCAAAAAACAAAAGAAGCAAGTCAGGAGTCTAGCGCTAAGAAATAGCCAGCGCAATATGAAGGCCACCGAACAAACATATCCAGTAGGTAATCGGACAACTGAGTCAGGACACAATCAGCCTCTTTATCCAATATTTTAAAAGAAGCCTAACAGCAAGCCCTTACCCGCCCTAAATCCATCAAACACGCAAACAATTAACCAGCCCTTAGCTGAGATTGCAGCCGCAGGGGACAGTTCTAAGAAGCCGAGGAGCCACTCGGGGGGCCTGACATAGTAGGGCTTGCGCTAACATTGGACTTGCACAGACAGCCAGCCCTCTCTAACTTAAATGACATCAACGATGGGATGTCGGGTGCACAAAGCGCCAATCCATTAGAAAGACCATTGAACGGGAACTCTGGAACCATCTGGCCACCTACCAGGACTTCAACCCCCCTACCAGAACCCTGAATGTTAGCCAGAATTATATTAGGGATGTAGGACATCTAACAACTTGCCCGGGCAATGTATAAGGCCAACCAATGGGACATTTCCATCAGCCTAACAGCCTGATTCCAACCTCCTCCACTAGTACCCAGAATAACATCAGGCACAGAGGAATTTTAACAACCTGCCCGGGTAATCTTCAAGGTCAACCAGTAGTTCAACTTCATCAGCCTAATGCCGCATCCACCAGAACTCTGTCTCCAAGATCAATGCAAGGAACGGAATTTGACCCCTGCAAGCCCCCCAGCCCGGATCCACCTACGTGGCCACAATTCTCACTACGCAATGGCCCCTCTTCAATGCTGGGGCAACAAGGCCCCCCACGGGAACTTTGGGAGAGGCCCATTCGACAAAAACGAGTATGATTCCAAGCTACACTTCAAAGGGCAATCATGATTCTCTCAATAGAACAAACATTTTGACCTTCCTCCAACATACATAGACACTTTCCCACATCTCAACCGGGGACATGGTCAGGGTCCAATTCAACCCTCTCCCCTAACACACAGGGAAAGAACAAACCTTCGTAACTTGGGCCAACCCAGATATTGCCGACAGAGTCTTTATGGAAAAAGAACAATTTGCCGAATGGGGGATCGAAGTGCAGAGGTTGGAAAAAGGAAAAGTATCAATTTATCCTCCAGGCACCTACAAGGAACCCCCCCTGGCCAGCATACTGAAGGGGATTCGAGGTGGGGAGGGTTCCCTTGCACATGCTAATTTGAATATTCAGTGCACGGTCGATGGGCCTTGGGGGGGAGACAGGTCATCTCCACATCAAAAACCCCCACCTCCTTTTGCTCCCCACCCTCTCCAAATTCAGCCTATTGGGGGTATGTAGCAGCCAACTTGGCCAACAAATCTCAGGACCCCATCAAGTGAGGGGTCTGGATCGACAAAGGCCTGGCTCGCCCCATGTAATAGCCTTGCTCAGCTCAGGCTCCTTTCTGCCAAAATCCAATCACTAAACAGTATGACCAGGAATGTTGCAGGGATGACAAAGGTTCTGCAAAGTACCTTGGCGATATCGCTCCTTGCAGGGGCTGATCTAATCTGCGCTCAAGAAACGTGGTCCACTACGTCCATTCCAATAGGAGGCTATGCGGAATACTTCAAACCTGTAATCAAAGACACTATATTCGGGAGACCTGCAGGGGGCATCGCCATATACACCAAACATGCCTTGAAAGTCCACTTCACCGAGATAAAGAACGACTCTGACCTCTACCTGGCCGGGACCTTGAAAGGTCTCAATATGGGCGAGGGTCCCTTATCCCTTCTCTTAATCAACGTTTATTACAACCTTCATGGCCGGCCCAAAGGACAAGCTTACTCAACTGAATGTTCAGATTGAGTCTTTGCTCACACAGTTTGCTTCTATGGAGCCTATCATCCTCGGGTATCTCAACATGCATAAAATTGGGTGAGGATGTACCGGGAAGTCATTCTGTTGGGAGCGCTGGGAGATGTAATGCCTTCATGCGGGCATACAACTTGACCACCATGCACTTCCTATCTACAAAGTGTAAGCCATGGGTATCTCACGCCCCCTACTTATAACAACAAGACCACCATAGACTACATCCTACTAGGTGAGAGGCTACAAAAATATATGCTAAACTTCGAAGTGCTTCAACGGAGTGAAAGTTACCACGCCGCCTTAACTTTGAACCTAACCATCAGAGCGGATATCCGCTACACCGCCCCCTGCATTGGAGCATCCCAGGGTGAAGAACAGCACAGGCTTCTTAGAAGGATTAAATGGGGGGCCAAGACAATCAATGAATTTACCTTATGGAAAACATCATGGGTCGGATGGCAGACCGGCCCTAATAATTGTGGTCGTATAGGGGAATGGGATAAACTTGCACATGCATAAGCCACACTGCTCCGGGGGAACATCGCATACAGCATCCCCCGAAATCCAACATACGTACTGGGCCAAGGTCCAGCGATAAAGCAATGCGCTAAACACTTAAAGGCCAAATGAAGGGCCTATCAAAAAACTAGGTCAGAGACTGCCAAAAAGGAACTCAAATTAGCCTCTAAAAATCCCTCACAACAGGTTTGGAAGGCAAAACGTGAACTCACTGAGGCAAAATGGCTGAAAATCTTCGACCTACTGGGGCCGTGTAAATCCCAAGAATTCTGGCAATATCTGAACCAACTATTTCACGGGACCTCAAACAGAGAGAATCCTCTCGACGCAGCTACTTGGGTAGCCCATGTTAAAAGACTCTATACCGATGACCCGAATGGCACTCCGCAGAACAGCGCCTTAACATCTGGGGAGGGACATGGAAACACCCTAGCAGAGCCCGCTGCTCCTCCAGCCGCTCCAACTTTCCCAAGCAAAGGGGAGGTCCGTTTAATTCGAAAAAACGATACGACAGAACAGAGCCCCCGGCCCTAGTGGTCTACCAGGTTCCCTTTCTAAGGACGATACAGACTTCTGGTCGGACACCTTGGCGCAATTATATGAGGAATGTAGGCTACTGGGAGACGTTCCAGACTCCGGAGTGGTTCACTGCTACAACCAATATATAAAAAAGGGCCAAACACCGATCCTGGGAACTACCGAATGATTGCCCTGCTGGACATTGAGGGCAAGGCCTATGCAAGCTCACTTTTTGTGGAATTAGTGGACTGGGTTAAGGCGGAAGGTCTCCTGCCCTTTTATCAGACCGGTTTTAGACCAGGTGGCTCAACCGTGGATAACATTGTTGCCCAGTCATATCTAGCCCATCAAGCGGTGTCCCATTGCACTCGCCGCTTTTTGCCTGTTTCATTGCCTACTCGGCAGCCTTCGACGGTGTAGACCGATCCATCCTCTGGCAGAAACTGGCACACTGGAACATCAGTCCACCCTTATTACAAGCCATTACATCACTATACACGCATACTTGGGTAAGGGTCAAACTCACCAGTCAGTCCGCTACAGAGAAAATCACCACAGACCGGAGGGCTAAAGCAGGGTTGTGTCCTGGCCCTGATGCTCTTCAATTTGTATACTGCGAATATGGTCTGGGCACTGTATGGATCCTCATTAGCCATGCCCAGGATCGGTCCCACAAAGATACAGCTGTTGCAGTATGCCGATGATCTGGTTCTCCTCGATCATACTACAACAGGTCTTCAAAAAGCGCTTGCGGCCCTTTCGGTATATAACAAGCTGGTTGCTATAGTAATTTTTGGCCACTATCCGAAAAAAAGGGGGCAAAAGGGCAGTTGGGCATGCTGACTATGGACTGCTTCCAATTTTACAATTACCTGGGGGTTTGGATTAGCAAATCGGGCCGCCCATGGGTGCACCTCCAAAAACTGCAGCAGAAGGGGAAAATGGCCACCTATGCACTTTGCTAATTATATGTGTCTCTGGACAGCCCAACAACAACAGCCATACAAAGAGTCCTGAGGGCCAAACTCTTACCGTCCCTCAATTATGCCCAACAGGCATTCCCAGGGAAATTTGCGCAAGACCTGGAAAAAATACATTGCACTGCCTGCAAAAAGAATATTCCGTCTGCCAGCTTGTACCAGGAACACCTTAATCTGTTTGGAATTTGACCTCAATCAACAAAAACTAGAAGAGCTAGCGACTCCCTCGAAATACTTTTTCTTAACAACGGCGGCCCCTGAGGAAATTCGATTTTCGATCGTGATCGTATCGACCCGCCATTTTGTGCTCCGCCGCCATTTCGTGTTGCCCTCACTCAGGCAGCACGGCAAACGAAGTCTTTTCTGCTTTTCCTGCAGCATCGTGTCGAAATAAGCCTTCTGCCTCTATTTACAAAGCTGGTGTCAGGGACCGGCCAAGTACACTAATCGCTGTTTGGTTTTCCTAATCCCTGTTTTAGCTATCTATTGGTTCACACTATTCTCTTCTGACTTTATCTTATCGTCTGGTCTTCACTGTCCTCTGCTCGTATTCTCTCGTTTCACAACTGTCCTCCAAAACATACAAACGTATCTAGTCACCTGCGAGTCCGTTACCGACTCGCTAATATATTAACTTGTGGGGAGGGGTGACAAACACAGTTGGAGGAGAGGCTTCTTCGAGTTACTCGACACTTTTGTTTTCCAACTTCTCCTATTGGTTCTGTTCAGTTTAGCACCTTTTCTTACTGGTTCTTTTTATATGCTTTAGGTGTGTTCTTGGTTAATGTATATATCACCTATGTACTATATAAGATTGTGCGCCACGGAGTGAAGTTGCAGTCTCCTGAGAACCTACCTTGTGTACTTCTGGGATAACTGTGCTAGCTGCAGCTAATAAATCCGATCTTTTACGCCTAACAGAGTGTGCCGTGTCTCTGTGCAGCTAAGCAGGAGAACCCCGGAGATTTAGGTGTACCCTGCACCGCCAGGCCCATAAGGTTCTGGTTCTTCAACTGGCACCCAACGTGGGGTGGCTTCAGTGGTAGTGGTTCTGCCTGAAGGTCGTGAGGAACCCCGCAAGAAAATTCTGGAGGAATCGCGAACCACGTCAAGCGACCCCTGCATGTCGAAGTGGTCCAAAGGTCTTTTGCAGCGTGGTTACTCCTTCCTGACGGCTACTGACGACTGCTGCCCTGACTGCCGCCCTGCCTTGGCCCTTCTTTTTGGTGATGTATGGTAAGGCGAGACGATAGACAGGCCTCTGTTGGTGTAAGAAGACGTCCTTAGTTAAGTATTTGGTGGGTCGCTCCCACAACTTTGGTTCTTTGTTTTGCCCTTAGATCCTTAGATTCGACTAGTGCAATAGCCGAAGCCGAGGGGTAAGTGCATTTGTGCTGTGTAAATATTGAGTTTACCCCCTTGAAGTTTGTGAACAGTCCGGAGACATCACGAGATGCCTGGTCTGACTAAGTTTGGAAAACTTTGTTGCTTTGGTTGTAATAGGGATTCCCGGCTTGAGGACTCTTGTCCGATTCCTTCGGTTGGAACTCCCACTTATGAGCTCTATTCTAAACATGGTATTGGCCCCATTGCTTTTAACAAGGCATGGACCCGATACACTAAGAAAGATGGTGTTAGATAATTTGGAAACAGTTTTATTTAAAAGAAAAGCCCGGCCGGCAATGTTTGACTCTTTCCGCCTTTGGCGAAAGGAAGCCAAACAGAGAGAAATTAAGCAAGCAAAACGAGATCGGAAAGCACAGGGTATGACGATTATACAGGCTGCCCAGCAATTCAAAGATGACGAAATTAATAATGCGATGGAAATTTCAGAAAGACAGCATCGTATGGCGATAGATAAATGCTACTCGGTATTACCTACTTCCCCTTCTGATAAAAAGAAAGACTTAGAAGAATATCCCCTGATGTCTCATTTATTAAGATTGCCACCGCCCTATGCGCAAGGTGCTAATGCACCCCTGTTGTTACAGCCTGTTCAGCCGCCAGCAGTACCTCTGCCTGCTCCGGCTCTTCCGCATTTGCCCCTTCCAGTGTTGCCACCTCAACCAGCTTTTCCTTCGACTTCTTTGCCCTCATCTCCTGACCTTCGATCTCCTTTGCCTTCTGCTCCTCCTGCAATTACTGGTTCTCCTTCAGTTAGTTCGCCTAATACCTTGTCCCCTATCCTTATGTCCAATTCTCCGTCTGTGCGTAAGCGACTCACGGACACTGTCACTGGTATTCTATCTCCTTTCTTTGAAGCTTTAAATGTGTCTCCGGCTTTTGCTCGAAGACAATCTCGTAGTCAGTTTCCAGCTTCTGAAGAACAAGAAAAGTTGGACTCTCTTGCACGCAAATGGATCGAGAGGGGTCCTCAATATAGTGTGCCCGATATTATGTCTACCTTTTTACAATGGAATGCGCCTACGCAGAGATATGTTTTTAATGTAATGTGTGAAATTCTTGCTAAAGAATGGGAGGATATGAATACGAGTACGGTTCCACAGGGTCTGTTAGATGTTCAAGCTGATTTTGATAAAGGACTTATTGTGGGTTCTAAGGTTGAGAACGCTGTAAGGACACTTATTACCTTTAGATCCTTATTGTCCTCTCAGACTTTCCTTGATTCCGATCCTTCGGTTAGATTGACACTGAAAAATTATCCTATGAGAGAGGTTCCTCTAATATGGAAGGAAGAAGTTGCAGCTCAAGGTAATGTTCCAGCTATTCCTGCTCACTTCCAACGTATATGGGTACATGTCCCCTGGAAGAGATCTGAAGTTTTGACTCTTAAACAGACTCTACCTGATCTTCGTAAAAACCCTGCAGGTTATTATAAAGAATTATCACAGACTGTTGATGCTTGCATCATGAATTTAGCTGACATTGATATGTTGATGGGAAATGTAGTCCCACAAGCATTATGGGCTAAGATTCGTAAAGAGGATCACGTTCAAGAATTGGGTGGTGATTGGAATGCTATAATTGCTGCAGATACAGCTCAAGTGGGTGGTGCTAAGCCTGAAGCTTTGATTACAGAACTACCCGGTAGGATCATTACATTAATGAAAACGATGATGCCTGCCTTGAGAGTCAACTGGGATAAATTGGCAGCATGTAAACAAAAGAAAGATGAGAGTGTCTCCGATTTCTTCACTCGTTTAGAGGAGACATTTATTGATCACAGTGGTCAAGATATGGCTACAGAGGGTGGACAGCGATTATTTGTGGACAAATTTGTATTTAATTTGCTTCCCGAGCTGTCACACAAATTGAAAGATTCTGAAAGTTCATGGGCTGTTTCGTCTTCTGCCCAGATATTGGCTACTGCACAATATTATGAAAAAGGGGTTAAAGAAGAAAAAGAAAAGCAAGAGAAAAAGACGAAAGAATTAAAAACAAAGGTTCTCTTGCAACAAGCTTATCCTCCTCGTTATGTTCAGCCTCAGTTTCAACAGCCTCCGCAGTTTCAGAGGTTGTATCAAAAACCTGAGCCGTATATTCCGCGACCTTTGTTAGGTCCTTATCAATGTGCCTATTGTAGAGAGGAAGGTCATTTTAAGAATAGTTGTCCGGTTTTATTGCAGCGAAATGGAGCACTATCTGCTCCACGAGGTCGTGGTGGCCTCCAGTCAGCAAACAGAGGTAGAGGTCGAGGTGTGTTGACCCAAGACCAGCGTTCCCTTCCTCCTCCTCCTAATTCCGTGAATTATTTTGATCAGCAAAATATTAGATCTACACAGTACTACAATGAAGACCATTATATTGAAAGCGAGAATGAAAGTCTTCATGCCATCTAGGACAGCGATGGACAAAGTAAGGGAGTTGTGTCGATTCCAGGAGATCAGAATGGACCTTATGTTGATGTTACTACAATGGGTGTTTCAGAGCCATTCCTTTTAGATACTGGTGCGATGAGAAGTTTTATCATTCATTCTAAACTCGCTGGGGCACCTTTGTCTGGCCTAACGAATGTATCTGTAGGATTTTCTGGCGCCCCAGTTCGTAATCCGGTTTCTTGCCCTTTACCTGTTTCAATTGGCCCTTATGATTTAGAAGCTCCGCTTCTTTTGACGAATGGCTGTGGTGAGAATCTGTTGGGCTTGGACTTATTGAAGAGAATGCATGCTACGATATATTGTTCTCCTTCTGGTGTACATCTCACTTTAGGACAGAAACTGACTTCTCCAATGTATTTGTCTAAAGATAAGTTTCCACCTGAATTGCTCTCTCTCCCTGTAAAGCTTTGGGCTACGGGTCCAAACGATGTTGGTTGTCTTGAAATCCCACCTTATGTTGTTACTCTCAAACCTAATGCTGAATTGCCACGTATTCCACAATATAGAATTTCCACTGAAGGTGAAAAAGCACTTTTGGAAATCATTCATGATTTGATTCAGAAGGGTGTGGTTGAAGAAACGAGAGGAAACATATGCAATAGTCCTATTCTTCCTGTTCTTAAACGCACTGATCCTTCTCAGCCTCCTGTTTATCGTTTTGTAATTGATCTTCGGGAGGTAAATAAAATTGTTGTACCGCAGTTTCCTGTTGTCCCAGATATCACTGCTCTGTTGACGATGATACCTTCTACAGCAACTTGGTTTTCTGTCATTGACTTGAAAAATGCTTTCTTTAGTATTCCTATTGCAGAAGAGAGTAGGGATATTTTTGGCTTCTCTCTTGGAGGCCGAAGCTTCCGGTTCAAGCGCGCACCTCAAGGCTATTGTGAGAGTCCCTCTATTTACAGTCAAGCTTTAAAATGTCACCTTGATACTTTTCATTTGCCATCTGGTGCTGCTCTTATCCAGTACATGGATGATCTATTAATCGCTGCTGATTCAGAGGAGGTTTGCAAAAATGTGACTGTTGCATTGTTATGACACTTGTTTGATCTGAATCATAAGGTTTCACCCTCCAAATTACAATATGTTCGTCGAGAGGTTACCTATTTGGGTCATCTCTTGTCAAAGGAGGGAAGACGATTAACCCCAGAACGAATTCAAGCGATTGCTCAAATGTCTGTACCATCCACACAAAGAGAGGTACGTGCCTTCCTGGGCATTACTTCTTATTTTAGGCAGTGGATCCCGAACTTTTCTTTGATGACCAAACCTCTGTTGGCACTCACGTTGAAAGATACGCCTCAGCCCCTTCCGTGGACTGACGAATGTCAGAAGAGTTTTTCTGACTTACGTGCTGCTTTGTGCTCTGCTCCTGTATTAGGTACTCCTGATTACAGTAAACTTTTCACGCTATATGTCCATGAGAGAGAGGGTTGTGCATTGTCAGTTTTAACGCAGCGTTTTGGAGACAAACAGCGACCATGTGCATATTTCTCGGCTACGTTAGATCCAGTAGCCAAAGCATTGCCTAGTTGTCTTAAAGCAACAACAGCAGCAGCAATTTCTATTCGACAGTCTGCTGGAGTAGTGCTAGATAATACTCTTATTGTTATGGTGCCACATGAAGTGGATACCTTGTTAAACAGGACAAAAACACAACATCTTACGAGTGCTCGTTTTTCTGGATATGAGCTGACGCTTTTGGCTAGTCACGTACACATCAAGCGATGTAACATTTTGAATCCAGCCACTTTGTTGCCTCTTCCAGAAGAGACAGGTATTCAAGAACAGCATGATTGTTTCCTCCGTACTGAGGAAGAGACAAAAGGAAGGATTGACTTGAAAGATACACCACTAGAAAATCCGGATGGAACTCTATGGGTGGATGGTTCTTGTTTCAAGCTTCCTAGTGGAGAGACAACTTCAGCCTATGCTGTCACTACTTTACATACAGTTGTGGAAACAGCACGCATTAGACACAATTCAGCTCAAGCAGCAGAACTAATAGCTCTGACAAGAGCGTGTGTGTTGTCGAAAGGAAAAAGAGTAAACGTGTATACTGATAGCCAGTACGCGTTTGGTGTGGCGTTCAATTTTGGGAGTTTGTGGAAAGAAAGGGGATTCCTTACTTCGTATGGCACTAAAATACAGCATGGTCAGTTGGTGACTGACCTTCTTGAGTCACTTACTTTACCTGCTCAGATAGCTATTGTGAAGTGTAGTGCACACAAGAAAATTACAGATGATATTGGCCGAGGGAATGCATTTGCAGATGAAGTAGCGAAAAAGACAGCGAGAGATGCTACAAGTCGAATGTATGTTGCGGGTCCTGCGAATTGGGTCAGAGAGAGAGTAATGTATGAGGATACAGTAGATAGTGTGAAAGCGATTCAGGAAAAGGCTACAGAGAAAGAATTGAGTAAGTGGAAAGAAAGTACAGGAATGTTAGATGAGATGGGATGTTGGGTGGAATTATCAGAGCACCAACGTTGGCTGTTACCAAACGCCTATGTACTACCAGTAGTTACTATGGCGCATGGTCCAGCCCATTTAAGTGTGAAGGGTATATGCAAGCTTTTGGCTCCAGTGTGGCAGAACGATGGAATTCCGAAGTGTGCAGAAAACGTAGTGAAACATTGTATTGTTTGTCTGATGTACAATCCAGGAAAGGGAACCCCAACTCCAGCAGGTCACTTTGCTCCTCCGACATATCCATTTGAAGTGTTGCAAATCAACTACATTCATATGGAAAGATGCAACAACCCCAAATATGTTTTGGTGGTAGTATGCGCATTTTCTAGATGGATAGAAGCCTATCCTCTAAAAGACAACACACTTTTATCAACTGCTAAAGTTCTACTAAAAGAATTCTTTCCCAGGTTTGGTTTGCCGCGCATTGTCTGGAGTGACAATGGGAGTGAATTTGTGGGACAGGTCATGCAAAAAGTTTGTGCGGGTCTTGATATTAAGCAGAAGTTCCATGCGGCAAATCATCCACAGTCAGCGGGTTTAGTAGAATGCTACAATGGTACATTGAAGCTTAAATTAGCAAAGGTGCAAGCTAGTACAGGACTTAATTGGCCCGATGCTCTACCATTAGCTCTTCTATCCACCAGAACAGCAGTACACTCTCGTTTGGGACTTAGCCCTTACAAAGTGGTTTTTGGATGCCCAGCTAACATATGGGGAATCCCTCGCCCTAAGAAATATTCAGACTTGCCATATCCAATGTTGGTTGATTACTTGCATGACCTTACGACTAAATTGCGTGTTCTCCATCAACAGGTTCAGAGTGCTTTGCCAGAGGCCTCCACTGACTCGGGTCATTCCATCCAGCCAGGTGACTGGGTCTGTGTGACGAATTTCCAGAGGACGAAAAATTTGGAGCCTCGGTGGAAGGAACCTCGGCAGGTTCTCCTAACCACGAGAACCGTGGTGAAAGTCGAAGGAAAGAAAAACTGGATTCACGGCGTGCATTGCAAGAAAGTGCCTTTGCCTTTACCGTTTGATCAGTGGGTTCGTAAGGGCATTAGTGACTCTGAAAACGAGAAGGTTCCACGATTTATTCCTTTTAGTGATGCACGCCTGCATGGAACATTGTCAGAGAAAGAGGACGACGACATTCTTCAGAAAGCAATACCACCACATCGTCGTTTGAATACCACAGATCCACGAACATTGTTCCGAGACTAAACTGTTCCTGACAAAGAGAACTATAACTTAAGACCTAGACTAAAGAACACGACTTTCTCTTCTATGTAGTCTTCTATCCCGGTTGCAGGGTCACGGTAGGAGTCTTGGTTGCGACCTGAGTAGTGGCAATAGGCCTGCAGGACTTGCAGTGTCATAGGACGGCAGACAATCGTGATTAAGTGATTGAGGAAGATTGCCGTGAGCATCCATTTAGAAAGATGGAAACTACATTAGGTGAAAGAGAGAGAAAGAACAAGATCAAGGAAAAACAGTGTAAATTAATGTACAGTCGTTGTGGTATTACTTTATGTATTATTATATTATTATGTGTTCTTTTGGCGTGTATAGGTTGGATTGTTTATGTTTTGCAGCGAAAAGTTGTCCCTCCTTCTATCTCTTTGTCTTCTACTATCTCTCCACATCTATTTCATACACTTCCTCAACATGAACTCATTAGACGAACTGAGTATTACAATAATTCATTCATTCAGTTATTACATCAACACCAATTAGTGATTAATACAACCGACTGTTGGGTATGTGGACTTACAAAAGCCTAACAACAAAAGCTTGCAAATGAAGTAAATAAATGAAAAAGAAAAGCGGCAGTGCTATTACAGTAAATATGGTCCTGTTGGGCGCCTTGCCATTATTTTAATTTATTGAATCATGAGGCTAATCATGAGGCTAAGTGGTGCATTTGTGGGAGAGGTGTCCATCCCGCAACAGCAGGCAGGAGGGAGTTATTTAAGAAAATAGTGCTCACAGACTGTAATTAAAACATACTGAGTAACAACACATGTAACAGGGGGTGTCCTCATAGAAGGTCACAACAGGCGAAAAAGAGGTACTAAGGCGGGACTACTAAGCCTATTAAAGAATCAAAAGCCACCGTTTACAAAGGACAGTGACAGGAGCCAATTGAAAAGATGGGTGGAAAATGGGCGGAGCTTAAAGTCCATCCCTGAATACAGCATGTCTCTAAGAGACAGCGCAAGTGCTGCTTAGGTGAGACCTAAAAAGGGTATGCGACAGAAGTATGACCTATTCTTGGTGTGATACAAATACCAGGATCGGTTGCAAGCACGGTTTGCACCCCATGCAACAGTAATTATGGGCTCCCACAATGTTTACCTGTGAAGAAGACCATAGTGACAAAAAACGAGCACTGGCCACGTCTGTAGATCTCAGCTTTATAATGCGGGTAGCAAGCTATTGGTTTATCCAGTGCCTGTTTGTGAAGCATTGTTTAAAAAAAGTAAAAGGAAAAAAAAAATCAAAATACTTTCGAAAAAGTAAACGTACCTCAAAATTTTGCATTGAATTTAATATTGCGTGGTTTCATTTTCAAATACTTTTCACATAGGAAATTTGAATAGAATTTAAAAGCAGTAAAACAGTATCAGAATTTAAAGGAAAATGCTCTCCAATACCTAGTTAACATTCATCCGGATTCGGAAATGAAACAATTGCTCATCCATTTGGTCCTCTAGCCCAGGAAGGAAAATATTCTGCATTCAGAAGAATCCACTGCTTTTCAGTCATGTTAAATTCAACTTCTAACTCACACACCACCTGAGTACAGCAACTAGCCCACACCACAGTTTCATCAAAGCCTTTGTGTGCCATAACCTGCGTTTTCATATAGTATGTGGAATGCAGACATAAAGCAAAAAAAGTACCTTAAAGTCTGCTCCTCTGTCATACCCTGGCAAAAATATACCTAATATGGTTGTTTTTTTTTTACAGGCATGCTGGGAGGGGTTGGGAGCACAACTTAGAGCATGGGGTGGGTATTTGGGTAGAGAAGTGGCACACAGGGAGATTGCAAGAAAACACATGCATTCTCATGCATTGCTGAATAAAAAAGAAAATAGTTTCCAAAATAGAAAATAGTTCCCTGATTGTGAGTAGTGAAAGTTTACAATTCATCCAATCAAACTGATAGTAAGTAAGCTAAGCTCCAGGTTAATGACTAACACAAGGAGAGGAAGGAAAGCCATGGAAGAAGAAGATATGAGTAAGTGACAAAAAGCCAACTGTGTTAAGCAGTGAGCTCACACGAAGCCCACTGTAAGTTTTTTTTTGCATGGGACACAAGAGGTCTTTCGACCTTAGACAGCTAAAGGCTGTGTGGAGGGGACACCCGATGACGGTAGATAAGGTGTGGCAACTCTAACTCTGTGTATAATCTTATTCTGATCTGGGAAACTCCGAATGACAGTGAAATCGCTGTGGGGGAAACCAAAAGGTACGATAGCTGATTTGCCCATTAGTGACTAGTGCGCTGTAAATCTGTAGGACTGTGCTGTATGTATTTTGTATCATATGATGGGTGGTTGCAATGCAGCACAATTGTTAATTCTCTATGCTGGTACTCTGTTTTAGAAGTTTTTTTGTAATTTTCACTTCCCTTACCATCTACACTCCATCCTTACTGTTATATCTCTGATACAGCCTTTTGAGGTTATGTTAATAGTACAGCAAAGACTACAGCAGACGTGTGGAATTGCTGTAGCTCAATTCCTAGGACATATTGTTTGGGGTCAAGGATAACAAGTTGTTATGTTTATTTTGTCCATGTGACTAGTAGGCCCAACCCCCTGCAGTACAAACCCTTTGGCTGCCAGTTTATAATACCACATTATGGATCAGGGAAGGGCATTGTCTGCAGTCAAGCTCATATTTGTGCCCATATGTTTATGCTGTTCAAACTGGTATTTATGATTCATTAATACAAATCTTATCATTAGGGTGAGCACTGTAAGGAAATGTAAGCTCAGACTGCACTACTGACAGTGATTCTAGTATAAAAATGTGTACACGCGATTGCAAAGTTTACCATTATGAGACTACATACAATGCTTCCAGAATGCACTCTAATTAGATGCAAATATCATCAGAAGCTTGAAAGCAAAATTGATGATTCTTTGCTTGCAAAATAAAATGTTCACAAAAAATGCAACTAGGGAAAACATGTTTTTCTATACTACTGTGAAATTGTAGGTAACATTTTTTGAAGCATGGTTTAGTAAAATGTGTTTATGCATGTTAGTATTTCCAGAAGATATTCATAATGGGACATCAGTGCAACCAGTTTTAACAAGATAATGGGAAACATAAAAATAAACAAGCTAAGGCAACGCCTATAGGTCTGATATGGGTGGTCAGCCTATGGTTTTATAAATGCCTTTTTGTAAAAATTGTGAAACCTGCCAGGCTCCACCATGAAAACACACATTGGTACAAAGCAGTAATATATTTTTGTCTCAAAAGCATACATTGCCACAGTAGTCCCTGGCACTGAAAAAAACGACTCTGTGCCGACATGCTCCTTGTAAAAGAGCGGAAGCCTGTTGATGGATCGATAGATAAATAAAGCAAAATATAGAATTTTAATAAACACAAAAGGTCTTTATTAACTACAGACTTAATTATGGAACCAATTCGTAAAGAAAGTCACAAAATTGCACCCATGGTATATGTCCTTGCATTAGTGCAGATTTATGGCTTTCATAAATTTACAAGAATTTAGAGAAGAAGCCAGGAAATCCTACTCTTAGAAAATATTTGTGAACTGCATTCTAGCACGAGCAAATATGCAGGTGTAGATTTGCTTGTGCAAAAATCTGTTGAGGTTTACAAGTTCTCTTATCCTCTAGCCACTTTTATCCCAATCCTGGAAGATGTTCTACTTCTGCCATTGTCAGAAGGAATTTCCAACCTTTCTCAGTATGAAACAAGATAGATCTGAGGAAAACCCCTAAAGCATTCCAACCCTGGAACTATTGCTTAAAGTTGCCTCCAGCCCCAGGATGTAGGTCTGTGGAAAAGTGGCAAAAATAAGGAAATTACAAGACTTCAAACCCAATTATAGAATGAGCTCGGGCATAATCAGAAAGGCTAACATCAGAGCTTTTATATAATGAGATTTCTGACATAATTTGTTGCTGCAATTTGTAGCATCAATGGGACAAGTGGATTTTTTTACAGAGCATGTTGATTTACGAAGAAACCTGTCCCATGAACAAGGAGATATTTTATTAAATTTCACGCCACAGTAATCATCACTTCTGTAAAATATAGTGTACTCCACAATCCAACTTCTTACAGCATGTATGGAAGGGTATTGAGATTGTGTGTTACTGTGTAAATGTGACAAACCTCTCAACTTGGAACAGTAGTGGGTCCGTACAAATAGTAATGAGCTTGTGTTGCTATGCATCCTTTACAGAAGTGATTGTAGAAGACTGTTAATGACCGTGTTTAAACGGTCAATATGAGGAAAAGTGGTTACAGAAGACCAGATATCAGTCTTTGTATCTACTAAGGATGAACAAGAGTGGCTCACCATTCGTAGTGTAAGCAGCAAGGCCTTCCTAGAGAAAAGCATATATCTTAAGCCAGTATCAAAATATCAATACAGTTAAGAAATAACTTAAAAGGTTCAAACCAAGGTCGATTTCATTGGGACCTTTTAAGTTTTTTATTTACTGCATTTTCCAGTATCATCTCTCCAGGAAGTGACATCACTAGATTCTCCTCAAAACATTTTTAAAAGGAGAGGACCGGCTGCTGAACCCCATTTCCCAGCATTCATCTCAACAGGAAGTCATCTCAGATTTTGCTGCATCCATCTTTACAGGAAGTGACATCACTAGTTTCTAGCTGTCATTTCCTGCCTCCTCCCTTACATTCATCAACTCTTCAGGGCATCCCCAGCTGTGGGAGGACTCAGACAATGGCGCCACCTATTTGGACCTTGGCAGCCTACAGCTCTAATTCCGGTACAAGGTAAGCTAACTACATCTTGTGTCTCACAAACAGCAAATTTCACCCCATTCCTAAAGAACATGCAAACACTTTGCTCATCTGTCTGCAACATCATCCACATACCACACACACAATCCCTCACCACACTCAATTGATGCTCAGCAGTGCACTCTCTGCAGCGATTAACTCTTTAGACATCACTGGAAACATGGGTCACATTCTCATACACACATCCAGGATGTCCTCCTTTCCGAAAGTTATAGGATCCAACACAAACACTGCACACTGAAAACTTAGGAGGGCCTTGCTGTCATGCACAGAACATCCTGGTCTTGCACTGGTAGCCACTCTGTACCCAAGTCTGCCATTTTTCTTTCTCAACATCCAAAAGCAATATCAGACCTAATCACCTTTTCCTCCATCCAACCCGCCTCCCCATTTTATCCAGAGACTTCATTTTCCTGGCAACACCAACAAACAAGCATTTGCAATGCAATCGATCTCGCCTTTGGGTCCTTATATGTATTTAGCTACGCAGCACATTAGCCTGGGTGCTGAAACATCGACTGTTCTTTAACATGGAGGTAAAGTAAGCACCAAACTGCGTGACACACCAGGTATGGGAACTCATTGAGAGAAATATTGCCTTTCAGTGGAAAATGGTATAGTCCAAAGCTCTGTTTTTAATATAAAAGAAGGGCCTTCTGTGATCATATCACTGAAAATACAAGATTTGAAAAAAATATTGTCTACAGGTGCTCGTGGAAGACAATTTCTATGGACTGGAATCTAGAGAATGCTCAAGTGATTCTGGTATTTTACTGATCACTGCTGGTCCTTTTCCATTCAGAAAGCTTACTAGAGGCAGGTGTCAGAAAAAAGAAAGTCCCTCAGCAGAAAGCAATTCTGGTACTTTACTTACCTCTGCTGGTCGTTTTCCATTAAGACAGTTAAATAGAGGCAGTTGAACAGAAAAAAAGTCCCTAAGCGGAAGCAGACAAGTCCTAGGGCTGATCTCCAGAGCCCACAATGTACATACACATATAAGTATATACTAACGTATATATACCAAAGTATATAATAAAGTATATACAAGCGGTCTCGAATGCTCGACCTAAAAAGGGCCCTGGCGCTCCCTGACATAATACACTATTTCACCTTGTCATTTCCTGCGCATCACAGTGCCGCTAGGCTTTCCCTTCTCTCTGTCCTCCAGTAGCCCGCAAAGCAGTGTTCATTTGGTTAAAAACTCCAATTGCCTTACTGAGTCCCCATTAAAAATATCTCTATAGAGGTACCCCTTGCTCTAATTGTAGCCTCTATGTGTACCCAGATCACCTCTCCTCCACTCCCTTCTTAGTATCACAGACTGTCATTCTGTGCCTCCCAGTGCCCCCAATGTCTCATTTACTTTGGGAACCCAACCCCCAAATACCCTCTTCATCCACCCCCAGGTGCTGTGTTCCCATAGACACATTTGATTGCCCCCTTTAAAAGCCCCAAGCTGTCTGCCAATAATTGATCCATCTCCCAGACAGTAAATCTCACTGCCTCTCGGCATTCTCTACATTTACATCAACCTGTGAACTTCAGGTATAAACACTTTAGCCACTGAGTACCCCAAATACCTATTCTCTTAATACCACCAGTCTCAAATGCATAAACATGCACTGTTCCTTATGCCCCAATAGTCCTTCAAAGTATCTCCATGTACTGTATCCTACCTCAGTTGCCTCCTGTAAAAGGCCCCTAGAGCTCTGTCCCTTTGAGCTCTATATTGCATCCTTTCCAAACCAACCTTGTAGCACCTCTTAGTAACTCAGACATGAATTTGTTCCACAATGCATCACTCATTTCGTCACGAGTCTCATATGCCTTTATGTGCAACTAGCTCTAATATCCCTCTCAGTACTATATGTTTATTTCAGAATCATAGATCTATAAAACACACATAAATATTTTCAATCATCATGATCCATCACATACACAAATACTCTAAGAAAAAGGCACATAGGTACTGGGATACAATCCCGAATGACATACTTTATGTGTCCTGAGGTGCGATCCACCATTAGCTGCATTTCTCATACTATCCCTTCATTTCCTTCTAAGGCCTTCACAGTTTCACTCCCTTCTACCCAAGTCCATTATTAGCCTCCTAAGAGTACTCTGTATCTGTCCTACCTGCCATGTAGCCCTAAGTGCTATGTTGTGATGGCTTTCTCCAAGTATCATCAAGCTCAATGTCTCTATCCCCAATTGCTGACTTTGGGTAGCAACATAAAACTAATCCCTATTTGTCCCAGATGCATCCCTCTGGTACCTCTCTTAACATGTCAGGCCAATCATCCCTCTGTATATCTCAAGATCATCCAGCAGCTCCAGGTATTCATTACAAGTGATACCAACCCCACTTGTCCCCTCAGTCACTGTGCCTTGAGCCACAGTTACAACTTGCAAACATCCAAATGCACTTTGCCCCCAGCCTAGACTGCTTTTCCTTTTATGTTCTTCGAAGTGCCCACTTAGCATTGTCCTTCTCTGCCATAATTGCCATCTTTAAGTGTTTCTAGGTGTTCCATATATATTTGAGTCTCACCTGCACACTCTCTAGAACCCTCACAATAACCCACTCTTCTCAAGAGGTTTCATATCAGCAGCCCCTTTATAAATGTTTTTCCAAGGGTCACAATCTCATACTCTCTGTGTGCTTCGGATGCTACTTTTCCATGACCAGTACCAAAACAGCCCTCTACAGGTTCCAAAAAGATACAGTCTTTCATGCCATGCCCAGATGCACATTCTTCACTAACCTCCCACTAAGTACCCTCTGTGAGATTGTCTTCTATAAGTTCATTCAGGCAACCCAGTCCTACTCCCATGCTCGATCCTACTCACATTTGTGCCCCCTCATCCTCAATGGCCAGACCCCCTAGGCGTTTTTGCTCTGTACCACAGCATGGCTCAACCAAAGCATGTCTTTGTTTGTCCTGAGTGCCCAGCGTGCTCATCCCACACCCCCGCCCTCTGTACCCCCTTCCTCAATGCCCCAAAAAGTGCATTCGCTTTCTCCCTGCTCCTATTTAATGCTACTAGATGTCCATAACAATTCCCCCCCCCACATCTCCATCCATGATTCATATACTCCTTTTCACTGACTGCTCCCAAATGTCCCCCTCTAAATATCCTGGTTGCTTGTCCATTCCTCAAAGTACCTTATGCCCATTTTTCGGCCTCAACCCTAGATATCCACTTTACATTCCCTTTACCCTCTGAACCACCAGTTGACCTCTACCATCCCTTTCTATTTGTGCATGGTAAGTGCCTCCTCACTCTGTGTCTCATGAGCCTCCTCTCTAGGTTCACTCAGCAAATATCTTTGCAAAGGTTCCTACTTCCTATGTGACCCAGAAAAGAAAGCTCCATTCCACCTTTAGTTGCCATCGTCCACACCCAACGTGAACTAAAGTGGTGCTACTTATGCAATATAACAAAAGTGGCCTAACAGTCCTGAGCATGGTATTGGGAAGTGCAAGTGTCCCATACATGGAGTAAAGTCTGCCTAAACAAAACTAACAAAGTCCATCCACCTGCTGTTTCAAAGCTGTTAAAAAACGTGAGCCAGCTCCTATTTATCATGGTGTTTACAATATATTTATGCAACCTACAAGCCCACAGCAAAGTACATATAGGGATCCTTTTCCTTCACACAGAGCCAGACCCTTTGGACAATATACTTGTTCAGACCATTCAGCTGAAGAAAAAGATAACACATAAAAAGCCCTAATGGCTGTGCAACACAACAATATTGGATAACCTTGTGCCTATAGCATCTATAGCTCTAAACATAACCACTAACCAGGGCGAATCAGAATAGTCTCATGTAAGAGATAATGCTGGTCTGTGAGTCACGCCTTAGTTGATTACCTACATGGTGAATGGGCTTCCTCTGGTGCCCAACTCTTGAACATCTACCCTAGTGTGATACACCACCCAACCACGACTAATACTACAACTAGGTGCCCAATCCTGCAACAGGTTGGTCCTAAAGTAAAGATGCATGTCTGGCACACATGCTGCTGGTTTTTTCCATAGAAGATGCTGTCTACTGTGTTCTTTTTGCCTCTCAGAGTGTATGTTCTTGATGCCTCCCTAGATTAGCAACCTGATGCCACAAAGGGCATGTTCCCAGCTATATTAAATCATACAAATAAATAATTAAAATGATGTTTCCCTTAAACCTGTTAAGTTGTGTTTAAATTGTATGGAAATTGTATATAATCCTGTAAGCATTTATCATATACAGATTTCAATCAAGACAAGGCTTTAAAGTGTTTATCTTTACACAGGTTTATATAGAGCAACAGGCAACATGTCTTGCTGGGGCAAGATACAACGAAGCGGATGGATTTTTCCAACAGTGACCCTCTGTATTAATGGCTTTTTTGCTGCACTTCGGCCAACAGAACCTTTCCTTACCCCTTATTTAACAAGTGAGATCAAAAACCTGACCCTGGATGAGGTATGTTTCTACTATGAATTGTAAATAAGCATATCTATATTATGCTTGATGGCTTCAAAAAGTGATTTTGACATATAAAATAGACTCTGCACGAAGATCTCTGGTTGTGCGGTTGTTTGGTCTTGACTATGTTTCCCAGGCCAATAATTAACAACTCTTATTGACCCCAGAATACCTTATATGTTTGGTGAAGGACCAGTGTAATAATTATTGGCATACTAGGTGAAGAGATATTTTGCCAACGCTCTCTCATCAATCAGGGCACATTCGATGAATATAGAATGTTACAGCGCATGCAATTTATCGCATGCCATTACAATGCAGTTGTTACAACGACCACGCTGTTAGTACGCAATGCTTTTACGTCGCAAAGCATTACAATGACTTGCTGTAGGGGGCGTGCTTGACTTAGGAATAGTATTATTTACTATTCCTATTCTGTTTTGTGGAACAACAGGGAAGGTGTTGGATTTTATATCCAATACCTTTGCGCTCCCTATAGCAAGTCGTTGTAATGACTTGTGATGTAAAGGTATTGCGTACTAACAATGCGGATGTTGTAACGACTGCGTTGTAATAGCTTTGCGTTGTAGAAACAGCTTTGTAAATGCTGTTTCCCCCTTCAATGCTTTTAGAACCAATTGGGTACCCATTCTGGAGGTGCCCTAGGCAACTGCCTAGTTTTTTTTCCATAGAACTAACCCTTATTATGCACATAAAGAAGAAATACTCCAATACAGCGGCCCTTAAATCGTTGGCTTCAGCGGATCCCCTGATTTACTATCGGAAGCTGGGAACCCTACCTCAGGAATTTCTACAATTTAGTTCTCAAAACAATACACAAAAATGCGGAAATAAGACTCCATCAAAGAGATTTTAATTATATCACAAACAATAAAGATACAAAAAAACAACATTTTAATTTTTATGGGAAGGTTGCAACTGTCCAAGATTTAGTTTTACCTCAAAAATATGAAGCATATGCTATAGTTTAGAACAGTGGTTCTTAACTTTTTGACCTTAGTGCACCCCCACTGAAACACTGTTTGAAGCAATGAACTTCCACCGACACAATTTCTACAATGTGAAACTCAAAAAAGACCTCAAAACCACAGAAATACTTAAACATAAAACCAATACACCCATTTAAAATATTTTCTTTAAAACACAAGCAAGAATCAAGATTTTAATTTTAATGGAAAGGTTGGGACTTTTCAAAGGGATATGCAAGGCTATTGCATAGTGCTTTATCTTATATATTTGTATACGTTGTAAAGGTATGCGTTATAAATGAATTGGTTGTAATAGCACTTTACTACTAATAACACTATCTTGCGTTGTAACAGTATTCGTTGTAAAAACATGCGTTGTAAAGGTATTAGCGTTGTAAAAAATGTGTTGTAAAGTCATGCATTGTAATAGTATGCGTTGTAACGTCATACATCCCCCTTGATGATATCATTATTAAAACAACAGATCATAACCACTCTGCCTCTGCAATGGAGATTGATGTAAGGGAAACCTTAAATGAGATGAAAGAACTTGCAAGCACTTCCAATGATTCTACTGGATCCATTTTAAGAGAGGTTGCACAGCATGTCCCCAGTCGTGTTGCTAGTAATATGCCTATAATTCCTAATTTGAGGCGAATTATACAAAGACAAAAGCAGGCAAGTAACACACAAACCACAACACCTCATACCTTTTCTGACATTGTTATTCCACATGAACTTACTATTTCTTTTGCTGATGAACCCTTCCTTCTCCATGACAACGAAAACCCTCAAAAACATATTCTAATTTTTAGTACACCCCGCAACCTTGTTAAGTTAGAAAATAGTGAAATTTGGATGATGGATGGGACGTTTAAAAGTACACCCCATCCTTTCACTCAAATTTACACTATACACGCTAAAATTAACCATAATGTGATCCCCTTAGTATATAGTTATCTGCCTGATAAGACTTCTGCAACTTACACTGAACTTTTATCAGTTATTAAAAATACAACATCCAAAAGTCCTAGGAAAATAATTGTCGATTATGAATTGAGCATGATCAATGTGATCAGTAAAACGTTCACGGATACCCAAATTAAGGGGTGTTTTTTCCATTTTTCCCAGGCATTCTGGCGTAAGTTACAGAAAACATCCCTAGTTGCAGAATACTCAAGAGATAGCAAACTACAGTTTGAGTTACAAAAATTAACAGCTCTTTGTTTTGTTCCTCCCGAAAATGTAGACGAGTACTACACTGCCATTACAGAATCAGAATATTACAATGTAAATGAAGACAAATTGGCACCCATCCTAAATTATTTTGAAGACACATGGATTGGGCACCTAAGCAGATCGGGTCGCAGGAGGAAGCCACGTTTCCATGTGGAGTGGTGGAACTGTTACACGAGCTGTTTAGAGGGAGAAGCTAAAACCACACCCTAATTTCTACTCTTTTTTGGAAACTTTGAAGAAGGAGCAAAGTTTTCAGGAAATGAGACTTTCACAAACATTAACTGGTAGTCTAAACCCACGAGTTACACAAAAAACAAAGGAAATGCCTGAGAGACTATTGGGTATTATGCAACAGTTTTCGTTGTGTGTGGCTCTAGACTACCTTGAAAATGTTGCTAACATTCTAAGCTTCTAAATTACTTTTTCACCTTACTTTCCTACTTTCACCTAAATTTTATCAAACACTAATTACAATTGGCAATTACATTTTTCAAAAACATTTTTCCAAAATATACGTCGGGTCAGCCAACCTTTTTTTTGCCTTCTTTCTTTTTCGTCTCCTTTTTCCACCATAATAAATCCAATTTTTGCAACTTCCAAAAATTCCAAACAATCCAAAGTTTAAAGGAGATAAAAATTGTTTTTTTTACCAAAAGTAAAAATCCATTCCAATTTTTTAAATAGATCCAAATCTACCTCCTAATAAAGCATATTCTCCCTATGTCAACCTGTGCTAGTTTCCTTTTTGCAATAGAAATAATTTTGTACTTCTTCTGACCAACCAAGTCAAAAATAAACAATTACTACCTCCTACCAAATCATACTCTCACTATGAGTGCCTTAATACTTAAAAAACAACGCAAACAATGAAAATTATTTGTAAACAACCTTTACATCCCAAATTTTTAATATTAAAAGTTTTTCAAACAAAAATGTCCTTATTAAATCAAAGAAGCTTTTTTCCATTGCAAATTAACCACATTTCAGACTTTTTTTGTAGAGCTAAAACAGCAAGATATTTTCAAAATTAAAACATTTTTCAATTCAGCTTTGCGTAAACAAAGTATTTTCCTTTTTTTTCCAACAAATTCGAAACAATACTTTTCACTTTAATTTTTGGCGACCCCCACATAGGCATACTCTAATTTCACGAATGGCGACATACTTTTTTTACCAGTTTAACATTACATTCTTGAACCGCAACCTCTCCTTATCCTTTCTTAACAACATATTGATATTTTTTTGACTTTACATGTATAAATAAAGTTGAAAATGTTTCCTACCTGGACGTAGATCAGCTTCCAGCTGCTTCCTCCATCGATGCTCTTCAAAATGGCCGCTTACGTTCACGTTTACGTGCTTTCGTCATCTGAAGCTGCAAAGATTAAAAACGGACTATTTCATTATATTTTTATGTGATTTATTTATTGTATTTCATTAATACGTATATTAAATTAAAAAAATTTGTTAAACATTTGAAAAAATGTAAAAAAAGTGCTTTTTTTCTATATTTTTGAAATTAAACAAATAATAAACGTAACTATGTGATCTTTGTTTTTAGTCATGTATCTTTTTTATCTATTCATCTTTTTTATATGTTATTACTTGTTAAATAATGTAATTTTTTCCTTACCTGAATGCTTATTCCATTTCCTTTCAAAAGATCCCCTTTCTTCTTTTTATACACCTTCCTTTTCCGTTCCGCGGGAGATACTGCTTCATCTATGGAAATAAATGAAGGACAATTTTTCCCATTGAAAACAATACAAAAGCGTGGGAACATTTTTTATTATAATAATATCAAATTATCTATCAACTAATTTATTTTTAAATAAAAATATATATTTCACATTTCACTTATAACACATTTTAAGACTTATTTTTAAATTGTATTAATTATTTGATAATTTATAATAATATTTTTAATACCTAAGTATTAAAATAATATCTTTACATCACATTTTTAAACTTTAAATATTATAATTAATTATTCCAACATTTAAATTATAATCCAAAATTTACAATGTATTTTGGATTCAATTAATAATACTAAAGTATTATTTCTCAATACTGTATTATTTTTACCATTTAATAATTTAATACATTAATTAATCAACTTCACTAAATTAAATTATTTTATAATACAATAAATATAATAAATCACAAATATAATTTAATAATGTTTATAATAATTATTTAATAACGTTTAAAATTCATTTTTCAAAAAATAAATAGAAAACAGAATACTTGCATTGTAAAGGTATTTGCGTTGTAAAGGTACATGCGTTGTAAAAACATGCATTGTAAAAGCATGCGTTGTAAATCCACTTGCGTTGTAAAAGTTTTGTTCTAATGGTAGTGCGTTGTAAAAGTTGCGTTGTAAAGGTTGTTTACCCATCAAGGGTAACCGCTCTGCCACTGCAATGGGATGAGTAGTATTGTACACACCTCCAATGATTTCTTGGAAAACTTATCCTTTCATTACAATATATGTATCCTGCATGCTTAAGTAATCTGTTTCCTTTTCTGGATTTTAAGTAGGAAGCTGTTTTCTGAGTAGACATTAAGGTGCCAATTACGATCCTGTAAAAACCGGGTACGAACCGTCGGACGGAGCATATTCTCCGTCCGACGCGTACCCGGTCGTCAAAATTTACAAACATGGAATTACGATTCGCACGGGAACACCATTTCCGTACGAATCGTAAAAAACCCCGACCGAACAAAATAAACCTACAAATGCGATCCGGGAAAGCGCCGACCTGATGTCGGGACGCTCGCAGCCTGCCATTCACGAACCAGGAATTACGATTCGCACCGACGTCATCCCGCACGGTGAATATTTTCCGGCTGCCAAAAACTGCCGGGAAAGCAGGACGACGCGAACAAGGACTACCAGTACGCGACGGACAGACAGGACGACGCAAACAAGGAGGACCTGTACGCGACGGACAGACAGGACGACGCGAACAAGGAGTACCAGTACGCGACGGACAGACAGGACGACCCGATCAAGGAGGACCAGTACGCGACGGACAGACAGGACGACGCGAACAAGGAGGACCCGTACGCGACGGACAGACATGGACCCGAACCTACGTGTCATCCCGGCCCTCATAGCAGTCAACCTCCTCTACAGGTTCGGACGCAGACGCCGCAGAAGGTCAGAACAACTAAGGGAGGGGGGAAAATGGGGTGGGGTGGGGGTGGCAGGACCAGGGCAGGCCACAAACCCCCCACCAAAGTCACACAGCACACATGCCCTGGACATACCTGACTCCCATGCCCTGGTCACTACGAGGGGGTGGGGGCGTGTCCAGCTAAGCCAGCGACCGCCACAACGGAAGTCCGTCACGACGCGAACCGGCAACACAACCAGACAGTTACGTCCCGTACCCACGCCTGAAGAGCGTGGGTACGAGTCGTACCACGCCCACACCCACGTCACCCCAACAATGGCGGGACGGCTCGTACCCACGTGGCAAAGGCCTGGGTACGGGCCGCACAAGCATCACATAGTGTGGGGACGGATATGTACGGACCCTACCCCCACCCCGTATGCATGGAGCGTACCCCCACCCCAACAGTGTAAGTACGACCCGTACCCACACCCGCGTACGTATGGAACGTACCCCCATCCCAACAGTGTAAGTACGACCCGTAACCCCACCCGCGTACGTATGGAGCGTACCCCCACCCCAACAGAGTAAGTACGACCCATACCCACACCCGCGTACGTATGGAGCGTACCCCCACCCCAACAGTGTAAGTACGACCCGTACCCACACCCGCGTACGTATGGAGCGTACCCCCACCCCAACAGTGTAAGTACGACCCGTACCCCCACCCGCGTACGTATGGAGCGTACCCCCACCCCAACAGTGTAAGTACGACCCGTACCCACACCCGCGTACGTATGGAGCGTACCCCCACCCCAACAGTGTAAGTACGACCCGTACCCCCACCCGCGTACGTATGGAGTGTACCCCCACCCCAACAGTGTAAGTACGACCCGTACCCACACCCGCGTACGTATGGAGCGTACCCCCACCCCAACAGTGTAAGTACGACCCGTACCCACACCCGCGTACGTATGGAGCGTACCCCCACCCCAACAGTGTAAGTACGACACGTACCCCCACCCGCGTACGTATGGAGCATACCCCCACCCCAACAGTGTAAGTAAGACACGTACCCTCACCTCGAATGCATGGAGCGTAGCCCCACCCCAACAGTGTAAGTACGACACGTACCCCCACCTCGAATGCATGGAGCGTACCCCCACCCCAACAGTGTAAGTAAGACACGTACCCTCACCTCGAATGCATGGAGCGTAGCCCCACCCCAACAGTGTAAGTACGACACGTACCCCCACCTCGAATGCATGGAGCGTACCCACATCTGTGTATGTCATGAGCGTACATATTGTGAAATTGGAGAGGTGGGTGCAGAGTCCTCCCAGCAGTGCCCTGAGACAGGAGGGGTGGGTGCAGAGTCCTCCCAGCAGTGCCCAGACACAGGAGGGGTGGGGGCCTATCACTCCCAGCAGTGCCCTGAGACAGGAGGGGTGGGTGCAGAGTCCTCCCAGCAGTGCCCAGACACAGGAGGGGTGGGGGCCTATCACTCCCAGCAGTGCCCAGACACAGGAGGGGTGTTGGACAGGCCTCACAGACGGCTCGCGCCCTCCCCGCTCGACAAGGCCAGGACTCCGGGCCACCTGGCATAACCCCGCGACCAGCACCTGTACCCTGTCCCCCGACGGACCCTCTGCCCTCGGACCCCTACTCATCACGGGGTCCAGCCCCACCGGCTTTCCCGGCCGGGTCAAGCCGCCATCTTGGACCCTGTACCACGCGGCCGCCTGGCCTCCCCTCGACCCTAACCCCGGGCCTGGCCGGCCCCGACATCCCGGCACCACTATCCACCCAGGAGGTGAGCGGACCACTTGGCAGGTCAATGGGAGACCGAAGTGTCAAGGGCTCTCCCCCGCCAGGTGCCGATCGCTCCCAGCTCCTCCGGGCACTGGCTCCACCCCCTGCTGGGTGTCTGGACACCTTCATCCCGGACCCTCCGACCTCCAAGTGCGAGGGTCCGGACATCAAAGGGCACCAGCCCTATAACTGAGGCAGCTCCGGAGCAGGAAGGCAGTTGTATCCTGGAGTCGAGAGACACCGAGTGAACTCAACCCTGACGGTCTACTGGCGCTGCCGTAGCCCGCTCTTGTGAACCATCGTCCTGCCTGCTGGCGCTGCCGCGGCCTTCTGCAACCTTCATCTTCCTGGGACCTGCTGGCGCTGCCGCGGCCCGTTGTACCGACCATCCTCACCGGGACCTGCTGGCGCTGCCGCGGCCCTCTGCAACCTTCATCTTCCTGGGACCTGCTGGCGCTGCCGCGGCCCGTTGTAACGACCATCCTCACCGGGACCTGCTGGCGCTGCCGCGCACCGTTCATCTTCCAGGGACCTGCTGGCGCTGCCGCGGCCCGTTGTATCGACCCTCCGCACCGGGACCTGCTGGCGCTGCCGCGGCCCATACCACCTAACCACCACGCTCGAGGATTGTGAGCTCATCACCATCTCATCCGAATTACCTGATTGGTAAATAGACTGTCCCGCTACCCCCTTCCCTACCTTACGAGACTCTAATCGAGGGGACCCCTGAGTCCAGACCTCCTTGTACCATTTTACCGTACCTTAAATAAGTGCCTATAAAGATCACTGAACCTTATCCGTGTGTGATATCTGTCTGTGGGGGGGAAGTTACTTGTCTGTACGATCGCTGGAGACGGCTCTCCCCGGAGACCTCTCCTCCTGACCCCGGCCGACCCTCCCGGTTCATCTACCTTTTCTAACATTGGTGGCCAGCGGCGCGATCCGAATCAACGCGTAATCGTACAGAGAGTAGCTCACCCCACGACAAAGCACGATGTCGACCAAAGATAGCAGCTCCACCGAGAAGTTCCAAATGGAGAAACTAGAGGAGTACAACCACCGCGAACTGAGACAATTTTGCATAGAACTTGGCATTGCTACCACTGGCCTGAGTACCAAGGATGACCTAAAGCACGCCCTTGAGTCGTGGACAGAAACGGGGGTCGCAAGACCCTCCGACCAAAACAGCGTTACACCAGAGGGGAACGCCACGACTCCCGAGGAACGGGGAACGGGCCTCTCACCGGAGGAAATACGAGAAAGAGACAGAGTCAGACTGCACGAATTAGAGATGGCACGACTCAAGATGGATGGGGAGCTCAAGTTGGCGGAACAGAAACTCAACCTCGAGCATATGCGGATTCGAGAGGAGCGAGAAGAAAAACAGAGACAGAGAGAGCTGGAAGAGAAAAAGATAACGCTCGAGCACGAGCGCCAATTGGCAGAGATAGAACTGCGCAAACAGCATAAGGACTTGGGGGTGCCTGAAAGACCACACACCCCGGGACCAACTGAGAAAAAAGTTCACATCCCCAAGGATGTGGTCCGCGAGTATGTCCGAGAAGACGACATACAACAATGGTTTAAGGCCTATGAGATCGCAATGACCTCCCACCGGATCGACCGGAGTGATTGGGGAGCCGGACTTTGGGGGAGATTTATCAACGAGGGTCGCGATGCCCTGCTGCAGCTCCCCGATCACCAAATGTCGTCCTACGACCACATGAAGGCTGCCCTCCTCACCCGCTACGGCCTCACGCCCGAGATGTACCGCCAGAGGTTCAGGGATTTCACCCGGATCCCAGGTACCACTTGGGTGGAATACGTGAACTATTTCAGCCGGGCCTTCGAGGGTTGGATCAAGGGAAGTCAGGTCACCACCTACGAACAGCTCTTCAACCTCATGGTATGGGAACACCTGTCAAACAACTGCTTCGTCGAGCTCCGGCAGCACCTACTCGACAGTAAGCTGACTGACCCCCGGCAGCTCGCCGCCGAAGCTGACCGGTGGGAGAGCACCCGAGTGGGCCGGAAAGGGCCGCACGACCAGAACAGAAGCAACCAAGGCCAGCACTGTCCTCGAGGAGGAGGAGGCCAGGGGCGGGGGAGAGACGCCTTGCCAGCAACAACCGTGGCCAGCACCCCGCCGCCGGCCGGCCGGGGCAACCCCCCGTTGCGGCCTGGGTACCGAGCCAACGTCACGTGCCACAGATGCCAGCGACTAGGCCACTACGCCAACGATCCGAACTGCCCGCTGAACCAAACGCCCAAACCCCGCCAGGTAGCTGCCGCTGCCCTGGGAGAGGAGCAGTCGTTGGAGGGTCCCGAGGAGTGTGAGCCGGACCAGCAAGGGTGGGAACCGGCCGCCATGGTCCTGGCATGCTTAGGGGGAAGAGACATGGTTCCGCGGGCTCCCCTACCCGCCAACACCAGGAAATACGGTCAGTGGGTGACCATTAATGGACAGAGAGCTGAGGCCTTGCGCGACACCGGCGCCAGCGTGACGGCCGTCCGCTGTCACCTGGTGAAGCCCGAGCAGATCTTGCCGAACATTCTCTGCCCCGTCCGCTCGGCAGATAACTCTGAAAGCATGTGCAAGATGGCCTGCGTCCCGTTTGAATGGGGAGGGGTCTCCGGCCTACTGAAAGTGACGGTCCGGGACGATGCCCCCGTGGACTGCCTCCTGGGGAATGACCTCGAGAGTTCCCCGTGGGCCACCGTCGAGAGAAGAGAGCACCTGGGGATGCTGGGCCTCCCGGACTGGGCCTGCATAACCACCCGATCCATGGCCGGCCGGGCCGCCCCCCGATCAGAAGAAACCGAATGGCCGGCACCTCCGCCCCCGGTTGCCCCCGTAGAGGACAACGGCGAGGCCGACCTCCCAGACCCGGCCCCCGAAGAAAACGCGCAACCCCAGGACCTTCCGGATCTGGCTCAGTGGCGGCAAGAAGGGGGGCCCACCCAAGAACAGTTCCGCCAGGAGCAAAAGACCTGTCCCTCCCTCGAGGGACTTCGCCAACAAGCCAGCACCCAAGCCGCCGGGGACACCACCGGAACCCACTGGGTCTACTGGGATAACGACCTGCTCTACAGCGAGCAAAGAATCGCCGAGCTGGGGGCCAGTCGAGTTCTGGTGGTACCGCTCCGCTTCCGAGACTTTCTACTCAACCTAGCCCACGATGTCCCCCTGGCTGGGCACCTGGGCCAAGATAAAACGTACAGTCGACTGGTGACCCACTTTTTCTGGCCAAAAATGAGGAATGACGTCCTGAACCACTGCCGATCGTGCCCCACATGCCAAGCAAGCGGGAAGAGTGGCCGGAAGCTTAAGGCCCCTCTACAACCCTTCCCGGTGGTCACCACCCCGTTCGAGAGGGTGGGGATAGACATTGTGGGGCCGCTGGACCCTCGCACGGCACAAGGACACAGGTTCATCTTGGTACTAGTGGACCATGCCACCCGCTATCCCGAGGCGGTGCCCCTACGGACCGTGACCGCTCCAGTGGTTGGCCGGGCCCTGATGGGGATCTTCTCCCGGGTAGGCTTCCCCCGAGAAGTCGTCAGCGACCGAGGTACGAACTTCATATCGAAGTACATGAAGTCCCTCTGGCAACAATGCGGGGTCACATACAGATTCACGACCCCCTATCACCCCCAAGGAAACGGACTAGTGGAGCGGTTCAACCGCACTCTCAAAGGGATGATTGGGGGATTGGAAGAGCCTCTCCGTCGCCAGTGGGATGTACTGCTCCCGTGCCTCCTCTTCGCCTACCGAGAAGTACCCCAGAAGTCCCTCGGCTTTAGCCCCTTTGAACTCCTATACGGACACCCTGTGCGAGGGCCCCTCAGCCTCGTGAAGGAGGGCTGGGAGTTGGCCCCCCTAACGACCCCTCCAGACGTCTTCAAATACCTCCTGGCCTTACGAAACCAGACCCGGCGCTTCAGGGAGATTGCCAAGGCGAACCTCGAGGCCAGCCAGGAAGACATGAAGAGGTGGTATGACCACAATGCCTCCTCCGTGGAATTCGAGCCGGGGCAGCAAGTCTGGGTAATGTCCCCCACCGAACCGTGTGCCCTGCAAGATAAGTGGACGGGGCCCTTCAAAGTGGTCGAGCGCAAAAGCCCCGTCACTTATCTCATCGACCTGGGGACCTCCCGGAACCCCCTTCGGGTCCTCCACACCAACCGGCTCAAACCGCACTTTGTGCGCTCCGAACTAAGCCTCTTGATGGCTACGGACGGTGGCACAGAAGAAGACTCCGAGCCCCTCCCGGATCTCCTGAAGACTCAAGAGAAGGACGGGTCCGTAGATGGGGTCCGGCTCTCTGACGCCCTCACTACGGAGCAACGACAGGACTGCCGGGACCTCCTGCTGCAGTACGCTGCCCTGTTCTCCCTCACCCCCGGGGTCACCCCCTGGTGTTTGCACGACGTAGACACCGGGGACAGTCCCCCTGTCCGGCACCGGGCCTACCGCGTACCAGATCGGGTACGGGCCTGCATACAGGAGGAAGTGGCCAAGATGCTCACGATCGGGGTCATCGAGCCCTCGGACAGTCCCTGGGCCAGCCCGGTCGTACTAGTCCCCAAAGCCGCTGCCCCCGGCACCGCACCTGAACTGAGATTCTGCGTCGACTACCGGGGCTTGAACGCTGTCACCCGGACCGACGCTCATCCCATCCCCCGAGCAGACGAGCTGATCGACCGGCTGGGGGCCGCCCGCTACCTTAGTATCTTCGACCTAACGGCGGGCTACTGGCAAATCGGCCTCACACCCAGGGCTCAGGAACGGTCGGCCTTCTCCACCCCCGATGGCCACTATCAATTTAAGGTCATGCCCTTTGGCATGAAGAATGCCCCCGCCACGTTCCAACGCCTTGTGAACCAGGTCTTGACGGGGCTTGAAGAATTCAGCGCTGCCTACCTGGACGATATCGCTGTGTACAGCCGCCACTGGTCCGACCACCTCCGTCACCTCCAGGAGGTCCTACAAGCCCTCCAGCGGGCCGGCCTCACCATTAAGGCCGGCAAGTGCCAGATTGGCCAAGGGTCTGTGACCTACCTTGGGCACCAAGTGGGGAGCGGGCTGGTGGCCCCCCTACAACTTAAGATTGCTGCCATCCAGGCCTGGCAGCCCCCCGTCACCCAGACCGAGGTCCGAGCCTTCTTGGGGCTCACCGGCTACTACCGGCGGTTCGTGAAGGAATACGGCAGCATTGTGGGGCCCCTCACGGGTCTCACATCCAAGAACCAGCCAAAGCGGGTCAATTGGACTCCGGACTGTCAAGCGGCCTTCGAGGAGCTGAAGGCCGCCCTGTGCACCGCCCCGGTGCTCCAGGCCCCCGATTACAGTCGGGAGTTTGTGGTGCAGACCGACGCCTCCGACCACGGCATCGGAGCCGTCCTCTCTCAGTTGAACCCCGAAGGTCAGGACCAGCCGGTGGCCTGCATCAGTCGACGTCTCCTGGCCCGAGAACAGCGTTGGAGCACCATCGAGAGGGAAGCCTTCGCAGTGGTGTGGGCCCTCAAAAAGCTCCGGCCCTATCTCTTCGGTACCCACTTCCGGGTACAGACCGACCATCGACCCCTGCAATGGCTGATGCAGATGCGGGGGGAGAACCCAAAACTCTTGCGCTGGTCCATTTCCCTGCAGGGAATGGACTTCACTGTGGAGCACCGACCGGGCCGAGACCACGCCAACGCGGATGGCCTGTCCCGCTTTTTCCGCCTCGACGAAGAGAGTCCCCAAGGGGATGGGTGACTCTCCCCGCCTTCAGCTGGGGGGGACGCATGTTGGACAGGCCTCACAGACGGCTCGCGCCCTCCCCGCTCGACAAGGCCAGGACTCCGGGCCACCTGGCATAACCCCGCGACCAGCACCTGTACCCTGTCCCCCGACGGACCCTCTGCCCTCGGACCCCTACTCATCACGGGGTCCAGCCCCCCCGGCTTTCCCGGCCGGGTCAAGCCGCCATCTTGGACCCTGTACCACGCGGCCGCCTGGCCTCCCCTCGACCCTAACCCCGGGCCTGGCCGGCCCCGACATCCCGGCACCACTATCCACCCAGGAGGTGAGCGGACCACTTGGCAGGTCAATGGGAGACCGAAGTGTCAAGGGCTCTCCCCCGCCAGGTGCCGATCGCTCCCAGCTCCTCCGGGCACTGGCTCCACCCCCTGCTGGGTGTCTGGACACCTTCATCCCGGACCCTCCGACCTCCAAGTGCGAGGGTCCGGACATCAAAGGGCACCAGCCCTATAACTGAGGCAGCTCCGGAGCAGGAAGGCAGTTGTATCCTGGAGTCGAGAGACACCGAGTGAACTCAACCCTGACGGTCTACTGGCGCTGCCGTAGCCCGCTCTTGTGAACCATCGTCCTGCCTGCTGGCGCTGCCGCGGCCTTCTGCAACCTTCATCTTCCTGGGACCTGCTGGCGCTGCCGCGGCCCGTTGTACCGACCATCCTCACCGGGACCTGCTGGCGCTGCCGCGGCCCTCTGCAACCTTCATCTTCCTGGGACCTGCTGGCGCTGCCGCGGCCCGTTGTAACGACCATCCTCACCGGGACCTGCTGGCGCTGCCGCGGACCGTTCATCTTCCAGGGACCTGCTGGCGCTGCCGCGGCCCGTTGTATCGACCCTCCGCACCGGGACCTGCTGGCGCTGCCGCGGCCCATACCACCTAACCACCACGCTCGAGGATTGTGAGCTCATCACCATCTCATCCGAATTACCTGATTGGTAAATAGACTGTCCCGCTACCCCCTTCCCTACCTTACGAGACTCTAATCGAGGGGACCCCTGAGTCCAGACCTCCTTGTACCATTTTACCGTACCTTAAATAAGTGCCTATAAAGATCACTGAACCTTATCCGTGTGTGATATCTGTCTGTGGGGGGGAAGTTACTTGTCTGTACGATCGCTGGAGACGGCTCTCCCCGGAGACCTCTCCTCCTGACCCCGGCCGACCCTCCCGGTCCATCTACCTTTTCTAACAAGGGGTGTGTGCAGAGTCCTCCCAGCAGTGCCCAGAGGCAGGAGGGGTGTGTGCAGAGTCCTCCCAGCAGTGCCCAGACACAGGAGGGGTGTATGCAGAGTCCTCCCAGCAGTGCCCAGACACAGGAGGGGTGTGTGCAGAGTCCTCCCAGCAGTGCCCAGACACAGGAGGGGTGTGTGCAGAGTCCTCCCAGCAGTGCCCAGAGGCAGGAGGGGTGTGTGCAGAGTCCTCCCAGCAGTGCCCTGAGACAGGAGGGGTGGGTGCAGAGTCCTCCCAGCAGTGCCCTGAGACAGGAGGGGTGGGGGCCTATCACTCCCAGCAGTGCCCAGACACAGGAGGGGTGTGTGCAGAGTCCTCCCAGCAGTGCCCAGAGGCAGGAGGGGTGTGTGCAGAGTCCTCCCAGCAGTGCCCAGACACAGGAGGGGTGTGTGCAGAGTCCTCTCAGCAGTGCCCAGAGGCAGGAGGGGTGTGTGCAGAGTCCTCCCAGCAGTGCCCAGACACAGGAGGGGTGTGTGCAGAGTCCTCCCAGCAGTGCCCAGAGGCAGGAGGGGTGTGTGCAGAGTCCTCCCAGCAGTGCCCTGAGATAGGAGGGGTGGGTGAAGAGTCCTCCCAGCAGTGCCCTGAGACAGGAGGGGTGGGGGCCTATCACTCCCAGCAGTGCCCTGAGACAGGAGGGGTGGGTGCCTATCACTCCCAGCAGTGCCCTGAGACAGTAGGGGTGGGGGCCTATCACTCCCAGCAGTGCCCAGAGACAGGAGGGGTGTGTGCAGAGTCCTCCCAGCAGTGCCCAGAGGCAGGAGGGGTGTGTGCAGAGTCCTCCCAGCAGTGCCCTGAGACAGGAGGGGTGGGTGCAGAGTCCTCCCAGCAGTGCCCTGAGACAGGAGGGGTGGGGGCCTATCACTCCCAGCAGTGCCTAGAGACAGGAGGGGTGTGTGCAGAGTCCTCCCAGCAGTGCCCAGACACAGGAGGGGTGTGTGCAGAGTCCTCCCAGCAGTGCCCAGAGGCAGGAGGGGTGTGTGCAGAGTCCTCCCAGCAGTGCCCAGACACAGGAGGGGTGTGTGCAGAGTCCTCCCAGCAGTGCCCAGAGGCAGGAGGGGTGTGTGCAGAGTCCTCCCAGCAGTGCCCTGAGATAGGAGGGGTGGGTGAAGAGTCCTCCCAGCAGTGCCCTGAGACAGGAGGGGTGGGGGCCTATCACTCCCAGCAGTGCCCTGAGACAGGAGGGGTGGGTGCCTATCACTCCCAGCAGTGCCCTGAGACAGTAGGGGTGGGGGCCTATCACTCCCAGCAGTGCCCAGAGACAGGAGGGGTGTGTGCAGAGTCCTCCCAGCAGTGCCCAGAGGCAGGAGGGGTGTGTGCAGAGTCCTCCCAGCAGTGCCCTGAGACAGGAGGGGTGGGTGCAGAGTCCTCCCAGCAGTGCCCTGAGACAGGAGGGGTGGGGGCCTATCACTCCCAGCAGTGCCTAGAGACAGGAGGGGTGGGTGCCCATCACTCCCAGCAGTGCCCATGGAACGCAAAGGGTGGAGTAGTCACAGATACCATGCCCACAAATGTCAGTCAGGTGCACAAAGACCCCGCAGTACATGTACCACATGTGTGCGAGGCTGGGAGTATACGCATGCATAGCGCAGAAAAGAAAACATGTACACATGAAGTCATGTCAATAGGCCACATACACAAGTACAATGACTACCAAGGATGCCACGAATGATGCAGGTGGAGACATCGCTCAGCATGCATGTGCAAAGGTGAAGGACTACGTCACACACCCAGCTAATGGACACACAGCTCAGTGCCAAAGTCAGGGGACACCCTGCAGGGAAGAAGTCAGGGTACACAGAGGAAGGAATACACCTTGGGACAATTGCAACATGCAGCAACTGCTTACATGAATGGAGAAAGGTAGCTAACACCGTGTGATGGCACACAGATCCCAGGGTCCCCCCTATGAGCAGCACACTACTACATTTCCCACACACCCAACACATGACCAACACCCACAACCATGTAGCAGCCCCACCAACAGCAATGCCAGCAATGCAGGAGTGTTCCAAGGGCAAAAAAAAAATAGCTTTATTCAGCAGGAGCAAAAAACTAGTATGACGTAAGTCCAATATTAACAAAGGCCATAGGGCAGTCCAGGAGTCCCAGCTGGATGGGGGACACAGTGGGATGCGTGTCCCCTAGCTTGCCTGCACAGTTACAATCCTTTGTCTTCCACAGGGGTGAGGGCATCATGTGGGGGGGAAGAAACAGGCACCGCAGGGACAGGAGGGGGAAGGGTAGGCGTTGTGGGTGCAGGGATGGAGGACTCCACCACAGGGGGTGGGGCAGGGCCAAAGGCGGAGGCCAGGATCTCGCTGCACACCTTAGCAAGGTCCTCCAGGGACTCCCCTGCACCCGAAGGAACCACAGGCCCCAAGGAGGGGGGGGGTCAGAGGGATGGGTCGCAGCGCCACTGGGGGAGGGTGTGGACAGGGGGGGGACTCAACAACCCTGACCGAGGACTTCCTTGACCGCTTGCGTGGTGGAGTCACTGTGGGGCTCAGGGACAGAGCGGCCATGAAGGAGTCTTTGGGGGAGATGTGGCCAGGAGAGCTGAGGGGAGGGGATTTGGAGGGAGTGGATTGGGTGGAATGCGGACTCCCACTCTGGCTGCATGTCACATGTTTGCCCCCCGACCCAGTGGGTGTGCCTACTGCACCCTGTGTGTGCGTGTCAGGAGGTGTGCGGCGGACCTTCCCTGCTGGTGTGGTGCCTGTGTCTGTTGTGGTGGGTGCATGCTTACGTCTGGGTGTATGTGGGACAGGCATGGGAGTGGGAATTGTGGAAAGAGCAGGGGTAGGGGGTGGGACGTAGCGCTGCAGGAGACCCACTGCTGCAGTCAGTGTGGAGTCTATGGACCTCAGCAAGTTGCGTTGGTCAGCCTGCGATGAATGAATGCCCTCCAAGTATGCCTCCATGTTGTTGAGGACCTGGCTGTGGGCATGGAGGACATTAAGGATCGCAGTCTGACCAATCTGCAACTGCCGCTGGATGTCCACAGACTCAGCATTGGCGGCAGCAGTGGAGACAGGGGCAGGGGGTGCGGTGCCTGGCAGGAAGGAGACATGTGGTGACCGGGCACGTTGGGAAGGGACACGAGCACGTGGGAGGCGGCTGATGCCAATGGAGGGGGCGGTGCCAGATGTAGGGCTGCTGTCAGATGGTGGTGCAGCCACCGCCCACTCGGTGAGATCACCCTCGGACCCGTCAGCTTCATACTCTGTTATGCCAGTCGACAGGTCCCCGGGTTCACTCTCCTCCGCCTCAGTCCCACTCGAAGTGCCAGCCCCGATGTCACCGCTGGCACTGGTGCTCGGTCCCTCCGCGCCGTCTGTGTCCATGTCTCCCTCCGTGTCCCCCGACGATGCTGTGGGCAGGGTGAAGAGACAGAAATTAATCATACACCTGTATACATATGTCACATGAGTCAAATCTACGTAGGTTACAGTGCATAGCCTGAAACAAAGGATGAGTTACAACTACAAAACAAGGTACATACGTAGGCCCTGCAAGACACAGTTGTGTGACCCACCATGCCATGGAAAAACTATGGAGAGCATGACACAATAGCAAATGAGATGACATGGTATTCTGACTGAGGAGCAAGGCCCTGGGGACAATACAGCACTGCATCTGCACCACACAGCGTGGCAGGAAATTGGGATGAGCAGGGACCAAAGCCAGGAACTAGAGGCACATGCAGCATAGGTAATACTGAGAACATGCCCACCCTGACTGGCACGCTGCACCTTGAGTGTATGTCCAGACAAACATCACACACTGGCCAGTCCGAGCAAGGAGATGACAGTTCTTGACATGTAGGCCATGCCCGCCCCACCCACCCCCTACATGAGACAAATCTGTGGAGACACAGGAAGCACTTACATCTCTTAGTCTGGGTGAAATACACATGGGATGCAACAATTCAAGATTGCACACCAAATACCCAAGGTGCGCCTGTCCTAATAATAATCTACAAATGGGCATCATCAGATGATTGCAACAAGACACACAGGCAATGGCCACCGTGAGTATGTACTTTGAAAATCAGGTCAGGCTGGACAGTGGACACTTGTAATACATCTCACGTCAAGAAACATGGTGCCAGGGGACAATGGCACAGAGCACAACCTATGCTGTAGACACAGAGATTGTCGACATTCTCGGATTACACACATGATACCTAGGAAAAGATGCCCCTGGGGACAGTAGTTGCCACACAACTCCATGCTCCTGAATGGGAATGACTGCAACACACACTAACATCCCTGCACTATGCCTAACGCACACTCGTGCACATCATGTCACAGGCCACCACATGGGACATGCCTGCTGGAAGGCCTGGCACTCGAGAGATTAACTCCCATGTCTGGACTCAGCATTTGTGCCAACTGACATGGAACCCACAAGTCCAGAACTGGACAGGGCACAGGCAAGGTCACAAAACCTGTTACACACCACCCCCACACATGATGCTGCAGGCATTGTACACTTGGAGAAGGTGTCAGGCTACATAACCTTGTGATGGAGTGACTACACACAGACCAGGGAACACATTGCAAGGAGGGGAAGGGAGGCAGGAGAGCACTGCAATACTGTGGGGAACAGGATCTGCACAGCACCATAAACCCTGGAAGTGTATCCATGGAACAGTGCACTTACAAATGCTGGTGAAACACAACAAACACACACATGTACCTACCCCCTTCCAGCTGCTGCATGTCCTGTAGATGCCTGTCCAAGTCAGGAAAGACCACCGCCAGCACACATTTCTGGATGTGGGAGAGACGGCGGCGCCCGCGGTTCTTGTGGCTCTCATGTGAGTCCCCCAGCAGGACCCGTGCGATCCTCCGTGTCCAGCACCGGATATCCTGCCAGCGTTTCATCACCTGGGACAGGTGCCGCCTCTGACCATCCGCACTCCTCACGGCGCTGACGGCGTCCAGCCATATCTGCTCCTTGGCAGAGGCGTCTACCTGTGAGGATGAACAAGTGACACTACATCAATACACCTTGCACATGTCACGGGGACACAGATTAGAACACATTTGCTGTTTACAACAAGGCATAGTGTGCATCCAACGCATTGCAACTTTGTCATAGGGACATGATCCTGTGGGGGAAGGCCAAAAGCAGTACGTGCCATTGAAAGGACACAGGTGGAATGAGGGCAACTACACAATCAATGAGCCAGGCTCACACTGTGCATCACACCCACCCCTCCTGTCTCAGGGCACTGCTGGGAGGACTCTGCACCCACCCCTCCTGTCTCAGGGCACTGCTGGGAGGACTCTGCACCCACCCCTCCTGTCTCAGGGCACTGCTGGGAGTGATAGGCCCCCACCCCTCCTGTCTCAGGGCACTGCTGGGAGGACTCTGCACCCACCCCTCCTGTCTCAGGGCACTGCTGGGAGTGATAGGCCCCTACCCCTACTGTCTCAGGGCACTGCTGGGAGTGATAGGCACCCACCCCTCCTGTCTCAGGGCACTGCTGGGAGTGATAGGCCCCCACCCCTCCTGTCTCAGGGCACTGCTGGGAGGACTCTGCACACACCCCTCCTGTCTCTGGGCACTGCTGGGAGTGATAGGCCCCCACCCCTCCTGTCTCAGGGCACTGCTGGGAGGACTCTGCACACACCCCTCCTGTCTCTGGGCACTGCTGGGAGTGATAGGCCCCCACCCCTCCTGTCTCAGGGCACTGCTGGGAGTGATAGGCCCCCACCCCTCCTGTCTCAGGGCACTGCTGGGAGACATCAGGCATTCCCCCCCGGGACCCCCCCTACAGTACATAGCATGTGTGTCACACCTGGACACAATGCCAGAAGTCACAGTCACAAACAAGGGACACAGTCTGTGCTAGTAGACTCTGCACTCACCTGATACCCTGGTCGGCCATACAGCAGGGGGTACTGTGGGAGGATCACATCCACCAAAGCCATGTTCTCCTCCAGGGTGAATGGCTGTGACCTCTCCACAGCACTTGACATGGTTCCAAGGAATCAGTAGCAGCAGCTGGGTCGTGGAATACAAAGATGTGCAGGCAAGTGCTCCCTCATGGGACCTGGCTGCCTTATATCTGCCTTGCTGGCCCATCTCATGCACAGGAGTACAGAGTGATTGGTCACTCACATTTGCATCCTATGTTTCCTCCAATCCCTTCAAACCTAGCAGTCTGTGGGTTCTCTATCGGTTTTATTCTCCTGCATGATGTCAGCCCCACAAACACATTGCAACAAAGTAGATTAATTCCAACTGACTTCTGCTGTGCACCTTCCAGAACAAATTCAAAATTTGAACTTGGTCTCCATGACAACCAGCATGCATGTAGGCCTTAATACTTGTCCCTCATGTGTCCCCTATGTAATTTGGAGCTTCACACACAGGTACGGTGCGTTCCGGGGCCCTAGGGCACCCCAAATGCATTGCAACGGCCCGTACACGCGTGCCTACGTTCACTATCACTATGGGTGTCCTCGCGTATGCGTACACGTAGTGATAGTGAGCGTACAGGCGTGTGTACGGCCCGTACCACTACGAGTACGCATACGCGAGGACACCCATAGTGATAGGGAGCGTACAGGCGTGTATACGGCCCGTACCACTACGAGTACGCATACACGAGGACACCCATAGTGATAGGGAGCGTACAGGCGTGTGTACAGCCCGTACCACTACGAGTACGCATACGCGAGGACACCCATAGTGATAGGGAGCGTAGAGGCGTGTGTACGGCCTGTACCACTACGAGTACGCATACGCGAGGACACCCATAGTGATAGGGAGCGTACAGGCGTGTGTATGGCCCGTACCACTACGAGTACGCATACGCGAGGACACCCATAGTGATAGGGAGCGTACAGGCGTGCGTACGGCCCTACCACTATGGGTGTTCTTGCGTATGCGTACTCGTAGTGGTACGGGCCGTACACATGCCTGTACGCTCCCTATCACTATGGGTGTCCTCACGTATGCGTACTCGTAGTGGTACGGGCCGTACACATGCCTGTACGCTCCCTACCACTATGGGTGTTCTTGCGTATGCGTATTTGTAGTGGTACGGGCCGCACACATGCCTGTACGCTCGCCATCACGATGGGTACACATACGGCAGCACTCCCATAGTGATATGGGAACATACACAGGCCCTCTTAGCAGCAGTACGGCGGTTTTCACACATCACAGTGGTGACAGGCGGCACACAGGTAGGGATAGGGCGGACATACTTGTCCATGGATGGACATACTTGTCCATGGATGGACATACTTGTCCATGAATGGACATACTTGTCCATGAATGGACATCAAGGCATCGTCTGTGCATTACTACATGTGTGGGGCACAGGTGTGACGGGCTGTGATGTGGAACATTACTCCTGAGCCAAGAAGGCACCAGATGTATGATGAGATGTGTACAGATGTACTGTGTGACGGTGCAATGTGTGCCAGGCATGCCCTTGACTCCTTTGACATGTGTGCATGTCGTACTGCACACTTGGGGTGAGCGTCACTGGCATGGCACGGACACCAACACACGGAAGTGTCCCCTGATGCCCGGTACAGGGGTTACCACACCTGACTTGTCACTACCCACGGTGCACAATGTGACTATGTCATGTATGTGTGGGGGCTTCCCATCAGGTTGATGTTGGAGCACCCTCAAAAGCTGCAGCTGTTGCAGCAACCAACATGTGTCTGTGTGTAGATTGACATTGCACACTGTTCCGCACACCATGCCACATGTGGTATCGGATGTGAGGTGCACATGTATGCATGGGACACGGAGTAGCGTGACAAGGACATGTCTGCATCCTCACAATGAATGTGTGGTGAGTCATGACATGTGCACCTTCATGGCAAGGTGTGTGGGCTGTCCTAGTGTAATGTCATGTGACCTGTGGCTCTAGTGTTCCGCTACCAGTCTCTGCAATCGGCATCCTACTTCTGCTGATGTGTGGGCGTATGTCACTCCTGTCTTGCGTCTGGCTGTTCACTTGCACTGGGACACAGCTATTCCCATGGCATGGCATGGGGAGGTTCTCAATCTCCGTGTGTAGCTGGGTCTTGGTAGGAGTGTCACCTTGCATCCATACGTGTCCTGGGCATGTAGCACATACCTGACTCCCTATGTAGCATATGTGTATTGACAGATTAACATGTGCTCAGTACATATGAATTGTTGTCGTAGTGCACTCACTCTTCCTTGTCACTTCCAAATTACTGCAGAGCGCCGCCTCTTGCCCGACCAATTCCGGACTTGGCTGTCATGCGGGAGAATGACAGCATCCGGTGCTACCGCTTCCCCCAACCGTTGATTCTGGAGTTTACGGCGAGACTGGCACCACACCTGCAACCGCAGCACAGGTATCCTACGGCACTGACACCCCAGCTGAAGGTAATGGCTGCCCTACATTTTCTTGCCACGGGTACCTTTCAATATACCATAGCTCATGTTGGTGGCATGTCCCAGAGCATGTTCTGCCGTGTGCTGCATGATTTCTTAGAGGCCATGTTGATTCACCTGGATGACTTCATCAAGTTCCCAACCCCTGAACAGTTGACTGCGGTCAAGCGTGGATTCTATGCCCTGGGAGGGATGCCCCATGTCATTGGGTCCATAGATGGGACACATGTAGCTTTGGTACCACCACACGCACGGGAGGTGGCGTACCGCAATCGGAAGCACTACCGCTCCATCAATGCCCTTGTGGTGTGTCAGTCCAACATGGTGATTTCACATGTCTGTGCTCGTTTTCCAGGATCAGCACACGATGCCTACATCATGAGGCGTAGCAGGATGCCTGAAATGATGATGCAGCTGCGCAACGAAAGAGCATGTGTTGTTGGTGGGTACAGTCTGTCTGTCCTGTATTTTGCATAGCCTACCAGCACGACCGCTTCACCACTTCTAACGATGTCCATGTGCTTCCCATGTAGGGGAAGCTGGCTATCCCAACATGCCATGGCTGCTCACACCTCTCCGCAACCCCATCACGCCGGCCCAGCTCCGCTACAACACCGCCCATGGCCGGACAAGGCGAGTGATAGAGAGGACGTTTGGCCTGCTGAAGAGCCGATTTCGGTGCCTCCACAAGACCGGCGGCGCACTCCCATATGCCCCTGCGAAGGTCTGCAAAATCTTCATGGTCTGCTGCATGCTGCACAACATGGCAGTTGAGAAAGCTGTGCCACTCATCCTGGATCAACATGACGAGGACCATCCACCCGTGGAGGACGAAGGGCTTGGCAATGGGGCTAGTGATGTGGAGGAAGTGGAGTCGCAAGAGGACATCCGGACTCGGCTCATACGCGACTTCTTTGCTTAGTGGTGAGTACCAGTGTCTGAGTGTGCACGCATTGGTCCCCGTGTGGCATGTGTTGTGATGTGTGTCTCAACCTGCATGTATGGCACGTGAGTCAGAGGTGTGTGTGGGTGTGTCACTGGAGTGATGGTGGCAGTGATGGTTGTATTTCCCCAGTCATAATTGTGACCTAGCATGTTGTCATCCATACATGTGTCGAGTAAATGCACATGCAAGTGGCTGTGCTTTTTGTGGCTGACTTCTTGTGTGTCTCTCTTCCCCAGGTACTTGCGCATGCCGTCTGCTGGTTGCATTGTTGTGGCACTGCTATTCCTCATGGACACGTCATCGTGGGCTGACTCAGCATTACAGGCACGGACACGTTTGGAAGTCTCCATAGGGTAAGGGATGCATCAGGGGTGTATTGGGTGTGGCAGTTGTTCACGATGTGTGCACACTGCCCCTGTCGATGTTTGGTTCCTCTGCAGCCATGTAGCATCACCATGTGACACGACATGCAGCTGTGTACACCTGAATAGATGGTCTGCCTGGTTGACAGTCATCAGTGATGGGATAGTGGATTGTGATGATGGCATCAATGTGTGTGACACTGCCCTCGGACACATACGGTTGGCATTGGCTTGACATGGTGTGGGACTTCCACATCAGCGGATCAATGGTGTATGGCAGTCTCTCCCTGAGCAGCTGTGGGTGTTTAGCTGTTAGCCGACAATTGTGTGCCAGTTCCATGGCTAACACGCATTTGTGCTGCAGAAGGGGGTGCCAGTGTTGGACCCACATGTTACTCCACAAGATGTGTTCATGTGTACTTCAAGTTGCCTCTGCAATCCCGAAAACATGACTAATAAAGGTGTCCCTATGCCTCCAAGGTGCCTCTTCTCAGTCAATGCTGGTGTGTTGCCACGGTGCATCCAGCATGTCTGGCATGGTTTTCCCTGATAGTGGCTATGTGTCGATGTGTTGAGTAGCAAGATGCAAGCTGTGTGTGTGGGCTGAGACTGTGTATTGGGCATGATGTCCATGACTGTGTGGGTATTGTGACATGTGCCATCCCCATGCATCCAACGTTGGCCAGGCCCCCATTCTCTGCATCCACCGGACTCAAGCTTGCAGGACATGGTTCTGCCACCTGTCTACACATACCTGGGTGCCCCCCAGGACACTGGACATGATCCCTGACCTCTGCGCATGACTGTTGCTGTACTCAATGTGTCTGTCAGCACGGTTGTGCGGCCACCCCCTCAGCTGGTTGGGCCCATCACGGGTGTGTATGGTGCTCCATGTCTGTCTTGCCTAATACACTGTGACCCGTGTGTCCTGTGCCAGACTCAGGCCCCAGGGTGTGGATGGTTGGAGTCAAAAGAGAGCTCAGGCATGTTTAGACTTTACAACACACATGTAAGGTAATAATGCAACCAGCAGGCATCTTCTCTTCATGGTGTGAATTTTTATTTTGGGGGGGGGGGATAAAGTGAGGGGCTTTCCGGGAGTTTGGAATCCAAAGTTCAGTAGGGGAGTTGGTGTCCTTGCCATTGGAAATCCTCATAGTCCATGCCACAGTCTTTGTCAACATTGGTCAGACAGTGACCAGCAGGGCCATGTGGCAGAGAATGTCTCTTGATGCTGTGATGCTGTTGCTCCAGTGGGCCAGGTGCCAGGCCAGGTGTCCTGGGAGATGGTGATGTAGCGCCGACCCTCACGGTCCTTTCCGTGGACGACCCGGCCTCCTGCGGGGACCCTCAGCAACAGGCCGTGACGATGTTTGGGATGCTCCGTCGGATGTCGCCTCCTCCTCCTGATCCCTCCCTGTGGGTGGTGATGTTCTACGCCATCTGGCACAGGGAGGGTTGCCCATGTTGTCGGCCATCCGACGGAGTGTATCGTGAATCCCCTGGAACACCGTCACTTGCTCAGCCTGTCTGTCCTCCATCCTCCGTTGGTGTTGCAGTAGACAGGCATGTTGCTCCACATGTTGCTGGGCCTGCTGGGTCTTTATCTCATCGAGGGTCCCCTTGATCTCATTGAGGGTGGACACAACCTGGGCCATGCCCGTGGTGTCCTGCCGGTATGTGTCCATGATGTTACGGACATGGGAAAATACCGGTTCCCCAGCCAACTGGTCAGGCTCGCGCCTCCGCCGTCCTCCACTCCCACCACCCCTGCCCACTTGCACCTGGCCTGCCCTTGTGGGTACATCGGGTCTCCGGGACCCCTGAGGGGTGGCATTGGCGTTGTCGCCTGCCTCCTCCTGGGTGCCCGGGACACCGTGTCCCTCCTGGCCAGCCTGGCTGCATTGTGGTGGTGGGGCAGGGATCCTGGGTGTCTCCTGGGATGTGGCAGGAGTGGGGGTGGTGGTTGGCACAGTTGTACCTGACGCAGGTGCTGCAGGTGGTTGGACACCAGAGGGGCCAGGTCGGTCGGGGTCGTCCACAGAGTGGTGAGAGTCGTCGCTGCCGGTGGGATCGGGCTCCCGCAGATCCGGGTCCTGTGAGTCTTCCCCCCCAGTGTTGGGGGGTGAACCATGACGTTGACTTGTGTGTGAGAGAGACAATGTTAATTTTGGTCCATGCAACATCCATGTTTCATCAGTTTCAAAGTTGGCACTTTTCCTCTTGGAATTAGGATCTGTCTTGCATTCCACTCACAGTGCACTTGTGCATGGGTGTGTCCCTTGGGCACCACTTTGGCCCCTTTAACTATGTGTGGCACAGTCTTACTTGCTGCGTCAAGTGTGACTGCAGTCAGCAGTGGAGTGGGCAGGTGTGGCGAGCCATGCATTGGCGCCTTCCGTGTAGCACTGTACATGTGCACATGGAGTGGATCCACACACTTATATAATGCAGGTAGCTGTTGTTGTGCTCGTGAACAGGTTGTGACATGGCCCTGTGTTTTGCCATAGTGAAGAGGGGGGGTTCTGGCACTGGCCACCCTTGGCTACATGCACGCAGTCTACCTGCTGACGAGCAGACATTCCCACACACCACATGGCTGATTTGCTCTCCCTGTGTCTCCCTCCCTCTCTGTCCCCCTCTCCCTCCCTCTCTGTCCCCCTCTCCCTCCCTCTCTGTCCCCCTCTCCCGCCCTCTGTGTGTCAGCCTCCTCCCTCTGTCCGTCTTCCTGTGTCTCCCTCCCTCTCTGTCCCCCTCTCCCTCCCTCCGTGTGTCAGCCTCCTCCCTCTGTCCGTGTCCCTGTGTCTCCCTCCCTCTCTGTCCCCCTCTCCCTCCCTCTCTGTCCCCCTCTCCCTCCCTCTGTGTGTCAGCCTCCTCCCTCTGTCCGTCTTCCTGTGTCTCCCTCCCTCTCTGTCCCCCTCTCCCTCCCTCCGTGTGTCAGCCTCCTCCCTCTGTCCGTGTCCCTGTGTCTCCCTCCCTCTCTGTCCCCCTCTCCCTCCCTCTCTGTCCCCCTCTCCCTCCCTCTGTGTGTCAGCCTCCTCCCTCTGTCCGTCTTCCTGTGTCTCCCTCCCTCTCTGTCCCCCTCTCCCTCCCTCTGTGTGTCAGCCTCCTCCCTCTGTCCGTGTCCCTGTGTCTCCCTCCCTCTCTGTCCCCCTCTCCCTCCCTCTGTGTCCCCCTCTCCCTCCCTCTGTGTGTCAGCCTCCTCCCTCTGTCCGTCTTCCTGTGTCTCCCTCCCTCTCTGTCCCCCTCTCCCTCCCTCCGTGTGTCAGCCTCCTCCCTCTGTCCGTGTCCCTGTGTCTCCCTCCCTCTCTGTCCCCCTCTCCCTCCCTCTCTGTCCCCCTCTCCCTCCCTCTGTGTGTCAGCCTCCTCCCTCTGTCCGTCTTCCTGTGTCTCCCTCCCTCTCTGTCCCCCTCTCCCTCCCTCCGTGTGTCAGCCTCCTCCCTCTGTCTGTGTCCCTGTGTCTCCCTCCCTCTCTGTCCCCCTCTCCCTCCCTCTCTGTCCCCCTCTCCCTCCCTCTGTGTGTCAGCCTCCTCCCTCTGTCCGTCTTCCTGTGTCTCCCTCCCTCTCTGTCCCCCTCTCCCTCCCTCCGTGTGTCAGCCTCCTCCCTCTGTCCGTGTCCCTGTGTCTCCCTCCCTCTCTGTCCCCCTCTCCCTCCCTCTCTGTCCCCCTCTCCCTCCCTCTGTGTGTCAGCCTCCTCCCTCTGTCCGTCTTCCTGTGTCTCCCTCCCTCTCTGTCCCCCTCTCCCTCCCTCCGTGTGTCAGCCTCCTCCCTCTGTCCGTGTCCCTGTGTCTCCCTCCCTCTCTGTCCCCCTCTCCCTCCCTCTGTGTCCCCCTCTCCCTCCCTCTGTGTGTCAGCCTCCTCCCTCTGTCCGTCTTCCTGTGTCTCCCTCCCTCTCTGTCCCCCTCTCCCTCCCTCCGTGTGTCAGCCTCCTCCCTCTGTCCGTGTCCCTGTGTCTCCCTCCCTCTCTGTCCCCCTCTCCCTCCCTCTCTGTCCCCCTCTCCCTCCCTCTGTGTGTCACCCTCTGTCACCTCAGCCCAGCTTCCTAGACACACACTTTTTCCAGTCCTTTGAATGGCCCTTGGCTTGTTGCTGTGAGTTTGTTTCTGATCTCCAGGCACCCATTGGGTGTAGTGTCTGTGTGTGCGCTGCTGCTGTGGTTGTGTGTGCTGCCACTCTTTCACAGTGTTGGCTGTTCATTAGCTGCTGTCATGTGCAAAACAGTGCCTTCACCCCCATGTGTTGATGCAAGGCGTCCGCCATTTGCTGGCGAGTCTTTCCTGTGTGGGGACACACTGTTTGTCTGGCTGTGACTTGGGCCATATGGGCAGAGGGCATTGTTGTCTGCTTCTGAGTTGCACTATGTGATTTTTGGGGCCCACCCTCCCGCCATCCGGGATACCGTGTCATGTGTTGGTGTCTTCTGTGGCCTGTGACTTGACATTGTCCAGCTGGGTGCATGGGGCATGGTGGCGGAAGTGGCATGTGCGTGTTCATGGAGTGTGGTTGAGTCATGCGATAGGTTGGGGTGGTTGCGTGCCTGTTAGTGATTTTGGTTGTGGATGAGGTCCCCCCCATGTGAGGTGCGTTGTTCGTGTACTCACCCGGGTCTCGGAGTCCTCCTAATCCTTCGACTGCCTCCACCGGCTGTATGGCCATCACCCTCTCCTCCCAGGGCTGGTAGTGTACGGGTCTGCGGGAGGGCCCTCCTCCAGTGGCGTTGGCCTGGTTGTGTTCCTCCAGCATCTTGGCTCGGACCCTCCTCCGCAGATCGTACCACCCGGCTAGGCATTCCTGCCTGGTCCTTCTGGTGTCCGCAACAGCATTCACAGCATCGACGATGGTCTGCCACATGGCTGTTTTGGCTGCAATGCTGGTCTGTCTGACCAATGTTCCAAAGAGCTGTGGCTCGACTCTGAGGATTTCATCATCAAGGACCTCCAACTCTCGGTTACTGAACTTTGGATTCTTGTTAGTGGGCATGGTGAGGGGTGTGGGTGGGGATGGTGGGGTGTGTGTGTGGATGGTTGTGGGTGTGTGGGTGTGGTTGTGCAGGTGTGTGTGTGTGAATGTGATGAGGGGGTGTTTGTGGAGGTGGTTGTGTGAAGGTGTGCAAGTGTAAGGTGTGGTGAGGCTTGTAGTATGGTTCTGTGGTGTCTGGCAGCAGTGAGTCTGTTGCAAAGGCTCATGGTTTGTGTGTGTGGGCCCTTTTTATTGGTCCATGGGTGGGTGTGGCTGTGTTTGAAGTTTGGGTGGGTGTGTTATAAGGAGTGGTGGTGTTTTGGGCCTCTGTTTGTTTTTGGCAGTTGCAGGTCAGTGAATGTGTTTTTTTAGTGTTTGTTGGCTATGTTTAGTGGCTTTGTGCCATTCGAATAGTGTATTCTTGTGTTGTTTTGTTTTGTCCTGGTTGTGTACGTGCGTTTTGAGCGTGTGTACGGTGTGTACATGGGCCATTTGGTTGTACGGTGCTGTCCTTGTGTGTGGCTTGGTACGACTCGTACATGCGGTTGTGATGTTGGGGCCTGGGGTACGCTCCGTACTTAGGAGGTTGTGTTGGGGGTGCGACGGGAACGTACTGGGGTGTACATAGACGGTGGTACGACACGTACAGGGGTGGGGGTACGACTCGAACGTACTGGGGTGTACATACATGGGGGTCGGACACGTACAGGGGTGGGGGTACGAATCGAACATACTGGGGTGTACATAGACGGTGGTACGACACGTACAGTGGTGGGGGTACGACTTGAACATACTGGGGTGTACATAGACGGTGGTACGACACGTACAGGGGTGGGGGTACGAATCGAACGTACTGGGGTGTACATAGACAGTGGTACGACACGTACAGGGGTGGGGGTACGACTCGAACGTACTGGGGTGTACATTGACGGTGGTACGACACGTACAGGGGTGGGGGTACGACTCAAACGTACTGGGGTGTACATAGACGGTGGTACGATACGTACAGGGGTGGTGGTTTGACTCGAACGTACTGGGGTGTACATAGACGGTGGTACGACACGTACAGGGGTGGGGGTACGACTCGAACGTACTGGGGTGTACATTGACGGTGGTACGACACGTACAGGGGTGGGGGTACGACTCGAACGTACTGGGGTGTACATAGACGGTGGTACGACACGTACAGGGGTGGGGGTTCGACTCGAACGTACTGGGGTGTACATAGACGGTGGTATGACACGTACAGGGGTGGTGGTTCGACTCGAACGTACTGGGGTGTACATAGACGGTGGTACGACACGTACAGGGGTGGGGGTACGACTCGAACGTACTGGGGTGTACATTGACGGTGGTACGACACGTACAGGGGTGGGGGTGCGACTCAAACGTACTGGGGTGTACATAGACGGTGGTACGACACGTACAGGGGTGGGGGTTCGACTTGAACGTACTGGGGTGTACATAGACGGTGGTACGACACGTACAGGGGTGGTGGTTCGACTCGAACGTACTGGGGTGTACATAGATGGTGGTACGACACGTACAGGGGTGGGGGTACGACTGGAACGTACTGGGGTGTACATTGACGGTGGTACGACACGTACAGGGGTGGGGGTGCGACTCGAACGTACTGGGTTGTACATAGACGGTGGTACGACACGTACAGGGGTGGGGGTTCGACTCGAACGTACTGGGGTGTACATATACGGTGGTACGACACGTACAGGGGTGGTGGTTCGACTCGAACGTACTGGGGTGTACATAGACGGTGGTACGACACGTACAGGGGTGGGGGTACGACTGGAACGTACTGGGGTGTACATTGACGGTGGTACGACACATACAGGGGTGGGGGTACGACTCGAACGTACTGGGGTGTACATAGACGGTGGTACGACACGTACAGGGGTGGGGGTTCGACTCGAACGTACTGGGGTGTACATAGACGGTGGTACGACACGTACAGGGGTGGGGGTACGACTCGAAGGTACTGGGGTGTACATAGACGGTGGTACGACACGTACAGGGGTGGGGGTACGACTCAAACGTACTGGGGTGTACATAGACGGTGGTACGACACGTACAGGGGTGGGGGTACGAATCGAACGTACTGGGGTGTACATAGACGGTGGTACGACACGTACAGGGGTGGGGGTACGACTCGAACGTACTGGGGTGTACATAGACGGTGGTACGACACGTACAGGGGTGGGGGTACGACTCGAACGTACTGGGGTGTAAATAGACGGTGGTACGACACGTACAGGGGTGGGGGTACGAATCAAACGTACTGGGGTGTACATAGACGGTGGTACGACACGTACAGGGGTGGGGGTTCGACTCGAACGTACTGGGGTGTACATATACGGTGGTACGACACGTACAGGGGTGGTGGTTCGACTCGAACGTACTGGGGTGTACATAGACGGTGGTACGACACATACAGGGGTGGGGGTACGACTGGAACGTACTGGGGTGTACATTGACGGTGGTACGACACATACAGGGGTGGGGGTACGACTCGAACGTACTGGGGTGTACATAGACGGTGGTACGACACGTACAGGGGTGGGGGTTCGACTCGAACGTACTGGGGTGTACATAGACGGTGGTACGACACGTACAGGGGTGGGGGTACGACTCGAAGGTACTGGGGTGTACATAGACGGTGGTACGACACGTACAGGGGTGGGGGTACGACTCGAACGTACTGGGGTGTACATAGACGGTGGTACGACACGTACAGGGGTGGGGGTACGAATCGAACGTACTGGGGTGTACATAGACGGTGGTACGACACGTACAGGGGTGGGGGTACGACTGGAACGTACTGGGGTGTACATTGACGGTGGTACGACACGTACAGGGGTGGGGGTACGACTCGAACGTACTGGGGTGTACATACATGGGGGTCGGACACGTACAGGGGTGGGGGTACGAATCGAACGTACTGGGGTGTACATAGACGGTGGTACGACACGTACAGGGGTGGGGGTACGACTCGAACGTACTGGGGTGTACATAGACGGTGGTACGACACGTACAGGGGTGGGGGTACGAATCGAACGTACTGGGGTGTACATAGATGGTGGTACGACACGTACAGGGGTGGGGGTACGACTCGAACGTACTGGGGTGTACATTGACGGTGGTACGACACGTACAGGGGTGGGGGTACGACTCGAACGTACTGGGGTGTACATAGACGGTGGTACGACACGTACAGGGGTGGTGGTTCGACTCGAACGTACTGGGGTGTACATAGACGGTGGTACGACACGTACAGGGGTGGGGGTACGACTCGAACGTACTGGGGTGTACATTGACGGTGGTACGACACGTACAGGGGTGGGGGTACGACTCGAACGTACTGGGGTGTACATAGACGGTGGTACGACACGTACAGGGGTGGGGGTTCGACTTGAACGTACAGGGGTGTACATAGACGGTGGTACGACACGTACAGGGGTGGGGGTGCGACTCGAACGTACTGGGGTGTACATAGACGGTGGTACGACACGTACAGGGGTGGGGGTACGACTCGAACGTACTGGGGTGTACATTGACTGTGGTACGACACGTACAGGGGTGGGGGTACGACTCGAACGTACTGGGGTGTACATAGACGGTGGTACGACACGTACAGGGGTGGGGGTTCGACTCGAACGTACTGGGGTGTACATAGACGGTGGTACGACACGTACAGGGGTGGTGGTTCGACTCGAACGTACTGGGGTGTACATAGACGGTGGTACGACACGTACAGGGGTGGGGGTACGACTCGAACGTACTGGGGTGTACATTGACGGTGGTACGACACGTACAGGGGTGGGGGTACGACTCAAACGTACTGGGGTGTACATAGACGGTGGTACGACACGTACAGGGGTGGGGGTACGACTCGAACGTACTGGGGTGTACATAGACGGTGGTACGACACGTAACGGGGTGGTGGTTCGACTCGAACGTACTGGGGTGTACATAGACGGTGGTACGACACGTACAGGGGTGGGGGTACGACTGGAACGTACTGGGGTGTACATTGACGGTGGTACGACACGTACAGGGGTGGGGGTACGACTCGAACGTACTGGGGTATACATTGACGGTGGTATGACACGTACAGGGGTGGGGGTTCGACTCGAACGTACTGGGGTGTACATAGACGGTGGTATGACACGTACAGGGGTGGGGGTACGACTCGAACGTACTGGGGTGTACATAGACGGTGGTACAACACGTACAGGGGTGGTGGTTCGACTCGAACGTACTGGGGTGTACATAGACGGTGGTACGACACGTACAGGGGTGGGGGTACGACTCGAACGTACTGAGGTGTACATAGACGGTGGTACGACACGTACTGGGGTGGTGGTTCGACTCGAACGTACTGGGGTGTACATAGACGGTGGTATGACACGTACAGGGGTGGGGGTACGACTGGAATGTACTGGGGTGTACATTGACGGTGGTACGACACGTACAGGGGTGGGGGTACGACTCAAACGTACTGGGGTGTACATAGACGGTGGTACGACACGTACAGGGGTGGGGGTTCGACTCGAACGTACTGGGGTGTACATACATGGGGGTCGGACACCGACAGGGGTGGGGGTACGAATCGATTGTACTGGGGTGTACATAGACGGTGGTACGACACGTACAGGGGTGGGGGCTCGACTCGAACGTACTGGGGTGTACATACATGGGGGTCGGACACGTACAGGGGTGGGGGTACGAATCGAACGTACTGGGGTGTACATAGACGGTGGTACGACACGTACAGGGGTGGGGGTACGACTTGAACGTACAGGTTGTACACTGACGGTGGTACGACACGTACAGGGGTGGGGGTTCGACTCGAACGTACTGGGGTGTTCCTTCTATGGGGGTCGGACATGTACAGGGGTGGGGGTATGAATCGAACGTACTGGGGTGTACATAGATGGTGGTACGACACGTACAGGGGTGGGGGTTCGACTCGAACGTACTGGGGTGTACATACACGGGTGGGGGTGTACATACACGGGGGGTACGTCTCAGACGTACGGGGGCGGGGGGAGTGTTGGGCGCGTATGCGGGCACATGTCTCCATGGTTGCTATGGGAGTTCGGTGCGGACGGTGTTTTTTCCATACGGTTGTGACATCGGACGCACGGGATGGATCGTGATTCCTCGGTCGGACTTCACCTTTCACATTTGTACGGTAAATCGTCCGAGGACGTGTCGGACACATTTTCCGACCCGAGGACGTGTGGGAAATCATTCCCGATGCGGTTCGTATGGACTTTTTACCATGCAAATCGTGATTGCCAGTTCGTACGGCACTTGTACGATTCGTACGGTAAAAAGACCGGATACGAGTCGCACGGGGAATTTTTTTACCGGATCGTAATCGGCACCTATCTGTGAAGAATTTTTTTTTAATTTTACTGTGTGGATTAAAATGACAAATAAGACAAAACAATATCCTACATTTAACCTACTTCTGCACTTTCCTGGAGTTAGGATAGTAAATCCTGCCCTTACACTATCCTCCACTTTCCCTACTGTTACACCTCCTTGAAGTTACATTAGTAAATCCCGCCCCTACACTAGCCCACACTTTCCCTATTGCTGCACCTTCCTGGTGTAAGAATAGTAATTGTTACCCTTACATTATCCAACACTTTCCCTACTGCTGCACTTTCCTGGAGTTAGAATAGTAATATTAATACCCGAACACCATCCTACACTTTCTCTACTGTTGCACCTTCCTGGAGTTAGAATAGTAATTGTTACCCCTATATTATCCCACACTTTCCCTACTGCTGCACTTTCCTGGAGTTAGATTAGTAATTGATACCCCTACACCATCCTACACTTTCCCTACTGCTGCACTTTCCTGGAGTTAGAATATTAATTGATACCCCTACACCATCCTACACTTTCTCTACTGTTGCACCTTCCTGGAGTTAGAATAGTAATTGTTACCCCTACATTATCCCACCCTTTCCCTACTGCTGCACTTTCCTGGAGTTAGATTAGTAATTGATACCCTTACACCATCCTACACTTTCCCTACTGCTGCACTTTCCTGGAGTTAGAAGAGTAATTGATACCCCTACACCATTCTACACTTTCTCTATTGTTGCACCTTCCTGGAGTTAGAATAATAATTGTTACCCCTACATTATCCCACCCTTTCCCTACTGCTGCACTTTCCTGAAGTTAGATTAGTAATTGATACCCCTATACCATCCTACACTTTCCCTACTGCTGCACTTTCCTGGAGTTAGAATAGTAATTGATACCCCTACACCATCCTACACTTTCCCTACTGCTGCACTTTCCTGGAGTTAGAATAGTAATTGATTCCCCTACACCATCCTACACTTTCTCTACTGTTGCATCTTCCTGGAGTAAGAATAGTAATTGATACCCCTACACCATCCTCCACTTTCCCTACTGTTCCACCTCCTTGGAGTTAGAATAGTAAATCCTGCCCCTACACTATCCCACACTTTCCCTATTGCTGCAACTTCCTGGAGTTAGAATAGTGATTGTTAGCCCAACATTATTCCACACTTTCCCTACTGCTGCACTTTCCTGGAGTTAGAATAGTAATTGATACCCCTACACCATCCTACACTTTCCCTACTGCTGCACTTTCCTGGAGTTAGAATAGTAATTGATACCCCTACACCATCCTACACTTTCCCTACTGCTGCAGTTTCCTGGAGTTAGAATAGTAATTTATACCCCTACACCATCCTACACTTTCCCTACTGCTGCAGCTTCATGGAGTTATCTGAATTATTTAAACCTGTATACTTTCTTATACTTTCACAATCTTTTTTTCATTAATGAAGACAGAAAAAAATGCTGCTGTTATTTGATGTTTAAAATATTTACCTTTTTTAAAACTCGAAGTTTGAATATTCAAAGGCGAAATTATTTTTTTTTTTCCTTATTGATTTTCTGTGTGGAAATCAGATTAAATATGTGTGGATTAGAAAATGTTTTTTCGTCTAAGTAATTTAGTTTTGTGTTTAAAAAATGTTTAGAAAAATACCTTCGAATTATTCCTGATGAGGATTGTGGCTCCTTTTGCAAAACGCTATTTTTTTGAAGTTGTATTTTCGTCACACTTTATAGAAGTTCTATTTTAGGAATAAAATAAGCATTTTGTGATGTTTTAAAAATAATATATGTTCTTATTTATTTTACAATCCTTTTATTAAAAAAACAATTTACTTCATATCTTAGTTAGAATAAAATATTTTGAGGCTTTTTTTTAATGATATATGTATCCATATCTATAGTAATAGGTTTGTGCTTTTTTAAAAAAAAATAATTGGAAATTGAAACTTATTAGGTGCAGCCTTTAAAATGATTCAAGTAAACATTTCTGTTATTCGTTTTAGAAACTTACTTGTTTTTTGAAAAAAAATGCTCTTAAATTGATTCGGGTCTTATGTCGGTGAAGAGGTGAGAGGGTCAGGTTTTGACGTCTGCTCACTCTGGGAGTTGATAATCAACTGATTCTAAAATGGTGTCTTGCTCGTATTTATAAGTTTTAGTTAGGGTCATTGTTATTTTTAAGAAAGACAGCATTGGTTATATTTTTTTAAATTGTTTTCATTAGTGTGGAAACTTACAATTTAGAAAATGATCTTAAGATGTGTTGTTTTCAATTTTTCGTTCCGTTTTGGCATCCATTTTGAAAGTACTGTTGTGGTATTACTTTCATGGAAAGAGTTGTAGGACAATTTTAGGAACTACACTGTTTAAAATGGCAAGTATGTGTATAAAAAATGTTTGTTTTTACGAATAATTATTTTCATAATTAGTAAAATATTGTAAGTTGATTTTGTTTGATATTTCGTTGCCTGTGTAAAAATTTCTAAATTGAAAAAAATGAGGTTTTTTTAAATACTCGAGTATTAATTTGAATACTTGAGTATTAATTAAAATTAATGTTTAGCATTTTATTAAATTAACATTCAGTTTTTTTCTACATTTTAAAACACTTCCCCACCCAAAAACTCCTAATTTCCCTGCATCCCGTGCCAGGTTTTATTTTACATTATTATTATTATTATTATTTAAAATCTTATATAGCGCGCAGCTACCCTTGGGCATCCCGGCGCTTCCCGACAAACATCCGATCCAAGATGGAGAACAGCAATGACACGTTATCCAGGGAATAAAAAGGTTTTAAGACCTTTGCGGAAGCGCAATGTACAAGTCTCAGCGCGTAGTTTAAGCGGGAGCGAGTTCCAGAGCTTTGCTGTATTAAAGGAGAATCTTCTTCCCCCAGTGCGGGCCTTTTGTACTCTAGGGACAAATAGGAGGTGTTGCCTCTCTGAGCGCAGCGTTCTGCTTGCTTTGTAAGCCGTGACAAGATTCTTTAGGATGAGGGGGCCTTTCCCTAAAAGGATTTTATGAGCCAAGCAAAGTGCCTTAAAAGTCACTCTCTCCTGCACGGGGAGCCAATGCAATGCCTTTAGTGCCGGCTTCGCAGATTGCATCCTCGGGATGTCCATGAGCAGCCTTGCCGCCGCGTGTTGAACCTGTTGCAGGATCTTAAAGGTAGATTCAGGGGCGCCCAAGAAAATAGCATTGCTATAGTCAAGTCGAGATGTTATGAGACCCTGAATCAGCAACTTCCTTGATGTTAACGGAAGAAGAGGGAAGATTTTCCGAGCCGACCTAAGTAAGGCATAACACACTCCTGCTGTTTTCTTGGCGTGGGTACGGAGTGACAGGTCCGGTTCTAACCAGACTCCAAGGCTCTTAATAGCTTCCTTGGGGGCAGGAGGTTCACCCATACAACCAGGCCAGCTGAGTGGGGGAAGGAGGGTAGATTTACTCCCCAGCAGCAGTAGTTCCGTCTTTGAGCCATTTAGTTTGAGGGAGGACTCTCCCATCCAAGTGTGGACATCCACAAGACAGGACTTCAAAATGTCCGGGTTGTCGGCCAGATGGGACAAAGAAACGACTAGCTGCGTATCGTCAGCATAACTGACGATTTTGATGTTATAGGGGGAGACTACATCCTCCAGCGGGGCCATATAAACATTGAACAATGTAGGGCTCAACGAGGAGCCCTGTGGCACTCCACACTGGAGGGGGATTGATTTAGATCTCTCCGATCCATCCCAGACCTGGTACGTTCGATCCGATAGGAAAGAACTCAGCCACTGCAGAGCCATCCCAGACACCCCGACCTCAGCCAGCCGCTGTATCAGCAACTGATGGCTCACGGTGTCAAATGCTGCGCTGAGGTCCAGGAGGATCACTGCCACTGATCCTCCTGTGTCTAGGATCCGTCTGGCCTCATCCACGACCGCCACTAAAGCTGTGTCGGTGCCCTGACCCGGGCGAAATCCAGTTTGAGATGGCCGGAGAAGACCATTCAGCTCCAAAAAGGCAGACAGCTGCTTGTTGGCCAGTCGCTCAGCGACTTTGCCAAGGCCCGGCAGCAATGAAATAGGTCTAAAATTCGAAAGGACCGTATGATCCAAATTGGATTTTTTTAATAGAGCCCTAACAACTGCCATTTTCCAAGTGGGTGGGACCAGGCCCTGGGTAAAAGAGGCATTCATTAGATCAGTCACGGGGGCTGCAATGGCCGCTGTTACCTGTTTAAGAAACTTCATAGGGACCGGGTCCATGGGGGAGCCACTTTTAATCAGCGATAGAGTTTTGACGTCGCTCACTAACACTGGGCCGAAGATGTCCAGGCCGGGAGCGCTATCTCTATCCTGAGTTCCCCCAGTTCGTTTGCCGTGGTCCTGCGATAACCTGGGCTGGGGAAGAGAGATTAGAATTTTCTCGATTTTCGTGTTAAAGAACTCCGCTAGTTCCGTGCTCTTTTGTTTATCATGCATGGCAACCGGCTCCGGAACTTTGAGCAGTTCTCTGAGCACTCTAAAACTTTCCCTAGAGGAGCTAGAGGCGGATTTAATCCGATCTTCAAAGAAAAGGGCTTTCGCAAGTCGTACAGCTGACTTGTAGCCCCTCATTGCAGCACGATATTCTTCTCTCCTATGATCGTCCCAGTTCTTCCTCCATAGCCTCTCCATCCTTTTACATCCTTTCCTAAGGGTGCGTAGTTCTACCGAATACCACGGAGCCGAGCCAACCCGTTTCTCCCTCTTTTGGACTCTCTTTTTCGGGATCAGAGTATCAAGGGAGGCGGATAGCCAGTTGTTAATGTTGGAGTCGGCCGTGACTGGATCCGACGCGCAAGGAGGGATCGTCTCTTCCAATTTCGAGGTCCACTTCTCCACCGACAGTCTGGACCAGGCTCGGTCCACCAAGAAAGCCTGTTTGGTATGTATCGGTAGTGGATCAATTAGCCAACAGGCTGGGACCAAGAAATGGTCTGACCAAGGGAGAGAGAGGGCGGGCTTTGCCGTGAGGCGAGGGATGTTCGAGAACATCGGATCGAGTAAATGTCCTTTTTCGTGAGTGGGCCCAGAATTAATTAGGTTCAAGTCACACTCTTTTAAAACGCTCTGGAGATCCAGCGCTGTTTGGTCAGTGGGCTCGTTGAAGTGGAGATTCAAGTCGCCCAGCACCATAAAATTGGCCGTTGATGTGGCCAGAGTCGTAACTGATTCAACTAGGGAGCTCACGAAATTGCCCACAACACCTGGGGGACGGTAGATCAGCAGGCCCGATATGGACACAGTCGGGGATATCCTGAGGGAAAAATGGCAGCTCTCACAATCCGAGAGTTGGCCATTCTGTGCCCTGCAAACAAACAGACTCCTGTAAATAATGGCGAGGCCACCTCCTCGCCCTTCTGGTCTATCTACATGACAAATCAGGTAGCCTGGCGGAAGGGCCTCCACGATGTCTGCGTCGGAACTAGGGGTCAACCACGTTTCCGTTAGCAGCAGAACGTCTAGGGCAGAGTCTTGGATAAGCAGATTGACTTCTGTCGCATGACACGGGAGGGATCTGCAATTCAAAAGACCTATCGCCAGGTCATTTTTACCTGTAGGGGCCAAGGGATTTCTCCTTACCTCATTAACGAAAGAGGAGGAAGAGCGTCGCGAAAGAAGTTCCTCGCTGTTAGGCAATGCATGCCGAAGAGCCATAAGTTCTGTGCGATCGTAGGAACGAATCGCATCCTTAGGTTTCGCCATAGTATCCTGCCCTGTGCCCGTCTGGGCCCGGACGGGCACAGACGGGCTGGACTCTGGCGTGACTCCGGCGCTGAGACGGCGCTTCCGCTGCGCGTCACCGCTGCGCGTTGTCATAGCAGCTTTAAGTAGGGGCCCCGCCTCCTGTGTCTCCAACTAGAGCACACACGGAAGTGGCGCCTCTCCAGAGTCCTCTACACTACCCCCAAGATGGCGGTGCTGCAGTGTCCCGGACTGACGGCTAACGGCCTGCGAAAAGCGCAGTGAAGGTCACAGTTTAGAGTGCAAGTAAGTGCTACTCTGGCGATCGTTAACGCGAGTAAATGTTTAAAAAAAGACAATGTAATTACACGAAGAAACGCGCGCTCTGTTTAAAAAACGCGCTGCCAATTCTGCGCGCTGCTCTAACTTTAAAAAAGCACCCACACTCAATTTGCGCTGGCAATCCGTGCTATCCACTGCGAGGTTGATGAGACGATGTCAAGGAACGAACTGCTTGTTCCCCTCGTCTTAAGTAGGGGCCCCGCCTCCTGTGTCTCCAACTAGAGCACACACGGAAGTGGCGCCTCTCCAGAGTCCTCTACACTACCCCCAAGATGGCGGTGCTGCAGTGTCCCGGACTGACGGCTAACGGCCTGCGAAAAGCGCAGTGAAGGTCACAGTTTAGAGTGCAAGTAAGTGCTACTCTGGCGATCGTTAACGCGAGTAAATGTTTAAAAAAAGACAATGTAATTACACGAAGAAACGCGCGCTCTGTTTAAAAAACGCGCTGCCAATTCTGCGCGCTGCTCTAACTTTAAAAAAGCACCCACACTCAATTTGCGCTGGCAATCCGTGCTATCCACTGCGAGGTTGATGAGACGATGTCAAGGCATAAAAACATAAAAACTAAAAAATATATATATTATTTATGCGTTGTAAAGGTATGCATTATAAATGAATTGGATGTAATAGCACTTTACTACTAATAACACTATCTCGCGTTGTAACAGTATTCGTTGTAAAAACATGCGTTGTAAAGGTATTAGCGTTGTAAAAAATGCGTTGTAAAGTCATGCGTTGTAATAGTATGCGTTGTAACGTCATACATACCTTATATGCTCCTACTGCAGGTTCTGCTTTTGTCGGAGCGTACTAGCATTTTAATTGGCCTCCAAATGTCTGCACCACTGTAATTGTGCTGCTCCAGCGAATCACATTAAGGCTTCTAACTTACGTTTTAACCTTCAATTTCAAATCCCTTGACACTTGTGAAGTATTTTAACATATTCGATTTTCAATGTTGCGTTTTTAATGTTCATATACTTTAATAATCTGCTAACATTATTTAATCTTCCAAACAAGCCCTGCCACCCTGAGTTGGGATCCAAGTAGTAATTAGTTGTCTGTATCGCAGTCTGAGCCATTACATTTGTTGTTCGAGATAATATTAGTGAACTTTGTGAGTTAAAACAAAAGCAGGCCCAGGAGACTGAAATATTACACCAAAGACTGGCCAAGATCGAGCATAATCTTAAACAGTTAACCAAAAGGATGCAAGAAGCGGAACAAAGGACTTAAGACTTAGAAGACAAAGTCTGGTGTTTTAATAAAGATGTCCTGATTGAGTAAAAGAAGGCTCGCCATTTAGAGAATGTGATTGAAGAATTGGAGAACTATGCAAGGCACTCAAATCTTATTGATTAAAATGTATTGATATCCCGGAGGGGAGTGAGTCTTAGGGGATGCTCAGAATGTGCCCCAGCTGATGGATTCATTGATCAGAAAATATTGGAGGCGCCAGCTGGCTTGACAATCATGAGGGCGCATAGAGTTCCAGCCCATCGGACAGGAGGCATGAAATACCCACGAACAATCATGGTTAATTTCGCAGAGTTTCGCATCAAAGATCCGATCCTGGCTGCAGCAATCCACAAGAAATATTTTACGATTGAAGACAATGTTCACATGAGTGTGTTCTCAGGTCTATCAATCATGGCGGCTCAACATTGAAAATCTTTCCAAGGACTGGATAGGGATTTTAAACTTTTAGGAGTGTAAGCCTTGTTAATCCAGCAGTCTAAGTTGAAGGGCCTTGTTAATGGCAATTTCACTTGTTTACAGTGGTTGATCTTTCTAAGATCTCAAAAGATACGATTGTGCTTTCGAAGTATGGTCCATGGGGTAGATGAATGAGTGAGCAGTCTTCATTATCAACTATGCAAGGGGGGTCACACGAGGGGTGCCAGGTACAGCACCAGTTGAGGTTTGTAAGCCTTGGGGTGGAGTGGGCAATTTCTGGACCCAAGGGTGGAATGGCAGGTCGGTGTAGTGGTGTTGGGGTGTGCAAGCAGTTGAAAAGAGCAGGATAAAAGAGCAGGCTTTATGGTTTGAGTTTAACTATGACTAGAAGCAGCAGGGGAAATAAATGTGTAGTATTTGGATATCGGGAAATGTGGCAGACATAAGCCTAAATGTTGCAAAATATTAAAGCTATTACTTGCAATGTGAATGGGGTGGGGAGTAGACATAAATGTGGTGCATTGCTGTAATGGTTGTCTTCATTTAGTCCTGATGTAGTATATCTATAGGAAACTAATTTCAAGAGTAAAGCCCCCAAAGTGCAGTTTCCTGGGAAGGTTTTGTTTAGCATATTTTGCCTCAGTAGGGGTGGAAATGAGGGGTGTTGCAATTTTATTTTCAAACTCGATTGAGTGGCAGGTAAAATAAATAGCAAGGGATATTAATGGTTGGTGGATTTGAGTGAAGGCTCTAGTCAAAGTTAGGGTTGTTAGATTTGTGAATTACTATGGACTTGTGTCAGATGAGCCCCAGACTCTGGAACAAATCTATAACCTTTCTATGATCCCAGAGCGGTCATGAGTGATGGGTGGAGATTTTAATTTTATACAAGATTTAAGGAAAGATACCTCAAACAATGCCAAAAAACAGCTGAAGCTCAAGATGGCCCAGCTATTGAATGTAATGGAGTAGGCCTTTGGATTAGTTGACCCTTGGCAGGTGAATTACCCTGAATCCATGCAGTATATTTGCCACTCGCATAGACTTGGCTCAGCCACTCGATTAGAGTTTTTTCTTATTACAAGCACAATGAAATGGGACTCTGTGGAGATTCTGGCAGATTCATTTTCTGACCATTCTATTGTTTCCCTTCAAGTGATATTGGACCCTCTACTAAAAACGAGACCAAGATGGCTAGTCAGCAAATTGTTTCTTTCAGATCAGATTTGGCTGGAGGAACTGAAGGGTTTTTTAAAATAAATTTTAGAGATAAATTCTAACACTGCCTCTGATTTCATGTTTTGGGAAAACCTTTAGGCCACTTTCAAAGGACAGGTGATAGCTTATGAGGCCATGCAAAATTGGACACATCTCAGTAAAATACAAGCGTTCCAAGCAGCAGTTGATAACACTTTAACAAAAAATGATGGGGACTAAGAGCAGACCAATAGCCCTAGTAAGGCACCTACAAAAAAGAAACAAATGGAAGCAGCAAAACAAGATCTTAAAGATTTCTTCTTAGTATAAGACATTTCGGGTGACAGAGCCTTTCAGCTGAAGCTATAAGTGGAAAATCAACAGATAGGGAAATATCTGGCTTGGTCAACACAAATCACAAAGAACAAGCAGGTGATAGATAAAATTGAGAAACCTGATACCTGTGCTATGGAATTGGAGGAAGTGATTTGTAAAAGAAAGTTGAGCTGTACGAAGTGGCTAAAGTCTTTAAAAATAAGGCAAATGCTAAAGCTAGTGGCAGCAATAGAACCCAATTTTTTTAAAGAGTCTATAATTATTAGCTTTATTAAAAAAGACAAAAATGCTACTAATGCCAACTCCTATCACCGAGTTAGTTTACTAAATACAGACTATCAGCTCTTAATGAAAATGTGGGCATGGCGGGTTGCCTTAAGGGCCCAACGGATGATACTTAGAGACCACAATGTGTTTCTATCAAAAAGATCAATGGCTGTAGACATGCATTTTCTGGCACAAACAATTGACTATTTTTCAGTAAATAAACAAAAAGCAGCAATTTTAATGATGGACGCCAAACAGGCAATTGATTTAGTAAATTGGCAAGCACTAATATATATCTTAGAGAAATTTGGGAGGATATTCACAAGGACTTATCTCCGATTTATTTTGACCTTAACGCATCAAAAGTGGAGATAGATTTAACACCCCATTCACAAGCCGGTGCAAACTGCAGACATCGCCAGTATTCCCGTGATAACTGCCCCATAATTTATCTCCACGGTGGACACCACCACCTAACCCTAATGAGATTTAAAGAGAAACAAAAGGCTATTAGCAGCATAACCACAGATTAAAGTTAAATCCAACCAAATCAGGTTATGTAACCAATAGGTATAATCCCTTAGTGGAATATTGAAATTTCTTGGCAGAATAGGATCAATGAAGAAACGTCAAAAATGTAAAATTATCACATGTTATTCATCAACGAAGTCTTTTTATATTTGTATTATGGTCCAAACAAATTTTAAAAGAGTTCCCAGCAGACGAATAGCCGGCACGTGTTTCGTCCGATCAACGGACTTTTTCAAGGCAGCTCATGGAAATATTGAAGAGTTAACAATGGACAATGATACGCAGACAGTCCGTCGCTGCAACACATCAGTGTGCAATAAAATCCATAAACCAAAGTGAGCGTAGATGTCCAAATAGTTGATCCAGAACTAATATTAGACTCCAAAGTGCTTAATAAATGGACAGCAAAGAATAATTCCACAAAGAAAGCGTAGTACTTGACGAAAAATTAGTAAGCTGGTCTCGGTCGTAATGAATAATAAAGACCAATAAGCGGAGCAAATATGATAAATTGCAAATCAAGAAAACGTAAAACTCGGCGGTGAAATAGTAAGCTGATCTCAGCTAAGGTAGATAGTAGAGACCAATGTAGGAAGCAACTACGATAAGTTGCAATCTAAAGTCTGTAGCAGAGTATCGGTAAACTCCAATCCTATTCGGAATAGATGGAAAAGTAGAGAAAAAAGCCTAATGAGATGCAGAGTAGGCGTTCCCATGCAAAAACACATAAAAAAACCACAATACCTCTTTCAAAACGAACTGCCAGATCCGCGATGCGAGTCAAAATCACTCGATAAGCCGCGGTAGCAGCAGGTATTTAACACCTGCCTCCTGCACGTCTAAAGCCTGACGACTACCTGCAGTAGGCAACGGAGCCCCGCACACAGCCACACCCGAAGAACAAACAAGCCCTGGAGCTACTCATCATGCAGCTCAGATCCCCGACAGGGCCACAACACCCTCCACCTCCACCCCCAGGACTGCCATCAACCCCAGGACCCGGACCAGCCCCCCCCGACCACCACAGATGCAGCGCAGAGTAAGACAGCTGACCTGGTGAGCAGTCTAAATATCGTTAATTTAATTTTGACCTACAATAATATCGAGTTTAGAATATAGAAGGGACAGAATATCGATGTCAAGAATATCTATGGACAGACTATCGACCCTAAGGTAAGTAATATCGATTTTTTTATATCGATGTTAGTAATATTGAAGTTAGTAATATTGATATGAAATATATCGATGTTACTAATATCGATGTCACTAACATCGATATTTATAATATTGCTATGTATTTTATTGTGTATTTAACATGTATGTGTTAATAATTTTTTGTTAAGTGTTCTACTGGTGTTAAAATATATGTATGCAATTTTTATATGTTAATAATGGTTTTTTTAAGTTAATTTTGTGTTTTAGTACCGTAGCGGGTTGTGGGTTTATAGGGGAATAGGGTGGGAAGTAATTTAATTATATGAAATTAATTATAAATTTTTAGGAATTATAAATTAATTTTAAATAATTTTTGCGTTTAAATTCTGTAGCGGGTTGTAGGTTTATAGGGGATTAGGGTGGGAAGTAATTTAATTATATGAAATTAATTATAAATTATTAGGAATTATAAATTAATTTAAAATATTTTTGCGTTTAAATTCTGTAGCGGGTTGTGGGTTTATAGGGGAATAGGGTGGGAAGTAATTTAATTGTAATTAAGTAATATTTTTATTTATTTATTGGTATTGATAATTATAATATTGTTAATTAAGTATTAATTGGTAATTAATTTTTATTAATTGGTAATCAGTTTTTATTAATTGATTAATTGATAATTATGTTAACTGTATTATTTTATTATTTGAGTGTTTTGTGTGTTTATAGGGGAATAGTGTTGGAAGTAATTGAAATCTAATTAAGTAATTATTACATTTGTTGTTGGGTATTGATAATTAAGTAATTAATTAATTGGAGATTAATTATTAATTGGTAAATATTTTAAATTAAAATATTTTGGTTATGAAAAATATTTTATTGTTGATTACTAATCAATTGGTAATTAAATATGTTTAAATATTATTTATTGATATTTCTAATTAATATACTAATAAGTAATTATTAATTGGTAATTAATGTATAATAATTATTATTTTGGGTATAAAAAATATGTAATTGTTTAATATTTTTTAATTGGTAATTAATGTTTGATAATTATTTTTTGGTATAAAAAATGTAATTGTTCAATATTTTTTAATTGGTAATAAAAAAATTCATTAATTATTATTTATTGGTATTTATTAATTATTTATGGCTAATTAATTATGTATTGGTAGTTATGTTTTTAATAAATATCTATTGGTATTTGTAAGTAATTTTGAGTTATTTAATAATTAAATTATTAATTATTTTAAAGAATCATTTTATTTATAAGTATGTTATTTTTTACTTCTAAGCTATCCAACACTTTCCCTACTCTAGTTAGAATAGTAATTTTTACCCCTACGTAATCCAACACTTTCCCTACTGTTGCACTCTCTGGAGTTGGATTAGTAATTTTTACCCCTACGCTATCCAACACTTTCCCTACTGTTGCACTCTCTGGAGTTGGAATAGTAATTTTTACCCCTACGCTATCCAACAGTTTCCCTACTGTTGCACTGTGTGGAGTGGGAAGTGTAATTTTTACCCCTACGCTATCCAACACTTTCCCTACTGTTGCACTCTCTGGAGTGGGAATAGTAATTTTTACCTCTACGCTATCAAACACTTTCCCGACTGTTGCACTCTCTGGAGTTGGAATAGTAATTTTTACCCCTACGCTATCCAACACTTTCCCTACTGTTGAACTGTCTGGAGTGGGAATCGTAATTTTTACCCCTACGCTATCCAATACTTTCTGTACTGTTGCACTCTGTGGATTTGGTATAGTAATTTTAACCGTACGCTATCCAACACATTCCCTACTGTTGCACTCTTTGGAGTTGGAATAGTTAATTTTACCCCTACGCTATCCAACACTTTCCTTACTGTTGCACTCCCTGGAGTCGGAATAGTAATTTATACCTCTACGTTATCCAACACTTTCCCTACTGTTACACTATCTGGTGTGGATATAGTAATTTTTAGCCCTCCGATATCCATCATTTTCATTTCTGTTGTTTTTTTTGGCGCTGGAGTAGTAGTTTTATTCTCTCTGCAATGTAATCTTTTTTTTATTATTTTAGCTAATGTAGTATATTATTAATTTTAACAATATTTAAATTAAATTTAATTTTTTTAATTTGTTATACATAATTATTTAATTTATATTTATGTTATTGTTTTATGTGTGTAATGTTTTTGCAATTTTTAATATTTTAAAATAATTTATAATTTATTAAAATAATTATTAAAACATTATTAAGTAAGTATATATATATTATATATTATATGTATACGTTTAATTAATTTTTTATTAAATTTTATTTATTAATTATTAATTTTTAACATTATGAAATATATTTAACTATGTTTATTTTATTTATAAGTATTATTATGTTTATTTTACATATATTTTGTAACCAAAAAAAATCCATATTTTTAAAAACGATATTTTTGACATCGATATTTTATTCTCGATATTTTTGTACGTACCATGTTGTAGATAGGATGTTGATATTCTTGACAACGATATTTTTGTTGCGATATTTTTGAAGGTCGAATTTCTGACTTTCGAAATTTTGTCAGAGATCCAGCTGACCTACCGTGGGGATTGTGGGGTTTGTGTTGTCCTCTGCAGTCAGTCAGGGTGCATCCGTGGTACTCCGCAGTTGATGTCGTTTTTTAGTGGCATTTTCCGTACACTGTTCTTGTGCTTTTTCCCGCATTACGCATGGGTATTGCTGACCTCTCGCTGGTTATCACTGTTTTCTTATCGCGTTTGGGCACATCGCGTCTTTTTACGCGTTGGGGTTTGTGTTTTTATCTCCATCGCGGTGGTTGTATCTCAGACATTGGCTGCGTTTTTGGCGGACTATCGCATGGTACCGTCGTGTTGTGAATTCCACGTTGACAAGGGGTTATTTTCCCGTGATAGGCTGCGATGTGTAAAGTTGCGTTAACATTTTTTGGAGATGTTTAGCACACGTTCTTGTGAATATACCCCTTAGATTCTTAAGAACCTTTAAGATGGGGGCAGAGGCAAAGATTATTGTAAACTCCAGGGAGGCTGAGATAGTGAAGATTGAGGCACCGGAAAGGGGTAGTCTCTGTCTACGATTCTTTTGACCTTTTTTATCAAACTTCTGGCAATTAGGATTCAGAATAATGAAGCGATTTTGCCACCTATAGCAGGGATGTCTAAAATCAAGTTATTCACCAATTAAATAATTTTATATTTAAGAGCCCATAGCTTGAAATACAATGAGTTTTAAATGAAATTGTAAGCTTCACAGGCATAGAAGGCTACAAAACGAACCAAGTAAAAACTGAATTTTTATTAACGCATCAAATACGGAGTAATTTCTAGCCTACAGACGATCTTACAGCACCCCATCCGTTATCTAGGAATATACATTACTAGCCATTTTTGTCATCTTTTTAAAATGAATTATGGTGCAGCATTTGGCAAGATTAAAGCATTGCTTGAGAGGTGGACTATTTTGCCATTATCACTGATCGGAAGAGTAGCGCTAATTAAAAGGTCTATTCTCCCACTACTTTTATTTATTTTTGGAAATTTTTCTTTAAGAGTTCGCAGCTCATACTTGAAATAACTTAATATTATTATTTGAAATTGTTGTATTCTAGGTTATGCTTCTGCTTAGTTGATGTACTTTACTGCAATCTATCTGTTGTCATGATGATCTAGAAAGTTTATAGTTGCCTAGTAATGTCATGTCGTGACATTCTTGTTGGAGCTGTTGGCAGAGCAAGACCTGCTCTGCTGTCCATGTAGCTAATAAAAGACCTACTTTCATCAACCTGGATCCGCCTCCTTACTACAAAATTATGCCTACGAGGATGGGATTTTTGCCACAGTTGTACGCCCCATCAGTAATTTACTAAAGAATGAAGTCAGATTCGATTGGTGTCATGATTGTGCAGTTGCCATTAATACAGTGAAGTCCGCTTTATGTGATGGACCTATACTCAAACCGTTTGACCCAAGTTTGCCTTGTTGTGTGACTGTGGATGCAAGTCAAGTAGGAATTGGTGCGACATTGCCGCAAAGTGACAATAACAGTGAAAGCACCATATGTTTTGCATCGAGAGTATTAAGAGCTCCGGAACTTCAGTATTCCGTCATTGAACGAGGATTGCTTGCATGTACATGGGCTATTGAAAAATTTAGACCCTATATTTGGGGAAAACAGTTCAAACTTTTGACGGATCACAAGCCATTAGTGAATATTCTGGGAGGAAGTGTAAGTAAATGTTGTTCACCTCGGATCATGCGTATGGTTACCAAACTGTTACAGTATCAGTTCTCGGTGCAGCACATTGCTGGAGGAAAAAATGGGAGAGCAGATTTCTTGTCCCGTTATTTGTGAGAAGAGAAGATGTGTTGTATTCTAGGTTCAATCTATCTGTTGTCATGATGATCTAGAATGTTTATAGTTGCCTGGTAATGTCATGTCGTGACATTCTTGTTGGAGCTGTTGGCAGAGCAAGACCTGCTCTGCTGTCCATATAGCTAATAAAAAACCTACTTTCATCAACCTGGATCCGCCTCCTTACTACAAAATTTTTCTATGGCATAATAAACAGCGCAGGGTAAACATGACAATTTTGCAATTAGACAAAGTTCAGGTTGAGTTGACAGTAGCTCATCTTTTGATGTATTATCAGGCAGCTCTTTTGGACAACATGATTCAGCTTTTGATAGCATCTATGGATTTCGATAGCTTCTTATTAAATCTTATGATCAAAGAAAGAGTAAATCAGCTACCAACAGTTTTGAAGATGGCAAAACGTCCTAAAAAGTTGAGATACAAAGTTGCAATATTGTTAGTACTGCGTATGCAGACTTTATTTTGACTCTAGGGAGTTCAGGTATGCCAAGCTTTTACCCGCTTGCATGATGGTAGAAATTGGGCTACAACGATGGGAAGCTAAGGGGTTCAATAAATTAAGAGACTTTTATAATGGCTTTAATTTAATTTCATGGGACCAAATAACCCAGTGGTTCGGCAATGATCATTTGATGCTGCAGCTTAGTTTTTGGCAAATAGTGAGTTTTCTAAAAGCAAACTATCAAGTAATGAGGGAAGAAACCCATTTGCTATTTCGTCCTTTTTGTGAAAATAAACTCCTTTGAGTCGGGAATTGGTATTGTTTTCCTAGGAAATATTCCAATCAAACAGAAATGCCGGAATTTTTATAGAAGATTTTGTCAAGAACAGACTGTAGGTTAACTACAGGTGAGTGGCAAGCTCTGCAAGATGGGGCATAAATGACTCATAGCAGCAAATCTTAAAATACTGTCATTCTTATCAAGGTGGCTAGAAAATTATAAAACTCATAGGCTGCATAGGATGTTTCCATCTGGATGTTTCCATCTCAACCTAATTAATGTTTCCGATGCAATGCAAGGGATAAAGGCGATTGGGGTCATATCTTATTTACCTGTCTTAGGCTACATCAGTTCTGGGCTGAGGTCTTTTCCGAAATTAGCTGAGGTGTTCAAGCAACAATACTACCAGAGCTTAGGTTGGTTTTATTTGGCTCATCGTATCTGAATAAATGAATAAATATTCTCTGAATTTATCTTGACAGCAATAGCGGTGGCCCATTGGTTAATTTTGCAATGATGGGAACAACTAATGTCCCTACTTTTAAAGTATGGGCTGCAAAATTGAATAGGACTAAAATCTTTGAAGAGGCGTATGCAATGTGAGCAGGGGCTCTCCCGAGTTTCTTCGCAATTTTAGGTGTTTGTTGTAAATTGTCCCTTTGAGGATATATGTCTTCATCGAGATGTACTAGTGAGGCATTACAGCTATTTGACTACTGTGAAATATAGGCCGTACTTGTTTGATAAAAATGCTTAGCTGATTCTTTAAGGGTTTTTTTAAGGTTTGTGATACCATTCTCATTATTCCTCTTTTCGGGTAATGGGAAATAGAAAACGGAGCCTTGACTGATTCGTGAACTGCATTTTGTGATGGTCCAATTTTTGAGTATGTAAAACAATTATATGGAATTAAATCATTTGTATTCACTGTCCATGGAACCGTTGAGGATTTGATAACATAATTGGCTAGATTTTGCACTTTTACGTTGATGCACTCTAGGCTTTAGACTCACTCCTGAATTTAAAACCAGATGAGGTGAATTTATTAATTTTATAATTACTGCCTATTGAATTATCGAATATTCGGAACATGAGTGGCTTGACTGCGCTATTACCACTGACGTACTTTACGTTTCAGATTGACGCTGACAACTCTGATAAAGTAATGCCATTATTAGAAGCAATATTTGTACATTAATAATCTCTGGGGTATTGAATTTAGGCTCTAGATAGCTTTTATTAGTGTCATTTAGGAATGAATAGAGTATGAACTATGTGTTGCACCTTAGCAAATTACTGTCTTTTAACATCTATCATGGCTTATCGTGTAACTCTTTCCTGTAATGTAGTATGTGATATTTATATTTTCAAGTTTTGGGAAAAAAAATCTGTTTCTCATGTATATCCTGCTCAATAAAATAGAATAATAAAAAAAGAGTTGAGATCCATGGACACCCAGCCCAGGTTAAGAACCGATGTTCTAAAATGAAGGACATGGTGCAGTATTGACGTCCCTATAGGTAGTTTATTGCCGAGACATATGTCATACTGTCGAGAAAGTGATTTATATAGTTTTAGAAGTAATTCTCATTAATTTAGACAGGTAGCTATGTATCCATTCACTAAACTATATTAGTCAAAAGGGACTTAAAGGAATAGAGTTATCTTTTCAGCTTCCCAATTAGATTCAAATTCACACGTACAAAGTTTGTGAAACTGTCTGAAAGTAAAGGACACATGGTGGCCTTCAATTAAGACAAGCCATAGTAGTTACAAAGAAAACAAGCTTGGCATATTAGCTTTTTACCTTCATTTACTGGAAAAAGAGATTGGCTTTGAAGATACTTGGGTTGTCATCTTGCAAGGCAAGCAGCTCAAAAGAGTTGCCCAATCATAATGAATCCAAATAAACTACAAAAACAAGGGCAGGTGCCCCTTGAATATTTTGCAATTATGATCCTTTAGTAAGCTTTTAGAGAAGTGCCGGAGCATCACCTTGTGGTAAATGTCTACACCCATGGACGTCAATTGACAAAATATCAGGGTTCCCAGAAATCGCATCATAGGCCTGTGACTCCTGATGACATCCCAGTAAATGATGTCACAATAACTTTTAACTTGGTGATATCACAGGAAGTGATGTCTCATGACCTTCAACCCCATCGTTATCACAAGAAGTGACACCGCCAAAGCTAACAAGCATAGCAATAACTACCAGAGGTGCAGACATCAGCTACAAAGGTATAGCCCTCATATGCCCGCGTCAGTTATCAATTCTCAGGACCAACCCTGAATGGTGGCAGGTTCATTCATCCTTTCATCCTTCTGAGGTCATCAAATCATCATCATCAAAAATGTCTTCATTCGGTTTGTGCTACCATAAATGATGAATACAGCATACAAGTAATAAAACCTTCACAAAAATAATAATATCATAATATTTGTAATATAAAACATTACATATTAGCACTTGCTATATATTAGCAAAGTGAAAAAGACTTCGCAAATATACGAAGCAAATCACAAGCACAGTCTAACAATTAATAAAAACTGAAGGTAAGTCGCCTTACTGCGTCCTACAACTGCAATCTTAATAACATTGTCACAAAATTAAATATTTCCACAAACTGAGAGTTCATTTCCCTACTAGATTCCTCATTTTAACCGCAGCAAAAATGAATTTGTATATCATTAGACAAATGTGCTCAGTATTAAGGAGCTGGAGATAATACAAAAATCTGCCTACATTGTCCAATGTTCAAGACCCTTAATAATGGATTAATAAAATCCTTCTGTGGTTCACAATATAAGCGATCAAAAATCAAAAAACGCAGCATGTTCTGGTATTAGTTGGAGCCGCAAGGACAAGGTCCAAGGAGGGAATCGCAATATACTTTGCTGAGGTCGGAAACCAACAAATGTGCAATACTAAATCTAAATCTTGTGAGGTAAAATCTCTTGGAGTGACTTAGAGAAAACAAAGGGTATGGTTCTAAGCGTTCACTGGTTACCAAAGATAGATATTCAGCAACTCTCTTCTTCTTGCCTATATCAATATGTTCACTCTTCTATCTAAGTAAATTTGTGTGATTCTGCTTCTACTGAAATTTAGAGAGGCTTTCAATAAGTTGTAAGTTATAAAAACTATCAACTCTCCCCACAAAATCAAGCTGCTTTTTGACATAACTGAGCCATGAGATTGTGTGCACATGATCAAGACTCAAAAAGTCTTAAATTATGGCTCGATTGAGTGCAGGTTCACCCTTTGACCAAATAGAATGGCATAGCATGATTGGTGCAATTTGGATGCCATGTGTTATGAGGACCAGACCTAACTTCATGTGGCAAAGTATAATCGGGCGGCTGGAAGGTACCGACAACAGCCTTCTGAGAATGGAGTTCTCTGCCACCTGTAGTGATGAAACATTACAGAACCCGCAAACACCTGTCCCATACATGATGGCAGAGCAACAACGTGCAGCATAGATGTTGCGTAGCCCATCAATTGCTTTGGAACCCAATTTCCTTACGAACCTGAATAGTGCCTCAATATTTTGTTCAGAGCGCCATATCCTAACATCTATAAAATGTTGCAAGGAGCCTCTTTGATTAAATTGAACTCCTCAATAGGAGAAAGTTGGAACATTGAGCAGTTTATCGTTGTTGATGAAACAAGACTTTAAAAAGGGGTGAGTATTCCCAACCACCATAAAATGAGACTTAGCTGTGGTTTTTTCTACACCCATATCACTCATAAAGTCATTAAATCTATTTAGGAGTTTTGGCAGGCTGACTCCTGCATGAAATCATTACAAATTAATCTGTTTAAAGCAGACCTGGTAGATTTCTTTTGCCAGTGGTACAACAACAGCTCCCTGGTTAACATGGCTCTCAAGGTCGTTGATATATAAACAAAACAGGAAAGGAGCTAATATGCATCCTTGCCTTACTCCACACCTCATTTTAATTAGTGAGGTAAGTTTGCCCTCTACACTATTTCTAATGCTCCCAACCACATCTTGATGCATCTGCTCTAAGAAATGGACCAAAGATGTGTCTATGTCCCTACCCAGCATCTTTTGCCATCATTTCCCTCTCTCCACTCTGCCAAAAACCGATGTTAAATCCACAAATGGAGAGTACTGTTCATAACCAAAGTATACATGCTGATGACCAGGTTTAGATTGAGATATTGCTCAACGGTTCCCGGGCCGCTCCTGAAACCATGTTGTATGTCCGAGAAGTTACCTCTGTCGCCTACTCAGGCTTCAGGACTGTCAAGTAAAACCCTGTTCATTAATTTACATGTAAAACAAGTAAAAGAAATTGTGCAATAATATTTGGGATTTGACCTGTCTCCTTTTTTAAAGATAGGAACTATAGTCACACAAGACCCATATTTTAAAGGGCCCGTGTTAGCTACACTGCTTAAAACATTTGTTAGCACTGGGAGCCAGAGATCGGGATTTGCCAGGAAGAGATAAGCAAGAACTTTATTAGGGCCAGGTGCTTTGTTCCTAATAGACTGGTGTAAAGCTTTGGCAACCTCCTGATATGTAGACGATGCCAACTTCAAATCACTTTCAATTAAACAGTAGTCACTAATATCAGGAGGGCAACTAGACTCACTGTCACTCCTAAAAAAAACCTCAGCGTAATGTTTGATACATTTGTCAGGAGATTTGTTGGGAGGGATTGTGACATCTATACAGGTGTTGTGACCATCTTGGAAAAATGAAGCATAAATAATCTTCCAGAATAGGCTAGAATCCTTACTTATACTTGCTTCATGGAAATGTTCCCATGTCTATAGCCTAATGGTCAACTTGCGGGCCTAGGGAGTTTGTGTATATTGAAGTATATTGAAGTCTGCACAACCTCACCATCCCCAAATTCATAGGTTTCTGTTTCAAGGACGTGATAAGATTGCTTTAGTTCCGGGAGCAATCACTTTTAAGCTATTTGTTTGGCCTTTGGGCTCCAGGTTGTCCAGCATCCTGCAACAGTTAATTTATTGTTTGGGTATATCGTCAAAGGCTTAAAACATTCTTATTGGATTGGTTTCACTCTCTAGACCAGTGGTCTCCAACGAGTAGCTCGGGAGCTACTGGTAGCTCACCAGTACCTTCAAAGTAGCTCTCTGACATGAAGTCAAGGCCTGTATCAATTTCAGAGTAGGTGCTTATTACGGAACGCAGCACTGATCATCTCAAGACGCTAAGAGTGACAGCCAGCCAAACTTATCACAGTAACTCATACTAACACTAAAACACACACTGTGCCAGCTTATAGGACCTGCTACATGCTACAGTCAGTCTGTATCCAATCTCAATATAATTAAGCCTCATGGAGATTGACCATGTTACAGTCCCTCCTTTATCAGTCACAACATGTGTGTTAACAGTGCACCATCAAAAATGTATGGCAGCAGTAGCCTGAGCTGTAATCAGTGCTGACCCACCAAAGTGCGGGACTGCAAGAGTCAGAGTGAAAATGTGTCAGTTAGATGCATGATCAGCTCAAGACCTGAGGAGAACAGGGTATGATCCAGACCAGAGAAAATTAAGAGATTCATCAACATTTATGTGTGTGCCCATAATAAATACTATTGCTTCCTGAAACTATGCCTGGTGGCAAGACACGCCAAATATATATGCTAGCCCCATCATAAGAGTGTTATATTTGGCATAATTGTGTCCATTCTTGACATAATAGTGCCAATGGCATAATTATGGTCATCCTTGACTATTTTAATATTTTTGGTCTAGTGGTATGCTGGCAGCCATCATAGACCTACTCTGAGCATGACTGGCCTATATGTACCTATTCCTGGCATATTAATGGTCATGACTGATATGTGGTCTTATCCCTGATACTTCTGGTTTCCAGCCTTGGCACAACTGTGGCTCTAGTTTAATGGTGGGCATTACTGGCATAATCCAGGCATCCGTGGTGCTATGGTTTTATGGTGAGCATCCATTATGATATAATGGGATAACCCACAATTATCCACGGATTTGGGTAACGATTGGTATAGGAAACAACGGTCCTAGACTTCTTTAAAGCTACAATTCAGTTATGAAAAACATTCATTAGTCAAAGGGCGTCCGGTACATATAGAATTAGCATTGTATCATTAATGTACCACCATTTTCTTTACAATGCAAACAAGTATATCCTCAAAAGACACAAAGGCACAAAATATCACTCCAATAGTGACTGTTTATTATTTATTTACTTTTATAACAGATCACCATATTCAATGCTCCAAATAGAGAAAGAGGTTGCTCCAATGGGAGTGTGAAAAAGGAAAGTGCTCGTGAGGTAGGACAGATATAAAGGAGGGGAATCCAAAAGGCAAATTCAATAGCCAATTAGTTACACATTTTGGTATCCTTAGTAAAACTGGTCGTGGTTCATAGTGGCACCAGTTTTACAGATAGGCCAGTGCCTTATGGATTTACAAATATTCATTTCATGATTTTCTGATGATGCACAGAGAACATTCATCTGTGAAAAGGCAGGCTGGGATGATATCAGGTACAGGCCTACTGGGGGAGAGTGTCGACGTTTCGACCCTGGTGCAATGAGGGTAATTTATATCCTCTGCAGGCAGGTCTTCCTCAGGGGCTGTATCCTGACTGTACCTCACCCTAGATTGCCTCCCCTCCCCCATCCTGAGGAAGAACCAGAGGCCTGTACCTGATATCATCCCAGCCTGCCTTTTCACAGATGAATGTTCTCTGTGCATCATCAGAAAATCATGAAATGAATATTTGTAAATCCGAAATCGTCCAAATTGAGTTTGTTTGCCCACAGTGGAAAGTAGTATTAAATAGAAAAATATGCATTTTCAGAAACTGGTGAATGATAATTCAAGCTAAGCTGGGGAGCCGTACTGCTGTGCTTATGTCCTTTGTGCCACTGGGCATGTCAAAATTTGAATGCTACTTCATAAGTCAAGGGGAGGCATTTAATATTGAAGAACTTTTTCCAGCAGTTCTGCTGGTAACCGCACTTGGTATACTTGGGTGGTAACTACTGAAAATCTTGCTTTGGGTGGTCATAGTGTAGTCGCTATTTTCCAGGTATAAAATTTGCTAGTAGCTCGGGAAGACTTTCCTTGAGCAGAAGTAGCTCTCACCACAGAAAAGGTTGGAGACCCCTGCTCTAGACAGACTGAAATTTGGGCCGTGTTTTGCTGTATTAACTTCTCCAGTACTTTATCAATATTCACTGATGACCCTTTACTCATGAGCCCCTTGTTTTTATTGAAGATGATTGGTTGCATACAAATATCAGTGAGATGTTTTTTATCTGTGGGAGAAACCTACAAACTTTGGTCTATAATGCTCCGAAAGAGCAATGAAGTTGATAAGATTACCTTAACCTCTACCTATGTACCTTACCTGATCTGGAACAGTCTGTAAAATGAGAGCAATTGCTAAAAAAGGCAACATTTAGACAGTATAGAATTAAAAGTCCACGCAGAGATTATGAACAAAGTGGCATTGAGCCTCATTATCATTTCCCATCAAAATGCAAGTAGACATTTTGGATTGGGGCATAATCTACAATTAAAGTCCCCGTTCAATAAAACAATGAAATCCATATTAATATGAGTTAAATGTCTACTAAAGGAGCGTACAAGCATAACAGCTATATCAGTGTTACCAGGAACAAAGGTATTTTGATAAAAAGTAATGATAAAAAATGTAACATTTGGTTTGTATATAATGCTAACAAGTTGGAAATGAGAAGAGTCAAGATAAATACTGTCAATCTTTTTATCCAATGTCTATGTTATTAGAGTAAACAGACCGACTCTATGATGAACCTCCTAAGAGTTTCAAGCTGGGGTGTTAATGGATACAACCCCATCTATATATAACACTTCCCACGCCCATGTTTCCCGAAGGCACACTATATTAAAACCCTTTACAAGTTCAAGCCAATCATCATTCTTCAATTTATTTGAGAGCCCAGCCACATTTCAAAATAAACATTTAAAAACATTATAAACATTCTTGGGTGCCAAATGGGGTGTATCTGCCGGCCTAGTATTGCCAGAGACTACAGCAGGGATAGAAGCAATGCTTGCAAGAATGTCTGCTACCATTTCTTTACTAGGGTCCATTGTCATATTAGTTGCCAACTCAGCACATAAAGGGGCTGTATACATGATTCAGTGGGATTCTAATGACATAAGCGTGGGTAACATCTCCAAAGGTTCAGATACCCTCTGACAATGCTGTCAATCAATTTCTTCCAGGGGGAAACATGGTTGTAAGTTGGGGTAGCAAATAACTGAGGCACGTGGATGATAGTAGAGTGCCCAGTTTATAAAAGTGACCCAAGGGTACTGTCATGATACTATTCTTTGAGGGTCAAAACCTAGAAAGTCTTTCCAAGAGTTAACCAGCCATTCTAGTTTATCTAAAATTAACAACAACACAGTCTCCGAAAAAATCCTTCGATACTCTCGGAACATTATTCATGCTCCTGAATATGGTCTTGCAGCTGTGCCAGTCCGTAGCTCTATGACCCAGTGTACAAATTTATTCTTTAGTTGCTGAGTGTCTTCATCTTTCTCATGCAAAAAAAGGGGGGATGTTTTTTCAGGACTAACACCAGTGGGGTAGCTTCTGATAGCAAGTAAAACACTCTTCTAGAACTAGATCTCAATACGTGGGGATCATTACTGACAGCCCTAATAGTGTGCTCATGGTCAGTTTGGCGTGATACTTCTTTTGGAGCCGGACTCAAATTCCTAATGAAGCAAGGATGTGTCCTGGCCCCCATCCTGTTCAATCTATACACAGCAGACCTTGGGGAGTTCCCAGACTTGGACGTGTGAGGTTGCCGGTGCTACAATACGCTGACGACACAGCTATACTAGATCATACAAGGGTGGCCCTACAAAGAGCCCTAAATGCATTCAACTGTTTCAACAACATCAACAACTTGATAATCAATCAAGGAAAGACAAAGGTGGTCATTTTTGGGACATACCATCGGAAGAAGAACACACAATGGCTAATGGGCAATCTACAAATCAACACGGTGGATGCATATAATTATTTAGGAGTTTGGTTGATGGAGCGGGCCAAGGAGAAGGCCCACCTGCAACAACTGAGCTCCAAGGCCAGCAAGGTTACACACCTACTAAAACAATTAAGCCATCATTTGATCAGCCCATCAGCTGGTCCAATACTAACGGTCCTAAAAGTTAAAATACTACCAGCAATTAGCTACGGCCACCTGGACTTCCCCGGACTATTGGATGCCGCCCTTAACTCAGCCCAAGTAAAGGCATATAAAGCTGTGCTCCATATTCCAAGGTCAGCCAGGAACGCAAGGCTAAGACTGGAGTTAGGCCTAGCAAGGCCAGACCTGACATGCCAGGGGGAGATTATAAAGTCATATTTAAGGACACTGAGGGCCCCGGTCCACTCCCTGAAACACCACTTGAGAATAATCTTTGAGGGATCAGCCACGGCCTGGCACACTAGCCTAGGAATAGCGCTTAAAACATTGAAGATCAAGGAAGACAGCATACCATGGCTGGACATCCCCCTGAAAGCTTGGAAAAGATCCATAAACCAGCAAGTTTGTGAAACCTCCTTTGATCTGGACATTAAATCTCTCAGTTCAAGCACCCACCTAGATCCTCTGAATAACTCCCACAAAGCAGGAGAACACAACCTTACCTAAGTGAGGCTCTCACTCCATTAGCCCGAAGCATAATACTCTACATGAGGCTAACCGCACTAGGAATTGCCAACTTCAACCCGGCATGGGCCCGCAAGGGGGAATCTACAAACTGCAGACTATGCCCCTACATGAGGGAATCCTGGCTACATCTCCTATGCTGCTGCCTGGACATCAACAACGACCGCTGGCGACTCCTGCGTCCAATCTGCATCACAAATGGAATAGAGACTTGCAGCGAAGAGTCAGCTTTTTGCCTATCCACCACCGATACAACAACACTAGCAAGACTGGCAAAATTCATCCATCAAATTAGGATTGCCCTAAAAGCCGCTAACGAAAACAACAAAACTCTGGTGAAGGGCACCGCAAATCTGGTGGAAGTAAGCTCAGCGGCCCCAAACATCCCTAATATGCCAATCTAATGCGCTAACATCAGCGAGGGCCAAAAGGAATGCAAGAAGCGATGTCCATTATGCTGCATAGCTGTCCACCCAGCGAGGCTAAAAGGGGACTTCATGAAAGCGCGCAAGGTCACACGGTACTGACTATAATTCCCAGGGAAGGACGATCGTGTTGGCACAGGAGTGGTGCGCTTAATTTTACGTAAGATAAACAGATGTTTTTAAATCATGGTTTTAGCTTTTATCCGCTGATTGTTTTTACTGTAATGATTTTAATTAATTGAACAGTTAATAAATACATAAGAATTCCTAATCCATGTATTCAGAAAATTGGAATCAGGGTGGGATGAAACCACAGTGTTAACTGACTGGCCATCATACTGGGATGGCCATGGCTTGCCGTAATTATGTACAATAGATTGTTGTTGCCGCCCCAAATACGGCTCGGCAGCCAATTGAGTTCTACTGATTGGACTTGGTGCAATTAGGGATTTCCATGAGGCATTTATATTGCTAAGAGTAGCCATAAGTGGGTCAAATTCTTTTTCAAAGACTTCTCCAAAATGTCAGTGAACAGAGCATGTGTTAACACCTCACTTAGAGCCACCCCATCTGATTCAGTCTGGGAAGAGGGCAAAAATAGTTTTCTTATTAGCTACTGGTAGTTTATGCTGCACAGTAGATTTAATACAACCCTTGCACTTTTTATGGGGGATGAGCGGGCGGTGTCGTTTTGGGTGCCTGAACAGGTGTTAGACTCAATCCCTAAAATACCCTTAAACACACTAGGATATAAGTCTTCAGGGAGATTTTTATCATTTCTTGTCACATACGATGTCTGTAATTCTCTAGGAGTCCCACCAGTTGGACTGCCTTGCAGAGCTTTTTTAGTGGCCCCCATTAGCTGTAGGTGAGAAAACTAGTGCCCATTGAAGACAATGGACTTTCTTTAGTAGTAGGCATAACAGATTTTTCTCATCTCTATTTTTCTCACCGTATGCACAAAATGTGGTTTATCCTGAAAGATGGTTTTAGTGGAGCTGGATCGCTATTCCTGGGTGTAAATGAACAATTAAGGGGGGTGGCCCAGCCTGGCCTCGGGCAGCCACTGATGGGCCCAACCTTGAATCGGACTTTGCCTGTGCAGGCCCATGCATGTCGCACACAGCAGGGCAGCAGGGCAGCAGTGCACTTTAATATCACCAAGTTGATGTCAAATGCTTGCAGGAGCAGGCTCCAACCTAGATTCTGGAACTTGTGGTCCCCAGCGGCTAGCAAATGCAGCGACTCTCCCTTCTGCACCTTACATGATATCTGAGATGCAAGGAGGGTTAAATCAAAGTCCCTCTTGTAGCCCAGTGATGCAGAAACAAAACAGAAGCCCCCTAAATGCAGGGCAGCAACGCGCTTTAATACCGCATGGATGATGTCAAATGCTTGCAGGATGGGGCTCCACTGGCCAGCATACAGGGAACTGCCCTTGACTGGATCCGCTCTTTCCTTACCGGCCATACCCAAAGAATCAGACTCCCACCCTTCCTCTTCGAACCCACTGAAATCAACGGCGGAGTGACCCAAGGATCTTCGCTCAGCCCCACGCTCCTCAACATCTACATGGCTCCCCATCATCAGACAGAATGGACTCAGCATAGTATCCAACGCCAATGACAACCAGCTCATCCTCTCCCTTACAAGGCAGCCAGACACCACCAAACTCAACTTCCAGGGAGGAATAAGAGACGTTGCATCCTGGATGAGCAGCAGCTGTCTGAAGCTCAACTCGGAGAAGACAGAAGTACTCATCCTTGGACCCTCCGCCTCAGCATGGGACAACACCTGGTGGCCTCCCTCCCTCGGCAACCCCCCTACACCCATGGACCATGCATGGAACCTCAGAATCATACTCAACTCCTTCCTCACCATGACCCGACAAATCAACGCCATCTCCTCCTCGTGCTTCAACACCCTCCGAATCCTTCTCAAGACCTTCAAATGAATCCCCCCAAATCCAGAAAGACCATCTCCCACGCACTCATAACTAGCAGACAGGACTACGGAAATGCCCTCTATGCTGAAATCAACAAATCCCTGCTCTGGAAACTCCGGACCATACGGAGCACCGCGGCCAGGCTCGTCCTCGGCATCTTATGACACAAACACATCACCCAGCACCTACGAGACCTCCACTGGCTCCCCGTCGGGAAGAGAATCACCTTCAATCTGCTCACTCATGGCTACAAATTCCTCCACAAAACCGGACCCCAATACCTCAACGAAAGAGTCTTATTACACGCACCCAAGAGGAACCTCAGGTCTGCTGACCTCACTGAAACCCCACGCATCCGCAGAGCCAGAGCGGGTGTAAGAGCCTACTCCTACATCACAGCAAAAACCTGGAACAAACGCCCGCTCAACATCTATGATGTTTTCCCACTCTGCACACCTTCAGGAAGAGCCTCAAGACCTGGCTCTTCGGCTGAATTGGAGCTGCACGACCCTCCCCCCTTGCACCCTGAGACTGTCACGGAATCAGTATCACGCTCTACAAATCCCTGATTGATTGATTGATTCTCACCCTCCACCTTTCACTCTTTCTTCCCCTTCCCCCATTTTGGTTAATGAATACCCACTCAAAATGTAATGCTCTCTAGAGACTCAATAAGGCTTACAAGTAAGTTGAAGTAAGAGGTGGATTGTACTACTGAGGCACTCACATTCCAAGGCTATACCTAGGACTTGGGGTCAACTAGAGAACTACAGTTTAAGAGTAAACCTGTTTGGGTTAGAGGTATAATGCAATAGAGACAGGCACTAATTTGTACCCTCTGCCTTTGCATTTATAGTAACTTTATGTTTGTTAGAACAATGAAAAATAAAAAAATGTGTCACCTAATGTTACACGTAATACCTTGGAGCAGGTACATTAATCCTCCAGACTATGCATTGGTAGAGTGTTTTTAAAAGTGTATATGTTTGTGCAACAAATAATATTAAATAATAATTATTTTTACATTGATCCAATACACAAATGCTAAAATAATATGATTGCAGTTGACATGAATTCAATACAACATATAGAAGTGTGTTTATTAACAATATCTAGTTATGCCACATGTTGGTGAAAAAATCAATTTTGGAAATAATGGATGATGTTGTTGTCTCTGTTTTTACTCCTGTTTTTATCCCCTCCCATCAGGTTACCCTGCGCATCTTCTTCACCCATATCTCTGTAGAATAAAGATAAGTGATGTCCTGTCGTGCTTTAAATAAACTTTCTAGTGTTCCTAACTGTAACAATTTTCCAAGGTCTTTTCGCAGCCTCTCCATAGCTCTCTGTTCATTTGTGAATTGCTTTTGTTAAATGTTGCATATTTTGTTCGAACATCCCCAGATGAAAATGACATAGAACAATAGGATATTTTCTTAGAAATGGTACAGTGTGAATGTATAATGGTATTGACTTGAATCCCTCCATTCTGATTCTGTGGCAAGATTTCTTCTGCAGACCCCCCTGTTCTGTTATGGATGCTGTCTGTTTTCTTCTGATTTTGATGCTCATTTCAGACTTAGGATCATTTCGGATTTTTCCTAGTCTGTATAACTCTTCATTTGAACTGTTATGGCTTAATTTTTCTGTATCGCTTGATTTTGAGATTTTTGTAATATTACATTTTAACTTCTCTCAGTTATTGATTGGTCCCACTTACTCATCCTAATACTCTGCTAAATTGATGTGAGAAGTGTATTTTATGCATGATGTGAATTTTGTGGTAATTGGAAATATTGGTGTTTGGGTTCTGCTACCACACATTGCTAGCAGACGATGATTGTGTAAGAGCACCTCCTCTTCGAAAGGAGTCCCCAAAATATTTCCTTTTCCTTAATGCCTTTTTCGAGAGAACAGTGGACTTTTCTGAGACTCTACTAGTGGTTCCAGAGGCTGGAGTTTCTCAAGGGATCTGACTCGCAGTGTGTAAGTATGAATAGGGCAAATTGGTTGATAGATGGTGTGTATTTGTGAGGTATGTTGAAGTATGAGTTAGTGAGATGGATTGTGGTTTGTTTTGTGCGATGTTTGGTTACGATCATATTTGTGGATTCATTTTTGCTCATTAATTGGTTAGTTTGGTCATCAGATTTTGTTGAAATCCAAGATCTTGAGATATCGTGGGTTTTTGCTTGTCTGTATAAGGTACTGTGTAGTCCAAGGTGCTGCATGCACATGGACAAGGATCTCTGAACTAACACAGCTTTTTAACAGGTTTGTGCATTTAGTTTGGGTTGATGTATCTTTGCTCCTAAATGCACAGGAGTGAATATATTAACCAGGGTATATTGCCACTGGACAAGGGTCTGCATAGTGAGAGTCGAAATTTTAAAATGATGCTTTAAAAGTGCTGTTTTATTGTTCCTGTGCATTCTATTGGTTGAGAGTTTTGCCATACCTTAATGTACTGAATTTTTTATTTAGGTCGAGAAGACATGGGGTTTATTAACTTTAAAGTTGATTCAGAAGGTTTTGCAATTGTATCCAGTATCCATGGAGAAATTGGGCTATGATTATTATTAGTGAAATGTCACCACCAGGCCACATTGTCATTGGTTGGTTGCTGACAGATCCATGCTGTGATAGGTTGACCTTTGACAGAGCTGCGCTGGATTGGTTTTTGTTCAGTAATTTGTCTGGATATTCAGATTGTTTTTGAGCAGAAATAATGGGGAATGCATTAAAAAGCCTAACGTGTCTGTTGTACCAGCTGTTGATGATCATAAAGGGACACCTGCATATAAAATGATGGGGGATTTTGGCTGTTATACTTGTACTGTCGTACTTTAAGATTCGGGACCGCGTAGGGGACAGGGCCCTACCCCTGTCTTTCTTGGTATTAGCGAACCGCAAATGGTAAATGCGGCATGTACGAGTGCTTTATATACCGTACTAGCTATGAATGCACTGTGTACACGTTATTCAGCTTCACTACGCGGGTTCCATTTTGGAAGCAGTGGCCATCTTGTCATTGCCCTCACATAGGCTATAATGGAGTAAATACGGGCCTCACAGTACATGGGCTTTCCCTCTGACTTCTCTGTGACCTGGGCAGCTGGCTCTGCTGCCCCCGGGTCAAACCGGTCTCACGAGCTCCCCTTCCTCCGTCCACCTGTGATTAGCATCAGGGCTTGACCCGTCATAAAACCCTTTCATTCTACACAAACCTCCGGCTAATCTCTTCCACACCTGCTTGTTCCTGCTTTATGACTTGTTTCCCAAAACAGGAGATGCTCATATTTATTGGGGGGTCTCTTTACATCAAACGTGGGATCTGAATCTTACTGTGTAAATCATTGTGGGCTGGCCGAACTGGAATGTGGGATGGTCATCATGACTCTGCTTTTTCGTTTGTAATGTATACCTTTATATGGCCATATCGTAAACCAAGGAATGTGTGCCTGGAGCATGATATTTTGTACTTAAGGAGAAGTCCGTTCCTATGATTTTCAGCAGTCTCCTGAGAACATACACGCTGTTGTACTTCTAGGATACCTGTCATTGGTCTGCAGCCAATAAACGAATCTTTGACTTCACCCAGAAGACTCTGTGTTTCTGTAGGTCCGGAACAGGGTGAACCCAGAAGTCATAGGGTGTGTGCCCCTGCACCGCTGGGTCTAAAATACCCAGTACTTCAGTTTGGCGCCCAACTCGGGACGATTTCAGCGGTACCAGTCCAAGCCAGAGGTTCGTGAGGAGCTTCGTGTGGAAATTCCGGAGGAAGGCCGCCACTTCATCGACCCCTGCATGTCGACGTGGTCCGAAAGTCTTTTCTGCGAGGTTCTCCGCGTCCCGACGGCTACGAAGGACTGCTGCCCTGATTAATCGACCTGTTTTGGACCCTTGACGAGTTTTGAGAGAGCGAAACAATCGAGAGAGTCTTCTGGTGACGCCATCGATCAGCAATATTCAGTTAAGTATAAGTGGAGCGTCTCCTATTTGTTTTTGGTATCCTTCGGGATCGTTTGATTTGGTAATTTGATACTTTGGAGTTTGCAAACGCCAAAACCAGAGGACTCTTGTATTCACGAGGCTATCGTAATCGATAATCCTTTGACGTTTGGATCTAGACTAGTGAGCGAAGATGCCTGGTTCTGGACTATTTGGTAGATTATTCTGTTTGGGTTGTGGAAAAGATTTCCAGCTAGAGGAATCATGTCCGGTTCCTCCGGTTGGAACTCCAACTTATGAGCTCTATGTAAAACATGGCGTAGGCCCCATTGCATATAACGAAGTGTGGATCCACTACACCAGGAAAGATGGTGTTTTAAAATGGCCCCAAAATGGTAGTTTTGATACCGATATTTTAGATAATTTAGAAATTAAATTGTTTAAGAAGAAAGCCCGGCCGGCGATGTTTGACTCTTTCCGCTTATGGCGAAAGGAAGCCAAACAGAAGGAAATTAAGTTAGCGAAAAAGAATAAGAGAGAGAGAGGTATGTCAGTAATGCAAGCAGCTGTACAATTTAAAGACAATGAAGAGGAGCAGATGAGTGAGCAATTGCACAGGCAGCGTAAGTTAGGGATTGACAAATGTTACCCAGCTTTGCCGCATTCTAAGCAGAATGAGTCAGAAGAAAAGGAGAAAGATCCCCTGATGTCACATTTGTTGAGTTCGCCACCCCCGTATGCTCAAACTGCCACGGCGCCTCCCCAGCTTGTAAATATGCCGCCTCCAGTGCATGTACTGCAAGCCTTGCCGCAACCGCCAGTTGCTTTGCAGCCAGTTCCTATTCCTGTAGCGCAGCCCTCTCAAGCGCCTCCAGTTGTGCTTCCAACTGCCCCCGCACTTCCTGCGACTTTGCCTAATACAGTAACTGCCTCCCCTGACACTCTTCCTTCCACCACTCCAGTACCTGTCTCTACATCCTCTTTTCTTCCCTCTGTTTTTCCCCCTGTTCTCGCCTCAGCTTCTCCTTCAGCGCGACAGCGCTTAGCTAATGTGGTTACTACATTAATGTCTCCTCTCTTTGGGTCATCTGGTGCAACTCCTGGTGTACAGCGTAAGCAGTTGCGCAGCCAATTGCCTAACCCCGATGAGAAAAAGGTAATAGACCACATGGCGCGTAGATGGATCGTTTTTCCTTCACTGTATGATGTGGAATCAGTTGTCAACACTTTCCATCAATGGGATGCCCCGAAACAGAGATATGTGTTTGAGAAAATGTGTGAAATTCTCTGTGAAGAATTGGAGGATAGTGGTAAAAATCCGAACCCGCAGGAGTTGTGTAGAGTGAGGTTCGATTTTGGAACTGGTATAATTGTGGACCGCGAAGTAGATAAACCAGTTGCGGTTGTATTGTCCTTTAGGAATGACGATTGCCAACAGTCATTGTTTGAACAAGAGGTCCTTGTGGGGAAAAAGGCAAAAGCGCGACAATACCCTATGAGAGAAGTTCCCCCGGTATGGAAGGAAGCGGTTGCAGCTGTCGGTGGTAACCCCGCTGTGGCAGCGCATTTCCAGCGTGTTTGGGTGCATGTTCCATGGAAGCGCTCTGAGGTGTTAGCGCTTAAGCAGTCCTTGCCTGATCCCCGTAAAAACCCAGCAGGTTACTATAAAGAGTTGTCACAGACGGCAGGGTCATGCATTATGAATCTGGCCGACATAGACATGTTGTTTGGTAATGTTGTTCCACAGCCTCTATGGGGATCAATTCGTAATGTAGATCACAATGCAGAACTAGGGGATACATGGGCTAACATTGTTGCTGCTGATGCTAGACAAACTGGTGGTGCGAAACCAGAACCTTTAGTAGCTGAATTGCCTGGTAGAATCATCACGTATATGAAGACAATAATGCCTGCGATGCGCGTAAATTGGGACAAATTATCTGCATGCAAGCAGAAGAAAGATGAGACAGTGTCAGACTTCTTTACTAGGTTTGAAGAAACATTTATTGACCATAGTGGGCAAGATATGAGTACTGAGGGTGGCCAACGGCTGTTTGTGGATAAGTTTGTGCAGAAGTTACTTCCTGACCTGTGTAAAAAGTTAAAAGATTCAGAAAGTTCTTGGGCTGTTTCTTCTTCAGCGCAAATACTGGCTACTGCACAGTATTATGAAAATAGAGATAAAGACGAGAAAGATAGAACAGAGAAGAAAACGAAGGAACTGAAGACAAAGGTCCTTTTACAGCAGGCCTATCCGCCACGTGGAGGTCAGAATAATTATAGACAACCCCAAGGTGTCTATCACCAACCCCAACAGTTTCAGAACAATCAGCAAATGAATGGGTATTATCAACCACGTGTCCCTGTAGGTCCCAACCAATGTTCATACTGTAAAGAGGAAGGTCATTTTAAATACAGTTGCCCTAAATTAATGCAGCAGAACGGTAATATGTATGGCGCAAGAGGTAGGGGTGGTCAGCAAGCTCCTAGAGGCCGAGGGCGTGGAAGTGTTCCCCAGAACGCGCGTCCTCTGCCGCCTCAAAGTACCATCAATAGCTTTGATCAGCAAGCTAATGCGACTAGTAATACGGCACAGTATTATAATAATGATTATTATGCAGAGGACGGTGATGCAGAGAATAATGATTACTAGGACAGCCGTAGACAGAGAGAGGGAGTTGTTTCAGTGCCAGTGGATCAGAGTGGACCGTATGTTGAGGTGACTACAGCAAATGTAACGGAGCCTTTTCTGCTAGACACTGGTGCTGCAAAGAGTTCAATCATGTATTCAAAACTCCCTGGCGCACCTTTGTCTGGCGATATAAATGTTTCAGTAGGTTTTTCTGGCGCCCCGGTTAGGAACCCGATTTCCAGTCCCATGTCACTTTCTGTTGGACCTTGCGAGCTGAAAGCACCCCTGATTCTGACAACAGGTTGTGGTGAGAATTTGCTGGGATTAGATTTGTTGAAAAGATTGCACACTACACTGTATTGTTCTCCTTCAGGAGTACAACTTACATTAGGCAAGAAAGTAATTTCCCCAATGTATTTGTCTAAAAATACAATGCCACCTGAATTGTCATCCCTTCCGGATGCCCTTTGGGCTACTGGTCCCAATGATGTGGGCCTCTTGGAAATACCGCCATATGTGGTGACTCTAAAGGCTAATGTCAGACTGCCACGTATTCCCCAGTACAAGATCTCTAATGAAGGGCAGAAAGCATTGTTAGACATTGTCAGCGACTTGATTAATAAGGGTGTGATTGAAGAGACAAGAGGCAACGTTTGCAATAGTCCGATTTTACCTGTCTTAAAACGAACGGATCCTTCACAGCCACCTGTTTACAGATTTGTGATTGATCTTAGAGAGGTTAATAAGATTGTTGTGCCACAGTTTCCGGTTGTCCCCGATATAACTGCCTTGTTAACGATGATTCCAGCCTCTGCTGCATGGTTTTCGGTGATCGATTTAAAGAATGCTTTCTTTAGTATCCCAATTGCAGAAGAGAGCAGAGATATTTTTGGTTTTAGTCTGGGAGGCCGAAGCTTCCGCTTCAAACGCGCTCCCCAGGGCTACTGTGAGAGTCCATCCATATATAGTCAGGCTCTGAAAGCGCAGCTTGATGCACTTGTTTTACCTAGTGGCGCTATCCTGATTCAGTACGTGGACGATTTACTGATCGCTGCGGATACTGAGAAGATCTGTAAAGAAGCCACATTGTCATTGTTGCGCCATTTATCTGCTTTCCATCATAAGGTGTCTCTCTCTAAGCTGCAATATTGTCGACAAGAAGTGACCTACTTAGGTCATCTCTTATCGAAGGAGGGAAGGAAACTGACCCCAGAAAGAATTCAAGCCATTGCACAGTTGAGTGTGCCGAAAACACAGAGAGAAGTACGTGCTTTCTTGGGCATTACCTCATACTGTAGGCATTGGATCCCTAGTTTTTCCTTGCTGGCAAAACCTTTGTTAGCCTTAACATGCAAAGACACACCGAATCCTATCCCATGGTCTGAAGAGTGCCAGAAAAGTTTTGTGGAATTGCGTAATGCATTATGTTCAGCACCTGTGTTGGGTACCCCCGACTACAGTAAGCGTTTTACATTGTATGTTCACGAGAAAGATGGATGTGCGTTGTCAGTGTTAACACAGCCTTTTGGCGACAGACCGCGCCCATGCGCATATTTTTCATCTACCTTGGACCCTGTAGCGAGGGCATTGCCAAGCTGTCTGAGAGCGACAGCTGCTGCAGCGATGTCTATCCGACAATCTGCTGGTTTGGTAATGGACAATACATTGATTGTTATGGTTCCACATGCTGTAGACACATTATTAAATAGAACTAAGACACAACACTTGACTAATGCACGATTATCGGGCTACGAACTTACACTGTTAGCAAATCACATACACATAAAAAGATGCAATACGCTGAATCCAGCTACATTGTTGCCAATTCCAGCAGACTCAGATGAGATTGAGCAACATGACTGTCTGTTCAGGACAGAAGAAGAGACGAAAGGGAGAGTGGATCTCAAAGATACTCCCCTGACTGAGTGTGATGGCACTTTATGGGTAGATGGGTCATGTTTTAAGCTCCCTAATGGTGACACGACTGCTGCCTATGCTATTACGACTTTGCACACGGTCGTGGAAACTGCACGAGTGCCACATAATTCGGCCCAAGCAGCAGAATTAATCGCCCTCACGAGAGCATGTGTGTTGTCTGAAGGAATGAGAGTGAATATATACACAGATAGCCAGTACGCCTTTGGCGTGGCTCATAATTTTGGGCGACTGTGGAAGGAGCGTGGGTTCCTGACGTCGCATGGAGCTAAAATTCAGAATGGCAAGTTGGTGAATGATCTCCTTGAGTCACTGACCCTACCGTTGCAAGTTGCGATCATGAAATGCAGTGCGCACAGGAAAGTCACAGATGATGTTGGACGTGGGAATGCGTTTGCTGATGAGACCGCGAAAGAAACAGCACAGAATGTGAAGACTAGAATGTATGTTGCAGGTCCCGCAAGATGGGTTAATGATGTTGGGATGTGTGAAAACACAATAGAGAGTGTGAAGTTGCTTCAAGCTGAAGCCACAGAGGAAGAGTTAAGCAAGTGGAGAGAAAGTATGGGTAAGTTGGATGAGAATGGTTGTTGGATTGATCTGACAGAACATAGGCGATGGTTGTTGCCTGATGCATATGTGCTTCCAGTGGTTACTATGGCACATGGAATGGCACATATCAGTACGAAAGGTATATGCAAGTTGTTGGCTCCAGTATGGCAGAATGCTGGGATTCCCAAGTGTGCAGAGAATGTGGTCAAGAATTGCATAGTATGTTTGAAGTACAACCCTGGTAGGGGAACCCCAACTCCGGCTGGTCACTTTGCACCCCCATCATGTCCATTTGAAGTTTTGCAGCTGGACTTTATTCACATGGAAAGATGCAACAACCTGAAATATGTATTGGTGGTTGTTTGTGCTTTCTCAAAATGGATTGAGGCTTATCCTCTGAAAGATAACACTGCCCTATCCACAGCCAAAGCCCTTGTGAAAGAATTTTTCCCTAGGTTTGGGATGCCAAGAATGGTGTGGTGTGATAACGGAAGTGAGTTTGTGGGTAAAGTGATGAAGAATGTATGTGAAGGGCTAGGGATAAAGCAGAAGTTCCATGCTGCAAATCACCCCCAATCAGCTGGATTAGTAGAACGCTACAATGGAGCATTAAAGCTCAAGCTGGCCAAAATCCAGGCGAGCACCGGTCTTAAATGGCCTGACGCTCTGCCTTTAGCACTCCTGTCCACCAGAATGACCATACACTCACGAGTGGGACTTAGCCCTTATGAGGTCGTCTTTGGCCGCCCGGCTAATGTATGGGGCGTGCCAAGACCGGCGAAATTTAGCGAAATAGAACATCCAGTACTGCTCGATTACCTGTATGATTTGACTGTTAAACTGCGTGTTTTGCACCAACAGGTACATGATACTCTTCCCCAAGCCTCTGAACCTCCTGGACACCCTATCAACCCTGGTACGTGGGTGCTAGTCCGAAATTTCCAGCGCAAGAGCAACGACGAGCCTCGCTGGATCGGCCCTCATCTTGTTCTTCTTTCAACAAGATCAGCAGTGCGAGTGAAAGGGAAGAAGCACTGGATTCATGGTACTCACTGCAAAGTAGTCCCCTTGCCTCTGCCATATGACCGGTGGGTCAAGGAGGGTATCGCCGACTCAGAGACAGACATTGTACCTCGCTTTGTACCATTCAGTGACGCACGCTTAAAAGGCACAGTTTCAGACCAAGAGAGTGACAATATTCTGCAGGAAGCTGTGCCACCATCAAGTCGACTGGACACCACTGAGCCTGAACTTTTGTTTCAAGACCAAACAGCACCTGGCCGTCTCCGCTATAATTTGAGACCTAGGCCCATGGACAAATAAAGATTTCCTCACTATTTCCCCTTTTGACATTTTTTGCTCTCCCATCTGAAGGACTTTCTTGATTTTTGTTTTTCGAACCACCATCCGGGTTCTGCCGCAGGGTCGCGGTGCCAAGACTTTGGGGTACAGGCCGAAGACGCTAGGTCGACGGTTCTGGTTGGTCTAGGGCGTTTCCCTGGACTGACAGGCGTACTCCTTAGCAGAAGAAACTCATCCACCGCGAGCGGCCCGAGTAGAGGATGGAGTTTTTTAAGATGGAGAGACCAATTGAGGAAATGAACTTTAACGCAAGGATGTGTAGAATTGTGAAAAGTAAATGTTTTGTCTTCTTGTGCCTTTTTACACTGTGTAGCATAATAATGTTTATTGTAGGATTTGTGTATTTCTCCGCTCAAAAGCCCATTGAACCCACTCAACAGCCTATACTTCCTTCTACTGCCTCCTCTCACTCCTTTCACCCTTTGCCTGAGCACGAACAGACCAGACGATCCGAGTTCGTAAATAACTCGTTTATCCAGCTCTTGCACCAGCACCAACTGGTAATGAATACGACCAATTGCTGGGTGTGTGGGTTAATGCCACATACCATTAACAAGGGTATTCCCTACCTGGTGCTGCCGTACAGTTACAATGGATCGTCATGGGCATTCCAAACCATGTTTCTCTATGCTCTAGATACATACTCCCCTCGCCAACCGCGTTCCATCAGACCTATCACCAATAATAAGGCTTTGATGAAAGGAGTTGCCGATATGAGTAGGGATATCAATGCATACTCATCCATTCCCAAAGAAGAGTTGAGACCTTATGTAGGATGGAACGCGACGGGATATAGTATTAGTCTGGGTGAAAGACAGCGAAAAATCTCATCTCCAATCTGGGTCGTACCCCACATGGGTCGGTTCTGCTTACAGGGTAATGGTCAGAATCCTAGAGCTCAACTGGGAAGGAGTGACTGTACTGAAACGTACACCTTCCCGTCGCAGTTTTCCCCTGCGTTTTTGGCTGCCAAGGGCACATATTTCATCTGTCATGACCGAGCATATACATGGCTGCCCCCTGATTTCTCGGGCACATGTTATATTGCGAACTTGCTACCGCCGACATTTACTGCTGCCTCTGACTATCACAAGACCAGAGTTGTGAGAGGTGTGATTAGTAAGGAGGACACTGCCGGTCAGGAAGCAGGAGACTTCTTCCTGGGTTTCCTGCCGTTTTGGGGACCTATGGTCAATAGTAGGAACCTGAGACAGCTGACACGTGTGGTTGAATCCACTATCAATGTAACGGCTGGTGCCCTTAGTAATCTGACAGCTGAGCTCCAAGCGGATCGCCTTATGACTCTGCAGAACCGCATGGTTCTAGACGTTATTCTTGCAGACCGCGGTGGGGTATGCAAGGTCATCCAATCCAGTTGCTGCATTTTCATACCAGATAATGCTCCAACAGTGTATCAAGCCATCTCCAAACTCCATAAAATATCTGAAGCCATACACGTGGTTAAGGGAGATTGGTCACTGGTGGGGTGGTTCTGGGAATTGATATCTGCCTGGGGTTGGAAAGTTCTGATGGTCATTGGAATGATCTTAGCCATTCTTCTCCTGTTCTGCCTGTGTATACAGTGTGCTCCCGCGATATGTGGTCTCTGTACTACCTTATGTGTAAGGAAACCTGTATCAAGGGACGAGCTAAGTAATAGGATGATGCTACAGCAACATCTCCATGACTTTGCGAACATTGACCTAGACTCGGATTAAGATGAGTATAGTGATTGCCTATGTAAGGGCAAAAGGAGGGTCTGTCGTACTTTAATATTCGGGACCGCGTAGGGGACAGGGCCCTACCCCTGTCTTTCTTGGTATTAGCGAACCGCAAATGGTAAATGCGGCATGTACGAGTGCTTTATATACCGTTCTAGCTATGAATGCACTGTGTACACGTTATTCAGCTTCACTACGCGGGTTCCATTTTGGAAGCAGTGGCCATCTTGTCATTGCCCTCACATAGGCTATAATGGAGTAAATACGGGCCTCACAGTACATGGGCTTTCCCTCTGACTTCTCTGTGACCTGGGCAGCTGGCTCTGCTGCCCCCGGGTCAAACCGGTCTCACGAGCTCCCCTTCCTCCGTCCACCTGTGATTAGCATCAGGGCTTGACCCGTCATAAAACCCTTTCATTCTACACAAACCTCCGGCTAATCTCTTCCACACCTGCTTGTTCCTGCTTTATGACTTGTTTCCCAAAACAGGAGATGCTCATGTTTATTGGGGGCTCTCTTTACATCAAACGTGGGATCTGAATCTTACTGTGTAAATCATTGTGGGCTGGCCGAACTGGAATGTGGGATGGTCATCATGACTCTGCTTTTTCGTTCGTAATGTATACCTTTATATGGCCATATCGTAAACCAAGGAATGTGTGCCTGGAGCATGATATTTTGTACTTAAGGAGAAGTCCGTTCCTATGATTTTCAGCAGTCTCCTGAGAACATACACGCTGTTGTACTTCTAGGATACCTGTCATTGGTCTGCAGCCAATAAACGAATCTTTGACGTCACCCAGAAGACTCTGTGTTTCTGTAGGTCCGGAACAGGGTGAACCCAGAAGTCATAGGGTGTGTGCCCCTGCACCGCTGGGTCTAAAATACCCAGTACTTCAGTACCTGGATGTCTGAATGGTATGATTATACTGCTTTCAATAAAGACTTGCAGTTTCCTTTAAAGGGTATATTTGACATTAAAAAGCAGAATTTCCTTAGACAACTATGGGCATCATGAAGCCAAAGCCCAGATCTACATTTAAGGTTGGGGTCTTAAATAAATTGTAATCAAATAGCAAGGGAGAAGGATAGAAAGAGAATGTCAAAGCAGGTGAATATATCATTGAGGCAGTGATATGAGAAAAATTAGGATTAAGAAGAAAAATGGTGGAAATAGAATGTGATAGAAGGGATGAGAGCGTATTCCTGCTATAGTTAAAGAACCAATTGATCCAAGTAAAACAAAAGAGGGTGAGAAATAAGTTAATGATTGTAATGAGGAGGATAATTTCTTAAATGATCTTTTGAATTAAAGTCCTCTTCCGTAAACAGTGAGAGCAACAAGGGAAATTGGTTGTAGTTCGAAACCTGACATGAGAATGGGAGAGAAGGGCACCAGTGTGCAAACTCCTATGACTGAGGTACCAAGTGCATCAACACAGAAAGCAGTGTGCAGGCTGACAAAATCTCCATGGTTGCCCTAAGACTTTTTTTATAGACCTTCCCATCATTGAGAATCGTCAAGCCTTGTTTCTTAATCCAACTATATCCAGTTCGTAAGAGACGGTTTTCCGTTAAGTCTTGAACCCAATAGGTTGGTTTGTCAAATGTGAGAATGGTCAGGCCTTGCGTCCTAATCCAACTATGCTCAGTCAGTAAGAGGTGGTATGCCATTCAGTTTCAAAGCCAGTAGAAGGATCTGTCAACCATTTTTCTCACTAGAGGATCAAGATTGACCTTGGCAGTTGATAGGAGCCTCTGGAGCTCTCAGGTGGGAAATTGATGGAATTAATAGGGGATACATGGGGATACAGTGGTAGGATGGTTGATTTAGGAGGAATAGTATCATATAAGTCAAAGGCAGGGAGTTGAGGTTATTAAGATATTGAGCTGGAATGTCATTGGGATGATAAGTAAACTGACGAATAAGGATTGGAGCGCCTTCATTCAACATTTTCCCATAGTATCCATGCAAGATACTTGGATGAGGATTATCTTTTATTTGGAAGATTTTGGCATTATTTCTGCTCCTGCCATTTCATCCAAGAAAAGGAGGGCGAAGGGCGGCCTGGCAATTGTTATAGCGAATAGTATGCATGGTAGAGCAAGTTATAAATGTCACAAGTCCCCAAATTTTCAACTTGTCTGTTAGGACTTCAAAGTGGGGAAGCAACTCATGATAATCCATTTTTATAATAATAACTTTGACAGTTCCTGTATTGATTCGGTAGTTGAATTAGAAAAGGAATTGGAAACATTTTTTAAATACTGTTGCGCTGATCTTTAGTTTGGATTAGTCATTTTAATATAGAGTGCTGCACTTGAAATGCCAGGGGGAACGGCAGGATGTTCTGGCACCTATGATGAGATTTCCCACTTTTCCCACTCATGGAGAAGCCCTAAATCAGTGTTTAATCAAGTAGAATTTTCTTTCTGCTTCAAGTTTTTCCAGCACCACTGAGATGAGGTGTCTCTATTTTTTGGGAAATGGTAGAGGTATTACTATCGATTTCGGAATTGTGTCAGTTCCCATTCCAGGGATATTTGGGATCCCTCATCCTGTTTGAGCGATCATGAACCCTTTACTGTGGACTTTGACATTACAGTTCACAAGGAGAAGCTGTAACTATTGGGGGAGGATCTAGAAGTGAGCAGAAAGAATGGTGTTGCGGTGTAATGGAAAAGATCGACAACAATTTTTTTTTAATTGGCTTGATGAGCTTGCATGGAGACATGGTAGACACTTATTTGGATGAGAATGCTCCAGGGACAAGCACATTTTAGTCTTTTCCCTCTTTCATATCAAATATAAAGGCACTTCTAATGAGATCCCCACAGATGGTAAGGAACTGGGACTGGTTTGACTCAGCATGTAGTAAATCACAAAAAACCCTCAGGCAAATGCTTAATATGGTTCAGAGGGAAAATGGGGCCATTAAAGAGTGCAGGTCCCATTATAAGAAAATACTGGCTTGAAAGAAACAACAGCTTAGGGATGAGGCATAGGAGGCTGTAATCAAAGCAAGTAGGCAATCTGATAATGTTGCATTTTGGAAAATTATTAACAGTCCCTTTTTTCAAGAGTCAAGTCCTACACTAGAATTTATTATCCTGGCCGAGGAGTAGGTGACTAATTTGTCTTTTTCTTTTTTTTCTTTATTCTTTTTTTCATTTCAAAACCATAATTAAATATACAAATAGTTAATGAGGAAATTTGGACATAAGTTAAAAAGAAAGGAGAAAAACAATAAATACCATACAATATTACAGTATAAAAAGATCATAGAAAAAAGTGAAAAGCATCATATTGTTATATAGATGTTAATTTCATAGCAGCCATAACCTGATATCCACCTAGACAGGCATTAAATACATAAATTAGAGTATTGCTCAGTAAATAATACATAATAATATGGCCATAAACCAGTTAATACACCAATAGTTATAAGCACGCCCCAGTCTGTTATAGTACTCAGGGATCAAACCCTAAAACAAAGCAGCGTTTCTCAGATGGTTAGCTAAGATCTATTATCCAGTCTAGCCTCCTTCCATTTATAGGTTGGGGCCTAGATAGACTTGCCAAGTCTTCTTGCCCTCCTCTCCTTTCTTTCATAGCCCCCCTTTTCTAAATTAAAAATGGCTAGCAACCTCCCTAGCCATTGCTGAAACGAGGGAGCCAGCCGGTCAAGCCACACCAAGGCTATGCAAATTCTCATAACTGCTGTAGCCACAAATAAAACATATTGGCATGGATCTTGAATTTCGCCATTGCTGACCCTGAGGAGCATTAATTCAGGTGTTAGTAGTACCTTTATGTTTAGGGTTTGAGCTAAAAACTTTACTTTTTCCTTCTTGAAGATTTCTACGTGGACAGGTTGAGAACATGTGTATTAAATCTGGTTCTGCACTGTTACAGCAGGGACATCTGATCCCTTCCTGTCACCCACCATTGCGCTATCTTGGCTGGGGTGTGATATAACAAGAAGATTGCTTTAAAATTGTTATGCTTGCAGCCCAGCTGAGCACAGGATGGTCTGCCCTAATTTGAGAGACTCAAAAAATCTGCCCTGATCTGTGCTAAGCTAATCTGCACATTTTCTTCCTTGTTACTCAAGATCATCCTGTTTCAACTGTGACAGTTCTGAGTTAATTTTTCTAATGGTACAGCTCTCACTACTCTTAACCACCTCGGTGATATGGACTTCACCAAATGTATTAAATCCCATTTCTTCGCTCCTAAGAAGCTATGTATTTGCAGATACTTAAAAAAGTCTCTTTTTCCAACTCCAAATTTAGCTTGTACATCTTTAAGTGGTTGAATTCCATCCGGCACCAAGAGATCTCCTATCTTCCGGATTCCCAGCCCCTCCCACCTAGCCATTATATTATCTTGAAAGATTTCCTGGAATGTCGAATTTCTAAAAAGTTGTTTATAAAAATGTAATCTCCCAAGTCCAATTTTCCTTTTTAAAAGCTGACCAGATCTGGAATGCCGCTGCCAGTGTTTTAAATCTCGTTTTTTTATAATAGCTGGGTTTGCTATACTTCACAAGCAATTCCGAGCCTCATCTCCCAATATTAGCTCATATATATCTGGTGATCCTGCTCTGCTCCAAACATCTTCTACATTGCTTCCCAATAATCCTCGAATGTACTGTAGAGCAGCGGCTCAATAATACATTCTGAGATCCGGCATCACCCAACCTCCCCTCTCTCTTGACAGTGTCATGTATCTCAGTGTTCTCCTGGTCCTCCCTTGAGCCCAGGTAAACCTATTCAGCATATTTTCTAGTACCTTAAACCACTGTTTCCCAAATTCTAAGGGTATAGTCCTAAAAGGATAAAGCACTTTAGGTATAAAGACCATGTTAATGATATTGCACCAGCCTACAATGGGTAGGTGAAGGTTATACATTCTGTCAAAATCCTTCTTTGCTTTTTGAATAACTGGAGCTATATTTCCCTCGACCAATTGCCCCAGTTCAGGGGTGATATAAATACCTAGAAAAGTGGCTGCCTGCATCACCCGAGGGTCGTCCAGACTAGATGCCCTATTCATAACTATCTGCGTCTTCTGCTGATTAAGTGAGTAGCAAGAGATTGTGCCAAATACCTGGGCTTCCATCCTGATACCAAGCCATGCAAGGACCGCCCAAAAGTAGTCCCAGGAGACCCTATCAAATGCTTTCTCGCCATCCAATAAAATCAGGGCCATAGGGTCTCCTGAGACTGCCGCTGCGTCAAACAGGGTTGTGACCCTGCGGATATGATCCATGGTGCCCCTCCCATGCTGGCGGGGATGTATCACTTTGCCAATTATATAACTTAAACGTGTCGCTAAGGCCTTGGAAAATATTTTCGCATCACTATTTACAAGTGTGATAGGTCTAAAGGATCCAGCTTCTCTGGGTGGCTTCCTCTTTTTTTTAAATAGTATTGGATGCCCCAGCCCATTAACCAGGAACAGAGCTCCCCTGTTGTGCCTGGCAAATTGTCCTAACCAAATCTGGCCCTATGGTGGTGAGGAAGGTTTTGTAGAACTCAAGGGATATCTGATTTGGTCCCACTGCCTTTCCAGAGGGGGAGCTCACCTCGGTCCTCCAGTGATTCTGCATGTTCGGAGGTTAATTGCTCTATTTCAATACTACGTAGATATTCTCTGATTAAGCTCTCTTGTCTACTTTGTTCCTAGTGATACAATTTATCAAAGTATTTGCGGAATTCCTCCCGGATCCCTATAGAGCCCTTTACCAAGTTCACTTCTTCATCTAAAATCTCGAGCATCTCTCCTGACGCCTTTTTTTTGCCTTAAACATGCTGCCAACACATGCCCTATATGCTCATTATGCGTGTAGCAACTTTGCCACCAGGCAAGAAACTTTTCAGCTGCCTTGGTTGCTGAAATATCTCCTATATCGGCTTTGGCAACGGTGAGTCTGAGCAATATATTCTTTAGGGGTATCCCTGTAGCCAAGGCGCCAGCAAGTTCTAACTCAACATCCAACAATGTCTTGTATAGTGTTTTTACCTGCTGGGCCTCGTTCCTCTGGAGATGTAGACTATAGTTAAGTGTTTCCCCCAACCCCTGCCTTAAACGCATCCCAAACCACCCCTCTACTTGCCATATTCCTGTTAATTTGTATGAATTCCTTAATCCATTCATTCATATGTAGAATATAATCCTGATCTTTTAAAAGGCATCTTTCAAATGCCCAAACTCGCTCTGGTCTTTCCACCCCTGCAAAAGTGACTAACAAGACTAGGGGATTATGGTCTGATATTACTCGGGGGTGCTTTTCTATGCTACACCTCGAGACTAATTGATGTGAAACAAAAAAGTAATCTGATCGTGCCATGGATTTAAGAGGGGCGGAAAAAAACATGCTAACAGGATCAGATGGTCTCAAATATGGCCAAACATCTGTTAACCCATTATCTTGAACTAAAGAGCTGAGAGCTTCAAAAACCCTCCTCTTTCGTTCTGGATTTTAGCCACCTTGTTCCCCCCAAAGTCCACCCAAGCCATTGATGTTAAAGTCCCCACACAGTATAACAGGAGAAGGCCACAGTGCTAGTTCAGTATCAAGAAATTCCAAGACTTCGGGATCGTCCCCAGTGGAGCCATATATTGAATATATAGTGAATGCAAGATTAAAGTAAGAGCATTCTGCAAACACACACCCACTGTTCCTACTGATGTGATTGGGTTTTCTTGTAAGTAATATCACCCCCCGGGTCAAGATGGCAACACCTCTTGTTTTATCCCCTTACGTAGTGTTAATGATAAGTTTAAACCCTTCCCTCTTACACCATCTATGTGGGTCTCCTGTAGGCATAAAATATCAGCCCGTAATGTTTTCAAATCTATTGCTGCTGTCTGTCTTATAGCCTGATCATTTAGGCCACATATATTCATTGATACAATTTGAATACTCATTAGCTGCTTATATATAGGTTTCCTAGAATAGCGTACAATGTATATATTTGGTTCTCAGTCTGGTTATGCCTTACTTCAGCCATATCTCCTTTCTTATCACATTCTTTATAAGTCTCCTCATGTACCGTGTTTCCCCCCACCACCCTACTATGCATCTGAGGTCCCACCCTAACTCAACTCCACCACTGAGCTCTCCCGCCTCCCCTCTCTAGCCCACCCCACACCCCCCTGCCCTCCCCACTCATGAGCAAATAGGTCAGCAATGACCTATGTGAGGCTGCCTACACCACCCATCTCAAAGTACCCCAGTCGATCCCCTAAATAAACCAGTCATAATAGCACCCAATGTCATCCGTAAAATGCAAACATAAATCAGAAAGAAAGATTCATTCTATTTAGCAAAGAAAAACGTCCGAGTAGTCCTAAACAGGGAGACAGAAAAGAAAGAGTTCCCTCAAAAATGAGGCCTAGCCCATCCGATTACACCATTGCATACCCCATTTAGGTTTTAACCTACTATGGGCCCCCTTGCACTAGTCATGATGTTCCACCCCTCCCTTTGGTTTCCTTCAGCTCGTTCAGGTACTCCTGGGCTTTAATTTCAGATGTAAACATTCATACCCTCCCATTACGAATAACCTTAAGCTGGGCCGGGTTCTGTAAGTATGCTTCACAGCCATTTGCCTGGAAGGCTATATCATTTGTCGTAGCCTCCATCTCCTTTTGACAGCAATATGGCGGAAGTCTGGGCGAGGAAAAAAAGTGGGGCCCTCGAAAGTGCATTTAGCTTCCGGTCTTGCTCTATCTAATATGGCCTGCTGGATAAGAAAGTTAAGAAAGAAAACTAGCACTGCCCTAGGCCCTTCCCTCAGTCCGTCATGTTACTTTTCCTCTGCATCAGCGGGAAGCAATGCGCCCGTTGAACCTCACGTCCCAGCTTCAATGAGACAGGTCAGGGAACACGCCTTTTAGAAGCCCTATGATGAATGCTCTCATATCATTCCAACAATATTCTTGGCCAGCCCCAAAAATCAAAGATTATTTCTACACTGCCGATTCTCAAGTTCTTTGAGTTTCCACATCACATCCACGGCCTGCTTATCCTGTAGCTCCTTGTGTGTCTGCAATTTCTCGACTTCCCCTTCCAGAGCTGTTGTTCTTTCTTCAATATGGATCACCCTTTCTACCATTTCAGTACAAATTTTGTTCACCTTCTGAATAGATCCCTGAGGTTTTTTTAGCGGCTTTATGTGCTCTACGGCTCTCATGCTTGGCTTCCCCCTGCATCTGTTTCAGAGTAGAATAGACAAGATCCATCGAGGTAGAAGCTTTTGGGTCAGTAGAACACTCCTGCAGTGCAGATTGGCTCCCCACCTCCTCATTGTAAACTTGACTGATAGCTGAGTAATCCTATTTGAGTTTGCGGGCCGTGTCTATATCTAGCTTTTGAGGGCTTGTCCTAGACTTAGTCCTACCCTTCTGAGTAGAGATCCTTTTATGTCTTCCCCTTTGACTAGTCCTCTGATCCTGAGTCTTCTTCTGTTAGCCCCACACTTGTGACCGAGATGTCTTAGTCATCCTTGAGAGAAAAAAACTTCTCTCCTTCTTCTGGGGATCCCAACGGATTTCTAGACTAGGGTGACAGTGGAGTTTCATATCTTTCAGGCCCCCTCAGTGGTACATTTGCAGGAGTGTGTACAGGAAGACTGCATTTACCTCTCACCAGGGGTTCTGCTGCCAGAAGGGGTCATGACTGTCCAGATGCGCTGGCCTCCTCATCTGCATTTCCTCCTGGAAAAGCCTGCTGTGTCGACTGAGTAGAATACGTTCCATGCAGCCCCAGCCCCAGTCCAGGCTGTTGCTGCAACAAAGTATCCACAGGCGAGACCTCACCCGTCTCCACCGCTCCCTCTGAAGCAAGTTCCGCCGTGGTCACGTCAGCAGTGTCTGCCGCATGTCTGCCGGTGGAGGCCAGGGGAAAAACCTCAGCCACCAATGGCTGTCTCAGGCTGCTCTCTGCGGCTATCCCGTGCTGCTTGACTAAGGCCTCTGCCTCCCCCTTGACTGCTCATATGTCTGCCTCCTCCGTTTTCCTGGCCTGGGTGCGTGGTGGGGTGGGTCCCATTATGCCCTGCCACCCTTCCGGGTGCGGCGGCCTCTCTTGGGGCCTCCCTCACTGTCTTGATGGTTTGGGTCCCATCACGATGGTCCGTGGCAATCTCCTCCGCAGTGCACCAGCCACAATGCCGACCTCCCACAAAGTAGCCGCAACTGCCACCAATGACCCAGACTGCGCCTGCAGAAGCTGCCCTGCCACCAAGACCTCAGCAACTCCACAAGGTAAATGTGTGCTTCACCATATCAACATCTTCAGGGCCAAACATCGGGGCACATCTCGCTTCAGTCAGTCAGCCGCCATCTTGCCCTGTCAACCCATTCCAGGTGACTCATTTTTCTGCTACGTTTACTTCAGAGCTGGTCGATTTGGCTTGTAGGTCAGCAAATGATGTTGAGGGCTGCGTGTGGAAAAAATGGTGGGTAGTATTGCGATTGAACGTGATTACTATGCTTTTTGGGTGCCTTGGGGCAACCCTGCCCCCGACCAGGTCAAATGGGGTATCCTTAGATCTGGTGTTGGGATGTATAGACTTATGGGAACCCAGCTCACTAATGTTTTAAACACAGTCTAAAAAATGAGTCCTCCTTTGTCTTGGAAGAAGTCGGTCTTCGTCCCTATAATTACATATTTAAGAAAGGGAATAAAGCCAACCCATCCTGTTTCAGGCCAGTTTCACTTTTCGTATTCTTCCCTTAATTTGGCCGGAGGGATTCTTTTTTCTCGACTAGAAGATTGGGCCATGGAAAACAATGTAGTATGCAATGTTCAATATGGCTTTAGAAAGGGCATTGACACTGTGGAACAATGCCTCAACCTAGTGCTTCTTGTTAACAAGTATATGCTGGCCAAACAGGAGATACTATATCTATCCTTTATGGACCTCTCCTGAGCATTTGAGTGTTAACTGTTCCCTGCTGTGTGATCTTTTTATTCAGAATTGGAAGTGGATGTGGCTGATAAAGAGGCTTCTGTCTGTTATGGCCATAGAGGTGAATGCACAGAACATTTTACAGTTGTAAGGAAGGTTACATAAGTATGTATATTGGCTGCATTACTTTTTTTAGTCTTTATGTGAATGGTATTGATACATTTCTGGTTGATAGGGCCATAGATGTGCCACATAAAGGTTCTCTCCCTGTTCTCATACTACTGTATGCTGCTGATGCAGTGTTGATGGTTTATACAGGCAGTGCATTGCAACCTGTTCTAGACATCTTTTGGACATTTATGGAGGGTTTGGAGTAAAACTTTAATAGGGGAAAAACATATTCCATAATTGTGGGGCCAGGCAATAAAAAGGCCTGTACAGTTTTTATACCTGGAGAAAGATACTGGACACATATAATTTTTCCAATCTTGGTTTAACATTTAAATCTTCTAGCTCATGGTCTAAGTAAGTGGCTAACAAAAAACGGCATTTTGAGAAATCAATACTTGCAGTGGATTCACTACAAATTTAGGGCAGAAAGCAGAAAAAATAAAGCTGTGTCTGGAGTATGCTATGGGGCAGTGGAGTGCAGACATGCCAATACTAACTCGATACAGGTAGTGGAAACAGGTTTTTTCAATGATTATTAGCTGTTCCATCGAGGTGTGTGAATTATGTTTGCCATTCACAGCTGGTATGTGTTTAATTGAGGACTACATTTCTATAGCTTCATTATTATTCTGGCATGCCGTTTGGTGTAAATCAGCTGCTGAGTTGAATCAAGGATTAATTAGTGATTATTTGCTCTTGGATGGTGTCAGCTGTATTCCCTGACCCAGCTATATCAAGAGTTTATGAACAAAGAACCATAAAACTACTTATTTTACCGACACCTAGAGTACTGCAGAACATCAGTTGAAAAGATTTTAAGATGTCCTTAATAGAGTATAGGCAGAAAAATTGTGTAGATTTAGAATCTTATAAAGAGCCTGTACTAGCACAGGTGAACACCCTCACTCAGCTTGGGATTCAGTCATATCTAATCTTGGTCAACAACACATAACATCACTTTCTGTTGACAAGATTGCATTTAATTTTTTTTTTTTTGCATGTTACCATTAGTAATTGGGTCAATGACTTGTTACAGCTGCCAGTATATCCATGTGATAATTTCTCTGAACAACCTACTTTGCATCTGGAATTTTTTGCATTTTTTATCATATACCAAGAAGGAAGTATATTTTACCCCTTTTGAAGTATTTATCTTTTGTACAATGTAGACCTGCTTTATTTTATACCTACAGTTGTTGCAATCACATGTTGTATGTTTCTCTGTAGATAACTTTTTAACGTTTATTGTAAAGATAAGGAAATGTCTACCTGAGATCTCCCCTGATAATGCATCGCTGAGATCATGTGTGGCCATCTTTTTATGATTTTATTCAGGTTTTGTCTATATTGTATTGCCTTTGATACCGTCAAACATGAGAATCTATTTAACTTACTGGAACAAAGGATGGGTTGTAATACAATGGCTTGCTTCCTTCCTCCAAAACAGCTCCCTAAGAGTCAAAATGAATCAATCTCTGTCTAAATTCCATGCGATCGTGCTTGGGGTCCCTCAAGGTTCTGCTCTTTCTCTTAATCTATTTAACCTATTCCTTGAACGACTGGCTTGCCTCCTAAAATCGTCTAATATCCAATACCACATGTACTCTGATGACACTCAGCTGTATCTTAAAATCGCCTCCCCAGAGGACATCATATCCCTCAATTCCATCTTATGAAACACACACCTATGGCTCATGGTTAACCATCTCAAACTCAACTCTGCCAAAACCGAATTTCTTCTCATCTCCCCACCGAAACACAGCCCCAAAATTGATCTTTGGTTGAAACATCTTACAGCCCTCAAATGCTCTCCCCACATAATAGACTCCGCGAGCTCACTAGGTATCACATTAGACAAACACCTAAATATGCAGGATCACATCAGCGCAGCCACCAAAGGAGCGAATTGCCAAATTAGCATTCTGCGGAAACTTAAACCCTATCTACCACAGGAAGACCTAAATCAAGCGGTCCAAGCCCTATTGTTACCCAGGCATGATTATGGTAGTGCCACACTATGTGGCTTACCTCAGTACAAACTGGCCCCTCTAAGAGCATACATCAGGGCGGCAGCCAGACTTGTCCTTGGATCAAAAAGAAACACACACATCTCACTAGATCTAAAATCATTAAACTGGCTACCGTACGAGGCAAGAATCCAGCTGAAAATTGCCTGCATGATGCATAAGGCGTTACACTTCAATACCCCCAGCTACCTGGCTCAAAAGTTAGAAAAATCAGTGGGCAGCAGATCCTCACGAAGCACGCTCACCATGCTTCTGAAACCCCAACAAACTCACAAAAAGAAAACTGGTGCCTGAGCATTCTCAGCTATTGCATCCAAGATATGGAACTCTCTACCACCAGATGTTCGCCTAATCTCCTCTACCTCCTCCTTCAAAAAAGAAGCCAAATCTTTTTTTACCTTAATACAATATAATGGTCAAATTGAAAATGTATAGTCAGAAAACTCCTATGGGGATTATCCCCTCTTATTACTGTCTTTATTCAAGACCAATCTGTGTTATACTATTATACTTTGTGATTTGTTTGGTTCTCACACATGTAATTCCTGTTTTTGTTGGGTTTTTTTCAGACTAAATGTTACACTATTTCCTGTCATGTAAAACACTCTGATACCCACTAGGGTCAAGTTTGGGCTATACAAAACTTTATAAATAAATAAATGAAATTAATAAATTGTATTGTGAATCTTATTTTGTGCCCGGGATATGTAGCTCAGTCAATGTTTTGTAAAGAATTTGCAGACCTCTGACCCCCGAGGCCCCTGCCCCCTGCCAGTTCCCGCCTCCCAGCTGCGCTTCCCTCCCCTTCCCTATTTAATGGCGGCTGCTGCAAGCGGGTGAGAGCAAGACTTCTAACCTCCTGGCTAGTGACCTGCTCTCTCCCCCATCAGCTCTGTTGTTGTGCATTGCTGCAGGAACCCATTCACCTTAGCTGGTAGGTGTTCAAGGCCCTCCTCCACTCGCAGGCCCCTGCCTGTGCCTCATCCCTGGTGGTCCAGTGGAGAGCCTTGCTCTTCTGCTGGTCCGCTGTTGTCTGTCCTGTGTTTGTGCCCGTTTTTCTGTCTGCTGTCTGTCTTTTGTTTTTGTGCCTGTAAATTGTCTCTTCTTATTTTGTTTTATTTTTCCTATGTTATATCATTTGTATACTGTTGTACTGTTCCCTTCATAGTGCCCCCATACCCATTTTTGCCACCCTTTCCTGCTGCTGTTGCCCCGTGGCCCCTGCCAGTTTCTGCTCTGACCTCCCAGTTGCGTTTACTTCCCCCTTACCTATTTAATGACAGCCAATGCACAGCCGTGCCACTGGCGCACCACAGGCAAACCCGTTTGTGACCCGACCACAACCAGGGCAAGGGACCCTGGTTCTCCGGCCACCCACCACTACAACTCAGCTGCCCTCCTCACATTCAACCCCGTAAGGAACAACAACTGCCAGCTGTCCACACCGAACACCATCCACGGCCAGTGCTCCTGTCGTTACTGCTGCCAAACCTTTACCACCCTCCGCACCTACACAGCCTCCACCCCCACGCCAGACGCCAACACCACCAAAGCCTTTTGGTGCATCCTCCTCAACGTGCGCTCCCTGCACAGACACGCTGTAGAAATTTGGGACCTACTCGACACCCTCTCTCCAGACGTCGCCTTCTTCATAGAAACTTTGACCAACTCCAACCCCGAGATAGCCACCGCCATCCCCGATAGATACAAGATCCAGAGGAAGACATCCCCAACTGCCCCGGAGGAGTACTTGCCATCGTACACAATACCTCACTCACAAACACCAGCTCGAGCGACAGCCTGCCTGCCACCCAACACCTCCATTTCCAGTTCTAGAACAGCCCCAGAATGACCCTAAGAGGCACCCTCACCTACAGACCTCCCGGACCTTGAACTGTGTTCAGTACTACCATTGCAGACCTCATCGTGCCTCACGCCAACGCCTCCATGGAAAACATGCTCATTGGAGACCTCAACTTCCACCTCAAAAACCTCAGCGACCCCAACACCGCCACCCTCCTGGACAACCTAGCCAACTGCAGCCTGAAACAACTCATCACCACCCCCATACAAAAGGCAGGACACACCCTCAACCCCATCTTCGCAGGAGGCAACAACATCCACTTCAGCCACACCACGCAACCTCCCTGGACGGACAACCATTATTTACACTTCCACATCGACAAACCCACTGCGTCGTCTTCTATGAAGGAACTGGAGCAAGGTCAAAGAGGTGCAGTTCAACTCCACCCTTAACCGCGATGCCTCCTCCACCTCGACCGACGCTAACCTCGCAGCCAAAGATCTCCACAGATGGATCACCAACTGTGCAGATGAGCTTGCACCTCTACGTAACCACAACAGACATCGCCCCAGAAAGGCCACCTGGTTCGCCACCAACCTCCAAGAATCTAAACGCACATGCAGACGCCTCGAGAAGAACTGAAGAAACAGAAAATCCTTGGAAGACTGCACTACCTACAAGAAAGCCATAACAGAATACCACCAACTCATCAGATCCTCCAAAAAGACCTTCATCCAAAAGTTCCTTGCCAACTCCAGCAACTCTAAGGAACTCTTCAGCATCATTCAGGAATTCACCAAACCCCCCCAGCGAAACCATGGACATCACTCCCTCCCAGGACCTCTGCAACAAGCTAGGCTCCTACTTTCATCTGAAAACCAAGGTCCTCTATGACAACTTCAACAAACAGACACTTGACTCTGAAAACACTCCCTCCTCCAGCAACACCAGCCCACCATCTCCTCCTGGACCCCAGTCACCACCGAAGACACTGCATCAACCATGAAAGGCATTCACTCAGGAGCCCCCACAAACCACTTCTCCAGCACATCTGTCACAGAGCCACTGCCATCGCACCAGAACTACGACGCACCATCAACTCCACCTTCGAAACCGGCATCTTTCTCCTACATTGTGGCAAAGACCTGGAACGAGCTCCTGATCAACATCAGACATGCTCCCACCCGGCGCATCTTCAGGAAGACCCTCAAGACCTGGCTCTTCGACTACCGGAGCTCCCCCCCCCCCCCCCAGCGCCTTGAGACTCTCACGGCTGAGTAGCACGCCAAAAATTCCATGATTGATTGATTGATTGCACAAAGTGTACTTGATTACTTTGGGAGCTCATATTAAATATTTGATTGAAAAAAGTAGAGATTGGAGTGATATAAAGAGATACATAGAAAGATGGAAGTGAAAGAAAGTGAAGAGAGGCAAGATAATCAGCAAGGAGCTCACCACCATTTACAATGCATCCATCTCCATGCCCATCTTCCCCGAGCAAATGGAAACACACGGAAGTCAAGCTCCTTCTCAAGAAACCATCCGCCAACCCCAGTGACCTCTAAAACTACCGTCCCATTTCTCTTCTCCCCTTTCCTGCGAAAGCCCTTGAAAAGGCCATTAACCGCCAACTCATGGAACACCTGGAGTACAACAGTCTTCTGGACACCTCCCAATCTAGATTCCACACCAACCACAGCACTAAAACCACCCTTATCACTTCTACTGATGACATCAGAACCTTCCTGAACCTGGGAGAAACAGCAGCCCTGATCCTCCTCAACCTCTCAACTGCGTTCAACACTGTATCCTACAACACCCTCATAAAGAGACTCCACCCCATTGAAATTGAGGGACACACCCTCAAATGGATCACTTCCTTTCTCACTGGAAGAACACAGAGAGTATGCCTACCCCTTTTCACCTCAGAACCCCAGAACATCATCTGCAGCATCCCTCAAGGCTCGTCCCTCATATCTACACTGTTCAATGTCTACACAACTCCATTGGCCAACATCGTCAGAATCCACATACTACACATCATATCCTACGCCGACAACACTCAAATCATCCTCACGCTATCGGAAGAACCCTCCACCACCATAGCCGAATGCTGCTGATGTATGACAAGCTTATCGACTGAACAAAAGACAACTGCCTAAAAATCAACACAGACAAAACAGAATTGCTGATCTTCGAGAACAATGCCTCGTTGTAGAATGACTCTTGGTAGCTTTCTGGATTTGGGCCCTTAACTACTCCGACAGACCATGCCTGCAACCTAGTACTGTGCTGTGACTTGGACGTGATTTTTTCAAACGAGATACATGGAGTATATGATTTTTAAAAGCCCATGAACTATTAATTAGAAGAGAGCCAGGACTTCTAACCACTTACTCACACACGTCACTTTCTGACTGCGGAGCCGGAAGGCCCATCTTTCTCTGAATATCCACTGAATTCTACGGTGGCCCTAGGGTGTCCCCCTTCCCTATTGGTCCTGATGAAGACCCTACTGTAAAGACTCCAATTGTCTTCATCCATTCCCAGGGTCAAAACTTCAACAGCTTCATTATTTGTGTACCTTTGTGGACAATAGTGATTGATTCACTATCTCCCTTCAATCTGTTTTTAACATTATGGTGTTGTAAATAGACTAAGCCTTTGATAAGGCTGGATTGGCTTCTTTCATGATTTAGATGTTTGTATTGTTCACTGCCCCCCTTCCTTCACTTACCCCACAATTGCACATTGCTGCACTCACCCCTCCTTCCCTTTTGGGGCACCGCTTTACAATTGTGTTTAACGAAGGTCACGTTTTGTGAACATGAGATTCCATGTTCCATATGATTAAAATATGGGTAACATGAAGATTATTGTGTGCAATTACTTTAACAGGTGTTGATGATGTATACATTATTTTCTTTTGTTTCAAATTTATATCCACTGGGGCCATTTTTTTCCTGTACCATGCCTGCAACCTAGGCATCACCCTGGATAGCAAACTGACCATGAAAAACTAGTTCAACGCAGTCTCTTCCGCTTGCTTCCTCACCCTACGCATTTTCTGTAAGATCTTCAAATGGCCCCGTCAAAACTAGAAGAACTGTCACTCAAGCCCAATCACCACCTGACTGTGCTTCAGCAATGCACTGTATACAGGGATCACCACACACCTCCTGAAAAGACTACAGACCATAAAGAATTCAGCTGCCAGACTCCTCAACCTTTCCAGACAGACCCACATCACCCTCCAACTCCGGAAGCTTCACTGACTGCCCATTCAGAAGAGATGTCAATTCAAGATGCAGATCAACACTTACAAAAACCCTGCACAACCAAGGTCCAGCATACATCAGCCACTGCTTGAACTTCCACTATCCCATCAGACACCTTTGCTCAACCTCCCTCTTCCTCGCTCACACCCCCGCATCTGCCAAAGCAAAATTAGAGGTCGCTCCTTCTCCTACCTCGCTGCCAAGTCCTGGATTGACCTCTACTTTCAGCTCCGAGCCTCATCCTCAGTGTTGGAATTCAGGAAGGAACTCAAGACCTGGCTCTTCAACTGATCCCCCCTCCCAGCAGGGATCACAGCACCTGGAGACCCTCACGGGTGATTAACTGTGCTTTACAAATCCTGTTTGATCGCTGATTGATTGAAGGAGGGAAGGGTGAAAGATTCTTCAATTGATTCAGAAGTTAAGACAGGAATGGTTTTTGAGTTTCATTTGAGGGAAGACAGTCTATGCATGTCAATTCAAAAGAGTATGCAGTTCCTTAAGAATACAGGAAGCGAGAAGTATATGATTGGTCTGTTTATCTATATATCCAAAGGTCGGAGACGGAATCTCCCACTTTTTGGACTAGGGCCCTCACAGACACAGCACTTCATCATAGGGCTTGCTCCTCATCAGCCCGGTGCTGCAATGCCTGACAGGCACCCTATGAGGGGCTCTTTGTAGGAAATCTTTCGTTCCCAAGCTGTAACGTGAGGTGCGAGTGTAGAACCTTGGAGTGTAGATGAGTGAAAGGGGGGTGTGAATAGTGTAAGAAAATAAGACTAGACTTCTCATAGGGTGCCCATCAGGCATTGCAGTGCCAGCCTGAGGAGTAGCAAGCCCTATGGGGAAGCATGACACCCTGCCGGGTGCATTAGCACCCAAGTTCCAAAAGTGGGAGACTCGACCAATCCTCAACATCTTGCTTCCTGTATTGTTAAGTAACTGCATACTCTTTTAATTTGATATATTCTAGGGGCTTGTATGCTGGACTCAGAAGTGTCCCCAGTCCGCTTCATTTTTTATATAGTCTGTGCATGTGCCATGAACAAGGGCTGATATTTATGCTTTTCACTATGAATTTTCCTAAATTGCAAGAGTAACCAGAAAATTGTACAAGATAGTGCGCAGGTTTACAAATATATCACATGTATTGTGGACTGATTTGAATTCATTATTTGAGATTAGTTCCTAGTGATTTGTGGCAGAGTGTGAGGCAGTGGTTGCCTAGACAACTGAAGAACCAGCTATGGTTGCTCCTAATGGTACGCCTTGTCAGGAAGTTGCCAACAAATACAGACAAGTGATTGTGCATTTAAAGAAAAGAGTGCCTGAAAAAGACACAAGTTGGGTAAAAATGTTGGAAACCTCAGAGTGGAGAAATAAATCAGTGCATACCTTTAATGAGAGTCTCATGCAACTTTCCAAGAAACTGTGGAGTTTATTATCCTGAGAAAGAAGGTGTCAGTGGTTTCATTTATGCTTTTCTCATGGGGTTGCTACCAGAGCTTAGTAATCATGTACAACAAAGAGAGTTGTGCTGGCAGACTAAGAGTATTGACAGTGGCGGCTCCTCGAGGGAGTGCTGCGGGGCGGTGAGGCGGGAGGGGGTGGGGGAGGGGCAGGGTGGGGGGTAGTAAACTCCAGCATACGGCTGAACGGAGTTAAGTAAACAAATAAATAAATAAAATGAATTACATTGAGCACGCTGCATCGCCATTTGGCGATGCAGCGTGCGCAATGATTTTTTTAAATTTGTTTGTTTGTTTACTTAACTCAGTTGGGCCGTATGCCGGAGTTTAATACCCCCCACCCTGCCCCTGGCCTGCCCCACCGCCACGCAGCACTCCCTCAAGGAGCCGCCACTGAGTATTGATAAGTTTTGAAGCTGGCTTAGTATAGTAGTGATTATTCAGAGCTGAAAAATATTAAAAACTAATGATTGCTCAGACAAAATGCACATGCAAGATGTACAACATAGGGGTTATACAGTGCAAAGAGGAGGCAGGAGAGAGCAGCCATTGCAAGGAGGAGGCAGCCGAGGAAGACGCAGCAGGTAAGTGCCTTTCTAATGATTTTTAATACCTTTGGGAGGGGGTAGGGCGCGGAGCGTAGTTCCATGGAGTTTCTTTTAAACTCCGTGGAACCAAGCGGGGCACCACTCCACACACTCCGCCCAGGCTTACTTTGATTGAGACAGATCATAGTACTTGTTCTAAAAAAAAGGTTTGGAGATTATCTACACAGCATTTCAGATTAAACAGAAGTTCCATTGTAGTTACTGACCTCTATCTTCAGGAGTGGAAGACAGGACTAATGGTACTCTCAAGAACAAACTGCCCACAGTTTGTGCTTCAACGGGTTTTAAGTGGCTCAACGCACTTCCTGTTGTCCTGATAAGCAAGAGAAGCACTCCTGACAAAAAGACTTGTTTATTGCCCCATGAGGTGATCATGGGAAGGGCAATGAGGCTTGCATACAATCCTTTGGATGTAGTAGTTCCATGACTAATGACATTGTACTAGATTACTGCAAAGGTCTGGCTGATATGGCGAAATATGTCTCTCACCAGCTGAATGTGGCAGCAGAAGAAGCAAGAGATGTTAGCTGTCATAATCTCAAACCAGGATATTAAATAGCAATCCGCAAACAAGTCAGGAAAATTTGGGGGATGTAAGGTGTAGTGGGCCCTTTCCAGTGATATTGAAGACCAATACTACAGTGAAATGTGCTGGCGTGGATCCACACTGACCAAAGGAAGATACTACGAGCAGCAGAAGAAGTGGTATAGACAACTAGCGAATCAGCTACAAAACCACAGAATCATACACAAGTAGGTGGAGTTCAATCTCACGATCAAGTATGCAGCGTGGATCCACATGGGGTGATAATTTTGGAACTGGTGAAGAAATACATTAAATCATTAAGTTTGAAGTCAGTGAAATTTCTGGTGAAGACCCTGAAAAGCCTAATATCCAGTTTCCAAACAGTATTTAGAGTGGAGGGCTGTTATCATGTAAAATTCAGAAGCATGAGTATTACACCCTCGCCTGCCAACTCCCTTATCTGTGCCCTCCTCCCGCACCCCCGGCAACTCCATCATATGCTGTTTCAAGATGCTTGGGATGAATTCTGCATTCAAAGATGAGGCCGGCACTACCAGCCCCTGTGGCCATGTGAGAATCATAAGTGCATAAATGAACAGGTGGTGATACAACACCTGAACTTGAAGTGGCATCACTTCAGGGACTTGGAGATTAATTTACTTCGAGTTCGTGTCTCACTGTCTGACCTGAGCAATTTAGCAACACATATTTTATGACTACCATGCGCTGATTTTTGCAGGAGAAGAAATACTCTGAAACTCGATTTAACCTTGCCAGAGCAAAGTGTTTCGATTTTTGAGTATCAATATGGTCCATTAACAAGGTGAACAATTCCAACGTTAGGTCACTGGAGTACATTGGGCGGACTTTGACTAATAGAGAGAGAGGAGGCCAGTAAGCAATATAACAGTTGATCATGTTCCACCTTCCCTGGGACCTGGGCAATGTCTGCACAACACAGGCTCACTGCTCACAGGTTGAACGCTTGCTCTAAAAAATACAAGCTTGATGTTACCCGGCCCGATCCTCCTGGGGCATGTGACCTGAGTGCACAGGTATTGGGAGGATGTTCTACCGCATACTATTCCTCTGCCTGAAAACATGCTCCTGCAGACAACAGGAAAGATGTGAAAAATCACTAGTCTTTATTAAATGGTTGAAAAACAACTTATTCCATATATTTCCTTTTCAGCAAAAAACATTGCTTGGCAAGCCCTTTCTGATCTTGGCAACTGAACAGATACCAGAGGTCGCATGGCACGCAAGGGGTAGCAAAGGGCAACAATGGGTTTCAGCTGTGACCCCTGTTGACCCCTGAATGATGTCCTTGTTTACAACCGTGGTTGATTGTACATTTGGAAGATTTTAAAACTGGTTATAGGTAAGTGTTGCTAGTCAGAGAAGCACTCTAACACCCTGCCGGTACAGGAGTGCTGCATAAAAACCTAAGATAAATGAAACATTCACATATACACATTCATTCACAGTGGGCCAGTTGTATGTATGATGAGAGACTAGACTAGTGTTTAAGGGGAAAATGTTGCAAAGAATGATGGGGCATATTTACAACGAGGCGATAAAAAATTATCGCCGCTTTAGCGGCCGTTTTCGGCAGAAAAGCGGCGATAATTTTATCGCTATATTAGCAAGGTCACGCTAACGCGTGAAACCTTGCTTTAGCGTGGGGATTTCTAACGCCCAGCTTTGCATCTCTAATGAGATGCAAAGTGGGCGTTCCTGACCTGGCATGACAGGAGAAATGTCGCTAAGCGACATTTCTCCTATCATCAAGCCCCACGCTATGAAGCATAGCGTCAGGAAATGTAGCGGTAACACCTGTTATCCCTACTTTCCTAACACCTGCTTCAGGACTGACTTAGCCATGATATCCTATGGAAGGTGGATATCATGGCTAAGTTTGTGAGTCCCTATCAACAAGCTAACGTGAGATTATCGCTGGGTTTCCAGCGATAATCTCACGTTAGCCAGTTAGCGTGAGGATTTTTATCGCTATTGAGATAAGCGTTGCTAATAGCACGCTATATCAGTGATAAAAATCCACGCTAGCCGGCGATAATTATCCTAGCGCTAAGTGCGCTGTGTGATAATTATCGCCGGTTGTTGTTGATATGCCCCCAAGTTCTCTACACTTGGAGTCTCTGTCATTTTCTCCTGGGTAGAGTTAATACAATGTCAGCACTATAACACAATGTGTTTCATCGCTGTTAGCATTATACTGCACCAAGTAGCCACTTTCCAGTGTGCACCTTTGACAGATAGCATTTTTGCCACGCAAAAACTGAGTTGTATCTGTTTACTTTGTATTATATAGGAAAGACATTGCAAAGGAAGAGTCAGTCACTATGAAGCATGCAAAATAGTGACTCTCTTTCTCTGGCTATTTCATTCTATCATTCTTACGGCTTGGCAACCAGCCTTATATTTTCAAATGTAATTGTTAACATATTAAAATGTAATGTATTGTATTCCTAAATTACCTTGTCTGGATGATGAATACATACAATCACTGAAACAATATCGTGGTAATGAAACAGTGCCAAAAATATTGTTTACCACAATATCGTGCTCCTATACTTATAGTGGTAAGTACCATTTTCAGAAAGTAATATAGACAATATTATCATCCTAAAATATCGATTTTTTAACATTAAAGTAGTAAATCTCAAATAGTTTAATATAAGCATTTATTATAATGGTATAGAGTCATAATATCGATGTTTAATTATGGACATGTCATAATATCGATGTTTAAATATCTATGTGACACAATATCGACCTGCAAGAATATCGTCGACCAGAATATTGACATGCAGGTAAGAAATATCGTTTTTGTTAATATCGAAGTTAGTAATATCGTTAGTCAAAATTTCGTAGTTAATAATATCGAAATTTATTTTAGTGTTCTGTATTTTATTATATGTGTTAAAATATAGTTTATTTTTCTAATGTATGTTTGAAATTTTTAGAAGTAATTAATTTTATGTTAAGTAATTTGTGCGTATTTTAGTTCCGTAGCGGGTTGTGGGTTTATAGGGGAATAGGGTGGGAAGTAATTTAATTATAACATATGTATTAGTATTTTTTAGAAGTTATTAATTTTATAAAAATAAAATATTGTGTTTTAGTTCTGTAGCGGGTTTTGGGTTTATAGGGGAATAGGGTGGGAAGTATATTAATTATAAATAATTATGTAATAATTTTAAGTAATTAATATCTTTGTATTTAATAATTTATATTGTTAATTGTGTTAATGTGTTATTAATTAGTTATTAATTGCTTATTAATTATTAATTGGTAAATATGTTCATTGTCTTATTTTTTAGGAGTGGGTTGTGGGTGTATAGGGGAGTAGGGTGGGTAGTTATTTAATTATAAATCATTAATTAATAATTGTTATAAATTATTATTTGTGTATTTAATATTTTATATTGTTAATTGTGTTAAATAATGTATTAATAATTAATTAGTGATTGGTTATTAATTAGTAATAATTAATTGGTAAATATGTAAATGGTGTCATTTTTTTTAGGAGCGGGTTGTGGATTTATAGGGGAGTAATGTGGGAAGTTATTAAAATGTAATATTTTTTTATATAATATTTAGTTATTGCAATTTTATAGTCTTAATAGTGTGAATTAATTTATTACTGATTGTTTTTAATCTGTTTTTTAAAATTATTAATTAATTAATTAATTATTGAGCAATTATGTTAATTGTGTCATCTTTTACAATATAGGTGGTATCATTAATAGGGGGATTTGGTGGGAGGTAAATTATTGTTTATCATTTAAGTATTTGTTAATTAATGTTTAATATTTTGCTGGAGTGGGAATAGTAAATTATTCTACTCGCTATCTAACGCTTTCCCTACTGTTACAATTGTTGGAGTGGGAATAGTCATTTTATCCCCGGCGCTATCCATCACTTTCGCAACTGTTGCACTCATTGGAGTGGGAATAGTAATTTTATCCCCTACGCTATCCAACACTTTCCCTACTGTTGCACACCATGGAGTGGGGAGAGTAAATTATTCCCCTCCTCTATCCAACACTTTCAATACTGTTGCACTTGCTGGAGTGGGAATAGTAAATGATTCCCCTCCGCTATCCAACACTTTCACTACTGTTGCACTTGCTGGAGAGGGAATAGTAAATTATTCCCCTCCGCTATCCAACACTATCCCTACTGTTCGACTCCCTGGAGTGGGAATAGTAATTGTATCCCCTCCGTTATCCAACACTTTCCCTACTGTTGCACTTGCTGGAGTGGGAATAGTAAATTATTCCCCTCTGCTATCCAACACTTTTGTATAGTTGTACTTGCTGGAGTGGGAATAGTAAATTTATCCCCTCCACTATCCAACACTTTCCCTACTGTTGCACTTGTTGGAGTGGGAATAGACATTTTAACCCCTACGCTACCCAACACTTTCCCTACTGTTGCACTCCATGGAGTGGGAATAGTAAATTATTACCCTCCACTATCCAACACTTTCCCTACTTTTGCACTTGCTGGAGTGGGAATAGTAAATGATTCCCCTCCGCTATCCAACACTTTTCCTACTGTTGCACGTGTTGGAGTGGGAATAGTACATTATTGCCCTCTGCTATCCAACACTTTCCCTACTGTTGCACTCTTTGGAGTGGGAATCGCAATTTTATCCCCTCTGCTCTCCAACACTTTCCCCACTGTTGCACTCCCTGGAGTGGGTATAGTAATTGTATCCCCTCCGCTAGCCAACACTTTCCCTACTGTTGCACTTGCTGGAGTGGGAATATTAAATTATTCCCCTCCGCTATCCAACACTTTCCTGATGTTGCACTTGCTGGAGTGGGTATAGTAATTGTATCCCCTCTGCTATCCAACACTTTCCCTACTGTTGCACTTGCTGGAGTGGGAATAGTAACTTTTTCCCCTCCGCTATCCAACACTTTCCCTACTGTTGCACTCCATGGAGTGGGAAGAGTAAATTATTCAACTCCTCTATCCAACACTTTCCCTACTGTTACACTCACTGGAGTGGGATTAGTAAATTATTCCACTCCGCTCTCCAACACTTTGCCTACTGTTGCACTTGCTGGAGTGGGAATATTAAATTATTTCCCTCTGTTATCCAACAATTTGTATTGGTGCACTTGCTGGAATGTAATAAATGTGGCTGTTCACCATCATGCCACACCCATTACCCCAACACTCCCTTAAGACAGAGGTAAAACACAACACTTCCTTGAGGTGAGGTACCTTTCACCACTGCACCTTTTAAATAGTACACTTTGCACAGCACCCCCAAAAGACAAGGCAATTGCGCAGCACTTTCTCATGGCGGGGCAAGAAAACAAATCCAAATGTATGGAATATAACATACATGGGTTTAATAATGAAAACGGTAGGCCAAATATATCAGTAAATGCAGATTCTCAAATGCCAATTACCTACAATAAACAATTTGAATAAAATGCAATATGTACAGGTAGCAGAGAGTAGATAATATATATATAAGAGAGAGAGAGAGAGTGGTTAGGAACACCTCACCGACTGACTATGCAACATTCTTTCCATCATCAGCTGGGGAAGCCCTTTCAACAGCCCAGGAAGAAGTACCAGCCGGGACCCAAGATCCCGACACCGTCACAGCAATACGTCTATTCTGTGGCGAACTTCCGCTTGGGCTGCCAAAGCCTCTAGCTTCAATACTATTCAATGTGAGGCAAAGCTTCTAGCGAACCTCGCCCCCTTTCTCATTAGAAAGAATTCAGTTGGCTTGCACCAGTCTGCTTCAAGGCCAAAAACAGTGGCTGGCCAGGCTTCTGTATTATGGCTCTGAGGCAGACTATGCACTTTCCACAGATAATATCCAGTTCTCTCTAGTCAGTGAGGTGCGAAAAACAAATGAGGAACGAAAAAGACCTTGAATATGAATTGCAGGCACTGCTGTGTAGTCAGGAGCAAGGCAAAATCAGACAGGAGGCCATGTCAAAGCCAATAGTAAGAACTCATAATTCTGTGCAGCAGAAGCAAGGTAAAGTCAGAAAGCAAGATGGCATGAGACCATGCCAAAGCCAATAGTCAAAGTCAAAGAACAAGATGATATGAAGCCATGTCAAATCCAATAGTAAGAACTCATAATTCTGTGCAGCAGAAGCAAGGCAAAGTCAGAAAGCAAGATGGCATGAGACCATGCCAAAGCCAATAGTCAAAGTCAAAGAACAAGATGATATGAAGCCATGTCAAAGTCAATGGTAAGCACTTATAATATAAATGTACGAATCTACTCCATGACAATTCCCACTAAAAGACAATAAGATTGCAAAACAGAAGAAGCAGGCATATGCAGGACCGTCATGCATTAAGGCTAGGATAAATTAACACACTAAAGTCAGTTAAAATGATGGTAGTCGGGGGTCATCATAGGGTGCCAAATCACAAGAGCGCCTCTTTTATTACATTCCACCCCATGACCCTCGACTATCACCATTCACATATATTAAAAACTGCCTTTCACTAATGATTCCTATAATACATTGGTCTAAAATCAACCACTTGGGCACGAAGCATAGATAAAGGATTAGGCACGCACTGAATACAACAACATAAGGATAATAAGATACATATTGCTATTGCTATCCCACCTAGAAAAGAGCAAAGTTTACCAAAATCTGGTTCCCACCCAAACAACCAATCCCACCATCCCTGTTCCAAATCCTGCTTGACTTCTTTGGCTAATTTATGTAAAGCATCAATATGGGATTGGATTGACTTAGAATGATCTCGGAGGTTAAAGCAACACATTCCCTCAGGAGCATCCATGATCATGTTTCAGCAGTAAATAATCAATAGCAGCTCTGTTCTGTAATATGGCTTTTCTAGCACCCCTTACATCTAATAATTATTCTGCTAAAGCAATCAAGGTATGATTAATATTTTGCACCATTAAACATGCCAATTGCTAATAGTTCTTGAGTTATAAATGGCTAGGCCTGGAATTCCTACTAATGAAGCAGCTAAACTAATATATTCAGATTTGGATAACAAATGAGTTTTAGATTCACAATGTTCACTAAGCTGAACAGCCTCCATCGTGTTCCGAGCATGTGATGCTGGATCTAATGGAAACATCATCAAACCTAATCTAGTAAAGGTACATGGGGGCATATCTACAAGGCGGCGATAAACAATTATCGCCGCTTTTGCGGCCTTTTTCGGCCGAAAAGCGGCGATAATTTTATCGCTATATCAGCAAGGTCACGCTATTGCGTGAAACCTTGCCTTACTGCCTGAATTCCGAATTCCGAATGCCCATCTTTGCATCTCTAATGAGATGCAAAGTGGGCGTTCCTCCCCAGGATAACGAGAGAAATGTCGCTAAGAGACATTTCTCCTATTATCAAGCCTCACGCAAAGCAACATAGCGACAAGAAAAGTAGCGATAACCTCTGTTATCGCTACTTTCGTTACGCCTGCTTTGAAACTTACTTAGCCATGATATCCTATGGAAGGTGGATATCATGGCTAAGTATGTGAGGCCCTAACAGCAAAGTATCGACCAAGCTTCGTGGAAATATTGCTGGGTTTCCAGCGATAATCTCACGTTTGGCAGTTAGCGCTAGGATTTTTATCGCTTTTGAGATAAGCGTTGCTACTAGCACGCTATCTCAGTGATAAAAATCCACGCTAGCTGGCGATAATTATCCTAGCGCTAAGTGCGCTTAGCGATAATTATCGCCGGTTGTTGCTGATATGCCCCACGGTCCTTCTGTGATATTTGCTGGAAGATACGTGTAAGTCACATTCCCACATGAGAATAACCACCCTACAGGCAACTTGACATGCCTAAAATGACTGGCAGCAGACACCACATTTTTACACACCATGTTGTTTTGCACATTCGCACAAACATTGTCATGTCTATGTTGACATAAAACTTCTTCATGCCAAGACATAGTGGATGTATTTCCATCAAGTCGAATTTGGGCACATTTGCCAATAATAGTTGGGTCACAAGTGAGATTATAACAGATATCGGCTTCCATGATGTTAAATGTGACCACTTGTGTCATGTTCTTCCAATCAGCTTCAGTAGTTTCTAGACAAAACTGGCAGAATTCATATGGTGAGAGATGAGAGTTCACGTCATGTTCCTCCACTGCCCGTTTGCATTTGTAACATTAAAGATGTGCATTAGCACTTCAACAGGGGTAGGCATAGCTACGAGGCACGTGGAAACAATATCCATGATGCTCTTCATGTTGGACATGCAGAAGTACAATCTGTTGAGGACTGTCTGTGCGAGGTAAGACCACACATTATCAGGTTGAGTCAGCAGCGCTGTCAATCTGCACGGTCGGCTGGCCACTTCAGGGTAAGGGGCTCCTCGTCTCCCCCGGCCCCACATGCACACGCCCAAAAGGACTCACAGACATGCCATACTGTGATCTAAAAGAACAGAAACAAAATAGGTATTACTCATTCTTGCAAGAAACATTTGTCAGCAGGCACTTGATCCCATTTTTCCTGTCCTGGCTTCATTATCAATAGGACATTGTCCTTTCCTGTTGCAATGATTTCTGTCTGTTCGGGGGGTCTATTTGGCGGCTCTTCCCACACTTTGGCTCCTGGGTTCTTATCAGTAGAGCCAAACCATCCTTCCCAACGTACGGTGAGGAGGGCTGGGGCAATACCCTTCTTCACTACCCCTACGTACACTGGCATGATCACCATTTAAGCAACTCTGTCTCCAGATTGTATGATCAGATCTGCATCACCAGTATTAAGTAGGATGACTTTGATTTTACCTGGATAGTCTGCATCAATAACTCCTCCCAGCACTTGAATGCCCTTTAAAGCAAATCCAGATCGAGGGGCAATCAAGCCAAAGTGCTCTGGGGGTATGTGAATTCCCACTCCTGTCTCAATGAGTGTAATATCTCTTGGTTTCAGTCTATACAGTTTCAACGCATGCAGGTCAAGACCTGCAGTCTCCAGTGTGGCCTGGTATGGAGCCAAAGCTCCAGGAGCTGTCTTCCAGTAAAGAATGGTATTAGTAGCCACATGTGGTTGAATTTGCAAAGCTGGAGTTAACATTCGCATTAAAGGTGTTTCTGCATTTGCTAAAGGTCTATTACTAAGAATCTGTAAGGCTTCACTCAAACAATCTCTCCAGTTTTTCAAAGAACCATCAGACAACTTTCTCAATTGATCTTTTAACAATCCATTCATACTCTCAATCATACTCGCAGCCTGTGGGTAATATGGTATGTGAAAGATCCACTCAATATTGTGTTGCACACAATATTCCAGCACCAATCTGCCTTTGCAATGAGACCCATTGTCACTTTGAATCTGTAATGGAATTCCATAATACAAAATCAGCAAATTTAATGTCTTCAATGTTTTCACCTGAGTTGCACGTCTACATGGAAACGCAATCAAATATCCAGAGTATGTGTCTACAGCCGTGCACACATATTGACATCCTCGACTAGTTGGCAGAGGCCCAATATAGTCAATCTGCCAAATCTGCGTTGGTAATTTTCCTCTACCTATCTGTCCTCTCACTGTCTGTGGGACTGGTCTATGTCAGGCATGCTGACAAACAAGACACTGCAAAATCACAGTTTTAATCAAATATAGGGGAATGTGTATTCCTCTTTTCTCTTCCCACCTGCTAGTAATCTGTTCTCCAAAGTGTCCGCATTTCTGATGCGCCCACTTCGCAATCCCAACCAGGTCAGAATCCTGCATTGCCACCTCGGCCTCTGAAATCTTAGCTTTTTCATCTGTGAGGGAATTAAACCAGCGGTCAAGTGAGTCGGTGGAGCAATGGTCATCTACATGATACACGGTAACCGTACTTTGTGTCAACAAGATCCAAATCTCTTTCCACAATTCCTTGCCCCACACTTCCTTTGCATTTATCATCCAATTATGAGCATGCCACATGGGAAGCCAAGTTGCTAACCCATTGGCAGTGGACCATGAATCAGTTTAAATTTTCCTGGCAATTCTTGTTTCAAAGCCTGATACACAGCATATAATTATGCAAAAATGTCTCTTCCATTGGCGCCTGTGCCACTTCCTCATGCAATACTGCGGTGCCTTTGGGACCTACTCGGGCCCTATCCTGTATATACCACTTCCATTTGATTATGCTGACTTCCTGTGCATATCAAATTCTGTGGGTCTTGGGGAAACTCATCACCAACGGCATTATTGGAGTTTCAGGTCTCAAAATCACATCATGCCCTATAGTCAATTGCTCAGTATCCACTGGAGCCCAATAACATGCAAGCAACTGCTTTTCAAAGGGGGTGTACCTCTCTCCAGCGTCTGGCAATTTCTTTGTCCAAAACCCTAAAGTTACTTTCGTTCTTCCCTGCTTCTGCCACAAACTCCAATTGGCATATGGTCCTTGTACTGTTACAATCAGCTCAACATCCTCCTCCAGCACCGGCCACAAATCCAAAGTGTGCTGAATAACCTCTTTTGCCAATTCAAATGCAATCTATTGTTGCTCTCCCCATTCAAATGCATTTTTCTTTCTCGTAACTTTTGCCAAAATCTGACTTAAATGAAGACTGTGTTGTCTCCAAAAACCAAACAAACAAATGAACCTCTGGGCTTCCTTTCTGTTTTGGGGCACTGCAAACTCTCTGATCTTTTGTTTCACTTGGGGCACCACCTCTCTTTGTCCCTGATGCCACTGGATACCCAAAAATCTCACACTTTGAGAGGGTCCTTGTAATTTGGCAGGATTTATTTCCCATCCTTTGCTTTGTAAATGCTCCACAATCCTGTCTAACTGAGTCTGCACTTGTTCTTGTGTCTCTCCCTGTATCATCACATCATCAATGTAATGACAAAGCTGTGCTCCAGGAATAACTGACACCTCATCCAAATGCTCTGCCACCAGCCGGTGACAGATCGTGGGACTATGCAAGTACCCTTGTGGTGAATTTTTAAATGTCAGTTGTCTACCATTCCATGAGAAACTGAACTGTTCTTGACATTCAGGGGCAATTGGTATTGAAAAGAAAGCATTAGCAATGTCAATAGTCGCATACCAAGTCCCAGGGTGCTTCTGTATTTTCTCAATTAAAGTAACAGTGTCTGGGACAGTGGCTGTCAAGGGAGGTAGGTGTATGCTTGTTCAATTCGCGATAATCAACTGTCATGCACCACATATTGTCACTTTTACAAACCGGCCACACAGATTTATTCCAAGCAGTAGTGATTGGGGTCACCACCCCTGCCTCTTTCATGTCCTGTATGGTTGCACTGATTTCTTCATGCCCTCCTGGATTTCTGTACTGTTTCAAATGAATTACCTTAGTAGCCTGAGGCACCTTCACTGGGGGAATCTTCAAATGACCCACTCTTACAGCGCCAACTGAAATGTACTTCTTTGATCCAAATTGATAGTACCCATCCTCCATATACAGAGTCATTCCCTTCAAAATATCAATTCCAATAATATATTCAGATAGGGGCACAATCAATACAGTGTATTCTCTTTTTGGTATTCTGCTTATTTTCATTTGAACCTTTGTCTGCACTGCTGGTCTCTTTACCACCTAAGCCTGTAATTGTGAAATACTGTCCTTTAAACGTTCTGGGATTCCCCTAAATCAAAGTGGCCTCCGTTCCGGTATCTACTAGGGCTTGGGCTTTTTGAACATTACGATGTTTCCAATGAATTTCTATGTCAACATAAGGTCTATTATCTTTGCGAGTCCATCTCTGTACCAGAGCTTGACCTACTTCCTAACCTTCCTTGTATCTGCCAACCTTTGCCCAAGACAAATCCGGGTACAATCTTTCATAGCTTTGAGGGAGGAATTCCTCCTCCCTCCGGTTCTCAGGGAGCCACTCACTTTTTAAGTCTCTCCCCTCCTTCCTGCTTGAGCGGGCAGGTCTCTCCCCTCCTTCCTGCTGTTCCCCGTCCTCACCCTCATCTGCCTGTCTTTGCGTTTTATTTTGCTTATTCACTTTCCTACTTCCTTCCTTCTTGTCCAAACCTCTTTTCCGGTACATTTCCCACAAGATTTTAGTATCTATTCCATCTATCTTCCACTTTTCCACTCCATCATTCAACAAAGCAAAGAACATATCTCTTCTAGACAGTCTGTTATTGTCTGTACGAGTCTCAGACCTTGAAGCTCTTTCAGTCTTTATCCAGTCCCCCAATTCTCCTAACTCACGGACTGTCACAACCACCTGCGCCAAAATGTTACCAGTTTGATTGATTAGCAAAGTCATCATCACTTGTTTATATGCAGGGGGAGCTGTACGAATTATTCTATTTCGCACAGACACATTCAACAGCCCATCCATCAACTTATGAGCATTGTCCAGAAATATAGCAGTTTTCATCACCTCCTCCTTAAGCCTCTGTATAGCATCTCTCAATGTATACCAGGGTTTGTCATTCATTGGCCAGTCTGACTCTGTTGGGTAATTATGACTACATCCAATCACTGCCAACTGCAACAAGCTGATTTGATTATTGTCACTGTAATTCCTAAACTGCTCCTGCACTGTAGAATCAGAACTAAGCGTACATAATTTCACTGCATCTCCCTGGTCTAACATTACTCCAGTGGCGCCCAGATCAAACAACCTAACCATCCATGTAAACAGAGACTCTCTGGGTCTCTGTTAGAATCTGTCTGAAATGTCATTAATCTCCTGCTGAGTACAATCCTCCGTAGAGTCCATCGCAACTCCCTGTGGATAATTAGGACCACCTTGAATTTTTCAACGACATATGGGCTGAGCCTGAATCACTTTTCGTTCCATTAACTCACTATGCTTGTCAGCCTGGCTACGCTCGTCACCTTTATCACACTCTCGACCAGAGTCTGAAAACTCTGAGGAATCCCAAATATTTCCATCCCATGTTTCAGGATCCCAGTCAATTCCAACTTTTGCAATAGCTAAACGTACTTTTCTCTTGTTAACCCTTCCTCTCCTTTTCTTATACTTGCATTGTGCAATACGAATTGCAGCCTTTTCTGCTACAGTCTGGTAGGTTTCTAGCTTATCTGACAATAATTTATTCTGACAGGTTAACATGGTAGAGGTATTTGTGGTTTCAATGAACTTTTTCTCTAATTTCTCACATTCACTTTGCAACTGAACATATTTTTCAAGCATGAAACGATAAGCATTTAAAAGTATCCAACCTCTTCTTCCTACTGTAGAGAGTTCCTCTCCCTTTTTCACTGGCACATTTTGAAACACGCAAGCACTTGCGCTGGCTCAACTTCAGCTAACCACACTCTCCAATTCTCACTCAAACCAGCACAATTAGCCCACTCATGAGCTAATGCACTATATGGGACTACCTCCCATCCAGGAATTTCAATTGGTATCTGAGAATCTGCTTTTGATTTCCTAGAAAAAATATTCCTTCCCCTTTTAAAATCAACGTTCGAATCCTGTGAGAAATGACGCCAAGATGTAATAAATGTGGCTGCCCACCTTCATGCCACACCCATTACCCCAACATTCCCTTCTGACAGAGGTAAAACACAACACTCCCTTAAGGTGAGGTACCTTTCACCACTGCTCCTTTGAAATAGTACACTTTGCACAGCACCCCCAAAAGACAAGGCAATTACGCTACCCTTCCTTATGACGGGGCAAGAAAACAAATCCAAATGTATGGAACATAACAAACATAAGTTTATTAATGAAAACAGTAGGCCAAATATATCAGTAAATGTAGATTCTCCAATGCCAATTACCTACAATAAACAATTAGAATAAAATGCAATATGTACAGGTAGTAGAGAATAGAATATATATATAAGAGAGAGAGAGAGAGAGAGAGAGAGAGAGAGAGAGAGAGAGAGAGAGAGAGAGAGAGAGAGAGAGAGAGAGAGAGTGGTTAGGAACACCTCACCGACTGGCCATGCAACATTCTTTCCATTGTCAGCTGGAGAAGTCCTTTCAACAGCCCAGGAAGAAGTACCAGCCGGGACCCAAGTTCTGACACCGTCACAGCAATACGTCTATTCTGTGGTGAACTTCTGCTTGGGCTGCCAAAGCCTCTAGCTTTAATACTATTCAATGTGAGGCGAAGCTTCTAGCAACCTCGCCCCCTTTCTCATTATAAAGAATCGAGCTAGCGTGTACCAGTCTGCGTCAAGGCCAAAAACAGTGGCTGGCCAGGCCTCTGTATTATGGCTCCGAGGCAGACTATGCACTTTCCACTGATAATATCCAGTTCTCTCTGGTCAGTGAGGTGCGAAAAGCAAATGAGGAGCAAAACAGACCTTAAAACAAATTGCACGCACTGCTGTGTAAGCAGGAGCAAGTCAAAATCAGACATGAGCTGTGAAGTTCCTAAGGCAACTTCAATCAAAATCTAAACCGAAATGATACTAATATGAATATGATAAAAAATAAAAATACGATTGGTTCTGTCACAGAACCCATTTCTAAATATATTGATAAAATCTTATGCCCCCACATACCTAAAACCCAGTCCCATGTCAAGGACACTAAAGATATGATTAACAAGGTAGAAGGTTTATCATTTAACACCAATAGAGACACCCTTGTCTCTTTAGATATTGAGGCTCTGTACAGCAATATTCCGCAGTTTGAAGCACTCACAGCTGTGGAGTGGTTCATCCATACATATTCCATCGACTGCGATGTGCCATTCATCATTGATCTGTTACAAATTGTTTTGTATGAAAACACCTTTGAATTTAATGGTGATTTGTTCAAACAGATCAAAGGTGTTAGCATGGGGGCATCTTGAGCCCCCACGGTAGCCAACATCTATATGATACACTTTGAGTCCCTTTTTATTTATAACGAGGTGACCCCTTTCTTTGAGTCGATACAGCACTGGTCTCGCTATATCAATGACATTTTTTTCATTTGGAATGATGATCTGGATAAACTTCAGGATTTCCTTGCTTGGATCAACCTATGTGACACGAATTTACGATTCACTGCCAACATTGGCGAACGTAATATCGAGTTTTTAGATTTGGAAATAAAAGAATCAGACTCCAAATTAGAAGTTAATCTATACACCAAACCCACAGCTAGGAATACTTTGCTTCACTTTACCAGTTATCACCCCAAATGTCAGAAAGAAAGTATTCCCATGGGGCAGTTATTGCGTCTGTGACGTAACTGTACGAACTTACATGACTATGATTTAAGAGCTATAGTCATGAAACAGAAGTTTATTAACAGAGGCTATCCCAGGAGACTCATTAGGGAAGCCTACAAAAGAGCACGTTTCTTTGACCGTGATCCTTTACTAGGAACCCATACCAAGAATGAGACCACACAACTAGTTTGAGTCACAAGACATTCCATTTTCAATGGAAAAATAAGACAAATCATCAATGCCCAATGGCATATTCTTAACACCAACATGGAATCATAAAACAAACTACCTAGACCCATGTATGCTCACAGACGAAACAAAAACCTCAGAGATCTAATTGTCAGGTCTAGAATTACCACCAAACCAACATTTGTACAAAAAACCATTGGAGGTACCCATCCCATCAATGGAAACCATAAGTGTGCACACTGTAAAGCATGTAATGGTGCAATTGTTGCAGATAGATATATGTACCCCAAAAAATAAATTCATCTCAAAACATTCACCAATTGTAAAACGGACAATGTGATATATTTACTGTTGTGTCCATGTGGTTTGGGTTATGTGGGAGAAACTTCCAGGCCGTTTTCCACGCTCCTGACTGAACATCGTTCTGCCATTAAGACCAATAAGATTGCTGCTCCCCTGGTCAAACATTATAAGGACAACAAGCATGCAGAAGATGAGATCAAATGGCTCATTTTAGAAAAAATTCACAACAAAAATATACAAGAATCAGAGGCAATCAGAAAACGCAGGGAGGTATATTGGATTTTTATACTAGACACACAAACACATGGGTTAAATTTTGACACTCCCTGGGAACAAGCAATCCGCTATAACTCCAAGTGACTTGATTCCTTAAGCATCTCTGCGTTGCATCATGATCATCTCAGCCTCCCATTACCTCTTGACTGTAGGGGTTCGCACCTCGTTTGATGTTTTTGCCATCTTCACCAACCTTGGTTATCTTTTGGAATGCAGTATATTCATTATTATTGAGATCATTTCATGTTCATCTTGCCTTATATCTTTTGTGCCTAATGGTTAGTTTGTTTCACTGTATTAGCTTCATTGTGTCAGATGTTTGGACTTGTTTTTAAGCCCCTATTCCATCATGGCTGCTGTGGTTCTTTCCCTCATTTTCTCAATACATCATTGTATAACTACATTCAGTATGACATGTTGTCCTGTCTTTCTATATACTTTTTGGAAAACTCACCAACATCATCTTTACTCCGTTGTTTTCGCCGCTTTACATCTCTTTAGCTTACTGTTTAGATTCTTTCATTACATTCTCACCAATCGCAGTGTTTAAACCTCTTACATACCCCCATTTCAATATGGCTGCCATTTAGATTTCTTTTTCACGCTTTCGTGACATCATCACGCACTTGTACACGGCTTCCGTCGTATCACGTGATTACCGACACTTGGTTAAGACTGCGGTTTGCCCTCCGCGTCTTGGCATCAGCAGGATAGACATCGCAACATACGCGAGTGGACTGTGTGGTATAGCCGCTCGTCCGCACCCTATTGGATGCATCCTCCAGTAAGAGCCTTTGACCTCTGCGGCTCACTAGCGCAGTGTTGTTGTTGTTTTTCAGCGTCCTCCATATGACTTAACGTTAGCACCACGGTCACTAACTTGTGCATGGACTTTTTAAAATTTTTGAGTTCTGATTCCTCTTGTATGCTTGTAGAACTCATCTAACTATTTAGGTTCCTTAGGTTCTCTGTATCTGGCACCTAATGCATCAGTATTAAGACATTAGTCCGCCCCATTTTTCGTACCATGAGTGCTGGCTATAATTTATCCATATTTCTATAAGTTTAGCTCCATCTTTATAGGCATTTTTTCTGTTTTCCCCCCAGATTGCATTATTGTTTTTCATTTATCCCTAACATCACTTCACATCTGGCTATCCTTCATATATATACAAGGTAATTATTTACTGGTGTTTTTTCCTGTTTCTCCATGCATACCAGTTAGCTCCATCATATTAACCTGTAACCTCCAATCGGGCACGTTTTTATCTTTCGTTATACAGATTTACCCTGCTCCTGAACATTTCCCCCAATTCTGCGGTGCTCTTTGGGGCCAGCAACCCTTGCAACTACATGCTTGTTGCATTTATTAAATAGGTAATTAACTTCCTAGATCCTGCTTCTCAGTGTTTATTCTATATTTTTATATCTGTTATTCCGTTATTTTTAGACAGGCGCACTCAGCAAGCTCTTTTCTTTCTACTAATACTGTTCGAGATTAGCCTGAATAATAATTTTTTAACAACACACTAAGCACTCTGCAAGGGCCAGTAGGCACCTATATCTTTAGAATTTACTTCTCCATTCTTCATCCGCTTGGTCTAACTGTGATCATTCAGTAATAGTCACTACACCAGCTTTACCTGCTTGTTGTCCCACATGGACTCCTGGTTCTGTATGGTACATCTGGGAGTATCTAAGCACTTATGTATTATTTTCTCCTGGTGTCATCTTGCACTATCCGTTGCAACCCTTTGGGGTACTAATGTTTATATTTACCACTTTTAGGACTGCTATCCTTACATATGTCACCTAGTGAGCTTAGCACTCACTCTCGGATAGACCTCTGATCATCATGGACCTTGGTAAGACAGTTCATCGCTTCGCCCTTCCTTTCAGTCATAGTTACTGTCGATTTACCCACCACGGCATTGAGAAGGATGGTGCATTCCCCTCCATTCACTTCTAACATAGAGGTGTTCCTTTGGATGGGCTCTGTATATTGTTCTACACATATTACCCTCATTTCTCATTTATGGGCGCATGTAATTCACCCCATTCCTATTCACTCTCCTCCCCTTCATTTTTATTTTTTCACAACATTTTTGCTTTCTCACTATCTATTCCTTTGTCACCCTGTTGTTTCTACGGTTTCCAACATATTCTGGTGTTTGGTTCTTTTGATGCTATTGCACAATTTTGTACTTGTGAAACTTATGTACATCCAATTATGTAGTTTGATATTTTAATTAGTGACACTTAGGTACAATGTATCTTGTTTTTATATTTAGATTAAGGTGAAAGATCAATACGTGACGCTGCAACTAATAAGCATGCGTTAACATATACATACGTTTGAGCATTGTCAAGTAGTAGATCTTACACTTTCTGCACCACTAATAATTGTCACAACAGTGCTCCTACGTAATTCGCAAGTCGCAGCACGCCTCAGTCCGTAGAGGACTGGGAGGACCCCAATGATGAAGCATGTCACCGTGGGGAAACCCTGGTGAGTGAGGGGACTCAAGAAAGAAAAGTTTTTCTTCCTTTTGGTGTTTTTAGAACCCAAGCTGAGTTCTGACACCCCATGTCCTTGAAGCTAGGTTCTTTTACCTGAGATTTCAGGTTGTTTTGGTTTAATATACATTCTATCACATAGGAACAAATCACTATAAGCGGTATCCACGCCAGAACCAGCCAGGGATTATCACATGTCCAAGGCTAATTTTGATATAAAAAGATCACGTTTTCATATACAAGAGGCCTGCATCCAAGCAGTGCTCGCTGCGTATCCACATACGTCCAAAGACTAAATTTGACATAAAAGGACCGCGGTTTCGCATACTAGAGGGTTGCCATCCAAGTTGTGCTCACTGCGTATTCCACTAGCTATATACATATCGGAACATATGTAGGTTTATGATCTGCGCAACATTTTATCCTTTTTCAGATTTTATATTTAATTAATGCAATCTTATTCACAAAGAAACTTTGCAAAATAAATCCTGCCATTATATTGATATCATCAACGATTTTTTTAATACAAAAGGGAATATTCTCCGGCATCCCAGTGTTACCACCACGTATAAGAATATCACACCTCACAAAAAGTGATAAGTTTACCTGTGGCATTTCCTGGTGAAGGCGCCATTGGCGCCGAAACACGCATCGAAGATTAAATTTCTGCCACTATTGATTTTAAACTGTATTGTATTTTCTATTTCAAACTGTATATGGAGAAAGTTAAAACATTGTTAATGTAATGTCATCAAATTGATGTCATTTTTAAATAAATACCCGTTTTAATATGAATGTTATGTCTGTTTTTTATAATTAAAAATAATTCATTATACTACACTTGATAGTTACACTGAACTCTTTTCTTGTATATTATTTGTTCCAATGTGATAGACTGTATATTGCCTAGGAATTTTAGTTTTTGATTGCATATTTGCCCTGTCGTGGGAATTGTATTTCAATTTTACAGGGGGTCCTTGATACTCACACTTGATACAGACATTCTTACAGATTAGTCAGTCACCGATGTATTAGTAAGACACGTTTAAATATTCACTTATACAGTCAGTCATGCACCTATTTAATCATCCATTCAGACACTAATATACCCACTCATTCTTCAATACACCTTGCCATATATATGTATAAAACATATTGGAACACTGAGTCACTGGATGATGTCATCATTGATGTCATTTGAGATGTCATCAGTGATGTCATCAGTGATGCCACTGACCATGTCATGACTGATGTAATATGTGATGTCATCAGCAGTGCATTACGGGGGCATGAGTTATAGTTCGCTCAACTAACTATAACGGCCACATTTCTTTGGTTTTATATGAGAGAAATGTCCAACTAACTATAGCGTCCCTGAAACCTATGTTTTTTTCAGTGAATTTCTAATGTTTTTTAAAATCTAACTATACAGTCCCTGAAACCTATGTTCTTTTTCAGTGAATCTATAGATATATATATATACACACATATATATATAAACAAAATACATCCACAATTAAAACATAAAAATATAAACGATTCTATGACACCTATACAGCCAGTCAGACAACAACTCACGCATGAATACACAGTCACACAGCCACTGAGAAAATATATGTTAGAAATAGTATCACTCATTAGTTGTACACCTAGTATACTAATTTAACTTTTGTGGTAGCTTATTATATATGTTTAACAAATATAAACTCTTAGAAAAAATGTACACTCACTGGATGATGTCATCACTCAATCAATTAATCAATCATGGGTTTGTTGAGCGTGACTACTCACCCATAATGGTCTCAAGGCACTGAGGGGGGAGGCACAGGGTCCTGTCCATCAGGGAGGAGGTCTATCAAAGAGCCATGTTTTGAGGTACCTCGTGAAGTTGGGGAGTGATGTTATCTGTCTGAGGTGGAGCGGGAGGGCGTTCCAGGCTCTGGCCACGAGGAAGGAGGAGGAGAGGCCTCTTGATCTGGACTTCCTGGTGCGAGGGACAACGGCATGGGAGAGCTTGGCTGATCATAGGGTCCTTTGGGGTACGTGGAATGTGAGTCAGCTATTCAGGTACACTGGTATGTTGTTGTGGAGGGCATTGTGTGCGTGGGTGAGAATCTTGAAGGTGATTCTTGTCTCGATGGGGAGCCAGTGGAGTGTGCACAGGTGCTGGGTTATGTGGAAGTGTCGTGGCAGGTTGAGGATTAGTCTGGCGGTGGCATTCTGGATGTTTTGTAGCTTGCGGTGAGGTTTTTGTTGATTTCGGCATAGAATGCATTGCCGTAGTCAAGTGGGAGTGAGCGGGCTTCCAAGGGCCGGGGGCCACCAGGTGTTGTTCCAGGCATCGAGGTGTGGGCCCATGATGAGTACTTCTGTTTTGTCCATGTTGAGTTGTAGACAGCTGCTCTTCATCCATTTGGCAACTGCTTCCATACCTTCTTGATAGTTGTTTTTGGCTGCGTTGGGCACATTGGATAGGGAGAGGATGAGTTGGGTGTCATCTGCGTATAAAACAATGTTGAGTCCATGGATTCTGACGATGGGAGCCAGCAGATCCATGTAGATGTTGAACAACGTGGGGCTGAGGGAGGATCCTTGGGTGATTTTGCAGGTGGCTGGTGTGGGGTCCGAGAGGAAGGGAGGGAGTCTGACCAGCTGCATTCTGCCAGAGATGAATGAGCAGATCCCGTCAAGGGCCTTGTCACAGAACCCTGCGTTGTGAAGTCTGCATGTTAGGGTGCGGTGAGAGACTGTGTCGAAGGCAGCTGAAAGGTTGAGGAGGATGAGGCCACTGTCTCTCCTCTGTCCAGGAGGGAGCGGATGTTGTCTATTGCAGCAAGGAGGGCGGTTTCCTTGCTGATGTTCACTGATGTCACCAGAGATGTCATTTGAGATGTAATCAGTGATGTCATGAGTGATGTCACTGACCATGTCATGAGTGATATGTGAGGTCATAAGCAGTGCATTGTGGGGGCGCAAATTATAGTTAGCTCAGCTAACTGTAACTGCTGAATTTCTCTGGTTTGGTATGAGTGAAATGTGAGCCTACCTATAACGTCCCAGTAACCTTTGTTTTTTTTTCAGTGAATTTCTACGTTGTGTTCAATTCTATTGTGTGACTCTCAGAGTGGGTCTGTGACTGGGTCCATAAGTATCTGAGTGGTCCTGGGAGAGGGTGTGTGAGATTCTGAGTGGACCTGTGAATGGGTGTATGAGTGCCTGAGTGCTCTCTGTTTTCTTCTCTTCTGCAAAATAATAAAGGTCAGCAACAAGCAGAAAGAGGCAAGATAGAGGTGAGAAATGAGCAGAAAGAGGCAAAATAAAGTTCAGCAATGAGCAGAAAGAGGCAAGATAAAAGTTGCAAAACGAGCTGAAAGAGGCAGAATAGAGGTGAGAAATAAGCCAAATGAGGCAGAAGAAAGGTCAGCTGACCTTTATTTTGCATCTTTCTGCTCATTTCTGACCTTTAATCTCCCTCTTTCGGCTCGTTTCTCACTTTTATCTTGCCTTTTTCTGACCATTGCTGACTTTTATTCTCCCTCTTTCTACTTGTTTCTGATCTTTATTCTGCGTCTTGCTGCTCATTTTCTGACCTCTATTTTGCCTTTTTCTGCTTGTTTCTTACCTTTATTCTGTCTCTTGCTGCATATTGCTTACATTTATTCTGCCCCTTTCTACTCATTTCTGACCTTTATTCTGCCTCTTTCTGATAGTTTCTGACCTTTCTTTTTCCTCTTTCCGCTGGTTGCCGACCTTTATTCTGCATCTTTCTGCTAGTTGCTGACCTCTATTTTCTCTTTTTCTGCTCGTTGCTGACCTTCATTTTGCTATTTGCTCCTCATTTATTCTTCCCCCTTCTCACCTTCCCCTGGACCGATGGGGGATCCAGAATGCTACAGCAGTCCCTGCCGGCTTGCTGCCTCTTGCGGGAGCCAGCATTGCTCTCAGGGCCAAGGAGCTGCTAATCATGCAACTTTCTGTGAGAGCAATCCTTTCGTCTGTTTCTCTGCCTGATTCACAGCAAGGAGCAAAACAGATAAAACATCCACTTTCAGCAAGCAAGAGCGTCTTCTCACTTTCTGGAAGTAGAGTGTTTTCTCTGACCTGGTGGGAGCTGTCAAAGCTCCTGCCAAGTCACAGCAAACTGCTATATTCCAGGAGTGGGCACCCCAGGATATAGCAGGAGCCGGCCCTGGGGGGTAGTGGTCCCCAGGATCATGTATGGCTCCAGGAGAGGTGTTGCATGGCCCTCCCTCCTTCGCATTGTATAGGGTGACCCGGGGAGGTGGTGGTCCCCGGGCCAAGAATTGCTTGGGAGATAGGCTACACGGTCCATTCCCTTCTTTAAAAAAAAAATAAAGCCCCAGTAGGTGGTGGTCCACAAGATGCGGGGGTCCACATAGCCCCCGCTCCATAATCCAGTTAGGGCTGGGGAGATGGTGGTCCCCGGGACTCAGGGTGGTCCCTGCATTCCCCTATAACCTTTTATGAAAAGCCCCAGGAAGTGGTGGTCCCTTGGGTTCGGCGGTCCACAGTGCCACCCTGGGGTATTTTGTAAGACATTGGATTGGGCCCCTGTGTGCCCCATCCATTTTAATATTAATCCCTGCATAATCCTAGGACCTGGCCCACCCGAGGATATAATCAAAACAAGCAATTGGAGCTTGATCTTGCTTTTTTTTCACTGCAAATTCACGGTATTCACAGCATTTTAAAAACATGTTTTTCTGAGGGTTGGGGGTCAGGGTACTCCTACCATGCCCCTTTTCTTTTTTAAACTTTTTTTGTGGGACTCGGCTTAAGCAAATCTCAAGATGGCTGCCAGCACTTCCTGGTTGAAATGTTGGCAGTCAATCAGAGCTCTACATTTCCGTGCATGAGCTTGTTATAATTTGTGAAGTCACCACAGCCATAGATATCACTAACTAGATTTTCTTAAATTTTTCAACAACTACTGAATCTATTTACAACAAATAACTGAAAGCGTGATCTGAGTAACCAAATCTACCTTTCAGCCAAATTTGGTGTAATTCCATCCAGTGGTTTGGACTGAAGGCTCGAATAAAGGTCCTATTGGAATAAACATGGGAAACACACTTTTTTTGACGACTCCCTTTTTCTCGGCCTCCACTTCATGAATCACCCCGAAACTTTCTATGCACAACAAAACTCTCTCTATGACACTTCCAAAAATTTTTGTGAAGATTCATCACAGGGCGCCAAAAATATAGGCAAGTCAAATGGAAACATAGTGCTTCCTACTGGTGACCTCCGGTAGGTTTTATATATATATATGTTTTTTTAACTAAAAAATATTCATCAATTTACATAATTACTATTAAAAACTATCAATAAATAAAAATTGTTATTTATGATTAAATAATTAACTTTGCACCCTGTAACCCTACAAACCTAGCAGCCCACACTTACAATATACCTGAAAAAAAGGAATTCCATAAATGACATATTTAAAATCTGTTAAATAATGAATTATTAGTTAATAATTAATTGTTAATTAATTATTACTTAATTAACTTCCCATTCTAGACCTTCGCAAACCTAGCTGCCCACAACTAATATATAATTAAATTAAAAAGTATTCTATAAATTACATATTAAAAATTCAATTATTTAATTAATTTACAAATGATAATTAATAGTCAATGAATTATTACCTAATTAACTTCCCAATCTATACTCATACAAGCCTCTCATCCCACAACTAAAATAAATCAGTATTCCCTATTATCCATAATTAAAAAGCAATTAAATAATTAATTGTCAAATATTAATATATTACAAATTATTTATTGATTAAGTAACTTACACCCTAGACCCCTACAAACTTAGCAGCCCACAACTAAAATATAAGTAATATAAATCAAAATTCCATATTAAAAAGCTATTAAATAATTAACTGACAATCAATAAATAATTGTTATTTCATTATTACTTAATTATCTTCCCACCCTATACCAGCCCACGAATAAAATAACAAAAGTAAATCAGTGTTACATAATTAACTTAATAAATATCAATCATATAATCAAGTAACATGTATTAAACAATTCATAATTAATTATTACCTAATTAACTTCCCACCCTATCCCCTTCAAACCCCACAACCCACTGTGACTATAAATTAAAATTATATATTTAAAAAGAACATTCTAAATCACCTAAAATTGCATGTTATATTCTTTTAAAAATAATAACATTTATATAAACAATAGTAGCACATAAAATTAATATAGCAACTAAAACATATTAAAATAATTAAATAACGATATTTTTAACGACTACATTACTGAAAATGATATTAAATACATCGATAACATTGAAAATTATATCACTTACCTAAAAAAACTGTGTTCTTGTCAATGATATTCTTTCATCACGATATTTATGTATCAAAATATTTTATTTCTGCTTACCAATATTTACAACTGGATATATTCTATCCAAACACCAAATACATTATGCACTATGATTATGAACCACTGAATATGACAGGGATGTGGACACAATTTTTGTTCTTTTTAAGGAAACATATTCTTTACTCCCTTTTTGATGGGGGTGATGACTCCACATGAAAAAGACTTTCTCTTTTTTGGATCCGCTTTTTCAACACACTTCAGTGACTTTCCTAAATTCTCTGAAAATTGATGCTTATACAAATGATCTTCATTCCATAAGCCTTATCCTCATTGATTGACTATGAAAGAACAACTAGCTACTTCAGTTGAAACCTCATGCATGTTCTTGTAACAGACAGAATGCTATTATTAAACTGAGATTTTTGAAGAAAAGTAAGTGAATGTAGATTGTACATGTGAGGTGTGTGGTTGCGCCTTGGTGTTTGTGTTTGACATATATGGGTGTTTGGTGGAAGTGGGGTTGGTGGGCATGCATGTGTGTTTGGTATGTGTTTGTAGGCTAAATGTTTGTTTATGGGCATGAGTACAAGTTATGTATGTACATCTATACAACACATGTCAAGGTCATTAAGCTCAAGTTTCAAATATATCACTTCCACTACATCGCCAAACACTACAACGTCAAGGTAAGTATACGTTTACAATTTTTAAATGCACATCTACTAAGAGCTAAACCTCTTGGGTTCCTTCTCTCCCAGCGCACCGCTCCGTAGCTCATGCAGTGCTTTGTCTCTGCTGTGTGCCCAACACCAACCACAGTTCTCGCCCCTGGACTGGACTGTTCTCGCCCTAGTCCTTGCCAGCTGCTTGCTTAGTATTTCCTTTTATTTTTTTCTTTTTAGATGGCTTGCTTAGTTTTAGCCGTACTGTTTACTTTTAGATCGAGTCAGTCTTCATACTGACATTCTCCCCCCTTCTGCTACTTCCCACCGCTGCTGTCCACATGGCCCCTCCCATGTTTTTCCCACATTCCTGCCTCCCAGCTGTCCTGCCATCCCCCAACCTCTACTTAATGAAGGCTGCTGCAAGCTGAGTCAAGCTAAACCTCTTGGGTTCCTACTCTCCCCACACGCAGCTCTGTAGCTCAGGCAGTGCTCTGCCTCTGCTGTCTGCCCAACACAGACTGCAGTTCTCGCCCCTGGACTGGTTGGATTGCTCTCTCCCTAGTCCTTGGCAGCTGCTTGCTTAGTATTTCCTTTTTTTCTTTAGATTGCTTGCTTAGTTTTTTCCTTAAATTTTACTTTTAGACTGAGTCAGTCTTCATACTGACATTCTCCCCCCTTTTACTGCTTCCCTTTGCTGCTGCCCCATGGCCCCTCCCGCACCTGTGCTGTTTACCCGTTTCCTCCTCCCAGCTGTCCTGCCCTCCCCCGTCCTCTACTTCATGGAGGCCGCTGTGCAGCCACACCAAAGGCATGCCAAAGGCATGCCAAAGGCATGCCTGTCTGCGCTCATTCTCAACCCAACTGCTACCATCGCTAGGAAGTAGGAACCCTTGTTTCCCGACCTACCAATGCTACAGTTAAGCAGCTCTCCACGCACTCAACAACTGCAAGAATAACAACTGCAAGCTCTCCTCACCTCTTGACACCTAAGGCCCTTTCACCTGCCGAAATTGCCGTCACTTCCTCAAAATCACCAAAACCCAGGACCCACCTCCGCCCACCACCAACATCCCCACTGCAGCACAAACCCTGCAATGCATCCTCCTCAATGTACGCGCCCTTCTCAGAAACGCCAGGAAAATCTGCTCAATAGCACCCCTCCTGACGTCCCTTTTCTCACCGAACCCTGGACAAGCGCCACCTTGGGACCTGATATTGCGATGGCCATCCCAGAAGGATACAAAATAACCAGGAAGGAATGCCCAAACCTCAGCATAGGCGGCATCGCCATTGCCCACAAGGCCAACCTCCACCTGAGCACCTACACTGACAGGCCTACGGACCTCATGGAACACCTCCACTTCAAGATACAGGTCAACCCGACCACCACCCTTCATAGCACCCTCATCTACCGACCTCCCGGACCCCATGCACCTTTCTCTGACTCCATCACTGACATAATCACCCCGCATGTCATCACCTACACCGACTACATTTTGCTGGGTGACCTCTACTTCCACCTCGACAGGTGCCAAGACCTCAACTCCATCTCCCTACTGGAAAAGCTCCATGTCATCAGACTCAATCAGATCATACCAGGACCCACACACTCAGCAGGCCACACCCTCGACCCCATATTCACAGCAGGTAGCTCCATCTCCTTCAGTCACACCTCCAACCTCCCATGGACGGACCACCGCTGTGTCCACTTCACCTACAGACACCCAGCACAGTTCTACCGCAGGAGCTGGAACAAGATCTCCGACGAGCAACTGACCACCACCCTCAGTGTCTCTGTTCCCACTGCCTCAGACAAGGACCCCACCACCGCCGTCCGTACCCTACCCAAATGCATCACTGATTGCACCACCAATGTCGCCCCCTTAAGAAATCTTCCAACCCTCGTGCCAAGAAGGCCAGCTGGTTCTCCACTGAATTCCAGCAATCCAGACGAACCTGCAGACGTCTCGAGAAACTATGGAGGAACTCCAAAACCCCAGAAAACCTTAACAACTGTAAAACAGCCACCACTGCCTACCACAAACTCATCAAACATTCAAGGAAGAAAGCACTCCAGGACAGAATCTCTACCCACGCACACAACAGCAAGGAACTCTTAGAGATCATCAAAGAGGTCGCCCAACCCAACAGCGAGTCCACTGGCATCCCACCCTTTCAGGACCTCCGTGACAAACTCAGCACCTTCTTCCATCACAAAACCAAAACCATCTATGACAACTTCGACAACAACCTCCTCCACGAGGCACCCGCTTCCTGCACCACACAGCTGACACTGGACAGCTGGACCGCCCTCAGCAACGCAGACACCATAAAGACCATGAGGACCACCCACTCCGGGGCCCCCACGGACCCCTGCCCCCGCCACATCTACCACAAAGCGGCAGACATCATTGCCCGCAAACTACAACGAATAATCAACTGATCCTTCGAGACTGCCTCCTTCTCTGATTACTGGAAACACGTGAAGATCAATCCTACCCTAAAGAAACCTTCAGCGGACCCCACTGTCCTCAAGAACTTCAGACCGATCTCCCTACTTCCCTACCTGGCAAAAGTCATTGAAAAACTGTCCACAGTCATCAGGAGGAACTACAGCACAGAGATCGCCCTCATCGCCGGGACAGATGACATCCGCTCCCTCCTCAACTGAGGAGAGACTGTGGCTCTCATCCTCGTAGACCTCTCCGCAGCCTTCGGCACAGACTCACACTGCCCCCTAGCAGGAAGACTCCACAATGGAGGAATCCGGAACAAAGCCCATGACTGGATCCGCTCATTCCACCCTCCGGCAGAACGCAGCGTGTCAGACTTCCTCCCTTCATCTCGGAGCCCACGCCTACAACCTGTGGAGTCTCCTAAGGATTCTCCATCAGCCCCACCCTGGTCAATGTCTACATGGCGACTCTTGCTTCCATCATCAGAGCAGCCGGACTCAACATCATATTGTACGCAGATGACAAACAACTCATCCTCTCACTATCCAACAAACCCAACATCTCGAAGCACAACTTTCAAGAAGGAATGGAAGCAGTTGCTTGGTGGATGAAGAACAGCTGCCTACAACTGAACACACACAAAACCAAAGTACTTATCATAGGCCCACATCCTGATGCCTGGAACGACACCTGGTGGACCTCCGCCCTCAGGAACCCACACACGCAACCTCAGAATCATCCTGGACTCCGAACTCAAAATGGACCGCCAGATCAAGGCTGTCACCTCTTCTGTTTTCACAACCTCTGTCTCCTACGTCAAACTTTCAACTGGATCCCCCTCGAGCACAGGGAAACCATTACCCACTCCCTCATCTGCAGCAGACTGGGCTACGGCAAAGGACTCTATGCCGGCATTAAAAAAAATCTCACCCGCAAACTCCAGAGCATCCAAAACGCTGCCGCCAGACTAGTCCTAAACCTACCGTGCCATTGCCACATCACCCAACACCTGCGGGCACTTCACTGGCTCCCCATCTAGAAGAGAATCACCTTCAAGCTTTTTACCCATGCCCACAAAGCCCTCCACAACACCGGCCCCGCCTACATTAACCCACGTCCTCTCGTTCCACGCACCCCAAAGATCCCTCCTCTCAGCCCAGCTTCCCCGCACTGTCCCACACAACAAGAAAACCAGAACAGGAGGTCGCTCCTCTCCTTCCTCGCTGCCAAAGTGTGGAACAACTTCCCTCTCCACCCCTGCCAGACATCAACTCTCGCTAAGATGCTGAAGGACCTCAAGACCTGGCTCTTCGACGAATCACCATGAGCATCTAGCACCACTTGCACCCTGATGGGCTATGGTAGCCTTCTGATGATTCTCTGCAAGGGCATGGGAGCCGCACCCCCCATTGCCTTGAGACCCTTCCGCATGAGTAGCTGAGCTTCCCAACCCATGATTGATTGTTTGATTGATTGACAAACTCAGGTGCTTATTTACAAGCCCCTTGCGCTATCGCTATGCCACTTTTAATATAGGAAAAAGGAGCCTACCAGCAGCACAATCGGCTTATAAATAAGCACCACTATACGTAGCTTGTGTACTGGTTAGGTCTATGTAGGTTAGGTGTATGTAGTTCATGTGATATTTTTGTCTTCAATGTGTTTGGGTGCTCATACACCTGTGGTTTCTTTGTGTTTAGTGTTTGTGTGGATCTGTTGTGTATATTTGTGTGTGTGTTTCTTGCGAATGGATGCACTGATGTTTGTCTATATCTGTATTTTGTGTATGCAGGAGTGTTGGATGTATCTGATATCTGTATGTGTGTGCTACACATGTTTCACAAACATGTTGAATAAATCATAATACAACTCTTTATTATCTCTTCAACAGGTTACAAATCAGATATTTCCCGTTTGGACATATTCCTATCTGGCGCTGTTATTTCCTGTATTTCTGCTTACTGACTATTTGCGATACAAGCCCATCATTATTTTGCAGGGAATTAGCTTCATAACTGCGTTGTTAATTTTGTTATTTGGCACCGGAGTTCCCGCCATGCAGGTGCAGCAGTTTGTCTATGGCCTAGTTACAGCCACTGAGATAGCCTACTATGCCTACATTTACAGTGTTGTCAGTCCTGATCATTACCAGAGAGTAACAAGCTACTGCAGAAGCATCTCCTTGGTTGGCTACACAGCAGGATCAGTGATTGGGCAACTTCTGGTGTCCTTAGGAGGTGTGTCATATTTTTACCTAAATGTCATAAGTTTGTGCTCAGCATGCGTGGCTTTCATAGCCTCACTTTTTCTCCCAATGCCCAAGAGAAGTATGTTCTTCCATAAAAAACTGGCAAAAGAATCACCGGAAACCGCTGAAATTGAAGACAAACCTTATCTCCCCCCTACTAGTAATGAAGCTCAAGGGAGCAATGGTGAAATTGGCCCTCAGGCAGAAATAGCCAGTACTGGAAAACTGTCAGACCAGGAGCCTTTCCATAGGAATAGCCACAGACATTTCTTTCGAGTGCCTCTGCATTTGCTGATGGACTTAAAAGACTGTTACTCTACAAAGAAACTCTTATACTGGTCACTATGGTGGGCATTGGCCACTGCTGGCTATAATCAGATTTTGAACTACGTCCAGGTTCTTTGGGAACACGTCGAGCCATCACAAAACTCCACCATATACAACGGTGGGGTTGAAGCTCTTTCAACACTTTTGGGTAAGTTAACTTAGCATTGAAGTTAAGCCAGCATTTAATTTGGTAATTGATGTATTATGGGGATTTACTCTTTTTTTCCTTTGGGTAAATGCAATGATACCTAGGGACTGTGTAAATTTGCTGTGTAAACAAAGGACCAGATTTACAAATATTTGCTGTGTCTGGTGGTTTCATGGACTAATGCATCCACTGTAGGGGCCTGTGTTTGATCTGATGAACATAGATTCAAATCCCAGCTGGCCCACTCAGCCTTTCATTCTTCTAAGGTTGATAAAATGAGTTGGGTAACAATAGGCATTTGTTATTCAGTGGCAAGATACCTATGGGTGAATGTGTGTATTGCAAATACACATGATATGTTAAGAGTTTGCGTCTGGGTTGTGTCACTTTTTTGATGCAGCCCCAATAAAAAATTGCAAAGCCACGCAAATGTTGATTTGCATGGCTTTGTAAGAAAAACAAAGCAACACAGTGCATTGCAGGAGTTCCATGGGCGGTGCATGGGTGTTACTGTTCATCTATCTTTGGATTTCGACACAAACCCATAATTACAAAGATATATAGACACAGGTTTACTTCAAAATGGTGTGCCTGCCTGAGGCTGACGTAACAAGGAGAAATATCTTTATTCCTCATTGTTATGTTCTCTTTGCATGTGTGCTACATTCTGACAATAATGCATACACTGTTGTGCTATCGCACAAGAGAGCCTGCATTGGCACTAGGCACCCCAAAGAGCTCCAGTGCATGGAGAGAGTAGGAGAGAGCAAAACTGCACTATTTCTTTGAAGGTATGGCACAGTTATTCTCGCTTCAGTTGATGCAACACAGCACAGCAACTTTGCTTGCTGAGCTGTGTTGGGCCAATTCTTTCTAAATATGCCCTCTAGTTCAAGAGATTTTTTAACATGGTGATCACAGAAGATGGCAAGTGAGAACATTATAAATGCAGCGTCAACTTCCATGGGTGTTACTTGGGAAAAACCAACGCAACACCAATGGAATGCCTCCTGGGCACAGAGTAAGGCTACGCAGTGATTTGCGCTGCATCGCCTTACTCCTGATTTAAGCGGCCACTCAAAGCCATGCAGGGTGGCTTTGCATGGCTTCTTAGATCCTTATGAGAACCCTGATTCCCGCACAATTGACGCAGGGCTCTCATAAATAAGCCCCAGTATTTCTCCAATTGGATTTGGCAGATTAGGATGACAGTAGGTTCGAAGGAATTCGAATGCACAATGTAGCACCCTTAAAAGTGTTCTCTTTATTCTATTCTTCGGTTTTTTCCTTATTCAAAACTAAATACCTGTCTTTTTTGTGATCATGCATGTGGTCTTTCCTATTTTTAACATTCTGTTAATGAAAGCAAATCCCTTTAGGGTCATGTGTTTGCCAATTCTGTATAATCACTAATCTAATGCTCCATATTAATAGACATTACTTATTATCCTCACAAAAATGTCTGCTACAAATTCCTTACAGATCTACTTTTTATTCATTTTTTATTGTTCATTTTTAAAAGCACTCTTAATGTGTCATATTGGACAAAACATGAACTATCACATCTATCTAGGTCAACCTGTCCATTTATCTAATAATAAAAGAAACCTTGTTTCACATCACTCCTCCAGGATTCACGGCATGTTTAAATTCACTCATTATTTAGAGCAGCAATCCGATAGGGATAGTTTCAACCACTTGCAACACGACCCAAACAATACCTCCAATACTCAATGTGCATCCAAATTCACTTTTGTGACACAGTAACTTGGGTATTGCTAGAAAAGCTATCACCTAAAGCTCTAGTTGTACCACAAACGCTAGGTCCTACACTTATCTGAGTAAATAGCTGTATGGATTTATATAGACCTTGGAGGAACCTTTGTTAGTATAATCCACCAATAATTTACAACTTCTGTAACATGATTGTAACAGATTTTTGTTTACAGTCAAATTCATTATTTAATATTCTCTTTTCAAACAATTTTTAAATTAACTGGTCACCATGGACCTGATTATGATGGTGGTGGGACCGCCACCATCAGCCTGTCGGTGGCAGCGCACCGCCATTGGACCATGGATGTCCGCCTGCCACATTATAATGGTGGGTGGATGGTTGGCAGTCGGAGAGACTGTGACAGGCTCAGGGAGGGACTTCAATCCCCACAACAGTAGCGGTGCCTACTCAGGCACCACCATAGGGATTACAATGTCCCTTTCCACTGGCCGATTCATGGCTGTTAACCCCCCATGAAAAGGCAGTCGGAAAGGGACTTTGGGGGCCCCTACTGGGCCCCCTTTTATCCTTGCTCTTAGCCTTCCACCATGTGGCAGGCACTGCATGGTGACTGCCACATAGTTCAGGGATATGTAAAATGTGTATTTTTTGTACTGCAGCGTGTGCTTGCAGCCCCAACACATGCCGTAATAAAAAACACACACATTGCGACCGCCTTGAAGGCTGTTGCATCCTAATCCCTATGGCAGGGCCGCCGACAGCCATTCGGGTGATACCATTTCTAAAAGAATGGCAGTCGGACTTTCGTCCGACCGCCATCATAACGAGGCCCCATATTCCATCTAATGTCACTCTACATATTTGGTTGTGCTACATCCAACATGTCTTTTTGAGGAAACTCAGCTTTCACTTTTAATTTGAAAATTGTATATAAAGATACATATTTTGAGAGTCATACACTTGTGGACCTTTGAAAGGAAACCAAGGGAAACCTCAGCATGTAAGTGTGATGTTGACTGGGACAGTGAAATACTGAATGCTGAGCCTTTGAATGCTGAGCCTGGTGCTTGAAAGTGGCCCATGATTCAACCAGTGCATAGCAATTTCCTGTTGTCCCTGCCCCAAAATATGCCCTTAAGAAGACACATGGCCATAAAAAAGAGATTGGTTTCTTTGCTCTAATAGTAAAGAATACATTGAGACACAGAGAGGATCTCTAGAACCTGTCCTGCTTGCCATTTAAGAGATGAGTCAGGGCCTAGGATCAATGCATCAGTAGTGCCACTGACACCAGTAGCTGTTCCATTCAAGCTGGTGGGCATTGACATTGCTGGTCTGCTTGACACCCCTTCATCATCAGTCAACAAGTATATCTTACTTGCGGTTGATCCTGCCACTCGGTATCCAGAGGCAGTTGGATAGTAGCTAAGGCACTGGTAGGAATCTTTTCAACTGTCGAATTTCCTAAGACATTGATTTGCGACCAGGGAACAAATTGTGGGGCATATCTACAAGCCCCTATCGCCACAGGAATGTCACTTCTTGTGATGTTTCCATGGCGATAGAGGCTTTGCCTTCTTAACAAGGCAGCCTTAAGCCAGTTAATGTAGCTTAACGCTGCCTTGTAAATAAGGCCCCCTTTCACTCTATGCATAGCGTAAAAGGGGTGGGGAGTGGGTGTTGTGGTGGGCGTTCTACTGCAACACCCATTGATTTTGCTGCAGCTTAAATAGGAGGTAGCACCAAAATAAAGACCAGGGAAAATCTGATATTAAGTGGGCTAAACGAGGAGAAATTTTATATTAGTGCAGCACACATGGAAAAAGCAAAAAGACAAATATTGTTTATGTGCACGAAGGTCTCTCTTCCTGCACATGAACACTCTTTAGAAAAAATGATATTGTGTGACTTCCATGTGTGCTGCATTAAGCAGCACACAAAGAAGTGACAAAATGGCATTTCAAGATTGTTTATGTACAGGAAGGGGGACCTTCCTGTACACAAACAATCTTTCCCCTATACGCAGACACCTTTGCACTATGGTGCAAAGGGTGCCTGTGTTGGAGCTACTCTGCTAAGTATAGCACAAGCGCAGGGGGAACGCAAGGCTGCACCATATTGTTGTAAATATGGAGCAGCCTTGCGTTTCTCAAGTGGCGGAGTGAGGCGTTATGTCATGACGTCTAACACCTTACTCCGCCACTTCTTTTGGACATATCCCCCTGTGTCTCCTCTTTTCTGGTAAACATGTGGGAGCAAGCTGGTGGGATCTACCACTTCTCCATGACATAACACCTGCCAATGGTTTGGAAAAACATTTAATAAAGCCCTTAAGAGCATGATGGAAACTCTTCCAGGGGGGCGTGGCTTGGGCGCCGATGGCGATGGTCGCCTGAGAGCTCGGCTCCGGGACTGAGCCCGTGATTATCCTGTAAATCGGCGGCTACGGGGCACCCCGACCCCCATGTTTTGGCGACCGGCCCAACGGAGACCTGCCGAGGCCCCCAGCGTGATCGGCACGAGCGGTGACCCGGTGCAAATCGCAGTTAAGGGAACTGCGGAGTGTGACCCAACATGGCGCCCGGACTTCTTTGTCCCAGTGGCCGGATCCGATAGACTGGAGGATCGTCGCTGACGACGGGGCGCCCCCTGCTCGGTGGTCTCCCGGTGGGGATTGAAACTGGACATCGGTCAGAGTGGTCTCTGCTACTGGGGATTGCACTCGGATGAACGGATGCCCACACCGTAGCGGAGCCCACGTTGGGACAACGGGAGATCCCGACGGTGGCCCCACTCCCTGCATCGTACTTGGCTACTTTCTCCTGGCTGACCCACTCCCATGGGAGGCGCAACCCTTTGGAACCGCGAGTCGTCCGGTAGAGCTGGTGACACTCGGTCGGCCGTGTGGGCCTGCCCGGCCCGGCGACGATTGTCCCCGCCTCCTCCACGGTGCCCCCGGACGGCAAGGTGGTGGCACGGGCCGCGGCTGGGACGATCCAACGGGCCTTGGAGACGGAGATCTCCGGCACTTGACCTGAGGCCTAGCACCCGAGGGAGTCGTAGCCGGTGCCGACACTCGGGGACGCCTGCCCCGGGACCCGGGCGGAGAACGGCCGGCGACATGGGGAAGCCTAGAGGTGCCAAGGGGACTGCCCCGGTCGTCTCGGACTTGGAGACCCAGGACAAGGAGGAACGCGGAGGTCCAGAGGAGGCCGGTGGTGCACCTCTGCAGCAGCAATTCGACCGTGTTTTGGAGGCGATAGCGACCGCGCGCTCGGCCCTCCAGCAGGACATTGCCCAGGTGGCGACGAGCCTGGGTCTCCTTAGAGCGGACCACAGCAAACTGTCGGACCGGGTCAAGGAAGTGGAGGGCTCGGTGAAAACCTTGGAGCCGGCGCAGCGCACCCTGGCCGCGGAAATGAAGGAGGCTTTATCCCGGATCACGGTCCTCGAGCAGAGAGCGGAGGATGCAGAAGGCCGCAACAGGAGGAACAACATTCGTGTGGTTGGCCTGCCGGAAAAGGTCGAGGATGGCGACATGGTGGCGTATCTGGAGGCCTGGCTCCGAGACACGGTGGCCCCGGAGGGTTTGTCCTCCTTTTACACTCTGGAGCGTGCCCATAGAGTCCCGGCGAGGCCGCCGCAGCAGGGCCGTGCCCCGCGGCCGGTGGTGGCGCGGTTGCTGCACTTCAGGGATAGGGACCTGATCCTCAATGCCGCCAGACACAATGGACCATTCAAAGTGGCGAATAGTCAGGTGAACATCTTTCCGGATTACACCTATGAAACCCAACGCAGACGATTTTCCTTCCTGGCGGTCAAGCGCGAGCTCCGGAGTGAGGGTATCCAGTACTCGCTCTTCTACCCGGCGAGACTCCGCGTAATTGTCGATGACAAAACCCAGTTCTTCGACACCCCAGAGGACGCTTGTCACTGGCTCGAACTCTATAGAGCGGGGAAAGGTGGATCCGGCTCTTCGCCTAGACGGATGGCAGAGCCGGGACAGAGGCGGAGATCCAGGAGGACTAGAGGTCGCGGAGGCCGATCGGGGGGTCCCTCAACTGTGGAGACATCGACGGAGCGGAGGGGAGTGCTGGAGGTGCTGACGGCGCTGTCTGGGTCACGGGACGATGCCACGGCGGAGGAGGGGATCCCGGATGACGAGGGGGGCTCAACGGACTCCGAGGGATCTGTACCGGACAGTGGCCATACGCCGGAGATCACACCACAATCGGTGGAGGACATACTGGATGGACAGGGGTAACTGGGTGTGCTTCTTCAGTTTGGGTGGGGGCCCGGCGGGGGGATGGCGGGGGACGGTAAGAGTGGTTGTCTACCGGGGTAGGATGGGCGGGGTGCCCTGGACTGGCCCCCAGGGGGTCTTTTCGTGACACTGTTGTGGGCTTGCTTTAGTCCTGGTGGCCTGGGCGACGAGGGCCCATTGCCTCCGTCCGGCCCGCACCTGGCCCTTAAGGCCTTCCTGTGGTGGCGACTGCAGGATTAGTAAGGTGTAGTGGGTTGTTGGGGAGTATGGTTTGGATGGGAACTAGATGGTGTTATTTGGGTCCTGTTCTGGGGAGGGTGGATGGGGAGTTAATTAATATTTGGGTTGTTCAGTTTTGTTTGGGGACAATGGCCGCCATCAGTGCTATGAAGATCGATGTCCTTTTATGGTTGGGACCCAGCTGGGGAGACTTTGCGAGACTGATATGGGACAATGGCTGAGATTGCCAATCTGAAATGTGTTACTTGGAACGTACGGGGGCTTCATACAATGTCCAGGCGTCACAAGGTCCACGCTTATTTAGTGCGTAGGGGGATACAAATGGCGCTGCTGCAGGAAACCCATCTGAACAAGGCGGAAGGGGCGGCGCTACAGCGTAGATGGAGGGGGCAGGTCTTTTGCACCTCGTACTCCGCGTATGCCAGAGGGGCGCTGATCTGGGTTAGAGCTGGGGTCCCCTTCCAGGTCACGAACTCAGTGATAGATCCAGAGGGGCGCTATGTGGCCATTTCGGGGACTTTGGGAGGGAGAGACCTAAACGTTTGCTGTGTGTATGCTCCTAATGTCGACCAGACTGCCTTCCTTTCCAGGTTATCGGGCTCGTTGGCCCACTGCCTCTCCGGGCCCATCCTGCTGGGTGGAGATTTCAATTCCGTAGTGGATGTAGACAATGACCGCTCGCACCCACCCCTCCCTGATTCTCCGGTTCGTCGTTTGGCTAGGGACCGTCGGGACTGGCAGACTCACTGGGGCCTAACGGACATTTGGAGGGCGCAACACCCCACAACTAGGGACTACTCCTACTTCTCGAGCCTCCATGAATTGCACGTTCGATTGGACGGCTTTCTTGGTTCGCCCGAATTGGTTTCGGCGGCGGTCCGGTCTGAATATTTGACCAGAACCATTTCTGATCATAACCCCCTCCTGTTGGACCTTCGCTGGTTTCCTGGGGTGCCGGCGGTGCCCACCTGGAAATTACGTCCCGAGACCCTTGAGGACAGTGTCTTCAAGGCGGACCTGGGTGACACGATCTCGGAGTACTTTGCGTCCAACGGTGGCACCGCGAGCACGAGAGCGCTAGAGTGGGACGCTTTTAAGGTGGTGGTGAGAGGGTACTGCATATCTAAACAGGTCGGTGTGCGGCGAGTTATCCTCGCGGACCTGGAGACAGCGGATCGGAAACTCCGCGAGCTGGAATTACGCCGCCCAGGGCACCCAGACTTACAGGCGCGCACGGCGGAGGCGAGGGAGGCGGTGGCAGCAGAGGTCGAACGGCTCCGCTGTTTTGACTATAAAGCCTATACGGTTCGGTCCATCGCGGAGGGGGATAGGTCGAGCGCGCTGTTAGCGTGGCTGGCCAACCCTGCGCGGCAGACTTCACTGACGACGTCCATGCGTAGGGCAGACGGAACCCAGGTGTATACTCAGCCTGCGATTTTGAGCTGCTACCGGCAATACTATGAGCGCTTGTACCGCAGTCGCTCTGTCCGAGACCCTGCCCTGCTAGATAATTATTTGCGGCCCCTAGAGATTCCAGCAATGGAGCAGGAGGTGGCTAAAACCTTGGGGGCCGACATAGAACTGGGAGAGATCCGTAGCGCCATTAAAAAGATGGCGAGAAATAAGACCCCGGGCCTGGACGGGCTTCCTGTAGAGTTCTATGCGGCATATGCCGATCTCCTAGCCCCTAGGTTGTTGGTGGTATATAGAGAGGCGAGGAGGCTGGGGCGCCTTCCAGGCTCGATGTGTGAGGCATTGGTGGTCCCGCTCCTCAAGCCCGGCAGGGACTCATCCGATCCGGGCTCCTACCGTCCCTTATCGATGCTGACGGTGGATTATAAAATACTTAGCAGCATCTTGGCCACGAGGCTGCTTGGGCACATGAGTTCTTTAGTGCATGAGGACCAGGCTGGCTTTATCCCCAGGCGTAACACGACCATGAACATTCGCAGGTTGTGCCGCTTACTTGGGGAACCGCTTGTGGACGCCCCATGCCCGGTTGTCCTATCAGTGGACTTAGAGAAGGCCTTTGATAGCCTGGAATGGGACTACCTCTGCACTGTGTTGCGGAGGTTCGGCCTCGGAGAGGGTTTCGTCAGCTGGACCAGGGTGCTGTACGCCTCGGCGTCAGCCAGGGTTCGGGCGGGACCGCTGATTTCCCCACGATACCCGGTGGAACGGGGCACGAGGCAGGGCTGCTCGCTCTCCCCACTGCTCTTTGCGCTGGCGGTGGAGCCTCTTGCGTTGCATCTCCGGTCGGGAGCCCATTACGCGGGCCTGTGGACCCTGTCGGGCCCGCACTACGTCTCCCTATACGCAGACGACCTGTTGCTCTTCCTGGAAGACCCGCTTGCTGCCCTACGTGGAGCTGCGACGGCGCTCACGGAGTTTGGGGAGGTCTCGGGCCTTCGAGTGAATTGGACTAAGACATGTCTTTTCCCGATTCGCAGGGGCACCCCTACACCTGCCTTGAGTAGGGAGATTAGATGGGAACCCGACTGCTTCAAATATCTAGGGGTGTATGTCTACCACGAACCTTCTGGCCTCCTTGATGGGAACATTGCCCGGGGCATCCGGGCACTGCGAGGCAGTATGGGCTTTTGGGCCACGCTGCCGCTCTCGGTGGCAGGGCGGATCGCTCTGCTTAAAATGGTGGCGCTCCCCCGGCTGTTATATTATTTCCGGACACTACCGATCTGGATCCCACCGACCACGTTTCGACTATTACGGTCCATGATAGTCGGATTCCTTTGGGGCTCGGGCCGCCGGCGGGTGGCCCTCAAGACCCTGATGAGGCCGAAGGAGGAGGGTGGGCTTGCGGCGCCGGACTTCGAAAAATATTACTTAGCGGCGCAGCTCCAGACCTTCACCCAGGAGATCGCTCGGGAGTTCCGGGGCCCCGAGGACAGGAGGGGAACGGGTATGGCCAGGCATGTTCTCTCCTTCATAGTGATGAGGCAACGATTGGCTTTGCAGGACTTGTCCATGGAGGAGCGGACTGTTCGCCTGTGCTGGAACCGGGCTCACGCCCGGGGCCACCAGCGAACACCGTATGCACCTGAAATACCGCTGGGGATGCTAACGGCTTTGCCCCATGGGGGTGATTGGTCGCGGCTGGCGACCTGGGAGGACGCCGGCCTGCAGCTCATCGGTGATCTCTACGAGGACGGGACGCTCTTGCCATTCCAGGAGCTCATTGATCGCTTCGGGATTCCCCGCGGCGACTTTTTGTTGCACTCGGCCCTTGTTCGAGCGATCCAGGCGCACTGGAGGTCCGGGCAGGCAGAACCCCTTTTATCCCCAGTGTGCCAATACGTGATGATGTCCGCGGGCACGGTAAGGGCGGTCACATGCCTTTACGGTAGACTGCTCAAAGAGGGGCTGGCTCCCCTCACCACCCTGAGAAACCGATGGGAGGAGGACATTGGCAAGGAGATCCCAGAGACGACCTGGGCTCAGCTGGTGCGGCGTGCCTGGAAGGGCACACGCCACGCCCGCTTTCAATTAGTCCACTATTATGTGCTCCATAGAGCATATTTGACCCCGGTGAAAATCAGGCGATATTTTGCGGCGGCCTCAGCGGAGTGCCCCAGGTGCCCGGCCCAGGAGGCGGACCTTCTCCACATGCTGTGGGCCTGCCCGGGATTGTCGGCCTATTGGGAGGAAGTGGGGAAGACCCTGGAGGAAACGACGGGGAGATCTCTTTCGTTGGATGCGGCGGTGGGTCTCCTGCATTGGTTCCCTCATACCCCCAAGAATAAAATATCCAGTAAATTCATCGATTTGGGGCTGCTCCTTGCTAAACGGGAGGTGACCAGGAATTGGAAGGCACGGACCGGCCCGACAGGGAGCCGGTGGCACAGCGAATTTTTGAAGTGGGCGGCGGGGGAGAGTACGCTTAGATACCAGCTAGCTTGGAGGCAGCGTAACGAGAAGGCCGAGGAGACAGCGCTGGAGTGGGAGATGCTCGTGCAGGCCCTTAGGGAGTACTGCGCCCCCGGCGATGCCGAACATGAGGTAGCGGCGCGCCCTGAGTCCCGGTAGACGGTTGCACTTCTCAGCTTTATTGTTTTCCCCATGGGTCCCCAAGAAGATCCGGTTGCGGTTGATGCCGCGCGCTGATGGCGGTGGGGGGGAGGGTTTTTCTGGGATTGGGGGGTTTTAAGGGTGGGGGGGTGTTTTTGGAGTTATAGGGTTGTTTAGAAAAGCAGATGAAGGACAACGAATCCTCCGGGCCGACCTCGACAACCTCCTGAGCCCCCACGGACTTTAGCCGCCCGACCCCAGGGTTGTGGGCTGAACGGCTGTGTAAGCAACTTCCGGAGGGGATCGGAGAGTTGGGTTTCAACGCTCCGGCTTGAGATGTAATGCTGGCCGATTATGTAAAGATTTACTAATTCCTGCAATAAAAATAATTAAAAAAAAAAAAAAAAAAAAAAATGATGGAAACTCTTCCAGAGGACTTTAGGAGGAACTGAGATTATCTCCTGCCATGTCTCTTGTTCGCCTGCAGAGAAATTCAATAGAAAGCAGTTGGGTCCAGTCTATTAGAACGTCTGTCGGGCCACTGTTAGAAATTGAGTCTCTATTTGGTAGAGGTATACACCCTGTCCAAATAGCGACCACAATCCTAGTCAGGGTAAGTCAGGTACACACTATTCATCATCCTGTGGTCACCATCTGGAAGCTTAGCACTGAGTAGTCAGGCCTAACTTAGGAGGCAATGTGTAAAGTATTTGTGCAACACAACAAACAGTATCACAATGAAAAACCACAAAAAGACTCCACTCCAGTTAAGAAAAATAGATATGAATGTTATAAATAAAACAAGACCAGAACAACAATCCAATCGACCATGCACAGTAGCAGGTGATGATACATTGACATCCTTGAGTCTCAAGCAACAGGAGGCAAGCCAACAAGCCCTTGTACATCACTCTTGGATTGAAGGCAGAGTCCAGCTCTCCCTCAGCAGGGTCAGAGAGCAGCAGGGCAGCACAACAGAAAATAAATTCTTCTAGAGCAGCAGTCCATTAACATGCAGTTTTTCTGACAGAGGTTCTTTACAGGTCTAGAAGTGTTTGATATGGTGAGGTCGGAGACCCAGTCCTTATACCCAGATGTGCCTTTTAAGTGAAGGCGACTTTAAAGAAGGGTCTTGGAAGTTCACAGAAGTCTTTTCGTCCGAGCCCTGGCTTTAGACTCATTACAGGGGGCAACCAGCCCTTTGTGTGGAGACAGGACACTGCCTTTTCAGGTGTGTCAGCTCCTTCCTCCCATCCTGGCCAGGAAAGGCCATCAGGAGACAGATGGGTACTCAGACACACCTAATCTTCCTTTGTATGTAGCTGTCTAAAGGGAATGCACAAAGTCAAGCTGTCACCCACCATAGATGTGTATTGGAGACAGGCTGCAGGACACAATGCTTTAAGAGCAGAGAAATGACGACTTTCTTAAAAGGGACATCTCTAAAATTGCAATGTAAAATCCAAAGGAAATTTTTTATTACAATTCCAAAGATATAAAACATACAGAGGTACTGCTTTCTAATCTGGAATTCGAGCTTAAAAGTGTAATAAGGATTTCCCAATGTTAACTTATGAGAGGAGTAGACCTCACAGTAGTGAAAAGCGAGTATAGGTGTTTTTCACTACCAGGACATGCAAAACATAAATGTTCATATCTTACTTTTTACATACAAAGCACTCTGCCCAATAGGCTACCTCGGGCCTACCTTAGGGGTGACTTATGACCAATACAAGAGGAGTTTAAGGCTCAAAGAGGGCCATTTTCCAACAGGCACCAAGTATGTGATCCACTGACCTTAGTCAGAGAATGGTAGAATGAAACTTCTGAGTCACCTCAAAAGGCTGTAGTGGATTATTTTATTGGCCTTAATAAGTAAATTGATGGCACAATACATGAGTAAGACAAAGGCTAAACTTCAGCAAGACAAGAGATGATGAAGGTTTTGTATGATCAGAAAGCAATGCTGTTTGGATACCAAAAAGGTCAGGTTTTTTGGCTAATTTGCCCATCAGCTTTGGATGATAACTGGTGTGCACCATGCAAGGTAGTGCAGAAGGTTTCTGAAGTGAACTACTTGGTGAACACAGGTGGCACATTGGAGCCAAACAGTGTTCCATCTGAACCGGCCTAAATCTTACCTCAAGAGTGTTTTCACTGAACATTCTGACAGTGACGGAATAGGTGAAGGAAGATAGTGAACAACTTCCCGACCTATTGCATAGTGATGCTAATAAAGGCTCTGTGGAAGGGGTACAACTTTCCCCTGAAAAGTAAAGACACTATAGAGAGGTAATGGAATGAGTTCCTCATCATGTTTTGCTTTCCAGGATTCACACTTGTCTGTTGCATGACATAAATACAGGTGCTAGCTTGCCAGTAAAGAACAAGGGTTTACAGGATGTCACAGTAAGTCCAGGTGTACATCAAGACATGTTGCTAAAAAGTTGGACTTAGTGGTGATTGATCATCCTGTTGTCCTTGGGACAGTTCAGTGATATTGATGCCTGAGCAAGGATCCATACATTTATTATTTTGTGTGGACTACTGGGCCTCGGGGAGGTAGCCAAGACAGATATAATCCTAAATTTTGAGATCAAATGAGCGACATCACCTTTTGACTGCTGTTCTCTTCTTAAGTACCCTTTTATCTGACCAGTGGCTATTGCAGATCACATAATTGCATAATGCACCCCTCTTCCCGATTTCTGCATCTCTCTTGCCTCTTTCTGCAGTTGTCTTGCCTCTTTCTGCACCTCTGTTGCTTCTTTCTGCACTTATCTTGCCTATTTCTGCATGTATGTTGCCTATTTCTGTACCCCTCTTACCTCTTCCTGCACCCTTGTTTCTTCTTTCTGTACCTCTCTGGCCCCTTTCTGCCTTCCTGTTCCCTCTTTCTACACCTCTCTTGCATGTTTCTGCACCTCGTTTGCCTCTTTCTGCAGGTCTCTTGCCTCTTTCTACACCTCTATTTCATCTTTTTACACGTCTCTTGCCTCTTTCTGTGCCTCTGTTGGCTCTTTCTGCACTTCTCTTGCTTTTTTCAGCACCTTTCTTCTTCTTTCTGTACTTCTCTTGCCTCTTTCTGCATCTCTGTTGCTTCTTTCTGTACTTCTCTTGCCTCTTTCTGCACCCCAGTTGCCTCTTTCTATACCTCTGTTGCTTCTTTCTGTACTTCTTCTGCTTCTCTCTGCTCCTCTCTTGCTTCTTTCTGCAGTTCTCTTGCCTTTTTCTGCACCTCTGTTGCTTCTTTCTGCACTTCTCTTGCCTCTTCCTGCAACCCTCTTGCCTCTTTCTGTACCTCTGTTGGTTCTTTTTGTACTTCTCTTGCTTTTTTCTGCATCTCTCTTGCTTCTTTCTGCAACTCTCTTCCGTCTTTCTGTACCTCTCTAGCCTTGTTCTAGACCCCATTTCCCTCTTTATGTACCTCTCTTGCATGTTTCTGCACCTCTCCTGCCTCTTTATGCAGTTCTTTTGCCTCTTTCTGCACGTCCGTTGCTTTTTTCAGCACTTCTCTTGCCTCTTTCTGCACCCCTCTTACCTCTTTCTGCACCTCTGTTGGTTCTTTATCTACTTCTCTTGCTTCTTTCTGTACTTCTCTTACTTCGTTCTGAACTTCTCTTGCTTCTTTTTGCACCCCTCTTGCCTCTTTCTGCACCCCTCTTCACTCTTTCTGCACCTCTCTTGCCTCTTTCTGCACCCCTGTTCCCTGTTTTTTACACCTGTCTTGCATGCTTGTGCACCTCTCCTGCCTCTTTATGAAGTTCTATTGCCTCTTTCTGCACCTCTGTTGCTACTTTCAGCACTTCTCTTGCCTCATTCTGTACCCGTCTTACCTCTTTCTGTACCTCTCTTGCCTCTATCTGCAGTTCTCTTGTCCCTTTCTGCACCTTTTGCTGTACCTCTTTGCCTCTTTCTGAACCTCACTCTCTTCTTTCTGCACCTCACTTGCTTCTTTCTACATTACTGTTGCTTCTTTCTGTACTTATCTTGCCTCTTTCTGTACCTCACTTGCCTCTTTCTGCACCTTACGTTCTTTTTTCTGCACCTCAGCTGCCTCTGCCTCTTTCTGCACCTCACTCTCTTCTTTCTGCAGCTCACTTGCCTCTTTCTGTACCTCTCTTACTTCTTTCGACACCTCTTGTGCCTCTTTCTGCACCCCTCTTCCCTCTTTCTGCACCCCTGTTGCCTGTTTCTATACCTCTCTTGTCTCTTTCTGCACTTCTCTTGCCTGTTTCTGCACCTCTCTTGCCTCTTTCTGCACCTCACTTGCCTCTTTCTGCACTTCTCTTGTTTCTTTCTGCAACTCCCTTGTCTCTTTCATCACTTTTCTTGCTTCTTTCTGCACATCTCTTGCTTCTTTAGGCACTTCTCTTGGCTCTTTCTGTACCTTTATTACTCTTCTGCATTTCTCTTGCATCTTTCTGCTTTTCTCTTGCTTGCTTCTGCATCTTTCTTCCTCTTTATGCAATTCTATTGCCTCTTTCTGAGCTTATCTTGCTTCTTTCTGCATCTTTCTTTCTCTTTTTGCACTTTTCTTATCTCTTTCTACTGCTTTCTTACTCTTTCTGCACCTCTCTAGCTTCTTTCTGCACCTCTCTTGCCACTTTCTGTACTTCTCTTACCTCTTTCTGCACATTTCTTAATCTTTCTAGACCTTCTTGATGTTCCTGCACTTCTCTTGCCTCTTTCTGTACTTCTCTTGCCTTTTTTTGTACTCAAATGGGAAGTACAAGATGTCAAGTTTAAAGGTCTTGTCCTCTCGTGACTGAGGTATATGTCTACTTGTACACGTATTCTCACATATGTTATGCATCTGATGGTAGCTTAAAAAGCGGGCATCTTTTTCTATAGATGGTCAAATCTTCACAGTTCTGCTCTGTCATTCGGTTGCACAGGCAGGCATGTCTTACGTATGCAGTTGTGATAGAGCCCCTCAAATACACTATTGAATACCCATGTACCCTGTATTATGAGCAGAAAGAAATACATGCACCTTCTTGTACACAGATTTAACAGAGTATGCTGTTTGAAACACAGGTATTCTAGTATTTTTATGTTTATTTTTATGTAACATGTCACTAGGTAAAAGTGCAGACACACGCATGCATACCTTTACAAACTTGGTGAGACTTACAACAGTGATATGGTTAGGATTGCTGTTTTACATTTTGGTAGGTCTAACATTCTGAGCAATCGATGAATAGTGGACCTTCAAGAAAAAAGTGAGGTTTAAGACATCTTGAGAGAAGGATTAGTGATTGGGCTACTTTGTATGAGCCTGTGGAAATGTACAGTCGAAGTAGGCCTCTTTTTGCACCTCTGTTACTTCTTTCTGTACTTCTCTTGCTTCTTTCTGCACCTTTCTTCCTCTTTATTCACTTCTCTTGCCTCTTTCTACATTTCTCTTGCTTCTTTCTGCACCTTTCTTCCTCTTTCTGCACCTCACTAGCCTCTTTCTGCACCTCACTCTTTTTTTCTGCAGCTCACTTGCCTCTTTCTGTACCTCTCTTACTTTTTTCGGCACCCCTCGTGCCTCCTTCTGCACCCCCTTCCCTCTTTCTGCATCTCTGTTGCCTGTTTCTACACCTCTCTTGTCTCTTTCTGCACTTCTCTTGCCCGTTTCTGCACCTCACTTGCCTCTTTCTGATCCTCTCTTGCTTCTTTCTGCACCTCTCTTGCTTTTTTTCTGTACCTTTCTTGTTTCTTTCTGCAACTCTCTTGTCTCTTGCATCACTTTTCTTGCTTCTTTCTGCACCTCTCTTGCTTCTTTATGCACTTCTCTTAGTTATTTCTGTAGCTTTATTACTCTTCTGCATTTCTCTTGCATATTTCTGCTTTTCTCTTGCTTGTTTCTGCATCTTTCTTCCTCTTTATGCAATTCTATTGCCTTTTTCTGTGTTTATCTTGCTTCTTTCAGCACCTTTCTTTCTCTTTTCGGACCTTTCTTGTCTCTTTCAATAGCTTTCTTCCTCTTTATGTACCTCTCTAGCTTTTTTCTGCACCTCTCTTGGTTCTTTGCGCACTTCTCTTGCCTCTTTCTGTACTTCTCTTGTGTCTTTCTGCACTTTTCCTGCCTCTTTTTGCACTTCTCTAGGCTCTTTCTGCACATTTCTTACTCTTTCTAGACCTGTCTTGATTTTTCTGCACTTCTCTTGCCTCTTTCTGTACTTCTTTCACCTCTTTTTGTACTCAAATTGGAAGTGCAAGGTGTCAAGTTTAAAGGTCTGCATCCTCTCGTGACTGAGGTATATGTCTATTTGTACATGTATTCTGACATGTATTATGCATCTGGTGGTAGCTTAAAAAGCGGGCAGCTTCTCCTATAGATGGTCAAATCTTCTCAGCTCTGCTATGTCATTTGGTTGCACAGGCAGACATGTCTTACGTTTGTTGGTGTTATAGAGCCCCTCAAATATACTATTGAATACCCATGTGCCCTGTATTATGAGCAGAAAGAAATACATGCACCTTCTTGTACACAGATTTACAGAGTATGCTGTTTGAACACACAGGTATTCAAGTATTTGCTTGTTTATATTTATGTAACATGTCACTAGGTAAAAGCACAGACACACGCATGCATACCTTTACAAACTTGGTTAAACTTACAACAGTGATATGGTTAGGATTGCTGTTTTACGTTTGGTATGCCTAACATTCTAATCAGTCGATAAATATTGAATCTTAAAGAAAAAAGTGAGGTTTAAGACATCTTGGGAGAAGGATTAGTGATTAGGCTAATTGTATGAGCCTGTGGTAATGTACAGTCGAAGTAGGCCTCTTTTTGCACCTCTGTTGTTTCTTTCTGTATTTCACTTGCTTCTTTCTGCACCTTTCTTCCTCTTTCTTCACTTCTCTTGCCTCTTTCTGCACTTCTCTTGCTTCTTTCTGTACCCTTTTTCCTCTTGTTGCACATGTCCTACCTACATAGGCATAGTTAGTAATTAGCATTTAAAAAACCTTAGAACTTCACTGAAAAAAACACAGGTTTCGGGGGCGTAGCAGTTAGAAATTAGCATTTTAAAAAACCTTAGGAATGTTCTGGAAAAAAAAGGTTTCAGGGACATTATAGACAGTAAATAACAATTAAAAAACCTTAGAAATTCACTGAAAAAACAGAGGTTTCGGGGGCGTAGCAGTTAGAAATTAGCATTTTAAAAAACCTTAGAAATGTTCTGGAAAAAAAAGGTTTCAGAGACATTATAGACAGTAAATAACAATTAAAAAACCTTAGAAATTCACTGAAAAAACAGAGGTTTCAGGGATGTTATAGTTAGGAATATGCATTTTAAAAAACCTTAGAAATTCATAGGAAAAAGCCAAAGGTTACAGGGACATTATAGTTGGGGTGACATTTCACTTGTACAAAACCAGAGAAATTCAGCTGTTATAGTTAACTGAGCTAACTATAACTCACGCCCCCACAATGAGCTGCTGATTACATCACATATTACATCACTCATGACATGGTCAGTGACATCACTCATGACATCACTCATGACATCATCCAAATAATCTCTGATGCACTACTCACACCCCAATTTAACCTATCATACACCCACTCCAAATTTCAGACTACCATTCTTGAAGCCATTGACACACCAATACCAGTACATACATACCCATTCACTGATTGATAGGTCTGCATGCACATACACTCACTCCCCCATACAGGTACTCATACAGCCAGTCACTCACCCATGCAGCCACTAAGATATCTACTCTTACACCCATACAGCCACTCATATACCGTCAGTCATCCATAGAGCTACTCACACACCTACTCACTCACCCAAACACTCGATCACACAGCCACTTACACTCATACAGAAACACACAGACACTCACTACTCATACAGATACTAACAAATACTTACTCTCCATATAGTCGCTGACACAAGCATGCACTCACCCATATAGCTACTCTCACAATCACTCACTCACACATATAGTCACTTATATACTCCAACATTCACGTATACTGCCATTCACATATGCAGTTACACACCCATATACCACTGAGACATCCATTCACTCACTGACACAGCCATACTTATACTCACTCACCCCTACAGTCACTCACAGATGCACTCATGAACCCATACACCCAGGGATTCACCCACTCATATATCCATTCAGGGAGACACACACCCCTCAAACACCCCCACATTAAATTAATCAATCAATCAATCAGGGGGTTAAAGCACGCTAGGGTCTCAAGGTGCTGGGGGTACAGCTCCAGTCAGCTGAAGAGCCAGGTCTTGAGGCTCTTCTTGAAGGTGTGCAGAGTAGGGGAGCACAGTATGTTGACTGGGAGCTCATTCCAGACTTTGGCCATGATGTAGGAAAAGGCTCTTCCACCTGCTCTGGTTCTACTGATGTGTGAGGTTTCTGCCAGGGCGAGGTCTGCGGAGCGGAGGTTCCTTTTGGGTACATGGAAGGAGACTCTTTCATTGAGGTATTTGGGTTCAGTGTTGTGGAGGGATTTGTAGGCATGGGTGAGTAGCTTGATAATTACTCTCTTCTCAACGGGGAGCCAGTGGAGGTCTCACAGGTGTTGGGTGATGTATTCATGTCGTGGGATGCTGAGGACGAGTCTGGCCGCAGATTTCTGGATGGTCTGGAGTTTGTGTAGCAGGTATTTGTTGACTCCAGCATAGAGGTTGTTTCTGTAGTCCATTCTGCTTGTTATGAGTGCGTGGGTGACTGTCTTTCTCAGTTATTCTCAGACACTCAGGCACCCATACAGGTACTCAGACAACTAATCAAATACCCATAGAGACACTCACCAACCCATGTAGCCACTCACAAACCAACTGACAGACTGATACACACATTCACACAGATTTGTCACTCACCCATACATTCACTAAGACACTTTTAATCACTCACCTATACAGTCACGTACACAATAAATCATCCATACAGACACTCATACACCCACTCATTCTTCAATACACCTTGATGTATGTATGTGTATATATATACATATATATATATATATATATATTTATATATATATATATATATATATATTCACTGAAAAAAACATAGGTTTCAGGCACGTTATAGCTAGGAATTAGCATTAAAAAAACCTTAGAAATTCACTGAAAAAAACATAGGTTTCAGGGGCAATATAGTTAGCTGGACTTTTCACTCGTACAAAACCATAGAAATTCCCCGTTATAGTTAGTTCAGCTAACTATACCTCGCGCGCCCGCAATGCACTACTGATGACGTCACATATTACATCACTCATGACATGGTCAGTGACATCACTCATGACATCACTGATGACATCTCAAATGACATCACTGATGACATCATCCAGTGAATGTGTGTTTTTCTGAAAATTATATATGTTTTATATATGTATATCTCACGGTCGATGGAAGAATAAATGGGTATATAAATGTCTAAATGGATGAGTTGTTTTTGAAAAATTGATTGTATTACTGACTGATTAAGTGTATCTTAGTGAGTAATGTTTAAATATGTAAATATCTGTATCAGTCTCTCACTTTGTGTATAAGTGGCTGCATGGGTTGGTGAGTAGCTACATGAGTGTCTATATAGGTTATTAGTTGATTTTTTGAGTATCAGTATGAGTGTCTGATGTCTGTATGGTTCGGTGGGGGGTATTACGTAGTGCATAGGTGCATGAATGAGTGACTCACTGTTTGTATGTGTTGAAGACAGCATGTGTGCAGGACTGTATGGGTGGATGAGTGTGTGCATGGGTGTGTTAGTGAGTGAATGACTGTCTCAATAGTGTCTCTATGAGTAACTACATATGTTTTAAACTAGTATATGTGACTATTGGTGTATATAAGTGAGTATATGTGAGAGTGAGAGATTGAAAGAGTTCCTGTATGAATAAGTATGTGTTTCTATAAGTGATTGTTTAAAAGACTAAGTATGTGTAAGTTTCTGTAGAAGTAAGTGTGGTGGTGTGTGTATAACTGAATTTGCAGGTAAACGGATGTTTGATTCTTTATTAGCATGAGTGACTACGTGTGTGAGTAACTTTATGGATGAGTGGCGTTGTGTAACAGAATGTATAGGTGTATGAATACATATGATGAGTGAGTGCATGTATGAGTGACTGTATAGGACTGTTGGTGAATGAGTGGATGTGTATGTGGTTCTTACAATTATTGAATAGGTTGTTGTAACTGGTATTGGTATGTCCATTGTTTTGAAATTTTTAATTTCTATTTTTGAATGTGTGTATGAAAGGTTATATTAGGGGGAGAGGAGGTCTGCCACTCTATCACAAGGATGATGTCATCAGTGATGTCATGAGTGATGTCACTGACCATGTCATGAGTGATGTAATATGTGACGTCATCAGCAGTGCATTGCGGGCGCGCGAGTTATAGTTAGCTGAACTAACTATAACGGAGGAATTTCTATGGTTTTGTACGAGTGAAAAGTCCAGCTAACTATATCGCCCCTGAAACCTATGGTTTTTTCAGTGAATTTCTAAGGTTTTTAAATGCTAATTCCTAGCTATAACGTGCCTGAAACCTATGGTTTTTTCAGTGAATTTCAAAGGTTTTTTAAATGCTAATTTCTAACTATGCCTACAGAGATAGGACATGTGAAGAAAGAAGGAAAAACGCACAGAAAGAAAAAAAAGAAATGCAGAAAGAAGCAACAGAAGTCCTCAAAGACGAAGAAAAGTGCAGGAAGAAATATAACGTGCAGAAAGAACAAACAGAAGAGCAGAAAGAAGCCTTGTTGCAAAATCATCCTGTACCCTCAACTTTTTCAGACGGATACTGGTGGTAACTGAGTCTGCCTAAGCAGTCCTAGAGCCAGTGCTATGTTAAAAGACACTCAGAATACAGTGAAAACACCTACATACACTAGGGCACACTATGCGTTGGGGTCCCCCTGTGATTAGCATGACCTCCTCTGTAAGCCCCTAGTATATAATAGGGCAGGGGAATAAAACTACCTCTTAAAACGCACCACAGGGCGTGTTTGAACACGTCACCTCATGCCCCGTCCCCTCCCTTCCCCACTGTGTAAACACACCCTGTAGCCATTTTAAGTTGGGAGATTACGTCCCCTTGAATCCTGAGGGTCCCTAGGGTCCAACTAGACCACTAGGTACCTCCAGTAAGCGCCACAGAGCTGCATTGCAGAGAGGTGTAAAAAGTGGCACGGCCTGTACCACCTCTCTGCAACGCAGAGCAGTGGTGCTTACTGGAAGCACCTGGTGGGCTAGTTGGACCCCAGGGTCCCTCAGGATTGAAAGGGAATTATTTCCCCAACTTAAAAACGTGCCACAGGGCGTGTTTGCACACGTCACCTCAGGCCCCGTCTCCTCCCTTCACCACTGTGTAAATGCGCCCTGTGGCCGTTCTGAGTTGAGAGATTAAGTCCCCTTGAATCCTAAGGGTCCCTAGGGTCAAACTAGCCCACTAGGTACCTCCAGTAAGCGCCACAGAGCTGCGTTGCATGGAGGTGTAAAAAGTGGCGTGGCCTCAGAACACCTGTCTGCAACGCAGCTCCCTGGCGCATACTGGAGATACCTGTTGGGCTAGTTGGCCCTCAGGGACCCTCAGTATTGAAGGGGAATTAATTCCTCAACTTACAACTGGCCAGGAGACGCGTTTGCAGAGTGCTGCAAGAAGGGGGCATGGCCTCTGGCGCGATGCCGGTCTTTTATTTATTTATTTTTAAGAAGGAGGGCTGTGTGGCCCCCTTTCTTTTTCTAATTTATTAGCCCTGGGGACCCCATCCCCCAGGGCCTGCACCCTAATTTGTTTTGTTGAAAAAAATTAATTTGGCCCTCCCAAGGCCTTAATCGGCCCCGGGGACCCCAACCCCCGGGTCACGGCCTTTTTTTTTTTTTTTTTTTTATTCTTTAGGAGGGGGGCTGTGTTACTGGACAAACCGTATGTACCTATCACCATGACGATTTGCGTGATATTCATTAAAAGGCAACTATGCATACAATGAATCCACGTAGAATGTATTCACACCGCTAGTGAAGCTCTGACATGTCTGACACCCTACCATGCCTATTCCCGGCGCCCCCGCTGGTGGGTACTCTCCAAGTAGACACCCTTGTCGTTTATTTATACAAACATGGGTAGCTATTGACGGGCACATTTAATACACATGCACACCAAGCCATTCAAAGGGGATTCGACAAAAATTCGACCAAACTATGCAAGAAACCCCCTCACGGTTAATAAAACACACATCCACCGCCGGATGTGTAATACTTTTTATTTTACTCTCTGGAAAGGAGACAAACCTCACTTGAGAGTCACAGCGTGCTCCTGGCTGAGCCCAATGCTGTGTTACACCCACCATTGCCTGCCGAGTGCCACACACCTCCGTGTTGTATTCCACCATCTAGTGCTTATGCTATGACACTCTCTAGCCCATGTGCACTGTAACACCACCCCGCCGGGTTATATTGCCCCATCTAACGTGCCTTCCTCGATGCCTATGTTATAAAGCACAGCGCTATGCCATACTTATTACAATCTGGGATCCATATCTTTGTCACAGTGCATATGCAATGTTACACTACCCAGCACATATTTTATATTACAACTTTAGAGACTACTTAGGTAACACAACACTGCCCTGTGCATATTACACTCCAAGGCGCATATCACATAGCAAGCGCTAGTGCCTGTGCTATCTCGCGCTCTCCAATGAATCTGTCATTGCGCACAATGTATTGCATATTATATTTCACGCCCCGGTTCATCTTATATCACACTTTTTGGTGCATAGTTTATACCATATACTATATCTAGTTTTCATTTTCAATCGTGCTCTCAGGACTATGTTCTATATAACACTGCGTCCACCTACCCTTTTCACGGGCATTACATTTTGCGATGGAGGTGGAAGGTCAGGGGATGTTTCTGCCAAGTGAGCCCGGAGTCACAGTCCCAAATGTCCTCTTCTTCCTGAATAAAAGTGAGATTATGCTGCATACTTGTTCATATTTTAAGTAGTTCGCACAGACACACATTTTAAAAACAATAAAGTTCCTAATACCCACCTTCTATGAACAGTTAGCTTGCTGCCCCATCCACCTCCTTCCTATCCTCTGTTGTCTGAATCCATGGACTAGCCTCCTCCCTCCTGCCATGCATGGTCTGATGTGCTGCCACTGCCCTCCATTTAGCATGATGTACCAGTCCACTCCTCCTGCCCTCAATTGCCCAATTCTATGGGCAATCATTGACCTCCTGCTTAGCCTCTGTGCTTTGCTTGCTGCCCCTATTCTCCTTCCCCCTGCCCTCCGATGTCTTTGTGCATGCCCCTGCTCCATCCTTTTTGACCACCATGTTCCATGGACCTGCCACTGCTATCTACTCTGAGTGTTCTGTTTAGCTGCCACTCCCCTCCCACCTGCCTAGCATTGTCAGATGACTGTAACCTGTCCCTGCCACGTCCACCCTGCCTGTCCACATGCCATGCCCCTATCCCCTTCCTCCTGTCCTTCATGGTCCATTTTACTGCCACACCCTTCTGCCCTCCCTGGTCTGTTGTGCTGCAACTGCGCGGTCTGTTGTGAGGCCCCTTCCCCTGAACTCTCTTGTCTGTGCCCAGGTCCTGACCCTCCCTTCTATCCTCCATGGTCCTTTGTGCATGCCCCTGCACCCTCCTTCTTGCCCATCATAGCCATTGTGCTGCCACTAACCCTCCCGCTTGCCATGCATGGTCTTCTGTGCTGCCATGGCCCCTCCCACCTTCCCTGTGTGGTCAGCTAGCTGCTCCTGACCCCCTCCCACCTTCCCTCCATGGTCTGTGTGTATGCCATCAGTCTCACTGTTGCTCTCCATGGTGTGTCTTGTTTCTAGTGCCCATCCTGCCTGACCTCCATGGTCATCTTGCTGCTCCTGCCCTGCCCCCTTGCCCCCAGCCCTCTGTTTCCATGTGCAGACCTCTATTCCCTCCTTCCTGGCTTGTCGGTTCCATTTTAATGCCCCTGATCCGTCCCTCCTGCCCTTTATGGTCTGTTATGCTGCAGCTTTCTCTCCTGTCTGTCCATTATGGTCAGCTAGCTACCATTGCCTATTTCCCCTCTGTTGTCTGTTGTCCATGTGCATGGTCCTGTCCCCTCCCTATTGCTTTCTATGGATTGTTGTGCTGCACTCCCGTCCCGCATGCCCTGTGTGGTGTATTGTGCTGCTGCAAACCCTGATGCCTGCCCTGGAGGGTCAGTTTGGTGCACCTCTCAATGTCCCTCCTGTCCTCTGTTATCCGAGTCCATGTCCCTACCCCAATTCCTCCTGCCTACCATGATCCAATGTACCATACTTGCGAACATTTTGAACTTGGTAAGAGGGAGATTTTGAAATAAATCTGGTGTATTGATTTTCCCCTTTGAGTTACATTGAAAAAGAGAAGATTGTAGACAGGAACCAGATCAAGTAAAGCCCATTTGAGCTTAAAAACATTGGACGTTTCCTGGCTGAAACGGGTCTGTTGGCATGTATGGTTGTATGACCACTGCCTCTTCCTTCTGCCCACAATTGTCTATTACATCACCACAGCCTCTCTTGCCAGTCCTGTATTGTTGGTTTGTAGCCACTGCCCCCTTTTCCACTGCCCTCCATAGTCTGTTGTGCTGCCACTGCCCTTCCTGCCTGCCTAGTGTGGTCAAATTGTTGCCTCTGCACTCTCCTACCTGCCTTCCATTTTCAGAGTCCGTGCCCCTGGCCTCTGCCTCTCAACAGTATCCCAATGAACAACTAGATTGCTAACATTCTATATTTATTACAAAAGTGTGGAACGCCTGACGTCATCTTGATGTAATCAAAACTGTAATGCCTAGAGCATTTCCTTTAGAAATTACATATATGAGATGGTCTTATTTGCATCAAAATTATTGTTAGTGCTCTAAAAAACTAAAATAAGGACATATTTTCTGAGTTTTCAAATAGCGACAAAGAACTTTTAAATTATTTGTAATCTTAGTTTTTTTATCCAGTTGACCACTTGATTAAATGTTGCATCCAAGGGGAGAGGGTGTGGTGTTACTTCCAGAGCTGCAGACTTTGCAACTGGGGAACCAGGTTGGAGTTTCTGCTTCAGCACAACATTCTGTGATTCTGGTCAAATCACTTAATCTCCCCATGTCTACAACCAAAATGAATTTGATCTTGTGTGATGTAACCAATGCTCGTGTAAAGCACTCCAATACCTGACAAGTCTGCACTATATAAAACTGCAAATACACAAAAAATAAGTGTTTTGCACACTTCTGTCATTGGGCTACATTTGGGCTACATTTGGGTGATATTTGGGCTACATTTGAGCTACATTTGGGCTCTTTTGTCTCTTGTGGCCATTTTAGGAGATTTATTTGTTATGAAGTTTCCTAATTTCCTCATTTACTGCAGTCTCCTCAGTAGGAAATGCTTTCAGTTTTTTACTTTGATTCCATCAAGAAGGTATTCAGATATGTCACACATTTGCCATAAATTCTGAATATTAGAACTCTAGTTGCTCATTAGATCACTGTAGTAAAGCTACTGCTCACCACGGAAGTCTGCTGCTAGTATTAGAAGAGCATGTTTCAGTCTGCATATCAGAATTTTTTAATGAAATAGAAGGGGATTTGAGAAGTCACTCAAAATATGCCCTAATTTTTCTTTCTTCAGCACTAATCATAATTTCTATGGCAAAATGAACCCCCTCATTGTGTTCCTTTTTAAATTAAATGTTTTAAGTGTTACCAGTTTATTCCAATCAAGATGGCTTCAGGTATGCCATACTTTTGTCATAAGTAAGACAGTAAGCGCTCTAGTTGTTCTTTAGAACACTCTGGGAAGCTGCAGTAGAACACAAAGGAATCAACTGACAGTCTCTGCCCTCGTTGGATGTACATGTTTTACTGAGAATGTCAGACTTCATTCTCACATGACTGAGAAAGATAATGTGATTTTACAGAAAATATGCTCTCAGTTTAGCTTATAGATCACCTTCCAAACCTCTGTGGGAAAAGCATGAGAAAATAGTTTTCTCTAAAACATGGTTCATGATATCACAGCAGAAGGCTTTTTCACATGGTAAAATCACCTTAGAACACACCACAATTCCTTAAATGAGTATGGTACCATCAACACATGATTTATAATGTAACTAAAGTCTTAAAACCTTCTATTAACTGCAATGCTTTTTAATGAGGTGCTATCATGTATATTGGTCCCAAGATGGCTGCCAACACTTCTTGGATGAAGTGCTGACAGCCAATCAGATCTCAGGATGAGATGTGTGGTTAGGCTCCGCCCAGATATATATATGATTTTACTTTTGATTTTCTCAGGAACTACTGAACAGATTGACTCCATATATGCAAAAGGCACATCCCTGAGCTGAGGACTACCTCTTTGCCAAATTTCAAGTAATTCTGTTCAGCCGTTCGGGCTGTACCTTGGACTAAAGGTCCCTATGGAAAATTGCATGGGGAAAACACGTTTTGGGACCCCCTTTTTTCTCAGCCCCCGCTTGGCGAATCCCCCCGAGACTTTCAGGGTAGGAGCGGAGCGGAGCGCCCCACCTATTTTGAAAATTTCGCGAGGATTCGGCGCCAAAGTTATTCTAAATAGAATATTGCGTATTTCCTATGGAAACACGGTCCTAACTATAAAGCCAGTAGATAATATATATATATATATAAAATAAAAAATAAAAAAAATATATATATATATATATATATATATTACCTACTGGCGGTCGCCAGTAGGTAGTTATAGTTAGGACCCCTTTTCCATAGGAAATCCGCAACATTCTATTTTGAATAACTTTGGCGCCGGTCGATGAATCCTCGCGAATTTCTCAAAATAGGTGGGGCGCTACGCTCCGCTCCTACCCTGAAAGTCTCGGGGGGATACGTCAAGCGGGGGCTGAGATAAAAGGGGGGTCCCAAAACGCGTTTTTCCCATGCATTTTTCCATAGGACCTTTAGAACGAGCTACAGCCCGAACGGCTGAACAGAATTACTAGAAATTTGGCAGAGAGGTAGTCCCTATGTCAAGGAAGTGCCTTTTGTAGGTTTGGTGTAAATCTGTTCAGTAGATTCTGAGAAAATAGCCTTTAAATCAATATATATATCTGAGCCCGCTTACGGTACGCTTACCGTACGCTTACGGTAAGCTTACGGTACGCGTACGGTGGCGTGCGCGAGCGCGATTCTGATTGGCTGTTAGATCTTAGTAAACATTCGAATCGGCCGAAACCAGGAAGCGGCGGCCGCCATTTTGTGTGTTTCACTCAGGAAAAAAAAGAGTGAAAACAAGAAAAGGGGGCAATGAGGAGAGTTACAGACCCCCTTACATTTGTGAGGGGGTCAAAGAAGGACTGTAAAGTACAAAGAAAACATTTATTGATTTTAAAAAAAATCACGGGGTACGCGTACGGTAAGCTTACGGTAAGCGTACGGTAGAAAAAAATAAAAAAAAATAAATGAAATTCAGATTTAAGTGTTTAGATATTAGGGGGCTCTAAAAAGAGCCGTTGTGTTTATGAAATGATTTTTTAGTGGTACCTACAAGTAAGTACCGATGCAGAGTCTAAGGTTCAAGAGGAAGACTCTGTTCCCTTCATCATTGAAGTGCACACCATCTCCTCTATAAATGTCTTGCATGTCATAACGCAAGTTGTTGTGGTAAATGGCACCCATACCATAGTCACGGAGGAAAGCAGAAACAGATTTGTTGACGTGCTTTCTTGCTTTGTCATCGCACCGCGTGCCCACCGTGCGTGCACGGCAATAACTGCGTAAAGTGGGCGCGCGGTGCGCGAAGCGCACCGCGTGCTCACTGTGCGCGCACGGTGCGCGAAGCGCATCGTGCGCGCACGGAACGAACTGCGTTAAGTGGGCGCGCATGCCACGAATGGCGTAAAGTAACTTAGCATTTAAAAAACCGTACAAATTAACTGAAAAAACCATAGGTTTCACACACGTTATAGTTAGGAATTAGCATTTAAAAATCCTTGCAAATTCACTTAAAAAACCATAGGTTTCACACATGTTATAGTTAGGTGGATATTTCACTCGTAAAAAACCAATGAAATTCCCCCGTTATAGTTAGTTCAGATAACTATAACTCGCGCGACCGCCACTCTATCACAAGGATGATGTCATCAGTGATGTCATGAGTGATGCCACTGACCATGTCATGAGTGATGTAATATGTGACGTCATGTGCAGTGGATTGCGGGCGCGCGAGTTATAGTTATCTGAACTAACTATAACGGGGGAATTTCATTGGTTTTTTACGAGTGAAATATCCACCTAACTATAACATGTGTGAAACCATAGGTTTCACACACGTTATAGTTAGGAATTAGCATTTAAAAAACCTTGCAAATTCACTGAAAAAACCATAGGTTTCACACATGTTATAGTTAGCGGAAATTTTACTGATAAAAAAACCAATGAAATTCCCCCGTTATAGTTAGTGCAGGCAACTATAACTCACGCGACCGCAATCCTCTGCTGATGCTAATACTGTATTTAGACACTTATTTGCCCATGTCTTCTTCCATACATTTTTAGCTATACATATATTACAAATATTTTTTTTTCATAAAGACACATATGTCATCAGCAGAAGATTGCGGTCGCGTGAGTTATAGTTGCCTGCACTAACTATAACGGGGGAATTTCATTGGTTTTTTATCAGTAAAATTTCCGCTAACTATAACATGTGTGAAACCTATGGTTTTTTAAGTGAATTTGCAAGGATTTTTAAATGCTAATTCCTAACTATAACGTGTGTGAAACCTATGGTTTTTTCAGTTAATTTGTACGGTTTTTTAAATGCTAATTTATTTATGTATTATTTTTTTTATATATTTATTTTACAATAAACTACGTATTAAAAATTATTATTATTTTTTTTGGTTTTCACCCTGCGATTTAAAAAAAAAACAAAAAAAATTGGGGGGGGAGGTTTTCAGGGTGCGCGCACTGTGCGCGCACCCCCGCGATTTTTAAAAAAAAAAAATTTTTTTTGCCTTCGGGGTCCTTCAGGGACCCCCTGACAAAGGCTAGGGGGTCAGGAACTCTCTACCCTGCCCCCTTTTCACGTTCGCCACCTTCCTTTTTCACTCTCGCACTGAAAACAAACAAAATGGCGGCCGACACTTCCTGATTTCGACCGATTCAAACATTGACTAACATGTAACCACCAATCAGAATTACGCTCGCGCACGTTAGGGTGCTCGCACGGTGCGCGCACCCTGCGCGCGTATAGATATATATATTGTTTTAAATGCTATTTTCTCTGGAAATACTTTACAGATTTACACCAAACCTGCAAAAGGCACTTCATGGACCTTATGGCTACCTCTCTGCCAAATTTCACATAATTCTGTTCAGCCGTTCGGGCTGTAGCTGCGACTAAAGTCCCTATGGAAAAATCCATGGGGAAAACGTGTTTTGGGACCCCCCCTTTTTCTCAGCCTCCGCTTGACGAATCACCCCGAGACTTTCAGGGTAGGAGCTGAACGGAGCGCCCCATTAGTTTTGAAAATTTCGCGAAGATTCGCCAATCGCCGCCAAAGTTATTCAAAATAGAATTTTGAGATTTCCTATGAAAACTCGGTCCTAACTATAACTACCTACTGGCGACCGCCAGTAGGTAATATATATCTATAGAGAGAGAGAGAGTTTTATTCCAACATAATGCAGTAAGGAATACCCACAATGAATTTTGTGCCAAACATCTACCCTGGAAGAGTGCTGGTCTGCTGAGCTTGGAGGAATATATATTTTTTTGTTAAAAAGAGCATGCAACCATGCCATTTATGTATTTTATTCCCAAAGTTCATAAAAACTTGCAGAAACCACCAGGCAGACCCATCATATTGGCGTGTGAACGTCCCTTTGAAAATATGTCTCGATACATAGATTATTTCCTGCAGGATCATGTAAAAAATCTTCAATCTTATGTTCAGGATACAGGAGACTTTCAACGTAAAATACAAGACATTGAATGGCACAATGGGTACACCCTAATGACTCTGGATGTCGTATCATTGTATACAAGTATTAGACATAGAGCCGGTATCCAGGCAGGGGAATATTTCCTTAATAATAGACCAATGAAGTTTGCACAGCACAGTAAGATGCTGATCAATATGCTTCGCAAATCAATGTAAATAATATCAATTTGAATTTCACAACTACTATTAATTCAGAGATGGTCACCATTTTAGATGTTCAAGTTTGTATCGTGAGCAACGAAATTGTAACAACATAACACAGAAAAGAAACGGCAAGGAACTCTGTGTTACATGCCACCAGTTCACATCCAATACACTTAATACAGAGTATTCCTTATGGCAAAATGTTAAGGATCAGGAAAATTTGCAGCGATGAGGCAGAGCTTGCTGTAAAACAAAATGAAAGCATGAGGAGATTTTTGGCAAGGGTTTATCAAATGAAAACTATTGATGCAGTCATTGCAAAATCTAATTTGCGTGCCAGATCTGACCTTTTAACGGGAAAAAGGAAAGATGTGAACCCAGATAATTTGTCCAACAAGGATAACGAGATAGAACCAACTAGATTAGTTTTAACTTACACTAAAGAAGGGAAACAGTTAAGGGGTATTGTAAAACATAACTTGCCAATCGTCCTTGATGAACCCATCATTGGTCACCGCCTGCCAAAAACACCCTCTATTACTTACAGAAAGACAGCGTATATGCGGAATGCTCTGGTCAAGAGTAGCCCAGAAATTATAGAAGGAGGAACCTGGCTCTCGACAGAAAAAGTTTTTTTTAAATGTGCGACTTGCAAAGCTTGTAGATATGGTAATAATTAGACCACATACCGAACACCATTTAGTGATAGAGTGCTGACCATTGATAAACATCTTACATGTAAAACGGACCATGTCATCGACAAACTGGAATGCACATGCGGACTCCAATATGTTGGAAGCACGAAACTACAAGCACACAAAAAAAATACTTCAACATACAAGAGCCATAAACAATCAGGACCCCACGTACCCGGTGGCAAGGCACTTCAGGAAAACCCATAACAGTAATCTACGACATTTAAAATATATTTTAATAGACGTTGTCCCTATACATAAGAGAGGAGGGAACTGGGAAGAAAAACTCAGGAGGTTAGAAACACATTACATCTTAGATCGAGATACCAAAATTCCAGCAGATTTAAACACCAGTGATGATCTCTATACTTACTCGTAACCACAAATAGATAAAGGTAATGGTTTATGAAGTCTAGAGGCAATCAGACTTTTATTAGTCATGTTTATTTCAGTGTGTCCTAGTATTTGTAGTAACTCAGGGCCTCATTTATGAAAAGTGAAGAATAGATGCGTTAAGACAAAAATGCGTCACTTTTCATTGCGCCCTCCTTGCGACATGCTGGGTACAATAAGAATCCAATTGGAATGTGGAATACAGCACTCCTTAGGTATACACTTGTAGCTGAATTAGGTTAGAGTTCATCAAGGTAGTGGGTGCAGGGTTGGTAACCCTTCTGAACACAAGGGTATGTATAATGAAACAATATGCATTATTTCCCTTGTGAGTAACGTCCCCAACTTTGCACTCCTGAGGCTTGCTTCAATAAAGTTCTGTGTGATTATTTTCAATGTTTTCTTTGCTTTATTTCACAATATTAATCACATTTTCTTAAGTTCAAATATTTGGATTGGTTTCATACTATTGCATTCATAGTATAAATGTATGCCCAATGCATTTTGGGCGGAGCCCTTCTTCAGGGGACTTACATTCTGAAAGTACAAGGATGATAAAGGTTGACAAAACATTCAAGCCTCAGGAGTGCAAAGTTGGGGACATGCTGGGTACGTCATATTTACAGTATGATGCATCATGTCGCAAGGAGTTACAGATACGTCAGTATTTCTGATGTATCTGTAGGCGCAAAAATGACGCATTGCTGGAGTGTGTCACAAAAGTGACGCAACTTCAGCAATGGGTCATTTCACATGGGCAAGTCCCATTTCAAATGTGCCTGCATCAGTCTTATGACTGCTGTGAGGCAGGCGTAAGATATTGACGCATTTGCGTCCTAGAAGTGGCTCAGTGAAATCTCATAGATTTCGCACCGTTACTACTGCGAGGCTTACTTGCGACGGAACACCCACCCTGCATATATTATACCTGGCGCAGGTATAATGTGGTGCAGGGGTTTACAAAGTGACATTTCTAGATGCGTCACTTTGTAAATATGACGCAACATGGTGCAAACATTACGCCACTGGTGCGTCACAACAAGTGACGAACTGGGGGAGCAAAAGTGACGCAAGAGCTCATAAATAAGCCGCTCAGTATTTTAGACAAGATTATTTTTTATCGGAAAAAATCCGCTTTACTCTGAATGTGAATCCATTCTATTGTACTGTACAAATAATGTATTTATTTGCTGATGGGGAATGATGAGAGAAAAAATCGAAACATTGAATTCTTCAGCTGCTAGTGTTTAAACAAGCATGGATATGCATTTATGCACTTTATTAGTAAGCCATGGTAAACAGAAATTACAATGAACATTTTACCTCGAATACCATTACCCCGCTTTCCAACGCAACTACCATTACTCCGCAATTCCATTATAATGCATATGCATTTACCACGCATGGTTTTACAACGAATTTCATTGTAAAGGCATGAATGGTAAAGGCATATGTATTTTACATGTTAGTATAAGGTAAGTTTAGGGTGGGTTTGGGTTTTGGGGTGTAGGGGTATAGGTTTTGGGGTGCAGGGGTATTTATAGGGTTGAAGGTGGGTTTGGGTTTTGGGGTACCAAGATAATTGTAGGGTTCAGGGTGGGTTTTGGGGTGCCCATGGTAATTGTAGGGTTCAGGGTTTGTTTGGGTTTTAGGGTGTAGGGGTATTTTAGGGTTCAGGGTAAGTTTGGGTTTTGGGGTGCCTGGGGTAATTTTTGGGTTCATGGTTTCTTTGGAGTTTGGGGTGCCCAGTGTAATTTTAGGGAAAAGGGTGGGTTTGGGTTTTGGGGTGTAGGGGTATTTTTAGGGTTAAGGGTGGGTTTGGGTTTTAGGGTGCAGGGGTATTTTTAGGGTTCAAGGTGGGTTTGGGTTTTCGGGTACCCAGGGTAATTTTAGTGTTCAGGGTGGATTTGGGTTTTGGGGTGCAGGGGTATTTTTAGGTTTCAGGGTGGGTTTGAGTTTCGGGGGTACCCAAGGTAATTTTAGGGTTCAGGGTTTGAGTTTTGGGGTGCCCAGGGTAATTTTAGGGTTACGAGTTTGATTGGGTTTTGGGGTGTATGTGCATTTTTAGGGTTTATTTGGGTTTTGGGGTGCCCAAGGTAATTTTAGGGTTCAGGGTGGGTTTGGGATTTGAAGTGCAGGGGTATTTTTAGGGTTCAGGTTTGGTTTGGGTTTTGGGGTACCCAAGGTAATTTTAGGGGTCAGGGTTTGTTTGAAGTGCCCAGGGTAATTTTAGAGTTAAGGGTTTGTTTGGGTTTTGGGGTGTAGGGGTATTTTTAGAGTTCAGGGTAAGTGTGGGTTTTGGGGTGTCCAGGGTAATTTTTGTATTTAGGGTGGTTTTGGGGTGCAGGGGTATTTTTAGGGTTCAGGGTGGGTTTGGGTTTTGGGGTGCCCAGGGTTATTTTAGGGTTCCGAGTTTGTTTGGGTTTTGGGGTGCCCATTGTAATTTTAGATTTAAGTGTTTGGGTTTTGGGGTGAAGTAGTATTTTTAGAGTTCAGGGCAAGTTTGGGTTTTGGGGTGCCCAGGGTAATTTTAGTGTTTAGGGTGGTTTGGGGTTTTGGGGTGCAGGGGTATTTTTGGGGGTTCAGGGTGGGTTTGGGTTTTGGGGTGCCCAGGGTAATTTTAGTGTTAAGGGTGGTTTGGGGTTTTGGGGTGCAGGGGTATTTTTGGGGGTTCAGGGTGGGTTTGGGTTTTGGGGTGCCCAGGGTAAAATTAGGGTTCAGGGTTTGTTTGGGTTTTGGGGTGACCGGGTAATTTTAGGGATAGGAGTGGTTTTGGGTTTTGGGGTGCACAGCGTCATTTTAGGGTTCACGGTTTGTTTGGGTTGTAGGGGTATTTTTAGGGTTCAAGGTGGGTTTGGGTATTGGGGTGCCCAGGGTTATTTTAGGGTTCAGAGTTTGTTTGGGTTTTGGGGTGTAGTGGTATTTTTAGGGTTCAGGGTGAGTATGGGTTTTGGAGTGCCCAGCGTAATTTTAGTGTTTAGGGTTGTTTGGGGTTTGGGGGTGCAGGGTTATTTTTTAGGGTTCAGGGTGGGTTTGAGTTTTGGGGTGCCCAGGGTAAAATTAGGGTTCAAGGTTTGTTTGGGTTTTGGGGTGCCCTGGATAATTTTAGGGACAAGAGTGGGTTTGGGTTTTGGGGTGAACAGGGTAATTTTAGGGTTCAGTGTTTGTTTGGGTTGTAGGGGTATTTTTAGGGTTCAGGGTGGGTTTGGGGGTGCCCAGGGTTTTTTTAGGGTTCAGAGGTTGTTTGGGTTTTGGGGTGCCCATGGTAATTTTAGATTTGTGTTTGTTTGGGTTTTGGGGTGTAGTGGTATTTTAGGGCTCAGGGTGAGTTTGGGTTTTGGGGTGCCCAGGGTAATTTTAGTGTTTAGGGTGGATTGGGTTTTGGGGTACCCTGGGTAATTTTAGGGACAAGAGTGGGTTTGGGTTTGGGGGTGAACAGGGTCATTTTAGGGTTCAGGGTTTGGGTTGTAGGGGTATTTTTAGGGTTCAGGGTGAGTTTGGGTTTTGGGGTGCCCAGGGTAATTTTAGTGTTTAGGGTTGTTTGGGGTTTTGGGGTGCAGGGGTATTTTGTAGGGTTCAGGGTGGGTTTGAGTTTTGGGGTGCCAAGGGTAATATTAGGGTTCAGGGTTTGTTTGGGTTTTGGGGTGCCCTGGGTAATATTAGGGTTCAGGGTTTGTTTGGGTTTTGGGGTACCCTGGGTAATTTAAGGGACAAGAGTGGGTTTGGGTTTTGGGTGAACAGGGTCATTTTAGGGTTCAGTGTTTGGGTTGTAGCGGTATTTTTAGGGTTCAGGGTGGGTTTCGCTTTTGGGGTGCCCAGGGTTATTTTAGGGTTCAGAGTTTGTTTGGGTTTTGGGGTGCCCATGGTAATTTTAGATTTAAGTCTTTGTTTGGGTTTTGGGGTGTAGTGGTATTTTTAGGGTTCAGGGTGAGTTTGGATTGTGGGGCGCCCAGTGTAATTTTAGTGTTTAGGGTGGTTTGGGGTTTTGGGGTGGAAGGGAATTTTTAAGGGTTCGGGTGGGTTTGGGTTTTGGGGTGCCCAGAGTAATATTAGGGTTCAGGGTTTGTTTGGGTTTTAGGGTGTCCTGGGAAATTTTAGGGATAAGAGTGGGTTTGGGTTTTGGGGTGCACAGGGTCATTTTAGGGTTCAGGGTTTGTTTGGGTTGTAGGGGTATTTTCAGGGTTCAGGGGGGGTTGGGTTTTGGGGTGGCCAGGGTAATTTTAGGGTTTAGGGGGTATGGGTATTGGGGTGGTAAGGGTAATTTTATAATTTTGTGCAGAGTAGTAGAGAGCGAGTAGTAGAGAGCGAGTAGTAGAGAGTGAGTAGTAGAGAGTGAGAAGTAGAGATAGAGTAGTAGAGAGTAGAAGAGAGTGAGAAGTAGAGTAGTAGAGAGTGAGTGGTAGAGAGTGGTAGAGAGTGAGTAGTAGAGAGTGAGTAGTAGAGAGTGAGTAGTAGAGAGTAGTAGAGAGTGAGTAGTGCAGTGAGTAGTAGAGAGTAGTAAAGAGTGAGTAGTAGAGAGTGAGTAGTAGAGAGTGAGTAGCAGAGAGAGAGTAGTAGAGAGTAGTTGAGAGTGAGTAGTAGAGTGAGTAGTAGAGAGAGAGTAGTAGATAGTGAGTAGTAGAGAGTAGTAGAGAGTGAGTAGTAGAGTGAGTAGTAAAGTGAGTAGTAGAGAGTGAGTAGTAGAGAGTAGTAGAGAGAGTAGTAGAGAGTGAGTAGTACAGAGTAGTAGAGAGTGAGCAGTAGAGAGTGAGTAGTAGAGAGAGAGTAGTAGAGAGTAATAGAGTAGTAGAGAGTGAGTAGTAGAGAGTAGTGGAGTAGTAGAGAGTGAGTAGTAGAGAGTAATAGAGAGTGAGTAGTAGAGAGTCGTAGAGCGTAGTAGAGAGTGAGTACTAGAGAGTGAGTAGTAGAGAGTGAGTAGTAGAGTGAGTAGTAGAGAGTGAGTAGTAGAGAGTAGTAGAGAGAGAGTAGTAGAGAGTGAGCAGCAGAGAGTATTAGAGAGTGAGTAGTAGAGAGCAGTAGAGAGTGAGTAGTAGAGAGTGAGTAGTAGAGAGAGAGTAGTAGAGAGTGAGTAGTAGAGAGTAGTAGAGAGTGGGTAGTAAAGAGTAATAGAGAGTGAGTAGTAGAGAGAGAGTAGTAGAGAGCAGTAGAGTAATAGAGAGTGAGTAGTAGAGAGTGAATAGTAGAGAGTAGTGGAGTAGTAGAGAGTGAGTAGTAGAGAGTAGTAGAGAGTGAGTAATAGAATGAGTAGTAGAGAGTAGTAGAGAGTGAGTAGTAGAGTGAGAAGTAGAGGGCTAGTAGAGAGCAAGTAGTAGAGAGCAAGTAGTAGAGAGTGTGTAGTAGAGAGTGAGTAGTAGAGAGTAGTAGAAAGTGAGTTGTAGAGAGAGTAGTAGAGAGTGAGAAGTAGAGAGAATAGTAGAGTAGTAGAGAGTGAGTAGTAGAGTGAGTAGTAGAGAGTAGTTGAGAGCGACTAGTAGAGAGTGAGTAGTGGAAAGTGAGTAGTAGAGAGCGAGTAGTCGAGAGTGAGTAGTAGAGAGTGAGTAGTAGAGTAGTAGATTGAGTAGTAGAGAGTAGTAGAGAATGAGTAGTAGAGAGAGTGGTAGAGTAGTAGAGAGTGAGTAGTATAGAGGGTTCAGGTGGGTTTGGGTTTTGGGGTGCCCAGAGTAATATTAGGGTTCAGGGTTTGTTTGTGTTTTAGGGTGTCCTGGGAAATTTTAAGGATAACAGTGGGTTTGGGTTTTGGGGTGCACAGGGTCATTTTAGGGTTCAGGGTTTGTTTGGGTTGTAGGGGTATTTTCAGGGTTCAAGGTGGGTTTGGGTTTTGGGGTGGCCAGGGTAATTTTAGGGTTTAGGGGGTATGGGAATTGGGGTGGTAAGGGTATTTTTATAATTGTGGGGAGAGTAGTAGAGAGTGAGTAGTAGAGAGTGAGTAGTAGAGAGTGAGTAGTAGAGAGTAGCAGAGAGTGAGTAGTAGGGATAGAGTAGTAGAGAGTAGTAGACTGAGTAGTAGAGAGTGAGTACTAGAGAGAGAGTAGTAGAGAGTAGAAGAGAGTGAGAAGCAGAGTAGTAGGGAGTGAGTGGTAGAGAGTGATAGAGAGTGAGTAGTAGAGAGTGAGTAGTAGAGAGTGAGTAGTAGAGTGAGTAGTATAGAGTAGTAGAGAGTGAGTAGTAGAGGGTAAGTAGTAGAGAGTGAGTAGCAGAGAGAGCGTAGTAGAGAGTGAGTAGTAGAGTGAGTAATCGGGAGTAGTAGAGAGAGAGTAGTAGATAGTGAGTAGTAGAGAGCAGTAGAGAGTGAGTAGTAGAGTGAGTAGTAAAGTGAGTAGTAGAGAGTAAGTAGTAGAGAGTAGTAGAGAGAGTAGTAGAGATTGAGTAGTAGAGAGTAGTAGAGAGTGAGCAGTAGAGAGTGAGTAGTAGAGAGAGAGTAGTAGAGAGTAATAGAGTAGTAGAGAGTGAGTAGTAGAGAGTAGTGGAGTAGTAGAGAGTGAGTAGTAGAGAGTAGTAGAGAGTGAGTAGTAGAGAGCCGTAGAGAGTAGTAGAGAGTGAGTAGTAGAGAGTGAGTAGTAGAGAGTAGTAGAGAGAGTAGTAGAGAGTGAGTAGCAGAGAGTAGTAGAGAGTGAGTAGTAGAGAGTAGTAGAGAGTGAGCAGTAGAGAGTGAGTAGTAGAGAGAGAGTAGTAGAGAGTAATAGAGTAGTAGAGAGTGAGTAGTAGAGAGTAGTGGAGTAGTAGAGAGTGAGTAGTAGAGAGTAGTAGAGAGTGAGTAGTAGAGAGCCGTAGAGAGTAGTAGAGAGTGAGTAGTAGAGAGTGAGTAGTAGAGAGTAGTAGAGAGAGTAGTAGAGAGTGAGTAGCAGAGAGTAGTAGAGAGTGAGTAGTAGAGAGAGTAGTAGAGAGTGAGAAGTAGAGAGAGTAGTAGAGTAGTAGAGAGTGAGTAGTAGAGTGAGTATTAGAGAGTAGTTGAGAGCGACCTGTAGAGAGTGAGTAGTGGAGAGTGAGTAGTAGAGAGAGAGTAGTCGAGAGTGAGTAGTAGAGAGTGAGTAGTAGAGAGTAGTAGAGAGTGAGTAGTATAGAGTAGTAGAGTGAGTAGTAGAGAGTGATTAGTAGAGAGTAGTAGATTGAGTAGTAGAGAGTAGTAGAGAGTGAGTAGTAGAGAGAGTAGTAGAGTAGTAGAGAGTGAGTAGTAGAGAGTAGTAGAGAGTGAGTAGTAGAGAGTGAGTAGTGGAGAGTGAGTAGTAGAGGGCGAGTAGTAGAGAGTGAGTAGTAGAGAGTGAGTAGTAGAGAGTGAATACTAGAGAGTGAGTAGTAGAGAGTGTGCAGTAGAGAGGGAGTAGTAGCAAGTGAGTATTAGAGTAGTAGAGAGTGAGTGGTAGAGAGTAGTAGAGAGTAGTAGAGTGAGTAGTAGAGAGTGGTAGAGAGTGAGTAGTAGAAAGTGAGTAGTAGAGAGTAGTAGTAGAGAGTAGTAGAGAGTGAGTAGTAGCGAGTAAGTAGTAGAGAGTGAGTAGTAGAGAGAGTAGTAGAGAGTAGTAGAGAGTGAGTAGTAGAGAGTAAATAGTAGAGAGTAGTAGAGAGTGAGTAGTAGAGAGAGAGTAGTAGAGAGTGATTAGTAGAGAGTAAATAGTAGAGAATAGTAGAGTAGTAGAGAGTGAGTAGTAGAGAGTAGTAGAGAGTGAGTAGTAGAGAGTGAGTAGTGGAGAGTAGTAGAGAGTGAGTAGTAGAGTAGTAGAGAGAAGTCAGTCAGTGTCAGTCAGTCAGTGTCAGTCAGTGTCAGTCAGTCAGTGTCACTCAGTCAGTCAGTGTCAGTCAGTCAGTGTCAGTCAATCAGTGTCAGTCAGTGTCAGTTAGTCAGTCAGTGTCAGTCAGTCAGTGTCAGTCAATCAGTGTCAGTCAGTGTCAGTCACTCAGTGGCAATCAATCAGTGGCAGTCAGTGTCAATGTCAGTCAATCAGTGTCAGTCAGTGTCAATCAGTCAGTATCAGTCAGTCAGTGTCAGTCAGTCAGTGTCAGCTAGAGCAGCTCTGCTGACCTGGTTCTCTGGCTCTAAAGCAGCTCTGTTGACCTGGTTCTCTGGCTCTAAAGCGGTTCTGCTGACCTGGTTCTCTCCTTCTAAAGCAGCTGTGCTGACCTGATTTCTCTGGCTCCACAGCAGGTCTGCTGACCTCGTACTCTGGTTCTAGAGCAGCTCTGCTGACCTAGTTCTTAGGCTACAGAGCAGCTCTGCTGATCTGGTTCTCTGGCTCCACAACAGCTCTGCTGACCTCGTTCTCTGGCTCTAAAGCAGCTCTGCTGACCCGGTTCTATGGCTCTAAAGCAGTTCTGCTGGCATGGTTCTCTTGCTCTAGAGCAGCTCTGCTGACCTGGATCTCTCCCTCTAAAGCAGCTCTACTGACCTGGTTTCTCTGGCTCTACAGCAACTCTGCTGACCTGGTTCTCTGGCTCTAGAGCAGCTCTGCTGACCTGCTTCTTAGGCTCTAGAGCAGCTCTGCTGACCTGGTTCTCTAGCTCTAAAGCAGCTCTGCTGACCTGGTTCTATGGCTCTAAAGCAGCTCTGCTGACTTTGTTCTCTGGCTCTAGAGCAGTTCTGCTGACCTAGTTCTCTGGCTCTAAAGCAGCTCTGCTGGTCTGGTTCTCTGGCTCTAAAGCAGCTCTGCTGACCTGATTCTCTCCCTCTAAAGCAGCTCTGCTGACCTGGTATCTCTGGCTCTACAGCAGCTCTCCTGACCTGGTTCTCTGGCTTTAGAGCAGCTCTGCTGACCTAGTTCTTAGGCTCTAGAGCAGCTCTGCTGACCTGGTTCTCTGGCTCTAAAGCAGCTCTGCTGACCTGGTTCTCTGGCTCTAGAGCAGCTCTGCTGACCTGGTTCTCTGGCTCTAAAGCAGCTCTGCTGACCTGTATCTCTCCCTATAAATCAGCTCTGCTGACCTGGTTCTCTGCCTCTAGAGCAGCTCTACTGACCTGGTTCTATGGCTCTAAAGCAGATCTGCTGACCTGGTTTCTCTGCCTCTAGAGCAGCTCTGCTGACCTGGTTCTCTGGCTCTAGAGCAGCTCTGCTGACCTGGTTCTCTCCCTCTAAAGCAGCTCTGCTGACCTGGTTTCTCTAGCTCTAGAACAGCTCTGCTGACCTTGTTCTCTGTCTCTAAAGCAGCTCTGCTGTCCTGGTTTTCTCCCTCTAAAGCAGCTCTGCTGACCTGGTTCTCTGCCTCTAGAGCATCTCTGCTGACCTGGGTCTCTGGCTCTAGAGCAGCTCTGCTGACCTGGGTCTCTGGCTCTAGAGCAGCTCTGCTGACCTGCTTCTTAGGCTCTAGAGCAGCTCTGCTGACCTGGTTCTCTGGCTCTACAACGGTTCTGCTGACCTGGTTACTCTGGTTCTACAGCAGCTCTGCTGACCTGGATCTCTGCGCTCACGATGCACTTACCCGACTTCGCGTAAATATATTTAAAAATAATATACGTTTATTATAAGTACAAATATATTATATTTATGAATATCTTAGATAATCTTTTGCCCTAATATGTATATTAAAGACACATACATATCATTTTGGAACATACATTTTTTTTGCGGGAGTTACGCACCCAGCGCGCCCCAGCACGTATATGAAGTCACGCGGGACCCGCCACTGCGCAAGCGTCTCGTACTGTAATGCGCATGTGTCGGGAATGCGCAGAAGCAGGAGTCGCGGACTGGTCGCATACCAATCGCGCACCTCACGTAATATTAAATGTATATGATGTAACTGAAAAACACGAAGCCGCCACACACCGTACGTGGATCCTCCATGACTTTTCTAAAATGGCGGCTAGAATCCGCGCACCCACTGTGATGTGTACGCTTTGAGTGCGAGTCAATCAGTCAGTGTCAGTCAGTCAGTGTCAGTCAGTGTCAGCTAGAGCAGCTCTGCTGACCTGGTTCTCTGGCTCTAAAGCAGCTCTGCTGACCTGGTTCTACGGCTCTAAAGCAGCTCTGCTGACCTGGTTCTCTCCCTCTAAAGCAGCTCTGCTTACCTGGTTCTCTAGCTCTAAAGCAGCTCTGCTGACCTGGTTCTCTGGTTCTAGAGCAGCTCTGCTGACCTGGTTCTCTGGCTCTAAAGCAGCTCTGCTGACCTGGTTCTCTGACTCTAAAGCAGCTCTGCTGGCCTGGTTCTCTGGCTTTTAAGCAGCTCTGCTGACCTGGTTCTCTCCCTCAAAAACAGCATTGCTGACCTGGTTTCTCTGGCTCTACCGCAGCTCTGCTGACCTGGTTCTCTGGCTCTAGAGCAGCTCTGCTGACCTAGTTCTTAGGCTCTAGAGCAGCTCTGCTGACCTGGTTCTCTGGCTCTAAAACACATTTGCTGACCTGGTTCTCTGGCTCTATAGCAGCTCTGCTGACCCGGTTCTATGGCTCTAAAGCAGCTCTGATTACCTTGTTCTCTGGCTCTAGAGCAGTTCTCCTGACCTGGTCACTTGGCTCTAAAGCAGCTCTGCTGACCTGGTTCTCTCCCTCTAATGCAGCTCTGCTGACCTGGTTCTCTCGCTCTAAAGCAGCTCTACTGACTTGGTTTCTCTGGCTCTACAGCAGCTCTGCTGACCTGGTTTTCTGGCTCCAGAGTACCTCTGCTGACCTGGTTCTTAGGCTCCAGAGGAGCTCTGCTGACCTGGTTCTCTGGCTCTAAAGCAGCTCTGCTGACCTGGTTCTATGGCTCTCGAGCAGCTCAGCTGACCTGGTTCTCTGGCTCTAGAGCAGCTCTGCTGACCTGGTTCTCTGGCTCTAAAGCAGCTCTGCTGACCTGTTTCTCTCCCTCTAAATCAGCTCTGCTGACCTAGTTCTCTTGCTCTAGAGCAGCTCTGCTGACTTGGATCTCTCCCTCTAGAGCAGCTCTGCTGACCTGGTTCTCTCCCTGTAAAGCAGCTCTACTGACCTGGTTTCTCTGCTTTTAGAGCAGCTCTGCTGACCTGGTTCTCTGGCTCTAGAGCAGCTCTGCTGACCTGGTTCTCTGGCTCTAAAGCAGTTCTGCTGACCTGGTTCTCTCCGTCTAAAGCAGCTCTGCTGACCTGGTTTCTCTGGCTCAACAACAGCTCTGCTGACCTAGTTCTCGGCCTCTAGAGCAGCTCTGCTGACCTGGGTCTCTGGCTCTAGAGAAGCTCTGCTGACCTGGGTCTCTGGCTCTAGAGCAGCTCTGCTGACCTGGTTCTCTCCCTGTAAAGCAGCTCTACTGACCTGGTTTCTCTGCCTCTAGAGCAGCTCTGCTGACCTGGTTCTCTGGCTCTGGAGCAGCTCTGCTGACCTGGTTCTCTGGCTCTAAAGCAGCTCTGCTGACCTGTTTCTCTCCCTGTAAATCAGCTCTGCTGACCTATTGCTCTTGCTCTAGAGCAGCTCTGCTGACTTGGATCCCTCCCTCTAGAGCAGCTCTGCTGACCTGGTTCTCTCCCTGTAAAGCATCTCTACTGACCTGGTTTCTCTGCCTCTAGAGCAGCTCTGCTGACCTGGTTCTCTGGCTCTAGAGCAGCTCTGCTGACCTGGTTCTCTGGCTCTAAAGCAGTTCTGCTGACCTGGTTCTCCCCCTCTAAAGCAGCTCTGCTGACCTGGTTTCTCTGGCTCAACAACAGCTCTGCTGACCTAGTTCTCGGCCTCTAGAGCAGCTCTGCTGACCTGGGTCTCTGTCTCTAGAGCAGCTCTGCTGACCTGGGTCTATGGTTCTAGAGCAGCTCTGCTGTCCTGCTTCTTAGGCTCTAGAGCAGTTCTGCTGACCTGGTTCTCTGTCTCTTAAACGGCTCTGCTGACCTGAATTCTCTGGCTCTAAAGCAGCTCTGCTGACCTGGTTTTCTCCCTCTAAAGCAGTTCTACTGACCTGGTTCTCTGCCTCTAGAGCAGCTCTGCTGACCTGGTTCTATGGCTCTAAAACAGCTCTGCTGACCTGGTTCTCTGGCTCTAGAGCAGCTCTGCTGACCTGGATTTCTGGCTCTAAAGCAGTTCTGCTGACCTGGTTCTCTCCCTCTAAAGCAGCTCTGCTGACCTGGTTTTTCTGGCTCAACAACAGCTCTGCTGACCTGGTTCTCGGCCTCTAGAGCAGCTCTGCTGACTTGGATCTCTGGCTCTAGAGCAGCTCTGCTGACCTGGGTCTCTGGTTCTAGAACACCTGCACCTTAGGCTCTAGAGCAGCTCTGCCGACCTGGTTCTCTGGCTACACAACAGCTCTGCTGACCTGGTTCTCTGGCTCTACAACGGTTCTGCTGACCTGGTTTCTCTGGCTTAACAGCAGCTCTGCTGACCTGGTTCTCTGCACTCACGATGCACGCACCCGACTTTGCGAAAATATATTTAAAAATAATATAAGTTTATTATAAGTACAAATATATTCTATTTATGAATATCTTAGATAATCTCTTGCCCTAATATGTATATTAAAGACACATACATATCATTTTCAAACATAATTTTTTTTTGCGGGAGTCGCGCACCCAGCGTGCCCCAGCACATATATGACGTCACGCGTGACTCACCACCGCGCAAGCATCTCGTACCGTAATGCACGTGTGTTTCAAATGCGCGGGAGCAGGAGTCGCGGAATGGTCGCATACCAATCGCGCACATCACGTAATATTAAATGTATATGATGTAACTGAAAAACACGCAGCCGTCACACACCGCACGGGGATCCTTCACGACTTTTCTAAAATGGCGGCTAGAATCTGCGCACCCACTGTAATGTGTACAATTTGAGTGCGCAACTCCGAAAAAAATTGGAAAAAAATCATTTAAAAAAGAAAATAATATAAATATATTAAAATAAAAAATGAAAACAAAAAAATGAATCAATATTTCAGTTTGAATTTTTTTAAAAAAATGTTGATGAAATTTTCTGAAATATATATAATTTTTATTTAATGAATAAAATATTTATAAATAAACAGTTAAAAAACAGTAGAAAATCAGTATAAAAAAATAGGTATAACTACTATCACACTTAAAAATTAGCATTTAAAAAACCTTTGAAATTCACTGAAAAAACCATAGGTTTCAGAAACGTTATAGTTAGAAATTAGCATTTAAAAAACATTAGAAATTCACAGAAAAAACCATAGGTTTCAGGGATGTTATAGTCAGCTGGCCATTTCACTCGTACAAAACCATAGAAATTCCTCCGTTATAGTTAGTTCTACTAACTATAACTCACGCGCCCGCAATGCACTGCTGATGATGTCACATATTGCATCATTCATGACATGGTCAGTGACATCACTGATGACATCACTGATGACATCTCAAATGAAATCACTGATGACATCACTGATGACATCATCCACTGAATGTGGTTTAGTTTGAAATTTAAATATGTATTATATATATACCAATCTGTATTGAAGATTGAGTGGATATATAACTGTCTGGATGGAGGATTTAGTAGCTGTCTGACTGTCTTTTTAAGTGAGTAATTAAAAGTGTCTCACTTAATACATGGATTAGTAACTAAATATGTGAATGTGTGCAGCACTGTCTCTGTTGTTGTATAACATGCTGCATCAGTTGGTCACTAACTACATGAGTGTGATAATTAGTTATTGATTAGTTGGGTATTTGTATGTTTGTGTGTGGTTGGATGGGGTGTGTGTAACTCTATGCATAGATGTGTGAATGGTTGATTGACTAGGTGTATGGGTTTAAGAGTGCATGTGAAAACAGTTGTTTGGGTGACTGAGTGAATTTATTTGTGTTGGCGAGTGAATATATGTTTTAGTTGTACATCTTCAACAAAGTAAAATATAAAAGGCATTGTATGTGAGAGTTGCTCTGTATATAAATAAGTATGTGTAAGAGTCAGTGATTGTGAGAGTAACTATATGAATGAGTGTATAATTGTGATGGTGCTTTTTTAACATATTAACAATGAGTTACTATGTGTTTGAATAAATGAGGTGCTGTTGGATAATTGTGTAAGTGAGTAAATTTAAGTGCGATACATTTTTTTCATGAGTGAGTAGGATGACTGCATAACCGACTAAGATGACTGCTGATGTGTCAATGTCTATATATGTGTATAAGTGCATTTGATAGTGTTCTATTAATTAATGACTGCATGTATAGATGATTCTGTTGTTGAATGGGTAGTTGTGTGTGTAGACTTAGGAATCAGTAAGTGGGTATGTAGTAACTGATATTGGTGTGTCAATGGTTTCAAATATGGTACTCTGTATTTTACAGTGAGTGATGAAAGGTTATACTAGTGTATGATGAGGTGTATCAGATTGTCAAGTGGATGATGTCATCAATGATGTCATTTGAGATGTCATCAGTGATGTCATCAGTGATGTCACTGACCATGTCATGAATGATGCAATATGTGACATCATCAGCAGTGCATTGCGGGCGCGTGAGTTATAGTTAGCAGAACTAACTATAACAGAGGAATTTCTATGGTTTTGTATGAGTGAAATCGGCGGCTAACTATAACACCCCTGAAACCTATTGTTTTTTCTGTGAATTTCTAAGGTTTTTTAACCCCTTGGCTGTGGCAGATATTCCGCCGTAGCGCTGGGGGGGGGGGTTTGGGGGCAGCGCGGTCGCGCTGTGCTCATGACGGAGCCACTCCGTCATGAGACACGGGTGAGCTGTGCTCATCACGGAGTGGTTCCGTCATGACTCCGCCCACGGCGCTAATCGCCCATACAGGCGGGGAATTAGCGCCGCGTGGGCGGAGCGGCCGCCAACGGCCGCAGCATGACGGAACCACTCCGTCATGAGCACACGGCACCCGTGGCTCATAACGGAGTGGTTCCGTCATGAGCGGGGAAGGGGTTAAATGCTAATTTCTAACTATAATGTCTCTGAAACCTATGTTTTTTTCCAGTGAATTTCAAAGGTTTTTTAAATGCTAACTTTTAAGTGTGATAGTAGTTATATCTATTTTTTTGTACTGATTTTCTACAGTTTTTTAACTGTTTATTTATAAATATTTTATTCATTAAATAACATTATATATTTTTCTGAAAATTGCACAATTTTTTTTTAATTAAAACTAAAATATTGATTAATGTTCTTGTTTTCATTTTTTATTTTAATATATTTATATTATTTTCTTTTTTTAAAAATTCACATTTTATTCGGAGTCGCGCACTCAAAGTGTACACATCATGGTGGGTGCGCGCATTCTAGCCGCCATTTTAGAAAAGTCATGAAGGATCCGCGTATGGTGTGCGACGGCTGCGTGTTTTTCAGTTACATCATATACATTTAATATCACGTGATATGCGCAATTGGTATGCGACCAGTCTGCGACTCCTGCTCCTGCGCATTCGTGACACATGCGCATTACGGTACGAGATGTTTGCGCGGTTGCGGGTCCCGCGTGACATCATATACGTGCTGGGGCTCGCTGGGTGCGCAACTCCCGGAAAAAAAAATTATGTTCCAAAATGATATGTATGTGTCTTTAATATACATATTAAGGCAAGAGATTATGTAAGATATTCATCAAAATAATATATTTGTACTTATAATAAACTTATATTATTTTTAAATATATTTTCGCGAAGTCGGGTGCGTGCATCGTGAGTGCAGAGAACCAGGTCAGCAGAGCTGCTGTAGAGCCAGAGAACCAGGTCAGCAGAGCTGCTCTAGAGCCTAAGAACTAGGTCAGCAGAGCTGCTCTAGAGCCAGAGAACCAGGTCAGCAGAGCTGCTGTAGAGCCAGAGAAACCAGGTCAGCAGAGCTGCTTTAGAGAGAGAGAACCAGGTCAGCAGAGCTGCTTTAGAGCCAGAGAACCAGGCCAGCAGAGCTGCTTTAGAGCCAGAGTACCAGGTTAGCAGAGCTGCTTTAGAGCCAGAGAACCAGGTCAGCAGAGCTACTCTAGAGCCAGAGAACCAAATCAGCAGAGCTGCTTTAGAGCCATAGAACCAGGTCAGCAGAGCTGCGTTAGAACCAGAGAACCAGGTCAGCAGAGCTGCTCTAGAGTCTAAGAACAAGGTCAACAGAGCTGCTCTAGAGCCAGGGAACCAGGTCTGCAGAGCTGCTGCAGAGCCAGAGAAACCAGGTCAGTAGAGCTGCTTTAGAGGGAGAGAACCAGGTCAGCAGAGCTGCTCTAGAGCCAGAGAACCATGTCAGCAGAACTGCTTCAGAGCCATAGAACTGGGTCAGCGGAGCTGCTTTAGAGCCAGAGAACTAGGTCAGCAGAGCTGTTGTAGAGCCAGAGAACTAGATCAGCAGAGCTGCTCTGTAGCATAAGAACTAGGTCAGCAGAGCTGCTCTAGAGCCAGAGAACCAGGTCAGCAGACCTGCTGTAGAGCCAGAGAAACCAGGTCAGCAGAGCTGCTTTAGAGAGAGAGAACCAGGTCAGCAGAGCTGCTTTAGAACCAGAGAACCAGGTCAGCAGAGCTGCTCTAGCTGACACAGACGGACTGACACTGACTGACTGACTGCCACTGACTGATTGACACTGACTGACACAGATTGACTGACACTGACACTGACCGACTCTGATTGACTGACACTGACTGACTGACACTGACTGACTGACTGACACTGACTGACACTGACTGACACTGACTGACACTGATTGACTGACACTGACTGACTGACACTGATTGACTTACACTGACTGACACTGATTGACTGACACTGACTGACTGACACTGACTGACACTGACTGACTACTCTCTACTACTCTACTACTGACTCTCTACTACTCTCTACTACTCACTCTCTACTACTTATTCTCTACTACTCTCTACTACTCACTCTCTACTACTCTACTACTCTCTACTACTCACTCTCTACTACTTTCTATCAACTACTCACTCTCTACTACTCTACTACTCACTCTCTACTACTCACTCTCTACTACTCACCCTACTACTTTCTACTATTCACTCCAATCAAGATGGCATCAGGTTTACCATACTTTTGTCATAAGTAAGACTGTTAGCGCTCTAGTTGTTCTTTAAAACACTCTGGGACATTCTGTCATTGGGCTATACTTGGGCTACATCTCGGTTATTTGTGCTACATTTGGGCGCTTTTGTCTCTGGTGGCCATCTTGGGAGACTTATTTGTATTGAAGTTTCCTAATTTCCTCATTTACAACAGTCTCCTCAGTAGGAAATACTTTCAGGTTTTCTACTTTCATTCCATCAAGAAGGCACTCAGATGTGTCACACATATGCCATGAATTCGGAATGTTAGCACTCTAGTTGCTTATTAGATCACTGTAGTAAAGCTATTGCTCACCAGGGAAGTCTGCTGCTGGTATTGAAAGTGCATGTTTCAGTCTGCATGTCAGAATTTTTTAATGAAATAGAAGAGAATTTGAGAAGTCACTCAAAATGTGCCCTATTTTTCTTTTTTCCGCACTAATCATAATTTCTATGGCAAAATGAACCTCCTCATTGTGTTCCTTTTAAATTAAACTACTCACTCTCTACTACTCACTCGCTACTACTTTCTACTACTCACTCTCTACTACTCTCTCTCTCTACTACTCTCTACTACTCTCTACTACTACTCTCTACTACTCACTCTCTACTACTCACTCTCTACTACTCTCTACTACTCACTGTACTGCTCTCTACTACTCTCTACCACTCACTCTCTACTACTCTACTACTCACTCTCTACTACTCTCTACTAATCTCTCTCTACTACTCCCTCTCTACTACTCACTCTACTACACTCTACTACTCACTCTCTACTACTCACTCTCTACTACTCACTCTCTACTACTCTACTACTCTCTACTACTCTCTACTACTCACTCTCTACTACTCACTCTCTACTACTCACTCTCAACTACTCACTCTCTACTACTCACTCTACTACTCTCTACTACTCTCTACCACTCACTCTCTACCACTCTACTACTCACTCTCTACTATTCTCTACTACTCTCTCTCTACTACTCACTCTCTACTACTCACTCTATTACTCTCTAATACTCTCTCTCTACTACTCACTCTCTACTACTCACTCTCTACTTCTCTACTACTCACTCTCCACTTCTCACTCTCTACTACTCGCTCTCTACTACTCTCTACTACTCACTCTACTACTCACTCTCTACTACTCTACTACTCTCTACTACTCTCTCTGCTACTCACTCTCTACTACTCTCTACTACTCACTCTCTACTACTCACTCTCTACTACTCTACTACTCTCTACTACTCTCTCTACTACTCTCTCTACTACTCACTCTCTACTACTCACTCTCTACTACTATCTACTACTCTCTCTCTACTACACACTCTCTACTACTTGCTCTCTACTACTCACTCTACTACTCACTCTACTACTCACTCTCTACTACTCCCTACTACTCACTCTACTACTCACTCTCTACTACTCTCTAATACTCACTCTCTACTACTCCACTACTCTCTACTAATCACTCTCTACTACTCACGCTCTACTACTCTGTACTACTCACTCTCTACTACTCACTCTCTACGACTCTCTCTCTACTACGCACACTCTACTACTCACTCTATATTACCCTCTACTACTCACTCTCTACTACTCTCTCTCTACTACACTTTACTACGCTCTACTACTCACTCTCTACTACTCTCTACTACTCACGCTCTACTACTCTCTCTCTACTACTCTCTACTACTCACTCTACTACTCATTCTCTACTACTCATTCTCTACTACTCTCTCTCTGCTACTCAGTCTCCACTACTCACTCTCTACTACTCTCTACTACTCACTCTCTAATACTCACTCTCTACTACTTTCTACTACTCACTCTCTATTACTCTCTACTACTCACTCTACTACTCACTCTTTACTACTATCTACTACTCTCTACTTCTCACTCTCTACTACTCTCTACTACTTACTCTCTACTACTCACTCTACTACTCTCTCCTACTCACTCTCTGCTACTCTACTACTCTCTACTACTCTCTCTACTACTCACTCTCTACTACTCACTCTCTACTACTCTCTACTACTCACTCTCTACTACTCTCTACTACTCACTCTCTACTACTCTCTCTCTCTACTACTCTCTACTACTCACTCTCTACTACTCTCTACTACTCACTCTCTACTACTCACTCTCTACTACTCTCTACTACTCACTGTACTGCTCTCTACTACTCTCTACCACTCACTCTCTACTACTCTACTACTCACTCTCTACTACTCTCTACTAATCTCTCTCTACTACTCCCTCTCTACTACTCACTCTACTACACTCTACTACTCACTCTCTACTACTCACTCTCTACTACTCACTCTCTACTACTCTACTACTCTCTACTACTCTCTACTACTCACTCTCTACTACTCACTCTCTACTACTCACTCTCAACTACTCACTCTCTACTACTCACTCTACTACTCTCTACTACTCTCTACCACTCACTCTCTACCACTCTACTACTCACTCTCTACTACTCTCTACTACTCTCTCTCTACTACTCACTCTCTACTACTCACTCTATTACTCTCTAGTACTCTCTCTCTACTACTCACTCTCTACTACTCACTCTCTACTTCTCTACTACTCACTCTCCACTTCTCACTCTCTACTACTCGCTCTCTACTACTCTCTACTACTCACTCTACTACTCACTCTCTACTACTCTACTACTCTCTACTACTCTCTCTGCTACTCACTCTCTACTACTCTCTACTACTCACTCTCTACTACTCACTCTCTACTACTCTACTACTCTCTACTACTCTCTCTACTACTCTCTCTACTACTCACTCTACTACTCACTCTCTAGTACTCCCTACTACTCACTCTACTACTCACTCTCTACTACTCTCTAATACTCACTCTCTACTACTCCACTACTCTCTACTAATCACTCTCTACTACTCACTCTCTACTACTCTGTACTACTCACTCTCTACTACTCACTCTCTACGACTCTCTCTGTACTACGCACACTCTACTACTCACTCTATATTACCCTCTACTACTCACTCTCTACTACTCTCTCTCTACTACACTTTACTACGCTCTACTACTCACTCTCTACTACTCTCTACTACTCACGCTCTACTACTCTCTCTCTACTACTCTCTACTACTCACTCTACTACTCATTCTCTACTACTCATTCTCTACTACTCTCTCTCTGCTACTCAGTCTCCACTACTCACTCTCTACTACTCTCTACTACTCACTCTCTAATACTCACTCTCTACTACTTTCTACTACTCACTCTCTATTACTCTCTACTACTCACTCTACTACTCACTCTTTACTACTATCTACTACTCTCTACTTCTCACTCTCTACTACTCTCTACTACTTACTCTCTACTACTCACTCTACTACTCTCTCCTACTCACTCTCTGCTACTCTACTACTCTCTACTACTCTCTCTACTACTCACTCTCTACTACTCACTCTCTACTACTCTCTACTACTCACTCTCTACTACTCTCTACTACTCTACTACTCTCTACTACTCTCTCTGCTACTCACTCTCTACTACTCTCCACTACTCACTCTCTACTACTCTCTACTACTCACTCTCTAATACTCACTCTCTACTACTCTCTCTCTACTACTCCCTCTCTACTACTCACTCTACTACTCTCTACTACTCACTCTCTACTACTCACTATCTACTACTCTACTACGTTCTACTACTCTCTACTACTCACTCTCTACTACTCACTCTCTACTACTCACTCTCAACTACTCACTCTCTACTACTCTCTACTACTCACTCTACTACTCTCTACTACTCTCTACCACTCACTCTCTACCACTCTACTACTCACTCTCTACTAATCTCTCTCTACTACTCACTCTCTACTACTCACTCTCTACTTCTCTGCTACTCACTCTCCACTACTCACTCTCTACTACTCGCTCTCTACTACTCTCTACTACTCACTCTACTACTCACTCTCTACTACTCTACTACTCTCTACTACTCTCTCTGCTACTCACTCTCTACTACTCTCTACTACTCACTCTCTACTACTCACTATCTACTACTCTACTACACTCTACTACTCTCTCTACTACTCACTCTCTACTAATCTCTACTACTCTCTCTCTACTACACACTCTCTACTACTTGCTCTCTACTACTCACTCTACTACTCACTCTACTACTCACTCTCTACTACTCCCTACTACTCACTCTACTCCTCACTCTCTACTACTCTCTACTACTCCACTACTCTCTACTAATCACTCTCTACTACTCACTCTGTACTACTCTCTAATACTCACTCTCTACTACTCCAATACTCTCTACTAATCACTCTCTACTACTCACTCTGTACTACTCTCTACTACTCACTCTCTACTACTCACTCTCTACTACTCTCTCTCTACTACTCACACTCTACTACTCACTCTCTACTACTCTCTACTACTCGCTCTCTACTACTCTCTCTCTACTACACTCTACTACTCTCTACTACTCACTCTCTACTACTCTCTACTACTCACTCTCTACTACTCTCTCTCTAGTACTCTCTACTACTCACTCTACTACTCATTCTCCACTACTCATTCTCTACTACTCTCTCTCTGCTACTCAGTCTCCACTACTCACTCTCTGCTACTCTCTACTACTCACTCTCTACTACTCTCTACTACTCACTCTACTACTCACTCTTTACTACTCTCTACTACTCTCTACTTCTCACTCTCTACTACTCTCTACTATTCACTCTCTACTACTCACTCTACTACTCTCTCCTACTCACTCTCTGCTACTCTACTACTCTCTACTACTCTCTCTCTACTACTCACTCTCTACTACTCACTCTCTACTACTCTCTACTTCTCACTCTCTACTACTCTACTACTCACTTCCTACTGCTCTCTCTCTACTACTCTCTACTACTCACTCTCTACTACTCTTTACTACTCACTCTACTACTCACTCTCAACTACTCTCTACTACTCACTCTCTAATACTCACTCTCTACTACTCACTCTCTACTACTCACTCTACTACTCTCTACTACTCACTCTCTGATACTTTCTCTACTACTCTCTACTACTCACTCTCTTCTCTCTACCTCTCTACCTCTCTCTCTACTACTCTTTACCTCTCTACCTCTACCGCTCTACCTCTACACCTCTACCTATACACCTCTACCTCTCTACCTCTCTGCACATGTACACATATGCACATATGTATATGCATATAGATGCATATGCATTTTTACATATGTATGTCTAGTTATATATATATACATATAAACATATAAATATAATCTGCATATCTATATAAATATAAATGCATGTAAACATATACATATACATATATGCATACATATGCATGGTATGTACATGAAAGTTTGAAAAACTCTAATACAAGCAAAGCTAAAAAGCCACCTAATTACAAAAAGAATTGCTTTAACTTAAACGAGGGCGAGACCTATTGCATTTTCAATGCTTGTTTACTTTGATTCCATCAAGAAGGCATTCAGATGTGTCACACATTTTCCATAAATTCTGAGTGGTAGCACTCTAGTTGCTCATTAGATCACTGTAGTAAAGCTACTGCTCACCAGGGAAGTCTGTTGCTGATATTCAAAGTGCATGTTTCAGTCTTCATGTCAGAATTTTTTTATGAAATAGAAGAGGATTTGAGAAGTCACTCAAAATGTGCCCTCATTTTTCTTTCCGCAGTACTAATCATACATTCTATGGCAAAATGAACCCCCTCATTTTGTTCCTTTTTAAATTAAATGTTTTAAGAGTTAGCACTTTATTCCAATCAAGATGGCTTCAGGTGTGCCATACGTTTATCATAAGTAGGAGTGTTAGCACTCTAGTTGTTCTTTGGAACACTCTGGGAAGCTGCAGTAGAACACAAAGGAATCAACTGACAGTCTTTGCCCTTGTTGGATGTACATGTTTTACTGAGAATGTCAGACTTCATTCACATGACTAAGAAAGATAAAGTGAATTTACTGAAAATATGCTCTCAGTTTAGCTTATAGATCACCTTCCAAACCTCTGTGGGAAAAGCATGTGAAAATAGTTTTCTCTCAAACATGATTCATGATATCCCAGCAGAAGGCTTTTTCACATGGTAAAATCACCTTAGAACATACCACAATTCCTAAAATGAGTATGGTACCATCAACAAATAACTTATAATGTAACTAAAGTCTTAAAACCTTCTATTAACTGCAATGCTTTTTAATGAGGTGCTATCATGTATATTGGTCCCAAGATGGCTGCCAACACTTCTTGGATGAAGTGCTGACAGCCAATCAGATCTCACGATGAGATGTGTGGTTAGGCTTTGCCCAGATAAATATGTGATTTTACTTTTGATTTTCTCAGGAACTGCTGAACGGATTTACACCATTTAAGCAAAAGGCACAACTCTGAACCAAGGTCTACATTTCTGCCAAATTTGGTGTCATTCCGTTCAGCAGTTCGGGCTGTAGCTGCGTCAACAGGTCCTATGGGAAATTGCATGGGGAAAACGCGTTTTGGGACCCCCCTTTTTTCTCAGCCCCCGCTTGACGAATCACCACGCAACTTTCAGGATAGTAGCAGACCGGAGCTGGCCAAAAGTTTGGAAAATTTCACGAAGATTTGTCAACCGGCGCCAGACTTATTGGGAATAGAATGTTGTGGATTTCCTATGGAAAATAGGTCTTAACTATAACTACCTACTGGCGACCGCCAGTAGGTAATATATATATATATATATATATATATATATATATATATATATATATATATATTCACTGAAAAAACCATAGGTTTCAGGGGCGTTATAGGTAGCCGGACTTTTCACTCATACAAAACCATTGAAATTCCCCTGTTATAGTTAGTTCAACTAACTATAACCTGCGCACCCGCAATGCACTGCTGATGACGTCACATATTACATCACTCATGACATGGTCAGTGACACCACTGATGACATCTCAAATGACATCACTGATGACATCATCCAGTGAATGTGTGTTTTTCTGAAAATTACATATGTTTTATATATGTATATCTCAAGGTCGATGGAAGAATAAATGGGTATATAAGTGTCTAAATGGATGATTTGTTTTTGAAAAATTGATTGTATAACTGACTGATTAAGTGTATCTTAGTGAATACATGGCTTAGTGAGTAATGTTTAAATATGTAAATATCTGTATAAGTGGCTGCATGGGTTGGTGAGTAGCTACATGAGTGTCTATTTAGGTTATTAGTTGGTTTTTCGAGTATCAGTATGAGTGTCTGAGTGTCTGTATGGTTCGGTGGAGGGTATTACGTAGTGCATAGGTGCATGAATGAGTGACTCACTGTTTGTATGTGTTGAAGACAGCATGTGTGCAGGACTGTATGGGTGGATGAGTGTGTGCATGGGTGTGTTAGTGAGTGAATAACTGTCTCAATAGTGTCTTTATGAGTATATACATATGTTTTAAACTAGTATATGTGACTATTGGTGTATATAAGTGAGTATATGTGAGAGTGAGAGATTGAAAGAGTTCCTGTATGAATAAGTATGTTTTCTATAAGTAATCGTTTAAAAGACTAAGTATGTGTAAGTTTCTGTAGAAGTAAGTGTGGTGGTGTGTGTATAACTGTATATGCAAGTAAATGGATGTTTGATTCTTTATTAGCATGAGTGACTATGTGTGTGAGTAACTCTATGGATGAGTGGCGTTGTGTAACAGGATGTATAGGTGTATGAGTACATATGATGAGTGAGTACATGTATGAGTGACTGTATAGGACTGTTGGTGAATGACTGGATATGTATGTGGATCTTAGAATTACTGAATAGGTTGTTGTAACTGGTATTGGTATGCCCATTGTTTTGAAAATTTTAGTTTCTATTTTTGAATGTGTGTATCAAAGGTTATATTAGGGGGAGAGGAGCTCTACCACTCTATCACAAGGATGATGTCATCAGTGATGTCATTTGAGATGTCATAAATGATGTCATGAGTGATGTCATGAGTGATGTAATATGTGACGTCATCAGCAGCGCATTGCGGGCGCGTGAGTTATAGTTAGCTGAACTAACTATAACCGGGGAATTTCAATGGTTTTGTATGAGTGAAAAGCCCAGCTAACTATAACGCCCCTGAAACCTATGGTTTTTTCAGTGAATTTCTAAGGTTTTTTAAATGCTAATTCCTAACTATAACGTGCCTGAAACCTATGGTTTTTTCAGTGAATTTCAAAGGTTTTTTAAATGCTAATTTCCAACGATGCCTACAGAGATAGGACATGTGAAGAAAGAAGAAAAAACGCACAGAAAAAAAAAGAAATGCAGAAAGAAACAACAGAAGTCCTCAAAGACGAAGAGAAGCGCAGGAAAAAAAATAACGTGCAGAAAGAACAAACAGAAGAGCAGAAAGGAGCCTTGTTGCAAAATCATCCTGTACCCTCAACTTTTTCAGACGGATACTGGTGGTAACTGAGTCTGACTAACCAGTCCTAGAGCCAGTGCTATGTTAAAAGACACTCCGAATACAGTGAAAACACCTACATATACTAGGGAACACTAGGCTTTGGGGTCCCCCTGTGATTAGCATGACCTCCTCTGTAAGCCCCTAGTATATAATAGGGCAGGGGATTAAAACTACCTCTTAAAACGTGCCACAGGGCGTGTTTGCACACGTCACCTCAGGCCCCATCCCCTCCCTTCCCCACTGTGTAAACACGCCCTGTGGCCGTTTTAAGTTGGGAGATTAAGTCCCCTTGAATCCCGAGGGTCCCTAGGGTCCAACTAGACCACTAGGTATATCCAGTAAGTGCCACAGAGCTGCGTTGCAGAGAGATGTAAAAAGGGGCACGGGCTAGACCACCTCTCTGCAACGCAGAGCAGTGGCGCTTACTGGAAGCACCTGGTGGGCTAGTTGGCCCCCAGGGTTCCTCAGGATTGAAAGGGAATTATTTCCCCAACTTAAAATGCACCACAGGGCGTGTTTGCACACGTCACCTCAGGCCCCGTCCCCTCCCTTCACCACTGTGTAAACACGCCCTGTGGCCGTTTTTAGTTGAGAGATTAAGTCCCCTTGAATCCTAAGGGTCCCTAGGGTCAAACTAGCCCACTAGGTACCTCCAGTAAGCGCCACAGAGCTGCATTGCATAGAGGTGTAAAAAGGGTCGTGGCCTCAGAACACCTGTCTGCAACGCAGCTCCCTGGCGCATACTGCAGTTACTGGCCCTCAGTGACGCTCAGTATTGAAGGGGAATTAATTCCCCAACTTACAACTGGCCATGGGGCGCGTTTGCAGAGTGCTGCAAGGAGGGGGCGTGGCCTCCGGCGCGATGGCGGTCTTTTATTTATTTTTATTTTTTTTAAGAAGGAGGGCTGTGTGGCCCCCCTTCTTTTTCTAATTTATTGGCCCTGGGGACCCCATCCCCCAGGGCCTGCACCCTATTATTTTTTGTTGAAAAAAATACATTTGGAAGGGGGCCGCGTGGCTCCCCTCCCAAGGCCTTAATCGGCCCCGGGGACCCCAACCCCAAGGTCATGGCCTTTTTTAAAAAAAATTCTTTAGGAGGGGGGCTGCGTTGCCCCCCTCCTCAGGCCACTTATGGCCCCGGGGACCCCATCCCCAGGGGCCGGCCTTTGTTTTTTATTATTTAAAAAATATATATATTTATAGAAACACGTAGGACATGCTGGACAAACCGTATATACCTATCACCATGACTGTTTGCGTGATATTCATTAAAAGGCGACTATGCATACAATGAAGCCACATGGAATGTATTTACATCGCTAGTGAAGCTCTGACGTGTCTGACGCCCTACCATGCCTAATCCCGGCGCCCCCGCCAGTGGGTACTCTCCAAGTAGACACCCTTGTCGTTTATTTATTTAGAAATCTGTTTATTGAGTTTTAAGTGATATACAACACATCACGAAACAGAATAATGCGCAGCTGCATTTAGCTTATAGTGAAATGTTCCTACCGGCATACACAGGACTGTAAGAATGGGTGTCAGTTGTTAAATCGTTATGCATATGGAAGCCTTACCCTATCAGGGTGACCCTAAGGCGAAACATAATACTGTTGCACCCACTTCCCCCTAGCGTTTCTCCACAAACAGATAACCAATCCTTTATCAATAGCAAAAACTACACAGTTAGGTAACCATTGCCCCAGCGACCCAACAACAGTGAACAACAGCAGCAGCGTCACCACAAACCCCAGGTCCATGAATCTAGAGGTGACTTTTGTGGAGGGCGTTCTGTGGAAAAGGTGCAGTAAATAGGCTGACCACTCGAATGGAATATCACGGCCTGTACACTCGTGGAGCGCCTCCCGTATTGTTTGCCAGTAGGCGCTCAACACAAGGCAGCTCTACAACACATGGATCAGGTCAGCATCTGGTTCTCCACAGCGGGGGCAGCATGCATCCGTGTGATGAAAGTATTTGTTAATAGAGGCGGGCGTGAGGTATGCCCTGTGTAAAATGAAGTACTGTATTTGGCGAAAACGCATATTCCTGGGAACTCTCCTCGGGCCCTGCAGTGCCCCGTCCCACTCTTTGTCAGTCATGGGATGGCCCAGATCCACCTCCCACTTACCACGCAATGGCGCCAAACTCACCGCCGTGTGTGTTTGCAGAGACGCCGCAAACCATTTAACCAAGTGTCTACCCCACCCCATAACATGCAGGTATTGTACCGTTAAATGTTGCTCCGGCTCCTCCCTTAGGTCTCCCCAATGGTCCGCCAGCGTCTCCACCAGAGCCCGGTGGCCGAGAAAATGGCCTGAAGCCAAACCCGTCTCCTCCCTCAAAGCGGTAAACGAGAGAAGGGTCCCATTTCGGTAGAGGTCCCCCAGGGTGTGTACGTCAGCTGCGGTCCAGTCCTCCAGTTCCAAAGCACTAAGCACCCCCTGCCCACTATGGGAGCCCTCGAGCGGTATAGACGGGGCATAAGGGATCCTACACCGGGTGAGACGTAGACACCGACGATAACATCTATAGGCCACCACTAGTAACAACGGTGCAGGCCTCGCCACCGCCGCAGCCGGATGAAAGAGCCCAAGAAGGTCAGCCAGTGAAAAGGGGGGGGTCACTGCAGTCGCGGTGTCTTCGCGGCCCTTGTCCGCCAGCCAGCGTGCTATCCACTGCAGCTGCGCTGCCAGGTAGTAGTGCTCGAAACACGGCATTGCAAGTCCCCCCTGACCCGTGGGGAGGCATAGTTTGGACAATGCGACCCTGTGTCGTGTGGCACCCCACAGGAAGTCCCGAAGAGACAGCGCCAGTCCCGTGAAGAAAGACGCCGGGACATAAACGGGCAGATTGGCGAAATAGTACAGAAGACGGGGCAAGATCACCATCTTAACCATTGCTATTCGGCCAGTGACCGAGAGAGGGAGTGTACTCCAGAACTTCATCTGAGCCCGGACTGCAGATACAGCTCTTTCCAAATTGCCCTCCAGGAGATCCACCAGCTGGCGGTAGATCTGGATACCCAGATAACGAAAGGTGTCTGGTCGCCACTGTACCTGCACACCCCCAAGGCGATAATTAGGATCCCGGACGTTGGCCCCGAACGCATAGAGGCAGGACTTAGCAGCATTCACCCGAAGTCCCGAGAGGGCCTCGAACTCCAGCAGGATGCGCTCCAGATCGACAAGGACATGAGACACATCCCTGACAAAGACCAACAGGTTGTCCACATAGAGGGACACCTGATGTGTTGCGTCGCCCAGCGGAATGCCGTCATCCAGCCTCCTGCGAAGTGCAGCCGCCAGCGGCTCCATCGCGAGCGCAAACAGGAGGGGTGAAAGCGGACACCCCTGTCTAGTGCTGCGGCCAATAGGAATGGCATCCGATATGGCTCAGTTCTCACTCTCACTGTGGGATCCTTGTATAGAAGGGCAGCAAGCTGAAGGAAGCCGAAGCCCAACCCGAAGTGTGACAATGCCGCCACCAGGTATCCCCACTCCAGACAGTCAAAGGCCTTTTCAAGGTCTAAGACCAGGCAGCCCGCCCTGGGCCACTGCTGGACACTGTCGGAAAAACCGCCGCAGGTTAAGCGAAGTGCTGCGCTTAGGTACAAAGCCGTTTTGGTCTGCATGCACCAGCACCGGTACCACCGGCGTCAGGCGCTCTGCTAACACCTTCGCCAGGATTTTATAGTCTGTACTAAGTAAGGCGAGGGAGCGGTAAGACCCCAGTTGGGTGGGATCTCGTCCGAGCTTGAGCAGGGAAACCAGATAGGCCTCTCGCATTGAACTGGGCAAGGCACGCTCCTCAAGGGCGGTCAGATAAAGAGTGTGAAGTTTGGGGATCAGTGTTTCCCTGTAAGTTTTATAATACTCTGCCGGTATCCCGTCGGGACCCGGCGCCTTCCCAGTGGCCAGAGAGGTAACCGCATCCCTGATCTCATCTGCAGTGAGGGAGCTCTCAAGTGACTCCCGGTGTTCATCCGGTACCGTGGGAAGGCCAGCGGCCTCTAAAAACTGGTCTAGGTCATGTGCCCGCCGGCATCCCGTCGACCGATACAGAGATGCGTAATGCGCCGTCATCACCTGGTGGATCTATCACTGTGTGTACACTAACGACCCGTCAGACCCACGTATCGCGCCGATCAGGGTGTGAGCAGTCTCCTGTCGGAGCAGCCAGGCCAGCAGTCTTCCCGCCCTATCTGATGTGGCATGAACTCGGGCCGAATGTGCCGCATAGTTGTGGCAACGCAGGCGTTCCAGCAGTTCGGCATAGCATGCTCGAAGTCTTAGCAGTTGGTCAGAGTCCCGACCACTGCCCTCCCAGAGCCGCTCGCACGAAATTAGGCGAGATTCCAAGGCAGCAAGTGACATCATAAGTTGCTTGCGAATGTTTCACGTCGCGCCCAAGCAATGTCCCCTGATGCAGAACTTGTGGGCGTCCGACTCTATCAGTTCGCTGCTCGTGGTGCCCTCGTTGAGGTAAAAAAACTGCTCTATCGCAGTACCTAAAGAGGCTCGGAAGTCCACATCCTCCAGGGCCACAGACTGGAGGCGCCACGTAGGGACCGGGGGGACGATCAGGGCTCCACCAAAGACACAACCTGTGGGGGTTGTGATCAGAGTGCGTCCGACCTAGGTATTTAGCCTGATCTAACAGGGGGAGCAATGAGTAGGAGCCCACCACCCTATCAAGACGTACATGGAGGTCGTGTACTGCAGAATAATATGAGTAGACGCGGTCTTCGGGGTGTAGATTGTGCCATACATCAAGCAGAGCCCAGCGCGGCATCCAGTCTGTCAACGCCTGCGCGTTCAAACCTACCTGTGTACCACGGAGGGGCGGGAAGGACCGATCGAGGCGCACGTCGAGGACCGAGTTGAAATCCCCGCCTAGCAGCCAAGGGAGGCCTGCATACGGCGCCAACACCGTGGATAAGCAGGCAAGGAATGATTGCTGCTCAACATTCGGGGCGTATAGTGAACCTATTAATACACGCTGCCCATTGAGTCGCCCGTGCACTAATGTGTATCTCCCGGCCGAGTCAACTAGCACCTCCATGCATGTGAACAGGGTACCCGCCCGCACCCAGACCAATGTACCCCTGGCTCGCGCTGAGTAAGTGGTGCCGAACACCTGTCCCCTCCAGCGGGTGCGCAACCGGTGTATTTCTACCCGAGTCATGTGAGTCTCCTAAAGGAGAGCTATGGCTGCCCTGTGTCTCTGCAGATAAGCGAAAACTGAGTATCTACGTGCTGGCGTGTGCATGCCTCGGACATTCCATGTGATTATATTAGTGGTGGCCATTTGGAACAAACGTATGGTGTATAGGAGGCGGGACCGGGGCAAACCCAACCAGCGTGGGGTACAGGATCCCTATGAGTCAATCCGGAGCGCTGCATTAAAAAACAACAAAACACTCATGTGAGGCCAAGTACACAAACTTAACAACAAGGCCGATATAACTATCAGGGCAAACCCCGGTGCGCGCATTCATCCAAACTGTAAGCTAACGCTTATGATGAATAACTAAGCCAAGGAATGGCTAACAGGGTTGTTTTACGTGGCTGTGGTTGCCGCAAGCTGCCCTCCTGCCGTGGTGCCTCCGCGTGCGCGCTACGAGGGTCTCCTGTGGCCCGGGCTCAGGCCGGTATCGGCGGGTGGCTTAACCTCTGCAGCCTGCGCCTCTAGCTGCAGATACCATTTGGTATGCCATCCCTCTCCTCCCGGGGGCCCCCCCTCAGAACTCGCAACCACTTACCCCTGTACAGCTGCCAGACACCTCCCCACCCTCACACAGCACTTCGTACTTTAAACATTAGGTCTCTAAGCAGCGATCACCGGATCTGATTGTCTGTCTCTCAAAGACATGCATGGTAGCGGGTACTTTCTCAACATCACTCCCAGCTCAAATGATCTGTTCAGAGGTCTGGGGGGGGTCACCAGCGGCATCAACTGATCTTCAGAGAGCGTGGTGGATGGGGAGGACGAGCCGCTGGTCTCAGGATCACTATGTCTATGAGCATCCGCAACCCCCCGACCATCAGGAGATCCGAGTGTTGCCACCGCCGCCAGTGCTCCCTGGCGCTCCAGACGTATCCGCTCCGGGCTAGGAGCCACCCCCAGGCCCAATCCCACATCTCTACGGGACCCTCTCCCCCTCCTTCGCCGAGGCCTCTTCCCTCGATGATTGCCAGGCTCCAGATCCGGCAGTCTCTGCCCATCATTTCGCCCGGTCTCCTCCAGCCAGTCCCAAACCACTGACGGGGCATCAAAGAAGCGGGTCCCCTCGTTTGTGACCACTCTGAGGCGCGATGGAAATAGCAGGGAGTATGAGATCTCCAGGTCCCGCAGGCGGCGCTTCACTGCCAGGTAGTTACTCCGACGCTTTTGAACCACCGCCGTGTAGTCCGGGAAGAACAGCACTTGTCCACCTCCCACTGTGAGTGCACCCATCTTCCTGGTTTCACGGAGCACCACATCTCTGTCCCGGTGGTTGAGGAGTTTAAACAAGAAGGGACGGGCCAAGCCCCCGGCCTGGGCCAGTGCGCTGGGACCCTGTGGGCCCGTTCCACCACAAACTGCGAGGAAAGCAACTCCGGGCCGATTAGGTTTCGGAGCCATCCCTCGACGTATTGCTCCGGCTGTCGTCCTTCCTCGCCCTCCGGCAGACCCACCACCCTGATATTACTGCGCAGGGAATGCCCTTCGGCATCCTCGGCCCGGTCCTCCAGTGCGTGGACGCGGTCTATTAAGTCCTGCAGGGTGGCAGCGTGGTTGTTCACTACTGGCTGGATGTCTTGGAGGGTCTGGCACTGCTGAGCCACCACGTCCGCCAACTTGCGGTGGTCCGCATGGAGGAGGGTGAAGTCCACTGTGACATTGTCGATGCGGGACTCTAGGGAGGCCTTTGTCTGCTCCAGTGTGGAGCCAATCCGCTCCACTGCAGCGAGCACCGTGTCTAACTTCGCCGCCAGCACCGCCGACTGAGGCTCCACTCGCTCTTCGCGGTTCTCTGCCATGTGGCCCAAGCTCGCAGTCAGCGTCCGGCCCTCCTTTGACGTGTTCCATAGCCGGCCCATGACCAACTGTTGAGCTGTAGGCATCTGGTGGGACCGGGTCGCCAAGCGGGCTGTAAGGGCCCAACACCGCGTTTCACCACCACAGAAGGGGCCCGAGACCGTAGGCCTCCTACTCTGTTGCGAGAGTGCGGAGGAGAGAGGGAAAGCCAAAGTCCTCCCTGTGAAATTCGCCGCCACACGTCGGGGGATGCCAGTTCCCGGCTACCCGCTGATGCCACCGGGCCACACCGGCTGTCGCATGCCACTCCACCGCTATGCCCGGCTCTCTTTGCGGCCTACCCTCTTTCGCCCAGGCAACGGTACCTGTACTCCTCAGCGGCTGTTCCTGCGCCCACTTCCACCTCTGGACGCCACTATGACACCGCCGTCGCTGTATCGGTGTCGACACACCCCAATCGGCTTTCCAGTGCCAGCTATGCCAAGGCCTCACGCGAAATGGCCGCCGTCTCCAAGTCCCATGGTGCCTAACCGCGTTCAGAGGGGGGTTGTGTTGGGGGCTGCACCGCCACCACACCTCAGTACCAGCGGTGGGCGATCGAAATCCAGGCGCTCCCTCCGTGCAACTGCCAACCGGGCACCCCCTCCTCCGCCACTGCTTCTTGCCTTGTCCAGCTCCTGTGCCGCTACCGACCACCTATCAGGCTGCCGGGCCTCAGGCCCCGGTATCAGTGCAACGTGCCACTGCACAGTCCGCCCCAGCGAGAGCCACCCCTGCCTCCAGTGCCGGGTCTCTCGCTCCGCAACCGCTTGTGGGGGGGTCCACTTTAGTGCTTCGGCCGCCTCACCGCCTCTTCACTGTTCTGCGGAGTCCTCCAAAGGGGTCCGCTTCTCGCGCTCTGCCCGGGCTCTCACCCAATCCCTCCTGACACCCTGACCGGGTCTCCGCAGCACCCCAGGGGTCCACAAGAGTGTCCATGCCCCAAGGCCGTCTGGTCCGCAATGCCCCCAGCAGGCCACAGGCACCTCCGCTCCTCCGCCGTCGGCTGGGCTGTTCTTCAAAGGATTCACGATGCCTGTAGCCCCTCAGCCACGCGTCTCATGGCCATGGCCAGCCCCACTTCCGCTGCTATCTCCGGTCCAGGGCACCACATATAAGTGTGTCAGCAGTGCCCTGCCTCCTCCAACACCGGCGCTGCAGTCACCGTGGCCCGGGCCTCGTGGCGAGCCGCGGTTTAAATTTGCTGTAGCGGCCGGCCGTGGTACACGCCCACCGCACTCCGTCTGCCGGCCGCGAGTTCCATGCAGCAACGCCGGGGCTCTGCGGCCATCTCGCCCACCAGCGCTTGCACCGTGACACCGGGGGGGGCCTCAGCTACATCCCCGCCAGTGCCCAAAGTCCGCGAGGAGCCCAGCCAGGGGAAAGTGCCAGGATAACGGCACCGGTCGGCTGGAGCTTCACTCGCTTGCGGCCATCTTCTCAGCGCGCTTAGCCACGTCCCCACCCTTGTCGTTTATTTATACAAACATGGGTAGCTATTGACGGGCACATTTAATACACACGCACCACCAAGCAATTCAAAGGGGATTCGACAAAAATTCGACCAAACTATGCAAGAAACCCCCCCTCACGGTTAATAAAACACACATCCACCGCCGGATGTGTAATACTTTTTATTTTACTCTCTGGAAAGGAGATGAACCTCACTTGAAAGTCATAGCATGCTCCTGGCTGAGCACAATGCTGTGTTACACCCACCAGTGCCCGCCGAGTGCCACACACTGTGTTGTATTCCACCAGCTAGTGCGTATGCTATGACACTCTCTAGCCCATGTGCACTGTAACCCCACCCCGTGAATATGTCATGCCACACTTGCCTTCGCACGGCAGTTAGGTTACACAACACTGCCTTGTGCATATTACACTCCAAGGCGCATATCGCATAGCACGCGCTAGTGCCTGTGCTATCTCGCGCTCTCCAATGAATCTGTCATGGCGCACAATGTATTGCATATTATATTTCACGCCCCGGTTCATATTATATCACACTTTTTGGTGCATAGTTTATACCATATACTATATCTAGTTTTCATTTTCAATCGTGCTCTCAGGACTATGTTCTATATAACACTGCGTCCACCTACCCTTTTCACGGGCATTACATTTTGCGATGGGAGGTGGAGGGTCAGGGAGTGTTTCTGCCAAGTGAGCCCGAAGTCACAGTCACAAACGTCCTCTTCTTCCTGAATAAAAGTGAGATTATGCTGCATACTTGTTCATATTTTAAGTAGTTCGCACAGACACACATTTTAGAAACAATAAAGTTCCTAATATCCACCTTCTCTGAACAGTTAGCTTGATGCCCCATCACCTCCTCCGTATCCTCTGTTGTCTGAATCCATGGACTAGCCTCCTCCCTCCTGCCATGCATGGTCTGATGTGCTGCCACTGCCCTCCATTTAGCATAATGTACCAGTCCACTCCTCCTGCCCTCCATTGCCCAATTCTATGGCCCATCATTGACCTCCTGCTTAGCCTCTGTGCTTAGCTTGCTGTCCATATTCTCATTCCCCCTGCCCTCCGATGTCTTTGTGCATGCCCCTGCTCCATCTTTTTTGCCCACCATGTTCCATGGACCTGCCACACCTATCTACTCTGAGTGTTCTGTTGAGCTGCCACCCCCTACCACCTGCCTAGCATTGTCAGATGACTGTAACCTGTCCCTGCCACCTCCACCCTGCCTGTCCACATGCCATGCCCCTATCCCCTTCCTCCTGTCCTCCATGGTCCATTTTACTGCCACACCCTTCTGCCCTCCCTGGTCTCTTGTGCTGCAACTGCTCCTCCTGCCTGCCCCACGCGGTCTGTTGTGAGGCCCCTTCCCCTGAACGCTCTTGTCTGTGCCCAGGTCCTGACCCTCCCTTCTATCGTCCATGGTCCTTTGTGCATGCCCCTGTACCCTCCTTCTTGCCCATCATAGCCATTGTGCTGCCACTAACCCTCCCGCTTGCCATGCATGGTCTTCTGTGCTGCCATGGCCCCTCCCATCTTCCCTGTGTGGTCAGCTAGCTGCCCATGGCCCCCTCCCACCTTCCCTCCACGGTCTGTGTGTATGCCATCATAGTCTCACTGTTGCTCTCCATGGTGTGTCTTGTTTCTAGTGCCCATCCTGCCTGATCTCCATGGTCATCTTGCTGCTCCTGCCCTGCCCCCTTGCCCCCAGCCCTCAGTTTCCATGTGCAGACCCCTATTCCCTCCCTCCTGGCTTGTCTGTTCCATTGTAATGCCCCTGATCCGTCCCTCCTGCCCTTTATGGTCTGTTATGCTGCAGCTTTCTCTCCTGTCTGTCCATTATGGTCAGCTAGCTACCATTGCCTCTTTCCCCTCTGTTCTCTGTTGTCCATGTGCATGGTCCTGTCCCCTCCCTATTGCTCTCTATGGATTGTTGTGCTGCACTCCCGTCCCGCATGCCCTGTGTGGTGTATTGTGCTGCTGCAAACCCTGATGCCTGCCCTGTAGGGTCAGTTTGGTGCACCTCTCCCTGTCCCTCCTGTCCTCTGTTATCCGAGTCCATGTCCCTACCCTAATTCCTCCTGCCTACCATGATCCAATGTACCATACTTACGAACATTTTGAACTTGGTAAGAGGGAGATTTTGAAAAAAAACTGGGGTATTGATTTTCCCCTTTGAGTTACATTGAAAAAGAGGAGATTGTAGACAGGAGACAGATCAAATAAAGCCCATTTGAGCTTAAAAACATTGAACGTTTCCTGGCTGAAACGGGTCTGTTGGCATGTCTGGTTGTACTACCACTGCCTCTTCCTTCTGCCCACAATGGTCTATTATATTGCCTTCTTGCCAGTCCTGTATTGTTGGTTTGTTGCCCCTGCTCCCCTTTCCACTGCCCTCCATAGTCTGTTGTGCTGCCACTGCCCTTCCTGCCTGCCCAGTGTGGTCAAATTGTTGCCTCTGCACTCTCCTACCTGCCTTCCATTTTCAGAGTCCGTGCCCCTGGCCTCTGCCTCTCAACAGTATCCCAATGAACAACTAGATTGCTAACATTCTATATTTATTACAAAAGTGTGGAACGCCTGACGTCATCTTGATGTAATCAAAACTGTAATAACTAGAGCATTTCCTTTAGAAATTACATATATGAGAGGGTCTTATTTGCATCAAAATTATGGTTAGTGCTCTAAAAAACTAAAAGGAGGACATATTTTCTGAGTTTTCAAATAGCGACAAAGAACTTTTAAATTATTTGTAATCTTTATGTTTTTTTATCCAGTTGACCACTTGATTAAATGTTGCACTTAGGGGAGAGGATGTGGTGTTACTTCCAGAGCTGCAGACTTTGCAACTGGGGAACCAGGTTGGAGTTTCTGCTTCAGCTCAACATTCTGTGCTTCTGGTCAAATCACTTAATCTCCCCATGTCTACAACCAAAATGAATTTGATCTTGTGTGATGTAACCAATGCTCATGTAAAGCACTCCAATACCTGACAAGTCTGCCCTATATAAAACTGCAATTACACAAAAAATAAGTGTTTTGCACACTTCTGTCAATCGGCTACATGTGGGCTACATCTGGGTGATATTTGTGCTGCTTTTGGGCTCTTTTGTCTCTGGTGGCCATCTTGGGAGATTTATTTGTTATGAAGTTTCCTAATTTCCTCATTTACTGCAGTCTCCTCAGTAGGAAATACTTTCAGTTTTTTACTTTGGTTCCATCAAGAAGGCATTCAGATGTGACACATTTGCCATAAATTCTGAATGGTAGAACTCTAGTTCCTCATTAGATCACTGTAGTAAAGCTACTGCTCACCAGGGAAGTCTGCTGCTGGTATTCAAAGTGCATGTTTCAGTTTGCATGTCAGAACTTTTTAATGAAATAGAAGAGGATTTGAGAAGTCAAAATGTGCCCTAATTTTTCTTTCTGCAGCACTAATCATAATTTCTATGGCAAAATGAACCCCCTCATTTTGTTCCTTTGCAAATTAAATGTTTTAAGTGTTACCACTTTATTCCAATCAAGATGGCTTGAGGTGTGCCATACTTTTGTCATAAGTAAAACTGTTAGCGCTCTAGTTGTTCGTTAGAACACTCTGGGACATTCTGTCATTGGGCTATACTTGGGCTACATCTGGGTGATATTTGGGCTACATTTGGGCTCTTTTGTCTCTGGTGGCCATTTTGGGAGACTTATTTGTTATGAAGTTTCCTCATTTACTCATTTACTACAGTCTCCTCAGTAGGAAATACTTTCAGTTTTTTACTTTGGTTCCATCAAGAAGGCATTCAATGTGACACATTTGCCATAAATTCAGAATGTTAGCACTCTAGTTGCTTATTAGATCACTGTAGTAAAGCTACTGCTCACCAGGGAAGTCTGCTGCTGGTATTGAAAGTGCATGTTTCAGTCTGCATGTCAGAATTTTTAATGAAATAGAAGAGGATTTGAGAAGTCACTCAAAATGTGCCCTAATTTTTCTTTCTGCAGCACTAATCATACTTTCTATGGCAAAATGAACCCCCTCATTTTGTCCCTTTTTAAATTAAATGTTTTAAGAGTTACCACTTTATTCCAATCAAGATGGCTTCAGGTGTGTCATACGTTTGTCATAAGTAGGACTGTTAGCGCTCTAGTTGTTCTTTGGAACACTCTGGGAAGCTGCAGTAGAACACAAAGGAATCAACTGACAGTCTCTGCCCTTGTTGGATGTACATGTTTTACTGAGAATGTCAGACTTCATTCTCACATGACTGAGAAAGATAATGTGAATTTACAGAATATATGCTCTAAGTTTAGCTTATAGATTACCTTCCAAACCTCTGTGGGAAAAGCATGAGAAAATAGTTTTCTCTCAAACATGATTGATGATATCACAGCAGAAGGCTTTTTCACATGGTAAAATCACCTTAGAACACACCACAATTCCTAAAATGAGTATGGTACCATCAAGAAATGATTTATAATGTAACTAAAGTCTTAAAACCTTCTAATAACTGCAATGCTTTTTAATGAGGTGCGATCATGTATATTGGTCCCAAGATGGCTGCCAACACTTCTTGAATGAAGTGCTGACAGCCAATCAGATCTCACGAAAGAATGTGTGGTTAGGCTCCACCCAGATATATATGTGATTTTACTTTTGATTTTCTCAGGAACTACTGAGCGGATTTACACCATTTAAGCAAAAGGCACGAGTCTGACCTGAGGACTACCTCTTTGCCAAATTTGGTGTAATTCCGTTCAGCAGTTCGGGCTGTAGCTGCGTCAACAGATCCTATGGGAAAATGCATGGGGAAAACATGTTTTGGGACCCCCCTTTTTTCTCGGCCCCCGCTTGACGAATTACTGTGAAATTTTCAGGATAGGAGCGGACCGGAGCCGGCCAAAAGTTTGGAAAATTTTGCGAGGATTCGTCAATCGGCGCTAACGTTATTCCAAATAGAATGTTGCGGATTTCCTATGGAAAATAGGTCCTAACTATAACTACCTACTGGCGACTGCCAGTAGGTAATATATATATATATATATATATATTACCTACTGGCGGTCGCCAGTAGGTAGTTATAGTTAGGACCCTGTTTCCATAGGAAATCCGCAACATTCTATTTGGAATAACTTTGGCGCCGGTCGACGAATCCTCGCGAATTTCTCAAAATAGGTGGGGCGCTCCGCTCCGCTCCTACCCTGAAAGTCTTGGGGGGATTCGTCAAGCGGGGGCTGAGATAAAAGGGGGGTCCCAAAACGCGTTTTTCCCATGCATTTTTCCATAGGACCTTTAGACAGGGCTACAGCCCGAACGGCTGAACAGAATTACTAGAAATTTGGCAGAGAGGTAGTCCTCAGGTCAAGGAAGTGCCTTTTGTAGGTTTGGTGTAAATCTGTTCAGTAGATTCTGAGAAAATAGCCTTTAAATCAATATATATATCTGAGCCAGCTTACGGTACGCTTACCGTAAGCTTACCGTACGCGTACGGTGGCGTGCGCGAGCGCGAATAAGATTGGCTGTTAGATCTTAGTAAACATTCGAATCGGTCGAAACCAGGAAGCGGCGGCCGCCATTTTGTGTATTTCACTCCGGTAAAAAAGAGTGATATCTTGAAAAGGGGGCAAGGGAGAGAGTTACAGACCCCCTAACATTTGTAAGGGGGTCAAAGAAGGACAGAAAAGTACAAAGAAAACATTTATTGATTTTTAAAAAAATCACGGGGTACGCGTACGGTAAGCTTACGGTAAGCGTACGGTAAAAAAAAAAAAAAAAAAAAGAAATGAAATTCAGATTTAAGTGTTTAGATATTAGGGGGCTCTAAAAAGAGCCGTTGTGTTTATTAAGTGATTTTTTAGTGGTACCTACAAGTAAGTACCGATGCAGAGTCTAAGGTTCAAGAGGAAGACTCTGTTCCCTTCATCATTGAAGTGCACACCATCTCCTCTATAAATGTCTTGCATGTCGTAACGCAAGTTGTTGTGGTAAATGGAACCCATACCATAGTCACGGAGGAAAGCAGAAACAGATTTGTTGACGTGCTTTCTTGCTTTGTCAATCTGCGGACAGAAATGATTGGACCAGTTCCATTTTTGCCTTTGGCATATGTTAGAAAACACAAAGGCAGTTTTAGGGAAAAGTGAAAAAAGTTGTGCAAAGGTGTCCTTCATAAGCATTTCCAGACCTACCCCAGTCAAAGTGCCTAGGTCATTGCCACCACAGTGCACTATTATGAGGTCAGGGTGTTGGATTTGCATGAAGGATTTCACCAATGGCATCAATTGGTGCCACTTTAACCCTCTCTGACCAATCCATTTAATGTCTACATTTGGCAAAGCAAGGTCTCTCACCATACCTGTTTTCTCTGCAAACTTTTCACTCCAGAAGACATAGCTGTGCCCTACAATCCACACTGTGAACATCTTCAAAGGAGAACTGGATGCACTCAGGAGGTGTCTTTCAGTAGAATGGCAATATGAAAAGAAAGACAGTTTGGAAATGGAGGCATAAATATTTTTTTCAAAACAAAAAGAACTGATTGGCTGTTTCATACCATTCTAGAATAAAAACTAGGCTGTATGTGTAAATTAATAGAAGCATGTTTTGTATTGGTACAGAAAAATGTGTTACCAAAGAACAGTACTATGGATTTGCTGTTAGGTTTGAAAAGTCAAGCACTCTTGCTCTGTGGAATTGAAACATTGTTTGGCGAACTTCTGACCTGACTCCACACAGCAGTGTTCCATGAGCTGTTGCTATGTTAGCAGGCAGAAGTCAAGTTGGGGGAAGGGTACTAGGCAGAAGTCAAGTTGGGGGAAGGGTACTTTTGGAAAAGGGTTGGTTTTCAACCAATAGAAATGTGTGATTACATTTGAAAAAAAGGGGGAAGCACTGAGATTTGAAACTTACATGTATATGTGTGGAAAAATAGAGGGAAACTTTGCCATTATCTGGTTTTGCTGAGAGGAGAGAGGTGTAGAGAACAGAGATCCTGGCTCTGATAATCTGCTGTTTGAGTGCCACATTTCTTTCACAACTAACTAATTTTAAAGGTGAGGTTAGAGTTTGAGAGGAGATGTATATGGTAAATTAGGAAATGAATAATAGAAATGTAATTCTTTTTGTTGAAGTTGCGTTTATTATTTTCTGTTTTGGGAGAAATTTAAATGTGAGGATCATGTAAAATAATATGGACTATGTTTTCACGATAAATTAAGGTGTATTGGTATAAAAAATGAATAGTTTAAGGGTTTGAGGTTGGACTCAGTAATGCAAATACATTCAGCATCACTAAGGCTGGTTGCCCTTGGTGGAATGTAGGCAGTCACCCAGGTTACACATGTTGGGAAATATAGGCAGAGATTTATTGTGTACAACTCTGGTAATTTTATATTTGCATTAGTAGGAAAAAGGGGGAGCGATTTTTTGGTGCAGAAGCAGACTCTTAGCACACACCCAGCTCCTTTCCATGTATAATCATGCACAGTATTTACAAGCGAGTGGGGTTTGAGGTTTCAGTCTGTAATGCAAAGACATTCAGCATCACTAAGGCTGGTTGCCCTTGCTGGAGTGTAGGCAGTCACCCAGGATACACATGGTGGTGGTCTGAAAAAGCAGTTTGGACATGTGCATTTAAAAAAATCTGAAAAGTGGATTCATAATGTGTCAGTCTGTAAAAGTGATTATCACTTGCCAAAAAAAAGAGCAGTAAGTGTGCATTCAAATTGGCAAAGAAATTTCGTTTTGTGACTAATGTGAAAACATGACTCTGTGTGCAAATAGGAATTACAGGCAGAGATTTATTGCGTTTTGCTCTGGTGATTTCACAGTTGCATTAGTAGGAAAAAGGGGGAGCGATTTTTTGGTGCAGAAGCAGACTCTTAGCACACACCCAGCTCCTTTCCATGTATAATCATGCACAGTATTTACAAGCGAGTGGGGTTTGAGGTTTCAGTCTGTAATGCAAAGACATTCAGCATCACTAAGGCTGGTTGCACTTGCTGAAGTGTAGGCAGTCACCCAGGATACACATGGTGGTGGTCTGAAAAAGCAGTCTGGACATGTGCATTTAAAAAAATCTGAAAAGTGGATTCATAATGTGTCAGTCTGTAAAAGTGATTATCACTTGCCAAAAAAAAAGAGTAGTAAGTGTGCATTCAAATTGGCAAAGAAATTTCGTTTTGTGACTAATGTGAAAACATGACTCTGTGTGCAAATAGGAATTACAGGCAGAGATTTATTGCGTTTTGCTCTGGTGATTTCACAGTTGCATTAGTAGGAAAAAGGGGGAGCGATTTTTTGGTGCAGAAGCAGACTCTTAGCACACACCCAGCTCCTTTCCATGTATAATCATGCACAGTATTTACAAGCGAGTGGGGTTTGAGGTTTCAGTCTGTAATGCAAATACATTCAGCATCACTAAGGCTGGTTGCCCTTGCTGGAGTGTAGGCAGTCACCCAGGATACACATGGTGGTGGTCTGAAAAAGCAGTCTGGACATGTGCTTTTAAAAAAATCTGAAAAGTGGATTCATAATGTGTCAGTCTGTAAAAGTGATTATCACTTGCCAAAAAAAAGAGCAGTAAGTGTGCATTCAAATTGGCAAAGAAATTTCGTTTTGTGACTAATGTGAAAACATGACTCTGTGTGCACATAGGAATTACAGGCAGAGATTTATTGCGTTTTGCTCTGGTGATTTCACAGTTGCATTAGTAGGAAAAAGGGGGAGCGATTTTTTGGTGCAGAAGCAGACTCTTAGCACACACCCAGCTCCTTTCCATGTATAATCATGCACAGTATTTACAAGCGAGTGGGGTTTGAGGTTTCAGTCTGTAATGCAAAGACATTCAGCATCACTAAGGCTGGTTGCCCTTGCTGGAGTGTAGGCAGTCACCCAGGATACACATGGTGGTGGTCTGAAAAAGCAGTCTGGACATGTGCTTTTAAAAAAATCTGAAAAGTGGATTCATAATGTGTCAGTCTGTAAAAGTGATTATCACTTGCCAAAAAAAAGAGCAGTAAGTGTGCATTCAAATTGGCAAAGAAATTTCGTTTTGTGACTAATGTGAAAACATGACTCTGTGTGCACATAGGAATTACAGGCAGAGATTTATTGCGTTTTGCTCTGGTGATTTCACAGTTGCATTAGTAGGAAAAAGGGGGAGCGATTTTTTGGTGCAGAAGCAGACTCTTAGCACACACCCAGCTCCTTTCCATGTATAATCATGCACAGTATTTACAAGCGAGTGGGGTTTGAGGTTTCAGTCTGTAATGCAAAGACATTCAGCATCACTAAGGCTGGTTGCCCTTGCTGGAGTGTAGGCAGTCACCCAGGATACACATGGTGGTGGTCTGAAAAAGCAGTTTGGACATGTGCATTTAAAAAAATCTGAAAAGTGGATTCATAATGTGTCAGTCTGTAAAAGTGATTATCACTTGCCAAAAAAAAAGAGCAGTAAGTGTGCATTCAAATTGGCAAAGAAATTTCGTTTTGTGACTAATGTGAAAACATGACTCTGTGTGCAAATAGGAATTACAGGCAGAGATTTATTGCGTTTTGCTCTGGTGATTTCACAGTTGCATTAGTAGGAAAAAGGGGGAGCGATTTTTTGGTGCAGAAGCAGACTCTTAGCACACACCCAGCTCCTTTCCATGTATAATCATGCACAGTATTTACAAGCGAGTGTGGTTTGAGGTTTCAGTCTGTAATGCAAATACATTCAGCATCACTAAGGCTGGTTGCCCTTGCTGGAGTGTAGGCAGTCACCCAGGATACAGATGGTGGTGGTCTGAAAAAGCAGTCTGGACATGTGCTTTTAAAAAAATCTGAAAAGTGGATTCATAATGTGTCAGTCTGTAAAAGTGATTATCACTTGCCAAAAAAAAAGAGCAGTAAGTGTGCATTCAAATTGGCAAAGAAATTTCGTTTTGTGACTAATGTGAAAACATGACTCTGTGTGCAAATAGGAATTACAGGCAGAGATTTATTGTGTTTTGCTCTGGTGATTTCACAGTTGCATTAGTAGGAAAAAGGGGGAGCGATTTTTTGGTGCAGAAGCAGACTCTTAGCACACACCCAGCTCCTTTCCATGTATAATCATGCACAGTATTTACAAGCGAGTGGGGTTTGAGGTTTCAGTCTGTAATGCAAAGACATTCAGCATCACTAAGGCTGGTTGCCCTTGCTGGAGTGTAGGCAGTCACCCAGGATACACATGGTGGTGGTCTGAAAAAGCAGTTTGGACATGTGCATTTAAAAAAATCTGAAAAGTGGATTCATAATGTGTCAGTCTGTAAAAGTGATTATCACTTGCCAAAAAAAAAGAGCAGTAAGTGTGCATTCAAATTGGCAAAGAAATTTCGTTTTGTGACTAATGTGAAAACATGACTCTGTGTGCAAATAGGAATTACAGGCAGAGATTTATTGCGTTTTGCTCTGGTGATTTCACAGTTGCATTAGTAGGAAAAAGGGGGAGCGATTTTTTGGTGCAGAAGCAGACTCTTAGCACACACCCAGCTCCTTTCCATGTATAATCATGCACAGTATTTACAAGCGAGTGGGGTTTGAGGTTTCAGTCTGTAATGCAAATACATTCAGCATCACTAAGGCTGGTTGCCCTTGCTGGAGTGTAGGCAGTCACCCAGGATACACATGGTGGTGGTCTGAAAAAGCAGTCTGGACATGTGCTTTTAAAAAAATCTGAAAAGTGGATTCATAATGTGTCAGTCTGTAAAAGTGATTATCACTTGCCAAAAAAAAAGAGCAGTAAGTGTGCATTCAAATTGGCAAAGAAATTTCGTTTTGTGACTAATGTGAAAACATGACTCTGTGTGCAAATAGGAAATACAGGCAGAGATTTATTGCGTTTTGCTCTGGTGATTTCACAGTTGCATTAGTAGGAAAAAGGGGGAGCGATTTTTTGGTGCAGAAGCAGACTCTTAGCACACACCCAGCTCCTTTCCATGTATAATCATGCACAGTATTTACAAGCGAGTGGGGTTTGAGGTTTCAGTCTGTAATGCAAATACATTCAGCATCACTAAGGCTGGTTGCCCTTGCTGGAGTGTAGGCAGTCACCCAGGATACACATGGTGGTGGTCTGAAAAAGCAGTCTGGACATGTGCTTTTAAAAAAATCTGAAAAGTGGATTCATAATGTGTCAGTCTGTAAAAGTGATTATCACTTGCCAAAAAAAAAGAGCAGTAAGTGTGCTTTCAAATTGGCAAAGAAATTTCGTTTTGTGACTAATGTGAAAACATGACTCTGTGTGCAAATAGGAATTACAGGCAGAGATTTATTGCGTTTTGCTCTGGTGATTTCACAGTTGCATTAGTAGGAAAAAGGGGGAGCGATTTTTTGGTGCAGAAGCAGACTCTTAGCACACACCCAGCTCCTTTCCATGTATAATCATGCACAGTATTTACAAGCGAGTGGGGTTTGAGGTTTCAGTCTGTAATGCAAATACATTCAGCATCAATAAGGCTGGTTGCCCTTGCTGGAGTGTAGGCAGTCACCCAGGATACACATGGTGGTGGTCTGAAAAAGCAGTTTGGACATGTGCATTTAAAAAAATCTGAAAAGTGGATTCATAATGTGTCAGTCTGTAAAAGTGATTATCACTTGCCAAAAAAAAGAGCAGTAAGTGTGCTTTCAAATTGGCAAAGAAATTTCGTTTTGTGACTAATGTGAAAACATGACTCTGTGTGCAAATAGGAATTACAGGCAGAGATTTATTGCGTTTTGCTCTGGTGATTTCACAGTTGCATTAGTAGGAAAAAGGGGGAGCGATTTTTTGGTGCAGAAGCAGACTCTTAGCACACACCCAGCTCCTTTCCATGTATAATCATGCACAGTATTTACAAGCGAGTGGGGTTTGAGGTTTTAGTCTGTAATGCAAATACATTCAGCATCACTAAGGCTGGTTGCCCTTGCTGGAGTGTAGGCAGTCTCCCAGGATACACATGGTGGTGGTCTGAAAAAGCAGTCTGGACATGTGCATTTAAAAAAATCTGAAAAGTGGATTTATAATGTGTCAGTCTGTAAAAGTGATTATCACTTGCCAAAAAAAAGAGTAATAAGTGTGTTTTCAAATTGGCAAAGAAATTACGTTTTGTGACTATTGTGAAAAGAAATGTAGTAATATATTTAAATAAAATAAAGGAATTTTTTTTTAGTTTTTTTCAGGTATTGCTGAAGAGCAGTGAACAAAATTTAAGATGCCTACAAAATCCAGAGTTCAAAAAACTCACAAAAAAAACCTATATTTGAAGACAACTGGAGGACCAAAGTTAGTAGAAGATGCTCATGTTGGGAAAAAGAAAAAATCTTCTGGTAAGCAGAAAAAACAATTTCTAAAAAATATATTCAAAAGAATGAAAAATGTACAAAATGTCTGTACTGGAAAGAATGTTTTGAAAAGAAAAGGACAGGAAAAAATTGAGAATTTAGTTAATGCAAATATACCTTCTGCAACTGAAAAGATTTACATAAATAGAAAAACAGCGTTTAAAGAGATACGTAGAAAAATGTTTCAGAGAAGAGTTATGTCCAATTTGATAAAGGATGTGAAGAAATATAAGCAAAAGACTAAGTTTTATAAAAGAAAAAAAGAAATTGAAGCCATTGCAGCAAAGGCATTAGAATTAAAAAGGAAACTATTCATTTTAATTTTGAATAGGATGCGTACATTAGATAAAATGGTTAATGTACTGAAATCACATAGCAAAAGGAAAAGAGTAGTGAACAGAACAAACTTTTGTAAAGTGTTTTTAGGAAAGTGGATGCATAGTTCAAGTAGTGAACCTTTTTTTAATGAAGAGAGCTATTTTCAAAGTAATAGTTTGCTGCATGCAGTTGACACCAGAGGTCGTGCTTACGAAGTAAAAAATGGTTGCATAATGGAGAAGGAGATAATGGTTCCAAGAGATGAGGTACAAGTGATGGCAGATGAGGCTATGGGGAGACGTCCTAAAGCCCCAGTGTACACTTGGAATTGTAGTAGTATTTGCACTGTGCGTCAGGAATCTATTGACAAATTTCGTGAGTTTCTAAGAGAATATAGTAAAAAAAGTATAAAACAGAAGATTAAGGTGCTTCAAAGTCTGGATCCATGCAGAGTGAGAGAGAATACTGGTTTGCAGGGTCATTCTCTGGCTTGTCTATCTAGAAAAGTGTGTAATAGTGTTTTCCATCATTTTAGGATGCTGGCTGTTCATCATACTGAAATGAGAAAGTTTGTGAGACGGTTGTATTTTGCCAAAAGTCCAGCAATAAAGTTAAATGAATTGAATAGGGCTCTGTTCCGAGGAACGGTATCAGATGTAGAGAAGGTTGTTGATGAAATTCAGTTTTGTTACTTTGGTCCTGAACAAAACAGTGCAGAGAAGGACACAGTAAATGAGGAAGAAGTGGAAGAGAATGTAGAACCCTCTGTAAGTAACACATTTAATGATCACATAACAAAATTTGCAATAATCTCTAATGAAAGACCAAATTTTACTTGTATTTGTTGCCGCAGAACTCATTATAGAAAACAAACTAGGAATGTTGATCTCTACAGAAAGAGTGAAAATGAAGATAATTATAAGTGGAAGGATTTTGCCACATATATATTTCTTGAAAATTGTTTTGATTTGGGTGAAGATCAGCGTATTTGTAAATATTGTTACAACAAGTTAGAGGAAAATAGAATGCCGACCAGAGCTGTACATAATAATTTAGAATTGGATGCTATTCCTGCTGAACTTTCTGAATTAAATACATATGAGTCTATACTCATTCAATGTGTTCATCCGTTCCAGACCATAGTACGTATGGAGCCCAAAACTGGTAAATTACCTCCTTCCGATTTACTGAGAGGTTTAAAAGGTAGAGTGGTGTATTTGCCCTTGGATTTGAAAAAAAATATGGAAACTATTGATGCGGATACTTTGGAAACTGAACCATTAATTATTCTGGTTAATGGTGTACCTACAAAGAATAAGAAGATTTGGCAGGAGCTAGTAGATGTGCGGAAAGTACAAAGAGCAAATTTGTATTTGAAAAGGAATAACAAATGGTATGAATCAATTTATATAGAAGAAGAAGAAGAAGAAGATTTACAAGAAGACACAGAAACACCAACTGGACAAATTGAAAAAGTGGACAAGTCAAAGGAAGAAGAAATTTATGAACATTTTAGCATACATCCTCTTCATTCAAAAGAAGTTATGGGAGACAATATTGATCTCTTTCAGATGAAGAAAGCAAAAGGAACTCCCGTGAGTGTATGGGAGGAGAGCTTGGAAGCTCGATGTTTTCCCCAGCTGTTTCCTAAAGGAAAAGGAGGACGATACGATGAACGTCCGGAACAGATTCCAGCTTCTGAGTATCGGACTACAAGACTATATGCTGAAGATCCCAGATTTCGACAAAGTATTCCTTATTTGTTCCATCTTTTATTTGAAAGCGACTTGTCTGCACTGTCTTATGCAGTAAATCACATTTTAAAAAGTGGAGTACATTTACAAAATGTGTCTGCTAAGGATTTTATGGAGAAAGTGCAGCACCGAGATGATCATTTGGAAACACAACTGATCAATCTGATGGCTTGTCAGCGTGGGACAAATGAATATTGGTACCGACGCCATGGTGAATTAAAATGCATGTTACGGAATTTAGGAACACCAACATGGTTCGTTACACTAAGCTGTGCCGAGTACGCTTGGGATGATTTACTGGATTTTCTACGAGAGGCAAATTCAAACATTAAAAACATCGAATACAAGACAGCAGGAGAACTGTGCTCATTGGATCCGGTTAATGTTTGCAGATATTTCAATCATAGATTTGAGGCTATGATGTCCTTCATCTGCAATAAAAAAAATCCACCTCTTGGAGAAGTAGTAGATTTCTTTTGGAGAAAAGAGTACCAGGCAAGAGGTGCTCCTCATATTCATATGCTGTTGTGGATCAAGGATGCCCCAAAGTTTGGAACAGATACTGATGAAGCAGTGTTATCTTACATTGAAGAATATGCAACATGTGCTATACCAAAAAGCACAGAAGAGAAAAAGTTAAAGGAGCAAGTTTTACGTTTCCAAAGTCATCGGTGTGGAAAATACTGTCGACGGAAATACAAGAGCAAAGATAAATACTACACTAAATGTCGATTTGGATTTCCTAGACCTGTTCTTTCAAATGGAAGAGTAAACAGTTTTACGTCAGCTGTGAGACATATTATCACAAGAAAATCACCTAAGAATACCTACAACCTTAAAAGAAAAGAAGAATCAAAAAATATAAATGACTACAACCCAGTCATTTTATCCATGTGGAACTCTAACATGGATATACAGTATGTAGCTGACAATTCCATTGCTGTTGCTCGATATGTAACGTCTTACATTACGAAATCAGAAAAAACAGAATTGAAGGAAATGTGGGAAGAGATTTCTCACGAGAAGACTGTAAGTAAGAAGCTGTACAGTTTCAGTTTGAAGATGTTATCGCATCGAGAAATTGGATCCTACGAATGTTCAGATAGGTTATCTTCTGCAAGTCTCTACTCGAAGTCAAGAAGAATAATTTGGGCAAGTTTAGGCCTTGCAGCAATGAGAAATCGGGTACTAAAATCTGTTGGAGAAATTGAATATTTGGCCGAGAATGACCCAGAAAGTACAGATATTTTGAAATCAAACATGTTGGACACATATTATCCCAAGAGAAGTCAACATCTGGAGAACATGTGTCTCTATGAAGTGCTGCAGAACTACATTTATTCACGGAAAGCCGCAGAAGACATCAACAATGGAAAATATAAAGTCATTGGTGAGGAAGGATGTTTGGTGAAGCAAACAAAAGGAAGTTTGATAAATCACAGGAAGCTGAGTTGCGACACTACTGACAAGAAGGAATTTTACTACTTGGCTCTTTTACAGTTGTTTAAACCATGGCGTACAGAGGATGAACTACTGGGAGAATTTCAAAGCTATGAAGATTCTTTTAATGCTTGCAAAGACAGCATACAATGCAGTACATTCTCAAGTTATCTGCAAATGTTAAATGAAGAAATTGAACAGGAAACTACAATTGCAGCAGAAATAGCTAGAGACAGTTCTCAGGACAGCCAAAGTTCAGAAACACTCAGTCAAGATCCCCTAGGACAACCAATCGTTGAAAATGAAGCATCAATAGCCATGAAAGAAGTGGAAACGGCTATGAATCAAGCTCAAGAAGAATTTATAGACTTACAAAATTTGGAAAGACAACTGAACGAAGAGCAGCAACAAATTTATGAAGAGATCAGAAACAAAATTGATCACAGATTTCTACATGAAAAAAAAGAGTGCTCATGCACATCATTTCATCCAATCAGGATGTATGTAAGCGGACAAGCTAGAACTGGAAAAAGTTTCCTAATTAAAGTCATCAGAAGCTACCTACAGCAAAAAACGGATTCTACTTTGTCTTGTGTGGTTACTGCTCCAACTGGGTTAGCAGCATATAACATAAAAGGAAATCACAGTGGAGCATGAGAACAAAATACAATACAACAAGCTAACTGGAGAAGCATCCTTGGAAGTTTCAAGAGTCTTGAAGAAGATGCAAGTTCTCATTATTGATGAGGTGAGCATGGTTTCAAACTTAATGCTTGCCTTTGTGCATTTAAGAATGCAGCAAATTCTGAAGACAGACTATGACATGTTATTTGGTGGAAAACACGTCATAGTTTTTGGAGATCTTTTGCAACTTACTCCAGTTAAAGGACAACCAGTGTTTAATACTGTCACACATGAAGACACGAAGAAGTCATTGGGAAGCATCGGAAACACAAATATTTGGTCCTTCTTTGAGTACAAGGAACTTACTACTAATATGAGGCAAGCAAGCGATGAAGAATATGGAAGTATTCTGAAAGATATCAGAATTGGACTACTCACAGAAGTTGGCAAAAAAGCATTACAGAGTCGGCTGCTACATAATTTATTTCCAAAGGAAGAAATAGTTGCAGAGAAGATATACAAGAACATTGCAGAAAACAAAAGTATCATCTGCTTAATGCCAACTCTACGTGAATGCTCAATATTCAATGAGGAGCTTATGAAATTGGAAAAGGAAGAGATCAGGAAATTAGAAGCAGTGGACAAAATTGAGGATGGAAGAATTACTGTCACAGTAACAGGCACACTGAAAAATAAATTGGATTCACTAGAGAAGAACATTTCCAAAACAGCTGGATTAGAAAAAAATCTATATGTTTGCATGAACTGTAGAGTATTTTTAAGGAGAAATTTGGATGTTGAAAAAGGTTTAGTTAATGGAGCTATGGGAAGAGTTGTGGGTTTTATTAATTATCAGAAAAAAGATGGAATTGAATGTTTAAAAATAAAATTTGATCAGATAGAAGAAGTTATAGACATTTGTCGTTGTACAGTTCGTTTCATGCTTGTGAAAGACTCATATGTACAAAGGAAACAGTTTCCGTTTTCTCTAGCATATGCTGTAACTATTCACAAGTCTCAAGGATTAACTGTAGATTATGCATTTGTAAACATTGGTTCAACTGTGTTCAAAGAAGGTATGGCTTATGTAGCTTTGTCACGAGTGAAAACATTATCTGGTTTATTCATGATAGACTTTGATGATTCAAAAGTTAGTGCTGATACAAACTGTGTAAAGGAGTATAATAGATTAAGATGAACCTATGCTCCTCATTTAGGTCAGTATCCTGTGTTAGAGAAACGTGTAGTTTCTCGTAAAAGGAGAATTGAGAATATCTGAAATGAGGATGTAGAGAGGAGGAAAAAAAAGAGGAGTGATGTAATTGCAAGCAAAAAGAAAAAGGAAAATGAAGAAGAGGTTGTAGGATGTCATTTTGAAAATTGCTCTGGTGTCAACTGCTACGCTAATGTAGTGCTGAATGTTGCATTTTATCTGGAAAGTTTGCAAGAGCAGATAATAGTAAATCAGAGAAAAAGATTCTGTTCTGAGTTGAGTCTCCTTTTTCAAAAGCTGAGTAATGATAAAACTCAAATAGAAAGTGCAACTGAAATTAGAAAACTTTTAGATGTATGTTCAGGACGAACACAGTTTTCTCAAAATGTACAGCAAGACGCACAGGAATTCTTGATGTATTTTCTTCAGGTACTGCAAGAAGAAGGGGTGCCAATTGAAAATATGTTTGGTGTCTCTTATAAATGGGAACATAGTTGTGAAAACTGTTACAATACATGTGGCTCTAATGTTGATAATGAAAGGTTTATTTTTTTGACATTGCCAGAGACTAAAACAGTCACTTTTGCTAAATTAGTTAAAGATGCTAATCATAGCATGCAATGCGGTGAGTGTCAATCTGACATGTTTTCAACATTAATTTTAAAGGAATATGGACAGTATGTAATTTTAATGATGCAACGATGTAGAGCTGATGGTTCAAAATTGGATACTTTAATAAAGAAGTTTACAGGACAGCAATTATCAATTTCAGGAAAAACTTTTGTAACTGTTGCAATAATTTTCCATGAAGGACCTACTGTTACTTCTGGACATTACACAGTTTATCTTAAATGTGAAAAAGGCTGGACACTGTGTAATGATTCCCAATTGGTTTTTAGGCAACGTTTGCCTTTTGATTTAGCAAATTCCTATCTAATCTTCCTGAAACCTAAATTTTAGAGAGACTTGGCAAGATCTGGACAAAACAATTTTACCATTTTATTGGATTACCATTGGAATTTTCAAAAATAAAGATTTTTTAAATTATCATTTGGCCTAATGGAAAGATAACCAATTGTAATGTGGACTTATTTAATTTTTAATGAAACTTTCGAAAACCAAAAATTTAGAGAAAATCGGTAACATCTGCTCAATTTAAATTTTGGAATGTTATTGGAGTGCCATTGGAAATTTTTTCAAAAAAGATTTTTTAAATTACTATTTGGCCATGTGGAAAGGTAAACAATTCTATTGTGGACTTAATAAATTATTAATAAATATTTTGGGAACCAATATGTTACAGAGTATCGGTGAGATCTATACAAATAAAACTTTAGAATTTTATTGGATTACCATTGGAAATTTAATCAAAAAAGAATTTTAAAATTACTATTTGGCCTAAAGGAAATGGAACCAGATGTAATGTGGAGTTATTTGAGATATAATATTGTGATTATACTTCTGAAACAAACATATCAGACGGTATTTTAAAGAAATAGGTATTGATATTAGATGATATTTTTTTAGAATATTATGCATTTCTATAATGTTAAGTTTAAGTAAAAAGAGATTCTGGGCTTTTTTAATACAATCTTTGAGATTGTTATTTTTTTTTGCCCGCTGTAAAATGATGAATGCAATTGCTTTCACAATTTATAGTGAAATGCAATATATTCTGAAAACAGCAAAAATAAGGCAAAAATATTTTTTGATAAATATGTAAATATGTGTACTGTATTATAAAATGTTTTAAAAATATTAATACTTTTTTCTTTTTTTTCAGATTGATATAGAAAATTTTCGAAAACTAGAACCATTTTTAAAGCAATTTTTAAAAAAAACAAATGAATAAATATTTTTTTGAGTGGGTATGGTAAGTCAATAATAATAATTGTAGTCTCTCAAAGACCTTGTAATGTGATAATTGATTTTTAGTGTTTTTTTAAAAAAATAAAAAAATTACGCGCACCGTACGCGTACGGTAAAAAAAATAAAAAAAGTTTTTAAAAACATATATAAAAAAAAGATGAAAGATAAGGTTGGCTCTTAAAAGAGCCGTTGTGTTCATGCAGGGACAGAGGAAAGAAAGATTGGGAAAATTAGTCTCTGCGACAAGTGTGCTGATCTATTTTGAGGTTCACTAGGGAAACACTGGTCTCCCTATGACAAATTAGATCATGACAAGAGGCGCATCGAATATCAACCCTCAGAAATCGAGGGTTAATTTCCAGAGGGCCAGCAAAAGGAGATGCTCCCCCCACAGATGAAGGGCTCACCTGACCTGCAGAAGAAGGACTCAGCCCTGCAGATGATGGTCCAGGCTGAGCTGCTGTGGATGTGCTTGGTTGACTTACTGAAGGGTTACCTCCAGTAAGTCGAGCATGTGTCCTTTTGTGTACATCCTTGAGGTGCCTCATCATGGTATGATTCCCAAAGGAATACTTCCTGTCAGGATTACCTCTTGAAAGTACACGCTGACACAGCTTGCAAGTCACTAAGGGTGCATTTACCTTTTGCTGGCCTTCAGGAAAAGTAAAATAATCCCATACATAAGAGGTCTTTTGTTTCCTCGCTCTCTGCCTCAAGGTAGTGCTGCTAGTGCTAGCCTCACTCTCAGAAGGGCTCTGCTGTTCTGCCATCGTATCACAAAGACAACCCAGCTCCTTCTCCTAAGGGATCACAAGCAGAAATGAGGGGAATGGGTGTGGTGTAGGAGAGTTCTAGAACTGAAAGTAGTTTCAACCAATCAAAAGTTGTGTTTCATGATCACATGACCTACCGTACGCTTACGGTACGCTTACGGTACGCTTACGGCAAAAGTACGCATGCGCGTAAAAAAGACACGCACTTGCGCGCATGCGCATAACAGTCACTACCCGACACTTCCGCGTAACGTGCACGTGTAGCGTACACGCGTACGCGTCCCACGCGGAGTACGCGCGGCTACGCAAATTGCGTAACTATACGCAAACAGCGTAGATAAATTACGGACATTGCGTAAACCGTACGCTTACCGTAAGCTTACGGTACGCGTACTAAAAAAAAATTTAAAAAAAGGAAAAAAGGTATTGCTAATAAATTTTACCTGTTTATTTTATAAAATATTTTAAAAAAAACATATTATAGAATTTTAAAAATTTAACCATAGTCTTAAAAAAGGATAGAAAATTAAAAAATATATATGTTTAAAAAATAGAAGAAAATAAAAAAATTTGCATTTAAAAAACCTTGCAAATTCACTGAAAAAACCATGGGTTTCACACACGTTATAGTTAGGAATTAGCATTTAAAAAACCTTGCCAATTCACTGAAAAAACCATGGGTTTCACACACGTTATAGTTAGGAATTAGCATTTAAAAAACCTTAGAAATTCAATGAAAAAACCAAAGGTTTCACACATGTTATAGTTAGCTGGACATTTCACTCGTAAAAAACCAATGAAATTCCCCCGTTATAGTTAGTTCAGCTAACTATAACTCGCGCGCCCGCAATGCACTGCTGATGACGTCACATATTACATCACTCATGACATGGTCAGTGACATCACTCATGACATCACTGATGACATCTCAAATGACATCACTGACGACATCACTGATGACATCATCCTTGTGATAGAGTGGCAGACCACCTCTGCCCCTAATATAACCTTTGATACACACATTCAAAAATATAAATTAAAATTTTAAAAACAATGGACATACCAATACCAGTTACAACAACCTATTCAGTAATTCTAAGATCCACATACACATCCACTCATTCACCAACAGTCCTGTACAGTCACTCATACATGTACTCACTCATCATATGTACTCATACACGTATACATCCTGTTACACAATGCCACTCATCCATAGAGGTACTCACACACATAGTCACTCATGCTAATAAAGAATCAAACATACATTTACTTGCATATACAGTTATACACACACCGCCACACTTACTTCTACAGAAACTTACACATACTTAGTCTTTTAAACAATCACTTATAGAAACACATACTTATTCATACAGGAACTCTTCCAATCTCTCACTCTCACATATACTCGCTTATATACACCAATTGTCACATATACTAGTTTAAAACATATGTAGTTACTCATAGAGACACTATTGAGACAGTCATTCACTCACTAACACACCCATGCACACACTCATTCACCCATAGAGTCCTGCACACATGCTGTCTTCAACACATACAAAGAGTGAGTCACTCATTCATGCACCTATGCACTACGTAATACCCCCCACCGAACCATACAGACATCAGACACTGATACTCAAAAAACCAACTAATAACCTATATAGACACCCATGTAGCTACTCACCAACCCATGCAGCCACTTATACACAAAGTGAGAGACTGATACAGATATTTACATATTTAAACATTACTCACTAAGCCATGTATTCACTAAGATACACTTAATCAGTCAGTTATACAATCAATTTTTCAAAAACAATTCATCCATTTAGACACTTATATACCCATTTATTCTTCCATCGACCTTGAGATATACATATATAAAACATATGTAATTTCCTGAAAAACACACATTCTCTGAATGATGTCATCAGTGATGTCATTTGAGATGTCATCAGTGATGTCATGAGTGATGTCACTGACCATGTCATGAGTGATGTAATATGTGACGTCATCAGCAGTGCATTGCGGGCGCGCGAGTTATAGTTAGCTGAACTAACTATAACGGGGGAATTTCATTGGTTTTTTACGAGTGAAATGTCCAGCTAACTATAACATGTGTGAAACCTTTGGTGTTTTCATTGAATATATATATACACACACACATATATATATATAAATTTCCAAGAACAAGACTGTTTTACAGTCGAAATGCGTTTGATAGCGGCAGCGGAAAAAATTGTTAAACCACACACATTCTTAGAAGTTGATGTATAGGACCCGCTTTGAGGGGTCTCAGCGATGAAGCTCCTCTCGGTTTGGTGTGGCAAGGAATACACGAGAGAAGTGAGGGGACATATATATATATATATTACCTACTGGCGGTCGCCAGTAGGTAGTTATAGTTAGGACTATACCCGGGTGTAGTGGGTGTAGCGGGGCTACACGGAGGGCCACGGAGTTGAGAACAAAATCTGTGGAACTCCATGGAGCTCCCCTACACCCCCCGCCCTATTAATATTGCTTACAAGTTAAATAAAACAACTTTAAAGTAGATAAAAACACCTTGTCTTAGCTGCGGCATCCCTGGGTTGCCCTTCTCCTCTTCATCGCGTTCTCTGGAAAAACTGCACATGCGCGGGCGCGTGTGCATGTGCAGTTTTCACAGAGAACTCAATGAAGAGGAGGAGGGCAGGCCGGGGATGCAGCAGCTAAGGTACGGTGTTTATAAAGTTGATTGATTTAACTTGTAAGCAATTTTAATAGGGCGGCGGGGGCTGGCCACTTCCGCTCTGCCGCGGAGTGTGCGTAGATGTGCCTACTCTGCGTTATCCGCGGAACGCGGAGTAGGCAAATCTCCGCACACTCCGCAGGAGGAGTGGAGGTTTCCGCCCGGGGTTGGTTAGGACCTTGTTTCTATTAAAAAAACGTGTTTTTCTTTTGCCAATATCTTTGGCGCCCTTTGACAAATCTTCATGAATTTTTCAAAACTAATGGCCCGCTCCAGTCAGCTCCTGTTTTGAAAGTTTCAGGCTGATTCATGCTACCCGGGCCGAGAGAAAAGGGGGTCCCAAAACGCGTTATCCCCCATGTTAATTTCCATGGGAAACTTTAGACACGGCTACAGCCCGAACTGCTGAACGGAATTACACCAAATTTGGTAAAAAGGTAGCGTTTGGTCCAGAAAGCACTCTTTTCATTAAATGGTGTAAATCCCTTCAGTAGTTGCTGAGAAATACAAAAAAGAAAAATATCGATATCTGAGCACCGAGGAGTCACAACTTCTCCCAAGCACAAGCTGACTTCTGATTGGCTGCCAACACTCCAAATCAGAATATGTTGGCAGCCAACTTGGGACCCGGTAGAACCGAGTCACAAGAAAACAGTAAAATAAAGGTTAAAAAACAAAAGAAGGGGCAGGGCAGAAACACCCTGACCCCCTAGGTCCCACAAGGACTCCCAGGGACAGAAAAGGCATATTTTAAAAATAATCTTGGCCGAATTCGCACGGGGTGCATGAATCCAGCTGAAATTATGCATGACGAATTATGTTGTGGGGGCCTGCGGGGGCCCCTGCAGCCCCGGGGACCACCACCTTCCCGGGGCTTCATTCATGATGTGCGGGGGCACACTGCCCCCCACTGCCCTGGAGGCCACCACCTCCATTCATGAAATTGGGGTGGGGGACTTCATGGGCCACCTTCCTGGGGCTTTAAAAATAATTAGCTGTATGTAAGTAGCTCCCCTTACCCCAAAGCAATGCTGGCTCCCGCAGGAAGTGGGGAGCCGGCAGGACCGTAGGGGCATGGTGCCCAAATTGATGGCCGACCCTGGGCGATGGGGTCCCCAGGGCCAGAAGTGGCCCGGGAGGGGTGCCACTAGGTCATCATTGGCCTAAGGAGGGGGGCCATGTAGCCCCTCCTAAAAAAGCCACAGGTTGGCCAGGCCCCAGGGGATGGGGTCCCCAGGCCAGAAGTGGCCAAGGGAGGAGGGACCCTCCCGTACCATTTTATTTTAAAAACATTTTTTTAAAAGAGGCAATGCCCCGGGGATAGGGTCCCTGGGGCTATTATAAGCCTCAGGAGGGGGGCCATGCGCCCTCCCTCCAAAATAAATTTTTTAACAATGCTTGCCAGGCCCCGTGGGATGGGGTCCCCGGCGCCAAAAGCAGCCCACGGTAAGGGAAGCCACGCGGCCCCCTTCCTGTTTCCTTTTATTTATTATATGCTCAGACCCTGGGGGATGGGGTCCCCAGGGCCCAAAAAATGGTAAAAGAAGGGGGCCACACAGCCCCTCTTCTCCAAATATTTTTTTTTTTAAAAAGCCGGCATCTCGCTAAGTTGAGGAATTAAGTCCCCTTGAATCTTGAGGGTCCCTGGGGGCCAACTAGCCCACCAGGTACCTCCAGTAAGCACCACACAGCTTGATTGCAGAGAGGTGGTCCGAGGCTACTCCCCTTTTTACAACACCCCGCAAACGTGCCTATTGGCTCAGTGCTGGTGAGAAATGAGGTTCTCTTTTGTCCTGAGGACCTCATCCCCTGAGCAGCAGTGCACCAGGCAGCATGTTTGCAGAGTGGTGGAAAAAGGCAGCGTGGCCTCGGACCACTCTCAGCAGTCCAGCTATGTGGGGCTTACTAGAGGTATCTGGTGGGCTAGTTGGCCCCCAGGGACCCTCAGGAGGCAAGGGGACTTTATCCCCCAACAAAGAGCCTGCCAGGAGGTGCATTTGCAGAGTGGTGGAGAAAGGGGGCATGGCTTCTGTCCACCTATCAGCAATCCCACTGTGTGGGGCTTACTGGAGGTAAGAGGTAGGCTAGGTGGCCCCTAAGGACCCCCAGGAGTGAAGGGGACTTCAATCCCCATCCAAGAGCGCACCAGGGAGCGCATTTGCAGAGTGGTGGGCAAAGGAGGCATGGCCTGTTATGAGAAATTAGCAATCCTGCTGTGTGGTACTTACTGGAGGTAATAGGAGGGATAGTTGGCCCCTAAGGATGTCCTGGGGGCCAACTACCCCTCTTGTTACCTCCAGTAAGTCCCACACAATAGGATTGCTAAGACGTCTTAAGAGGCCATGCCACCTTTCTCCACCACTCTGAAAATGTGGCTCATGGCAGACTATGGGATTGGGGATGAAGTCCACTTGGCAGTCGCAAGATAGTCGGGCTCTACGTCATTGCAGTATAGGTTTGAAAAATGCACAAACCACTGCTGCTCGGTAATATTATTGGGGATTGGATCAGAGTCTCTTCTGGTTAGTTGGGTTATTAGGGCCCAGAAGGTGCTAGAATCTTTTAAAAAGGCTGCCTTCTTTAGTGCTTGCCAATGATCCTCCTCCCAAGCCCGTTTAGCAACTTCGATAGATTTTTTATAAACTTGTCTGGCCAGCCTAACAGCTACAGAATCTCTTTTGCGTAGGGCAAGTGAGATGGCCTTCCTCCGGGTTCTGCATTCAGCAGTGAACCATGGATTGGCTCTCCTAGCTGCGTGGTTCGTACCAGCCTTTGACCCTTTAATTTTAAAATGAGAGCCTATGTCCTCAATAAATACTTTATAACAATTGTTAAGCTCTACACAATTCGTCTCCACCGATGTAGAATTAAGGAGAGCAAATTCTGCAGCCTTAGTGGCCACTTGAAGGTGTATGGAAGATAAGATGTCCTCATGACATGATACTTTATGCCATTTCAGCCTTCTGTTGCAGTTTGAGGGGATTACTGCTTTTGATACTAAATACGAATTTAAAGAGTTTGTCCTTGTATACCATTTTATAACTGCACAGAGAGGATTATGGTCACTATCTGGCATCTGTTCTACCTTCATGTCAACCACGTACCCCCAGGATTTTGTGTCTAAGATGATATAATCAATGCGGGATGGCCCATTTAATCTATTAAAAGTCATAGCCCCATAAGGGTTGGAGAGGGTTCTTCCATTTAGTGCTCGAAGATTGAATTCCAAAGTGAGACCGGTGATCTGCAGTGCCCTCGCTATCCATCTCTTAATGGGACTCAGATTTAAGGGAGGGATACAGTTTTTAATGTCATTCTCACTGAACCCTAAAAGATCTACGTCTCTTAACGGTTCATATGTGCAGTTTAGATCACCGCCTAGAATAATATTGGAAAGGGGAGGGATACCTGTCAGAGCATTTTCCAGGGAGGAAATGGTGACAGAATTTTGATTAGGAGGGCCTCCTCTTGCTGATACATTAAAAATATCAAATCTAGAGCCATTCCATGGCCGTTTAAAAGATAGATGAAGAATGTCTACTGACTTGGCATTATGGACTTTGATATCCAAATTTAGTGCTACCTTGATCCATATGTGTAGGCCTCCCGAAGGGCGCCCCACACCCTGGTGCACTGCCAGTATATAGAAAGTAGAATAGCCGGAAATATAGAGGGGGTCCAAGCTCCAGGTCTCCTGGAACATGCAGATTTCATGTTGGTTAACAAAGTCAAGCCAGTCCGGGCTAGCCAAATGCTTCCTAAGGCCTGCAATGTTCCACGGGAGTATATGGATTGTTCCAGAGTTGCCCCCCCCCACTATCCGTTACAGCCTTGGTCGAAGGAAGGAGACAGTGGTCACTAGCTGATTGTACCTTCGATGAACCACAGGAAGGGTGCTGAATGTTGTCTCCTGGGGAAAGTCAATCAACTTCCTATAGTCCTCTAAGTGGGGAAAAACGATTAAAAGTAGGTAAATTAAAAATAGGGGGCCCTGCTTGTGGCCGAGAGGACATATTAGGGTATGTTGGGTTCCTGATAATGTCTGCGTGTAAAAGTAAGTTAGGTCAAAGGTTCTAATGGCACTATGATATTGGCCTTGGAACCAATTAACTATGTGTCTAGTTGCTCTATGATCTCTGAAGTTAACAATAATTACATCACCTTCGATGTCCTTTGGCCATGAGCCCACCCAACCAAGCCTACGGACATTCAAGAGTTCACCATTTATGTTAAGAGGTAAGGGCCTATTCTTTCCCAGCCAGTGCAGGACCTTATTTTTTAAGTCATAGTAGCCCTCTTTCTTGCCTACCTCTAGTACTAGTACTGGGACTCCTGTCATAAGTACAACATAAGGAGCTGCTTCCGGGGGCAGGTCTATATGGTGACAACTAGCACCATGCATTTTATTTGAAAAGGAGCCAGGGAGTACATTACTTGTAGGAGGGTGGGGACCATTAAAAGAAAGGGTGGCAGTTGTCTTTCGGTTGGGTGACAGATTAGTTAAGTTTAGTGATGATGGTAGAATGTTGGCTTTAGTTATCTGTAAACCACATAGCCTATCATCTAGCACAGAAGCTGGATTAGGAGAAGAGGTACTATTTGATGGTGCCAAAACCTTAGCTGATATCTCTTTTGGATGGTCGATGTTTTTCAAGATCATCTGCTCAATTAGCCCAAGATGGTTCGACACACCCTTCATCCTTTCTATCAATGGGAGAAGGAGTGATTTAACAAGTGTCTCAAGTCGGCACATAATGTCGTTTGTTAAAGAATCATAATTGTAAGGGTCCGACTCCATTGCTAGGTCTATTGGCTGTTTAGCAACTGAAGGGGAACAATTTGCAGTATTTTCTACTTGGTTACACTTGTCATTGCCAAGATGGTTCACTTTATTGTATTTCTTTCCTCCCTTCTTCCTTTTCTTTAAAGGGGGAGGACCTGTGTTATTACTTCTCCTTCCATTCTTTTGTGGGCTAGGAATTATGGCGATGGGCGTAGCCCTAAGAGCTTGCGAATTCAATGATATACAGTCCAAAGAGAGATTAACATGAGGATTAGAAACGGGGGATGTTAAATGTGTATGAGGTTGAATCACTATCTTGCTAACACGAATAGGCGAGGAAGATCTGCAGGCGATCTGGCTATTATTTAAGCAGGAGGTAGGTGGAACCAGCGCCGGTGAAATGGGCGTCTGAATAGGGCCGAGCGAAGAACGTTTAGATTGTAAAAGTTCGGCCGATAGACGCCGCTCCACCATGGCAATCTCCTTTTCAAGAACAGAAGCTGCTCTTGTGATAAAATTGTCCAGCGTGCCTCTAACTGAGCCTCCCAGCATGGATGTTTTGCGTGTTGGTGTTCGTGTTGACATTATATTCAATAGTCAGATGGGCGTGCCCGTCAATGGGAATTTACAATATCACAACCACAAATATACAGAGCACACAAGCGAAATCGACGGTCAGTCAGAGTGTACCACTTAGCATAAACAGATGTACAGACAGTACCTTTGAGGGTGGTATAATGATCTTAGGGAAAGGGCCCGGCCCTGCCTCCTCCTGCCCCGGACGGCCACAGACGACCCGCCCTTTGCCCGGGCTTAGCCCGGCGCCGCCCGCGCGCGTCCCGTGACGCGGAGGTTGCCACGATCTTTTAGGAGCCTCCTGACGCGAAAACGGCGTCAGCGGCTTCCCAGCGGCAAAGGATGCTGGGGTGTGTAGTCCGTCCCCACTCCGCGGCCGCAGTTGGAGTAGCGGCGGCGGGAGACAGAGTCACAACGAAGGGGAAAGCACTGGAGAGCAGGTAGGCAGACACAGGGAACGAGTCCTCAAATGTTAGCAGGAGAAATTATGATTAGTGCTGAAGAAAGAAAAATTAGGGGACATTTTGAGTGACTTCTCAAATCCTCTTCTATTTCATTAAAAAATGTGATATGCAGACTGAAACATGCACTTTCAATACCAGCAGTAGACTTCTCTGGTGAGCAGTAGCTTTACTACAGTGATCTAATGAGCAACTAGAGTGCTAACATTCTGAATTCATGGCAAATGTGTGACACATCTGAATGCCTTCTTGATGGAATCAAAGTAAAAAACTGAAAGTATTTCCTACTGAGGAGACTGTAGTAAATGAGGAAATTAGGAAACTTCATAACAAATAAGTCTTCCAAAATGGCCACCAGAGACAAAAGAGCCCAAATGTAGCACAAATATCACCCAGATATAGCCAAATATAGCCCAATGACAGAATGTCCCAGTGTGTTCTAACTAACAACTAGAGCGCTAACAGTCTTACTTATGACAAAAGTATGGCACACATGAAGCCATCTTGATTGGAATAAAGTGGTAACACTTGAAACATTTAATTTACAAAGGAACAAAATGAGGGGGTTCATTTTGCCATAGAAATTATGATTAGTGCTGAAGAAAGAAAAATTAGGGCACATTTTGAGTGACTTCTAAAATCCTCTTCTATTTCATTAAAAAAAATTGATATGCAGACTGAAACATGCACTTTTAATTCCAGCAGCAGACTTCTGTGGTGAGCAGGAGCTTTACTACAGTGATCTAATGAGTAACTAGAGTGCTAACATTCAGAATTTATGGCAAATGAGTGACATATCTGAATACCTTCTTGATGGAATCAAAGTAAAAAACTGAAAGCATTTCCTACTGAGGAGACTGCAGTAAATGAGGAAATTAGGAAACTTCATAACAAATAAATCTCCTAAAATGGCCACCAGAGACAAAAGAGCCCAAATGCAGCACACATATCACCCAGATGTAGCCCACATGTAGCCCAATGACAGAAGTGTGCAAAACACCTATTTTTGTGTATTTGCAGTTTTATATAGTGCAGACTTGTCAGGTATTGGAGTGCTTTACATGAGCATTGGTTACATCACACAAGAAGAAATTCATTTTGGTTGTGGACATGGGGAGATTAAGTGATTTGACCAGAATCACAGAATGTTGAGCTGAAGCAGAAACTCCAACCTGGTTCCCCAGTTGCAAAGTCTGCAGCTCTGGAAGTAACACCACATCCTCTCCCCTAAGTGTAACATTTAATCAAGTGGTCAACTGGATAAGAAAACATAAAGATTACAAATAATTTAAAAGTTCTTTGTCGCTATTTGAAAACTCAGAAAATATGTCCTCATTTTACTTTTTTAGAGCACTAACCATAATTTTGATGCAAATAAGACCCTCTCATATATGTAATTTCTAAAGGAAATGCTCTAGGTATTACAGTTTTGATTACATCAAGATGACGTCAGGCGTTCCACACTTTTGTAATAAATATAGAATGTTAGCAATCTAGTTGTTCATTGGGATACTGTTGAGAGGCAGAGGCCAGGGGCACGGACTCTGAAAATTGGAGGCAGGTAGGAGAGTGCAGAGGCAACAATTTGACCACACTGGGCAGGCAGGAAGGGCAGTGGCAGCACAACAGACTATGGAGGGCAGTGGACAGGGGGGCAGGTGCAACAATCCAACAATATAGGACTGGCAAGAGAGGCTGTGGCAATATAATAGACCATTGTGGGCAGAAGGAAGAGGCAGTGGTAGTACAACCATACATGCCAACAGACCCGTTTCAGCCAGGAAACGTCCAATGTTTTTAAGCTCAAATGGGCTTTATTTGATCTGTCTCCTGTCTACAATCTCCTCTTTCTCAATGTAACTCAAAGGGGAATATCAATACCCCAGTTTTTTTTCAAAAACTCCCTCTTACCAAGTTCAAAATGTTCGCAAGTATGGTACATTGGATCATGGTAGGCAGGAGGAATTCGGGTAGGGACATGGACTCAGATAACAGAGGACAGGAGGGACATGGAGAGTTGCACCAAACTGACCCTACAGGGCAGGCATCAGGGTTTGCAGCAGCACAATACACCACACAGGGCATGCGGGACGGGAGTGCAGCACAACAATCCATAGAAAGCAATAGGGAGGGGACAGGACCATGTATATGGACAACAGAGAACAGAGGGGAAAGAGGCAATGGTAGCTAGCTGACCATAATGGACAGACAGGAGAGAAAGCTGCAGCATAACAGACCATAAAGGGCAGAAGGGACGGATCAGGTGCATTACAATGGAACAGACAAGCCAGGAGGGAGGGAATAGGGGTCTGCACATGGAAACAGAGGGCTGGGGGCAAGGGGGCAGGGCAGGAGCAGCAAGATGACCATGGTGGTCAGCCAGGATGGGCACTAGAAACAAGACACACCATGGAGAGCAACAGTGAGACTATGATGGCATACACACAGACCATGGAGGGAAGGTGGGAGGTGATCAGGGGCAGCTAGCTGACCACACAGGGAAGGTGGGAGGGGCCATGGCAGCACAGAAGGCCATGCATGGCAAGCGGGAGGGTTAGTGGCAGCACAATGGCTATGATGGGCAAGAAGGAGGGTGCAGCAGCATGCACAAAGGACCATGGAGGATAGAAGGGAGGGTCAGGACCTGGGCACAGACAAGAGAGTTCAGGGGAAGGGGCCTCACAACAGACCACGCGGGGCAGGCAGGAGGAGCAGTTGCGGCACAACAGACCAGGGAGGGCAGAAGGGTGTGGTAGTAAAATGGACCATGGAGGACAGGAGGAAGGGGATAGGGGTATGGCATGTGGACAGGCAGGGTAGAGGTGGCAGGGACAGGTTACAGTCATCTGACAATGCTAGGCAGGTGGGAGAGGAGTGGCAGCTCAACAGAACACTCAGAGTAGATAGGAGTGGCAGGTCCATGGAACATGGTGGGCAAAAAGGATGGAGCAGGGGCATGCACAAAGACATCGGAGGGCAAGGGGAAGGAGAATAGGGGCAGCAAGCTAAGCACAGAGGCTAAGCAGGAGGTCAATGATGGGCCATAGAATTGGGCAATGGAGGGCAGGAGGAGTGGACTGGTACATCATGCTAAATGGAGGGCAGTGGCAGCACATCAGACCATGCATGGCAGGAGGGAGGAGGCTAGTCCATGGATTCAGACAACAGAGGATAGGGAGGAGGTGGATGGGGCAGCAAGCTAACTGTTCAGAGAAGGTGGGTATTAGTACCTTTATTGTTTTTAAAATGTGTGTCTGTGTGAACTACTTAAAATATGAACAAGTATGCAGCATAATCTCACTTTTATTCAGGAAGAAGAGGACGTTTGTGACTGTGACTTCAGGCTCACTTGGCAGAAATACCCCCTGACCCTCCACCCCCCATCGCAAAATGTAATGCCCGTGAAAAGGGTAGGTGGACGCAGTGTTATATAAAACATAGTGCTGAGAGCACGATTGAAAATGAAAACCAGATATAGTATATGGTATAAACTATGCACCAAAAAGTGTGATATAAGATGAACCATGGCGTGAAATATAATATGCAATACATTGTGCGCAATGACAGATTCATTGGAGAGCGCGAGATAGCACAGGTACTAGCGTGTGCTATGCGATATGCGCCTTGGAGTGTAATATGCACAGGGCAGTGTTGTGGAACCTAACTAGTCTCTAAAGTTGTAATATAAAGTATGTGCTGGGGAGTGTAACGTTGCATATGCACTGTGATAAAGATATGGATCCCAGATTGTAATATGTATAGCATAGCTCTGTGCGTTATAACATAGGCATCGAGGAAGGCACGTTAGATGTGGCAATATAACCCGTGCAAAGGCAAGTGTGGCATGACATATTCACTGGGTGGTGTTACAGTGCACATGGGCTAGAGAGTGTCATAGCATACGCACTAGCTGGTGGAATACAACACAGAGGTTTGTGGCACTCGGCGGGCACTGGTGGGTTTAACACAGCATTGGGCTCAGCCAGGAGCATGCTCTGACTCTCAAGTGAGGTTCGTCTCCTTTCCAGAGAGTAAAATAAAAATTATTACACATTCGGCGGTGGATGTGTGTTTTATTAACCGTGAGGGCGGTTTCTTGCATAGTTTGGTCGAATTTTTGTCGAATCCCCTTTGAATGGCTTGGTGTGCGTGTGTATTAAATGTGCCCGTCAATAGCTACCCATGTTTGTATAAATAAACGACAAGGGTGTCTACTTGGAGAGCACCCACCGGCGGGGGCACCGGGATTAGGCACGGTAGGGCGTCAGACACGTCAGAGCTTCACTAGTGGTGTAAATACATTCCATGTGGATTCATTGTATGCATAGTCGCCTTTAAATGAATATCACGCAAATCGTCATGGTGATAGGTACATACGGTTTGTCCAGCATGTCCTAGGGGTTTCTATAAATATATTTTTTTTTAAAATAATAAAAAACAAAGGCCGGTCCCGGGGGATGGGGTCCCCGGGGCCATAAGTGGCCTGAGAAGGGGGTAAGGCAGCCCTCTCCTAAAGAATAATAAAAAAAAAAAGGTCAAGACCCGGGGGTTGGGGTCCCTGGGGCCGATTAAGGCCCTGGGAGGGGTGCCACGCAGCCCCCTTCCAAATTTATTTTTTTCAACAAAAAAAAAAAAAAATTAGGGTGCAGGCCCTGGGCGATGGGGTCCCCAGGACCAATAAATTAGAAAAAGAAGGGGGGCCACACAGCCGTCCTTCTTAAAAAAATAAAATAAATAAAAGACCGGCATCGCGCCGGAGACCACGCCCCCTCCTTGCAGCACTCTGCAAACGCGCCCCCTGGCCAGTTGTAAGTTGGGGAATTAATTCCACTTCAATACTGAGGGTCCCTGAGGGCCAACTAGCCCAACAGAGGTATCTCCAGTATGCGCCAGGGAGCTGCGTTGCAGACAGGTGTTCTGAGGCCACGCCCCTTTTTACACCTCTATGCAATGCAGCTCTGTTGCGCTTACTGGAGGTACCTAGTGGGCTAGTTTGACCCTAGGGACCCTTAGGATTCAAGGGGACTTAATCTCTCAACTTAGAACGGCCACAGGGCGCGTTTACACAGTGGTGAAGGGAGGGGACAGGGCCTGAGGTGACGTGTGTAAACACGCCCTGTGGCGCGTTTTAAGTTGGGGAAATAATTCCCCTTCAATCCTGAGGGCCCACCAGGTGCTTCCAGTAAGCGCCACTGCGCTGCGTTGCAGAGAGGTGGTCTAGGCCGTGCCCCTTTTTACATCTCTCTGCAATGCAGCTCTGTGGCGCTTACTGGAGGTACCTAGTGGTCTAGTTGGACCCTCAGGATTCAAGAGGACTTAATCTTCCAACTTAAAACAGCCACAGGGTGTGTTTACACGGTGGGGAAGGGAGGGGACGGGGCCGGAGGTGACGTGTGCAAACACGCCCTGTGGTGCGTTTTAAGAGGTAGTTTTAATCCCCTGCCCTATTATATGCTAGGGGCTTACAGAGGAGGTCATGCTAATCACAGGGGGACCCCAACGCATAGTGTTCCCTAGTGTATGTAGGTGTTTTCACTGTATTCTGAGTGTCTTTTAACATAGCACTGGCTCTAGGACTGGTTAGTCAGACTCAGTTACCACCAGTATCCGTCTGAAAAAGTTGAGGGTACAGGTGTCAGGATCCCTAATGTGAGTTCCAAAACGAAGCGCAAGGGATTAAGTTCAAGTGGCGCTTTGGAGTTGAATAGGCTTCAATGGTCGAGTTTGTGGCATATCCGCAATTCCAAGATGGCCGCTAAGGCTCTGGGGTCTGCGGTCTAGTTGTTTGTAAATCCAGAGAGACTGTGGGACTGCCGCACGCCTGAAGTATTGCGCACTTCACTAAGACATTTCCTCAGAGTAGACTGCTTTCGCGAGTGTTCCCAGTTTGAATTGAATTATCTTAGAGTAAGAAGTTTTCCAGAGAGTTACCCCTTGTGAACCGTTCCTAGTCAAGAAACCGATACTTACTGAAGAAAAGGAAAAGACGCTTGGAGTCCGAGGAGAAATACTTACCGGAGTCGAGAACGGAGTCAGCTCGACTCTTCAGAAATCGAGTGAAGATTTCAGCTGCGCCTGAAAGAGAACAAGTAGAAAGCTAAGTGAATTACAGGAAGAGTTTTCAGGCACATAAATAATGTCGAGTAATGTCTAGAGATGCAATATCGCTAAGAGTAATTAAAACTTACCGTAGTCTGCAGTGATAAGCATACAGAGTCCTGTAAAAGAAAAAGAGAACATTTACGAATATATTGTGAAAAGGTTTTGAGTGGTGCAAATAACAGACAATTCAAAACAGTAAACTAGGGAAGAAAGGAGATAGACTTACCAGAGTTATACCAGCACAGCATTAACCTGAGGAGAGAAAGCGAACAGGAAAAAAGGTTAAAAGACACAGGAAGAGATAATCTAGAAGACAACAGTTTTAGAATATAAAGAAACAGAAAAAAGAAAACTACGAGAGGAAAGAGAAAGCTACCAATAAATAAAACTTCTGGTAGGTTAAATAGAGAAAGAGTTAAAGATGTACACATCAAAGAATAAATAGGTATAATCAACAGATACATGTTTTACAGATAAATAGAGACATCTATAACAAGGAAAGAAGAAGGCAGAGTTGGTCAGGAAGAGAGGCACGGAGTTCAGGATCTTGGGTAGGTAGCATACACAAGAGAAAAGAAGAAAAAGAGATAAGATAGAGTAGAGGAGGAGAAATAATAAAATTGTTGTGTGTTTAGTTACCCTTAGGAGTCTTCAGTAGCCAGTGTGAAGCTGAAGGTGAGCTCTGACAGAGTGAAGTGCCCACGTCCTAAATCTTGCACCCGAACAGAAAAGAAATGGTTGAGGGAATAAATTTACAGACCTTAGGGTCGGTCCTAGAGGCGATACAAAAGGAACTGGTAGGAGTTAAAGAAGAGAATCAAAGCCTAAGGCAGGAGGTCATGAATTCTAGGAAAGAGACAGCAGAATTAGCACAGAGAATAAGACAACCGTATTCAACTGGAAGGGAGGATCCCACCACATCTATGGGAGACACAAATAAGCTAACAACACAAGTAATACATTCCTTATCACCAGTGATACCGTTGGCAGCGCCCGAGAGATTTAGTGGGGACCCACAAAAGGCGCAGGTGTTTATTACACAATGCTCACTTCATTTCATGTGTCGCCCTTCTATCTTTCCTGATGCGCAATCTAAGGTAGCCTTCATTTTTTCATATTTAAGTGGAGACGCTGCGGCATGGTCGATGCCGATAGTTTCACAAGATGATCCATTATTGCAGAATTTTGATGAGTTCAAGAAAGAATTTCTGAGAATTTTTGACCGAAGACGGATCTCTCAAGCTGTAGATAACAAACTATTGGAGTTGAAGCAGGGAAATAGAGACTTAGTGGCTTATCTAGCTCAGTTCAACAAGCTTGTAATGGAAACTGATTGGCCGGAGAACAAGAGGACAGAAATATTCTATCGAGGCCTGCGAGATAAACTAAAAGATGGGTTGGCTCAAATACCGAATCGTCCAACTGAAATTTCCGACCTAATAGACCTGGTACTAGAACTGGATTTCCGGCAGGGGGAGCGAAGGGGTGAGAGAAGACGAGAATTCAGAAGTACGGTTCCGCGTTTCGACAGAGCTAAGGCTGAAACAGGAAAGGGCACAGAAGGTATCTCAGGATCTGAACCTATGCAAATAGGAACAATTCGGGGACCGCTCACTAAAGAAGAGAAGGAAAAAAGGCGAGTCAGCAACTTATGTATGTATTGTGGATCTAGTGGGCATTTTGTGCGAAATTGTCCAAAAAAGCCAAAGGGTTCATTTAAGCCGAAGGAAAACTCGCAGCACCACCTGTAGAAGGAGTTGTGCAGGTGGATGCGAATCTGAAATCAACTCCCCAGGAACATCGGTTGTCGAATACATTACAGTTGTCTTCGCCCCATTTGATTCTATCTGTGACAATCCGATTCCGTCAAGAAACAATGAAAGGAGTAGCGGTGATGGTGGACTCAGGAGCCACAGGTAATTTCTGCGATCTGAAATTCGCGGCAAAAATTGGGCTGCAAGCAATCGCCAAGGCAAGAAGTGAACTAGTTAGAGCGATTGATGGTACCAATCTATCCTCAGGGCCTATCACGAGTCACACAGAATTGGTAGAGCTGATTCGAGAAGATGGGCATAGAGATGCTATACACTTTAATTTAATTGATGCCCCTCAATTTCAACTTATATTGGGGCTTCCATGGCTCACAGAGCACAATCCCTCAATTAATTGGAATGACAGAACAATTGAAATGAACTCAGCATATTATAGAGAGAACTGTTTTGGAGCTTTCAAGGAAACAAGTAAACTGAACCCGGCTCACGCCTTATGTTCAGCTGAAGTCTCCGTGTGCGTAATAAATACGCAATCAATACCACTAGAATATCAAGATTTCGAGGACGTTTTCAACGAACAGGAAGCTGAGCAACTGCCGCCTCATCGTGTTTACGACTGTAAGATAGACTTAGAGCCAGGAGCGAATTTGCCTTGCAGTCGAGTGTACGCCTTAACCGAACAAGAGAATCATCACCTGAGAGAATATATCGACAAGTACCTGGCCAATGGATTTATACGTCCTTTCCAATCTCCAGTGTCCTCGCCACTATTTTTTGTGCCTAAGAAGGAGCAGGGCGAGTTGAGAACGTGTATTGATTATAGAGCCATAAACTGAATAACAAAGAAGAACAGGTATCCTCTTCCTCTTATCTCCGTCTTATTGGACCAGATCAAAGCAGCACAGATATTTACGAAGTTGGATTTAAGGGGAGCGTATCACCTTATTCGAGTTAGAGAGGGAGACGAGTGGAAGACGGCCTTCAGGACACGGTTTGGGCTATTTGAATACCAGGTTATGCCCTATGGGTTGTGTAATGCGCCTGCAGCGTTTCAACACTTTATAAATGATGTACTCAGTGAATTCATTGATCAATGCGCAATTGTGTATATTGACGACATACTGATCTACTCAAAGGATACGCAGGAGCATCAAACACAAGTTCGAGGAGTTTTACAAAAACTGCGAGAGAACAAATTATTTGTCAAGTTGGAGAAATGTGCTTTTGGAGTTTCACAGGTAGAATTTTTGGGCTTTGTGATCTCGCCAACAGGAATTCATATGGACAGATGGAAAATTCAGGCTGTACAAGAATGGAAGTCACCCACCAGCGTCAACGAAGTCCAAGCATTTATTGGGTTTGCAAATTTCTATCGGAGATTTATTGGAGAATTTTCTCGACGAATACTACCTTTGACACGACTACTGAAGAAGGGGACACAATTCGAATGGTCGGAAGAAGCAGAGCAAGCCTTTAAGGATTTGAAGATTGAGTTCACCACTGCACCCATCCTCCTTCATGCCGATCCGATGGAGCCCTTTTATGTTGAGACAGATGCCTCGGACCTTACGATTGGAGGAGTTCTTTCTCAAAGGAATAAGGAAACTGGCCAATTACACCCGGTGGCTTATCGATCTAGGAAGTTGACGCCAGCTGAAATTAATTATACAATTACGGAAAAAGAGTTGTTGGCAATAAAAGACGCCTTCAAGGAGTGGAGACATTATCTAATGGGAGCCCACCATGTGGTAACAGTTTACACGGACCATCGTAACTTAAAATTCCTGAAGTCAGCCAGAAATTTGACACCTCGCCAACTTCGTTGGTCACTGTATTTTGCTGATTATGATTTCGTGATAACTTATCGGCCGGGTGCACAGAATGGAAAGGCGGATGCTTTGTCTAGGTTGGGAACTGGAGAAGAAAGAAACCCACTAAGTGTTCAAGTGATTATACCGGATGCCAAGATTATCGGCACCATAGATATACTGAACTTCAAAGAAAAAGTAATCCAAGTTCTGACCCCAGAAGAAATGCAGAAGTGGGCGCAACTAGAGCCTGGATGAGAAGTTCGAGATGAATTACCATTTAAAGAAGGTGCATTGTATTTGCCTAACAAAATAAGGAACCTAGAAGGGTCCTAAAAAAGCCTACCTGGACAAAGATAGGTGCTCCATAATTAATAGAGTCCTACACTAGAAAAAACCTTTTGTTTTTCTATAGTCCCCTCACTCACCTAGGGTTGCCCCAGGGTGACATGCTTCATCATAGGGGTCCTCCCAGGCATCTACTGCCTGGGGCGTGCTGCAACTTGGCGAAATACGCAGGAGCACTTATATTTTCAACTATGTGTGGTGATGTGTAGTGCTGTGCTATGTGGAGTGAAAAAAAGGAAAATTATAATAAAAATTACCTGGATAGTGAACCCTAATTTTATTCTGCTCCGATCCGGTAAATGTAGATTAAAATGGGGCTAGTAATAGAGTACAGTAACGTTATGTGTGCCTGTCCCTAATTACTTGGTCGACATGTTTCGTGGTTACCCCAACCACTTCCTCAGGACCGCGCAAGGACCAGCCTTGCGTGTACCACTCCGAGTTATTACAAACAAATTTGTATTGTTATTAAACTATTTGTTAATCAAATACGATACCCATAATACCAGGATTTCTTTCGAAGTATTGGGTCGTAGTTTCTGTATAGAAAAACAATGACACAAAAGGTTAGTTGCACTCCCAAAGTCCACAAATTAATGTGGACTAGGGACCAAAAACTACTTTACATTAATTATATACCTAAAATTGCTTATGAATCTTAAAAAAAGTGCAGATTTACTAAGTGCTTAAGTGACTATAGTGCAAACACACAGATACATACACATACAGACAAAAAACACAAGATTGCGGTAGATTACACGAGTAAACCTACTTTTCAGGAGGGATAATTCTACTCCATGGTGTTTGCTGGGGCAAGGAGGCTCTAGATATCTAGAAAATGATTAAGGAAGTAAGTTTAAGCGCGTGAGAGTAAATCGAAGGGATATGGTCCGGTATTTTTTCGCCTAGAATGCACCATCAGCTATTGAACCTAGTGACTCCCAGGAACACCGCATACTGGTGTGGCTCTATCGATGCTTGCTTTTAAATGCTACTACTGGCGGGAAAATCTAGTGAATGATTCACAGGTGTGGATGCCCGTTTGGTTTTGGGCGCCATCTTGTAATGGTGAATCGATACATAATTAGATATATTTAGGACAAAAATGAAGCTTATTGCCATCCAGATGTCAAGTAACACCTCATTCTTTCGTCAGGAAAATGTACCAAAATTGTAGATGACACAAAGGGCGAGGTTGTATCTGTCATCCAAAATGAAAAGATAGTTATTCTTCCATATCGTTTTTACGCGCCATCTTGGAATGGTGGATAAATCAAACTTATATATTATCATTTTAGCTCAAAAGCTAACATATATTTCTTAATGTAAGCGCATTTGTACTGTGATTTGAGATCTACACGTTCGTGTAAAATCCAAAACACCGATGTTGAATTTATCAAGCCTGCCCACATCGAAAGATAATTATTCTTTCGTATTGATTTTTAAGCGCCATCTTGGAGTGGTGGATGGTTAAGTTAAGATATTGGCAACTAGCTAAGAAGCTAGCAAGTAGTTTTAAAACAAGGAATTCATACTGTAGTTCAAGGTAACCTCATTTGGACAAAACCCAAAGAAATCAAGGTTGTCCTTGTTGAATGAAAAATTGATTATTTATCCGTAGCGTTTCTTAGGGGCCATCTTGGAACGGTAAATGAATCCTTCTTATAGATGGTACATAGGGTCCAACACATAAAACTCGTGCTAGTTCTCTACATACACGGATGAGTTTATCCTCAATTCTGTTTAGGGATATTTAATTTATTGTGTTGAAACAGAGGTTTTTACTTGTCAGCCCTATGATTTTTCAGGAGCCATCTTGAAGTAGTGAATTAGGCTTTCTTATACTGGCAGTTATCACCCAACATCCAATTTACTTTAGTCATTCGAATGTTTGTCAACATGTGGTCTTACTCATGGGTTCAATGCATTCCATGGGATATTATCGTTGAGACCTTGGGTGTCCGTATGTAGTTTGTACACCCATCTTTGTTCTTTTACATGCAGACGTTGCTCAAGATTATCACCCGATCTTATTTTTTCAATGATGATCCATTGCATATCATTTGGAGAATGTTTCTTCTCTAAGAAATGATTAGTCATTCTTGTGCTTGATCTCAAACATCGGATGGTGCTGCGATGTTCACTAATTCTGGTTGTGGTTTTCCTGGTGGTCATTCCCACATAGTGGAGGTTACACGGACAGGTGATTAAATATACTGTTCCAGTGGTTTGACAGTTTGTAAAGGTTCTGAGATCCCAGGTTGCCCCTGTATTGAAAGTAAATCTCGTGGTTTTCTTGGTTAAATGACATACACTGCAATTACCACATGGATGGTGGCCTTCAGGGAGATTGCTTATCTGCTGGTTAATTTGTTGTGTCATTGGACGTGTATGTACCAGAATGTCCTTCAAGTTTTTACTCCTCTTATGTGAAAACATTGGTAAAGGTATGTTAAGACCACTGCTAGTGAGGGTGGACCAGTGTTTCTTCACCACTTTTGTTACTTGGTCCGACATTGTGTTGTATGTTGTTATACAAATGGGACGTTTGGGTTGTAACAATACTTCTTTTTCATATGTCTCCAACAATGCTTCTCTGTTATTGTTGCCTGCCCTCTTTTGTGCTTGTCTTACAATAGATCTTGGATATCTTCTTTGTTGTAATTTCAATGACAATTCTTTTGCTTGTTCAACATAATCGGTTTTCTCTGAACAGTTCCTTCTCAGCCTTAGGAACTGTCCATAGGGTAAATTGGCTTTCAAATGTCTGGGGTGGAAACTGTCATATCTGAGGAGGCAATTTTTTGCAGTGGATTTAAAATGAGTGGTTGTCCGCAAACCTTCACTGGAAACATGAATGTTGAGGTCGAGAAATACTAGTTCCGATCTACTCATCGTATGTGTAAATTTTAAAAAACAGTCCTGTTCATTAAGCCACATGAGGAAATCCAGTGCTTCATTTTCAGTTCCTTTCCATATCATGAGTATATCGTCAATGTATCTCCACCATCCTTGGATCTTACTTCGATGGGGGTTGGCGGCATTCAAGATCTTGTTGGTTTCCAGATGGTGAACATAGAGGCCAGCCACACTTGGAGCAAAAGTGCTTCCCATGCTGGTACCGTGTTGTTGCTTGAACATGAGATGTTCAAACCTAAAGAAATTTTCTCGTAAGGCCAAATTACAACAGGCCAGTACAAAATGTTGTGGTGTCTTATATGGCCATATATTCTGGTATAGAGTATCTTCTAGTATTCTCATAGTTTCATTGTGCGGAAGACTTGTATATAAGCTTTCCACATCAAGGGAAACAAGAATGTTTGTAGTTGGATCAAAATTCAATTCCTTCAGTAGTACCAGGGTTGATTTGGTATCTTTAAGATAAGTACTTGTTGCTTGTACAATAGGACGTAAGAAGGCATCAGCAAATTTGGATAGTGGTTCTAAAATTGAACCAATACCCGATACAATCGGGCGTCCAGGGGGATTCTGTAATGATTTGTGTATTTTTGGTATGGTGTAAAAATACGGAATTACTGGATTTTTGTTGATCAAGAACGCACCCTCTTTTGGGGTTATCCAGTCATGGATCAAAGCTTCCTCTACCATACTTGTGATGTTAACACGTAACCTTTCAGTAGGATCAATCTCAATTCTTCTGTAATTACGGTCTTCAGTTAGTAATCTTAGACATTCATTTCTATATGTCTCTGAGTCCTGTATCACTACTCCTCCGCCTTTATCCGCTGGTTTTATGGTGATTGAAATGTCATTAGCTAATGTCCTTGTTGCATCTTGTTCAATCTTGGTAGTATTATGGAATACTTTCGATGTTGTGGGATCCAGGTCGTCGAGTTCTCTCAGGACAGCCTTTTCAAACGCCAGAAGCTCTACTGGTAGCATAGCAGGTAGAGGCGTGAATGTAGATTTTTTATGTAGGCCTGTGTCTCCTTTTTGAGAATCTTTAGATGTTTTATCTTGAAAAAATACTTCCAATTTTAATTTTCTTATGAATTCATTCATTTTGCAAATAAGTGCAAATTTGTCCAGCGTGGGAGTAGGTACATAACCTAGACCTTTTTCTAGGACCTGTGTCTCAACTGTGGATAAGGTTCTTTTAGATAGGTTGACAACGATACTTATGGACTGATCATTGTTCAAATTGTTTACTGATCGGGGAGGCCCATGCTCCTGGTGTTCATCCGTGTTGACGTTAAGGGTTGTGCCCATTGTACGTTGTTCTTTCCTTTGTAACGTCCTCTTTGTTGTCCTCTGCCACGGCCTAAAAAAGGACCTCTTTGATTTAATCCTTCATTCTGGAACCCTGGATTCCAGAAAGGAAAGGGTTGTGGTTGGAATTGTTGAGGTCCCATCGTAGGGCCATAATAGAAAGGTGGAGCTCCAAAAGGTGAAGGCTGATATTGGTGCCATCTATGACCACCTCTGTTTCCTGAGGGGTGGTTAAAATATCTCCGTCCTCTGTTATTGTTCCTTCTTCCAGTGCTATGGTCTGAACTATCAGAACCTGTGTCTGATACGTCTGAGTCAGTGTTGTAACCAGGATTCCTGTTTGTCGGTTGGTAATCTTCTCTGGTGTAGGGATATACTTGATCATGTTTGAAATTTTTTGCATCTTTTTTGTATTTTTGATATTTCGACTCCTTCAGAGTGATCTCAAAATCGGCCATCTCTTTATTCAGATCTTCTAGCCTTTTCTTTAATTCTGCTGGTGTTTGGAAGGATTTTAATTTAACTTCGATTGTGTGGATTTCATCTTTAAGTTCGTTGGCTAGTCTGGTAGCTGTTTTAATAATTAGTACAAGCCAATCTCTCGTACAGTGCCAAGATATTAGAGACCAGTCTTTGATGAATGCTTTGTCATTCTGAAAAATAAAGGGTTCATTTCTCACAATGAGTCCTCGAGGAGCCGCATTTGATCGTAGATATTCTGACATCATTACGCCGTGTAGGATTGTTTTGACTTGATTCCGTTTCAGTTCTGATAGTTCATCCCAGCATTGGGTAGCTTCTGTACTATCTCTGGGATTAATACCTGAGAGAGGTCCCATGGTAGCAAGGACTCTTTCTACCTCCTCATCTGAGTAGGTCAGTCCTGTGAACTCCGCCATGTGTTCAAGCTAACTTGTGTCTATGTGTTATTGTGAAACTTATAAATTTAAGTGGGAAAGCACGGTGAATGGGTATTGGGAACTCCCGCAGCTTTCGCTGTAAATATAACCACTTTAAAGGAAAGGGAGTAGGAGGATAGGGAGGCAGGCTTTTTCCTCCTTTTATAATGTACCTAACAAAATAAGGAACCTAGAAGGATCCTAAAAAAGCCTACCTGGACAAAGATAGGTGCTCCATAATTAATAGAGTCCTACACTAGAAAAAACCTTTTGTTTTTCTATAGTCCCCTCACTCACCTAGGGTTGCCCCAGGGTGACATGCTTAATCATAGGGGTCCTCCCAGGCATCTACTGCCTGGGGCGTGCTGCAACTTGGCGAAATACGCAGGAGCACTTATATTTTCAACTATGTGTGGTGATGTGTAGTGCTGTGCTATGTGGAGTGAAAAAAAGGAAAATTATAATAAAAATTACCTGGATAGTGAACCCTAATTTTATTCTGCTCCTATCCGGTAAATGTAGATTAAAATGGAACTAGTAATAGAGTACAGTAACGTTATGTGTGCCTGTCCCTAATTACTTGGTCGACATGTTTCGTGGTTACCCCAACCACTTCCTCAGGACCGAGCAAGGACCAGCCTTGCGTGTACCACTCCGAGTTATTACAAACAAATTTGTATTGTTATTAAACTATTTGTTAATCAAATACGATACCCATAATACCAGGATTTCTTTCGAAGTATTGGGTCGTAGTTTCTGTATAGAAAAACAATGACACAAAAGGTTAGTTGCACTCCCAAAGTCCACAAATTAATGTGGACTAGGGACCAAAAACTACTTTACATTAATTATATACCTAAAATTGCTTATGAATCTTAAAAAAAGTGCAGATTTACTAAGTGCTTAAGTGACTATAGTGCAAACACACAGATACGTACACATACAGACAAAAAACACAAGATTGCGGTAGATTACACGAGTAAACCTACTTTTCAGGAGGGATAATTCTACTCCATGGTGTTTGCTGGGGCAAGGAGGCTCTAGATATCTAGAAAATGATTAAGGAAGTAAGTTTAAGCGCGTGAGAGTAAATCGAAGGGATATGGTCCGGTATTTTTTCGCCTAGAATGCACCATCAGCTATTGAACATAGTGACTCCCAGGAACACCGCATACTGGTGTGGCTCTATCGATGCTTGCTTTTAAATGCTACTACTGGCGGGAAAATCTAGTGAATGATTCACAGGTGTGGATGCCCGTTTGGTTTTGGGCGCCATCTTGTAATGGTGAATCGATACATAATTAGATATATTTAGGACAAAAATGAAGCTTATTGGCATCCAGATGTCAAGTAACACCTCATTCTTTCGTCAGGAAAATGTACCAAAATTGTAGATGACACAAAGGGCGAGGTTGTATCTGTCATCCAAAATGAAAAGATAGTTATTCTTCCATATCGTTTTTACGCGCCATCTTGGAATGGTGGATAAATCAAACTTATATATTATCATTTTAGCTCAAAAGCTAACATATATTTCTTAATGTAAGCGCATTTGTACTGTGATTTGAGATCTACACGTTCGTGTAAAATCCAAAACACCGATGTTGAATTTATCAAGCCTGCCCACATCGAAAGATAATTATTCTTTCGTATTGATTTTTAAGCGCCATCTTGGAGTGGTGGATGGTTAAGTTAAGATATTGGCAACTAGCTAAGAAGCTAGCAAGTAGTTTTAAAACAAGGAATTCATACTGTAGTTCAAGGTAACCTCAGGTGTTACTTGACATCTGGATGGCAATAAGCTTCATTTTTGTCCTAAATATATCTAATTATGTATCGATTCACCATTACAAGATGGCGCCCAAAACCAAACGGGCATCCACACCTGTGAATCATTCACTAGATTTTCCCGCCAGTAGTAGCATTTAAAAGCAAGCATCGATAGAGCCACACCAGTATGCGGTGTTCCTGGGAGTCACTAGGTTCAATAGCTGATGGTGCATTCTAGGCGAAAAAATACCGGACCATATCCCTTCGATTTACTCTCACGCGCCTAAACTTACTTCCTTAATCATTTTCTAGATATCTAGAGCCTCCTTGCCCCAGCAAACACCATGGAGTAGAATTATCCCTCCTGAAAAGTAGGTTTACTCGTGTAATCTACCGCAATCTTGTGTTTTTTGTCTGTATGTGTATGTATCTGTGTGTTTGCACTATAGTCACTTAAGCACTTAGTAAATCTGCACTTTTTTTAAGATTCATAAGCAATTTTAGGTATATAATTAATGTAAAGTAGTTTTTGGTCCCTAGTCCACATTAATTTGTGGACTTTGGGAGTGCAACTAACCTTTTGTGTCATTGTTTTTCTATACAGAAACTACGACCCAATACTTCGAAAGAAATCCTGGTATTATGGGTATCGTATTTGATTAACAAATAGTTTAATAACAATACAAATTTGTTTGTAATAACTCGGAGTGGTACACGCAAGGCTGGTCCTTGCGCGGTCCTGAGGAAGTGGTTGGGGTAACCACGAAACATGTCGACCAAGTAATTAGGGACAGGCACACATAACGTTACTGTACTCTATTACTAGCCCCATTTTAATCTACATTTACCGGATAGGAGCAGAATAAAATTAGGGTTCACTATCCAGGTAATTTTTATTATAATTTTCCTTTTTTTCACTCCACATAGCACAGCACTACACATCACCACACATAGTTGAAAATATAAGTGCTCCTGCGTATTTCGCCAAGTTGCAGCACGCCCCAGGCAGTAGATGCCTGGGAGGACCCCTATGATGAAGCATGTCACCCTGGGGCAACCCTAGGTGAGTGAGGGGACTATAGAAAAACAAAAGGTTTTTTCTAGTGTAGGACTCTATTAATTATGGAGCACCTATCTTTGTCCAGGTAGGCTTTTTTAGGATCCTTCTAGGTTCCTTATTTTGTTAGGTACATTATAAAAGGAGGAAAAAGCCTGCCTCCCTATCCTCCTACTCCCTTTCCTTTAAAGTGGTTATATTTACAGCGAAAGCTGCGGGAGTTCCCAATACCCATTCACTGTGCTTTCCCACTTAAATTTATACGTTTCACAATAACACATAGACACACGTTAGCTTGAACACATGGCGGAGTTCACAGGACTGACCTACTCAGATGAGGAGGTAGAAAGAGTCCTTGCTACCATGGGACCTCTCTCAGGTATTAATCCCAGAGATAGTACAGAAGCTACCCAATGCTGGGATGAACTATCAGAACTGAAACGGAATCAAGTCAAAACAATCCTACACGGCGTAATGATGTCAGAATATCTACGATCAAATGCGGCTCCTCGAGGACTCATTGTGAGAAATGAACCCTTTATTTTTCAGAATGACAAAGCATTCATCAAAGACTGGTCTCTAATATCTTGGCACTGTACGAGAGATTGGCTTGTACTAATTATTAAAACAGCTACCAGACTAGCCAACGAACTTAAAGATGAAATCCACACAATCGAAGTTAAATTAAAATCCTTCCAAACACCAGCAGAATTAAAGAAAAGGCTAGAAGATCTGAATAAAGAGATGGCCGATTTTGAGATCACTCTGAAGGAGTCGAAATATCAAAAATACAAAAAAGATGCAAAAAATTTCAAACATGATCAAGTATATCCCTACACCAGAGAAGATTACCAACCGACAAACAGGAATCCTGGTTACAACACTGACTCAGACGTATCAGACACTGGTTCTGATAGTTCAGACCATAGCACTGGAAGAAGGAACAATAACAGAGGACGGAGATATTTTAACCACCCCTCAGGAAACAGAGGTGGTCATAGATGGCACCAATATCAGCCTTCACCTTTTGGAGCTCCACCTTTCTATTATGGCCCTACGATGGGACCTCAACAATTCCAACCACAACCCTTTCCTTTCTGGAATCCAGGGTTCCAGAATGAAGGATTAAATCAAAGAGGTCCTTTTTTAGGCCGTGGCAGAGGACAACAAAGAGGACGTTACAAAGGAAAGAACAACGTACAATGGGCACAACCCTTAACGTCAACACGGATGAACACCAGGAGCATGGGCCTCCCCGATCAGTAAACAATTTGAACAATGATCAGTCCATAAGTATCGTTGTCAACCTATCTAAAAGAACCTTATCCACAGTTGAGACACAGGTCCTAGAAAAAGGTCTAGGTTATGTACCTACTCCCACGCTGGACAAATTTGCACTTATTTGCGAAATGAATGAATTCATAAGAAAATTAAAATTGGAAGTATTTTTTCAAGATAAAACATCTAAAGATTCTCAAAAAGGAGACACAGGCCTACATAAAAAATCTACATTCACGCCTCTACCTGCTATGCTACCAGTAGAGCTTCTGGCGTTTGAAAAGGCTGTCCTGAGAGAACTCGACGACCTGGATCCCACAACATCGAAAGTATTCCATAATACTACCAAGATTGAACAAGATGCAACAAGGACATTAGCTAATGACATTTCAATCACCATAAAACCAGCGGATAAAGGCGGAGGAGTAGTGATACAGGACTCAGAGACATATAGAAATGAATGTCTAAGATTACTAACTGAAGACCGTAATTACAGAAGAATTGAGATTGATCCTACTGAAAGGTTACGTGTTAACATCACAAGTATGGTAGAGGAAGCTTTGATCCATGACTGGATAACCCCAAAAGAGGGTGCGTTCTTGATCAACAAAAATCCAGTAATTCCGTATTTTTACACCATACCAAAAATACACAAATCATTACAGAATCCCCCTGGACGCCCGATTGTATCGGGTATTGGTTCAATTTTAGAACCACTATCCAAATTTGCTGATGCCTTCTTACGTCCTATTGTACAAGCAACAAGTACTTATCTTAAAGATACCAAATCAACCCTGGTACTACTGAAGGAATTGAATTTTGATCCAACTACAAACATTCTTGTTTCCCTTGATGTGGAAAGCTTATATACAAGTCTTCCGCACAATGAAACTATGAGAATACTAGAAGATACTCTATACCAGAATATATGGCCATATAAGACACCACAACATTTTGTACTGGCCTGTTGTAATTTGGCCTTACGAGAAAATTTCTTTAGGTTTGAACATCTCATGTTCAAGCAACAACACGGTACCAGCATGGGAAGCACTTTTGCTCCAAGTGTGGCTGGCATCTATGTTCACCATCTGGAAACCAACAAGATCTTGAATGCCGCCAACCCCCATCGAAGTAAGATCCAAGGATGGTGGAGATACATTGACGATATACTCATGATATGGAAAGGAACTGAAAATGAAGCACTGGATTTCCTCATGTGGCTTAATGAACAGGACTGTTTTTTTAAAATTTACACATACGATGAGTAGATCGGAACTAGTATTTCTCGACCTCAACATTCATGTTTCCAGTGAAGGTTTGCGGACAACCACTCATTTTAAATCCACTGCAAAAAATTGCCTCCTCAGATATGACAGTTTCCACCCCAGACATTTGAAAGCCAATTTACCCTATGGACAGTTCCTAAGGCTGAGAAGGAACTGTTCAGAGAAAACCGATTATGTTGAACAAGCAAAAGAATTGTCATTGAAATTACAACAAAGAAGATATCCAAGATCTATTGTAAGACAAGCACAAAAGAGGGCAGGCAACAATAACAGAGAAGCATTGTTGGAGACATATGAAAAAGAAGTATTGTTACAACCCAAACGTCCCATTTGTATAACAACATACAACACAATGTCGGACCAAGTAACAAAAGTGGTGAAGAAACACTGGTCCACCCTCACTAGCAGTGGTCTTAACATACCTTTACCAATGTTTTCACATAAGAGGAGTAAAAACTTGAAGGACATTCTGGTACATACACGTCCAATGACACAACAAATTAACCAGCAGATAAGCAATCTCCCTGAAGGCCACCATCCATGTGGTAATTGCAGTGTATGTCAATTAACCAAGAAAACCACGAGATTTACTTTCAATACAGGGGCAACCTGGGATCTCAGAACCTTTACAAACTGTCAAACCACTGGAACAGTATATTTAATCACCTGTCCGTGTAACCTCCACTATGTGGGAATGACCACCAGGAAAACCACAACCAGAATTAGTGAACATCGCAGCACCATCCGATGTTTGAGATCAAGCACAAGAATGACTAATCATTTCTTAGAGAAGAAACATTCTCCAAATGATATGCAATGGATCATCATTGAAAAAATAAGATCGGGTGATAATCTTGAGCAACGTCTGCATGTAAAAGAACAAAGATGGGTGTACAAACTACATACGGACACCCAAGGTCTCAACGATAATATCCCATGGAATGCATTGAACCCATGAGTAAGACCACATGTTGACAAACATTCGAATGACTAAAGTAAATTGGATGTTGGGTGATAACTGCCAGTATAAGAAAGCCTAATTCACTACTTCAAGATGGCTCCTGAAAAATCATAGGGCTGACAAGTAAAAACCTCTGTTTCAACACAATAAATTAAATATCCCTAAACAGAATTGAGGATAAACTCATCCGTGTATGTAGAGAACTAGCACGAGTTTTATGTGTTGGACCCTATGTACCATCTATAAGAAGGATTCATTTACCGTTCCAAGATGGCCCCTAAGAAACGCTACGGATAAATAATCAATTTTTCATTCAACAAGGACAACCTTGATTTCTTTGGGTTTTGTCCAAATGAGGTTACCTTGAACTACAGTATGAATTCCTTGTTTTAAAACTACTTGCTAGCTTCTTAGCTAGTTGCCAATATCTTAACTTAACCATCCACCACTCCAAGATGGCGCTTAAAAATCAATACGAAAGAATAATTATCTTTCGATGTGGGCAGGCTTGATAAATTCAACATCGGTGTTTTGGATTTTACACGAACGTGTAGATCTCAAATCACAGTACAAATGCGCTTACATTAAGAAATATATGTTAGCTTTTGAGCTAAAATGATAATATATAAGTTTGATTTATCCACCATTCCAAGATGGCGCGTAAAAACGATATGGAAGAATAACTATCTTTTCATTTTGGATGACAGATACAACCTCGCCCTTTGTGTCATCTACAATTTTGGTACATTTTCCTGACGAAAGAATGAGGTGTTACTTGACATCTGGATGGCAATAAGCTTCATTTTTGTCCTAAATATATCTAATTATGTATCGATTCACCATTACAAGATGGCGCCCAAAACCAAACGGGCATCCACACCTGTGAATCATTCACTAGATTTTCCCGCCAGTAGTAGCATTTAAAAGCAAGCATCGATAGAGCCACACCAGAATGCGGTGTTCCTGGGAGTCACTAGGTTCAATAGCTGATGGTGCATTCTAGGCGAAAAAATACCGGACCATATCCCTTCGATTTACTCTCACACGCTTAAACTTACTTCCTTAATCATTTTCTAGATATCTAGAGCCTCCTTGCCCCAGCAAACACCATGGAGTAGAATTATCCCTCCTGAAAAGTAGGTTTACTCGTGTAATCTACCGCAATCTTGTGTTTTTTGTCTGTATGTGTATGTATCTGTGTGTTTGCACTATAGTCACTTAAGCACTTAGTAAATCTGCACTTTTTTTAAGATTCATAAGCAATTTTAGGTATATAATTAATGTAAAGTAGTTTTTGGTCCCTAGTCCACATTAATTTGTGGACTTTGGGAGTGCAACTAACCTTTTGTGTCATTGTTTTTCTATACAGAAACTACGACCCAATACTTCGAAAGAAATCCTGGTATTATGGGTATCGTATTTGATTAACAAATAGTTTAATAACAATACAAATTTGTTTGTAATAACTCGGAGTGGTACACGCAAGGCTGGTCCTTGCGCGGTCCTGAGGAAGTGGTTGGGGTAACCACGAAACATGTCGACCAAGTAATTAGGGACAGGCACACATAACGTTACTGTACTCTATTACTAGCCCCATTTTAATCTACATTTACCGGATAGGAGCAGAATAAAATTAGGGTTCACTATCCAGGTAATTTTTATTATAATTTTCCTTTTTTTCACTCCACATAGCACAGCACTACACATCACCACACATAGTTGAAAATATAAGTGCTCCTGCGTATTTCGCCAAGTTGCAGCACGCCCCAGGCAGTAGATGCCTGGGAGGACCCCTATGATGAAGCATGTCACCCTGGGGCAACCCTAGGTGAGTGAGGGGACTATAGAAAAACAAAAGGTTTTTTCTAGTGTAGGACTCTATTAATTATGGAGCACCTATCTTTGTCCAGGTAGGCTTTTTTAGGATCCTTCTAGGTTCCTTATTTTGTTAGGTACATTATAAAAGGAGGAAAAAGCCTGCCTCCCTATCCTCCTACTCCCTTTCCTTTAAAGTGGCATTGTATTTGCCGACTACAGCGTTGCAGAAGCAAGCCTTGCAGGAATGTCATGATCATTTGTTGGCTGGGCACAAGGGAGAGTTCAAGACAGCAGATTTAATCAAAAGAAAATATTGGTGGCCACAGATGAGTAAGGATATAGAACAATATGTAAAAACTTGTGAGATATGCGCTCAGGGAAAATCAGAACGGCACGCTCCCCAGGGGCTGTTGCAACCCCTGCCCATTCCTCCTCATCCTTGGCACACAATCACCCTAGACTTAATTACAGACTTACCATCCTGTCATGGGACAAATACAATACTAGTAAAAGTAGATGCATACACGAAAATGACACATTTCTTGGCCTTAAAGGGAATCCCTACAGCGAAACAGTTAGCAAGTCATTTTAGTACACAGATCGTCAGGTTACACGGAATACCCAAGGTCATAATATCGGACCGGGGAACCCAATTTGTCTCACATTTCTGGAAGGCTTTTATGAAAGGGTTAGGAGTAGAAACTCGTTTTTCCACCAGTTTCCATTCGGAGACGGATGGACAAACGGAAAGAGTGAACCAGGAATTGGAGCAATATTTACGGTTGTTCTCGTTGAAACAGGATGGAGAATGGCCGGACTACTTGTGGACAGCTGAATTCGCTCATAATAACTCGAAGAATGTGTCCACTGGGTATTCTCCGTTCTACTTAAACTATGGTAGACATCCAAATTCCGCAGTACAAGATGTGGAGCTCTCAGTCCCAGCAGTCAAGGATTTGGTGACTCATTTAAATTCAGTACATGAATTAGCATCAAAGAATCTAGAACAGGCTAAGGAAAAGTATAAGAAGTACGCAGATAAGAAAAGAAAGAAACCTCCTCCATTAGAAATTGGAGATAAAGTCTGGTTGAATACAAAACATTTAAGACTAAAAGGGAACCGAAAATTCCAGCCACGATTTATCGGTCCTTACCCTATTGCAGAGCAGATTAATCCAGTGACCTATAAATTGACCTTGCCCTCCAAATTCAAAATTCACCCAGTGTTTCATGTTTCCCTTTTGAAGAAGGCAGTTCCTAATTTGAGAAAAGTATCGATTCCAAACCCAATTCAGCTAGATACAGGAGTGGAGTTTGAGGTAAAAGAAATTCTGGACTCAAAATTAGTTAGAGGAAAACTGTATTATTTGGTTGATTGGAAAGGCTACGGTCCAGAGGAGGGGTCTTGGGAGTTAGATTCAGATGTTCATGCTCCTAGACTAATAAAACTTTTTTATCAGCGCAATCCAACCAAGCCCAGAGTGGGAGGACCATCCTTGGTGGGGGGTACTGTCAGGATCCCTAATAAGAGTTCCAAAACGAAGCGCAAGGGATTAAGTTCAAGTGGCGCTTTGGAGTTGAATAGGCTTCAATGGTCAAGTTGGTGGCATGTCCGCAATTCCAAGATGGCCGCTAAGGCGCTGGGGTCTGCGGTCTAGTTGTTTGTAAATCCAGAGAGACTGTGTGACGCGCGCACGCCTGAAGTATTGCGCACTTCACTAAGACATTTCCTCAGAGTAGACTGCTTTCGCGAGTGTTCCCAGTTTGAAGTGAATTATCTTAGAGTAAGAAGTTTTCCAGAGAGTTACCCCTTGTGAACCGTTCCTAGTCAAGAAACCGATACTTACTGAAGAAAAGGAAAAGACGCTTGGAGTCCGAGGAGAAATACTTACCAGAGTCGAGAACGGAGTCAGCTCGTCTCTTCAGAAATCGAGTGAAGATTTCAGCTGCGCCTGAAAGAGAACAAGTAGAAAGCTAAGTGAATTACAGGAAGAGTTTTCAGGCACATAAATAATGTCGAGTAATGTCTAGAGATGCAATATCGCTAAGAGTAATTAAAACTTACCGTAGTCTGCAGTGATAAGCATACAGAGTCCTGTAAAAGAAAAAGAGAACATTTACGAATATATTGTGAAAAGGTTTTGAGTGGTGCAAATAACAGGCAATTCAAAACAGTAAACTAGGGTAGAAAGGAGATAGACTTACCAGAGTTATACCAGCACAGCATTAACCTGAGGAGAGAAAGCGAACAGGAAAAAAGGTTAAAAGACACAGGAAGAGATAATCTAGAAGACAACAGTTTTATAATATAAAGAAACAGAAAAAAGAAAACTACGAGAGGAAAGAGAAAGCTACCAATAAATAAAACTTCTGGTAGGTTAAATAGAGAAAGATTTAAAGATGTACACATCAAAGAATAAATAGGTATAATCAACAGATACATGTTTTACAGATAAATAGAGACATCTATAACAAGGAAAGAAGAAGGCAGAGTTGGTCAGGAAGAGAGGCAAGGAGTTCAGGATCTTGGGTAGGTAGCATACACAAGAGAAAAGAAGAAAAAGAGATAAGATAGAGTAGAGGAGGAGAAATAATAAAATTGTTGTGTGTTTAGTTACCCTTAGGAGTCTTCAGTAGCCAGTGTGAAGCTGAAGGTGAGCTCTGACAACAGGATGATTTTGCAACAAGGCTTCTTTCTGCTCTTCTGTTTGTTCTTTCTGCATGTTATCCTTCTTCCTGCACTTTTCTTCGTCTTTGAGGACTTCTGTTGCTTCTTTCTGCATTTCTTTTTTTTCTTTCTGTGCCTTTTTTCTTCTTTCTTCACATGTCCTACCTCTGTAGGCATAGTTAGAAATTAGCCTTTAAAAAACCTTTGAAATTCTCTAAAAAAAAAATAGGTTTCAGGCACGTTATAGTTAGGAATTAGCATTTAAAAAACCTTAGAAATTCACTGAAGAAACCATAGGTTTCAGGGGCGTTATAGTTAGCTGGACTTTTCACTCGTACAAAACCATTGAAATTCCCCCGTTATAGTTAGTTCAGCTAACTATGACTCGCGTGCCCGCAATGCACTGCTGATGACGTCACATATTACATCACTCATGACATGGTCAGTGACATCACTCATGACATCACTCATGACATCTCAAATGACATCACTCCTCTCCCCCTAATATAACCTTTGATACACACATTCAAAAATAGAAACTAAAATTTTCAAAACATTGGCTATACCAATACCAGTTACAACAACCTATTCAGTAATTCTAAGATCCACAACACATTCACTCATTCACCAACAGTCCTATACAGTCACTCATACATGTACTCACTCATCATATGTACTCATACACCCATACATCCTGTTACACAACGCCACTCATCCATAGAGTTACTCACACACATAACTCATGCTAATAAAGAATCAAACATCCATTTACTTGCATATACAGTTATACACACACCACCACACTTACTTCTACAGAAACTTACACATACTTAGTCTTTTAAACAATCACTTATTGAATCACATACTTATTCATACAGGAACTCTTCCAATCTCTCACTCACACAGATACTCACTTATATACACCAATAGTCACATATACTAGTTTAAAACATATGTAGTTACTCATAAATACACTATTGAGACAGTCATTCACTCACTAACACACCCATGTACACACTCATCCACCCATACAGTCCTGCACACATGCTGTCTTCAACACATACAAACAGTGAGTCACTCATTCATGTACCTATGCACTACGTAATTTCCCCCCACCGAACCATACAGACAATCAGACACTCATACTGATACTCAAAAAATCAACTAATAACCTATATAGACACTCATGTAGCTACTCACCAACCCATGCAGCCACTTATACACAAAGTGAGAGACTGATACAGATATTTATATATTTAAACATTACTCACTAAGCCATGTATTCACTAAGATACACTTAATCAGTCAGTTATACAATCAATTTTTCAAAAACAAATCATCCATTTAGACACTTATATACCCATTTATTCTTCCATCGACCCCGAGATATACATATATAAAACATATGTAATTTTCAGAAAAACACACATTCACTGGATGATGTCATCAGTGATGTCATCAGTGATGTCACTAACCATGTCATGAGTAATGTAATATGTGACGTCATCAGCAGTGCATTGCGGGCGCGCGAGTTATAGTTAGCTGAACTAACTATAACAGGGGAATTTCAATGGTTTTGTATGAGTGAAAAGTCCAGCTAACTATAACGCCCCTGAAACCTATGGTTTCTTCAGTGAATTTCTAAGGTTTTTTAAATGCTAATTCCTAACTATAACGTGCCTGAAACCTATGGTTTTTTCAGTAGATAGATAGATAGATAGATAGATAGATAGATAGATAGATAGATAGATAGATAGATAGATAGATAGATAGATAGATAGATAGATAGATAGATAGATAGATAGATAGATAGATAGATAGATAGATAGATAGATAGATAGATAGATAGATAGATAGATAGATAGATAGATAGAAAGATAGATAGATATAGATATAGATATGTATATATACCAATCAATCAAAATGGCTTTATTTCGGTTCAGAGAAGCATAAAAGAACTTAGAAATAAAATGTTTAGTTTAAGCACAGATATTGCATAAACAATTAAAAAATACATAATATATATAAGAGATGAAATACAGAGTACATTTCCAGGATAACAAAGATCAACTTTAGCTAAAGGGCTATTACCACTTGGAAAATTTGCTTTTGGCCTATATAAAGTATAAGGTGCATACTAAAATGACTCAGTCAAAGAATTTAGTTTTGTTAAAATAGTAATAAAAACACAATATCACATTAATTACATTGGATCATAGACAATATTAAGATTCAATAAATAAGACTTCATATAATGTACAAACATTAAAATTTTAGCCCTCTCCTTTTCTGTAAATAGCTCACTGCAAGTACAAATGTATTAACGCCAAATACAATATGTCTTGGGCTATCTGACTTTAATATTCTTATAGCCTCCATATATGTCCTAATTACTAAACTCAAGCACAGCGGCTTTATCCACTTCTTTCTCAGGTTAGCATATACTGGACCAAAAAAAATGTACGCAGTATCTTCCTCTGTATCCAGCGAGCATAGGGTACATTTAGATTCCCCTCCCGAGGCTTGTTGGGAAGACCACTTGGCTATAAATGAGTTAATCTGAAGTATCTTATATCGAAATTTCAGATAGAGGGTTTTTGCTAATTGAGGTCTAATTTCATCCAAGAATGGTTCAAAACTAGGGGTCAATTTAAAAGATTGAAATTGTGTGGTAAGTCTTCACAATGTAAAATCTAGTGCAACCTTATTCAAAAGAAATTCCAATAAACACACTTGATCTCCTTCTTTGTGTCTGTCTTCAATGAACTAGGAATTATCCAGGACCTATTTAGAACCAGCTTGAAGAGCCAATTTCGTACATGGTTAAACCAGGGGAATGTAAGTTGGTCATCAAGCGCCAATAGTTCTTTAAAGCCCTGTCTTTATGGATTTAGCTCTTCAGTAGTCCATATTCCGGCCCAGTAGAGTAGAGGTCTCAGTATAGCTAAATGCTTCAATTGTTTTATACCGATTTCACAGGACAGAGGGATCAATGGGGAGTTTTGGGGTAATGATGTAAACATCTGCATGACTATATTTTCCCTTAATATTAATGGCTTTACATTTTCGCTGCCCTATAGCTCAAAGCCTTAAAGGGCAGCTGTTTGAGCTCTATATCTTAAAACCTCCAACGCCGTGGTAATTGCCTTTGATTCAGTAACTTTTTGTTTCTTAACAACTGGGACAGACTTTTACAATAAAAATTGTTTGCCCTTATTTATGTGTAATTTCTAAGACAATTTTGAGTCAAGTAAAACAGCCGGGTAAATGAAATTGGCTGCACGCTCTAATGGTACATCATCCAAGATTACTTTATTTTTTAACCTTTTATGGGACCTAATAGTCAAGTATTTACTCTTAGTAGGATTTATTTCTAGGCCCCTTAGACTACAATAATGACAGAAAATGTTTAGCAATCTTTGTAACCCCCTAGGGGATCAGGGACAATATAATTGTATCATCTGCAAACATTGGAGCACATGTGTGAACCCCTGCTAACTTTGGAGAATCACGGGTGCATTTTCGCAGCTCCCTGGCTAAGTCATTCACGTACAGTAAAAAGAGGGTCGAGCCAACATACACCCCTGTCCCACCCCCTCCTAATAGGGATTTCTGCGGTAACTTCCCCCCTGGGTCCCATCGCACTTTGGCAAAATTGATCTGGTGAAGCCTTACTATTTGCAATAAAATCTCGTCTTGCACTCCAAGAAGGCGTAAGGTTTCCCATGCAAGTTTCCTCGGTATTGAGTCAAACGCTGCTTTCAAATTAATGAAAGCAACGTATAGATGCCCTAATTTCAATTTGGCATACTTCTAGGCTATACATGTATACATGGAGGTCTAAAGACCTTATCGATTGTGCTTGTCTTTGGTCTAAAGCCTGCCTGACATGGTGAGAGGCTATTGTTCTCTACTATCCAATGATTTAATCTGCTCAGGACTTGCTTTGCATAAACTTTTTTGGGGTATCTATCAGGCTTATAGGCCTATAATTATCCGGATCATCTTTGTTGCCCTTCTTATGGATGGGAATGATCTCCGCACCTTTCCAGGATTCTGGAATGCGTGTTCCTCTAGCCAACGCATTACTTATAAGATTCACGTATGGTACTCATATTTCTGGGGTATGTTTCAAATGGTCCCCCGGTGTCTTATCTGGACCAGATGCTTTCCCTAATTTAATAGCTTCTATAGCTAATTTAGTTTCTTCAATGCTGAATTGAAGTGTGGATTTTAATAAGAGGTGAAAAGGGTCTCCAATGGAATCAGTAAGATTTATGCCAGGCTCAACAGGCCATGTATATAAATCAGATAAATGTCTCTGCTAAGTACCGGGGTCCAAAAAAGGTTCTGCATCAGTCTTGCCCCTTCTGTTAACATGTGTAACTATTCTCCAAAAGGAGGACTGATCATTAATTCTAGCGGCAATTATAAGGTCATTCCATTTAGCGTCTTACCAATTCCTTAATGCTATTTTCTGTACTCTTTTATAGTCTGTTCTCAGTTGCCTAATTTGTACCATGTTTCTGTCTTTAAGGGCAACTAGTAATCTTTGTTTGGCTGAAGAGCATTCTTCACTGAACCAAGGAGTAATGGATTGGCTCTTGGCTCATAGTTTTTGGCCTATGGTTTGCGGTTTTGTTAAGGATGTTTTTATACTCTCAGGCAGACGGTTGTGAATTTGTACAATAGGTATCGATTCTAAACTGGTATCACTATAAGGGGTAAGATCATCACAAAAAGCATTGTAAATGCTTGTGAGGGGCTCAACCTTATAGATAGTGAAAAACCATTTGACTGATCTACGATTTTTACTCTCTGACAATTTTGTGGACTTATTCCCCTTATTAATGGGAAGGGTTGTATGAGTGGCAATCGATCTTCTTGACGAGTTAAGAGAAGTAGAGAATGGTCACTTTCACCTCTATTTTCTTTCGTAGAATCATGTACATATCCCTAGTGTGCTATGCTCACCATCATATAATCCATTCTGGATTTGGATGTGCCTCTGCTAAAGGTGTTAGAGCATTTGGCTATCTGAAGGGAATTGGCCATTGCAAGCCCTCAATCCTCTTTCTATATTAAAGTGAACTAGTTGCATTGCTGCTGTAGAACACAACACCGGGGAATTAGTGGCTAAAAGAGGAATTCCTCCGGCCAACTCTTCATCCTCAGAGATGGTTTCTAGCCCTGATATGGGTTCATAGCAGCAATTGAAATTGCCCCCCACAAAAACCACTCCAACAGGTTCTATAGATACCATAGCCTCTTCTAACGAATATATGATCAATGATTCTGTCGAGAGCAATCTTGGTCTTATGTAAACATTAAAGAGATATGCACAAGTCTTGTTTGGAAGCTTCAATTTGAGCCCACAAATATCTGGAGTAGTGCAGATTGTAACTTCTATAGTTATATTTAAATTGATTTTTACCCATATTGTCAACCCACACGAGGGTCTTCCTTGCTTTGATGGTAGAGCTTCTACACTAAGGGGCCTATTACGATGTTGTTAGGAAAGTCTTCGAATGGGATTTGTTAATATCTAATCTGATTCAGAACCCTTTTATATGACCGAATCGGTCAACATTCCGGACAACCAAGTACGATGCTAGGAAAGCATCCAGGCCATCCGAATCGGTTCACTTCGCCCAGCCCAAGTTGTTCGGAGCTGAATCGTACAGTTCAATGGAGACGGTATCCGAATGAGCGAGTACGATGACCGATACAGACATCCGTTCTGAATCGGTTTACCTGAGAAGAAACAGCTTTGGGAAACAGTCTTTCGGGGCAAGTTGTGAGCCCCCCTTCACCTTTAGGTGACCGAATGTGGCCCATGGGGATACCCAAGGGACCCCTTTTCCCAAATATGCACAATGTGGCAGGCACCATGTGGTGCATACCACAGGGTGCCCGTTTTTCCCCAACCACCCCTTTTTTCAATGGGAGACTGTGTTCGCAAGCGGTACACACTCTCCCATTGAAGTCAATAGGAATCCAAGCGAACCGAGTCTGTAATTATACGGACACATTGAAATCGGTCGCTAGGACTCCCGAATACGAATTGTTAGGAAAGCATTCCAAACACGATTTGATGGTATAGCTTTCCTAACGACATCGTAATCTAAATGCCCCTAAATAAAAGCCCCTAAATGTTCTATACCCTAATTTATATGAAGGTTCTATTGATCATGTTTCTTGGCATAGACAGAAATTCTGCCAATCTGTACCTAGAAGCTTTTGTTTAAGCCTGGCTACATTCCAAGAAATAATCTTTATATTTCCGAGTGGTACCTCAGGAATGTGGTCCGGAATATATTCAAGCTGTGTGTTTTCACTGACCATGTTCTCAGTTAACATTATTCTATGTGTCTGGGTGTCATGTACATCCAGTTGACCAACCACTAGGGAAGGACAAACTGCAGCTGAGTAAGTTGGTGTGAATTTGGCGTATTTGTTCCTGTTATCCCAATTAGCCAGTCAATCAACCAGGGCCAAGTTTTAAATTTCCTGAAGGGCATATGGAGGATTATTATTCTCCTCTGATATAGTTTTATTCAACCTAAACCCAATTCTGGATTTAAACAGGGAATGTGTATTTAAATTGCAAGCTATCAGCCTGTCTGCGATAAATTTTGATTTGAAAGTTAATTTCATGTCACCCAAGTTTCCTGTTTCTTGGTGTTGGCTTTCAGCATTTATAATGTCAGATCTTAGGATGTACAGACATTTGCGATTATTTATAATCCAATGTATCACTATGTCCTTTAATGAATCTTTGTCTTCCCTAACATCCTGCTTTAATCCTGGGATGTTTGTCATAAAGACATTATAACCTCCCGTCTTAGGCTGATAAGAATGCATAATTTGCTGTTGTACAGGGTAAGGTGGAGGAGAGGATGTAGCCTTATGGCAAGAGCGGTCGCCCTCAAAGCAAGGGAACCGGGTACGCGTCTCGGCAACGACGCTCAACATCCTGTGATTCTGGGCAAATCACATAGTCTCCTCGTGCCTAACAAAAATGAATGTGTCCTTCTGTAATAAAACTGGTGCTCACGTATAGTAATCTAATACCCGATGTCTCGGGTCTAGTTCGCACTATATAAAACTCTAAAAATAAAAAATAAGGTTTATTTCTTCTGTATGTCTGTGATTCCCCCAAGCCCCCCTTGACCTGTAGTATAGTTTTGCCAAATTTCCTTTGATGATATGGATATAGGATTATTCGGGATTTGAATATCCGAATGCACCATATGTGGTTCCTCGTGTATAAGTGAAGGAAGCCTTCCTAGCTTCGGTCATGTGTATTGATGATTATTTCCAAGACTTGATGTGAATGATGGAAAGTTAAGATATGGTAAAGGGTAAACGTTCCTTACATGAGGACTTGGAAAATCCAATTGAAGATTTTTATATGTGTGCCCACCCCGAGGATAACTTCATTGAGTATCGATTGATTTCTCAACAAGGTGATCTTTGTTACTTTGTACGTTATCATTTTCAGGGATATTATTCCAAAGTATTAGGTCCCCAATTAATTTTGTTTTAGGGCTAATACCTCATTGTTCAGCGAATTCAATTTTTGGTGTATTTCTATGGTGTAGTTTGGGCTTACATTTTTGGGCCAGTTTTAGTAGTCCCAGGCTGCCTTGATCTTGAAATGTTGTTAAAGGTGCGTATCTATTTGAGCAGTTTACAATTGTTGTCTCACTGTTAGTATTCCCATCCTTGATGGGAGTTGATGTTCCAGACCTAGGAGCATTTATTTGGGATGGATCGCTTATCACATGGCTCATGGAGGGCATTGGTAAGATGAAATTCTGAGGCCCTGTCTCACCACATGTGACAGACAATGATATTTCCTGCAGAAGATTTAGGGCATTCCTTTCATGATTGCATCTGCATAACGTCGGAAACCACGAGTTCTCCTGTAGTTATATTTATTATCAAGTAGTAACGATCTGTGGCCGTGTGAGAAACATATAAAAACATTACACCATGTGTTAAATGATTATCAAATAACACGTACTCTGTTGGACCCACCCATAGTATAAGCTTAACATACATTCAGAGCCCCTTCAAGATGGCGACGATGTGGCAGTCCTCGGGCAACGTATGAACAAAATAGATTGATCATGTGACCAGCGTGTGAGCCGTATATCTTGCGGCAGCACAATGGCGTCTAATTTCTCTGAGCAAGCGGAATGGAGGCAGCCCGTTGCCCTGGCCATAAGAATATAAGAAGGTAAGGAAAACCCCTCGTCAGAGAGGGCGACTTCCGGGAGGCCCCTTGCTTATTGGAGTTTATCTTATGTAAAATCAGGCTTCCGACTTCTCACTAGAAGCCACATAGGTAGGTGGTTTAGCTATCACATGTATATAACTTTTTAGGTCTCGCTAGCGTAGGCTGCGCACATGCGCAGTCTCGCTGGCGAGATTTAATGTTTTGGGGATTTTTCAGTAAAGGGTTTTAAGACCCGCCCCTCTTTCCCATTGGCCCGTGTCACCGTTTATGCTAAACGGTGGCCAGCCATTGGGAAAGAGCTGTTGGTGATGTTTTCGCTCTGCTTTTTCTGCCTTCCCATTTGGACGGCCTCGCCTGCTTTCCTTCTGAGGTAAAATTTTTCGGGCCAAACACATGGCCCCATAAAGATAAGAAACCTTTTAGCAGGCGATGCTGTCCAAGTGGGACGGCAGAAAAAGGCAAACGAAAGCGTCATGGCGAGCGCTTGTTGGTCTTATGAGCTGGTTAATAACAGCTCTTGAAACTCTTTGAAACTGATCCGTGCTTTATGGAATCCCCATGCTTCAGTCACTGTCTCTAGTGTTCACAGTGCGGAGCCCTACCACGGTCTCACTCTCAACCTCCCACCACGTACCTCCGTAATCTGCTCCACTCACGGTCCCTTGACATGCCAGCAGCCGCCATCACCAACCCAACAGCCTGACCTCTCAGGCTGCCTCTGCTATAGTATACTTCCGGGGCACAGAGTTACGTTTTATGCCACTTCTGGCATGTGGTTTTAAAGTGTCTTGCTTGTGAGACTCTTGCGGTACTAAAACAAATCAGTTGTCCATTATGTCATAATGTACTTGTTGAAATTCACTACATAAACTGCTGTAATTGTACGGTACTATCTGTGCTTCACCTTCAATTTGAAGGCCATAAACTGTTCATTTATCCTTGGCCTTTTTAACGATTCCTTGAAGTATATCTTCTCCAACAAGCTTATTACCATCCCATCAGCTGAAGTAAACCTTAAGGTACCTGAAAAGAGATATTTTTTTCAACAAATTTGGAAAAGAGAAGGTTAGTCTTTCGTTTGTTTCAAGGAAACGCCGGCCTGCGTGATGACATCACCGCTTGGGTGTAATCCACATTGTTTTAGTTGTCATGAGATGCTTGCCTCCGCCTTTTGCTGTGGCTGCCCTGCTGACTTCTGGCCTTAGCCGGCTAGGATGTGGTGGGTGGGGTAGACAGGGTGTCCGTGCGCCATCTCATAAAGCTTCAGCATTTAACTGCTGTTGTAGTATATGAGCCTACTCTTTGCTGTGTTAGGGAGTGCTGACGTGCTGTCAGTTGTTCTTTGATATCTTTAGAACGGTCTTAAGTGACATCCCTCTGCGGTGCTGTGCAGTTCTGTCCCTAGTGCATCCGAGAAACCTCTGACGACCCTGGTGAAGTTCAGCTGCTGCACACGCTAGTCTTTCTCCTCTCCATCCTCCTCTCTGCCCTGCCAATACTGCTGTTGTTGTTCGTGGCTGCTTTGGGCTCCCAGTTCGGCCGACTGTGCTGTTTCTCATTGCATTTCCCTTCTTGTTCCGTGTGTGTCAGTGACTGCTAGTAGTTGGTGTGATCGTCGCTGTCTCTCCCTACATTCTGCAAACAGTGGCTGTATCCGCGATTACTATTGTCATTTCTGTGCTTGTGGCTCTTTTTGCTTTATTCTTTCGTCAACGCATCCTATGCATCTTTCACTACTCTGGCCTGGGTAGCCGTGTTCAGTTGTCTCTCTGCGCCTCGTTCACCAGCTAGGGGTTCTAGTTGTGCAATTGAGTGTTCTAGATATTACTGTGATGTCAGTACTATCTATCTTGTTATTCCGCTCGCAGCAGTAAGACGAACGAGCATGTCCTGTTCCCTTTAGGGACTCCTTTCCATAATCCATCCCACTTTGCTCTGGTGACACAGCATACGTTGCCTGTCTGCATGACAGTGCTGCTCAGCTTTCGATCTACCTTTAAACTGCCCCTACCACCCTTAAGTTCTTGCTGTTGTTTCTTGAAGTCTATGTAGAGCTGAGTCATTGTGACGGGTATCGCAGTCACCCATGTTTCTTCGTGACTGAATGAAGGAAGAGTAAATATCTGGCTACACGTGAATTCTCATCCAGCCACTGGTGCAACATTTGTCTTCCAAAGTCTGCTTTGAGGCACCCACCCCAACTAGTTCCTGGTATTTAGGTATCCTCTAAGGAACCATGTCTGCCTATGGTTTTTGGCCGGTGTCTGTTCAGGCAACACGTACCAAAACTATGATCGCTCAAGCAGGTGAGTAGCGCAGCAGTGCAGTTACCGTTAGGGTTGTGCCACGACGTGCCGTTCAATTAAATTGCAATATATTTTGTTTAAAACATATGACTTGCATTCCAGCCACCTCAATAAACTTTGTAAAAATCATTTTATTGCAATTATAGGTCTTACATGTAGTATATACTTTATTTAGATATAAAAATATCCTTAAAAGAACACCTCAAAATTACAACAGCATGCACATTGTAAAAAAGAGAAAACAGAACCTTAGCATGAGAGCAATGGTTATTAAAACTTCAAATTGCAATAAAAGCTTTGCTGATATATCAATGGTAAAAGGACTTAGTGTGCAAAATACAATGACAAGCACAACGTGTAAGATACATTTGATTTCGAAAGTTCGACAACAACCGTGAGTGCAATCCAATATTTCATAAAATGACAACCAATTGTGCAAGGCGTCAATCAGATAAAAGTAATGTTAGCAGCATTTTAAAAATTACAGGATAAAATAAAGTAGGTCTTAGAAAAAGCATAGACACATTCCAAACGATTACTGTTTAAGAGTGCGATAAGCATGTCGTAAAAAAGTTATGAAGGCAATATTTAGGCCTGTGTTTTCTGGCGTTAAAGCTTGTCTACACGTTCGGATTCCCAGCCTATTCCACTCAATTTTCAATTTACGTCTACGTTGTGACATAAAAGATGGACAAAGACATGCTATATGCTCCAGGGTTTCAGGGGACATACCGCACCCTCTGCACACTACATCCTCTGACAGACGGCGCCAGACGGGCAGATCTTTTAGAAATTGCCAATCGCCCAGTCTGGCAGCCATAAAGCTAATTTTTAGGTGCAGGGAGTAAGTGCAAGGTAGGTAGGATGCGGGGGATAACCGACCATACGTGGTTATTACTGCCCAGGCATGTCTGCGTTTGGAAAATTGGGCTTTATCAATGATCAGGGACCTCATTCGAGTGCATTTCTTAATGCTGGTTTTAAATACTGATTTACTGGGGTTGAGGTCCCATAGATCACCTGCAGACATTTCTTGGATAGAATCCTTAAAAAGACGACTATAAGAGCCACGTGGATTTTTCTGGGAGATATCCAACCAAATTAAGGACTTTGTTTGCTTGTCTCAATTTGTGGCACAGGTTTAAATGCATACCAATAGCTGAAATTTCATAGTTTAAAAGACCCAATTCGAGTCTGATCTGTGCAGCAGAAGCTGATTTGGGCAAGTGGAGAATTTTTTTGTAGAGTTTCGTCAGATGATGGTTAAAAGAAGAGTTTAATTTCCCCCTAAAAATCTCAACACCGTAAGTCAATGTAGGCCCTATTTTTGCTCTCATAACTTCCAGTAATGGGGACAGGCTTGGGCCAGACAGATTTCTTGAGAGCTTACAAAAATTCACCTGTAGGTTCATGGCTTTTACTGAAATGACCTTACGCTGTTTGTTAAAGTTACCCCTGGAGTCAAAGTTGACCCCAAGATATTTATAAACGTTTCCTATTGTGAGACTCAAGTTGTTAAACAGCCAACCTCCTCCACGATAAAGTTTTCTACCAAAAGTAACCACTTGGGTTTTCTTTAGATTAACCTCTAACCCATTCATGGTGGTGTAAATTTCCAATTTGTGTAGTAGCCTTTGAAGCCCTACCCGTGTCAAACTGAAAAGGACCAGGTCATCAGCATATAGAAGATTACTTATCGGTACACCTCCCATCTTGGGCGAGTGGCTGTTTATTTCTTCGAGGGAGGATGGCAGATCTGCTATGAACAAATTGAAAAGAAGGGGGGCCAGCACACATCCCTGTTTGACCCCTCTGGTTGTCATGATTTTCCGAGAGAGATGTGTGCCAGTCCCCAACTTCACTTGTACCCACGTGCCCGAATGAAGTTGGATGATCGCATCCAGAAGTTTGTCTGGGATCCACCATTTTTTTAGCTTCTCCCATAGAGCTGCCCTTGGTACCCGATCAAATGCGGCTTTAAAATCTACAAAGCAACAAAAAACCATCCTAGATGTGACTAGTGCTTTGTCGACAATAATAGACAGTGACAGTAGATTGGTCATAGTACCGGAGTTGGCGGTGAAGCCAGTTTGGTTCATTGGAATCAGATTGTTCTGCTCTGCCCAATATCTCAGTTCCTCCAATAGTGTTCCTGCAAAAAACTTGGCTTCAATATCTAACAGTGCTATTAATCTGTAATTTTTTAGAGGCATGAGAACCAGACTTGTAGATCGGATGGATTATTGCCCCTCGCCATGAATCCGGTATGGTTGAACTTGTCAATACACAGTTGAAAAGATTGGTTAAGTATCTCGACCATAGGTCAATGTTTGTTTTAAACAAGGACTGTGGTAGGCCATTTGGACCCGGAGCGCCATCTGAACTTTCTTTTAATAGTACTTTGGTGACCATTTCTTGAGTGACTTGTAGGTCTTCAATTCGTGGGTCTAAACAGACCATGGGGCTACTCCTGATCAATTGTGGGTTGGTAGTCGGTTGTTTAGAAACAGATAAAACTGTAGACACAGAGACCTCTGCGGCCCTAAAATGGTCGATCAAATAGGCAGACCAGGCAGCTTCTGCAATATTTGCTGACCCAAATCTAGATGAGCTAGAATTTTGGCGGTTAATTAGGGCCCAGAATCTTTTAGAGTTGCAGCTTTTGCTCTCCCATAAAACTTTGCACCAAAATTTAGCTAAATGGCTCCGTTTGTCAGTTTGTATTGCCTCCCTGAATAGTTTTTGGTTGGCTTTATACCCATTCAAGAACTCATTGTTTCCTGGGGACATGTGATGGGACAGAACATGCGGATCAGGGGGTAAAAGGAAGTACGGACTGGTGGACACCGGTGTCGCGTGTTCCTAACGTTATCCCCTTTCAACAGGACGACTGGGCATCAGAAACCGAAGAACGACTCCAAGATGCGATAGCCGGTGTGGTGCCCTTTAACTGGGAAGACCTGGGGAAACAAACCCCGCCCCTAGAGGACGTCACGAGACCCAGAGCGTCAAAAGAGGAAGGAACCAGGAAGAGGATGGACGGCGATCCCCGTAGAGAAGAAGGAGACGAACGGCGTGGTGAAGGAGACGAAGAAGAGGACGAAGCACGAGAGAGGGAGCACGGAGAGAAAAGAGGCCAGGAGGCTCCAGATCCGGCGAAGCGCCCTGCCACGTTCCCAGGGGAGGAGCGTTGCTTGGACAGGTACGGGACCGGGTAGCGGGGTGGGTAGGACAGCGGGGGTACCCGCGTTAACAGAACGGACCCTTGTTTGAGTCAGTCCCTTTTGCTTTATAAATTCCGACCCCTCACCATTATTGACACTCAACTATTCTTTTGGTTTACACACTGAAGGTGATTCCTCACTCCCGGGCCCTGGTAGTAGGACCGTCACACCTATTTGGTGAGACTAATATCGTCCCTTGTCTTTCTTTGCTTTTGGGGGAGATACCGGGAGCTGACATCGTGACCGATGGGAAGGCCGAACCAGTGGAGCCGGGGTGACCAAGAAGCCTACGGGTACCGAAGCACCACGGATCCCGCCGTCTTTGCGAGGGAAAGACTGACAAGCCGGACTAAGAGGAAACTTATTCCAATAAAAGCTAAGATACCAAGATCTCGTCTAGCGTCCCTCCTTGACAGCCCGTTACACCTGGTGTCAGAAGTGGGATTTCCATCTCACTCCGTCTGTCGACCAAAGATGGAGACCCTCGTGCAACACTTAATCCAAGGCCAAGAGAAGCTTAGCTGGGCCGTAGAAAGACAGATGACGTCCGCCCAAGCAGATAGAGAACTCTTCCAGGACGCTATGAAAGCCCAATTTGAGTCTCTATAAAAGGCAGCACCGGAGCCTGGAGTTCCGGTACCCCTAGAACGACGGCTACCCTATTCCAGTTCGGCAGGAGTGGCCCTACAAAAATACGTCAGTGGGGAAGACCCTGACGCCTTTTTGACCAACTTCGAGCGAGCGGCTCGCGCATGCGGGTGGCCCGAAGAGAAATGGCCCTTTTTCCTGGCTCCACTCCTGTCAGGGGAAGCCCAGGTCGCGTATCAAGTGGCCAACCCCAGTGGTACCACCGGCTATCAAATCATTAAGGAGGTCATCCTGGAACACCTTGGGTTGGATGCCGAGGCATACCGAAGTAAATCCAGAAAGGAAAGGGGTTTGCCAGGGGAAAATCCCAAAACCTTGTATTTCCGTTTAAAAATGGCTGTCGACAAATGGCTCAAGCCAGAGACTAGCAGTAAAGCGTAGATTATGTCAAAAATCTATATGGAGCAATTTCTGGAAGCATTACCGTATGGGACACAAAGGTGGTTGAAGCAACACCCCCACTTAACCCCCGAACAAGTGGTGGACATGGCCAAGTATTTTGCAAGGGCCCAACCCCGCTCATATTCACTGGACATGGAGAAACCCAATAGACATCCGATAGGGGGCAGAGGCAAGAGAAAGGTGGCCCTCCCTCCAGCAGTACCACGACCCAAGAACCCTCACTCCGAAGTCCCCCTTCCTAGGGGCCCACACTGTTTTGAGTGCGGCGAGTGGGGCCACATCGCCAGACTTTGCCCCAGGAAAAGGACCGAGGAACCCATGGATGTGGGGTACCTGCCGAGAAGCGTCCTGTACTCAGCTGAGATGGGTGCCTCGTTTTACGTACGTGTGGGGATGAATGGCATCGTAGTGAAAGCTCTTTCAGATTCAGGGTGCCGACAGTCGGTGGTCAGAAAAAAGCTAGTGCTGCCACACCAGTATATACCCCAAACACTCGTACACATAAGATGCATACATGGGGAGGTCAGGCCCTATCCGTTGGCCCTTGTACCCATGACTCCCGTAAACGGCACCGCCTGTACCGTGAGGGTGGGGGTGGTAGACTCCTTACCGGAGGACATAATATGAGGGGTGGACAACCCAGAGTTTCTAACCATGTTTAAAAACACCTTAGAGCGAGGACACAAGGGACTAGATACGCCAACCCCGGGTCTCGTAACTGCTGAACCTTGGATCATAGATCGAAGTTTCCGCTTTGCACAGATCAATGACCGAACCTTGTTTAATGCCTGGGAAAACGCTCATTTCAACCAGACAAATCCGTAAGAAATATACCCTCGGTTTGTGATAAAGGACGAGTTGTTGTACAGAGAAGGGAAGAAAGGAGGGGACCTCCAACTCTTAGTACCACAACCCTTCAGGGAACAGATCTTATTCTTCTCACACGCACATCTCACAGCTGGTCATTCAGGGAGAGAGAAAACCACGAGTGGGGTACTGCGGTTTTTCTATTGGCCAGGGGTGTTTAGAGATATAGAGACCTATTGCAAAACATGTGTCACCTGCCAAAAGAAGTCATCTTATAAACCTATAGCTGCCCCCCTACAACCAATGCCCATAATAGGAGTCCCATTCGAGAGGGTGGGTATGGATTTGATAGGCCCTCTTCCCCGAACTAAGAAAGGCCACCTACATGCCCTCGTTATCGTGGATTACGCCACCCAGTTCATAGAGGCGTTTCCTCTAACATCCCCAACCACCAAGAATGTGGCAGAGAAAGTGATAGAGTTGTTTTCCCGAGTAGGGTTCCCGAAGGAGGTGGTGACGGACCAAGGTACCCCTTTTACGTCACGCCTGATGAAAGAGGTCTGTGCAACCCTAGACATCCGTCAGTTACGTACATCTGTTTATCATCCTCAGACGGATGGACTAGTGGAAAGATATAACCGCACTTTAAAAACCACCCTAAAGAAGATGCTTACGGCCGAAGGACGTGAGTGGGACAAGCTTCTTCCCCTGGCCTTATATGTGTTACGGGCCCAAGTGCAAAGCAGTACGGGGTGTTCGGCTTTTGAGCTGCTATATGGGAGACAGCCCAGATCCCTATTGGAGATGACTAGAGACGCCTGGGTAAGCGAAGACAGACAAGATCACTGTACCTTACTAGACTACACCTCCCAACTAAAGTCCAAAATCGGAAAACTAAGGGATCTGGCGTACTCCAACATGGAAAGAAGCCAAGCCAAGCAAAAAAAATATTACGACCAAGGAAAAAAACTCAGGTCACTACAAGTGGGTGAGTGGGCCCTTGTGCTGTTGCCGTCCAGTCCCAGTAAGTTCAAGAGTGAATGGCAAGGCCCATACCTGGTGAGGGAAACTATAGGGCACACAACGTATAAGTTACAAGTGACCCCATCCAGAACTCAAAGTTATCACATAAACATTCTCAAGAAGTGGCTAGGGCCCCCTCCGAGAGCAGCTCACTTCTTAATCCCAACAAATATCCCGAAGACCTCCACCTTAGGCTCCTTGGTGGTAAACGCCGAACTACCCGATGCTCAGAAAGAACACCTAAGAGAGGCGCTCTGTCCCTTCGAAGACATCTTTTCGGATTCCCCAGGGAAGACACACCTAGCGGAGCACGCCATCGAAACCTTACCGGGAAAAATAGTGAGACAGAAAGCCGCTAAAAGAGAAGCTATTCGGAAGGAAGTGGAAGACATGCTACGGTTGGGGGTCATACGACCCTCCACCAGTCCATGGGCATCCCCTATCGTAATGATACCAAAACCCGACGGGTCATCCCGTTTCTGTATGGATTTCAGGGCTTTGAACAGCATCTCCACCTTCGATGCCTACCCGATACCTCGCGTGGACGAACTAATTGAAAAGATCGGAGAAGCCACCTACATACCAACATTTGACCACACAAAGGGGTACTGGCAGGTGCCCTTCCGGGAGGAAGACAGGAAGAAAACCGCCTTTTCTACCGACCTAGGGCTGTTTGAGTTTACGTTCCTACCGTTTGGGCTCCACGGAGCCCCGGCAACATTTCAGCGGCTGATGAACAACGTGTTGTTGCCCTACAACACTTTTAGCACGGCCTATTTGGACGACATAGTGGTGTTCAGCCAGTCCTGGGAAGAACATCTTCAACACATCAAGACTATCCTCAACGCCCTCCGCCAAGCAGGGTTACATATAAATGCACGTAAATCAAGAGCAGCCTTCCACCGGGTACAATATCTGGGGTATGTCCTAGGGGATGGGGTTATATCTCCCCAAGAAAAGAAGGTCACCGCTATAGCAGAAACCCCCTTTCCGTCCACTAAAAAGGAGCTTCGGGGTTTTTTAGGGTTGATAGGATACTACAGGCGCTTTATCCCCTCCTTCGCAGAACTAGCATCCCCCTTAACCGACCTCCTACGAAAGGACTGTTCCACCTATACAATCAGGCATCCCACTAATGAGATGCTGAAGGCCTTTAGGGAGCTGAAGAAGGCCATCACTTCGGCCCCGGTGCTCAATGCCCCCAATTTCCGAAAACAGTTTATACTTGCCACAGACGCATCGGAAACCGGGATTGGGGCGGTACTGTCCCAAATAGGCAATGATGGGCACGAACATCCGGTCCTCTACATTATTCGCAAGTTGTTCCCCAGAGAAGGTAAATATCCCACAATTGTACGGGAGTGTTTAGCGGTCAAATGGGCGGTAGAGAAACTGCGATATTACCTAGAGGGGAAGCCATTCATCCTGTACACGGACCATGCCCCATTGCAGTGGATGTATCGGAACAAAAGCGATAATCCCAGGGTTCTAAGATGGTTTTTGTCGTTACAACCCTTCTCGTTCTCTGTTCTCCACCGCCGGGGACAGGACAACTGTAATGCTGACTTTCTCTCTAGGTCCACGCCTCTTCCCGAGCGGGAGCAGCCGGGGGGGGTGGTATGTGACGGGACAGAACATGCGGATCAGGGGGTAAAAGGAAGTACGGACAGGTGGACACCGGTGTCGCGTGTTCCTAACGTTATCCCCTTTCAACAGGACGACTGGGCATCAGAAACCGAAGAACGACTCCAAGATGCGATAGCCGGTGTGGTGCCCTTTAACTGGGTAGACCTGGGGAAACAAACCCCGCCCCTAGAGGACGTCACGAGACCCAGAGCGTCAAAAGAGGAAGGAACCAGGAAGAGGACGGACGGCGATCCCCGGAGAGAAGAAGGAGACGAACGGCGTGGTGAAGGAGACGAAGAAGAGGACGAAGCACGAGAGAGGGAGCACGGAGAGAAAAGAGGTCCGAGAGCGGAGAGGCCAGGAGGCTCCAGATCCGGCGAAGCGCCCAGCCACGTTCCCAGGGGAGGAGCGTGGCTGTGACAGGTACGGGACCGGGTAGCGGGGTGGGTAGGACGGTGGGGGTACCCGCGTTAACAGAACCAACCCTCGTTTGAGTCAGTCCCTTTTGCTTTATAAATTCCGACCCCTCACCATTATTGACACTCGACTATTCTTTTGGTTTGCACACTGAAGGTGATTCCTCACTCCCGGGCCCTGGTAGTAGGACCGTCACACCTATTTGGTGAGACTAATATCGTCCCTTGTCTTTCTTTGCTTTTGGGGGAGATACCGGGAGCTGACATCGTGACCGATGGGAAGGCCGAACCAGTGGAGCCGGGGTGACCAAGAAGCCTACGGGTACCGAAGCACCACGGATCCCGCCGCCTTTGCGAGGGAATGACTGACAAGCCGGACTAAGAGGAAACTTATTCCAATAAAAGCTAAGATACCAAGATCTCGTCTAGCATCCCACTTCTGACACCAGGTGTAACGGGCTGTCCAGATTGAGGCCAGATGGTCGGGATTGTAGCGGCATCGTGGTGAGGCTCCTTTTTAGATCTAGAGTAGGGTGTGTTATTAGGTGAAGTGGAGGTGTTCATACAAGAAAAAGACAGATCTACTAACCGTTGATCTTTTGATTCTGTTTTTTGTAATACCTTTGAAAAGGCTGAAGTTGCTGCTTGGGGTGGGAGTGGGCACTGTTGCGATTTAACTTGGTCTGGGCTCCCCTCCAAAAAACTTAAGACCTGAGATGAACCGGGACTGAGTGTATCAGAGATGGGGATCGGGTCTTTATGTCCATGAATTTGTGGAAAAATCAAGTGGGAATGAGGCGCAATAGGAGCCGTCTCAAACTCCTGGGGGTTATGTGGTGACATAACCAAAAGATTCTCTGGTTGAGACACATGCAGAACTTGGAAACTTAGATTGTAAGTTGGACTCACGGAGGGTTGCTGATTGGAGCAATACTCTTGATTAACAGAGTCAAGGGGGAAGAAAGGGTGACTTGATAAGGGTTGATGATGACTTAAAACCGGAGTTTGAATTGTAGTCATAGAACGATCTGACACCGGTTTCCGATCGTCGGGTACTGACCCAAAGATGAAAACGTCCGGATCATGAACCGGAGTGATAGATGATTTGGAAGACAAATAAGACAGTTGTATATTTGGCTCAGAGACTTGGATTGGTTCGCAAGATTTGGTTACCTCTGGTGCTTTTTTGAAGTAGTCCAATAACGAGTAAGATTTTAAGGTGCTCGCAGAGGATATGTGGAATGGTTGCATGTTACTTTTTTTGGTATGTTGCTGTCCCTTCGGTGACGGATTGGAAGCCTTCGGTGAAGCCAAGGAATCTGGTGCGGTCGCCGGAATGGCAAGAGCAGACTCCACGTCTGCGGCCAACCGTTTTGATTTCTTCCGTTTTAAAACTGGAAGTACTTTTCTCGTATTCCCGGATCTCATCTCTTCTGTTGTTGTACAAGGCTTATTAAAATCTGTGGGTTGATAGACTAGGTCGCTCGAGCCCTTTGTCAGGCACACCCTTGATTACCAGCTGGGCCAACCAAGCTGGGATACATTTGCAGGAACACAAGGGGGCGTGAGGGACGTGAGGGACCAAATTGCCTCCCGGACAGGCTTATTGGGTTTATCCAAGCTTGGCCTGGACGGAGGGAGCAAACTCAACTGACTATGACGATGGGTGCATGGGCACCCCCCCGCTTACTTGGTCCCTACACAACCACTTGCTAGTCCCTTACCCGCGGCCTCCCATCAGTTGCACCCTGCTGCTTCAGAGGAAAGACCCGCAGTCTAGACCCCCGCTAAACTCCCAGTACCCTAACCCCTCCCAAGACTCCGCCTCCACAACTGTCCGGCAGGCAATGACCAGTTTGAATAGCCGGTAAAGTTGCAGCGCGGAGGCGAGGGGAGGGGGACCGGGTCAGTGGAAGCGGGCCAAATTCCCCCTGAGCAGGAGGAGCAACACTGGTAGCGACGGGCTAGGGGGGTTGGGGGATGCGGGGGGAGAGAGAACCAGGGCTGGAGAGCTTACTAACTGGCGCGCAATCAGGCGACGAGGGCAGCTGACTAACTGCCAAATTGGCTGGCCTAAGTGGAGAGGAGCCAAGCGGGGGCCGCTCAGCCCGGAGCGGAGCAAAACGGTAAGAGGCGGTCTAGAAGACCGAAGCTGGCCTAGGCCAGGCGGGATGAGAAACCGGAGAGGCCGGAACCGGAGGCAGCCAGCAAGAGAACCCAAAAGCATAGAGCATAGAGAGGTCACAAGCGGAGGTAAGAGCGGGGGCCGCGGCAAGGGCAAAGAGGGCGAGGAGGCGCAGGAGCACAATGCGACATATAGAAGAACTTGGTGCCTTAGGGCAGTTGTGACCACACACCCAGACGCTCCCCAAGCCCCCAAGTCGACTTACTTGATGCTTCTCCGCCAAGACTCCTTGTCTTCCTCGTGGTTAGCAGCAGACGCTGCCTATCCGTCCTCTACCCTCCACCCTCTATCGCCGCCGCTACCGCCGCCGGTCTCACCCACAGGACCTAAAAAATCTACCAGGTCACTGCGGGTCTCTGCGACCGCAAGTCGCGGTTGATTACTCATGGCCTCTCACGGACTCAACCTCTCCGTTGCTCACGGCCGCTCGGCTCGGCTCGGCTCAGCCCACAGGGCTCGTCAACAGTCTGACGCCTGACGCCTCACGTCACGTTGTGTGCTCCTCCTCCAAAGTTCACGGCATGAGCAGTGCTAGCTCCAACGATCAGTCACAATGAGTTTACATTATTTGTACTCTCTAAAACTGTATATCTGATGAAATGTTCAATTCTACAAAACCCATAACAATAACATACATTCGGGGGTTGCAGTGGCTGGACCATCATTGCCAGTGTTCTTTTTAACCTCCTTTATCCAAATATTATCCGAGCTTGTGTTGCTAGGAGTAAGCCTGTGTCTCTAAGTAGCCAGTAGAGCAACTGACTGGGTTAATGAACCTGGCTCATAAATAATGGCAGCTTGTGTTTTTATGCAAGAAAATGCACGGTCATCAGGATATTAGATAACAATTGCAGTGTAGTTTTTCAATCTTTTTTTGTGCATGACATTGATCATATCCTTGATGCGATTTTTCATTAATTAATATGGTAATTTCTCAGCTTGGAGACATTGTGTCCTGGAATTCAGAATGACTCGATGGCTCTTCCTAAATTTGGGGGGTGTTGGGGAGGACCCGATGGATACAGGAATGTTGTTTCAAGTCCTGGTTGCATAGATGGAAAAGTCCTGCTTTCTTGTGTTTTTTAAACTATTCTTGGTAGTCAGATGGTGTGTTGCTTGTGGTTATACCGAGAACGACCAGAGATGGGGAGTTTTTCAGCAAGGGTGCTAGTCGTAATAATGCAACTGGTTTTGATGATGGAATCTAGTGGAATGGGGGGGTGATGAGAATTGTTATGTAAGATTCCCTTAAGTGATGCCAATTGGAATGGGGTGATATGCCCTGGATGAGGCTTGCAGAGTAAAATTCCCTTAAGTTGTACCACTTTGGAGCCTTGGAGGCTACGCTGAAGGGTGAGGTTGGTGTCTTCCAAGTGACTTGGCATTCAGTGAAATTTAGGGATAGAAGCTTTCAAGGGTCATATAATTGAGCCAGGTTTGTACGGTTTCCCTTTTTGTTCATGGGAATAGCAGGAATCCTGTCTTGGGGGCATATTGAGTTTCAGGTAGTCATTGGACGTCCAGGTCTGGATGATATGCAAGCAGTGTTTGAGGTGTTGTATATCTGGATTAGAGGGGACTTTTAAGTAGAGTTGTGAATCACAGTTTAACATGTCTTCACTACTCAGCTGGCCTCACCGAGGCTGTGCCACCCACCCCAACAGGGTCTCCAAAGCCATAGAGGATTACAAGAACGGGTCCAGTATTGGCACCAGTTTCTACCTTCATATTTCTTACATGGGGGCTTCACTGGACTAGTTTAATTATCTACACCATAATAAAGTCCCAAACCAAGACATTGTGAGCCACAGCCACATAACAGATTGGGAAAGAGAGATTTTTTTAGTGGAGTAGAAATTCACTGCAATTTAGTGAATCCATTCTACACTTGAGCAGAAGTACATTTGAAAGGGGCATTGTAAACGTTAAGGTTTCTGCTCATGGTTCAGACAAATCACCATCACTCAAAGTGGCTGCTTAAAATGGGACAGGCCAGTCCTAGTCTTTTGTGCCCCTGTATAACCATGGGGTAGTTCAATGTGGGGATAATCTGCTGTCCTCGTAATGATCACATGTGGATAGTCTCAGCGCTTAGGCATTCATTGGTTTCCGCTGAGTAGATCTCTTATTGATCTATCAGTCACTTCGTAGGAAGTTGTAAATAAGAAGCCTGTGATCTGTGTATCAACATATTATGCATGCTGTACGGTTTCTTTCTATAGACAGTACACAATTCTTTTCTATAGTGATTCCCAGTTGAGAGTTTTAGTGTTCTCTTTTTGACATAATAGGCTGAAGCTCTCTTGCCAGACAGTGCATCAACTGAGATTCCTAGTGAAACCTAGCAGTTAAGCATCAGGCATGCTAATACAGTAGCTATTTCTTATTTAAGCCAGTGAAATTAATGTAAGACGCACAAGGACATACAGACACATACTATAAAACGTTGCCTTATGGCAATATAAATTAAGATCCTCCAGCCAATACTAAATATTACCATTCAGAAATAAAGTGCATGTGTAGGTTATATAAGTTATGACCACTAAACTGCCTTGAGAAAGCTTATGGCTCCAGAAGCCTGAGTGTAACACGTCAGCTGTACAAGAATACGCTTATTTGTGATCATGTTCTTGAGTAATATGATTGCTGGAATCAATTCTATATGAAGTTTGGATTCTTTGCATCAAACCAATGTTCATAAAGAGTTTTGGTTTCGAAAACGTTTGAAAACCTACCTCCTGCTCTAATTTCTCCAGCTTGCCCCCTGGTGCTCCACTCCGGGCAAGAGTACATATAGAAAACAAGACAGCTGCAACCTGGGTAAATCTTCTTACCCATAAACCCTCCATTCCTGTTTCAGCCTTTACAGAAAAATGTTTAACAGTTGTTCTAACAATTGTTAATGCATTTCATATTTTCTTTAATATTTCTTTATATTTCAGGCTACATCTAGAATATGTTTCCTAGGGATATCATCAGATCTTCATGAAAATGTTTTTCAAACATTTCGAATTTCACAAACACAAAGATTCACTAGCCTGTGTTCATCGGGCAGATGTTCTTCGTTTTGCGATTTTGAGGAACCTTTACTAACCCTGAACCCCTTTCTCTAAAAAAGGGTTTCTCTGGGTATTTATTATTTTGTTTCTATGGTAGATGAGCTGATGTGTGTAGCACATCCTTCTGCCTGGCACTTCAAGGAAAGCTAGGGTTGATGATGGACCTAAATATTCCCATTTCTCCTTGGAATTGGTGGCATTGTAGGCAGATGAAATCAGTTGCGTTTACACTGCCACCCTCACCCATGCTTAAGCACTATGAGTCCTCTGAGATGTAGTGGGAATTCCAGCGGGGCAACAGGACAAGCAATCCCATTATCTAAGGATTGATGAAGCACTTCATGTTGCTGAAAACTGACCGTAAACATTTGAGAATTAATCCTTCAGTAGAACATCATCTCAATAACCGAAATGGTCAGAATCTGACAGAACAGATTGTACTCTGCATTGACTCACATGAATCAAAAGTCAATGGCATTCCTTTCAAATGGATTTTCAGTCTAGGGCCACTCTCATGTTAGACTCCTTGGGTCTGATTCACATAGCTGTTTGCACATCAAAGTAGTGCCCAGGTGCACAAGTGGATGCATTTACCAGCACAAGTTTAACTTTATTAGTCCCAAAATGGGAATTTATAATTGTAAATGTATTTACCTAGACAGAAAAGGTTGCCAATATTTGACTGATTTTGAGCATTCCAGGGCCAGGGACCTTTCGAAAGTAGGTGGCCTCTACAAACTTGCAAGTTTATATGATGAAGGCTTCTCCTGCACTTAGTGTTCTACTGTACTGAAATATACTGGTACTCAAGTGGAAACATATGAGAGCTATCTGCAGCCACTGAGGCCCTCATAACAATATTCACATTAGTTCGACAATGAGATGTTGGGGCAGAATGAATGATTGCTCTGGAAACATTTTCTGCTCTCCCATGATGCTGTTGCAGATGGGTGGGGACCTGGGTAGTAGTTGCCCGCAGCCCCCATAAGACCTCCTTAGACTTCAAGTCTGGTTTCTCCAGGCACAGAGTTTGGGGAACATGATATTTCCAGGCTCTTAGAGGCCAGAAAATTTGCAGTTGCCCAAAACAGTATGTTTCCCCATGGATACTGCTCTGGGCAACTCGTAATGGGAGACCCAAAATGTATTTCTCTTCAGTTCTTCTGTCAAAACATCTTTTGACACTATTCCTCCAAAAAGAGAATTGCGATTCTCATATTACCATGACCAGAGAATCTGGATTTTATTAAAGACACGGAGGCTAAAATTATGCATTATTCTTTTAATGTAACTTCAAGCAGCCATTTTAAAGTTATACATCACAAAAGCAAAGATCTAGAATAGAATGCTCATGTGGTACAACGGAGACAAGCTTAGATAGATCTGCCTCTTATAAATGCAATGAAAACAAAGTTCAACTATGAAGAAAATAAATAAACGTCTTATTTAGAAACTGGTGAATTCCATAAGAACAACAAAGCACGATGCCAAGACTTGCGTGGAGGGAAGAGGAGTAAGTCTTGAAACCCCAGAGGTAAAATCCCATGTGTGCATCTTGTAGAAGAACCATCTAAGCTAAATTATCTGAAAAAGGAGAAAATATTTAAAAATGTGCACTAATAAGCCCTATGTAAATGGGAGAATATTGAGGATATTAATTAGTGCATTAATAAAACATAATACATTGAAATAACTGAGTTATTTCCTTATTACACTTTTTATTTTTTAATTTTTTTAATTCTAATCTTCAAACAAAGGCATTAAAGGAAATTATTAACATGCTAGTTTAAGCGTCCACTCCCGGGAGGGAAGGGTTAGGATAATGTTAGCCTCCGTGTCTTTAATGAAATCCAGATTCTCTGGTCATGGTAAAAGGAGAATCGCAATTTCATTACAAGACCGGAAGATACCATTATGCATGTTGGTAGTCTAGTAAAACTACATCAGAATTGTTCAACAGGCTTACAGTACTGTTTCGTAAAGGTATAGGAACTGGACCAGTCGGCCGCCTTAAGAATATCGTCTAACTTACCTCCTTTCCAAAAGGATTGGCTGGCCATAGCGCCTCTTAAAGAATGTGCTTGAAATCTCTGGAGGACTATGCTTGCCAGTTGCATAGCTAATTTAATCCATCTAGCAATAGAGCAAGAGGAGATGGGTTTGAGGGGTTTAACAAAGGAAATAAGAAGCTGGTTTACACCAGCGGTGCGATGTTTGTTCATCCTTACATCATGCTCCTTCATACAATCTACCACACACAACTTTTTGCAGGCATTGAAACTTGGGTAAACAAGCATTGAAAATGCAATCGGTCTCGCCTTTTATTAAGGTAAAGCCATTTGCCTTGCTAATGGTATTATATAGCAAAGCAAATGGCTTTAACTTATTTAAAGGCGAGACCTGTTGCATTTTTAATGCTTGTTTAGAATGCAGGCAGTAGGCTCAAGCAGGCGGACCTCCGTGCCTTATGTTTTATGTCTTATAAAGCGGGGGAAAAAAAAGGAGGGAGAGTTAAATATACGCTTGACTCAAACAACATTTTACACTTGTTTGTGTAGTTATGATATACCTCATTGCGTAAGAGCATTGAGTAGCCCACTTGCGGGAGTATGATGTGACTTCGCTTATTTTTGTGGATTTCCTTCAATGGGGTAAAGCAAAGCTCTAGTCTGTGCCTGTGATGCGATATTATATGTTTCAGGGGAGGCTGAATATGGGAGAAAGTCTGCCCCTACAGTTGGACGTAAACATATAGGCAAGCAAACCGGCGACATCTAAAACTAGTATGCCTAGATGCATGACGCAAATTTTTAATACGCTTAAAGGAATGCCACTAATCATGCATAACCCTGTTTGGGGTGGGTATAGTACATACAAGTGTACTGCCAAAGCCATATTAAACCACAAGGCTAGGAAAGTTGACAGCGTTTAGGAAGAGCATGTTTAAATGCTACTCTGTTTGCAAGAGGACACCATGAGATTTTTCTTTAGTCTCTCCCCTCTATTTCCCAATAGTATAAAGAACTGGCACCCTGACCAATAATTGGACATTGTGCTTCAAGTGTGCGCAGCACTAGCCCCGTCAGTGCCACAAGGGATATACAGAACTAATAACTGATCAACAACATTGGAAGCTGTATTTTTCCTTAAATAAACCCACAAGGTAAAAACTTTGTATACTGTGCAAATGCGCAAGAGCTTCATTTAACTACATGATAGAAGGCAGAGTGGACATTTATGCTGTTTTCTATATTGTTACAGCGCATATAGATGCTAGCGACACCACTGAAAGTATTTTCACTCTCAACAGAGGAAAAGGCCCCAGATGTGCCTATATTTCCGGTATATATGCTTTAACCTGGGCGTATAAAGCCAACCTGAATCACCGGTCAGGGATTACATTTCCTTAAAGCTTTTTCACTTGCATGACGCGTGCAAATGAGAAGGATGCTCTATAAGGTACAATATATCAGCATGGGCTCTTTAGCCTTCTGCACACTAAGTGAGTGAGAGGCCTCTGACTACTCTATGCCTTTATTTCATCCTTGGGAATTTCTCCCATCCTATCTAACTTTTCACTGGGAATAATGGTGGAGGATATCTATTCTATCTCTAAACACATCTCTTATGTTATGAATCTTTTCTTTTCTTTTACCAGTTGCAATGGAGCAGCAGTTACCATTAACTTTATTAGAATAAAATATTAAGGGTGTCTCAAGTGATTGCAATCCCTTTGCTATTAGATTCCCCATCTTACCTCCGCTACATAAAGTAACGAAAGTATGCGGTCCTGAAGAAGGTGGATTTAGGTATTCCTGATCCACTGAAAAGTATGTCGGCCCGTTGGACCTCCAGCTGGCAGCATAACCATGGACACTAGTGAAGGTTTCTCGCCATGAGTTTTTTTGGCATGCCAATTAAAGCTGGATTAGTAAAGTTCTTGATGCGTGAATGTGTGTGTTTGGTATGTCAGGATGTGATGAAATGTGGGGTGTGATGTGATGTGATGTGATGATGGTTTGTATCACAATATGGGGACATGCACAATTATGCTTTCCTTGATTGTATAAATAAGACATTTACAACATGTTGAATTATTCATGAATTGCACTGTATATATGAAAACTAAAGTTATGTCTTCATGTTATAAAATATAAAAATATATAATAATTAAAAAATGTTTTGTACCTAAAGAAAAATCTACAATAAACAAAGATATAAATAAATGCATTATTGTTGCAACCACTGATTACTATAGCAAGGGAAGGCCCATCGAGCTAGTTTTGCCATTTATGAACAAATGAAGGTCGAGTGGGAGGCTTTTTCATATTTATATTTCTGTTTTCCCCCCTTTCTCCCAAACCTCATAATTAACTTTAGGGGGTATCGTTGATCTATGTATATGATTTAGGGCAGTTGGCCTTGCCCTATTTGCTATAATAAGTCGATATCTTTTTTGTACCTACACTAGATAATTTCTCCCCATTGGATAGTATTGTTTCTACTTCCTCAATTAAATCATCAACGCAGCTAGGGTGCAATTCTCTGCTGCAGTTTTCTTTGGTTTTGTTATCTTAGCTACTTTATTCCTACCGGCAACGGTCTCTGGCCTTTTTGTTCCCCATTATTTGTCTTGCTTGTTGATAAACTTAACACAGAATTGGCAGGAGCATCTTATGTTTATGTTTAGCTCGTATGGTATGTAATCTAAGCAAACACTTTCTCATAAAACATTAGCAGCCAGTAGCCCAACTAATAGATCAGTCAACAGTTCAGCAGATTTAGACTACAAATTAAGGCACTGTTCGGAAAACGTTTTAGACTAGGTCTCGATTTCCCTCGATCCTGTAGTAGATAGTAGTAAAGTTGTCAGTGATCTTAAATAGGTCCCAGATTGTAGTATCTTAATAAGGCCGCAGACAGCTTCGTTGGTAAATGTGACGTTTATTCCATCTTACAAGATAGGTCTTATCACTTCAAGCCCCAGGTTGAATCTGCCGTTCAGATTCCACCCGGTTACATAGAATTCAGAACATAGAATATACAGTGCAAGTTCTAACATTAACATAACTAACACGCTACAATTAAAGGTATACTTACTACATTACTACACATCTTTCCCCTTCAAAAAATAAAAAAAACAGAAAAACAAAGAAATTAATCACAAACAAAATCATTCAAATGCGAAGGTTTCTTAACAACTCTACCACGCGCAGTTCTTACACTATCAGATGTAACACACCCCTCTGTTGTTAAAGGAGTTCCAATGCACCTGAGCCCTGCTGAGTGACTCGCGGCTCCCTGAAGATCGTAAGACCTCCAAACTTGTACCTGAGCCCTGCTGAGTGACTCGCGGCTCCCTGAAGATCGTAAGACCTCCGAACCTGTACCTGAGCCCGCTGAGTGACTCGCGGCTCCAACAGACTCTCACGGTCCCGCCGGACCCCGACTACAACATCGTATCCCCCAGCTCGAGGATTGTGAGCTGTGCGCCGGATACGTCCCTGCTTTGAACCTTTACCAGAGACTGTCCCGCTACCCCCTACCCCTTCCGAGACTCTTGAGCCCGTGCTCACCTTGTACATATTTGCAGTGATAACCTACTTGATAAAGATTGTTTTCTCAGAATACCCGGTGTGGTCACTCTGTGTCGTGTGGTGCCAGAAGTACGATCCTAGATACGAGATTCCTCCCCCTGGGGAGTCTCCCGCCAGTGCCCGGCTACGATACTTTGAGGGTGGGTCTCAGGGTAGTCAGGACCCCTTCCAGGCTCCTCTGAGGTCGCCGTCTAACATTGGTGGCAAGCGACGGGATTCGGGCCCATCACCTAGAGATCGTACCGTGAACAACAGAAGCACTACCGACAAAGATGGCAGAAGGAAGCGCCGTGAGCCCTGCAGAAACCAACGCCAACAGGGTGTTCCAGGTGGAGCATCTAGAAGAATACACACACAAAGAGCTAAAGCAGTTTTGCAAAGAACTTAAAATCGCTACCACTGGTCTCAACACTAAAGAGGATTTGCAGAAAGCACTGAAAACTTGGGTGGAGACCGGGGCCTCCCGCCCGGAAGGCACGGGGGAGCGCCCCGACGAAGCTGAACCCCCCCAAAGTGAAAGCAGTAGCAATCAGGTGCGAGGCATCGTACCAGACGGGGGCCTATCCCCGGAAGAGCTCGCGGACAGAGAGAGAAGCCGCAATCATGAACTCGAGTTAGCCAAACTCAAAATCGAGGGCGAATTGAAGTTAGCGGAAAAAAAGCTAGCAGTAGAGCAAATGCGTGTACAAGGCGAACTAGAAGAAAAGAAGCTCCAACGGGAGCACGAAGGAAGGAAGCTCCAACTAGAGCACGAACGCAGCTTGAAAGAAATCGAGCTCAAGGCCAGAAGCGAGGAAGGAAGGCCCCCGGGAAACCGAGAGACGGCCTCCCCAACGGAACAGAAGGTCCACATCCCCAAGGATGTGGTCAAGGAATATTATAAAAACGATGACATTCAGCAATGGTTCAGGGCCTACGAGGTCGCCATGACCTCCCATCGGATCCCGCAGAAGGACTGGGGGGCGGGGTTGTGGGGGCGGTTTCTGAGCGAAGGAAGGGACACCCTGCTCGACCTACCCCTCTCCCTGCAGACCTCCTACAGCCACATGAAAGAGGCTCTACTCACAAGATACGGCCTCACCCCAGAAATGTACCGTCAGCGATTCCGGGACTGCAGGAAGATCCCGGGCACCACCTGGGTGGAGAATGTAAACTTTTTCAGTCGGGCCTTCGATGGGTGGATCAAGGGCAGCAAAGTCACCACCCTTGCCGAACTCACTGACCTCATGTTGTGGGAACATCTGGCTGCGAACTGCTTCATAGAACTACGTCAGCATCTGCTTGACAGCAAGCTCACAGATCCCCGGAAGCTGGCTGTGGAGGCCGACCGCTGGACCAACACCCGGGTCTCCCGGGGCATGGTAGGAGAGTACCCCCGAGCCAGTCAGGGACCACCCCGCCAGAGAGGGGGAGGGAACCAGGGAGGGCCGAGAGAGTCCCAGCCTAGCCCCCCGAAGACACAACCTCCACCTTTCCCGGCACCCCCCCCACCGGTGACAGGGCCCCCTGGGAGACGGGGACACCGGGTGACCGTCACATGTTTCCCTTGCCAGAAACCCGGGCACTACGCCAATGACCCAGAGTGCCCCATGGCCACCCAAGTCTCCCCTACCACCCCTGCGAGACAGATAGCCAACGTAGCCCTGGGGGAGGAGATTGAGGAAGCCGAGGAGTGGGAACCCGCAGCGATGGCCCTAGTATCCCTGGGAGATAGGGAGATGATCCCTGGTAGCCTCCTACCCTCCAACACACAGAAATACGGGCAGCTCATCAAGATCAATGGCCACCAGGTAGAGGCCCTGCGGGACACCGGGGCCAGTATAACCGGTGTCCTCAGGCACCTAGTCCCCGAGGAGCAGATCCTCCCCAACGTCTTTTGCCCCGTAATATCCGCAGACAATAGAGAAAGTATGTGTCAGGTAGCCCTGGTGCCGTTTGAGTGGGGAGGGGTGATAGGTAAACTCAAGGTGGCCGTAAGAACCTCCCAGCCGGTCGACTGCCTCTTAGGGAACGACCTGGAGAGTTCTCCCTGGAAGCACGTCGAGCGCAAGGCCCACCTAGGAATGATGGGACTCCCCGAGTGGGTGTGCGCCACCACCCGATCTATGTCAGCCCGACTCACTCCCCGGAGAGAAGTCGAGAGCACCCTGATCGAAGAGACCAGTACAGTCCCCGCTGAGGGTCCTCCCGTCCCCCCATCAGAAGGGTCCGTCGCCCGCGACGAACCCGCACCATCCGACCCCGCCCCGGTCCCCGAGTTGGGAGATCTACCCGAGTTGGCCCATTGGCGCCACGAGGGCGGGCCCACTCGGGAAGAATTTTGCCGGGAGCAAGCCACTTGTCCTTCCCTGGTCGGGCTGCGGCGCCAGGCCGAGGGCCAAGCCACAGGTGACCAGACCGGGACGCACCGAATCTATTGGGAAAATAACATCTTGTACAGTGAGCAGAAGTCGGTGGAGCTGGGATCCGGACGGGTACTGGTGGTACCCCTCCGCTTCCGAGATTTCCTCCTGGGCTTAGCCCACGACGTCCCCCTCGCCGGCCACCTGGGTCAGGACAAGACCTACAGCCGTCTCGTGACCCATTTTTACTGGCCTAGAATGAGAGCAGCGGTAGAAGCCCACTGCAAGTCCTGCCCCACGTGCCAGGCTAGTGGGAAGAGTGGGGGGAAGCGCAAGGCTCCCCTCCAACCCTTCCCGGTCATCAGTACCCCTTTTGAACGAGTCGGAATCGACATCGTGGGACCACTGGACCCCCCCACCTCCCAAGGCCACCGTTTCATCTTGGTCCTAGTGGACCACGCCACCCGCTATCCTGAGGCTATTCCCCTACGCACCATTACGGCCCCCGTGGTGGGCCGGGCCCTGATGGGGATCTTTTCCAGGGTGGGTTTTCCCCGCGAGGTCGTGAGCGATCGCGGCACTAATTTTATCTCGAAGTACATGACGTCCCTGTGGCAACAATGTGGGGTGTCCTATAAGTTCACCACCCCGTACCATCCCCAAGGGAACGGCCTAGTAGAAAGGTTTAATAGGACTTTGAAAGGGATGATCGCTGGCCTAGAAGAGCCCCTCCGGCGTAAGTGGGACGTCCTGCTCCCCTGCCTCTTGTTCGCTTACCGGGAGGTCCCCCAGAAGTCCTTAGGGTTCAGCCCGTTTGAATTACTCTATGGACACCCCGTCCGAGGTCCCCTCAGTTTGGTTAAGGAAGGGTGGGAGGCGGCACCCCAGACCACCCCCCGAGATGTGTTCCAATACGTCCTGGCCCTCCGGAACCAGACCAGGAAGTTCCGAGAACTGGCTGAGGCCAACCTGGAGGCAAGTCAAGAAGAGATGAAGCGCTGGTACAACCAGAATGCCACTCTGGTCGAGTTCCAGCCGGGCCAGCAGGTGTGGGTCATGGCCCCCGTGAAGCCTGGCGCCCTCCAGGACCGATGGACTGGGCCCTACAAAGTGGTTGAGCGGAAGAGTCAAGTCACATACTTGGTGGACGTCCAGTCGCCTCGGGATCCCCTCCGGGTCCTGCACGTGAACCGCCTCAAGCCTCACTTCGAGCGGACAGAACTGAGCCTCCTGCTGGCCACCGATGACGGGGCCGAAGATGAGTCGGATCCCCTCCCGGACCTCCTGTGTGTCAAGGAGCAGGATGGCTCCGTGGAAGGAGTGAACCTCTCCCCAGCCCTCACTGCCCAGCAACAAGCGGACTGCCGCCAGCTCCTAAGACAATTTTCCGACCTCTTCTCCCTGACCCCCCGGGTCACCAACTGGTGTGTTCATGACGTGGACACCGGGGACAGCCCGCCGGTGAGACACCGAGCCTACCGGGTTCCTGACCGGGTCCGGTCCTGCATTCAAGCGGAAGTCTCGAAGATGTTGACCCTGGGGGTGATCGAGCCCTCTGACAGTCCCTGGGCCAGCCCCGTGGTCCTGGTCCCGAAGGCAGCGGCCCCCGGTGTCGCCCCCGAGCTCCGATTCTGCGTGGACTACCGGGGGCTCAATGACGTTACCCGAGCCGATGCCCACCCCATTCCACGAGCCGACGAACTCATTGACCGACTAGGGGCAGCCCGGTTCCTCAGCACATTCGACCTCACCTGCGGATACTGTCAGATTGCGCTCACCGAAGGGGCCAAGTAGCGGTCCGCTTTCTCCACCCCCGATGGGCACTACCGCTTCCGCGTAATGCCCTTCGGGATGAAAAATGCCCCGGCCACTTTCCAGCGACTGGTGAATAGGGTCCTGGCCGGGCTAGAGCAGTTCAGCGCGGCATATCTGGACGACATCGCTGTCTTCAGTTCAGAATGGAGTGAGCACCTCCAGCACCTCCGGAGGGTGCTAACCGCCCTGCGCCAGGCAGGCCTCACCGTAAAAGCCAGCAAGTGCCAGATCGGGCAAGGATCCGTAGTCTACCTGGGGCACCAGGTCGGGAGCGGCCAGGTCGCCCCTCTACAGCCAAAGATCGACGCCATCCTGGCCTGGGAACCACCCATCACCCAAACGGAGGTCCGAGCCTTTCTGGGACTCACGGGCTACTACCGAAGATTCATTCGGGGGTATGGCAGCCTTGTCGGCCCTCTCACAGAACTCACGTCTAAAAAACAGCCAAAGAAAGTGCAGTGGACAGCTGCCTGCCAGGAAGCTTTCGATGCCCTAAAAAAAGCCATGTGTACTGCCCCCGTCCTCCAGGCTCCCGACTACGCCAAGGAGTTCATAGTCCAGACCGATGCCTCCGAGCATGGCATTGGGGCCGTCCTGTCCCAAGTGAATGACCAAGGCCTAGACCAGCCCGTTGCCTTCCTCAGTCGGCGGCTGTTGCCCCGAGAACAGAGATGGAGCACTATAGAGCGCGAAGCCTTTGCCGTGGTCTGGGCACTCAAAAAGCTACGACCCTACCTGTTCGGCACCCATTTCAGAGTCCAAACTGACCATCGGCCCTTGCGATGGCTCATGCAGATGCGAGGAGAAAACCCCAAGCTACTGCGGTGGTCAATCTCCCTCCAGGGGATGGATTTCACCGTAGAACACCGCCCTGGTACGGACCACGCCAATGCTGACGGCCTCTCCCGGTTCTTCCGCCTCAGCGAAGAGAACCCCCCAAGTTGATGGGCAGTTCTCTCCGGCTTTCAGCTGGGGGGGACGCGTGTTGGACCCGGCCTCGTAGAGTGGCCCTCCGTGCCCCCGCACCACCGAAACCTGGTACCTGCAGCCCAAGCACACGGCCCAGCCGACCCTCCCCACCAGGACACACGCACCGACCCGGACATCCCCGTCCATGGCCTCTCTCCTTTCGGCCACCCCGGGCCCGCGTGCCCACTTCATGCACCAAGATGGCCGCCCGGCCCCAGCGCGACCCGGGCCCAGAGGCGCCACTCCGGCTGGAGGACATCCCGCTTCCAGGGGATGAGAGAGGGAGGAGCAGTATCTATCGCACCTCTGAACCCCCCGGGACGATGGGTTTCGATCGGCCCTCCGGCCTCCCTGAGGGCTGGCTCCGTGCCTGCTGGGTGTCTGGGACTCCTCCCGACCCGGCCCTGAAAGGATCAAAAGACAATAGCAGGAAATCCCGACAAGCGACCCCCAGGTGACAAGACCCCTGCCTGCACAGACTCCGGACATCAAAGAGGGGTCGACCTATAACAAGGGGTGCTCTGGGTCTGTCCGGCAGATTCGACGCTGGAACAACGAGAGCCTGCCGACGTGGTCGCGGCTCCTGGAACTTGGACCCTCCTGAGCCCTGCTGAGTGACTCGCGGCTCCCTGAAGATCGTAAGACCTCCGAACTTGTACCTGAGCCCTGCTGAGTGACTCGCGGCTCCCTGAAGATCGTAAGACCTCCGAACTTGTACCTGAGCCCTGCTGAGTGACTCGCGGCTCCCTGAAGATCGTAAGACCTCCGAACTTGTACCTGAGCCCTGCTGAGTGACTCGCGGCTCCCTGAAGATCGTAAGACCTCCGAACCTGTACCTGAGCCCGCTGAGTGACTCGCGGCTCCAACAGACTCTCACGGTCCCGCCGGACCCCGACTACAACATCGTATCCCCCAGCTCGAGGATTGTGAGCTGTGCGCCGGATACGTCCCTGCTTTGAACCTTTACCAGAGACTGTCCCGCTACCCCCTACCCCTTCCGAGACTCTTGAGCCCGTGCTCACCTTGTACATATTTGCAGTGATAACCTACTTGATAAAGATTGTTTTCTCAGAATACCCGGTGTGGTCACTCTGTGTCGTGTGGTGCCAGAAGTACGATCCTAGATACGAGATTCCTCCCCCTGGGGAGTCTCCCGCCAGTGCCCGGCTACGATACTTTGAGGGTGGGTCTCAGGGTAGTCAGGACCCCTTCCAGGCTCCTCTGAGGTCGCCGTCTAACAATGGGGATATGAAGAGGCCCGTCTTAATATTTTGAAGCACATTTCTAAGGAGAATGCATGATTTCACAAGTGTGTAAAATGGGGATAAACAATGACTCTCTAACAATGAGAATAAGATGCTTTTGGAGTGAATCACTGATAAAGGATAAGAGATCTACTCACTATACAGGTATTATGATGAATATGTAAGAAAAAGTGGGATTGTGTATTAGAACAGCCTGGCAACAACAACAAAAATATTAGTTTTTTTAAGTATTCTTAGGTAGCAAATATGTATGAATTCAGATGTTGTACTTTTGTACACAATTAAGTCTATATCTATATATTTTTAGATGTATCAGAAAGAAAACTAGAACCTGTGACACATGTGGCCTTTGCATGGATTTTAGCTAATCCTGAAAAAGGCAGTGAAAAATTGTCTTTGTGGTCTGCAAAGATATGCATCAACTTGTTGCAAGGACCTGTGTGTTCAGGCAGAATAATCCCCATTTTTCTGGACTAATGCCACAGATTTTTGACTCTGCTAATCAGGCCCTGGTGTATGTGCTCTGGTCCCTAAAATTTGGTAAAACACGCTAACCCCTAACTGATATCTGTATCCTTTCTATAGGCCATGAAATATGGTGCAGAAATACTAATGTGGAATGGAAAGATAATGTCATCCCTGGTCTGCAGCACTTGTTATACCATCCACTAGTGTTACAGGTCAGACATGGCTGCTGGCCTGATAGTCTTGCTTGACAGTTGCAATTTAAATCTGTAGTCCTAACTGTGAAAACAACCCTTTTTGGCATGGAAACCTCTCTTTTATATATCACTACATCACCCCATGTAGTGCACAGTAAAGTAAATTAGTAAAAAAGTATTTTGCATTGATTTGCATCACATTTGAGATGCACACATGGCGCACAGTTTTAGTAAATATACCCCTGAATGTTACAGTGCTCCTACAGTGACAAGGCTCCAAAAAGTTATTTTCACTTTGGAAGGCTCTGGCTCTGCTATGTGGAAAACTAGAATATAGATTAAAAGGTTAATTTTGCTATCCTGGGTTCGGGACAAGTTAGAAAAATAGTTCAACCACTATCTTATTTATTAAAGGCATAATTAAATCGTGAAGTTGGATGTTAAATAAATATTTAGGAAAATGAATTTTTAGAAAGATACCTTTTCCATTCATGAAGCCCGTGGAAGATAAATAGTGTTAGCGCTCCAGCAGCTGACTAGCCAGTGCTTGACCTTAAGGAGGTGTGAAAGTTGTTCCAACAATGGCCTGGATGTGGTGAGGTATTTTCTTCCACTTACAGGAAGACTAGTAGAGGTAAATTCATCAATTTGTAAAAGGGCCTGCTCTTTCACAAGTAGTTGTAAGGAGAGAACTGGAAAAAGCAACTGCACTTGTGTAGTAGCTTACAAGTGTAACATACACTTTTCTAGTAACTTACACTTTTGTTGTAATTTCTACTTGTAACTACTGTTCCCTGTAAAGTGTGCAACTGCACCTATGTCACCCGCAGTGTCATGTGTGAAGCGCACATACACACCACCTATTTAAGGACTGTTTGCTTTTAATACGCGAGCGGCGTGAAAAACCGTCATTTCCTTCTGCGGTAGGACCACCCATGAAGAGAACACGAGCGGAAGGCAAGTTCATCAGCAAATGGCTCCTGCTCTTACTGCATTTCTTTTATTAAAAAGAGCGCAGCTGTGGTGCAGGTTGTGAGCCATTTTGAAAATATTCATGTTAATTGCAGCACCTGTCGTGCGCTGTAATTAGCATGAATACTTTTGCAAAGGCACACAATCCGCCCTGCAGCCACACCTTATTAACAAATGGAAGGCAGCAAGTCTACAAGCATTCTGAAAGCACATGTCGTGCTTGGAGACTTGCTGCATTTCATTTGTGAATAGAGCGGTCCAGATTGTGTGCCGCGCTGTAATAACAAAAGAGATGTAGTAAGTCTACAACCACGGCATGTGCTTTTGCTTTCAGGTTCACCTGAAAGCACAAGTTGTGCTTCTAGAATTGCTGCATTTCTTTTGTTAACAGGGTGCAGCTGTAGGCCAGAGCTGGCTCTGGGGCGGTGTGACCGGTGCCACTGCACTCAGTCCTGACTTCAGGATGGAGGCACCGTGTTTGCAGATACACCCTTTTTTTTAAAGAATCTGTGTCAACTTTCCATGCCCCCAGCATTTTTCAAGCAATAATAAATATGTCAAGATAACTTTGGTGATCAATTTTCTGCCTGGAGAGAGATCAGAGTTTTCTCTAGCAGACGTGTTAAGGTAGCGCAGAGGGGTAATATGTCTGCTGCAAAGAATGTGTACCATGCAGAAAATAAAGTTCAGAGAATAAAAATAGGTTAGTGGGTTACTACTTTTGTCAGAGAGGTCATTTTGTTACTTGCAGTTTATAAGTTAAAATCCTAATAAAGAATAATAAACTATTAAGGTGCCGATTCCGATCCTGGAGAAACCAGGTACGAATCGTCGGACGGAGCGTTTTCTCCGTCCGACTAGTACCCGGGAAAAAAACCATACAAACATGCAAGTACGATTCGTACGGAAACACCATTTCCGTACGAATCGTAAAATACACCAACCGACAAAAACATACCCACAATTCTGATCCGGGACACCGCGGACGTGACGTCCGGACGAAGTCAGGCCGCGTTTCACGAACCAGCAAGTACGATTCGTGCCGACGTCACTCCGCACGGATTATATTTTACGGCAGCCAAAAACTGCCGGGAAATCAGGAGGACGCGCAGAAGGAGCACCTGTACGCGACGGACAGCCATGGACCCCAACCTACGTGTCATCCCGGCCCTCATAGCAGTCGACCTGGTGTACAGGAACCGACGCAGACGCCGCAGAAGGTCAGAACAACACCCAGGGTCAAAGGGAGGGCAGGGGCAGGAAACATAACCCCCACCCAAGTTAAAAATCATACATGCCCTGTACATACCTGACCCCCAGGGCCTGGTCACTTCGGGGGGTGCGGGCATGTCCACCAAGGCCTGCGTCCGCCACAACGGAAGTGGACGTTGACGCGAACCGTCAACACAACAATTGTGGTACGCACCGTACCCACGCCTTAAGAGCGTAGGTACGGGTTGTACCACGCCCACCCCTATGTCACCCCAACAATGGCGGTACGGCCCGTACCCACGTCCCAAAGGCATGGGTACGGGCCGTACCGCCATTGTAGGGGTGCCGTAGGGGTACGGCCTGAACCCATGCCTTTGGGACGTGGGTACGGGCCGTACCGACTTTGTTGGGGTGCCGTAGGGGTAGGGCCCGTACCCATGCCTCTAGGACGTGGGTACGGGTCGTACCACGCCAACCCCTACGTCACCCCAACAATCGCGGTACGGCCCGTACCCACGTCCTAAAGGCATTGGTATGGGCCAAACCCCTAAGACACCCCAACAATGGCGATACGGCCCATACCCACGTCCCAAAGGCATGGGTTCGGGCCGTACCCCTACGGCACCCCAACAATGGGGGTACGGACCGTACCCACACCTCAGGGGCGTGGGTACAGGTCGTACCACGCCCACCCCTACGTCACCCCAACAATGGCGATACGTCCCATACCCACGTCCTAAAGGCATTGGTACGGTCCGTACCCCTACGGCACCACAACAATGGCGGTACGGCCCGTACCCATGCATTTGGGATGTGGGTACGGGCCATACCCATGCCTCTAGGACGTGGGTACGGGTCGTACCACGCCTACCCCTACGTCACCCCAACTATGGCGGTACGGCCCGTACCCACGTCCCAAAGGCATGGGTACGGTCCGTACCCCCATTGTTGGGGTGACGTAGGGGTACGGGCCATACCCAGGCCTTTAGGACACGCATACGGGTCGTACCACGCCAGTGGACAGACACATAGGGGTGTGTGACCATCAGTCCCAGCAGTGCCCAGACATAGGAGGGGTGGGTGCCTATCACTCCCAGCAGTGCCCAGGCATAGGAGGGGTGGGTGCAGAGTCCTCCAAGCAGTGCCCAGACACAGGAGGGGTGGGTGCAGAGTCCTCCCAGCAATGCCCACACACAGGAGGGGTGGGTGCAGAGTCCTCCCAGCAGTGCCCAGACATAGGAGGAGTAGGTGCCTATCACTCCCAGCAGTGCCCAGGCATAGGAGGGGTGGGTGCCTATCACTCCCAGCAGTGCCCAGACATAGGAGGGGTGGGTGCAGAGTCCTCCCAGCAGTGCCCAGACATAGGAGGGGTGGGTGCCTATCTCTCCCAGCAGTGCCCAGGCATAGGAGGGGTGGGTGCCTATCTCTCCCAGCAGTGCCCAGACATAGGAGGGGTGGGTGCAGAGTCCTCCCAGCAGTGCCAAGACATAGGAGGGGTGGGTGCCTATCACTCCCAGCAGTGCCCAGACATAGGAGGGGTGGGTGCCTATCACTCCCAGCAGTGCCCAGACACAGGAGGGGTGGGTGCAGAGTCCTCCCAGCAGTGCCCAGACACAGGAGGGGTGGGTGCAGAGTCCTCCCAGCAGTGCCCAGGCACAGGAGGGGTGGGTGCAGAGTCCTCCCAGCAGTGCCCAGACATAGGAGGGGTGGGAGCCTATCACTCCCAGCAGTGCCCAGGCATAGGAGGGGTTGGTGCCTATCCCTCCCTGCAGTGCCCAGACATAAGAGGGGTGGGTGCAGAGTCCTCCCAGCAGTGCCCAGACACAGGAGGGGTGGGTGCAGAGTCCTCCCAGCAGTGCCCAGACACAGGAGGGGTGGGTGCAGAGTTCTCCCAGCAGTGCCCAGACATAGGAGGGGTGGGTGCCTATCACTCCCAGCAGTGCCCAGGCATAGGAGGGGTGGGTGCCTATCACTCCCAGCAGTGCCCAGACACAGAAGGGGTGGGTGTAGAGTCCTCCCAGCAGTGCCCAGACACAGGAGGGGTGGGTGCAGAGTCCTCCCAGCAGTGCCCAGACACAGGAGGGGTGGGTGCAGAGTCCTCCCAGCAGTGCCCAGACATAGGAGGGGTGGGTGCCTATCACTCCCAGCAGTGCCCAGGCATAGGAGGGGTGGGTGCCTATCACTCCCAGCAGTGCCCAGACACAGGAGGGGTGGGTGCAGAGTCCTCCCAGCAGTGCCCAGACACAGGAGGGGTGGGTGCAGAGTCCTCCCAGCAGTGCCCAGACATAGGAGGGGTGGGTGCCTATCACTCCCAGCAGTGCCCAGGCATAGGAGGGGTGGGTGCCTATTACTCCCAGCAGTGCCCAGACATCGGAGGGGTGGGTGCAGAGTCCTCCCAGCAGTGCCCAGACACAGGAGGGGTGGGTGCAGAGTCCTCCCAGCAGTGCCCAGACATAGGAGGGGTGGGTGCCTATCACTCCAAGCAGTGCCCAGGCATAGGAGGGGTGGGTGCCTATCACTCCCAGCAGTGCCCAGACACAGGAGGGGTGGGTGCAGAGTCCTCCCAGCAGTGCCCAGACACAGGAGGGGTGGGTGCAGAGTCCTCCCAGCAGTGCCCAGACATAGGAGGGGTGGGTGCCTATCACTCCCAGCAGTGCCCAGGCATAGGAGGGGTGGGTGCCTATCACTCCCAGCAGTGCCCAGACACAGGAGGGGTGGGTGCAGAGTCCTCCCAGCAGTGCCCAGACACAGGAGGGGTGGGTGCAGAGTCCTCCCAGCAGTGCCCAGACACAGGAGGGGTGGGTGCAGAGTCCTCCCAGCAGTGCCCAGACATAGGAGGGGTGGGTGCCTATCACTCCCAGCAGTGCCCAGACACAGGAGGGGTGGGTGCAGAGTCCTCCCAGCAGTGCCCAGACACAGGAGGGGTGGGTGCAGAGTCCTCCCAGAAGTGTCCAGACAAAGGAGGGGTGGGTGCAGAGTCCTCCCAGCAGTGCGCAGACATAGGAGGGGTGGGTGCCTATCACTCCCAGCAGTGCCCAGGCATAGGAGGGGTGGGTGCCTATCACTCCCAGCAGTGCCCAGACATATGAGGGGTGGGTGCCTATCACTCCCAGCAGTGCCCAGACACTGGAGGGGTGCGTGCAGAGTCCTCCCAGCAGTGCCCAGACACAGGAGGGGTGGGTGCAGAGTCCTCCCAGCAGTGCCCAGACATAGGAGGGGTGGGTGCATATCACTCCCAGCAGTGCCCAGGCATAGGAGGGGTGGGTACCTATCACTCCCAGCAGTGCCCAGACACAGGAGGGGTGGGTGCAGAGTCCTCCCAGAAGTGCCCAGACACAGGAGGGGTGGGTGCAGAGTCCTCCCAGCAGTGCCCAGACATAGGAGGGGTGGGTGCCTATCACTCCCAGCAGTGCCCAGGCATAGGAGGGGTGGGTGCCTATCACTCCCAGCAGTGCCCAGACACAGGAGGGGTTGGTGCAGAGTCCTCCCAGCAGTGCCCAGACACAGGAGGGGTGGGTGCAGAGTCCTCCCAGCAGTGCCCAGACACCGGAGGGGTGGGTGCTGAGTCCTCCCAGCAGTGCCCAGACATAGGAGGGGTGGGTGCCTATCACTCCCAGCAGTGCCCAGGCATAGGAGGGGTGGGTGCCTATCACTCCCAGCAGTGCCCAGACACAGGAGGGGTGGGTGCAGAGTCCTCCCAGCAGTGCCCAGACACAGGAGGGGTGGGTGCAGAGTCCTCCCAGCAGTGCCCAGACACAGGAGGGGTGGGAGCAGTGCCCAGACACAGGAGGGGTGGGTGCAGAGTCCTCCCAGCAGTGCCCAGACATAGGAGGGGTGGGTGCCTATCAGTCCCAGCAGTGCCCAGGCATAGGAGGGGTGGGTGCCTATCACTCCCAGCAGTGCCCAGACACAGGAGGGGTGGGTGCAGAGTCCGCCCAGCAGTGCTCAGACACAGGAGGGGTGGGTGCAGAGTCCTCCCCCAGCAGTGCCCAGACATAGGAGGGGTGGGTGCCTATCACTTCCAGCATTGCCCAGGCATAGGAGGGGTGGGTGCCTATCACTCCCAGCAGTGCCCAGACATATGAGGGGTGGGTGCCTATCACTCCCAGCAGTGCCCAGACACAGGAGGGGTGGGTGCAGAGTCCTCCCAGCAGTGCCCAGACACAGGAGGGGTGGGTGCAGAGTCCTCCCAGCAGTGCCCAGACATAGGAGGGGTGGGAGCCTATCACTCCCAGCAGTGCCCAGGCATAGGAGGGGTGGGTGCCCATCACTCCCTGCAGTGCCCAGACATAAGAGGGGTGGGTGCAGAGTCCTCCCAGCAGTGCCCAGACGCAGGAGGGGTGGGTGCAGAGTCCTCCCAGCAGTGCCCAGACACATGAGGGGTGGGTGCAGAGTTCTCCCAGCAGTGCCCAGACATAGGAGGGGTGGGTGCCTATCACTCCCAGCAGTGCCCAGGCATAGGAGGGGTGGGTGCCTATCACTCCCAGCAGTGCCCAGACACAGGAGGGGTGGGTGTAGAGTCCTCCCAGCAGTGCCCAGACACAGGAGGGGTGGGTGCAGAGTCCTCCCAGCAGTGCCCAGACACAGGAGGGGTGGGTGCAGAGTCCTCCCAGCAGTGCCCAGACATAGGAGGGGTGGGTGCCTATCACTCCCAGCAGTGCCCAGGCATAGGAGGGGTGGGTGCCTATCACTCCCAGCAGTGCCCAGACACAGGAGGGGTGGGTGCAGAGTCCTCCCAGCAGTGCCCAGACACAGGAGGGGTGGGTGCAGAGTCCTCCTAGCAGTGCCCAGACATAGGAGGGGTGGGTGCCTATCACTCCCAGCAGTGCCCAGGCATAGGAGGGGTGGGTGCCTATCACTCCCAGCAGTGCCCAGACACAGGAGGGGTGGGTGCAGAGTCCTCCCAGCAGTGCCCAGACACAGGAGGGGTGGGTGCAGAGTCCTCCTAGCAGTGCCCAGACATAGGAGGGGTGGGTTCCTATCACTCCCAGCAGTGCCCAGGCATAGGAGGGGTGGGTGCCTATCACTCCCAGTAGTGCCCAGACACAGGAGGGGTGGGTGCAGAGTCCTCCCAGTAGTTCCCAGACACAGGAGGGGTGGGTGCAGAGTCCTCCCAGCAGTGCCCAGACACAGGAGGGGTGGGTGCAGAGTCCTCCCAGCAGTGCCCAGACATAGGAGGGGTGGGTGCCTATCACTCACAGCAGTGCCCAGGCATAGGAGGGGTGGGTGCCTATCACTCCTAGCAGTGCCCAGACATTGGAGGGTTGGGTGCAGAGTCCTCCCAGCAGTGCCCAGACACAGGAGGGGTTGGTGCAGAGTCCTCCCAGCAGTGCCCAGACATAGGAGGGGTGGGTGCCTATCACTCCCAGCAGTGCCCAGGCATAGGAGGGGTGGGTGCCTATCACTCCCAGCAGTGCCCAGACACAGGAGGGGTGGGTGCAGAGTCCTCCCAGCAGTGCCCAGACACCAGAGGGGTGGGTGCAGAGTCCTCCCAGCAGTGCCCATACACAGGAGGGGTGGGTGCAGAGTCCTCCCAGAAGTGTCCAGACAAAGGAGGGGTGGGTGCAGAGTCCTCCCAGCAGTGCCCAGACACCGGAGGGGTGGGTGCAGAGTCCTCCCAGCAGTGCCCAGACACCGGAGGGGTGGGTGCAGAGTCCTCCCAGCAGTGCCCAGACATAGGAGGGGTGGGTGCCTATCACTCCCAGCAGTGCCCAGGCATAGGAGGGGTGGATACCTATCACTCCCAGCAGTGCCCAGACATAGGAGGGCTGGGTGCAGAGTCCTCCCAGCAGTGCCCAGACATCGGAGGGGTGGGTGCAGAGTCCTCCCAGCAGTGCCCAGACACTGGAGGGGTGGGTGCAGAGTCCTCCCAGCAGTGCCCAGACATAGGAGGGGTGGGTGCCTATCACTCCCAGCAGTGCCCAGGCATAGGAGGGGTGGGTGCCTATCACTCCCAGCAGTGCCCAGACACAGGAGGGGTGGGTGCAGAGTCCTCCCAGCAGTGCCCAGACACAGGAGGGGTGGGTGCAGAGTCCTCCCAGCAGTGCCCAGACATAGGAGGGGTGGGTGCCTATCACTCCCAGCAGTGCCCAGGCGTAGGGGGGGTGGGTGCTTTATACTCCCAGCAGTGCCCAGATACAGGAGGGGTGGGTGCAGAGTCCTCCCAGCAGTGCCCAGACACAGGAGGGGTGGGTGCAGAGTCCTCCCAGCAGTGCCCAGACATAGGAGGGGTGGTGCCTATTACTCCCAGCAGTGCCCAGGCATAGGAGGGGTGGGTGCCTATCACTCCCAGCTGTGCCCATACACAGGAGGGGTGGGTGCAGAGTCCTCCCAGCAGTGCCCAGACACAGGAGGGGTGGGTGCAGAGTTCTCCCAGCAGTGCCCAGACACAGGAGGGGTGGGTGCAGAGTCCTCCCAGCAGTGCCCAGACATAGGAGGGGTGGGTGCCTATCACTCCCAGCAGTGTCCAGGCATAGGAGGGGTGGGTGCCTACCACTCCCAGCAGTGCCCAGACACAGGAGGGGTGGGTGCAGAGTCCTCCCAGCAGTGCCCAGACACAGGAGGGGTGGGTGCAGAGTCCTCCCAGCAGTGCCCAGACACAGGAGGGGTGGGTGCCTATCACTCCCAGCAGTGCCCAGGCATAGGAGGGGTGGGTGCCTATCACTCCCTGCAGTGCCCAGACATATGAGGGGTGGGTGCCTATCACTCCCAGCAGTGCTCAGACACAGGAGGGGTGGGTGCAGAGTCCTCCCAGCAGTGCCCAGACACAGGAGGGGTGGGTGCAGAGTGCTCCCAGCAGTGCCTAGACATAGGAGGGTGGGTGCCTATCACTCCCAGCAGTGCCCAGGCAAAGGAGGGGTGGGTGCCTATCACTCCCAGCAGTGCCCAGACACAGGAGGGGTGGGTGCAGAGTCCTCCCAGCAGTGCCCAGACACAGGAGGGGTGGGTGCAGAGTCCTCCCAGCAGTGCCCAGACACAGGAGGGGTGGGTGCAGAGTCCTCCCAGCAATGCCCAGACATAGGAGGGGTGGTGCCTATCACTCCCAGCAGTGCCCAGGCATAGGAGGGGTGGGTGCCTATCACTCCCAGCAGTGCCCAGACATATGAGGGGTGGGTGCCTATCACTCCCAGCAGTGCCCAGACACAGGAGGGGTGGGTGCAGAGTCCTCCCAGCAGTGCCCAGACACAGGAGGGGTGGGTGCAGAGTCCTCCCAGCAGTGCCCAGACATAGGAGGGGTGGGTGCCTATCACTCCCAGCAGTGCCCAGGCATAGGAGGGGTGGGTGCCTATCACTCCCAGCTGTGCCCAGACACAGGAGGGGTGGGTGCAGAGTCCTCCCAGCAGTGCCCAGACATAGGAGGGGTGGGTGCCTATCACTCCCAGAAGTGCCCAGGCATAGGAGGGGTGGGTGCCTATCACTCTCAGCAGTGCCCAGACACAGGAGGGGTGGGTGCAGAGTCCTCCCAGCAGTGCCCAGACATATGAGGGATGGGTGCCTATCACTCCCAGCAGTGCCCAGACACAGCAGGGGTGGGTGCAGAGTCCTCCCAGCAGTGCCCAGACATAGGAGGGGTGGGTGCAGAGTCCTCCCAGCAGTGGACAGAGACATGGTGGTGTGTACACCATCCTAAAATTAGCAAAACTCCATGGGTGCATGAAGGCATACACAAAGTGCGACTATATTGAGAGTGGCATGCCAACACATCACTGACAGCAGGGTCCTACTCCCATGAGGGTGGATGTCCATCCCCCACTGCATGACAAACCACATGTGGGTGTGATGAAAAATTACACATACATACCCACCCCTGGCGCTGGCAGCACAATACACACACTGAGAGCATGCAACAAGACTGTATATTCATGTGCCACCCTACTAAACTAAGAGACCCAAAGGGAACACACACTATCACGCACATTCCAGAACTGATAGCAATGTACAGGTACTGGGGCAGCCAACAAGTTGTTGCCTCCCATGGAAGGAAAAGGGTGGAGTACCCACAGATACAATGCCCACAATTGTCAGTCAGGTGCCCAAAGACCCTGCAGAACACGTAACACATGTGTGAGAGGCTGGGAGTACACACATGCATAGTGCATAAAAGGGAACATGTCCACATGAAGTCATGTCAATATACTCCATACACAAGTACAGTGACCACCAAGGATGCCACAAATGATGCAGGTGGAGACATTGCTGAGCATGCATGGCCAAAGTTGAAGGGATCCGTCACACATCCAGGATATGTAGACACAGCTCAGCACAACAATTGGGAAACAGCCTGCAGGGAAGATGTCAGGGTCCACAGAGGAAGGAACACACCTTGGGACAATATCAGCATACAGTAAGAGCACACGTGATCAATGATTATTTGCAGAGCCCTTGTGATGGCACACAGATACCAGGGTCCACCCCATGAGCAGCACACCACAACATTTCCCAGACACCTACCACATTATCACCACCCCAAATCATGGAGCAGCACCACCAACAGCAAGACCAGAAAAGCATTAGTGTGCAAATGAAAAACAAAATGCTTTATTCAGCATAAAAAATGGTTGCAAAAGAAATGTCCACTATATACAGGGCCCATAGGCCAGGCCATGTGCGAAGTCCTGGGGGGGGACACTTTGGGACGCGTCTCCCCTAGCTTGCCTGCACAGTTCACTTGTCCATATCATCCACAGAAGGGGGGGCATCATGTGGGGGGGAAGGACCAGGCACCGCAGGGACAGGAGGGGCAAGGGTAGGTGTTGTGTGTGCAGGGACGGACGACTCCACCACAGGGGGTGGGGCAGCACCAAAGGTGGTGGTTAGCAGGGCGCTGCACACGGTTGCAAGTTCTTCAAGCGTCTCCCCTGCACCCGAAGGAACAACAGGCCCCAAGGAGGGGGTGGGGTCAGAGGGATGGGTTGCAGCGCTACTGGGGGAGGGTGTGGACAGGGGGGGGACTCAACTACCCTGCCCGGGTCCTGCCTCCACCGCTTGCGGGGTGGTGCCACACTGGGGCTGATGGACAGACTCAGCATGAAGGACTCCTTGTCTGACTGTTGGGCAGGAGAGCTAAGGGGAGTGGTTTTGGAGGAAGTGGGTCGTGAGGACTGCGGACTCCCACTGTGGCTGCGTGTCTGCCGTTTGCCCCCCGACCCAGTGGGTGTGCCTACTTCCCCCTGTATGTGCGTGACAGGAGGTGTGCGCTTGGCCTCCCCTGATGGTGTGCTGCCTGTGTCTGGCGGGGTGCGTGCATGGGGACATCTGGGTGTGCTTGGGACAGGCATTGGAGTGGGAAGTGTGGATGGTACAGGGGTAGGGTGGGACGGAGCGCTGCAGGAGACCCACTGCTGCAGTCAGTGACGAGTCTATGGACCTCAGCAACATCCGTTGGTCAGACATCGCTGCTGACATGCCCTCCATATACGACACCATCTGTGTCAGCAGTCTGGTGTGGCCATGGAGGACATTAAGCTGCGATGTCTGACCAACCTGCAACTGGCGCAGAATGTCCACAGACTCGGCTTTGACGGCAGCAGGGGAGACAGAGGCAGGGGTGCGGTGCCTGGCACGAAGGAGACATGTTGTCACCTAGCACGGATGGAAGGGACCCGAGCAAGTGGGAGGCCGGTGATGGGAATGGAGGGGGTGGCGAGAGATGGAGTGCTGCTTTCAGCTCTGGGAGCAGCCTCCGCCCCCTCTGGGAGCTCAGCCTCGGACCCGTCAACATCATAGTCGGTAGTGGGACTGGACAGGTCCTCTGCCTCACTCCCCTCGGCCTCCGTGCCACTCGCTTGGCCAGACTCGCCAGCACTGGTGGCACCGGTGCTGGATCCCTCCTCAAGGTCCGTGCCAGTGTCTCCCTCGGTTTCCCCCGACGATGCTGTGGGCAAGGTGAAGAGACATGAAATAATCAGACACCTGTATACATATGACACATGATTCAAAACTACATAGATCACAGTGCATAGCATGAAAAGCAACATGAGTAACATCTACAATACAAGGCACATATGTAGGCCCTACACCACACAGTTGGTTGACCCATCATGCCACTGAGAAACAATGGAGAGCATGACACAACAGCAAATAACTTGATATCAAATTAGACAGAGGAGCCAGTCTCTGGGGACACTCGAGCACAGCATCTGGACCACACACCGTTGGCAAAAAAGGGATGAGCAGGAACCATGTCTTTTACATTTTGGCAGATGCTGCTTAGCAAATACCCAACATGACTGGGTCACTGCATGTTAAGTGTATGTCCAGACAATCATCACACATAGGCCAGACCTGGCAAGGAGACATAAGGTTTGGACATGTAGGCCTTGCCCGCACAACCCCCCCCCCCACCTGAGACTATGTGATTGAGACAGAGGAAGTACTTACACCTTTTACTCTGGGATTATAAAAATGCCCTTCAAGAAATCCTGATTGTACACGAACTACCCCTCGTGCGCCTGTCCACACATATAATTGCCAAACAACCATCATCAGATAGTTGTACCAAGACACACAGGCACTGGCCACTGTGAGTATGCACAAGCAAAATTGGGTCACCCTGTACAGTGGACACATGTAGCATACTTAACGTAAAAACAAATTAGGCCAGGGTACAATGCCACAGAGCCCAACCTATGCTGCAGACACAGAGAATGTCCACATTGTTGGATGACACACATGACACCTAGGAAAAGGTGCCCCAGGGGACTGTAGTGGCCACACTCCTCCATGGTCCTGGATGGATATGACTGCAACTGAAGCGACCGTCCCTGCACTATGCATATCCCCCACTCATGCACATCATGTCTGAGGGCACAACATTGGTCATGCATGCTGTAAGGCAGTACACTTTTAAGACACACTCCTATGTCGGGACTCAGCATCAGTGCCAACTAACATGGACCCCACAATGACTGAACTGGCCAGGGCACAGGCAAGGTCCCAACACATGTCACACACCACCCCCACACATGATGCTGCAAGCATTGGGCACTTGGATTAACTGGCAGCCTAGATAACCTTGTGCAACAGTGACTACACACAGACCAGGGAACACATGTCAAGGAGGGGAAGGGAGGAAGAACAGCACGGGTTGACTTGGGGGAACAGGATATGCACTGCACATATAAACCCTGGCAGTGTATCCATGCGACTGCGCACTTCCAAAAGCTGGTGACACACAACAAACACACATGTACCTACCCCCTTCCTGCTGCTGCTTCTCCTGTAAGCGCCTATCCATCTCTGGGAAGACCACCGCCAGTACACGCTTCATGTTATGTTATGTTATGTTATTTGAATTTGTAGAGCGCACGGCTACTCAAGAGTGTCCCGGCGCTGTGAGCTGCTGGGGAACCCATCCTGGCTTTCCCTGTGAGATGGTCCCTGCTGGGCATCTCCAAGGTGAAGCCAGGCATCCCCGGCGCTGGTGGGGCCGTTAGTGGAGATTAAGCAAGCTGTTGCCCAGAGTTGCTGAGCGGGATCTGTGGTTAGAGTAGGCACCGAGCCGAGAATTATCGAGTCTGCTGACCATGGCCCAAGACCCTGCCACGACGGAAATCGAACCGTGGTCCCGGGCCGACCTCTGCTTCCGGGTCTGCCGCCTCTAACCAGTGAGCCACACCACTCCACTATGGGAGTGTAGCCGTAGGCGTACGCCATAGGGATACGGTCTGTAGACGCGTGTTTAGGGTCCGTATCCCTATGGCGTACGACTACGGCTACACTCCCATAGTGATACGGACCCTACACACGCGTGTACGGACCATATCCCTATGGCGTACGCCTACGGCAACACTCCCATAGTGATACGGACCCTACACACGCGTGTACGGACCGTATCCCTATGGCGTACGCCTACGGCAACACTCCCATAGTGATACGGACCCTACACACGCGTGTACGGACCGTATCCCTATGGCGTACGCCTACGGCTACACTCCCATAGTGATACGGACCCTACACACGCGTGTACGGACTGTATCCCTATGGCGTACGCCTACGGCTACACTCCCATAGTGATACGGACCCTACACACGTGTGTACGGACCGTATCCCTATGGCGTACGCCTACGGCTACACTCCCATAGTGATACGGACCCTACACACGCCCTCAGAGCGTGTGTACGGTGCGTTTCACACCTTACACTGGTGACAGGCGGCACACAGAAAGGAATGGAGCTGTCATACTTGGCCATGGCTGGACATCAAGTCATTGTCAGTGCAGTCCTACATGTCTCGGGACTAGGTGTGTCAGGCTGTGATGTGGCACATATCTCCTCATGTTTGAACCCAATAAATGTGTGATGAGCTGTGTACACATGTCATGTGTGATGGTGCACTATGTGCCAAACATCCCCTTCACACCTTTGACATGTGTGCATGTAGTACAGACTTGTCGTGCACTGCATCACTGGCATGGCACAGTCACCAACACCCGCAACTGTCCCCTGATGCCAGGTACACGGATGACTACACCTGACATGTAACTGCCGGCGTGGCACGATGTGACTATGTCATGTGTGTGTTATGTGTTCCCATGAGCTTGCTGTTGGTGTTCCGTCAAATGCATCTGCAGTTGCTGCATCCAACATGTGTCTGTGTGTAGATGGGCATGGCACACAATTACGCACACCAGGCCACATGTGGAATCAGATGTAACGTGTGTATGTATGCATCGAACATGGACTTGCGAGACAAGGACATATCTGCGTAGTCTCAATGTATGTGTGATCAGTCTTGACATGTACCCCATCATGGCAACGTGTGTGATCTGTCCTTTTTTCAAGGACATGTGACCTGTGCCTCTAGTGTTCTGCAACCTGTCTGTATGATAAACATCCTTCTTCTGCACATATGTGGATGTCTGTCACTCCTGTAATGTGTCTGCCTGTTCACTTACACTGGCCCACAGCTAGTTTCATGCCATGTAATGTTGACCTTGAGAATCCATATTAGTAGCTGGCTCTTGGTAGGAGTGTCACCTGCCTGGCATACGTGTCCAGGATATATTGCACAGACCTGACTCTGTATGTAGCATATGTGTATTGGCTGTTGAACATGTGCTCAATACATTGACATTGTTGTTGTACTGTACTCACTCTTCGTTATCCCTTCCAAATTACTACAGGGCTCCGCCTCTCCCCCGACCAATGCCAGACTTGGCTGCCCTGAGGGAACGTGACTGTATACGCCGCTACCGCTTCACCGCACCACACCTCCAACCGCTACCCAGGTATCCTACTGCACTGACACCCAAGATGAAGGTGATGGCAGCCCTACATTTCTTTGCCATGGGTACGTTTCAATATACCATAGCTGATGTTGGTGGCATGTCCCAGACCATGTTCACCCGTGTCCTGCATGATTTTTTAGAGGCCATGTTGGTTCACCTGGATGAGTTTATTCATTTCCCAACTCCTGATTAGTTGACAGGTGTCAAGGGTGAGTTCTATGCCCTGGGAGGGATGCCCCATGTCATTGGGTCTATTGATGGGACACATGTGCTTTGGTACCACCACAGGCACAGGAGGTAGCCTTTCGCAACCGTAAACATTACCACTCCATTAATGCCCTTGTGGTGTGTCTTGCTAACATGGTGATTTCCCATGTCTGTGCTCGTTTTCCAGGATCAGCACACAATGCCTACATCGTGAGGCATAGCAGGGTGCCTGAAATGATGCTGCAGCTGCGCAACAAACGAGCATGTCTTGTTGGTGGGTATACTCTGTTAGTCCTGTATTTAGCGTCATCTTTATGTCTTACAGCTTCTCCTGACCCACTTCTGTCCATGATGTTTCCATGTAGGGGACTCTGGCTATCCCAACATGCCATGGCTGATCACGCCTCTCCGCAACCCCAGAACGGCTGCCGATCACCGCTACAACAACACCCATGGGCAGACCAGGCGAGTGATAGAGAGGACTTTTGGCCTCCTGAAGAGCCGATTCCGGTGCCTCCACAAGACCGGCGGCGCACTCCCATATGCACCGGTGAAGGTCTGCAAAATCTTCCTCGTGTGCTGCATGCTGCACAACATGGCAGTGGAGAAAGCTGTGCCACTCATCCTGGATCTGGATGAGCAGGAACATCCACCCGTGGAGGATGAGGGGCTTGGTGACGAGGCAAGTGATGTGGAGGAGGAGGAGGAAGAGGACATCCGGAGTCGGCTCATACGCAACTTCGTTGCTTAGTGGTGAGTTCCAGTGTCTGAGTGTGCACGCATTGAGCCTTGTGTGGCATGTGTTGCAATGTGTGGGTCCATCTGCATGTATGCCAAGTGAGTCAGAGGTGTGTTTGGATGTGTCACTCGAGTGATGGTGCAATAGAAGAATGTATTTCCTGAGACACTATTTTCACCTAGCATGTTGACAACCTTATACGTGTCGAGTACATGCCCATGCATGCGGATGTGCTTCTTTTGGCTGACTTCTTGTGTGTCTCTCATCCCCAGGTATTTGCGCATGCTGTCTGCTGGTGGCATTGTTGTGCTCCTGCTATTCCTCATGAATACAGCAACGTGTGCTGAATCAGCGTTACATGCACGGACCTGTTGAAAATTCTCCTTAGGGTAAGGGATGCAGCACGGCTTTTTGGGTGTGGTATTTGTTTGGAATGTGTGTGCACTGCTCCTGTTCATGTTTGGTTACTTTGCATACATGTAGAATCACCATGGGGCACATGACATGGAGCTGGATTCACCTGAATTGATAGTCACACTTGGTGACAGTCATCTGTAATGTGATTGTGGATTGTGATGAAGGCATCAATGTGTGTAACACTGCCCTCGGAAACATACGGGATGCACCGGGTTGACATAGTGTGGGACATCCCCATTAGAGGCTCAATGGTGAATAGCAGCCTCTCCCTGAGCAGCAGGGGGTGTTTAGCTCAAACCCGTCACTTGTGTGCCAGTTCTATGGATTTCCAGCATCTGTGGTGCAAAGGGGGGTGCCAGTGTAGGTCCCACATGTTCATCCACATGACCTGTGCATCTGTTAATATAGATGCATTTGCCTTCCGGCGAACATGACTAATAAAGGTGTCCCTCAGCCTCCAAGGTGCCTCATCTCTGTCAATGCAGGTCTCTTGCCACTGTGCATGCGGCATGTCTGGCATAGTTATCACAGATTGTGCATATGAGTCTATGTGTAGAGTAGCAAGATGCAAGCTGTTTGTCAGGGATTATAATATGTATTGTGCATGATGTACATGGCTGTGTAGGTATTTTGAATGAAGTAGTGAGATGCACACCAGCGTACTCAGAAACTTGAAATCGTGTACTCTTGTAAATAGGTTTGGCGTGCAAACTTGATTCGCGCTCCGTCCGGTTGCGCGACGCAACATAACAGAACACTTTTAACACCTCGTCCGGTGCTACTTCAAGATGCACAGCCGTATACTGGAATGAATCCAATCAATCAAATGCTCTTAATCTTTTAAACTGATAATCTTAATTTTCTCTGTATCCTTTTATTTCTTCGCTTTTCCATTCAATCCATTTTATTCATTGCCAAAGGAACATAGGAGGCGTTCTGATATCCAAATGCCACTTTATTAAAAACACCCAATGCATTTCGGGAATAAGATCCCTTCGTCAGGGGTATCTAAAATGCAAAATTACATGTATAAGTGATTGTTTACATTATCTACACTCCGTAATACAATGAAACACAATTGTACATCAAAACATTATTATCAGTACATTGTAGAGATGCCTGTTTACGCGCCCCTTTCACATATGTTATATCCAACATCATCGTGACTCTGGGTAATGCCTCTGTGACACAAAAAGAATATCCGCCATATTTTGATCCTCAACCTCCCGCGATTATCCCTTAACTACAGCTAGCCTTACGCTGTTGCGCGTGCACCAACGCTTACCGTGGCACTTAGATGGATTAATGTTTAAAATGCAGTGACCCCATTCAGGCTGATAAAACTCCTCCGCATGCTGCAACGATGCGCCACTGCGTCGCTGTTCTTCATTTTGCTGCCAAGTCAAAAAATGCTGGCCTCTCGTGCAGTTTAAATCTCACCTCCTGATTGCGCGCAGGTGCCTAATTACTCCTGAACCACAGAACGAGTCCACCAGAAACCGCAAACGGACTAGCTATACCAAATGCCTCAGCCTCCACTCTTAGTACGGTAATTGCACTACATTTCCCATCACTACCCGGAATCCCTCTCCTGCTGTAACAGGCTATGTATACATCAACGGTGTCTTTTATGTTCGTTGCATATATTTGACTGGATTAAAAAACAATTCATGATACAATTCAATCACTTGCCATTGTTTATGCATTGTTCATAACATGATTCTTGTGAGGATTACGTTCTCTTGTAACAAATCATAGTGGCCAAAAAACACCCTCCTGCGTTCAATGTCTGATTTTTCCATATCTGAAATACTCTTTTCATTGTCCTTGTACTCGTGCTACTGAACTCAGGGTGCAAACTCACAAACGGACGGTATGAGTAAACATGAATGAAGTAGTGAGATGCACACCAGCGTACTCAGAAACTTGAAATCGTGTACTCTTGTAAATAGGTTTGGCGTGCAAACTTGATTCGCGCTCCGTCCGGTTGCGCGACGCAACATAACAGAACACTTTTAACACCTCGTCCGGTGCTACTTCAAGATGCACAGCCGTATACTGGAATGAATCCAATCAATCAAATGCTCTTAATCTTTTAAACTGATAATCTTAATTTTCTCCGTATCCTTTTATTTCTTCGCTTTTCCATTCAATCCATTTTATTCATTGCCAAAGGAACATAGGAGGCGTTCTGATATCCAAATGCCACTTTATTAAAAACACCCAATGCATTTCGGGAATAAGATCCCTTCGTCAGGGGTATCTAAAATGCAAAATTACATGTATAAGTGATTGTTTACCTTATCTACACTCCGTAATACAACGAAACACAATTGTGCATCAAAACATTATTATCAGTACATTATAGAGATGCCTGTTTACGCGCCCCTTTCACATATGTTATATCCAACATCATCGTGACTCTGGGTAATGCCTCTGTGACACAAAAAGAATATCCGCCATATTTTGATCCTCAACCTCCCGCGATTATCCCTTAACTACAGCTAGCCTTACGCTGTTGCGCGTGCACCAACGCTTACCGTGGCACTTAGATGGATTAATGTTTAAAATGCAGTGACCCCATTCAGGCTGATAAAACTCCTCCGCATGCTGCAACGATGCGCCACTGCGTCGCTGTTCTTCATTTTGCTGCCAAGTCAAAAAATGCTGGCCTCTCGTGCAGTTTAAATCTCACCTCCTGATTGCGCGCAGGTGCCTAATTACTCCTGAACCACAGAACGAGTCCTCCAGAAACCGCAAACGGACTAGCTATACCAAATGCCTCAGCCTCCACTCTTAGTACGGTAATTGCACTACATTTCCCATCACTACCCGGAATCCCTCTCCTGCTGTAACAGGCTATGTATACATCAACGGTGTCTTTTATGTTCGTTGCATATATTTGACTGGATTAAAAAACAATTCATGATACAATTCAATCACTTGCCACTGTTTATGCATTGTTCATAACATGATTCTTGTGAGGATTGCGTTCTCTTGTAACAAATCATAGTGGCCAAAAAACACCCTCCTGCGTTCAATGTCTGATTTTTCCATATCTGAAATACTCTTTTCATTGTCCTTGTACTCGTGCTACTGAACTCAGGGTGCAAACTCACAAACGGACGGTATGAGTAAACATGAATGAAGTAGTGAGATGCACACCAGCGTACTGAGAAACTTGAAATCGTGTACTCTTGTAAATAGGTTTGGCGTGCAAACTTGATTCGCGCTCCGTCCGGTTGCGCGACGCAACATAACAGAACACTTTTAACACCTCGTCCGGTGCTACTTCAAGATGCACAGCCGTATACTGGAATGAATCCAATCAATCAAATGCTCTTAATCTTTTAAACTGATAATCTTAATTTTCTCCGTATCCTTTTATTTCTTCGCTTTTCCATTCAATCCATTTTATTCATTGCCAAAGGAACACAGGAGGCGTTCTGATATCCAAATGCCACTTTATTAAAAACACCCAATGCATTTCGGGAATAAGATCCCTTCGTCAGGGGTATCTAAAATGCAAAATTACATGTATAAGTGATTGTTTACATTATCTACACTCCGTAATACAACGAAACACAATTGTACATCAAAACATTATTATCAGTACATTATAGAGATGCCTGTTTACGCGCCCCTTTCACATATGTTATATCCAACATCATCGTGACTCTGGGTAATGCCTCTGTGACACAAAAAGAATATCCGCCATATTTTGATCCTCAACCTCCCGCGATTATCCCTTAACTACAGCTAGCCTTACGCTGTTGCGCGTGCACCAACGCTTACCGTGGCACTTAGATGGATTAATGTTTAAAATGCAGTGACCCCATTCAGGCTGATAAAACTCCTCCGCATGCTGCAACGATGCGCCACTGCGTCGCTGTTCTTCATTTTGCTGCCAAGTCAAAAAATGCTGGCCTCTCGTGCAGTTTAAATCTCACCTCCTGATTGCGCGCAGGTGCCTAATTACTCCTGAACCACAGAACGAGTCCACCAGAAACCGCAAACGGACTAGCTATACCAAATGCCTCAGCCTCCACTCTTAGTAAGTGATTGAATTGTATCATGAATTGTTTTTTAATCCAGTCAAATATATGCAACGAACATAAAAGACACCGTTGATGTATACATAGCCTGTTACAGCAGGAGAGGGATTCCGGGTAGTGATGGGAAATGTAGTGCAATTACCGTACTAAGAGTGGAGGCTGAGGCATTTGGTATAGCTAGTCCGTTTGCGGTTTCTGGTGGACTCGTTCTGTGGTTCAGGAGTAATTAGGCACCTGCGCGCAATCAGGAGGTGAGATTTAAACTGCACGAGAGGCCAGCATTTTTTGACTTGGCAGCAAAATGAAGAACAGCGACGCAGTGGCGCATCGTTGCAGCATGCGGAGGAGTTTTATCAGCCTGAATGGGGTCACTGCATTTTAAACATTAATCCATCTAAGTGCCACGGTAAGCGTTGGTGCACGCGCAACAGCGTAAGGCTAGCTGTAGTTAAGGGATAATCGCGGGAGGTTGAGGATCAAAATATGGCGGATATTCTTTTTGTGTCACAGAGGCATTACCCAGAGTCACGATGATGTTGGATATAACATATGTGAAAGGGGCGCGTAAACAGGCATCTCTATAATGTACTGATAATAATGTTTTGATGTACAATTGTGTTTCGTTGTATTACGGAGTGTAGATAATGTAAACAATCACTTATACATGTAATTTTGCATTTTAGATACCCCTGACGAAGGGATCTTATTCCCGAAATGCATTGGGTGTTTTTAATAAAGTGGCATTTGGATATCAGAACGCCTCCTATGTTCCTTTGGCAATGAATAAAATGGATTGAATGGAAAAGCGAAGAAATAAAAGGATACGGAGAAAATTAAGATTATCAGTTTAAAAGATTAAGAGCATTTGATTGATTGGATTCATTCCAGTATACGGCTGTGCATCTTGAAGTAGCACCGGACGAGGTGTTAAAAGTGTTTTGTTATGTTGCGTCGCGCAACCGGACGGAGCGCGAATCAAGTTTGCACGCCAAACCTATTTACAAGAGTACACGATTTTAAGTTTCTGAGTACGCTGGTGTGCATCTCACTACTTCATTCATGTTTACTCATACCGTCCGTTTGTGAGTTTGCACCCTGAGTTCAGTAGCACGAGTACAAGGACAATGAAAAGAGTATTTCAGATATGGAAAAATCAGACATTGAACGCAGGAGGGTGTTTTTTGGCCACTATGATTTGTTACAAGAGAACGTAATCCTCACAAGAATCATGTTATGAACAATGCATAAACAGTTGCAAGTGATTGAATTGTATCATGAATTGTTTTTTAATCCAGTCAAATATATGCAACGAACATAAAAGACACCGTTGATGTATACATAGCCTGTTACAGCAGGAGAGGGATTCCGGGTAGTGATGGGAAATGTAGTGCAATTACCGTACTAAGAGTGGAGGCTGAGGCATTTGGTATAGCTAGTCCGTTTGCGGTTTCTGGTGGACTCGTTCTGTGGTTCAGGAGTAATTAGGCACCTGCGCGCAATCAGGAGGTGAGATTTAAACTGCACGAGAGGCCAGCATTTTTTGACTTGGCAGCAAAATGAAGAACAGCGACGCAGTGGCGCATCGTTGCAGCATGCAGAGGAGTTTTATCAGCCTGAATGGGGTCACTGCATTTTAAACATTAATCCATCTAAGTGCCACGGTAAGCGTTGGTGCACGCGCAACAGCGTAAGGCTAGCTGTAGTTAAGGGATAATCGCGGGAGGTTGAGGATCAAAATATGGCGGATATTCTTTTTGTGTCACAGAGGCATTACCCAGAGTCACGATGATGTTGGATATAACATATGTGAAAGGGGCGCGTAAACAGGCATCTCTATAATGTACTAATAATAATGTTTTGATGTACAATTGTGTTTCGTTGTATTACGGAGTGTAGATAAGGTAAACAATCACTTATACATGTAATTTTGCATTTTAGATACCCCTGACGAAGGGATCTTATTCCCGAAATGCATTGGGTGTTTTTAATAAAGTGGCATTTGGATATCAGAACGCCTCCTATGTTCCTTTGGCAATGAATAAAATGGATTGAATGGAAAAGCGAAGAAATAAAAGGATACGGAGAAAATTAAGATTATCAGTTTAAAAGATTAAGAGCATTTGATTGATTGGATTCATTCCAGTATACGGCTGTGCATCTTGAAGTAGCACCGGACGAGGTGTTAAAAGTGTTCTGTTATGTTGCGTCGCGCAACCGGACGGAGCGCGAATCAAGTTTGCACGCCAAACCTATTTACAAGAGTACACGATTTCAAGTTTCTGAGTACGCTGGTGTGCATCTCACTACTTCATTCATGTTTACTCATACCGTCCGTTTGTGAGTTTGCACCCTGAGTTCAGTAGCACGAGTACAAGGACAATGAAAAGAGTATTTCAGATATGGAAAAATCAGACATTGAACGCAGGAGGGTGTTTTTTGGCCACTATGATTTGTTACAAGAGAACGTAATCCTCACAAGAATCATGTTATGAACAATGCATAAACAGTGGCAAGTGATTGAATTGTATCATGAATTGTTTTTTAATCCTGTCAAATATATGCAACGAACATAAAAGACACCGTTGATGTATACATAGCCTGTTACAGCAGGAGAGGGATTCCGGGTAGTGATGGGAAATGTAGTGCAATTACCGTACTACGAGTGGAGGCTGAGGCATTTGGTATAGCTAGTCCGTTTGCGGTTTCTGGTGGACTCGTTCTGTGGTTCAGGAGTAATTAGGCACCTGCGCGCAATCAGGAGGTGAGATTTAAACTGCACGAGAGGCCAGCATTTTTTGACTTGGCAGCAAAATGAAGAACAGCGACGCAGTGGCGCATCGTTGCAGCATGCGGAGGAGTTTTATCAGCCTGAATGGGGTCACTGCATTTTAAACATTAATCCATCTAAGTGCCATGGTAAGCGTTGGTGCACGCGCAACAGCGTAAGGCTAGCTGTAGTTAAGGGATAATCGCGGGAGGTTGAGGATCAAAATATGGCGGATATTCTTTTTGTGTCACAGAGGCATTACCCAGAGTCACGATGATGTTGGATATAACATATGTGAAAGGGTCGCGTAAACAGGCATCTCTATAATGTACTGATAATAATGTTTTGATGTACAATTGTGTTTCGTTGTATTACGGAGTGTAGATAATGTAAACAATCACTTATACATGTAATTTTGCATTTTAGATACCCCTGACGAAGGGATCTTATTCCCGAAATGCATTGGGTGTTTTTAATAAAGTGGCATTTGGATATCAGAACGCCTCCTATGTTCCTTTGGCAATGAATAAAATGGATTGAATGGAAAAGCGAAGAAATAAAAGGATACGGAGAAAATTAAGATTATCAGTTTAAAAGATTAAGTGCATTTGATTGATTGGATTCATTCCAGTATACGGCTGTGCATCTTGAAGTAGCACCGGACGAGGTGTTAAAAGTGTTCTGTTATGTTGCGTCGCGCAACCGGACGGAGCGCGAATCAAGTTTGCACGCCAAACCTATTTACAAGAGTACACGATTTTAAGTTTCTGAGTACGCTGGTGTGCATCTCACTACTTCATTCATGTTTACTCCTACCGTCCGTTTGTGAGTTTGCACCCTGAGTTCAGTAGCACGAGTACAAGGACAATGAAAAGAGTATTTCAGATATGGAAAAATCAGACATTGAACGCAGGAGGGTGATTTTTGGCCACTATGATTTGTTACAAGAGAACGTAATCCTCACAAGAATCATGTTATGAACAATGCATAAACAGTGGCAAGTGATTGAATTGTATCATGAATTGTTTTTTAATCCAGTCAAATATATGCAACGAACATAAAAGACACCGTTGATGTATACATAGCCTGTTACAGCAGGAGAGGGATTCCGGGTAGTGATGGGAAATGTAGTGCAATTACCGTACTAAGAGTGGAGGCTGAGGCATTTGGTGTAGCTAGTCCGTTTGCGGTTTCTGGTGGACTCGTTCTGTGGTTCAGGAGTAATTAGGCACCTGCGCGCAATCAGGAGGTGAGATTTAAACTGCACGAGAGGCCAGCATTTTTTGACTTGGCAGCAAAATGAAGAACAGCGACGCAGTGGCGCATCGTTGCAGCATGCGGAGGAGTTTTATCAGCCTGAATGGGGTCACTGCATTTTAAACATTAATCCATCTAAGTGCCACGGTAAGCGTTGGTGCACGCGCAACAGCGTAAGGCTAGCTGTAGTTAAGGGATAATCGCGGGAGGTTGAGGATCAAAATATGGCGGATATTCTTTTTGTGTCACAGAGGCATTACCCAGAGTCACGATGATGTTGGATATAACATATGTGAAAGGGGCGCGTAAACAGGCATCTCTATAATGTACTGATAATAATGTTTTGATGTACAATTGTGTTTCGTTGTATTACGGAGTGTAGATAATGTAAACAATCACTTATACATGTAATTTTGCATTTTAGATACCCCTGACGAAGGGATCTTATTCCCGAAATGCATTGGGTGTTTTTAATAAAGTGGCATTTGGATATCAGAACGCCTCCTATGTTCCTTTGGCAATGAATAAAATGGATTGAATGGAAAAGCGAAGAAATAAAAGGATACGGAGAAAATTAAGATTATCAGTTTAAAAGATTAAGAGCATTTGATTGATTGGATTCATTCCAGTATACGGCTGTGCATCTTGAAGTAGCACCGGACGAGGTGTTAAAAGTGTTCTGTGTAGGTATTTTGCCATGTCAGTCCCCACAATGGCCACTTTGCTGCATGTGCATCCATTGTCTGTGTGTGTGCCATGTTGAACCAGACACTCCTTCCTTAACATACACCTTTTGCAGTAGTCCTTTCTGACATCCTTGTCTTTGTGTGCAACTTGTGGCATAGTTTTCAGGACATGGCGCCTGCTGCTGCAGGCCCTGCAGCAAGGGCACACAGAGTTTCTATATTTTGCCTCACACACACGTCTCTAAGACGCACCCCCCTTCCTCCCTCCACCCATTCATTTGGGTGTAATCTGCTTGTGTGTGACACAGTTGCGGTGGCAAAGGCTGGACCGTCTGCACATGCTACGTGCACATTGCACGTGCCTCATGTCCTTGCATGTGCCACATCACGCTACACCATGATGTTGAGGCCACCCACCAAGCAATGTCCATCCAATACATCTGTTGCATGCACTCAGGCATGCACTAATCGCCCACACAACACCTTTGCATAATGAGTGTGCAACTCCAACTGCCTACACAGCGCTGGCACGCCTTCCAGACCCTGTCACAACAACCAGGTCATTTCCCTCCTACTCCCCACCGGCTCTGTACCCAACAAGGCCATGGGAGTGGTACTCCAGGCCTCTGCATGTAGTATGGTGTCGTTGTGGGACACGTGGCACAGGTATCATGTCTCAGCGTGTGAGTCTACAATGTGTCCAGGATCCCCCTCTACACCATGACATGCGCACTGCATCTCATCATCATCTGGTGTCCCATTGACAGCCAGGTGCTCCTCACCCTCCCCAAAGACGCAGTCCTTGCCAGTTCTCATATTGAATAATGCATGGTATCCATTGGCAGATGGCTGAACATCAGCCACCTGATGCTGGACTTGTACACGACTGAGGTGTTCATCTGCGGATTGTCCCCTTACACCTGGGTCAACTGCTTGTGTCCCACCCGCAAGGGCCCTGCACAGGCACACAGTGTCCACACACACGTGTTCATCACTGATTGCTTGCTCACATGTGCTATGCTGATCACCAGCATCTGTACCTCAGGCTGCAGCACACTCTGCATTATGCACAAGATCCACAGTTCGATCCACCTCAAGGCAAGACAGACCATCCCCCAGGTCAACTACAACATCCGTGTCTAATCCTACCCTGCACTCTACGGACAAGTATGTTACAACTCCCATGATACTTGTCCACATCCAGGGTGCATCTGCACAGCTCTGCTTCAACATCCGACGACCAAGCCACATCACCGTCCAACAAAGATAGCTGCAATGGATCACTGTCAGCTGCAGGATGACCTTCACAATCCATGCCCACACTCAGGATGCAGCCCACGACCACGACCCCAACACAACCTTGTGGCACTGTCATCCAAGACCCCATTGCGCCATCTCCATGCATCCAACCTTGGCCTGGCCACCATTCTCCACATCCACCTGACTCGAGCAGGCAGGACATAGTTCTCCCACCTGGCTACACATACCTGGGACTCCCACCCCAGGACACTCCACATGATCCCTGACCTCTGCGCATGACTGTTGCTCTTCAAAATAGGTCTGTCCGCACAGTTGTGCAGGCACCCCCTCAGCTGGTTGGGCCCATCACAGGTGAGTATGGTGCTCCATGTCTGTATCGGATGATACATTGTGACCCATGTGTGTCCTGTGCCAGACTCAGACCCCAGGGTATGGATGGTTGGAGTTACTTCAAAACTCAGGCATGGTTTGACATTACAACACACACATGTTATGGAATAATGCAAAATGACGGAATCATCTCGTGATTGTGATGATTTTTATTAGTGGTGGGGTACGTGTTTGGGGGGATGAAAAGAGGTGCTCGCCGGGTGTCTGTAATCCAAAGTTCACAGGGGGAGTTGGTATCCTTGCCATTGGAAGTCATCAGAGTCCATGCCACAGTCTTTGTCAACATTGGTCAGACAGTGACCAGCAAGTCCATGTGGTAGAGAATGTCATTGGATGAGGTGCTGCTGTTGCGCCAGAGGGCCAGGTGCCAGGCCATGGTGATGGTCCGCTGACTCTCACGATCTTTTGCGTGGATGATCCACCTTCCTCCGGGGACCCTCAGAAGCAGGCCGTGACGATGTCTGTGATGCTCCGTCGGACGAATCCTCCTCCTCCTGATCCCTCCCTGTGGCTGGTGGTGATCTTCGCCTGGTGGCCCAGGGAGGGTTGCCCATGTTTTCGGCAATCTGACGGAGTGAACGGCTCATGTCCGTTTGCACCGCCACGAGCTCAGCCAGTCTTGCCTCCATCCGTCCTTGGTGTTGCTGTTGACTGGCATATTGCTCGGCCTGCAGGTTCTTAATCTCATTGAGGGTCTCCACTACCTGGCTGATGCCCCTGGTGTCACGCCGGTATGTGTCCAGGATGTTGCGTACGTGTGACATACCGGTTTCCTCAGCTGGCTGGTCAGGTTCGCGCCTCCGCCGTCCTCCACTCCCACCACCCCTGCCCACTTGAGCCTGGCCTGCCGTTGTGGGCACATCGGGTCTCCGGGACCCCTGAGGGATGGCATTTGCGGGGTCGCCTGCCTCCTCCTGGGTGCCCGGAGTACCTTGTCCCTCCTGGTCAGACTGGCTGCGTTGTTGTGTGCGAGCAGGGCTCCTGGGTGTATCCTGGGATGTGGCAGGAATGGGGGTGGTGGTTGGCACAGTTGTACCTGACGCAGATGCTGCAGGTGCTTGGGCACCAGAGGGGCCAGGGTGGTCGGGGTCATCCACGGAGTGGTGAGAGTCGTCGCTGCCCGTGGGATCATCGTCACGCCGAGCCTGGTCCTGTGATTCTTCCCTCCAGTGTTGGGGGGAGATCGACGACATTGCCCTGTGTGTGAGAGAGAGACAATGTTAATGGTGTTTCATGCGACATCCATGTTTCATACATAATCAAGTTGGCACAGTTCCTCTGGGTAGTTGGATATGTCTAGCATTCCTCTCACAGTGCACTTGTGGATGGGTATGTTGCGGGGGACAGATTGATATGTACTCCTGGTTATTTGGCCTGTCTAATGAGTGTTGGGATGCTTATTTGACTATGGATTGGTCTTGTTGTGTCACATGTCCATTGTGGGAGTGGCAATTTGCGTTGGCTGCCCCGGGGGTGTGTGCTTGTGTAAGGGGGGGGTGTGTGTGACCGGGCATGCTGTTGGGTGTGGTGTAATTTGTCATTGGGTCTACCAGGTGATGTGTCTACTGTCTATCCCCTCATGGTGCATGCTGGCATGACAGTGACTGTGAGTTCCTGTGGTAGGTAGGTGGCATGGGGAGTTGGTGTTTGAGTGTACAGTGGTCACAGGAGTGCCTTGTGCTGTCTACAGCAGGGCCAAGTGTCATCTACCTTGTCTGTACTTGGCAAGTCCCTGTGCATTGTGCATGGTGCATGGGTATGTCCCTTGGCCACAGCTTTCAACACTTTTCCTATGTGTGACACACTCTTTGTTGTTGCATCATTTTGGAACGCAGTAAGCAGTGTAGCGAGCGGGTGTAGCGACCAATGCAGAACCGGATTACGTGTTGCACTGTACGTGGGCAAATGGTGCTTTTTCATATCTATTTGAGAATGCATGTAGGTAACTTATGCATTTGTGACTGGGTTCTAACAAACACAGTGAGTGGGTATACTGGGTGTAAGGTTAGGTTTGTGCCTGCAGCAAGGATCTACTCGTGCACAGTTTGACACATGGGCCAGTGATTTCCAACAGAAAAAGGGGTGGTTCACGCACTGCCAAACCTTGTCAACATGCACACAGTCCACCTGCTGACGAGCGAGCATGCCCACAACACCCAAGGGTGATTTTGTCTCCCGCTGTCTCCCTCTCTCCCTCCCTCTGTCACCCTCCTCCCTCTGTCTGTCTCCCTCTGTCGCCCTCCCTCTCTCTCCCTCTCCCTCCCTCTGTCTGTCACCCTCTGTCACCTCAGCCCAGCTTCCTGGGCACACACACTTTGCGGGTCTTTCAAAGGCCATTGGCTTGTTCATGTGGCTTTGTTTAGAATCTCCCGGCCCCCATTGGGCAGAGTGTCTCTGAGTCTGCGCTGCTGCGGCGGTGTGTGCTGACACTCTTTCACAGTGATGCCTCTTCATTAGCTGCTGTTATGTGCAAATTGGGCCTTCATACCCATGTCATCCTGCGACGCGGCCACCATTTGCAGGCGACACAGTACTGTGTCGGGACACACTGTTTGTATAGCTCTGCCCTAGGCCATATGGGCTGAGGGCATTGGTGTCTGCTTCTGAGTTGCACAATGTGTTTTTTGAGGCCCACCCTCCCGGCATCACGGACATCCTAGCCTTGCTTGGTGCATGGGGCATGGAGCCGCTAGTGGCATGTGCGTGTTTTTTGAGTGTGGTTGTGTCCGGTGATGGCTTTGGGGTAGTTGCGTGCATTATTGGGAGTTAGGTTGTGGATGCGGTTCCCCCCATGTGAGGTGAGTTGTTTGTGTACTCACCAGGCTCGGAGACTCCTTCTACTCTGTGTACTCCCACCGGCGGCAGCGTGCGCATCACCTTCTCCTCCCAGGGATGGTAGTGTACCGGTCTGCGGGGCGGGCCACCTCCAGTGATGTTCCCCTGGTTATATTCCTCAGTCATTTTGCGGCGGACCGTCCTCCGCAGATCGTACCACCTGGCTTGGCATTCATGCCTGGTCCTTCTGATGGGCGCAACAGCATTCACCCTCTCGACGATCCTCTGCCACATGGCTGATTTTGCTGCTACGCTTGTCTGTCTGACCAATGTTCCAAAGAGCTGTGGCTCAACTCTGATGATTTAGTTGACAAGGATCTCCAGCTCCTCCCTTGTGAACTTTGGATTCTTGTCTGTGGGCATGGTGTGGGGTGTGGGTGTGGATGGTTGTGGGTGTGTGGGTGTGGTTGTGAAGGTGTGTGTGTGAATGTGATGAGGGGGTGTTTGTGAAGGTGGTTGTGTGAAGATGTGCAAGTGTAAGGTGTAGTCAAGGTTGAAGTATGGTGCAGTGGGTTGTCTGTGGGGTCTGGCAGCAGTGGGTCTGTTGCAAAGGCTCATGGTTTGTGTGTGTGGGCCCTTTTTATTGGTCCATTTGTGGGTGTGGCTGTGTTTGAACTTTGGGTGGGTGTGTTATAAGAAGTGGTTGTGTTTTGGGCCTCTGTTTAACTGTTTGGCTGTTGAAGGTCAGTGTATTGGATGTATTTGGGCTTGTTGGACGTGTTTTGTGGTGTTGTGCGATTCGAATTGACTCTCCTTGTGGTGTTTTGCAGTGTCCTGGTTCAGTACGAGTGTTTTTCGCATCTGTAAGCTGTGTACATCGGCCATGTTGTTGTACAGTGCTCACATTTGCTATGGCTTGGTACGACTCGTACATGTGCGATGCTGGGTGAGGGTGCTGGTGTAGGGGCCTGGGGTAGGGTGCGTACAGCCACAGGCTGGGTGTAGGGGCCTGGGGGTACATGCCGTACACACGGGACCGGGGTTACGGCGCGTACATAGGGGGGGCTGAGGGTACAGCGCGTACATACGGGGGCTGGGGGTTCGGCGCCTACATACGGGGGTTAGGGGTACGGTGCGTACATACGGGGGGCTGGGGGAACAGCGCGTACATACGGGGGGGGCTGGGGGTATGTCGCGTACATAGGGGGTGCTGGGTGCACGGCGCCTACATACGGGGGTGCTGGGGATACGTCGCGTACATGCGGGGGCTGGGGATACGTCGCGTACATACGGGGGCTGGGGGTACGCCGCGTACTTGGGGGTGGGGGGGCTGGGGGTACGTCGCGTACATACGGGGGGCTGGGGATACGGCGCGTACATCCGGGTGGGCTGGGGGTACGGCGCGTACATACGGGGGTGGTGGGGATATGTTGCGTACATACGGGGGCTGGGGGTACGGTGCGTACTTGGGGGGCTGGGGATACGGCGCGTACATCCGGGGGCTGGTGGTGCGGCACGTACATACAGGGGGGATGTTCGGCGCGTATGCGGGCACATGTTTGGACGTCTCCATGGTTGCTATTGAAGTTCGCTCCGTACAGTGTTTTTTCCATACGGTTGTACATTCGGACGGACGGGACGGATCGTACTTGCGCGCTCGGACTTCAGTTTTCCGTTTCGTACGTAAAAATGGCCGGGGACGTGTCGGACACTTTTCCCGACACTCGGACGTGTCGGGGAATTTAGGCAATGCGATTCGTATGTATTTTTTAACATACGGATCGTACTTGCCAGTTTGTATGGGACTTGTACGATTCGTACGTAAAAAAATACGGATACGCTTCGTACGGGGAAACTTTTTAACGGATCAGAATCGGCACCTGAATGTCATCAAAGAGCTTCATGCATCCTGCAAGGTATAGATTGGAAGTTATGATTTTTTCCCCAGCCATTGATTATCCCAATGTTGCAAAATGGGTTCGTTAGGGTTCAAAGCAATTGTATTTGAAGAGAACCCCCAACCATGGTGTTACACTTAAAATTCAGAGTTTGTGTTTCCCCAGACCAAGTACTCTTACTGCCTACCAGTATGTGTGACGTCACTCCTACATCTTGCAGTCCTCTGTCTGTACCTAGGGCATAGGTAACTCAGAGGCCTACCAGGGGCTGAAGCATGTATTATGCCACCCCTGGGAAGCACTCCAAAATGGCACCACAGGTCTGCTACTGCAAGGGTGTGCTTGCACCCCTTACAGTGGTATAGGCTACCTATATCACTAGTATTGCACACACATATAAAACCTATAAGTCACTCCTATGGCAGGCCTTAACAATCCTGAAGGCAGAGTGCTTGATTTGTATGTGAGAGGGTGCCCCTGCATGAGCAGAACCCCTCTGCAGCGTTCGGAGTACCTCCTCTGAAGCTGTTTGTGATGCAGCCTGACCGTATACTCTTAAGTGCATTATAACCTCGCAGTAAATGCTAACTTTGGGATGACTGCACGGAAACATGTTGTGTTTGGTGTCAAACGCTTTGGAATACTACCCCCCCGCCAGTTCTGGCGGCGGGGTAGCATTCCACCCTTCTAGAGGGAGAGACATGTTCACCCTGGTCTAACCCGGTAGGACTTTCTTGAGCCCTGCAACAGTACCTGGTAGACTCTGATCTGACCTCTCCCCAAGAATTGGGAAAGAAGGCAGACAAATGGGTCAGAACCAGGGTGAGGCAGAAGGTACGGAACCAAGGTGGTGACCCAAAGAAGCAGGATTCTAAGAACTCTGACAAGGGTGGGGACAAGGGTAAAGACCAGAAGTCTTCTCAAGGGCCCCAAAAATCTTCTTCTAATGGGGAGTCACAGTCAAGTTAGGGTAAAGGCCAAAAGAAACATTGGTGCAAAATCTGTAAACAGAGAACTCACTGGACCAGTGAATGCACCAAGTCCAAAGAATCTACTCCAGCCACCATTGCTCCTAAGGCAACTGTTCCCCCTAGTACAGCTACAATAGGTGGTGGCAATGTTCAGAATAAGGGTGTAGTAGGGTTGACCCTAGGTTCTGAGATGGACTCTGGCCTAGTCAGAGTTTCAACTTTGTGGTTGTCTTTGATGGGGGCATGGATATGTCCACCTGTGTGAGTCCCAGTAATCTGGCAAATACAGACAACAGCTTTTAATAAATGAGTAGAAGCTTGGGCATTCAGGGACACAGGAGCAAGTGTCACAATGGTGACAAAAGATCTTGTGCATCCTGGGCAGATTATACTTGGTGAAATGTACCAAGTGACCAATGCTAGCAAAAGTCAGAACAGACCATTCTCTGGCAGTTGTTAACTTCTCCTGGGGAGGGGTAACTGGCCTTAAGAAGGTTGTGGTAAGTGCAGACCTACCAGCACAGTCCTTGCTTGGCAATGATCTAGAGACTTCAGCTTGGGCTGAAGTGGAGCTCATGACACATGCAGAAATGTTAGGGATCCCTGTTCATGTATTTGCTGTGACTAGGTCACAGGCCTACATGTCTAAAGCTGGACAGGCCCTGCATTCTGGAATAATGGACCACGTGCCTCACAAGAGGAGGAACAGTAGGGTTAAGGCAGAGCCTTCCCACCTGACTCAGAATGCTGATCAGTCTCCTCAGGGAGATGATCTGCAGCCTGAAGAAGGAACTGTCCCAGAGGAGCTTGAACCTGACCAGGTTGAGTTCTTGGGGACAGGGGGCCCTTCCAGGTCTGATCTGAGCCAGGAGCAGAACACCTGCCCCTCTCTTGAACCCCTCAGAAAGCAAGCTGCTGATGAGGCTGCTGGGAATGCTAGCAGCACCCATAAAGTTTATTGGGATGATGAACACCTTTACTCAGAGAGTAGAGACCCCACGCCTGGTGCATCCAGGAGGTTGGTTGTACCTCTGAAGTTTAGGGGCTTCCTATTGACACTAGCCCATGATATTCCCCTAGCAGGACACCTAGGCCAGAACAAGACTTGGGACAGAATTGTCCCTCACTTTCACTGGCCCCACATGTCTGAGGACACAAAGGAGTTTTGTCGCTCCTGTGTAACCTGCCAAGCCAGTGGCAAAGCAGGTGGCACTACAAAGGCCCCGCTGATACCACTACCTGTGGTGGGGGTGCCCTTTGAAAGGGTAGGGATTGACATGGTTGATCCCATGGATCCCCAAACAGCATCTGGGCACAGATTTATACTAGTGGTGGTGGATCATGCCACCAGGTACCCAGAGGCAATTCCCCTAAGGACCACTACAGCACCTGTAGTGGCAAGAGCTCTCTTGAGTGTGTTCTCAAGAGTAGGCTTTCCTATTTATTTAAAAATATCGCCACCCCTCGCTTAGATTCATCACATGATGCGAAGCACCGAAACGAAGCCCATGATTTGAGCATTGAGAACAAATCTAACTTAGAAGAGGGAATATGAGTCTCCTGTAGCAGAATAACGGAGGGAGTTTCAGCCTTTAACCAGATTTCCACAGCACGCCTTTTCTTAATATTATTTAAACCATTAACAAACAGTTATCATCAGACCACCCCTTACCCATTGTAACTAACTGAAGACAGTTATCATCATACCACCCCTTACCCATTATATATACTCTGGCACATAAAATCAAAACGAAAATGAATGAACATAGCCCGACACCATCAACTTCCTTTTTTGCTTTATCCCACCCATCACCATCATCCCCAGCCCACCCATCCCCACCCTCGCCCGCCCGAACCCTGCCCTCCAATGGCCCCACTTCCTCCCACGCAGACCAAAGGAACCTACCCCACTTCATTGGGGTGACCTTTTGCACCCCCTGGGCCACCTGGGTTCCACACTCCTTCATGCTCTACTGACCCCCCCCCCACCCCTCGAAACAAAGAGCACCCAGGAAATTAAAGAGAGAAAAAAAAAAAAACCCCGACTCTACATAGACTCCTCAAAATCTAACTTGATTGAGAGGTAGAAATCTCCTTAAGCAGATCCTGAGCTGTTGCTATATCGGATATCATGAAGAATTTGCCTTTCACTAAAACTTTAAGTTTAGATTGTTGTGCTATCGTCGCTTGAGCCCCTTTAGCTTTAAACAACTGTAGCATTTGGACAAACTCTTTTCTTCTCCGAGCTGCGGAGGCAGACATCTCTGAAAAAATACGACATTTCGCAGTTTCAGTAACAAAAAATTGTCTTTTCTGGATTGCCATCGAGAGAATAGTCTCTTTAATCCTTATATCAGAGAAATTTAATAGAATTGTTCGAGGAAGAGAAGAATTTGGAAAAGGCTGGGCAGGGACTCGATGTGCACGCGTAATGGTTAAGTCGCCCTCATGATTGGAGATCACTTTCGATTTTAGAAAAGAAGTAGCCCATTGCAACGTACTGGGTCCTTCAAGACCTTCTGGAACCCCCACTATACGAAGGTTTGAACGATGTTTGTAATTTTCCAAATCATCCAGTTTAGTTTCTAGTGAACGTGTAGTAAGAGAAAACCAATTAGCATCTTTTAAATAAGAATATATATCCTGAAATTATTCATTCAGAAGAGGGAGGCTCAGGGCGTTGGTGCTGGGTCTCAAGCAGAGTCAAAAGTAGACAGAGACCCTTTATTTTCGTCAGCTGCTATGGACCGTTAAATGACGATATCAATATGTATGAAGATATGTTTCAATCTCTATTAATGGTGTCAGGTGATATAGTGATTGGTGGGGATTTTAATGTTTTGATGGATCCTAAATTGGATTCATCGTCTCAATCCATAAAACAACTTAAACCTAAAGTTTCCCAAACCATTTCTAATTACATAAGATTATTGGATCTTTCTGATCATTGGCGCTTAGACAACCCTTTTAAAAGAGAATATACTTACTGGTCGGGCAGATTCAAGTCCTCATCTCAGATTGATTTTTTTTTACCTTCACGTAAACTCAGGCTTGGCTATCATAATACGGTGCACAATGTATTCTCCGATCATGCTATGCTCATCAGGGAATTTATTCTTGGGGATCTTAGAAGGTCTCCTAAAAGATGGGTTTTTAATATGTTATGTTATGTTATGTTAATTTGGATTTGTTGAGCGCTTAATACCAAAAGGTCTCTAAGCCTTCTCAATGATGAAAATTGGGTTTCTGACTTAAAAGTTGAGATTAAAGAATTTATAACTCATAATACTTGCTCCGCTTCTCTAAGTATTATTTGGGACGCTTTAAAGGCTTTTATTCGCGGAATTATTATTGGAAAAGACGTCGCCACATCAACCGGGGCTAGGGCGACAAAAAAATCATTGGAACATCGTATTCAGGCTCTTAGTGCTCAAAGACAGCTAAATCCTTCTAGAATCATCAAAGATCAATTAAACGAAGCCAAACGAGCCTTTAGTGCATTCTTATATGAGCAAGGAGAGGCATTTTTTCATAGTCAACATCAGAAAGTTTACGAAGAAAGCAATTTTACGGGCAGATTCTTGGCTTGGCAAGCCAAAGAACAAGTAGCCTCCAATTTAATTCGGGGATTAATTTGTACAGTCACACATCAATTTACAACCAACCCGGATGAGATAGGTAAGATAATGCATTGTCATTATCAAAAGATATATAGTCATCAGCATCATATTGATCGGCCTAAATTGAACGTTTTTTTGAGGAAGGCCGCGATTCCTTCCCTCTCCCAATTTGAACAACTACATATGATGGGCGGTTTCTCTTTGGAAGAGGTAGAGTCAGTTGTGAAAGAACTATTCCAGACTCGTTTCGCGAGGGCACTGTGGTTAGCTTTTTGAAGAAGGGGAAAGATGCTAGAGATCCCAATTCATACCGTCCAATTACTCTTTTAAATTCGGATTACAAGATTGTTACTAAATTATTGGCAAATCGATTTAATCATATCTCCAAGGATTTGATTCACGAAGACCAAAACAGCTTTATTGCCGATAGACAGTTGATGACCAATACTCATTATTTGTCGGAAGCCCTGAATTACTTTGAGACACGGAGGATTCCCGCCCTAATTCTTTTATTTGATGCCGAAAAGCTTTTGATTTGGTGGTCTGGGAGACACTTTTTATTATTTTACTACACTTTCAGATTCCGCCAAATATCATTAATTTCATTCGTAATCTCTATACGGGTGCAAAAGCAAATATTATCATTAATTCACAAATGGTCGGGTCAGTTTCTGTTAATTGGGGAACACGTCAGGGCTGTCCTCTATCACCAATTCTTTTTGCCTTCTTTATCGAACCCCTCGCAATTGCAATTCGGAAGTGTTCAGAGATCTCGCCTCCGATTCCTTTAATGTCAAAGATCAAACTTTACGCTGACGATATTATGTTACTTATTAAATCCGATTTACAGTCTCAAGTTTCTGCGTTTCAACTTTTTGAGGAATTTGAGACTTTTGGGGGGTATCGGATTAACAAAAAGAAGACTGAAATCTTGGTCTGTGGCAATCATAATCCTGTTCTATATCCGGATTTACGGGGCTGTATTAATAACAAACCGAGATATCTTGTTTTTTTTTTCCCTCTTCTGTTAAAGATCTCTATGGATTGAATTTCGATCCCCTTCTACAGAAAGTTCGTTCAATGCTAACTCGCTGGAATAAACTACCGCTATCAATCTTGGGTAGAGTCGCTCTGATAAAAATGTCTATTTTACCGCTCTTTAATTTTCTGTTTTCCACGATTCCTTGTTTTCTTTCAGGCACATTTTTTACCAAAATTGAATCTTTATTTTCTTGCTTTTTGTGGGCGCATAAAACACCCCGTATCGCGATCAGTTCTCTTTATGAGGATTTAGATAATGGCGGCCTTGCACTTCCAAACATCAGAGACTATTACAGTGCTTACTTTGCTCAGTATCTGACTCGTTTTAAAGTCCTAATTCCAAACCCTAATGTATACATTAGCTTTTTTTATTATTTAATTCTCTCAGAAAGTCAAATACCTTCTCCTCTTCAGGTACCTAAATCTCCTAAACTGGATAGGTATAAAATATTTGCATGGTTTTTTAAGAAGCGTACCGCCATACTTAAAAGATATTCTTTTTCTCTTTTTAATTCCTCCTCTTCGTTATCTACCTTACTTTCCTTTAGCGGGCATGGTCCAGGCTCTGACTTAATGACACACTGGACTAAAGCTGGATTTAGTAAAGTGGGTGATTTCTTACAATCTTTAAGGTGGATAACCCCGTCAGAGATGCGATGCTCACTCTCAGGCAATTTTTTGTTAGTCGGGTCTTACAACAAAATCTATCAATCTCTGCTGCAGTATGCTCCCATATCTCTCACTCAGATTTCCTCAATAAATAATGATCTTTTTTTTTAATAACACTTTGATTAGGAAACCTGGAGAGTGGAAACGTCTATTAGCTCAGTCTAGACAAGGCGATCTGGGTTCTAAAGCTGTTAAAAAATGGTGGGAACAAGAAAATCATGTTCTGTCATTGAGTACATGGCGTACTATTAATCAGCTTAACTTTTCCACATTAAGGGGAGCAAACTGGCGCAGAATGTTATTTTTTGGCAAGTGGCTTTTGTATCGCACCCCGGCGGCAATTGCTAAAATGTATAGTAATCACATACCCAATTGTTTCCGATGCCTGAACTTTGCCCCTGCTAATTGGACACACGTAATAACTGATTGTAGTATGGTGAAAGCATTTTGGAAAGATATTTTTGCTTTTTTACGTTTCTACTGTCATAATCCAATATTTTTGAATGTTAAACTGATGCTTTATGGATTTGACCCGTATCTTAATTTCTCTGTATCACTAGTTAAATTGCTTTATATTTGCATGGCGGTGGCCAGATCGCTGCTATTACAGAACTGGCGCACAAATCAGATTCCATCCTTTCGTGAATGGTTACTCAAAATGCAAAGAGTAAAAATAAGTGAACAAAGTTATGCTCTGAGGATTGGGGGGGGAAGAAAATTTGAAAAAATTTGGGGAATCTATTTTGAATAATTTACTTCTTTTTTGCTCTTTGATCTTGGCAACTTGTAAATTACTATATGTTGATAGTGATAGCTGGTTTTCCATTACGAGATATCTTCTTTTGGCTTTTGTGTTTTGTATTTATTCTGAATTCTAACTATGTATGACACCAATCAATTTCAATAAAAAGAAGGAAAAAAAAAAAGAGTAGGCTTTCCTAAGGAGGTAGTATCTGAGAGGGATGCAAATTTCATGTCTAGTTACTTGACTGCTATGTGGAAGGAGTGTGGAGTGAATTACAAGTTCACCACACCCTATCACCCACAATGCAATGGTTTAGTTGAGAGATTCAACAAAACCTTATAGGGCATGATCAAAGGACTCCCAGAGAAGCTTAGGCGAAAATGGGACCTACTCTTGCCCTGCCTTTTATTTCCATACAGGGAGGTGCCTCAAAAGGGGGTTGGTTACAGCCCATTTGAACTTTTGTTTGGACACCCTGTCAGGGGTTCATTGTGTTTGGTGAAGGAAGGATGGGAGTTACCTCTCAAGCCCCTGAAGCAAGGATGGCTGAGTACATGAAAAAGGCAAACAAAAACCTTGCGGCTAGCCAGGAACTGCAAAAAGCCTGGCATGACCAAAAGGCTGTACTGACTGTTTACCAGCCAGGACAGAAAGTGTGGGTGTTGGAGCCTGTGCCCCAGCAGCCCTCCAGGACAAATGAGGAGGCCCCCATACAATTTTTGAACAGAAAGGGGAGGTTACCTACTTGGTAGACCTTGGAACCCCTAGGAGTCCCCATAGGGTACTTCATGTCAACAGACTTAAACTATATGTTGACAGGACAGACATGGGCTTGCTCATGGCTACTGATGAAGGACAGGAGGACGAGAGTGACCCACTCCCTGACCTGCTTTCTCAGAACCCTGATTGATGGTGTAGCCTTGGCAGGCAGCCTCACTGCCCAGCAGCAAACTGACTGCAGAAACCTTCTCAGCCAGTTTAGACATATGTTTTCTCTGACTCCCAGTCAGACCACCTGGTGCACTCATGAAGTGGACACTGGGGACAGTCTACCTGTGAAGAATAAGATCTACAGGCAACCTGACCATGTCAGGGACTGTATAAAGACAGAAGACCAAAAGATGTTGGATTTGGGTGTGATTGAACCCTCAGTTAGCCCTTGGGCTAGTCCAGTAGTCCTGGTACCTAAACCTCACACCAGTGGTGGGAAAAGAGAGATGAGGTTTTGTGTAGACTACAGGGGTCTCAATGCAGTCACTAAGACTGATGCCCATCCCCAGGGCAGATGAGCTAATAGACACTTTGGCCTCAGCCAAGTTTCTAAGCACATTTGACCTGACAGCTGGCTACTGGCAGATCAGACTAGCTGATGATGCAAAGCCAAAGACAGCATTTTCTACCCCTAGTGGGCACTATCAATTAGTGGTAATGCCCTTTGATTCGAATAATGCACCTGCCACTTTCCAAAGCTTGGTGAATCAAGTCCTTACAGGCCTGGAAGACTTTTGTGCAGCATATCTAGATGATATTGCTGTCTTTAGCTCCACCTGGGAGGATAACCTGGTCCACCTGAGGAAGGTTTTGGAGGCCCTGCAAAAAGCAGGCCTAACTATGACTCTGCCAGATAGGGCAGAGTCAGGTTGTGTACCTGGGTCACCTTGTAGGTAGAGGCCAGGTTCAACCATTGCAGAGCAAAATCAAGACCATAATGGAAAGGATTGCTCCAACTACCCAGACTCAGGTGAGAGCCTTATTAGGCCTGACTGGGTACTTTAGGAGATTTGTCAAGGGGTATGGATCAATAGTGACAACCCTGAATGACTTAACTTCTAAAAAGATGCCCAAAAAGGTTCAGTGGACAGCTAGCTGTCAAAAGGCCTTTGATGACATGAAGCAGGCCATGTGCACTGCTCCCATTCTGCAGAGTCCTGACTACTCCAAGAAGTTCATTGTCCAAACAGATGCATCTGACTTGGGGGTAGGGGCTGTACTGGGGGTGCTTTTCAATGAAGGTCAGGATCAGCCAGTAGCTTTCATAAGCAGAAGGCTGACGCTTAGAGAGAAACGTTGGTCAGCCATTGAGAGGGAGGCCTTTGCTGTGGTTTGGGCTCTGAAGAAGTTGAGGCCATACTTGTTTGGCACTCACTTCCTTGTTCAGACAAACAAATGAAGGGTGAAAACCCCAAACTGCTTAGGTGGTCCATTTCCCAACAGGGGATGGACTTTACAGTGGAACATAGACCTGGGAGTAACCATGCCAATGCAGATGGACTCTCTAGGTATTTCCACTTAGAACATGAAGACTCAACTGGTCAAGGTTAGTTTAATGTCCCTGCGTTTGGGGGGGGGTTGTGTAGGAGAGTAGAATCTGCTTCACTTGGGTACCCCCACTTTTTGCTGGTGTTTCACTGTTTTTCTACATTAGTCTGGCTGTGGCCCTGCTAATCAGGACCACAGCCTAGCTGTTTCCTCTCTAAAATGGTTTGCATGTACATTAGGTACATATCTAATTGGATTCTGGAGTGCCTAATAAGCCCCTAGTATATGGTATACTATGTACCTAGGGCATACGTACCTCAGAGGCCTACCAGGGGCTGAAGCATGTATTATGCCACCCCTGGGAAGCACTCCAAAATGGCACCACAGGTCTGCTACTGCAGCCTGGGTAAGGGTGTGCTTGCACCCCTTACAGTGGTATAGGCTACCTATATCACTATCATTGCACACACATATAAAACTTATAAGTCACTCCTATGGCAGGCCTTAACAATCCTGAAGGCAGAATGCTTGGTTTGTATGTGAGAGGGTGCCCCTGCATGAGTAGAGCCCCTCTGCAGCATTCGGAGTAACTCCTCTGATGCTGTTTGTGGTGCAGCCATCTACTCTTAAATGCATTATAACCTCGCAGTAAATGCTAACTTTGCGATGGCTGCACGGAAACATGTCGTGTTTGGTGTCAAGCGCTTTGGAATACTACCCCCCACCAGTTCTGGCGGCGGGGGTAGTGTTCCACCCTTCTAGAGGAAGAGACATGTTCACACTGGTCTAACCCGGTAGGACTTTCTTGAGCCCTGGCATCACAAAATGGATGCCTCTGCCACAGACACGGGTCTGGCCTCTCGCTGCTGACCGAAACTCCAGCAGGGGAGTCCTGGACAATAGGTTTCCTCCCCAGACAGGCAGATGTGTATTGGGGCTGAGCGGGAGCACTCTCTGGTGCTTTGAAGTCCTGCACTGGGGGCACACTTGGTGTCCCTGTGAATAGTCCAGTTCAAACCGGTTGAAGGGGCTACCTGCCCCTGCTCTGGCACAAAACTGGACAAAGGAAATGGGTGTAACCACCCCTCTTTCCAAACCCTCCCATAGGTGGGTCCCTAGAGTATGTCCAACCCCCAAACTTAGTATAGGTATGGGAACCCAGTCCTCGTGACTTTAGATTACCCTGGACGAAACTCTGCAACATATATCATGGACCTTCGACTTTCTATTTCGACTAGAAGACGGAAGAAATCTCCCTTGGGGTCAAGGAGTGACTCCCCTGCTTGGCAGGCACCAAAGAAGCAACTGACCGGTGCATCGCTGAAGCTCCCGCTGGACGCCAAAGTCTTTGCCTCACCAGAGGTAGACTTCCAGACTTCCCCGAGGCTACGCTGAGTCCACAGCAAAGCTGAGGCCTGTGGCTATCATGGGTGACATGGATCCATGACCCCTGGACACCGTGAACTTTTGCAGCAACACTATCTTCCTGGTCCTCCTCGAAGTTGTGCTTTGGGCTCCGAGTAGCCCCAGCCATGAGCACTTCCTGCACCGAAGATTGCTGGCCTCCACTCCACGAGTGACCCGTGGGCCAGTTTCAAGTGCGACTGCTCAAGGCTCCTTTGCGATCACTAGCCTCTTGGCTAGTAGGTCCCCACGAAGGCAACTCCTCTTATACTTGGGCTTCCCTGGTTGCTCCAGATGTGCCCTGACTTACCCTTGCTGGGTAAGTCCCCCAGACCTTGCTGGTCTGCACCGCAGTCCTTTCTCTGAATTCCAGTGACTTGCCGTTGCCAAGGCTTGTTGGGTCCAATCCGGTCGCCAACACCGCAGCACTCGACAGACTTTATGGGACAGCTTGAATCCAGCTCCTGGTCATCATCGGCACCTTCTGGACCTCGTGGCTGAAGAGTCAAGACACCCATCAACTCGCCTGAAGCACCCGACATCTGTGGGCATTGGTCCATCCTGCCCCTGGTCACTGGCTAGTGACCCAGACTCTGTCCCCTCTGCTTTCAGGATCCTTCCATCCCAGATCCAGGCTTGGATCTCTTTGGACACTTCTCCTCTTCACGGCAGCAGCAGTTCTTTGCCAGCTTCCATTGCAATCGACGACGCAACCCGACACCAAAAGACACTTATGCACCTGGCTTCCCTGGGTGAGGTAACTCAATTACTCCAGTGCTCCCAATGGTGCTAGCCCTAGAACTTCTTAAGTCCAAAAGTTTTGGTCCTGACTCTATTCTAAGTGTCCCTAATCTTTAAATTTCCAACCGCGACATTGCCCATAGAAGCTAACGGGAACCCGCGGTTGTGTTCACACACTGCATACAGTCCCCGTGGGTCCCCTGTGTCACTACCTTGGGTGATTCCTTGGGGTCCCAGCGATTCTACAGGCTCTAGGCCTTGTGTCTAGTTCAGTCGTGGTTCTTATACCACTTTTCTGGTATATGGTTTGGTACGGCCCTAGGGCCTAAACGTGTATTTGTGCTATTACTGTTGATTGCTAACTTGTAAATTAAGTACTTCGAACTCCAGTCTCATAAAGAGACTAGAGGGGTGTGTTTTATCCTAAATACATATATTTTTAATATATACCTGGTGTGGTTGTCCTTTCATTTGATCATTCAAGAGATTATAGACTGGTAAAACAAGCTGCTTTACATTCCTTCAAGACTTAGCCTGAAGGCTGCTCTCCATAGCTACCACTAGGATAGCTTTCAATAAAGGCTGTCTTTAACCAATTCACCATAAGGGGTTGTTTGGACTGATCCAAGGTGTCCACTAGAACTAGTGGACAGCATATATCAGGCCACCTTCTCACAGTTCTTACCTCCTTAGCCTCACAGAATACCTATGTGTGTTCTAACTTCTACCGGAGTGTTCTTCTCTTGTCAGTTGAGGGTCTGGTCAGCTGGTGAGGTGTGCACTCGGCTGTGTCCTACAATAAATCTAAATGTAACCTAACTAGAAGTGTCCTGAGATCGATCTTCAACAATTTGGCGATGATTTAGCTCACCAGACCAGAGAGGAAACCATCAAACACAGCCTGAGCAGCACCTCGCAAAAAGAACCCACTGCGGTCCACCTATCTGCTGCCAGTAACGTGATCAAAAGAAACAAGAAACCGAACAAACGAGGGGAAAGTCAAAAGAAACGAAACCAAGAAAAGAAAATCTACCTTCCCCAACCATGAGTCAATAACTGATCCCTGGCAGCATCTCTCACCAAAAACCCAAGACTGCGTGCCATCCAACTGCACCAAGAAACAAGAAGAAAAGAAACCGGTAACCTGAGTAATGCGAGAAACTTGGAAAAAACGAAATGGATAGTAACAAGAAACCTGTCACGAGTACCCCAATTGCCAACACATAATTTGCACTCATTCAACGGTTCAATCCTGGCTGACCAGCAGCCATTTTACTCTAAACCTGATCAAAACCGAACTCCTTTTTATCTAACCTAAAAAAAAAATCTGTTCCCGTAGATCACTGGCGCGGCAACCTAATTGCATTAAACTGCAAACTGTCCCTCTCGAACACTGTTAAATCCCTGGGGATTACATTTGGCAGTCACCTGAGCATGAAGGAAGATATTAATGCCTCTGCAAAAAGTGCCTTCTACATGCTGTAACATCATGAAAAAATCAAACAATTAATTCCCATCACAGACATAAAGACTGTGGTTCAATCCTTATTCCTCCCCAAGCTGGACTACAGCAACGATTACGGACACCCCAAAAACACACCTAGCCCCTTTGAAAGCTACACTCCACACAGCAGCTAGACTACTGTTGGGGAAAAATTGCTTTGACCACAACACTCCCACTCTGAAGCAGCTCAACTGGCTTCCAATTGAGTCAGGATCTATGCTCAAAACTGCTTGCCTAAATCTGGACAAAATAGACCTCTTTGAAGCTTTTACAGACTTCTTCTGATTCCGCCAAAATTTAAGAAAGAGAAATCTCGCACCCGCTCCTTCTCCGGTAATACTCTCAGAATCTGAAACTCGCTGCCCCAGGACTAACATGACAATCAATCATTAACTCACTTGAAGAAGAAACTGCAACTTCTTCTCTTCACCAATATCCAAACCCTCCTCTGTAAACCATCTGACTGGTCTGTTTGCTCCGATCCCACACACTCTAAATAAATCAGAGCATCACAACCTCGGAGAAAACTGATGTCTTTTCTATCCCCCCTATCCTAGCTACCTCAGAACGAAAGCGTCTATCTATACTTCTGTCCATAAATTGTCCTTCATATATTGTTGCTATATATTTTTATTTACTTCACATGTAATCTCGTGCAATTGCAGCTATGTCAACTTGAAAGCAGTATATACATCTATACTGTATCTACCGGAAATGTATTGTCAACGTATCGTAATGTCTTTCGTATACTTCGTTCATACACTGCTACGGTGAATCTTTATTTCCTCCAAATGTAACTCATGCAATTACTGCTATGCAAACTCTGTGAAGCGCTCTGATACCTTTGGATTGAGTATGTGTTATAAAAAACTCGATAAATAGAATAAATAAATAAATTCACAAAATGGAAGAGGTCCTTTGGGGACCCCCACTCCAAATGCACATGTGTTACCACTACATTTGCGTAGTTGAGAAAATATTAATGGTTTGGACTTGATTTCGACTGCAAAACATTTATACATCTTATTGAGTATTACTATTTGGAAGTTACATCCTAAACATGCTCACCCAAAAAGCGAATCAGACTGTACTCACAAACCCAAATTGCATTTCAGTGACATACCACAAAGGTATTTTGTGGTCGCAAAGGCTTCGATTTAGCAAATTGGAGCATTTAGCCTGTATGACTACAAAATACTTTAGTACATTCTGTGGTGTTCTACCACAATATCTTGGTTGAAATATTTACCTGGAAAAATATTGCATCCACAATTGCCAATTACCATTCAAGGTATGCAGATGTGGATTGAAGAACAGAAAATCTACAGTTAGGTACATTTGCCTTTACAATAATATATAAGCCAATATTGTTGATGCTATATTGTTGCAGCTCAACATATCAACCATGACTTTGTGAAATACAACCAAATTCTGGTTTGAGAAGGTCAGTGGCTGATAAACAAAACTTACCAAGGAAATGTCTTAGGTCTAGTAAGTCAAATTATTATTGTTTGTTTGTTTTAAAGTATTAGAACCTATATTTACAATAGCGTAATAAAATCATGCGAACTGTGATTTTTTGTTTTGTAAGCATAGTGCTGTTAATCTTAATATCCACATTCCATCATATAAACATGTTAGTAGAAATTGCTTATGTGATGTATAAGACAAGGTTTGTTTAAACAATAATTTTGAGACCTTTTCTGATTCCTTTTGCTTATCTCCGTAAACTGGAGTATTTCATTAAAGAGAGAAGCCCAGTTGTGAACCAAGCCCAATTTAAAGATAGCAAATTCTAACTCTTGATGATCAGCTAGCTAATTGATGACTTAATCATTATTTTTAGTAGATCGTCACACGCTTAACTATATTTTTTCAGGGTGGGCCTAAGTCCTTGTCCATCTCAACAGTAATACAACACTTCATTTACCCTGCCATATCTTTCTCTGCTCACTGCTGCCATGCCATTGGCATGATTGATACATTAACCATCTCTTATATAAGTTTGCCATCTCGGATTTCTGTGCTTCATCCCCACTTCACTGCCAGGTAGTCTCTCTCTCCTGAAGGCGCAGAATTTGTAGTCTTTAAATTGCTTCATAGAGGTATTGGGTTTTCTGTTGTATCTCAAGTGGAGAACAATTAATTTGTCGGGCTAACCAAGCTTGATTCAGGTACACAGAGTCCCTCCTATAAATAAATATGAACTATCATCTAATCCAGTGTTTCCCATACAAAGTTTGGGGGGGCACTACTCTAATCTGTGGAGCGCGGAAGTAACAGTTGTCAATTTATGAGAATAAAAAAACATGGACTGTTGTGTGCTGGTTGAAAAACGTAATTTCATATTTTCCTTTTGCCACTTTTTAGGTGCTGTGGCATCCTTTTCAGTGGGCTATGCCAAAATCAATTGGGATCTTTCTGGAGAATTGGCTCTGGCCATTTTTACTGGATTGGACGCTGGAGCTGTGTTTCTCATGCGCCTCATTGCTAACATCTGGGTTTGTTATGCTTCGTATATGGTATTTAAGGCATCATACATGCTTCTGATCACTATAACAACGTGAGTATGATCCACTAGTTTTGGTCATTATAATTTACTAACACCCCAAATAAATACAAATTTGCATTTTAATGATCCTACAGGATTTTATAGAATTTCAAATCCGTTCTTGGAGACAATGCTACCTTTCATCAGAGCAATTGTACAGAGATGATATTGTACAAAGGCACTGCAGTATTTCCAACGTCCAAATATTTAACAGAATGTAAAGCAAACCACTGGGATGTAAACATTGGAAAAACTAATAGTTTTGATTTTTTAATAGTAAAATGCCCTTTGTGTTGCACTGGTTAAGGGAGTGGTAGAGGTAGAGGAAGCAGTGTCTCACTATTTGCAATAGAGGAAGCAGAAGCAACATGTGATATTGCTGGTAAGAACTAGTCTAAGGGGCATATTTACGAGCCCCTCGCACTGCCAGAGCATCCCTTTTTGTGATACTCTGGCAGCGCGCATCACAAAATCATATCTATGAGGCCATGAAATGCCACCGTACATGGCTTTAAATGGCCTAGCAGAATTGGCGTGCAAATAGCTGTGTTGCCTTACTCCACGCTCAGGAAGCGTTCCATGGGCTTTGTGGTGGGGTTTTCCCTTGGAGCACTCATGGATTTTGACACTTGCCCAGATAAACAAGAGCATGTAGACCTTGGGAGCACTAAAACCTTACGCCTCCTGAAGTGAGGCGTAACAAGGAGAAATAACTTAATTTTTCCTCCATTTTTCCTCTTTCTTTGTGTGCTGCATTCTGCATTCTGCAGCACACATAGAAAGAGGAAATTGCCTCTTAGGATTGTTTCTGTGCAGGAAGGTGTCCCTTCCTGCACAAGAATAATCCTGTTGACAACACAGGCACCCTTGCACCATGTTGCAAGTGTGCCTGCATTGGTGCTAGGCTGCTGAAAAGGCACCAGTGCACAGAGTAGAAGCAAGAATTCACCGTATTGCATAAATATGAGGCATTCCTGCCCTTTCACACTGGCATAGGGCAGCACAGCAAGCTGACCTGCTGCGCTGCCCTAAGCCAAATCCCCATAAATAAGGGCCTAAGTGCAGAAAAATGGACTGACCTACGGAGGGATTGAGAGATTTAATGAAATGTCTATGGCTCTAAAATTCTGGTAAGGCTAAGGAAGAATCAAACACATGTGATGCTAGTCTCTGAAAAGCAGCTACAACTTACATGGAGTCCTTCAGATTTATTTTAATTTATAGTTATTCAATTTGGTATTTGTATAGTGCTGACCTAGCCACATGTCAACTGAGTGTTTATCATGAAATAAGAAACACACTGAACCTAAGTCAAGAGACCGATAAACAGATCAGATTGATTGATTGATTGATTGATTGATTGATTGATTGACAGATCAGCCATCCTGCCAATCTTGCACTTCTTCGCCCCAACAAGAGTTGGGGACCAAAGGATTTTCAATAGTAGATTCTCAATGGACTTCACCAGTGGAAACCATTGACCTGATCACCAATGGACAACCACGTCATACCGACAGTCCCTACATTTCCCTTCTCAGCACTTTGAAGAGGACCAGGGCAGAGAAATTGTTCAATGGCCCAACATGCTGGGAGAAAACCTATTTCGCATCAAGGGTGTTCATTTTATTTGTTTTTGAGAGTTTCTTCTTTAAAAAAAAACAGATTTGGTGCCCGCTTGGCAAACTCTTCAGCCGCAAGAACAACCTGATAGGCGATGATATTGAAATCTAGCGACTGGACTTCAACCAGGGAAGCCAAGGCCAGTCTTTGTTGGCCAGGAAGGCAAGAAGGCATTTTCTGCCTTCGAAATAATAGGGTTCATCTTTCAGATATGCTCTGAGTCATTGGTATTTTGTTGGTTTCTACTAAAAGACAGTAGGATGGGATTCAGTCAGAGAGCCTTGTGCCGATGGTTTCAGAGTCTAGGGGATAAGCATGAAAATGCTTTATTTAATGTCAATGTATTTGTTTTACTTTCTGAATTTCCAAAATTTGACATATTTCCTTCAGGTGTTTCTTCTCTCTCCTGTGATGAGAAGTTTGTCATTCAAACAGAGGGAAAGACCTGACAGGAAGGCTTTGTGAGTGATGCATGCCATTTTAAAGTGAATTCAAGCATGAGGGAGAGACAAATGGAGTTTCTTTATGACACGAGTGATATGCTAAGATTTTGTTATCACCTGTGCACTTTTTTTACTTTGCCTGTGAATGTTACCCTGTGTTTTTGTTTTAGCAACAGTTTGTGTGGTGTCTGCTTGTGAGGGACTCTACAAATTGCATTTAAAGCACCTCAGGGACACACTTTTGTTGGACTTTTGGAAGGGATCGACTGAACTGATCTTCCCACCTGGTAGTCTCATTGAAGTAGTTCCCCTTCAATAAATGTAATGTTTGTGGATAATACATGCAATCAGAACTGCAGTAATCTTCACAAACCTCATAATGAATGTGTATTACAAAAGCTTTGACAACTTTGATGGCGCCTGTAGAGAAGTATCTTGTCATCCACTCACGTACACAAGTAACACAGGACTACTTGGTTGTAGAAGCAGCGGAGTTTATTCTCAGTCTTCACCCTTCAAGTGCATCTCATGAATGCCCCCCAACCGATTCTAACGTTTACACTACCAACCCTCCATTCTTGAAACAACACAACCCCGCGTGATCTCCACGAGCACCAACCACCCGCTCGTGAAGGTCACGCTACACTAACAATATGATTTATATATATACAACACATCTTCCCCCCTTTTTTTTTTTTTTTTTTTTTTTTTAGCACATGGTTTAGTCCTTGAATCTTCCTGGGTAACGATGTTCACGTTTTCCCCTTGATTCACCACCCCATTTTGAACAATGAGGTTGCTGTTCATTGTGATCCTCAATTGAATCTGGGCTCACCCCAACACTTTTATCTAAATGAGAGACACCCTTAAACAATGAAATCTTGTTCAAATTCCAGACACTTCCTCCCTCAATACGTACAGCACTGTTTAACACTTCTATTACCCTCTTAGGATCTGACCAACACTGTGAACCTTTAGGAACACTTTCCTTCCTCTTCACCCGAACAAAATCGCCAACAATAACCTTTACTTTGCTACAAGTACCTCTTTTCTTATCCATCATAGATTTCATTTTTCCTTTCTGCTCACTAACTCTTTGCCTAACAACTTCACAATCAATAGCATTAAATTCCTTATCATTCCAATTTTTCTTTAACCACCATGGTACCAAACTAGTACTTGGTTTACGTCCCCTCAACAATTCGAATGGACTAGCAAGAGTTACCGAATTTGGAGACGTCCTGTAAGACAATAGCATAGATTGCAATGCATTGCTCCAATTCAACCCCCCTTTAAGGGACAACTGTATTGCTTCCTTCACAACACGATTGAATCGTTCCACCTGACCATTTGCTTCTGGATGGAAAACAGCTATCCTCCTGTGTTTTACATTACATTTCTCCAAAAATGCCTCTATCTCCTTACTGATAAATTGAGGCTCATTGTCTGTGACTATTTCCTGCGGAATGCCTTCCCGACAAAATGTCTCATCTAAAAATTCAATGACACTCTGTGAAGTGACTTCTTTAACCATCTTAACTTCTGGCCACTTCGAAAAGTAATCAATGAGTACAATACCAAAACATTTATCCTTTGGCAACACTTGAAAAGGACCAATGATATCAATGCCCAATTTCCTCCACGGACCACTGGGATAAGGAACAGGGTGGAATTCCGCCCGTAAAGGTACAGCAGATTTATCACTACTGGAACAACTACTGCATTTACTCACAAATTGCTCAATGGATGAATCTATTCCAGGCCACCAAAATGCTTCCCTAACCCTTCTTCTAGTGAATGAAATTCCAAGATGACTCTCATGAGCGATCTCCATAATTGTATTCCTAAGACCAAAAGGTGGAACTATTTTGTCCCCCCTCATAACCAATCCATTTTCAAGTGCTAATTCTTCTTGAATTTTCGCAAAACTCAACATGTCACCCGACACCTTCCTTATCTCTGGCCAACCTTGCACAATGTATTCCTTTACCACTTTCAATTCATTGTCTTTTTCCATTTCCAACATCCAATCCTCCTCTCTTAAATTCTTCCCCATACCATGTATTAAATTCAAATCATGTGTAGTGAAAGCCACCTCACAGTCATCATATTGGTAATGTTCCTCACCAACAATGGGTAGCCTTGACATACAGTCCGCATGCATATTTGCTTTACCTTGAACATACTCAATACTGAACCGAAATGATTGTAATCTCGATGATAATCTTGCTAATCGTGCTGACATTGATCTCCCACCCCCAGGAGACATTAAAAACACAAGAGGTTTATGGTCAGTTTTGATAATAAATTCGTTCCCCCATAGAAAACTTCTGAAATGTTCTGCACCCCATACACAGGCAAGAAGTTCTCTCTCAATCACCGAATAGTTTTTTTCTGCATCTCTTAATGCTCTAGATGCATAGGCTACGATCCACTCATTGCAATCGTCCTTTTGTATCAAAACACCCCCTAATCCCAGATTGCTTGCATCTACCATGACTATGCACTTGGCCCCTGGAACAAACGGTTTCAAACAGGGTGCATTTACTATGAATTCTTTTAGATTCTCAAATGCCTGAGTCATGTTTTCTGACCACATGAATTTTGCATTCTTTTTCAGTAAGCATCTAAAAGGATCAACCTTAACTGAATAATTTGGAATAAATTTGGCATAAAATTCGGTGAGCCCCAGAAAGGCAACTAACTGTTCTTTTGATGACGGTACTGGAGCATTAACAATGCTTTGAATATGTTTCTGCTTCGGTTTAATCCCTTTACCGCTAATCGTGTGTCCTAAATACTCTACTTCCCTGGCTTTCAATTTGCATTTGTCCAATCGCAGAGTAAGACCCTTCCTAGCTAGTGCTGCTATCACATTGTAAAGATTTCTATCATGCTCCTCATCATTCTTCCCATAAACCAGGATATCATCCTGAAAAGCTATTGCTCCAGATAGTCCCTCCAAGGTTTCCTTCATTAATCTCTGGAAAACAGAGGCTGCACTAGCCAATCCAAATGGCATGCAACAGTATCTAAATAACCCATCCGGGGTTATAAAAGCTGTGAAATTCTTAGAGTCCTCTGAAAGAACTACCTGATGGTAAGCGCTCGCCAAGTCAATGCATGAAAAGACTTGTGCATTACCTAAACTGGATACCATTTTGTGTAAATTGGGAAGAAGATGAGCGTCTACCCAGATTACGCGATTCAGACTGCGTAAGTCAACACACAAACGGAGTTCCCCTGAAGATTTTAACGAAATGACTATGGGAGAAACCCATGGGGAGGACTCTATGGGTTCTATGATACCTTCATTACATAAATTTTTCAACATGTCACTCAATTTGTTCCTGTAAGAAAGGGGCACATTCCTTACTTTATGTCGAATGGGAACTGTGTTCTCATCAAGTTTGATCACGTGTTCAAAACCCACGTATTTCCCCAGTTTCCCGCTAAAGACACCTGGAAATTCACTAATCAACTTATCTACTAAGTTTGACCCGTGCCGGAAACCAGAATCTATTGCAAACACAGGAGGGTTTGCTCTCGGGTCAAGTCTAATGCCCAATTCATATTGATGTGGCCACCCTAATAAGGATTCTCCTGACTTTGCTACATAAATTTTCCCAACAGTACCTTGGCCAGAGAACGTTATGTCTGCATTGAAGTAGCCTATTAGATCAATTTTATGACCAGTATAACCCCCTGGAGATACATCAGGATGAATTAGTGGTCTATTGGGCCAATTCTCATTGAAAACTCTCGCTGAGATAATAGAATACAGAGCACATGAGTCCACAAGAAATTTAAAATTTTTCCCATCAACATTAATTATACCCGATGGAAATTTTGATTTCCCAACCTCACTACACATATTGATCACCGTATTGATCTCATTTTCATTTTCATCATTGCTATTATACTCATCATCTAACCACTGTATGTGGTTTACTTTCTTCATGACAGTTTTGCAATATTTACTGAAGTGTCCCTTCTTATTACATTTTGAACACACTTTATCAAAGGCTGGACAACCCTTAAAATTCGCTAAGTGATTTGAACTCCCACACCTAAAACATTGTAAAGAGTAATTCCGTTTATCTGGACCGGTGCTTTGACTCTTATTTTTGTTCTCATATTTATTTGTATGATCAGTTCTCTGACTTATATTTTTTTTTTGTTTGACGTGTTCCTTTTGATCTTTGTTGATGCTGAATACATCTCCTTTCTCGTTACCTCTGATCTCTTTTACAAATTCTTCTGAGTGTTCTAAAGATTTTGCAATGTCGATGGCAGCATTCAACGATAAGTCAGAAGTGGACCATACCTTCTCTTGGACCTTCTTACTATTGGTTCGCATGAGTATTTGGTCTCTCAAAACTTGTTCATATGAGATTCGTTCAAAAGCACATGAGCTTGCCAATGACCTTAAAGCAGAGACATAATCTTCAATTGACTCATCTGGACGTTGTTTCCGTGAATAAAAGATGAATCTTTCCATTACTACATTCTTTTTTTTTCCAAAACGAATATTCAATTGAGATGAAGCATACTGGTATGCATTTATTCTGCCAGGATTAATTAAAGCAGGAAGTGTGGTAAATTCCTTTAGACCAAAACCCCCAAGACAATGTTTCAATAATGATAATTTCCTTTCTGGTTCACAATCATCCCCTTCAAGAACCTCCACATAAGCCAAGAACACAGGTTCCCAGACCTCCCACGGCATGGGGGGTCACCTGATGATGAAAGAAAAGAAGGAGGCGGAACAATTCCTGAAATTTTTTTTTTTTTTACATCAAAAAGAACAGTATCTTAAAAGAAGGCAAGTCACTATTCTCCCTCACACAAGCAATATAAGGTGCCTTTTAACTTCACAATCAAATCGGTTTTATTTTACCTCGTTTTCTGGGAGAAAAAAAAGTTGCTCCGCGTTTTTGCCTGTCCTCATGCAAATCGGTAGTTTCCTTCTTTCCCTCCGCGTATATTATTTCATGTGCAGCAGATCAAAGAAAATATTTGCACAACGTTGAGATGGTAATGCGAGATGACACTAGCGCGTTACGATATGTGATCGCAACTTGACCTTACTGGCAGAAACTCACCAAAGGACGCAAAAATACAGGCTCTCCAATCACGGGTGATGTTTGCAGCGTGTTGTGATGGTAACGCGGGATGACGTCTTCGCGTTACCTCACGTGACCACAATACCCTTACGTAGCAGAAAATCACCGAAGGCCGCCAAGGACTCCGATCACCGCATTCAAATCTATACAGGCTGCAGCTGTGTTCTATTCCTTTACGGTAAACGTTGTATGAACTGCGGCTGCATTTTCCTTTGTAAATAATTTCCCTTTATTCTCCGCTCCAAGTCTTTTCCACGTTTAAACCAGTGAATTTTCTTTTTTTTTTCCGTAATAATTCACAATTTCAGTGTTGCCGTCTTCGCTTACTCCATTTCACCCTTACAGCTTGATAACGCAACACGCCGATGAGTGGATATACAAATCCCTTCTTCTCTTTTTTTCCAATGTAACTTCATTATTTCTAAAAACCTTCCGAAATTGCTCCTGTTCTTCGCCGTTCGTCGCCAGTGTAGAGAAGTATCTTGTCATCCACTCACGTACACAAGTAACACAGGACTACTTGGTTGTAGAAGCAGCGGAGTTTATTCTCAGTCTTCACCCTTCAAGTGCATCTCATGAATGCCCCCCAACCGATTCTAACGTTTACACTACCAACCCTCCATTCTTGAAACAACACAACCCCGCGTGATCTCCACGAGCACCAACCACCCGATCGTGAAGGTCACGCTACACTAACAATATGATTTATATATATACAACAGCGCCTTTAAAATTAGCCATCAGCTCCACGAACATTTACTTTGTGTAAGAATGGCATTTGCAAGGTGGAGGATGTATACGTTTGAGAATAGGCAAGCCCATCCTCCAATTCTTCTTCTCTCATTTTTCTTTGTTTTTTTTGGGCTGTCTGGAGCACATCCATAGAGTTTCATACCGGAGCAGCCCCCTGCAGTTGCATGTGGTCATCTGCACATTGTTAGTGACTATAGCAGTGAATTATGGGAAGAGGAACTTCCTAGACTCTTCACTGAAGATAGACTCTCTGACCAATTCTGGATGGCAAGACATTTGAACTTGTGAAATGCACTGGACTGGAATTTGCTCTAGGCTGCTGACATAGTCACTGATTTTGGGAATAGAATATGGAGTGACCCTCCAGCTCAATGAACAATTTGGACTTGTACAGATTCTGGGGCTGTTGGTGATTCCAGAGTATGGAGCTAAGAGGTGCCCACTTTCATTTTGCTGACAAACACATTGGAAAGCCAGTGGTAGAAGGTGAAGTTTGAAAGTGGTGGGGCATAAAATGAAACCAGCAATTTCACATTAGTACACGTTTTTAAGATTCATGTTCATGGGTCTGTCAGCAGGTCATCCCTCTTGACAGATGAACAGGATAAAAACATCTGATGAGCAGCCCCTGTTTTAAAATCATATTAAAATGGAACATCGATGTGCACTTCATGTGTGACAATGTTTTATCCTGTTGCTCTTTTGGCTCTCGAGAGTGCTTTGGTGAAAGAACTCTAAACCATGTCATAAATGAAACACAGACACCTAGGCATTTAATACTTCAGTCCAAACACAATGTTATGAATCCCCTGAACTACAAAAGTGTTATATCCTGAGTTCAATGCTATTCATGCCCTGCCTGTAGAATCTTCCTGTGATGACATGTTATAGAATGTTATGAGTCAATTGTTCACAGTTGACTGGGCTGAGCAGCATGCTGGCTGCTCCTGGTGGGGTCTGTTGTATCATCTTGAATAAAGCTACATGAAACACATCACTTGTATCTGACTCAATCACTACAAGTTTTTGGCGACGATCTTCGAAAGAACCTGCCTCTGTCACCTCTTCATACCTCAAGCAACGTTAAGGTACATATCAATTCAATTCAAGTTAATCTAAGGCAACTGGCATCCCTGACCCCACCAGTGACCTCTACATCAGTCGCCCACACCAGTCTGCCAGTTGTTCGTGTTCCTGTGCGTCTGGGGAAGTGCTACTTCAAGTGCTGCCCTTTCAGTTTTGGGTGTCTACTCCCCATTATCTCTACGCATCTCTGCTGTGCCTTCTGTGAAGGTAAGCCTGCCATTCAATGACGTCTGCGTCCTGTGCTGTGCCTTCAGTGAGGGTAAGCCTGTCATTCAACAACGTCTGTCTTCATCCCCACACATCGTTGTCTACACTCCCTTGTGAAGAAGTGTGCTATTTCTTGTGTGCACCAGCCTAGGTGTTTCTACAATCCTATGCTTTCCTGTTTTACTCAAAGTTTCCTGATCTACAATCCTGCACTCTTCACAGTTGCTGCGCCTCCAAGTGACTGACTTATTCAAGGTACTTCTACTTTTTAAGGGACCCTATCTACCGCCTGAGGTGTGTGTTTCAGACTAGGTGCGGGCGAGCCTCTCTATGTGCTCTTGCACGCATCTTCTGAACCTGCCTCTCAGTCCCTTCACTTCAAGAATCAACTTTTCTGCCACCTTCTGTATTTGCCAGGGGAGAGTGCTCTACTACACATCAAAACATTTGGAAAGTGTTTCACTGGGTCTTACGACTTTCGCAAGTGCGGGGACCATGTCTGTCAAGTAGTTAATTATTGCTCATCAGGTGCAGAGACTGCCTGGTTAAGGAGTGCACGATTGTGAGTACACATAGTGCAATCGCTCTGCAGTCGGACATTTGGTCTTTTCAAATTGGTGCCAGTGGATGTTTACATTATGGAACCGGCAGTGCTCAGCGGCCCAGATGGTGAGGCACATTTTGTCCGTCATTGTTGTACGTTTTGAGACACCTGGGAAATTGGCGTTTGAAAACCTCCTTCTTCAATTTCTAAATAAACTAAGCGCGTGCTCCCTTTGTGCGAGCGACCTTACCTCCATCTTCAAGACTGCGTGGATCCTTGTGACGTCCTCAGTGTTCTTTGTCCTCTGCTGTTTCTTCATGGTTCATGCTCAGACGCTCCGTGAACCATCCTGCAGGGCGTCTGCAACGTGACTTTATCTTGTGATTGGTGGCGTTATTCTCCTCTCGTTCGAATTTTGCCAACCATGTCTTCAAAGACCCTGTTTAAAGCGACTTCTCCTGTGTACTGCTTCAACGGTGACACACACACCAGTTAAGACTTCATGTATTTTGGCAACAGATGTCGCTTTACACACATCACGGTTTTCCAGACTTTAAGCAATTTGTCGGCGAGTCACTACTTAAACGATGTCCTCATTTGACATAAGATGAACTGTAAGTAATTTCAAAGGTCATTCTTCGAAAATCAAAGTACTCTTTCGTTCCCTGCCTGCATCCCACACTTTGCAAGCTTCAGCTGTTTCTTGACCACGGTGACTACTTCATTTATTTTAACTTATTGTTTTCTTGGGATAGTGCATCTTTTCTAGTGTTTATAGTACTCACAATTAGCTAAGTACTCATTTGTGGTATGCCTTGCTCGTCTAAAGAGCTCATTTACTGTTTGTTTTTACATGTATGCACAGTGTTTCCTCAGTCAATACAAGAACAGGTCATGGGTTTCCACCCACATGTTCTTTCTTGCACACATTGCCCCACACTGGTATGTTGCATAGGTTACGGTCCTTTGACCTCTTTATGAGGTGTGTTCCTTGGGTTGTTTTTCCCTTTGCTATGGTGCACATTGTCTTCGCCTTTACACTAGGTGAATAGCATGGGTCTCATTCCATTGCTACAGTTGCAGTGCACAATGTTTTCACCTCCACACGAGGTGTGTCGCACGGGTTCCAGTCCTGTTGCTACAGTGCACTACTGGTGCACAACGTTTTACCTCCACTCGAGGTGTCTCGCATGGGGTCTATTCCATTTGCTCAGTGCACATTGTTTGTACCTCTCCACGGGGTGCGTCTTTATGTAAGAGTTTCAGTCCTTTTCGCATACAATATGGGTTCCTACCTGTTTCACTTTTGCAAAATTATCATATGGGTTCCTATCCATATCTGTTTATTTTTTACACGTCTCACATGTACACAATTTTAGTCTGTCTTCCTTCTTGGAGCTATGCGAGGGTTTTAGTCCCTTTCGCATTATCATATGGTTCCTACCCATATCTGTTTTTTGACATCACTCAAACTCTCTTAGTTTTCAAGATGTCAACATTTCAAGGACTATTGTTTCTATGGGTCTTAGTCCCATCTGTTACTTCTATAATCCCTTGTCTTTTTAAGGGTTGCTGTTGAGCTATAGTCCTCCCAATCCTATGTTATTATTATATTGAATATTATATCTACATTGTTGTCTTTACATTATATTTTTCATTTTGTATTGATGATAGTGTTCTTCTTGGGTGAGGATTATCATTATGCTTTTCCTCATCCTACTTGTCTTCTTTTCTCATTTCTGTTCTATTGGTGATGTTTTCTCATGGTGTCTCGTGTAGATTCTGAGCTTTCCCCTGCTTTTCTGGCGTGTTTTCTTGCTCTGTTGGTTTTTCATTTTTCAGCCTCCTTACATTTCCGTTCTGGCCAGTGGGTGTGTTTTGGGGCAGTCGTTCATGCTTCCTCTTCTCCTCTTTTCTGACTATCACCCTTATGCATCAAGCCAAAATCCAGTCGGTAAAATACCGATTCCTTATTAGCTCCCGGTATTAAGTAAAAAATACCCAATCCCAATGCATCAACCCAAAAGCAGAAATCGGTATTTAAGGAATCCTTAAATAGCGATTCTTTAAATAGGGATTCCTTAAATACCGATTCCTTAAATAGCGATTGCATTTAAGGAATCCCAAAGTGAGATTCCTTAAATGCAATGCATCAATGTTAAAAAATTAGCGATTTCGCTAATAAGGGGAGCAAATTACCATGAAGATGAACTGCATGGTAATTTGCAAAAACTTTGAAAAATGCACTTTTGTGCATTTTTCAAAGTGTCATGTTGCGCACACACATGCCCTTAGAGCATGTGTGTGTGCAACATATGTGCACATATCATTTTCAGGGGTGCAACAGGGTGTCCTTTTGACACCCTGGCACCCTTGAAAGTGCTCCAGCTATTAGCGATTCGGTAATACCGAATCGCTAATACAGAATGGCTTTACATTCATTCCTATGGGCCTCCAAGCCCATAGGAATGAATGGGTAGGTATTCCTTATTACCGATTCGGTATTACCGATTCGGTAATAAGGAATGTTAAGGAATCGCTATTTGAATAGCGATTCCTACATGCATAGCCTTTTGCTATTCCTTATTAGCGATTCCTTATTTTTCGCTAATAAGGAATCGCAAATGCTAATGTTGATGCATATGCCCGTATGTTTTTTCTTGCTTTTGCGTATTGAAGGGAGGATGGTTCTTATGCTCTTGTTTTCCTCTCTTCTTTGCTCCTCTCATCCTTTTCGGTTGTGCTCTTCTTTCATTGGTTCGTGGTTCTTATTTCCTCTCCTCTTAATCTTTCTTCTTTTCTCATTGTTCTTCTTTTGTTTATTTGGGAGAAAGGGGGATATGTTATATCCTGAGTTCAATGCTATTCATGCCCTGCCTGTAGAATCTTCCTGTGATGACATGTTATAGAATGTTATGAGTCAATTGTTCACAGTTGACTGGGCTGAGCAGCATGCTGGCTGCTCCTGGTGGGGTCTGTTGTATCATCTTGAATAAAGCTACATGAAACTCATCACTTGTACCTGACTCAATCACTACAAAAAGAAATGCTGAGGGGGACAGAGCTCGCTCGGGCAATGAGATTGCCACTCGTTGAGAGGGCTCCGCTGGCCGAGATCACAATCCAGCACAATTCAGGGCAACACGGTCTGAGAGGCACACAGACGTGGGTTGCTCTACTCCCCTGCTCACCAGTGCTGGTGTTGGCTCAGGCGACAGCTTCGCTGAGCAAGCAGCACTAGTGACAGAGGAAGTGATGAGATTGACCTTGGGGGCCCGCGTGGTCCGGCCTGTGTGGAATGCGCGGCCGCAGGCTGCAGCTGTCGCGGAGGCCATGCTGGTACGAGCGTGGGTGGTGATTTCCTGGTGAGATTGCCGGACTAGCGGCAAAATGCTTGGGTCCCCAAGTGGTATGATGCTCCCCATTGCTCGATGGTGCTGCAGGGAGGTGGGCGCAGTGGTAACGGCGACAGGAGCGTGTGGCACATGAACATTCTCCTGGTCCGCTTGGCGTTGAGGCCGATGCTGCGTGGCTGCTGCTCAGTGGAGAAGCGTGGCCTTCCCTGGGCCTGCTGGGACGGAGAGGGGAGTGGGGCACTTTGGAGGGTGAAGTGCAGGACCCCGAGGCATCCAGTAACCAGGGCAGCTAGGTGTTCATTCGAAAGGCCTCCCTCCTCACTGAGAAGGATATCAGAGGTGCCCTGACCATAGCCCTGCATCTGTACCTGCGCAGATGGGGGCATTGGGCCCCAACGACGCTGCTGGGGGGTGGCCCCCCATGGTGACTATATACTGGCGAACTTGTGATGCCTTGACTGTAGCTTGTGCACTGGACTGGACCTCTGATCCCATTGCAAGTTGGACTTCCGGCTTAGGAAATATTAGTTAGCCTGCTGCAGGAGGTAGGAGTCATTGCCACATGGAGTCAGTGGGGGCGAGATCACTGACTATGCTGTCCCTTGATGAGGTTGACGCCGAATTAAGCTGCGGAGGAGTGGCCCCTGTGAAGAGGCTTCATCATGGGAAAAAGCGACGTCAAACAAAGCTCCAATTTGATAGCAGGCACAGTGTCAGCCTAGGTGAGTCCGGCACGCGCTCTGAGGCATCTCCTGAGCGCAATGATGGTCAGCTGCCACCCAATGTGGACATAACGGAGATCCTGGTTGAGGTCCGTTCAAGTCTGAAGGCTATAGACAGTAAGGGGCCAATTACGATGGCGGTTGAATGAGTGTCCAACCTCCATCGTTGCGGGATAGGGAGTGGCCGACAGGTAGTCGGTGGTCCCTTCTGCCAAAATACAATCCAACCTCCGTGAAGGCGGCCAGAAACATTCCTCTTTGCATTGAGGCTTGTGCTGTGACCCGGAAAAGAGCCACATTACAAGCCCCAATGCTAAAAGGCATGTTTTAAAACATCCCTGCACCCTGTGGTAGGCACACACGATGCAGGGATGTTTAGGAGGACACCACGGGTGCCCCCCAGGGCCCATAGCGGAGGGCCACGGTGGACAGGGACCCTGCAAGCCCCAAAAAAGCCTTTGTGCCAGCCTGTTCACGTCGGAAGAACCAACTTGAAATGGCAAGTGGAAAGGTGGATCAAAATCTCCACAGCGGTGCCTGAGAAGGCACCACCTCCATTGTGGGGAATGCAATTGGACCGACTGATCGATGGGCTCCTTGAGCCCATCGGAAGCTGTTGGTCGGTCTCTGGGCCAATGCGGTCTGACCAACCACATCCTAATGCATCGTTCTAACCACATTTAGAGATTTTGGTGCCGTCATTGTCGGTCCTACCGACATCATGATGGGCTCTTAAGTTAGATTTGCTCACCAACCAACTGGAACATGTCAAGTAGAGGGTAGATAGACATGACGACTGCCTTGATCAACTTGAGCAATGAGTATCTGAAACGAAAGATGTGCAGGCAGAGGCAAGGAAGCAATTGCTGAAAATGGAAACGGTATTGAAGGTGATCAGAGCCAAGAACAAGGACCTCGAGGCGCACTCCGATCGAAATTACTTCAGAATCACGGGCCTTCTAGAATCAACCAATATCACAAGAATGGAGGACTTTGTTGAGGAAATGCTAAGAGACCTGTTTGGGGATGGACTTTCAGCCATGTTCGCTGTTGAGGGCGCCCATAGGTTCCTTGGCTCCAGCCAACCCCCCAAGGGCTCCTGCCAGGTCAGTGGTGGCAGAGCTGCTGAACTAGCAGGACCAGGACACAGTGCTGCAACTAGCCAGAGAGTGCGGCACAATTCAATACCAGGGCGAAGCACTTTTCTTGTATCCTGACTTTACTACTACGGTACAGGCAGCCAGGTGCGAGTTCACTCTAGCAAAAAAGATTTTGCAAAAGGCTAGGCCCCCCCTATGCAAGGATCTACTCAGCGCTTCTGAAAGTAACATAGGAGGGCAACCAACACTTTTTTAATGACGCTAAAGCTGCATTAAAATTTGCGAAGCAAGTTGCAGCGATGGGGCTCCCCTGGTTCTCCCCCGGCAAAATGGATTGATCCTAGATTGAGTGATAATAATTGATTATGCATAACCTGCTGTGAGAAAAGATCTTGATTGCAAGTTATGGGATACCATATAGTAAGCTATGTTGCATGCATTTATGTCTTGATACTGTTGTTCTTCGAGTTGCAGCCTGCTTAGACCTTGGCACACATGTGCATACTTGATGGGTAAGTGGTGAACACATAGGACGTGCTATTGCTCTTAGCAATCTGTTTGTAACAGCTGATCTTGGCCACCCTACCACTTCGATGGGGATGTATGCCTGGATTTGCTCTGCCCCATTGGATGAGTCCATTAGTGGTTGATTTTCATTGTGGTGTATTGGGAGCGGGGGTAGTTGCAGGACAAAGTCGGGTGGTTTGTGTGGTTGGGGTTGGTAGGGGGTTGTTGTTTATTTCAGCATTGGATGATGTAGATACTGAATTGTACTGGTGCCCCTCTTGTGAGGGGGGAATCAAGGAGCATTTGCAGCATTATATAGCTATGCAGACAGATGCCCTGTATTAATTTTCTTACATGGAACATTCGCGGTCTTAATGACCACCATAAGATCCGCCAAGTCTTTGCTTATATCCCTCAACATGCAATAGACATATGTTTGTTGCAAGAGCTACACCTCACTGCAGCCTCTGCATCTAGGCTTAGGTCCAACTGAATAGGTGAGAAATACACCTCACTATACTCTAACAATAGCCAGGGGTTGGGAGTGCACATGCACAGGGTTAAGTGCAACAAGCAGGACAGGTATGTGCTTGTTGGAGGCAAGCTGAGTTACTAGGGCCGGGAGCAACCTTATGGGGGGGAACATCAATGTAATCCTAGACACCATGAGGGATAGGGATAGCGCCTCCAGACGCTCTCACCTGCGGGCTGCTGCACAACTAGGCCTACTCATGAGTGACTTTGACCTACCTGACATTTGGAGCTCGAGCAACATGACAGCTAGGGAAGGTACATGCATAAATTCCGCACACTCGACCTGGTCATGTCTCGATTACTGTCTAGCATTGTGTGATGTTGTGGCATGGGTGGCACGGTCCTCACATCTTCAGCGTACTCGCTCAGATCACGATCCGGTACTCCTAAAATTGCAGCTGTCGGGCACTCGATCCCGGGCTTTCACGTGGTAACTGCCATTGGGGGCATTAAGGGACCAGGTATTTCAGGAAGATATTAGGCAGGCTATTATGACATATTTTGACAACAATTATAAAGAGTGCTTCAGGTGTGCTACCCTATGAGAGGCCTTTAAGATGGTCATCCGCAGGGAATGTTGAGGCTGCCATGCCGTGGTGCTCTGCGCTCTCCTTGGGAGGACCTCCCCGACTGGAGCAGGAAATTCATGACCTGTAGGTCAGCTTCTTCTCTAGGGGGCATCCAAACATTTTGGCTGCCATACGGGGAAACTAACAGAGTATGGGGAGGCGGACGAGCGGGAGGTACACTACAGGGGGAATGAGGCAAGGGCACTTCGCTTTGGGGAGGGTGAATGGCCGGGCCGGTCCTTAGCCCTGTTTCTGTGGAAACCATGAGTGAGAGACTGCATCCCCGAACTATAGGATGAGGATGCACTCATGAACACTGCCACTGAGAATGTTCTGACATTGCTGCTCAATGTCTTTTCCTTGCTTTACTGTTTGCGACAGGAGGACCCTCCACTGGACCTCCCTGATTATTTTGACTCGATCAGCTCTTGTGGCTGGAGGAAGGCCACAAGTGCTATCTGGATAAACCATTCACAGTAGAGGAGATCAATGGGCTAATTTGCTCACTACCTGCAGACAAGGTGCCGAGCATTGATGGGCTGCCGGCACATTCTATAAGGAATATGACCTGTAACTTCTGCCCGCTTGCTGGACATCTTTGCAGAGGCTATGGATACTGGGGAGCTTCCAGCCTCCTTGCCTGAGCCTCTCATTGTCACGATTCTTAAGCTGGGTAAGGACCCCTCCCAATGCGACTCCTATAGGTCCCCCTCCTTGATAAATACAGACAAAAAAAATATTTGCCAAGCTGTTTGCCTCATGCTTGCTCCCGCTGCTTCCATCGCTTGTACGGCCGGAGCGAGCAGGGTTTATTCCTGGGAGATCCATGGTGCACACCCAGCGCACCTTCTTCACTATTCTGCATTCCATAGATCCCTCGCTGCACGCGGCGGCATTTTTTTTAGACCCTTCTAAGGCATTTGATTCCCTTGAGTGGCTGTATTTGTTTGCCCTCCTTCAGCGACTGGGTATGAGCTCTTCCTACATCAAGGCTGTAGGATTGTTGTATTCGCGTCCCATGGAATGGCTGTGCATTAACAAAAGGGTGTCAGAGCCCTCTGCTGTCACTCAGAGCACCAGACAAGGCTGTCCGTTATCGCAGATCCTTTTTGCGATAGCTATGGAACTCCTGGCAGCTCGCCAGTGCCAACAACATGCACAGAGGGGGTTGGCCTTTTTGCCCCCTGTGTGTTGATGTCCATGTAGGTGGATGATGTCACTCTGTATTACAGGGAGCCACAAGCCAATTTAGATCCACTTATTAGGGAATTCACCAGATTTGGGGGGATATCGGGCATTATTATCAGTTGGGCAAAGTCTTTCCCTTGACCAACTGCACCCCTGAGAAGGGCTCTGAGTTATCTTTGATGTGGGCTAGGGGAGCAGTTAAATATCTTGGTATTTGGCTAAGCAGGAACACAGATGAACTCTGGAAAAATACTTGGTAGAATGCTTGACTGGCTTGATGAGAGGTTAGCTGGGTGGTTGCTGCTCCCATTGTTGCTAACGTGATGGCTGGCCATTGCTAAAATGGTCATCCTACCAGAGTGCTTGTACCTGTTCCTAAATCTGCCGCTTCCGTTGTCTCTCGTTTTCCAGGGACAGCTCAGTTTGCGCCTCATTTCACTTGCATGGGCAGGTTTGCAGCCGTGCATTGCCTGGGAGACGTTAACGCTCCCCTTTGAACAGGGCGGTCTAGGAGCCCCGGGCTTGGTTTTTTATTATTATTGTGCCCAGGTCCAATTTGCACACCACTTGCTATTTCTGACTCCATTGATGGCACATACGACCCCCGAGCATGATTGGGCGGTGCCCTGCCCATTGCAGATGGCCATATTAAGTCTACAGTGCACACGCAGGAATGCGTGGACGCGGTGGCATGCACGATGTGAGCGTGGGATGCTGCAAAACCGGTTTAGACCACCCTTATGCCCCTTCGGTGCTCGTCATTGCACACCCCTTACTGCCAATGACATCTGATCCTGGTACTTGTGCCAGACTGCGCAAACATGGACTTACGTCCATGGGGGCACTATTCCCCAACAATACAGTTTTCTCAGCACAGGAAATACCCTCCAGGCCTGTGATTCTGCTTTCCTTTACACCTACACACATTTCCAAGTATGCACTGCTATGCGTACATTATTTGCAGAGTTTGTGAACGCCCCGCCATTGCAGGTTTTAGAAATGTTTCTCAATACCCCCTTGCCCCGTCGACTCACCACTAGACTGTACACCAGCATACCTAATACTAAGGCAGCATGGGATGTGGATCTCACGTCTCCACTAATGGATGCTCAATGGCAGTACTGCTGCACACAGTCCTGGGCATTATCCCCAAACTACTGACTTAGACTCATACACTATAAATTTCTACATCGTATTTACCGCACCCCTGCAGAGTTGCACATAATAGGGCTGGGAAACGACTCTATATGTGGCAGTGGCTTTGCTCCAGCTGCAGATTTTCTGCACCTAACCTGGAAATGCCTGGGTATTACAACATATTTGGTAGGATAATTTTGGGTGACATATTGGGGCTCCCGCTTGAGTGTTCTCCCTTATTTGCACTACTGGAATTTGTGAAGGCGGTACCTCCACACAGGCACAATCTGGCTGTGCTCATGTTGCTGCTAGTTAAATGAAGGGTGGCTATGAGGTGTGAGGTCGGGGCGGTACACCTTGCTCTGGGTGACTGAGTTAAGAATGCTGCCTATTGCCAGGCACAGCTTATGAACTCATGCCGTTGCAGTCGCAACCCCGAGGTATTTGGTGTAATTAACTTATACTGAACCATAGTACATAGGTAGGGCTCTACCGCTGGAATGACTAACCCTCTCACAGGGGCAAGAGGAGTGCTTTAGATTGGTTTTGCCAGATGCAATTTGCACGCTTATAGTGATACAATCGACAACGCTGATTGTTTGTTATGTATTTTATTGTGTTATGGTTAAACTTCTACACTTAAGACATTCTTCCCAGCAATAGGACAGACTGGCATGATGTATTTGTAAGTGATGTTCTTAGTATGAGATACTGTGTGTACATTGGAGGTACAGTGCATACCACTTGGAAATACCGGCTGCCTGACTGGAGTACTGTAAGCAGTTGTCCATGTACACTTTTTGTATTTCTCCTAACCCAGAGATGGCAGCTGTAAGACTTTCATAAATGCTGGATATAAATGTATGCATGTACATGTGTATCAGATGCCTAGTTCATAAATCACACCAACACTTACTGTCTGACTATGCTGAGATAAGATTGTGTATGAAGTCAATCAATTAAAGAAAACTAAAGAAAGGCGGAACCCACACCTGCACATATTGAACTTGGGCCAAAACACTGAGCTGGGGGACAAATCCTTCTTACTTAGGGCCACATTTAGAATTTGATGGATAGATTGCTCCATCAGAAAAGTGTGGTATATCCCATTGATCATATTACACTGGTGTAGGACATAAGGCCCTTGTAATATGGCAGATGGGTCTACCACATTTGTGAGGGAGTAGCCCATCCACGGAACTCTAGATAAGTCCCTTAGCATGTGTAGCACTGTTGACTTCACTAGGATAACACCCCCATTGCTGGCTGAACTGTCGCTTCTAGGAGCAGATGATGGATTGCTGTGAGTTAAACTTTGTATAAACAGTACAACAAACTGTGAGTGTACGATTTGCCCAGGAACAAAAAGTTTGTTTAAGTAGTAGGCCCAAGACTGCACCACAGTGCTACTTGCTTCAAAGGCTATACATTTACCACCATTTTGTATTCTGGTGGAGACAGGCCTTTCTCCCCTTAACCTGGTAACATCCAGTCAAGTTTTTTTAACCATACCCTTGCAAGCAGGTTTTACATTGATTTATTAGAAAATTCCCAAATATGCCAAAAATGGAGCAGAGGAATAATTTCCGAAATTGGATGCTCAATAGTGCACGTCAGTCAAATGGTAGGTCGGGATTTAAACTTCTGTCTCTTAGCTCCACATTTCTACTTACTCCTCTAGACCCCAACTGGAGTGGCATTGATTCTGATGGCAAAGTCAAGAGGCTGCCTTCTCAGGGAAATGTCATCAATCAATCATTCAATCAGTCTTGTATAACGCGACTTATCACCCCGGGGAGTATCCAGGCGCTGGGGTTCTGTGAGTCTTCATTGTAAAACCATGTCTTGAACTTCTTGCTGAAGTCTTCCAGCAAAGGGGCAGTTCACAAGTGGAGGAGGAGGTTGTTCCTATGGCGAGGTAGGAAAAGGTACAACCTCTGCAGCTGCTTTGACAGATGCGGGGAATGCTTGCCAAGGTAAGGGATGTGGAGAGGAGCTCCCTAGTAGGTCGGTGGAGTGTCAGGTGGTGGTTGATATAGGTGGGTCCTGATGTAGCTCCCTAGTAGGTCGGTGGACTGTCAGGTGGTGGTTGATATAGGTGGGTCCTGATGTGTGGAGGGCTTTGTAGACGTGTGTCAGGAGTTTGAAGAGGCATCTTTTCTAGACGCAGATCTAGTGTAGGGTTTCGAGGTGGGGGTGGTGCTGGTTCTTCTGGGGAGGGTGAGGATGAGCCTTGTTGCAGTGTTCTGGATGGTCTGGAGGCGGTTGAGGAGCAATTTGGTGGCTTGGCGTAGAATGTGTTACTCTAGTCAAGGTGGCTGGATATGAGGACTTGGGTGACTGTTTTCCTGGTGGAGGTGGTCATCCATTGGAAAATCTTGCAGAGCATGCAGAGGGTATGGAAGCAGGAAGAGGATGTGGCATAGACCTTTTTCTTCATGATCAGTTGGATGTCCAGGATGATTCTAAGATAATGTGTGTGATCGGTGGGGGTTGGTGTGGGGCTGAGTTTGTTGAGCCAACAGGTGTTGTCCTAGGAAGAGGGCTTGTCCCCGAAGACGAGCACTTCCATTTTTGACTGAGTTGAGCTTTAGGCAGTTAGACTTCATTCAGGTGGCACAGTCAGATATATTATTTCAGAAGCTGGCTCTGGTGGTTCTGGGGTCGTTTGTGAGGAACAGGATGAGCTGCATGTTGTCGGCGTATGAGATGATATTGAGGACGTGAGTGTGGATGATGTCTTCTAGCAGCATCATGTAGGTGTTGAAGAGGGTGGGGCTGAGGGAAGAATCCTGAAGATGATGTTTTGTGTACGGAGGAGAAGGAAGGTAGATGGATCCTCTGAGTTTGACCGAAGAGGAAGGAGGTGATCCAGATGAGGTCATTGCCTTGTATGTGGATGTGGTGGAGTCTGGTGATGAGAGTGTTGTCAGAGACAGTGTTGACGGTGCCAAGAGGTTGAGGAAGATGAGTGCTGCAGTTTCACCTTGGTCTAGGAGGCATCTGATTTTGTCTGTTGCTGCGATCAGGGCAGTCTTAGTTCTGTGGTTGGATCAGAAACCAAATTCAGAGGCATCAAGCAGGTTGTTATTTTCGAGGTTCTCTGTGAGCTGGTGGTTGATGGCTTTCTCCAGAACCTTGATGGGAAAAGGGAGTAATGAGATGGGACGGTGGTACTTCTTGAGCTGGCTAGAGTTGGCAGGTTTCTTCAGGAACAGCTTGACCTCCGCATGCTTCCATGCATTGGGGACGGTGGCCATGGTGATGGAAGAGTTGAAGATCTCTGTGAGGCTTCTGCTGATTTCTTTACTTCCTAGGTTGTAGATGTGGTGCAGGCAGGGGTCCGTGAATCGAGAGCAGTTTTCAGTCTGTGAGTCAGTGGCTGAGGGTAGCATCTATAGGTGTGCACAAGTGGGTGAGGTCTGTGGGTCAAAATTGCTGTTAATGTCTGTGATCTTGTGGTGGAAGTACTCCACCAGGCTGTCGGAGAGGGCCTGAGAGGGGTGGACATCGTTCTCAGTGGCAGCTGGGGAGGAGAACTCTGACAATGCTGAAGAGTTCCCTGTCGTGGTTTGTGCTCGCCTCAGTGTGGTTGGTGAGGGAGTCTTTCTTGGCCTCCCTGAGGTGGTGGTGGTGGTAGTTGTTGAGGTTGGACATAATAATGCTGAGGTCGGTTGGGTTCTTGTTGGAGCAGCGACATCTTTCTAGTCTCTTGCAGGTATGTTTGAGGGTCAGTAGTTCGGGAGTGAACCAGCTGGCGTGTTTGATTGGTCACCTGCTTGTGGTGTCCCTCATAGGGTGATGGAGATGGCGGCGGTGAAAATACAATTTGAGAAGCTCTGGACGTTGTATTCGAGGGTGTCAGAGAGGTTGAGCTTGGTTTCATTAAAGGCAGAGCTCTAGAGGGTTTCCGTGACTCTGCTCCAGTTTCGGCAAGGATGGGTGAGCAGTTTGGGTGGGGGTTCTGGAGAGCCAGCGATGGTGAAGTGGACGATGCTGTGGTCTGTCCAGGTTACCTCAGTTGAGTGAGAGACAGTAACTCTGTCACTGGTGGACAAGATCGGGTCCAGTGTGTGTAGGAAGATAGGATCTGACTGCATGGTTACCCCCACTTTTCTCCTGGTGTTTTGCAGGTTTTTGACTAGTCGGACTGGGATGCTGCTATCCAGGACCCCAGTCTATCTGCTTTCTCCTGTAAATTGATATGCATGTACTTTAGGTACATTCCAGATTGGATTCTGGGGTACCCTTATCAGTCCCTAGTATATGGTATACCATGTACCCAGGGCATAGGTACCCCAGATGCCTCCCATGGGCTGCATCATGTATTGTGCCACACATGAGAGGCCATCTAAATTGACACAACAGGCCTACTACTGCAGACTGTGTAAGATTGTGTTAGCACCACTTACTGAGATATAGGTTCACTATATCTATCCAAATCACTACACTTAAATACCTATCAGTCACCCTTATGGCAGGCCTTAACAATCCTGAAGGCAGGGTGCTGGGTTTTACGTGAGAGGGTGCCCCTGCATGATCAGAGCCCCTCTGCAGCCTTTGGAGACCATTCTCCGGGGTTGTCTGTGATGCAGCCAGACATATATATTTAAGTGCATTATAACCTTGCGGTAAATGCTAACTTTAAAACGGCTGTTTAGAAACATGTTGTGTTTGGTGTCAAACACCTTGAAATCATACCTCCCTGCCAGTAACTGGCGGGGGTGGTATGATTCTACCCTTCTGAAGGGACATATGCGGGTCACCGGTATACCCGGTACCAGCTTTCTTGAACTGGGCAGCACAAAATGGATGCTGCCAGCCACAGACACGATTCTGCTCTCCTGCTGCTGAGCCAAGCTCGCGGAGAGGAAGGTATGACAATAGGCATCCTGTCACAGGGAGGTGTAACCACCTCCCAGACAGGATTTAGTGTATTGGGACTGGGTGGGTGCACTCTTAGAGTGCCAGAAAGTCTGCACTGGGGCACATTTGGTGTCCCCGTGCATAGTCCAGTTCCAGGAGACATTTGCTCCTGCTCTGGCATGAAACTGGACAACGGACATGTGTGTAGCCACCCCTCTGTCCTGCCCCTCCCCTAGGAGGGTCCACAGAATCTTTCCAACCCCTTCCCATGGGTATAAAGTGGGTTACCTGGCTACAGGATTTTAGATTTTACCTGGACAAGATTCTGCTAAGAAGAAACCAAATACTTCAACCACCTGCACGACGCTGGACGACTGAAGAATCTCCCTTGAAGTAAAGGAGTTACTCCCCTGCAAAAGCAGGCACCTAAACGCATCTGACTGGTTTGTTTCTCCCAAGATCCTGAGGACTCCGAAGATTTCAGCCACACAGGAGGTGGGTTCCTGAAGGTCTCTGAGGTCAATCTGCCCTCTCAGCGATTCTGAGACCAGTATCCCTCGCGGGGACCGTGTAACCTGAACCCCTGTGCACTGTGTACTTTTGCAGGTGCTTGTGCTTAGTGATGATTCCTGAGCCTGTACTTTGGACTCTGTGTGGTCCTGACCCCAAGCAGTATTTGCACTGAAGATTTCAGGCCTCCACTCCACGAGTGTCCTGTGGACCGGTGCTTTGCAGACTTGCCTGAGGTCTCCTCACGATCCCTGGTCCGTTGTCCTGTGGGTCCTTGCGAGGGTCAGCTTGCTAATTCTTAGGATTACCTGGTTGCTCCAGATATGCCCTGACTCTCCAGTGCTTGGAGAGTCCCCTGGACCTTGCTGGTCCACACTGTAACCTGTTTCCTCTAACTGCATGGGTTGCAGTTGCCATGCCTTGTTGGTGCTCAAGCCAGACATCGACCCCTCAGCTCTCGACATCCTTAGTGGGACAGCTCACCTCTGGACTTTGGTTGTCCTCAATATTTCCTGGTACCCGTGGCTGCAGAGTCAAGCAACCCTTCTTCACTCCTGAAGCACTCGACATCGGTGGGCATTCGACTACCGAGCCCCTGATCACCTGAAGTGACCCAGACTCTGTCCCCTCTGCTTTCAGGTTCTTCTCACTTGAAATCCAAGCTTGGATTCCACCAGACAATCTTCGTCCTCCTGGCAGCAGGACTTCTTTGCAGCTCTCCATTGAAAACGACGAAGGTTGCAGACACCACTTGACCCCTATGCAACTGGCTCCTCTGGGATAGGTAACACAGGTACTTCAGTACTCACTGGTGGGTTGGCCTTAGAAACTCCTAAGTTCCAAAGAGTTTGCTCGAACTCCTCTTAGAAGTGTCCTTAACTTGTAATTTTCCAACCGCAACTTTCCCATAGAGTTGTACAGAGCACGCGTCTGTGTTTCCTCACTGCACCCATCCTCCGTGGGATCCCTGTGTCACTCCTCTGGGTGGTTCCTTGGGGTCCCTGGGATTCTACGTGCTCTAGGCACTGTGTCTATTGAAGTCATTGTTGTTATACCTTTTTTTAGGATATGGTTCTGTCTCCTCCTGGAGCCTGCTGTGTATTTCGCTATTTATGAATGTTCTATTGATTTAGTATTGTGTGCTTTGTGCCCTATTCTCGTGTAGAGACTAGTAGAGAGTGTTATATTAATAAATACATATGTTTATATAAACAGTGTGTGGTTCTCCTTTCATTTAATCATTTAGGAGGTGATATTCAGTAAAACAAGCTGCTTTACATTCCTTCAAGATTAAGCCTGAAGGCTGCTCTCCACAGCTACCACTAGGATATATTTCAATGAGGTTATCTTTGACCGCAGACATCATAAGGGTCGTGTGGCCTGGTACGAGGTGCCCACTCTAATTAGTGGACAGCATATACCAACCCACCTTCTCACAGTGTGTCTCCTGCAATGTGTGTAGGATTAGTGACCAGCCGCAAGAGGCTTATGTTGCTCGTGTTCTTCAGGAGATTGGTAGAATTGGTAGCGTTGGGGTTTTCAGGGTGGAAGTTCAGGTCTCCAAGGAAGATGTAGTTATTGGATTTGATAGCCAGGGGGTCATGAAGTTCAGGATGGCGTCGCAGAAGCATGGACGGGGTCTATAGGCAATGGTTCCTCTGATGGTAGTATTAGCGTCTATTCTGATTTGAAGTATTCCATAACCGGCATACTGTGGTCCTCCATGGTGGTGCATTGAAGGGTTTCTATGTGGATGATGGCGATGCCTCCACCGTGTCTGCCTGGGTGGTCTCGGTCGCGTTGAAGCATCTTGGAGCCGGGGGGCAGTGCAGTGGTCATTATGTTGTGGTTCTTGCCAAACTTAAATACAGTGTTTCCCATCACATTTAGGTGAATGGGTAAAGCTGAGATTAAATATCAAGAATCCTAGTTCTAGTCCTGTGGCAGTACGGTATTTGGACAAAATATTGAGTTGTAAATTTTGGGAGAGAGGTATATCAAAAATAAAATATTGTAGGAAAAAATATTGTGATGCAAAAATATCGCTGTCAAGAATATCAATATTTTATGTAAGTAATATATTGTTTTTAAGAATATTATTGTCTTTAATTTAGTTCTCAGTAATATAGTTGTAAATAATAAAATTTACAATTATTTCAATGTGTTTTAGTTCATATTTTAATTGTTATTATATATAATATTTATTATTATAGTAATTATATTTAGCTATTTTAAGTGATGTAAAATGTTTTATTTAATTTTTATTAGTAATTTATAGTGTTGCAGCGGATTGTTAGGTGTGTAGGGGAATAGGGTGGGATGTCAATTAAGTAATAATTAAAGATTAATTAATTAATCATTTCTAGTTATGTGATTGATATCAATTATTTAAATTATGCAATACTGATTTATTTTAGTTATATTTTCGATGTGGGTTTCTCGGTTTGTAGGGGTATAGCTTGGGAAGCGAATTTAGTAATGATTAACTAGCAAATAATTATTAATTTATTATTAATTATGTTATTGATTACTAATTACGTAACTTGTGTAATACTGATATCTTGTAGTTATGTTGTATGTGCATGTTGGTAGGTTTAAAGGGGTTTAGTGTGGGGAGTTAATTAGGTCATAATAATTATCGCTGAATTATTAGTTATTAAATATTATGTGAGTATCAGTGTGTAAATTGTGCTATACTTATTTATTTTAGTTTTATTTTAGGTGTGGGCTGCTAGGTGTGTAGCAGTAATTAAATGATTACAATATTACAATAGTAAACAATCATTCTTAATTGCTGTCCATCAAACTCAAAATAAGTCCCTTAGCATGTGTGGCACATTTTTGCCTTCTATGGGAAAACACCCCATTGCCAGCAACTGCAGCTGCTGGGAGCATACGGCTGTATTGCTGTGAGTCAAACTTTGTATAAATAGCACAACAAGCTTTATTTCACCATTCATTCTCCTTTTGTGCTTCAAAAGTAGGGATGCCAACTGTCCCGCATTTGCAGTTTTGACCTGCACTCATGGCTCCTGTCCTACTGCTCACACAGAGACACTGCAGGATGCCCATTGTCCCGCATTCTGGTTTACCAACACTTTAGACCCTCCTAGAGGATAATCTAGTCATATTTTCTGCCCTTTTTGAGCTTTGAAAGAGATACCTATCAGTGGCTGGAAGGCAGGAGCTGTAGAACAGGAGGGGCCCTACACAATGCAGCTTCAAGAGCACGTTCAGCTATTGAGATGGAACCAACCCTAAATAAGTGAATAAATACCATGCAAGGGACCTGTCCTCGGAGTATGCCTTTGATGTTTTTTCTTCCACTAAGCTTGTTTCAATGTGCTGACATATTGTCAGATCAGTGGCCAGAGGCACAGTGAGTGAACGATTTGCCCAGGATCAAACAGTTTGTAAAATTAGTAGACTGCAGCACAACACTACTTGATTGAAATGCTATACATTTACCACCATATTGTGGGCCTTTCTCTCCTCATTGTGGAAACATCCAGTCAAATTTTGTAACCACACAGTTACAAACAGGTTTTATATTGATTTTGAAAATTCACAAGTATGCTAAATATGGAGCAGAGGAATAAGCTCCAAAAGTTGTCGCTCAATAGTGCACAAGTCCTGAAAACCTGTGTCTCCTGGTTGCACATTTACAACTAGTCCACTAAACCTCAATTGAAGTGGCAGTGATTTGAATGACAAAGCCAAATGGCTGCCCTTCCCGTGGAAATGCCATTATGTTGTGGTCATTGCCAAACCTGAATACAGTGTTTTCCCATCATATTAAGGTGAAGAGGTAAACCTGAGATGAAGGCCCTAATTTGGATACTGTTAGAGGAAGCTCTGACCGGCGCTTCGTCTGGATCTTTGACCGTGTCTGGTGCAGCAGTCTCGCCTTCAACAGCTGTGGGCCGACCGCCACGCATTGTAATGCGGCGTTCTGCCCAAAGGGCTATCGGTGGTTGGACTACCACTGACAGGCTGTGAGTGGAGGTCCGATCGCCATCATACTGAGGTTCTAAATCTCAAGTATCCTTTCTGGTCCTGTGGCATTTAGGTGTTTGGACATAATATTGAGTTGTACATATAGGGAGACAGGAATATCGCAAATAAAATACAGTGATACAAAAATATGATGCAAAAATATCACTGTCAAAAATATCATTATTTTAGGTAAGTAATAATGTTTTTAAGAATGTTGTTGTTTTTAAAATTGTTTTCACAATAAATAAATAAATAATGTCATTTTTAAATTATTTTAAGTTGTCTAAGTTTATATATTAATATTATGTGGTTGATTACGATCTCATTAGGAAGTCCCTGGATTGGATTCGGTATTGTCGAATCCTATTTGAATCCCTTGTATCCGACCGAATTGGTCAACTTTCCAGGCGACTGAGTACAAGGCAAGGAAACTTTCCTGGTTGTCCGATTCGGTTCTGAATGAGATCCGGGCAGCCTGAGCCGTTCAGAGTCGAATCGTATAGCCCAATGGAGATGATCTCAGAACGAGTGAGAACGATGACCGATTCTGCCAGCCGTTCCGAATCGGTTTGCCCGAGACGAAACAGCTTTGGGGATTGGTCTTTGGGGGCCTGTTGCGGCCCCCCCTATACCTGGAGGTGACTGAATATGGCCCATGAGGGTACCCAAGGGACCCCTCTCCCCAACCATACACAATGTGGCAGGCACCATCAGGTGCCCGCCACAGGGTGCATGATTTTCCCCAACCACCCCTTTTCTCAATGGGAGCCTGTGTTCGCTTGCGGTACACAGGCTCCCATTGAAGTCAATGGGAATCTGACCGAACCGAGTCCGTAAGCATACAGACACATAGTAATCGGTCTGTAGGACTCCCCAAATACGAATCATTAGGAAAGCATTGCTAACCCTATCATTGGGAATGCTCTCCTAATTACATCGTAATCAGGCCCTATGTGTTACTATTGTTTGAATAATTGGTATTCCTTTTTTAAATTATAGTTCGTAATTTTAAGTAATTTAAAATGTTTTATTTAATTTTTAATAGTTATTTTAAGTGTTGCAACGGGTTGTTGGATTTGTAGGGGCATAGGGTGGGAAGTTAATTAAGTAATAATGAAGTATTAATTCATGAATCATTTTTAATGAATTATTTGATTGATAATAATTATGTAAATTATGTAACACTGATTTATTTTAGTTATATTTCAGGTAAGGGTTGCTAGGTTTGTCGGGGTATAGGGTGCGAAGTTTATTAAGCAATAATCAATTAAGAATTAATTATTAATTTAGAATTAATTGTTTTATTGACTACTTATTATGTAAATTGTATAATACTGATATATTTTAGTTATATTTTAGGGTTGGGTTTCTAGGTTTGTAGGGGTTTAGGATGGGGAGTTAAGTAAGTAATAATTAATAAACAATTATTTACTATTTGTTAATAACTATTAGAGTATGACTTATGTAAATTGTTTCTTTTTTATGTTTCTTAGTTTTAGGTTTGTAGTAATAATTAAATTATTATTTTTATAATATTTATTGAAATACTAAATAATTATTAAAAGTATTTTTAAATAGTAAATAATTCATATTACAATAGTAAATACTCATTTTTAATTGATGATTGGTCATTTAATTGATTAGTAATTATGTTGATTGTTTAATTTTTTTTAAATAGTTTTATGTATGTTTTAATGTTAATTAACAATGTTTACAGTTTTTTCTAAATTAATAGGGTACTTAAAATATGCATTGTGTTTGAAGTTGAGTGCTTTCCCTTCTATTGGTTTGAATGGAGTGGGAATAGTACATTTAACCCATCAGAAGTCCAACTCTTTCCCAACAGTTGCATAAACTGGAGTGAGAATAGTAAATGTTACCCCTCCGTAGTAGAACACTTTCACTACTATTCAGCTGCTTGCAGTTAGAATAGTATATTTAACCACTCCGAAGTCCAACACTTTCCCTACTGTTACACCAGCTGAAGTGTGAATTGTAAATGTAACCCCTCAAAATTCCAACAGTTTCCTTATTGTTGTGCTGACTGGAATAGGCATAGTAAATGTAACCCCTCCAAAGTTTAACGTTTTCCTGCTGTTGCTGGTATGGGAATAGTACATTTAACCCCTCTTAAGCCCAACACTTTTCCTCCGGTTGCACTGACTGGACTAAAATAGTAAATCTAACCCCTCCAAAGTCCATTGTTTTCCCCACTATTGCGCTGTTTGGAGTGGGAATAATAAGTCTAAGTCAAGTCCAACACCTTCCCTACTGTTGCTTAAACTGGAGTGGTAATTATATATCTAATATTCCCAGACTGCAAAACCTTTGCTATTATTGTTTACATATATTTTTTAATTCCATTTAATTTTTTTACTATTCTATTTCTTTACAATTTTAATAATATAGTTTGTAATTGTGTCTTTTGGTTTTAAATATTTCATTTATTTTGTAATTTATTTCATATTTTGTAATTACATTTTTATATTTTGTAAACTTTGTTAAAATATAAATTGACAAATACATAGATGGATAAGTATTATACATTACCTACTGGCGGTCGCCAGTAGGTAGTTATAGTTAGGACCTATTATCCATAGGAAATCAACAACATTCTATTTGGAATAACTTTGGCGCCGGTTGACGAATCTTCGCGAAATGTTCAAAACTCGTGGTCGCTCCGATCCGCTCCTATCCTGAAAGACTCGGGGTGATTCGTCAAGCGGGGGCCGAGAAAAAAGGGGGGTCCCAAAACGTGCTTTCTCCAAGCAATTTTCCATAGGTACCATTAGTCGCAGCTACAGCCCGAACTGCTGAACGGAATTACACCAAATTTGGCAGAAAGGTAGACCGTGGTTCAGAGTCGTGCCTTTTGCTTAAATGGTGTAAATCCGTTCAGTAGTTCCAGAGAAAATCAAAATCACATATTTATCTGGGCGGAGCCTAACCACACATCTCATCGTGAGATCTGATTGGCTGTCAGCACTTCATTCAAGAAGTGTTGGCAGCCATCTTGAGACCAATATACATGATAGCACCTTATTAAAAAGCATTGCAGTTAATAGAAGGTTTTAAGACTTTAGTTACATTATAAATCATTTGTTGATGGTACCATACTCATTTTAGGAATTGTAGTGTGTTCCAAGGTGATTTTACCATGCGAAAAGCCTTCTGCTGGGATATCATAAATCATGTTTGAGAGAAAACTATTTTCTCATGCTTTTCCCACAGAGGTTTGGAAGGTGATCTATAAGCTAAACTGAGAGCATATTTTCTGTAAATTCACATTATCTTTCTCAGTCATGTGAGAATGAAGTCTGACATTCTCAGTAAAACATGTACCTCCAACAAGGGCAGAGACTGTCAGTTGATTCCTTTGTGTTCTACTGCAGCTTCCCAGAGTGTTCTAAAGAAGAACTAGAGCGCTAACAGTCCTACTTATGACAAACGTATGGCACACCTGAAGCCATCTTGATTGGAATAAAGTGGTAACTCTTAAAACATTTAATTTGCAAAGGAACAAAATGAGGGGGTTCATTTTGCCATAGAAATTATGATTAGTGCTGCAGAAAGAAAAACACATTTTGACTTCTGAAACCCTCTTTTATTTCATAAAAAAATTCTGACATGCAGACTGAAACATGCACTTTCAATACCAGCAGCAGATTTGCCTGGTGAGCAGTAGCTTTACTACAGTGATCTAATGAGCAACTAGAGTGCTAACATTCAGAATTTATGGAAAATGTGTGACACATCTGAATGCCTTCTTGATGGAATCAAAGTAAAAAACTGAAAGTATTTCCTACTGAGGAGACTGCAGTAAATGAGGAAATTAGGAAACTTCATAACAAATAAATCTCCCAAGATGGCCACCAGAGACAAAAGAGCCCAAATGTAGCCCAAATATCACCCAGATGTAGCCCAAATGTAGCCCAATGACAGAACGTCCCAGAGTGTTCTTAAGATCAACTAGAGCGCTTACTGTCTTACTTATGACAAAAGTATGGCATACCTGAAGCCATCTTGATTGGAATAAACTGGTAACACTTAAAACATTTAATTTAAAAAGGAACACAATGAGGGGGTTCATTTTGCTATAGAAATTATGATTAGGGCTGAAGAAAGAAAAATTAGGGCATATTTTGAGTGAATTCTCAAATCCTCTTCTATTTCATTAAAAAATTCTGATCTGCAGACTGAAACATGCACTTCTAATACTAGCAGCAGACTTCCGTGGTGAGCAGTAGCTTTACTACAGTGATCTAATGAGCAACTAGAGTGCTAACATTCAGAATTTATGGCATATGTGTGACATATCTGAATACCTTCTTGATGGAATCAAAGTAAAAAACTGAAAGCATTTCCTATTGAGGAGACTGCAGTAAATGAGGAAATTAGGAAACTTCATAACAAATAAATCTCCTAAAATGGCCACCAGAGACAAAAGAGCCCAAATGTAGCCCAAATGTAGCCCAAATGTAGCCCAATGACGGAAGTGTGCAAAACACTTATTTTTTGTGTATTTGCAGTTTTATATAGTGCAGACTTGTCAGGTATTGGAGTGCTTTACATGAGCATTGGTTACATCACACAAGATCAAATTCATTTTGGTTGTAGATATGGGGAGATTAAGTGATTTGACCAGAATCACAGACTGTTGTGCTGAAGCAGAAACTCCAACATGGTTCCCCAGTTGCAAAGTCTGCAGCTCTGGAAGTAACACCACACCCTCTCCCCTTGGATGCAACATTTCATCAAGTGGTCAACTGGATAAAAAAACTAAGATTACAAATAATTTAAAAGTTCTTGGTCGCTATTTGAAAACTCAGAAAATATCTCCTCATTTTAGTTTTTTAGAGCACTAACCATAATTTTGATGCAAATAAGACCATCTCATATATGTAATTTCTAAAGGAAATGCTCTAGGCATTATAGTTTTGATTACATCAAGATGACGTCAGGTGTTCCACACTTTTGTAATAAATATAGAATGTTAGCAATCTAGTTGTTCATTGGGATACTGTTGAGAGGCAGAGGCCAGGGGCACGGACTCTGAAAATTGAAGGCAGGTAGGAGAGTGCAGAGGCAACAATTTGACCACACTAGGCAGGCAGGAAGGGCAGTGGCAGCACAACAGACTATGGAGGGCAGTGGAAAGGGGGGCAGGGGCTACAAACCAACAATACAGGACTGGCAAGAGAGGCTGTGGTGATGTAATAGACCATTGTGGGCAGAAGGAAGAGGCAGTGGTCATAAAACCATACATGCCAACAGACCCGTTTCAGCCAGGAAACGTCCAATGTTTTTAAGCTCAAATGGGCTTTACTTGATCTGGTTCCTGTCTACAATCTTCTCTTTTTCAATGTAACTCAAAGGGGAAAATCAATACCCCAGTTTTATTTCAAAATCTCCCTCTTACCAAGTTCAAAATGTTCGCAAGTATGGTACATTGGATCATGGTAGGCAGGAGGAATTGGGGTAGGGACATGGACTCGGATAACAGAGGACAGGAGGGACATTGAGAGGTGCACCAAACTGACCCTACAGGGCAGGCATCAGGGTTTGCAGCAGCACAATACACCACACAGGGCATGCGGGACGGGAGTGCAGCACAACAATCCATAGAAAGCAATAGCGAGGGGACAGGACCATGCACATGGACAACAGACAACAGAGGGGAAAGAGGCAATGGTAGCTAGCTGACCATAATGGACAGACAGGAGAGAAAGCTGCAGCATAACAGACCATAAAGGGCAGGAGGGACGGATCAGGGGCATTACAATGGAACCGACAAGCCAGGAAGGAGGGAATAGGGGTGTGTATGTAGGTGTTTTCACTGTATTCTGAGTGTCTTTTAACATAGCACTGGCTCTAGGACTGCTTAGGCAGACTCAGTTACCACCAGTATCCGTCTGAAAAAGTTGAGGGTACAGGATGATTTTGCATCAAGGCTTCTTTCTGCTCTTCTGTTTGTTCTTTCTGCACGTTATATTTCTTCCTGCACTTTTCTTCGTCTTTGAGGACTTTTGTTGCTTCTTTCTTCATTTCTTTTTTTTCTTTCTGTGCGTTTTTCCTTCTTTCTTCACATGTCCTATCTCTGTAGGCATAGTTAGAAATTAGCATTTAAAAAACCTTTGAAATTCACTGAAAAAACCATAGGTTTCATGCACGTTATAGCTAGGAATTAGCATTTAAAAAACCTTAGAAATTCACTGAAAAACCATAGGTTTCAGGGGCGATATAGTTAGCTGGACTTTTCACTCGTACAAAACCAAAGAAATTCCCCCGTTATAGTTAGTTCAGCTAACTATAACTCGCGCGCCCGCAATGCACTGCTGATGACGTCACATATTACATCACTCATGACATGGTCAGTGACATCACTCATGATATCACTGATGACATCATCCTTGTGATAGAGTGGCAGACCTCCTCTCCCCCTAATATAACCTTTCATACACACATTCAAAAATAGAAATTTAAATTTTCAAAACAATGGACATACCAATACCAGTTACAACAACCTATTCAGTAATTGTAAGATCCACATACACATCCACTCATTCACCAACAGTCCTATACAGTCACTCATACATGCACTCACTCATCATATGTATTCATACACCTATACATTCTGTTACACAACGCCACTCATCCATAAAGTTACTCACACACGTAGTCACTCATGCTAATAAAGAATCAAACATCCGTTTACCTGCATATTCAGTTATACACACACCACCACACTTACTTCTACAGAAACTTACACATACTTAGTCTTTTAAACAATCACTTATAGAAACACATACTTATTCATACACGAACTCTTTCAATCTCTCACTCTCACATATACTCACTTATATACACCAATAGTCACATATACTAGTTTAAAACGTATGTAGTTACTCATAGAGACACGATTGAGACAGTCATTCACTCACTAACACACCCATGCACACACTCATCCACCATACAGTCCTGCACACATGCTGTCTTCAACACATACAAACAGTGAGTCACTCATTCATGCACCTATGCACTACGTAATACCCCCCACCGAACCATACAGACATCAGACACTCATACTGATACTCAAAAAATCAACTAATAACCTATATAGACACTCATGTAGCTACTCACCAACCCATGCAGCCACTTATACACAAAGTGAGAGACTGATACAGATATTTACATATTTAAACATTACTCACTAAGATACACTTAATCAGTCAGTAATACAATCAATTTTTCAAAAACAAATCATCCATTTAGACATTTATATACCCATTTATTCTTCCATCGACCTTGAGATATACATATATAAAACATATATAATTTTCAGAAAAACACACATTCACTGGATGATGTCATCAGTGATGTCATTTGAGATGTGATCAGTGACGTCATGAGTGATGTCACTGACCATGTCATGAGTGATGTAATATGTGACGTCATCAGCAGTGCATTGTGGGCGCGCGAGTTATAGTTAGCTGAACTAACTATAACGGGGGAATTTCTATGGTTTTCTACGAGTGAAAAGTCCAGCTAACTATATCGCCCCTGAAACCTATGGTTTTTTCAGTGAATTTCTAAGGTTTTTTAAATGCTAATTCCTAGCTATAAAGTGCCTGAAACCTATGGTTTTTTCAGTGAATATATATATACATATATAAACATATAAATATAATCTGCATATCTATATAAATATAAATGCATGCAAACATATACATATACATATATGCATACATATGAATGGTATGTACATGAAAGTTTGAAAAACTCTACTACAAGCAAAGCTAAAAAGCCACCTAATTACAAACAGAATTGCTTTAACTTAAACGAGGGCGAGACCTATTGCATTTTCAATGCTTGTTTACTTTGATTCCATCCAGAAGGCATTCAGATGTGTCACACATTTTCCATAAATTCTGAATGGTAGCACTCTAGTTGCTCATTGGATCACTGTAGTAAAGCTACTGCTCACCAGGGAAGTCTGCTGCTGGTATTCAAAGTGCATGTTTCAGTCTGCATGTCAGAATCTTTTTATGAAATGGAAGAGGATTTGAGAAGTCAAAATGTGCCCTAATCTTTCCTTCTGCAGCACTAATCATAATTTCTATGGAAAAATGAACCCCCTCATTTTGTTCCTTTGCAAATTAAATGTTTTAAGTGTTACCACTTTATTCCAATCAAGATGGCATCAGGTGTGCCATACTTTTGTCATAAGTAAGACTGTTAGCGCTCTAGTTGTCCTTTAAAACACTCTGGGACATTCTGTCATTGGGCTATAATTGGACTACATCTCGGTGATATTTGTGCTACATTTGGGCTCTTTTGTCTCTGGTGGCCATCTTGGGAGACTTATTTGTTTTGAAGTTTCCTAATTTCCTCATTTACAACAGTTTCCTCAGTAGTAAATACTTTCAGGTTTTTTACTTTCATTCCATCAAGAAGGCATTCAGATGTGTCACACATTTGCTATAAATTCGGAATGTTAGCACTCTAGTTGCTTATCAGATCATTGTAGTAAAGCTACTGCTCACCAGGGAAGTCTGCTGCTGGTATTGAAAGTGCATGTTTCAGTCTGCATGTCACAATTTTTAAATGAAATAGAAGAGGATTTGAGAAGTCACTCAAAATTTGCCCTAATTTTCTTTTTTCCGCACTAATCATAATTTCTATGGCAAAATGAACCTCCTCATTGTGTTCCTTTTAAATTAAACTACTCACTCTCTACTACTCACTCGCTACTACTTTCTACTACTCACTCTCTACTACTCTCTCTCTACTACTCTCTACTACTCTCTACTACTACTCTCTACTACTCACTCTCTACTACTCATTCTCTACTACTCTCTACTACTCACTCTACTGCTCTCTACTACTCTCTACCACTCACTCTCTACTACTCTACTACTCACTCTCTACTACTCTCTACTACTCTCTCTCTACTACTCCCTCTCTACTACTCACTACTACTCTCTACTACTCACTCTCTACTACTCACTCTCTACTACTCTACTACTCTCTGCTACTCTATACTACTCACTCTCAACTACTCACTCTCTACTACTCTCGCTACTACTCACTCTCTACTACTCTCTACTACTCACTCTACCACTCTCTAATACTCTCTACCACTCACTCTCTACTACTCTACTACTTACTCTCTACTACTCTCTCTCTACTACTCATTCTCTACTACTCACTCTACTACTCTCTGCTACTCTCTCTCTACTACTCACTCTCTACTACTCACTCTCTACTACTCTACTACTCACTCTCCACTACTCACTCTCTACTACTCGCTCTCTACTACTCTCTACTACTCACTCTACTACTCACTCTCTACTACTCTACTACTCTCTACTACTCTCTCTGCTACACTCTCTCTACTACTCTCTACTACTCACTCTCTACTACTCACTCTCTACTACTCTACTACTCTCTCTACTACTCACTCTCTACTACTCACTCTCTACTACTCTCTACTACTCTCTCTACTACACACTCTCTACTACTTGCTCTCTACTACTCACTCTACTACTCACTCTACTACTAACTCTCTACTACTCCCTACTACTCACTCTACTACTCACTCTCTGCTACTCTCTACTACTCACTCTCTACTACTCCACTACTCTCTACTAATCACTCTCCACTACTCACTCTGTACTACTCTCTACTACTCACTCTCTACTACTCTCTACTACTCACTCTCTACTACTCTCTTTCTACTACTCACTCTCTAACTCTCTACTACTCTCTATTACTCACTCTCTACTACTCTCTCTCTAATATTCTCTACTACTCACTCTCTACTACTCTCTACTACTCACTCTCTTCTCCTCTCTCTCAACTACTCTCTACTACTCACTCTACTACTCATTCTCTACTCATCTTTCTCTGCTACTCAGTCTCCACTACTCACTCTCTACTACTCTCTACTACTCACTCTACTAGTCACTCTTTACTACTCTCTACTACTCTCTACTTCTGACTCTCTACTACTCTCTACTACTCACTCTCTACTACTCACTCTACTACTCTCTCCTACTCACTCTCTGCTACTCTCTCTACTACTCTCTACTACTCTCTCTCTACTCTCTACTCTCTATTACTCATCCTCTACTCTCTACCTCTCCACCTCTCTCTACCTCTCTCTCTACTACTCTCTACCTCTCTACCTCTACCTCTCTACATCTACATCTCTACCTCTACACCTCTACCTCTCTACCTCTTTCTACCTCTCTCTGCACGCACACATATGCACATATATGCATATGCATTTATATATATGTATGTGTATATATATATATATACATACATATATAAACATATATATAATCTGCATTTCTATATAAATACAAATATAAATGCATGCATACATATACATATATGCATGTTATGTACATGAAATTTTGAAAAACACTAATAAAAGCAAAGCTAAAAAGCCACCTAATTACAAACAGAATTGCTTTACCTTAAACGAGGGCGAGACCTATTGCATTTTCAAAGCTTGTTTACTTTGGTTCCATCAAGAAGGCATTCAGATGTGACACATTTGCCATAAATTCTGAATAGTAGCACTCTAGTTCCTCATTAGATCACTGTAGTAAAGCTACTGCTCACCAGGGAAGTCTGCTGCTGGTATTCAAAGTCCTTGTTTCAGTCTGCATGTCAGAACTTTTTAATGAAATAGAAGAGGATTTGAGAAGTCAAAATGTGCCCTAATTTTTCTTTCTGCAGCACTAATCATAATTTCTATGACAAAATGAACCCCCTCATTTTGTTCCTTTGCAAATTAAATGTTTTAAGTGTTACCACTTTATTCCAATCAAGATGGCTTCAGGTGTGCCATACTTTTGTCATAAGTAAGACTGTTAGCGCTCTAGTTGTTCTTTAAAACACTCTGGAATTTCTGTCATTGGGCTATACTTGGGCTACATCTCGGTGATATTTGTGCTACATTTGGGCTCTTTTGTCTCTGGTGGCCATCTTGTGAGACTTGTTATGAAGTTTCCTAATTTCCTCATTTACTACAGTCTCCTCAGTAGGCATACTGTCAGTTTTTTACTTTGATTCAATGAGGAAGGCATTCAGATGTGTCACACATTTGCGATAAATTCCTAATGTTAGCACTCTAGTTGCTCATTAGATCACTGTACTAAAGCTACTGCTCACCAGGGAAGTCTGCTGCTGGTATTGAAAGTGCATGTTTCAGTCTGCATATCAGAATTCTTTAATGAAGTAGAAGAGGATTTGAGAAGTCTCTCAAAATGTGCCCTAATTTTTCTTTCTGCAGCACTAATCATACATTCTATGGCAAAATGAACCCCATCATTTTGTTCCTTTTTAAATTAAATGTTTTAAGAGTTACCACTTTATTCCAATCAAGATGGCTTCAGGTGTGCCATACGTTTATCATAAGTAGGAGTGTTAGCGCTCTAGTTGTTCTTTGGAACACTCTGGGAAGCTGTAGTAGAACACAAAGGAATCAACTGACAGTCTCTGCCCTTGTTGGATGTTCATGTTTTACTGAGAATGTCAGACTTCATTCTCACATGACTAAGAAAGATAATGTGAATTTACAGAAAATATGCTCTCAGTTTAGCTTATAGATCACCTTCCAAACCTCTGTGGGAAAAGCATGTGAAAATAGCGTTCTCTCAAACATGATTCATGATATCCCAGCAGAAGGCTTTTTCACATGGTAAAATCACCTTAGAACATACCACAAATCATAAAATGAGTATGGTAACATCAGCAATTGATTTATAATGTAACTAAAGGTACAAGGTATTCCGTCAGTCGCGCTTGCGCAGCTGTCTGTTTTAACTCTCCTGTTCTTGTATTTGTTTTAATTTAATTTTTCATTACCCCTGATTTTAGTCGGGGTCCAGGTAGCGGTTTCCCTCCCTCTCACCGCACTTAAAATACTCCAAGCCCCGCCGTTTGGCGGGTCCGGGTCACGGGTGGGTCCCTAGTTGGATTTTAGGCGCCATCTTGGATTGGGTTGGTGTTGGTGTTGCTCTAGCCCGGCGGGCGCCATTGCGAGTGGTCACGCGGCAGGTCAAACCTCGTGGGACACCTACTTAAGGCGGTCCTTCCTTTTTGGCCTCTAGACAAGGTATTCCGTCAGTCGCGCTTGCGCAGCTGTCTGTTTTAACTCTCCTGTTCTTGTATTTGTTTTAATTTAATTTTTCATTACCCCTGATTTTAGTCGGGGTCCAGGTAGCGGTTTCCCTCCCTCTCACCGCACTTAAAATACTCCAAGCACCGCCGTTTGGCGGGTCCGGGTCACGGGTGGGTCCCTAGTTGGATTTCAGGCGCCATCTTGGATTGGGTTGGTGTTGGTGTTGCTCTAGCCCGGCGGGCGCCATTGCGAGCGGTCACGCGGCAGGTCAAACCTCGTGGGACACCTACTTAAGGCGGTCCTTCCTTTTTGGCCTCTAGACAAGGTATTCCGTCAGTCGCGCTTGCGCAGCTGTCTGTTTTAACTCTCCTGTTCTTGTATTTGTTTTAATTTAATTTTTCATTACCCCTGATTTTAGTCGGGGTCCAGGTAGCGGTTTCCCTCCCTCTCACCGCACTTAAAATACTCCAAGCACCGCCGTTTGGCGGGTCCGGGTCACGGGTGGGTCCCTAGTTGGATTTCAGGCGCCATCTTGGATTGGGTTGGTGTTGGTGTTGCTCTAGCCCGGCGGGCGCCATTGCGAGCGGTCACGCGGCAGGTCAAACCTCGTGGGACACCTACTTAAAGTCGCCCTTTCCGCGCAGCGGGATCGCGCAGTGGGACGCCGTCGCTTAGCCGGAGTCGTGCCTAAGTCCTGCCCGTCTGCGCCCGTCCGCGCTGAGGATGCCTAGGGCGCTAGGGGTGGGTCTCGGGCACCCGGGTGATGAGCGACGGAATGATTACCTATTCGAGTATCGCCTTACGAGATATCGGATATTCTCTTCCGACGTGCGATCAGGCACGGATACATCCGCTCAGCGGCCCATGTCAGTGTACCTGTATGAGATGGGCTCTTGGTTCACCTGCTCGCAGCTGCAAGGGGATACTCCCCTCAGCCTCACGAGGCTTTGGTTCAACGTCGTGTCTTCGTCTATTGAACCTCAATGTTAGGTCTTTGGTCCAACATCACCTAGCCTTTTTTGACCTAATTCAGGAAGAGTCTCCTGACATAGCTGTGATCACGGAAACGTGGCTGCAGGAACACGATACTGCCATCATTAATTTGGCTTTCCCCCCTGAATACTCAGTGTTCAACCTTAATCGGTCATCTAGAGGAGGAGGTATTGCCCTTGCGGTTAAATCTAGTCTACCATGCAGTTGGAGGGTCTTAAACATCGTTGGATGTGAGAGTGCCTTTTTTAATATCTCCACTAGTCCCCAGTTTTCTATCTCGGGGATGGTGGTCTACCGGCCCCCAGGCAGTGATGTGGCATTCAGGGAAGTTTTCCCTGATGCCGTTAGTTCACTATCCATGGGTTGTGCGAATTTTTCCATCCTGGGAGACCTCAATCTCCACTTTGAGAACAGGAGTTTGCCGGCTGTCGATAATTTTTTAGCCGACCTCGAGGCCCTCCAACTGACCCAAAAGGTAGATCAACCCACTCATGTGGGAGGGCATACACTCGACCCCTTTCTTACTAACCTCCTGGAAGCTACCATCTCTTCCATAACACCTGTGGGGTGGTCGGATCATTTTTTGGTGGATATTCGTATTCCGTTGCCCGCTACTCCTGCTATCCCCCCTTCGAGACCTATTCTCAAAAGACATTGGAATAAGCTGAGACTAGAGGACCTCCATGAGGTCTTGGTATCACATCCACTGGGACCCTATGAGGGTTTGGAACTGGGTTATGACCGGTTCTGTAAGTGGATTTCGGGGGCGCTCGATCTCTTGATCCCTATTAGGGCAAGTAGGTCTCGTTTGAGAGAATCGAGCCCTTGGTATGATAACGCCCTGCGGGTGTTAAAGGGCACTTGTAGGCGGGCTGAGAGAGAGTGGCGGAGACACTATGATGCGGCCAAGAAATCGCTGTATCTGTCCTCCGTCAAGGCGTACCATCGAGCCATTTGTAGAACTCGTGCTGCGTTCTACTCAGAAGAATTCCGTAACAGCCCTAATCCTTCGAAATCAATTTTCAAGGCCCTTAAGGATCTTTTGGCCAAAAGAACTTCTTCCCCGGTATTGGCCTCCACTTCACATTGCGAGGTTTTGGCATCCTTCTTTTTGGAGAAGGTGCAAGCCATTTACCGGTCGTTCTCTGATCTGAGTCCACCTCTGGGGCCTCTGGCGACGACATTGGGTCGTCCTATAATGGAGTCGTTTCCTTTGCTCTCCTCTGAGGAATTTGACAGGGTGACCCTAAAAATTAAGTCGGGCTCACCTCTGGACCCATTAAAACCTGTCGTCTTTAGAGATCATTGCTTTGTAGGACGCCCTCTTTTGCGATCCTTCATTAACACCTCACTGATGACGGGCATGGTTCCAGTCAAATGGAAGCAGGCGGTGGTTTCTCCTATTTTGAAGAAGCCTTCATTGGATTGTGGTAAATATTCTTTTTACCTTGACTGAATTTCATACTGAATCTGAAACAAAGTAGAATAGCTCAAAATAACAAGAGGCAGAATCCGTGGTATAAGAGATTTTCTGAATGGGCTTTATTCCAAAAATGGCCGACTCGAGTGGCGGCCTTCAGGTTCCGTCACCACGAGGGTTCAGGAAGTGAAGTACAATACTTTATTGACAAGAAGTAACTTTTATAGGTCACACATTACAATGAAATGAATGCAAAAGGCGTAACAATTGATAAGAGAAGTGACATATTGGTACGTAATCGAAACTAGGCGTAATAAGGAGCAGAAAGAAACATGATTGGCTCTGATTATCATGCATAGGTGGATCTATAAGATAATACTTAACATAGATGCGCGCGCAGCAGCATGACGTGTGATTGACGTGCAACTAGGGGGTGACGGGGACTTGACATTTAGCTCTACATGTGGAGACGAGAAGTCTGGGGGGTCAAGTCAACCTAATCCCAAATCATATCTAACATCCTATGTTTAGAGAACTATGTTATCCACAAGAAAAGACTCTCGGACAGAATCTATTCTATACTGACTGTGTGCGTGTACAAGCGTCTAAGTGTCTATATGAGATGCGAGGGGCAGAAAACTTTCCATGGCAACAGGGCTATGAATTACTTGCAGGAGGACGGAAAGGCCGAGTCCTTTGCTTGTGAGCTAAAGGAAATGTTTACCTAAATCACTAGACAGGAATGCATCGGCTGAAGAGCAAAGTAGATAATTCGAAGGTGAAATACAGCTTCTTGGCAGGCAGGCAAAACTGGCCGAGGCAGGCACCGTTAGCTGCACAGGGAGTAGGACAAAGTTCATGGATACAGATGCGAGCTCAAGCTGAAGCTGTCAGAAACAGAGAGCAGGGAAGGCTTTGAGGACAGAATCGGGCCTACTTGCCTGAACTGTAAAAATGGAGTAACTTAGCCATATAAAGTCGGTGGCCTTTCATACTTAGGAATCGAATATCCAGCCCATTGATGGCGGGTCTGACAGAGAACATGTTGACGGTGGACGCACATATGTTTGCGTTTTGGAAACTGGAACTGGAGGGAACATACATGTACTTGTGACATGCACATAGAACCGTTGGGGTCCAAGATAGGGGACACAACGAATCAGGAAAATCCACATTTCCACATTCCCTCCTTGTCCCCTACTTGCCCTTCAAGAGATATCAATCTTCATCATTCCATCGATTTGCTCATGGAGCATCATTTCTTCTTCCTTCCTCTTCCGGCATTCTGAACGAGAACTTTGATATGGAATGCATGATGTGGCACACAGACCACAAATCGCTGGTCCACATTGCAGGCATAAACAACAACTGAAGAGCATAAGAAGGCCAATACCTAGGAACGATAGAACTCTCCATCCCCAGGCTGATATTACACTCCAAAACCACCCGGACCACGTCCAAGTGCCTGGATTCTCGTGTATCTGGCTCACAATCTTATGAAGGCGTGTTATAGCTTTATATACAGATGGTGAATTTTCTGGTATGAATATGCAGCAGCTGGATCCGATGACCCTGCAAGCTCCGCCCCTATCGGCCAGGATGACGTCAAGGACAAGACGATTCTGGAGAACAACAATTCTCATCACTGATTGTTCCTCTGTCAGATTGCCTAGGGCAGCTATAGTCTCGTTTACTACAGCTTCGAGAGTCTTGGTTAGTCTACGTATCAGCTTACTATTTGATATTGTACCTATATAGGGAAAGATGCCTTTATTGAAATCTACATACTTGTCCCATGCCGTCTCAGTATAATCGACAACTGGGAGATCTCTTCGCTCTCTATTGTGTACTAAATGAACATTCCGATAATAATCAGGTGGAGCTAGGAAAACAGGTGGCAGAAGGAATGCTATGTAACAGGTACCATCCCAATCTAGAGGCAGACGCATATATGCCGTCTGACCACATATAAAGTAAGAATGGCGAGAAGCTCTAAATGAAGATTTACCTTGATCACTATATTCTACTGTAGTAACGCATTGGCTATGGCCCATATGTATGGAACCAACTTTTCTTACACATAATTCACCCTTAACTGGAAATACTGACATAGTGGGCAGAATTAGTTCAACTTCGGATTTGACATTCAGAATCATAAGATTAGGTGTAAAATTACCTAATTTATACACTTCATTTTCTAGATCAGTTCCTGTTCTACTGGGGTGACCCTCCTTATTAGGATGACAGACTTTGAATAAAACTAGATTCAGATTTCCCCATATCCAATGTTGTTGATAAACTGCTGTGTCTGGGTCTATGGAATTTAGTAAACTAAACCATGCTCCACAGGAGCCATTGTGTGTGAACGGATGTGGAAAGAAAGGCAGAACTCCTTTGTTATTCTGATAGGGAGGGAGTCGGCCACACACCCAACAATTGGTGGCATTACTAGTCTGATGGGAATGATGTAACATACTAATGAAGGTGTTATTGCGCAGCGCAAGTCTATAAGATAATTCATGTGGCGGTAGGTCACTAAAAGAATGTTCAGCAGCAACATTATAAACATGTCTAGAAATAGGATGATATATGTGCAAAATCACACTTGTAATAATTATTAAAACACTCAATAAAAACAAAATTAATAATGTCCTCATACAGTAGCTACGCAGTGATTTACAATACGCCTGTCGTTTCAACATTTCTCGGGTATTTTCTCTACTCAAGTCCAAGGGATACATGTCGGAGACAATTCAACCGCTTCACCTTGGAGAGGACTTAAACAATCAAATTGCTCGACTGTTTGGGCCTAAGCTTTAATTTATAGCACTGAGAGTCATTCTGTTCAACAAAAGGAAGGTTTGAATCAGTCTGTGGGGGAGTGCAGGGCACAGTGTCTATATCCGAGGATAGTCCATGAAATTTCTTAATATGGCTGGAGTGTATCCAGCCCTTGCGGCCCTCAACTTTCACGGCTGTTCTTGTGGTCAGCAGGACTAGCTTCGGTGCTTTCCACCTGGGCTCCAACTGGGTCTTCCGATCAAAATTTCTCACAAACACCAGATCCCCCGGAGCAACGTCATGGGGTTTCACCTCAGTGTTGTCAGGAAAAGCTGCAGCTACCTGTGAACGACAAGATTGTAGTGCAGACATCAAGGAAGCCAAGTAATCTGTCAGCATATTACAATTAACATCAGTTATTTTACGAGGTATAGGCGTCCCCCACATATTTGGTGGCCTTCCGAAGATCACCTCATACGGGGATAGCCCTGTTCGAGAGTGTGCTACCATTCTTATGTAAAATAGTGCAACTGGTAATGCTACTATCCAGTCAACACCTTTCTCCTTACATATTTTAGACAATCTGATTTTCAAAATTTGATTATGTCGTTCCACGAGACCTGCTGCCTCGGGGTGTCGGACACAGTGGAATTTCCACTGATATCCCAACAAAAGTGAGACATGTTTCATTAATTCGGATGAGAAAGGCTGGCCGTTATCTGAATATACAACACGTGGTAAACCGTACCGCGGGAAGAATTCTCGAACTAACTGTTTGGCAGTAGTCGGGGCCGTGTAATCTGATACTGGGTACGCCTCAGTCCATCGGGAGAGAGCGCAGACAACTACCAGAACATATTTGAATCCTCGACATCGTTCCATCTGGATATAATCCATTTGGAGTACTTCAAAAGGATGATCAGGAGTCTGGAATCCACCCTGTTCTACGGGAACACTTTTTCCTGGGTTGAACTGACAACATATCATACAGGTACGGACTTTTTGTTTAGCTGCTGCTCGTAAATGTTTGTTGAACCAAATGTGTTGAATGCTATCTAGCATAGCTTTCTCTCCTAAATGCGCTGGGCTGTGAATTGTAGCTATAATGGCTTGGACCATAGAGTCAGGAAGAAACCATACAGATTTCTCCTTCGTCATCCATCCCTGATCTGTCTGGATCCCTCCTAGTTCAGTCCATTTCTTTAATTCTTCTGCAGTAGCATGTGTCTGTATGTCAATTACGTCAAGTGCGGGATCCTTAATTGTCATACACTGTGTTGGTGTCTGAACTATTGGCTTTGTCATGTCTAATGTGCGATTCTGAGCAGTCTGTTTAGCTGTTCTGTCAGCTAAATCATTGCCTTGAGAAATGATATCAGTAACCTTCGTGTGTGCTTTACATTTCATAATCGATATGGCAGTTGGTAGATGTATTGCGTCTAACAAGGCATGAATGAGGGTTCCGTGCTGAATGTGGGCACCATGGGAGGTTAAATAACCTCTCTCTCGCCACAGCACGCCGAAGTCGTGTACAACTCCGAATGCATAACGTGAGTCAGTGTATACATTAACTTTCTTATTTGTGGCTTGAATACAGGCTTGTGTTAGAGCAATAAGTTCTGCTGCTTGGGCTGACAAAGTATCTATACAATTTGTCTCAATAACTTCAGTGTCTGTTGTGACTGCATACGCGGCCACTAAGTCTCCTGTACTTGCTCTCATGCACGATCCATCTACATACAACGTCAGGTCTGGATCTAACAATGGAACGTCTGTCAAGTCTTGTCTAGGTTTCGTCTTTATTTCAATAATTTCAACACAATCATGAGCTAGTGGGTCTGTTCCAATTACAGGTAATAGTGTAGCAGGATTCAATGTATTACACCGTCGGATCTCTATGTGTGGCTGAAACAATGTCAGTTCATAACCGGTAAGTCTTGCTATGGTCAAGTGTTGTGTTTGTGTTCGGTTCACAAGAACTTCTACTGCATGTGGTACTTGTACTGTCAATGGATGTCCTAACACTATGGCATCGCTTTGTCTGATTGCTAAAGCTGTTGCTGCCACTGATTTCAGGCACGCGGGCAAAGCCTGAGCTACGGGATCTAATGTACTGGAAAAATAAGCACATGGCTTGCGTGATCCTGCTTGATCCTGAGTGAGTACTGACAAAGCAGTACCTTCGCGTTCTGTAACAAAGAGTGTAAAATGTTTGCTATAACATGGTGTTGCTAAAACAGGTGCTTGGCATAAAGCTTCCTTTAGGCTTTCAAAAGCTTGTGTATGTTCCTGAGTCCAAGGGAGAACAGTCGATGTGGCTGCCTCCTGTGTGGTTAACTGAATGAGTGGTTTTGCTAGAAATGCGTACTGAGGGATCCACTGCCTACAATATGAAGTGAGGCCTATGAAAGCCCGCACCTCCTTTTGTGTCTGGGGTATTGACATGTTAGCAATTAACTGGATGCGATCTGGTGTAAGCTGCCTTCCCTCCTTGGACAGCGAGTGACCAAGATAAATAACTCGCTGGACACAGAATTGCAGCTTAGAAGGAGACACCTTGTGCCCCTTGTCGGCTAGGAAATGTAAAACTGTTAGAGAAGCCTTTTCACATTCAGGTTCGCTTCTCGCGGTGATCAGCAGATCATCGACATATTGAAGCAGTGCAGTGTTAACTGGCATGTGGATACTGTCAAGTTCTCGTTTCAGTGCTTGGCTGTAGATGCTGGGGCTTTCTGTGAATCCTTGGGGAGCGCGTGAGAATTTAAAGCTGCGCCCATTTAAACTGAATCCGAACAAATATTGGCTTTCCGGATCTATTGGGACGCTAAAAAAGGCATTCTTGAGATCAATTACAGTAAAGAATGTTGCTTCGGAATCAATTGCTGTCAATAATGATGATATATCGGGGACCACAGGAAATTGTGGCACAATGCACTTGTTTAGTTCACGCAAATCAATAACCAATCGGTATACTGGCGGAGCAGTAGGGTCAGTTCGTTTAAGAATCGGAATTATCGGCGAATTACATACATTGGAGTCTGTTTCTACAACTACTCCCTGGGCAATTAACTCATCAATGATTTTCAGCAAAGCCACTACAGCATCTTGCGGTAACTTGTATTGTCGCAATCGTGGTAATACCACTCCTGCCTTGAGTGTAACTCGGTATGGTGTAATGTTCATGCAACCAACATCAGTAGGGCCTTGTGCCCATAGACGTGCTGGTAAAGTCTGTAGTCGGGGATCCATGTCTCTAGACACATAGTGACCTTTAAAATCACGTAAAAACAACCTTATTCCTCCCGGAGAACAACATATTATGGCTCCTAGGGCTTTCAGAGTTTTAATTCCTAACAGATTTTCTGGGCATGATTTAGTAAGCAATAAATCTGTAGTTCGTGTCAAAGGTCCTATCGTAAGTGGAAGAGGCTGTGATACTTCATTAACAATAGGTTTTCCTGAAAAACCAAGGGAAACATTTTGAGAGCCTGAGAGGGGTGCCCCTGGAACTTCACTACGTTTTATAGTTGTTCGACTTGCCCCTGTATCGAGTAAGAATTTTCTATCTTGACCTAATAATTCACTATGTACATAAGGTCCTTCTTGATCTACAGGAATCTCGATAAGCGGTAAGTCAACTTCCCTCTCTAGGCTGGTTCATGCGTAACGCTGATACTCAGGATATTCATACTGTGCAGTCTGATACATTTGTCGTGTTGTGGTTTGTGTGGCAGTAACAGGCAACGGTGGTGCAGCTGGCACAAACTGTATTGGCTGTTGTGCGGCTGGCATGGCCTGGGAATGCGGCATAGTTCCTTGTTCATTCTGATCTTGTCTGAGTGGCCGTGATCTTTCTTGTGTTTTACCTATGGCGATATTATGTTTTAAAACTGGACAATCGTGTACGTAATGACCTGGCTTTTTGCAATAATTGCATGTCCCTTTTACCGGTCCTGCTGAATCGGAATGTGTCATACCCTTTTTATGTCCTTCAGCCGGTACTGTCTGAGACACTAGCATTTTCATTTTTGTATCTTTCATACGTCTTTGTTCGTGTTCTTGTTCATCTCTAATTCTATTGTGATGATACTGTAACATTTGTAGCATTTGTGACGGAGTGTTACTTTGCCAGGTACTCTCGAATTTCAATATTCTATTCTTTACTGGAGGTAAAGCATTTTCTACTAATTTTGTCACAAATAAATGTGGGTACGACTCACTACTTGTTTTTATACCACTATTTATTCCAAAACATTTTTCAAATCGGGCATAATAGTCACTTGTGTCTTCATCATGCTTTTGTTTACAGGCCGTGATTGCACCCCAATCTTCCTTTTTCGTAGTTAATAAACGTGGCAGTACTTGTACTAGTAAACCTGGTAATGCTTTGACTTTATCCCCGAGCCCTGAACCTGCAGCTCGGGCCTTTTCTTCCGTTTCTAATGCTGTCCAATCTATCTTTTGGTCTCCCACTTCCCACTCTTTTTCTTTCAGTTTTTCATAAATGCCAGCAGGTAAGAGCACCTTTAATATCGTCATAATATCAGGATAGGTATACTCTCCCATCAGCAACATGTCCTTAATTTCTCGGTGGAAACCCGCTGGGTCTTTGTCATGACTTGGTACTACTTTCTTCATTTCTAACAATTCAATTTTTGATATGGGTGTGTATACAAATACACGGTGAAACTCATTGTCTTCGCCTTTTATTGGGTGCACTTCTCGTAAGGGATTTTGTCTATCCATATAATACGGCGTTCTTTCTCTGCGGGGCAGCGAGAAAGAATCCGGATTTACAAAAAGGACATACTGTTTACGTGACACTAATATTTCTTTAATTAACTTGTTACTAGAACCTTTCCATCTGTTCGTGAGTAGTTCCGTTAATATATCAGGTAAAGGACCAGGGTCAGCATGTTGGCTCTTATATAGTATAAGGAGTTGCTGAATCATATAGATTCCAGCTAAACGTTGTTCATCTGCACTAAGGTTAAAAAACGTGTGTGCTACGGTCTCATCACCGTATTTTTCAGGACTGTCAATCCAGTGAACGGCTGATCTGGCTAATTCTTGCTCATCCATGGAATCGAGGAGGTGGTAACCCCTTCGTTCTCGTAGTAGTTTATCTGCGGCTTGGAACAGATGTTCAGGAGACTTTAAATTTATTACAGGCGTCGGATACGTTCTGCTATTATTTGGACATACAGAGTGTATGGGATCAGAAAAGCATCTAGTATTATTACAGGATCTTCCTCTGCCTACGTATGCTATGGTTTCTGACTGTCTTGCGGAATTCCCTGATTCGGAGACTTCATCTTGCTCGAACTCGTCTGTTTCCAATCTTTCTTCGTGAATACGTTCTATTTCTCTACGGATTTTTCGGCACATGGCTATTATACAGTTTTTCTTATCGTGTCTCCCTTCTGATATATTCTGGCTCCATCTTGTAAGAATAAGCATTGTATTCGGGTCTACCCCCGGTCGGTCTTGATTTCTGATCACACAGTTTATGAGGAAACGTAACAGTTCCCCCTGTATCTCTACTTTCTGGAATTCCATAGCTCTGTTAATACATTCTGGGTCTCGCCCTGTTTGGACAAAATGATATATTTTATCTAGATGCGTAATCATTCCTGGTAACCTCGCTAAATACTCTGCGGCTCGTCTGATACGTAATGATGCCAGGACCATTTCGTCCTCTTTACCGACCACCGGGTCATATCTACAATCTATAAGGAGTTCCTTAAGCGTACGTTCACTTACGAATTTGGGTGTACGTGAATGCGCTGATTCTTGAAAAACAAGTTTATTTATTCTAGGTGGCGTAAAAGTATTGCTTGCACCTCCCGTGGCCCCTTCAGGGGCGTCGGGTGTGAATGGATTCGTCGAACGTGACACAGCAACTATAGGTGTCGATACCACTGTAGAATCGATTGCGGGGACAGATGCGGAAACAGATGTGCTTGCCGGAGCTCGTGTCGGGACTTGCTGTTGCACGGGGACAGATACCTGATCCTGACGTTGAACCCCTCCGCCAGACGGTCTATGTGGTGTGGGGTTAGCATACTCGGGAGCTGCGTCATCTAGATATGAGGAAAGAAAAACATCTTCTGCGGTTCTGGGATGCCCTTTTGGATGTACCTTAATTGGAAATAATGGGGGTGGCAAGTCTTTTGGCATCTCTGGAACAGCCTTAGGTAGTCCTTCGGCTAGGAGGGGGTACATACCACTCATAAGAGCGTTTCTTTGTCTATCTACTTGTTCTGATTTCACTCGGATACCTTCCTCAATTAATATATTTTCTTGGACTTCCTTTGAACTCTCTTTACTCCTCTCTTCTTGTCTACGTGCTTTTTCTGTACGTCTATGAGATTCTTTACGCCATAACTCAACAGCGTCTTTCTGTGACTGTCTGACTTTTCTTTTCCATAACTCTTCCTCCACTTTCATGATGCACTCTGCATCCCAGGTTCCCGCTGCGGGCCACCTTTGACTTTCCGGCAATCCCTTGGTATAATCTACCCATAGATCAAGAAACAATATGGCATCTAAGCCATGCTTGTGATACATAAAATGCCCTGGGGTGTCCCTAGGAGGAATAGGAACTGCTTCTTCGAGCACCCCTTTTCTGGTAGTAATCTGTCTTAACTTCGAGAAGAGCGGCATCTTGACAACTGATCTGATACTTACTCTTGAATTCACTTAATACGAAAAACACAATAATGAACGGTGAACAATGAACAATCATTCATACCACAATATGCAAGACATTTGAACACTTTAAACATTTAAACATTAAACATTTTAAAAATGACCGACGATGATGACAGTCTGCATAACTAATCACCAAGCTGAATTCTTGACAATAACTGAATACTTCGGAATACTTGATATACTGCTAAACAGTACATATACACTGCTAAACAGTGCAGACCGGATTTGTGTACCCAAATCCGTCTTGACCGGCACAACCTATGTGCGCGTCAACACGCCTCCCCGGCGATGGTACTCACCGAGTAGCTCCTTGAAATCGGAAGGCCTCAGAGAATGGACGGGACTCGATGACTGCGGATAGTGGACCCTCTGGACATCGGGATTTCGAAAACCTGGTGGGCCTCTGTATACCTCGGATCTTGCTCTCTCAGCTAGGCTCTGGTCGGGATACTTCGCACTTCTCACCGCCTCGTCTGGGTTGATCGCAGCCTCAGTCGCCCCCGCTTGACCGGAGGGAGCTTACAGGAAATCCTGCTGGTACGCGTTTATGGTCCGTCCAGCTGTGGCAGGAGACCGGGCCTGCAACGCACCGCCGGCGCGTGAGATGAGAAAGTGTCCCTGTTCGGGCGCCATTATGTGGTAAATATTCTTTTTACCTTGACTGAATTTCATACTGAATCTGAAACAAAGTAGAATAGCTCAAAATAACAAGAGGCAGAATCCGTGGTATAAGAGATTTTCTGAATGGGCTTTATTCCAAAAATGGCCGACTCGAGTGGCGGCCTTCAGGTTCCGTCACCACGAGGGTTCAGGAAGTGAAGTACAATACTTTATTGACAAGAAGTAACTTTTATAGGTCACACATTACAATGAAATGAATGCAAAAGGCGTAACAATTGATAAGAGAAGTGACATATTGGTACGTAATCGAAACTAGGCGTAATAAGGAGCAGAAAGAAACATGATTGGCTCTGATTATCATGCATAGGTGGATCTATAAGATAATACTTAACATAGATGCGCGCGCAGCAGCATGACGTGTGATTGACGTGCAACTAGGGGGTGACGGGGACTTGACATTTAGCTCTACATGTGGAGACGAGAAGTCTGGGGGGTCAAGTCAACCTAATCCCAAATCATATCTAACATCCTATGTTTAGAGAACTATGTTATCCACAAGAAAAGACTCTCGGACAGAATCTATTCTATACTGACTGTGTGCGTGTACAAGCGTCTAAGTGTCTATATGAGATGCGAGGGGCAGAAAACTTTCCATGGCAACAGGGCTATGAATTACTTGCAGGAGGACGGAAAGGCCGAGTCCTTTGCTTGTGAGCTAAAGGAAATGTTTACCTAAATCACTAGACAGGAATGCATCGGCTGAAGAGCAAAGTAGATAATTCGAAGGTGAAATACAGCTTCTTGGCAGGCAGGCAAAACTGGCCGAGGCAGGCACCGTTAGCTGCACAGGGAGTAGGACAAAGTTCATGGATACAGATGCGAGCTCAAGCTGAAGCTGTCAGAAACAGAGAGCAGGGAAGGCTTTGAGGACAGAATCGGGCCTACTTGCCTGAACTGTAAAAATGGAGTAACTTAGCCATATAAAGTCGGTGGCCTTTCATACTTAGGAATCGAATATCCAGCCCATTGATGGCGGGTCTGACAGAGAACATGTTGACGGTGGACGCACATATGTTTGCGTTTTGGAAACTGGAACTGGAGGGAACATACATGTACTTGTGACATGCACATAGAACCGTTGGGGTCCAAGATAGGGGACACAACGAATCAGGAAAATCCACATTTCCACAGGATCCTTCGAGGCTGGAGAATTACCGGCCTATTTCCTTACTTCCCTGGCCGGCAAAAGTTATGGAGGCCCATGTCAACCAGGCTCTCTCTGACTATATTACCCGTGCTAACATCTTGGATGACACCCAGCAGGGATTTCGTGCTGGGCATAGTACGGAGACTGCCCTTCTGGTTATGGTTGACCATCTTCGTGGGCTGGTGGATTTGGGACAGACGGCGGCGCTAATATTATTAGACCTAAGTGCCGCCTTTGATACTGTCTCACATCCTATCCTTTTGCGTCGCCTGGAGGAGTTTGGCATTGGTGGTGTTGCCTTACAGTGGTTCCGCTCCTTCCTTGAGGACCGTTCCTTTTGCGTTGCCATACCTCCTCATCAGTCCAGTTTCTATCCCCTGGGCCTGGGGGTGCCTCAGGGATCCTCGCTTAGTCCCACGTTGTTCAATCTTTACGTGAGGCCGCTGGCTGATGTCGTCAGACAGTGGGGCATGACGATGGTCTCGTATGCTGACGACACTCAGCTAGCGGTCACTATCAGCGGGGACGCTGAGTGCGATGCCCCTAGGTTCCAGAGTGGACTGAGAGCGGTGGCGAGCTGGATGAATGCCAACTGTCTCCAGCTCAACGCAAAGAAAACTGAGGTTATGGTTGTCGGGAAGGGACGTGACCTGTGGGGAGATAGATGGTGGCCACCGGAGCTTGGGCCAGTCCCAACTCCGGTCACGGAGCTGAGAAACTTGGGAGTATGGCTGGAACCCGCTCTCAGCTTCGTGGGGCACTCCAAGAAAACTGCGGCCTGCTGTTTTGGAGTTCTTCGAGGCTTAAGATCTATCTTGAAGTTTTTTGACTCCTCAACGAGGCAGTTGGTTGTTCAGGCAACCATAATTTCTCGATTAGACTACGCCAGTTCACTCTTGGTAGGGGCTAACTTGGCAGAAATTTACCGCCTCCAACGGGTACAAAATGCAGCAGCTAGGGCCATAGTGGGCCTGCCCAGATCCTGTTCTGTGTCCAGCACTCTCCGATCTCTTCACTGGCTCCCGGTGAAAGCCAGAATTCACTTTAAAGTGCTCTGTCTGGCATTCAAGATCTTGAAGGGTTTAGCCCCTCGAATCCTTTCTAACCTCTTGTCGTTCTATGTACCGTCGCGCCCTCTGAGATCGTTGGGCCAAGCGTTGGCAGTGGTCCCGAGATTCAAGTTGAGTCGTATGGGAGGTCGATCTTTTCGGGTGAAAGCAGCTATTTTGTGGAATTCTCTCCCGTTGGAGATTCGCCTTTTGGACGATCTTTTTTTATTCCGAAAAGCTGTAAAGACTGTGCTTTTTTAACCATCTTACTCTCTGGTCCTGTTTGTTGTGTTGTTCCCTCTGTTCTGTTAGGTGCGGCTAAGCTTATCTTGTCATGCGCCAGGACGCCCCTTAGCTGGGGCAGCTGTGCGCAATACAAATGCCCCTAACATAACATAACATAACATAACTAAAGTCTTAAAACCTTCTATTAACTGCAATGCTTTTTAATGAGGTGCTATCAATTCATGAAGCTTTATTCGGCACATGTAGATAACCATAAAAGCATAAACAAAAAACAACAAAACATTTTAAAAAAGACATTACAGCTAAAATTTACAACTGATAATTATAGTCAATGACTCATTAAACAATGCATATTATCTACATAGATATGTGAAATTGATAATCGAAATTCATTAAAAACTCATACTTTTCCTGGAATTGATGCACTGATTTAAAAAAGTGGCAATGTAAAAACAAATATCTGCCGATTGCAAATTAAAAATTAAAGCCATGGCATGTTTGACTGTACATACTCCGTATTTAACAAACAAAGGTTTCAAAAATACTATACGAAAGCTCGTGTACAGTTTACAAAACAGCAGAAGGTGCACAGTGCTCTGTGTAGATACATCATCGCACCTACATGGCCCAATCGGATGTTTCTTGATGTTTGGGTGGGCTACTAAACAATGTGCCATCCCAAATCTTAGTCTGGTTAGCACAAATTTGTGTGAATGCCTAGTCACCATAGTTAGGTAAGATGGAAAACCCTCCACTAAGTTATATCTATTATAAAAAATTACAGAGGACAGTGATCCGGCTATGATTGCTCGTTTCCTTTCCACATATGTCAGAAATATACTTTTCATTTCCGATTTGGAGATCGTTGATGCTGCGCTGGGATTATTTGAAATATTCAGGTTAAAAATGTCTGAAAAGCAGACAACAACATATTTAACTCAGGGAATATCTCGGTATTTGTCCAAACGTAAACAATCCTCAACAATAGATCTATTAAGTGACTTCTCATCGCCAAGCCAAAAAGACCGCCAAATCATCAATGGTCTAAGCGATAACAAATCAGTCAAGTAATTAATGGCTAGTTCTCAATGGCTTAGTTCAGTTGAAGCAGAGACGGGCAAAGACAGGAGCTTTTTAAAAAAGATATTTTCCTCTAACTGTAAGTTGTAGGCACAGCTATAGCCCCATACTCCTGCCCCGTACAATGCTATGGTCACACATCTAGCTTGGTAAATCTTGAGCATATCCCTGGTACGACGATCCCCAACTTTTGCAGCAAATCTATAAATACCATGGGCATTTTTTGCCATTTTGTTCCGGATAATATTAAATTCATCATTCCACTTCCTGTCGTTAGAGAAGGTAATACCTAGGTAACAAAATGTGTCCACCTGTTGCACCTTTTCACCATCTATAAAAAAGGCATTTAACATTTTAGCTATAGCTCCACAGGTCATAGTGTGCGTTTTCCCCTTATTAATTACTAATTTTCTACCTTTGATAAAGGAGGAGAAACTATCCATTAGTCGTTGTAGTCCAACAGGTGTTCTAGAGAGTAAAACAGCGTCATCGGCGTATAATAACACCGGCACCGGAACACCGTTGATCTGGGGAGCATCAGCATTAACTTTTTTTTTAAATAGCATCAATTCCATTAATAAATAAAATAAATAGGAGGGGTGCCAGAACACAGCCCTGTCTAATTCCTCGTTCGACACAGATTTTTGGCGTACATTCTCCTCTGGTTCCAAAACATACATTGGTTTTCAATTTCTCGTATAAGCTAGTGAGAAAAAAGATTATGCCTTCTGGTGCTCCTAACTTTAACAAGGTTGGCCATAGAATAGAATGATCTACCATATCGAATGCGCTGCTCAGGTCTGCGAAGCAGGGATACAAGGAACCGGGTTTCGCTTCAGTATATTTCCCGATCAGTAAATCGAGATTGATGCACTGATCGAGCGTACCCCGGCCCTTCCTAAATCCATACTGGCTATCGGCCAGTATGCTATCCTGCTCAACCCATTCCTCTAATCTCACGAACATAACTCTACTCATGACCTTCACTGATGAGTCAAGGAGAGAGATCGGGCGGTAATTCTTAGCGTCAGACCTACTTCCCTTTTTATGACTTGGCACAATGATTGATTCGCCGCAGGTTACACACAGCTGCATTAAAAACGGTAGTTAAAAGAGGGCCCCAGACATCTGGTGCAGCCTTGTAGACATCTATAGGTACCCCATCCGGGCCCTGGGCTTTCCCTCCTTTACTAGCACGTATACCACATTCAACCTCACTGACAGAAATGTCCAGGGGCAAAACAGCCCACTTATTAGGGCTGGCATCAGTGACATTATTAGAGTCAAAAATGCTAGAAAAATGGTCAATCCAACCCTCACTTGATACATTAGAAGTCAACTGGGGTGTTTTTTCATCCCTTAAAAAAGACGAGTTAACCGAGGCCCAAAATAAGGTGCAATTCGATAACTCTGCTGCTTGGTTAAGGGAATCCCGAGCCTGTTGCTGCAGTTCACGCTTCCTCTGTTTGAGCACACTTTTATATTCCATTTTCAATTTAATTATCAATTTTTTGTCCCTGGGCTTCGCTGCTAATGCCCGCTTGAGGTCAATTAATGTGGAAGTACAATGATGATTAAACCAACCCGGTCCGTTCCTGCGTTGCCCGCTATTACGCCCGGTGAGCTTGGCATCAATAGCTTTATTAATTTTGTTAAAACAATATAAAACCTTCTCAGAGTCAGAACTATTTTCTAAAATAGAAACAATGTCCAGCAAGCTCTCTTTAATTATGGAGCTAATTAATTTGTCAGCCCTTTCTCCTGTCCATCTTAGCCTTACACCATTAGTCCTGTGGGGTTCTACATTAGTAATAATAATTCCTACGTCCATCGAGCTGCCTACCCAAAGGGTGGTGTCCAGAATAATACGGTTATGATCACTTAATGTAGTTACTTCAATTCTAGGTGGGTCACAGTAGGAAATAATGTTGGAAGATATGATCACATGATCAATGACAGAGCTGGTGTGCCAATTTTTAAGAGTGGGAATAGATAAACCGTTAGCATCTTTACAACACTCCACTATCTCCAGGTCATACCAGCCCATGAGCTTATGCAATGCTTCCCCATAACTGCTATGCCCGAAATGCAGGACATCCCAGCCAGCAATATTAGTAACCCCACAGACCCTTTGTGTAGACAATTCGCACAATGTGGTATTAAAATCCCCCACCCAGATTAAGTCAAATACAACATTCTCTTCCAAACATAAGTTTTCAATAGCACCGGCTAAGTCTGTTTCTACTTTGACCCGGGTACCATCAAAAATATTGTTGTAGTAGTTAATCAATAGAACATTATGGTCTTTGTCCTCAACAAGCCAAAGGATCTGCACAAGATCACCTACAGGTATATACTTTTTAACCACAATAGGATGACAAATCGTTACAAGTATAAGGAGACCCCCTTTAGCTCTACCTTTACCTCCTCCCAATGCCGGTAAATTATAGGAGACGAATCCCTCATAATTAACTTCATCTTTACACCATGTTTCTTGAAGACATAAAATGTCATGGGCATTAATAAACGTTAACCATCCCGGGTCCCTCTCCTTTGATTTCAACCCTGCCACATTCCAACAAATGATTGTAGTGCCTTTACCCCTGACACAGTTGCTATCAAGCATCAGGCCATTATTTCGTCCCCTATTCTCGTTCTGATTTGAATTACATATGTCCCCACATTCGGGCAGTGCCCTTATATCCGCCACCAGTTTAATTTCTATTTTGTTGGTGATCTCTTGGGCCGCAATATTATCTATACATGTGACCACACAGGGACTAGTAATCTCCTGGGATAGAAACTGCCCTGCCTGATTAAGTCAATCATTTGCATCCAAAGAATTTAAAGGTTGGAATCGGTTTTGCATTAAAATGTCAGGGTTTGGCCTGTGTGTAGCCGGGCAAAATCTGCTTCTTCTACTCTCATAAGGGGCAATGTTAAGGTGGCTATAGAAGAAAGCAAGCGAGCGGACACACACATTATTATCGGTAATCGGTAGTGAGGCAGCTCTCAGTAATACAGTGGCAGCATGTTGAGGGTGTTTAAAGTTTATAATAACGCAGTCTCCACTAGAACTTTTCTTAGAGCTCCCTATCCAATTTACCCTTCTGGTAGTCAAAACTTGATCAGAAAATACAGTTGGGAATCCACAATGTCTGTGCAACCAGGAAACGTTTTTATTTTTTAAAGCCTCGTGTGTTTCCTGGTGATTCCCATTCTCGACAGGGGGAACATTAGTTAAAACTACCACATATGGTGCGCAATCAGGGGGGAGATTAGTGACGCGCCTTTGCCTTACCTCAGTCCAGCCCTCATTTCTATCAGGTATTGCTACAGCCTGGCTATCATTACAGGCTGGGGGCTGGGCTGGCGGGGGATTCTGTACAACATTCCTGCTGATACCTATATCTATACCTCCCCCAGATAGAGCAACCTGAGTATTACGATTACTTATTAATGAAGCTGATACGCTACCCACTTCCTCCACAGTTTTTTTTAGGAGATCTCCTAATCTATTAACCTCTGCGGTTAGCTGGTCAATTTTTGCCATAAGAGGTTTAATAATACCCTTAATCTTAGAGTCAATAGTGCTTACTAAATTTGTAATTTGTTCAGCATCCAATTTAACGGCATCATTATTTGCCGTAATATCCTCATCCTTGTCTAGGTTCTTGAGGGGGCTAACTGCTCTTTTTCTAATGGGACGTGAACCCCCGCGTTTGGTCTGGGCTTTCCTACATGCTCTGACCACTCTAGGCACAGGGGTCGGAGGGTGCTGCACTATAGAGTCTGTAGAATCCTCTAGATCGACTAAAGTGGAGGTATTCTGCTCAGGCATTTCCCTAACAGAGACACCAAGATTATTATAGACACTACTACTGTCGTCCAATGCCAATGGGACAGGTAAAGGTTGCAAAATAGGTAGTGGGGGGGACTACTTAACCCTAAGGACTGTCGCCTCTCACAATTAATTTTACTCACAAACTTCACTAAGTAGTTATCCAAGGTCTGACGCATTGGGGGATCTTTTTGCTTTGACATAATTAACAATAACAAATTATCAATAAAAGAGCGAATAAAGCTTTTCCGAATTACACACAATAGAAATAAAAACCGCCAGCTATTGGCACAGGGTTTTAGATAAACATCATATATAGGCCCAAAATTTTAAAACGAATAATAAAACCTCACTGTATACAGGGCACAAAGTCCGACAGCATGTATGAATCAAAGTCTTTGGCCCAGCCCAGTCGCGTCCTGTCCCGGACTGTCACAGACTGTCCGCCTTTTGTCCGGGCTTCGTCTCGGGCGTCCCGCACGCGTCCCGCACAGCGGTGGCCAATGATGGATAAAAGGAAGCAGGAACCAATAGGCGGGTGGGGCGGGCCGTGACTCAGCTGCGGACAGGCACGGGCTCCTGGGAACTGGAGTCCCGTGCAGCAACCCCTCACGTCCTCAGCGGCACAGCAACACCAAACACGGCCCCTCCAGGGACAGCAAGGGACAACAAGAGCACAATTCGCAAATTGTCCCCACAAGCGAAGCGTGACCCGCGCCAGCGGTTTCCGCGAGGTTATTTGAGTGTTTGTGGGCGGGTGGGCGGGCCGCGACTCAGCTGTGGACAGGCACGGGCTCCTGGGAACTGGAGTCCCGTGCAGCAACCCCTCACGCCCTCAGCGGCACAGCAACACCAAACACGGCGCCTCCAGGGACAGCAAGGGACAACAAGAGCACAATTTGCAAATTGTCCCCACAAGCGAAGCGGGACCCGCGCCAGCGGGTTCCGTGAGGTTATTTGAGTGTTTATGGGCGGGTGGGCGGGCCGCGACTCAGCTGCGGACAGGCACGGGCTCCTGGGAACTGGAGTCCCGTGCAGCAACCCCTCACGTCCTCAGCGGCACAGCAACACCAAACACGGCCCCTCCAGGGACAGCAAGGGACAACAAGAGCACAATTCGCAAATTGTCCCCACAAGCGAAGCTATCATGTATATTGGTCCCAAGATGGCTGCCAACACTTCTTGGATGAAGTGCTGACAGCCAATCAGATCTCACGATGAGATGTGTGGTTAGGCTCCGCCCAGATATATATGTGATTTTACTTTTGATTTTCTCAGGAACTACTGAACGGATTTACACCATTTAAGCAAAAGGCATGACTCTGTCCATTTTTGAAACGTACAAATCTTCCTGTAAAATCAGTCGAACTACGAATTCCAATTTACTCACCTGTTATTAGGAGAGAACCCAGTGCTGCATCTTTTAGCCCAGCACTGACCCTGAAAAGTAATTCTAAGCGTACTGACCAGTAAGTTGTATTTCCTTCCATAGGAATCCATTGTGTGGTTTTCAGCAGAAAAGTTTTGAAGTGTCCATTTTTGAAACGTACAAATATTCCTCTAAAATCAGCCGAACTACGAATTCTGATTTACTTACCTGTTATCAGGAGAGAACCCAGTGCTGCATCTTTTAGTCCAGCACAGACCCTGAAAAGTAATTCTAAGCGTACTTACCAGTAACTTGTATTTCCTTCCATAGGAATCCATTGTGTGGTTTTCAGCAGAAAAGTTTCTGTGTCTGTTTTCACAAACTAAAAATATTCCTAAAAAATAGTCTGTATGACTTAAACACATTCTTTCAACTGTTTACAGGAGATTCACCAGTGCTGGATCCAGGATCCACCACTGAGTAAGAAAAAGTAACGATAACACTAATTACCTGCTAAGTTAATTTTCTGCCATAGGATAACATTGGTGATTCTATGTGAAAGAATTTCTAAGTGTCAACTTTTAAAATAGAATAATATTCCTTAAAAATCACTACTGTAACCAAAATGCTTTAACTCAACTGTTTACAGGAGATGTTCAAGGACTGAATCTAGGATCCAGTCCTGTGGTTAGAAAAGTTATCCATAAAGTAACTAATTGCATTTGACGAGAAATTCACATTGAGCTCAATGTTGCATTGTGTTTGAAATTGTGTTGCCCATTGCAACAACTGTAACTACTGTACTTAAAAGTCTATTGCCTATTTGCAAAGTATTTAAACTAAAGTAATTCATTCTGAGAAGGTATATTTTGTATTGTAATGTATAATGTAATTAAAAAAATAAAATATCTAAAAATAAATAGTTTAAAAAATGTAGTAAATCAGTATCAAAAAATCAGTATAACAATTAATACATTAAAAATTTTCATTTACAAAACCTTTGAAATTCACTGAAAAAACCATAGGTTTCAGGCCTGATATAGTTAGGAATTAGCATTTAAAAAACCTTTGAAATTCACTGAAAAAACCATAGGTTTCAGGCCTGATATAGTTAGGAATTAGCATTTAAAAAACCTTAGAAATTCACTGAAAAAAACATACGTTTTAGGGGTGTTATAGTTAGCTGGTCATTTCACTCGAACAAAACCATTGATCTAGGAATCACTGAATGGGTGTTTAGAAACTTGTATTGGTGTGTCAACGGTTTTAAATCTGGCACTCTGTATTTTACAGTGAGTGATGAAAGGTTATACTAGTATATGATGAGGTGTATCTGATTGTCACGTGGATGATGTCATCAGTGATGTCATTTGAGATGTCATCAGTGATGTCACTGACCATGTCATGAATGATGTAATATGGGACATCATCAGCAGTGGATTGCGGTTGCGCGAGATGTAGTTACTACAACTAACTATATCGGAGAAATTTCAATGGTTTTGTTTGAGTAAAATGTCCAGCTAACTATAACACCCCTAAAACCTTTTTTCTGTGAATTTCTAAGGTTTTTTAAATGCTTATTCCTAACGATATCAGGCCTGAAACCTATGTTTTTTTCAGTGAATATATATATACATATATATATTCACTGAAAAAACCATGGGTTTCACACACGTTATAGTTAGGAATTAGCATTTAAAAAACCTTAGAAATTCAATGAAAAAACCAAAGGTTTCACACATGTTATAGTTAGCTGGACATTTCACTCGTAAAAAACCAATGAAATTCCCCCGTTATAGTTAGTTCAGCTAACTATAACTCGTGCGCCCGCAATGCACTACTGATGACGTCACATATTACATCACTCATGACATGGTCACTGACATCACTCATGACATCACTTATGACATCTCAAATGACATCACTGATGACATCACTGATGACATCATCCAGTGAATGTGTGTTTTTCTGAAAATTAAATATGTTTTATATATGTATATCTCAAGGTCAATGGAAGAATAAATGGGTATATAAGTGTCTAAATGGATGCTTTGTTTTTGAAAAATTTATTGTGTAACTGACTGATTAAGTGTATCATAGTGAATACATGGCTTACTGAGTAATGTTTAAATATGAAAATATCTGTATCAGTCTCTCACTTTGTGTATAAGTGGCTGCATGGGTTGGTGAGTAGCTTCATGGGTGTCTATATAGGTTATTAGTTGTTTTTTTGAGTATCAGTCTGAGTGTCTGTATGGTTCGGTGGGGGGTATTATGTAGTGCATAGGTGCATGAATGAGTGATTCACTCTTTGTATGTGTTGAAGACAGCATGTGTGCAGTATATGTGACTATTGGTGTATATAAGTGAGTATATGTGAGAGTGAGAGATTGAAAGAGTTCCTGTATGAATAAGTATGTGTTTCTATAAGTGATTGTTTATAAGACTAAGTATGTGTAAGTTTCCATAGAAGTAAGTGTGGTGGTGTGTGTATAACTGTATAAGCTAATAAATGTATGTTTGTTTCTTTATTAGCATGAGTGAGTATGTGTGAGTAACTCTATGGATGAGTGGCATTGTGTAACAGGATGTATAGGTGTATGAGTACATATGATGAGTGAGTGCATGTATGAGTGACTGTATAGGACTGTTGGTGAATGAGTGGATGTGTATCTGGTTCTTAGAATTACTTAAGAGGTTCTTGTAACTGGTATTGGTATGTCCATTGTTTTGAAAATTTTAGTCTCTATTTTTGAATGTGTGTATCAAAGGTTATATTAGAGGAAGAGGAGGTCTGCCACTCTATCACAAGGATGATGTCATCAGTGATGTCATCAGTGATGTCATTTGAGATGTCATAAGTGATGTCATGAGTGATGTCAGTGACCATGTCATGAGTGATGTAATATGTGACGTCATCAGTAGTGCATTGCGGGCGCGCGAGTTATAGTTAGCTGAACTAACTATAACGGGGGAATTTCATTGGTTTTTTACGAGTGAAATGTCCAGCTAACTATATCATGTGTGAAACCTTTGGTTTTTTCATTGAATTTCTAAGGTTTTTTAAATGCTAATTCCTAACTATAACGTGTGTGAAACCCATGGTTTTTTCAGTGAATTTGCAAGGTTTTTTAAATGCTAATTCCTAACTATAACGTGTGTGAAACCCATGGTTTTTTCAGTGAATTTGCAAAGTTTTTTAAATGCTAATTCTTATTTGTTTTTTTTTTTTCAATTTTTTTAACATATTTTTATTTTAATTTTCTATCCTTTTTTAAAGACTATGGTTAAATTTTAAAAATTCTACAATATATATTTTTTTTTTACCATTTTTTTAAACTAAACAGGTAAGATTTATTAGTACATTATAGTGGGGTTTTTTTCCCCTATTTTTTTTTTTTATTATTATTATTTTAACGTGCGCGTACGGTAAGCGCACGTCTTGCTTTCATAACGTTAGATTTCTACGCTGTTTGCGTTCATTTACGCAATTTGCGTAGACGTACGTCACACGCGCGCAGCGCGTAACGCGTACGCTGCACGTGCATGTTACGCGGAAGTGAAGGGGCGTGCCTGTTTTGCGCATGCGCGCGTGCGCGTGTCTTTTTTACGCGCATGCGTACTTTTACCGTAAGCGCTCCGTAAGCGTAACGTACGCGCACGGTGGGTCATGTGATCATGAAACACAAATTTTGATTGGTTGAAACTACTTTCAGTTCTAGAACTCTCCTACACCACACCCATTCCCCTCATTTCTGCTTGTGATCCCTTAGGAGAAGGAGCTGAGTTGTCTTTGTGATACGATGGCAGAACAGCAGAACTCTTCTGAGAGTGAGGCTAGCAGCACTACCTTGAGGCAGAGAAGGAGGAAACAAAAGAGCTCTTTCATATGGGAGTATTTTTCTTTTCCAGAGGGCAAGAAAAAGGTAAATGCACCCTTAGTGACTTGTAAGCTTTGTGGCCGTGTACTTTCAAGAGGGAATCCCAACAAGAAGTATTCCTTCGGGAATCACACCATGTTGAGACACCTTCAAGATGTACACGGTAGGACATTTGCTCGACATACTGAAGGTAACCCTTCAGTAAGTCAACCAAGCACATCCACAGCAGCTCAGCCTGGTCCATCATCTGCAGGGCCGAGTCCATCTTCGTCAGGTCAGCTGAGCCCTTCATCTGTGGGGGGAGCATCTCCTTTTTCTCGTCCTCTGGAAATCAACCATCGGTTTGCGAGGGTTTTAGTTCGGTGCGCCACTTGTCATGATCTAATTTGTCATAGGGAGACCAGTGTTGCCCTAGTGAACAATTTAATAGATCAGCACATTTGTTGTAACGACTAATATTCCCATTCTTTCTTTCCTCTGTCCCTGCATGAACACAACGGCTCTTTTAAGAGCCAACCTTACCTTTCAACTTTTTTTTATATATTTTTTAAACTTTTTTTTATTTTTTTTACCGTACGCGTACGGTACGCGTAATTTTTTTTTTTTTTTTTTTTAAAACACTAAAAATCAATTATCACATTACAAGGTCCTTGAGAGACTACAATGAAAAACTGAAAATGTGATTGTGGAGAAGTGGAAAAAAGGGACCATGAAATTTTTGACTTACCATACCCACTCAAAAAATTATTTATTAATTTAAATTTAATTTCAATTGCTTTAAAAATTGTTCAAGTTTTTGAAAATTTTCTAAAAAGTATTAATATTTAATAAAACATTTTATAATACAGTACACATATTTACATATTTTCCCAAAACATTTTTTGCCTTTTTTTTGCTGTTTTCAGAATATATTGCATTTCACTATAAATTGTGAAAGCAATTGCATTCATCATTTAACAGCGGGCAAAAAAAAAATAACAATCTCAAAGATTGTTTTAAAAAAGCCCAGAATCTCTTTTTACTTAAACATAACATTATAGAAATGCATAATATTCTTAAAAAATATCATCTAATATCAATACTTATTTCTTTAAAATACCGTCTGACATTTTTGTTTCAGAAGTATAATCACAAAAATATATCTCAAATAACTCCACAATACATCTGGTTCCATTTCCTTTAGGCCAAATAGTAATTTTAAAATTCTTTTTTGATTAAATTTCCAATGTTAATCCAATAAAATTCTAAAGTTCAAATTGTACAGATCTCACCGATTTTCTGTAACATTTTGGTTTCCGAAAGATTAATTAATAATTAAATAAGTCCACAATACAATTGTTTACCTTTCCTCATGGCCAAATAGTAATTTTAAAAATCTTTTTTGAATAAATTTCCAATGGCAATCCAATAACATTCCAAAATTTAAATTGTGCAGATGTTACCGATTTTGTCTAAATTTTTGGTTTTCCAAAGTTTCATTAAAAATTTAAAAAGTCCACATTACAATTGGTTACCTTTCCATTAGGCCAAATGATAATTTGTAAAATCATTTTTTTTGAAAATTCCAATGGTAATCCAATAAAATGGTAAAATTGTTTTGTACAGATCTTGCCAAGTCTCTCTAAAATTTAGGTTTCAGGAAGATTAGATAGGAATTTGCTAAATCAAAAGGCAAACGTTGCTTGAAAATCAATTGGGAATCATTACACAGTGTCCAGCCTTTTTCACATTTAAGATAAACTGTGTAATGTCCAGAAGTAACAGTAGGTCCTTCATGGAAAATTATTGCAACTGTTACAAAAGTTTTTCCTGAAATTGATAATTGCTGTCCTGTAAACTTCTTTATTAAAGTATCCAATTTTGAACCATCAGCTTTACATCGTTGCATCATTAAAATTACATACTGTCCGTATTCCTTTAAAATTAACGTTGAAAACATTTCAGATTGACACTCACCGCATTCCATGCTATGATTAGCATCTTTAACTAATTTAGCAAAAGTGACTGTTTTACTTTCTGGCAATGTTAAATAAATAAACCTTTCAGAATCAACATTAGAGCCACATGTATTGTAACAGTTTTCACAACTATGTTCCCATTTATAAGAGACACCAAACATATTTTCAATGGGAACCCCTTCTTCTTCCAGTACCTGAAGAAAAAACATCAAGAATTCCTGTGCGTCTTGCTGTACATTTTGAGAAAACTGTGTTCGTCCTGAACATACATATAAAAGTTTTCTAATTTCAGTAGCACTTTCTATTTGAGTTTTATCATTACTCAGCTTTTGAAAAAGGAGACTCAACTCAGAACAGAATCTTTTTCTCTGATTTACTATTATCTGCTCTTGCACACTTTCCAGATAAAATGCAACATTCAGCGCTACATTAGCGTAGCAGTTGACACCAGAGCTATTTTCAAAATGACATCCTACAACCTCTTCTTCATTTTCCTTTTTCTTTTTGCTTGCAATTACATCACTCCTCTTTTTTTTCCTCCTCTCTACATCTTCATTACAGATATTCTCATTTCTCCTTTTACGAGAAACTACACGTTTCTCCAACACAGGATACTGACCTAAATGAGGAGCATAGGTTCTTCTTAATCTATTATACTCCTTTACACAATTTGTATCAGCACTAACTTTTGAGTCATCAAAGTCTATCATGAATAAACCAGATAATGTTTTCACTCGTGACAAAGCTACATAAGCCATACCTTCTTTGAACACAGTTGAACCAATGTTCACAAAAGCACAATCTACAGTCAATCCTTGAGACTTGTGAATAGTTACAGCATATGCTAGAGAAAACGGAAACTGCTTCCTACGTACATATAAGTCTTTCACAAGCATGAAACGAACTGAACAACAACAAATATCTTTAACTTCTTCTATCTGATCAAATTTTATTTTTAAACATTCAATTCCATCTTTTTTCTGATAATTAATAAAACCCACAACTCTTCCCATAGCTCCATTAACTAAACCTTTTTCAACATCCAAATTTCTCCTTAAAAATACTCTACAGTTCAAGCAAACATATAGATTTTTTTCTAAGCCAGCTGTTTTGGAAATGTTCTTCTCTAGTGAATCCAATTTATTTTTCAGTGTGCCTGTTAATGTGATAGTAATTCTTCCATCCTCAATTTTGTCCACTGCTTCCAATTTCCTGATATCTTCCTTTTCCAATTTTAAAAGCTCCTCATTGAATATTGAGCATTCACGTAGAGTTGGCATTAAGCAGATGACACTTTTCTTTTCTGCAATGTTCTTGTATATCTTCTCTGCAACTATTTCTTCCTTTGGAAATAAATTATGTAGCAGCCGACTCTGTAATGCTTTTTTGCCAACTTCTGTGAGTAGTCCAATCCTGATATCTTTCAGAATACTTCCATATTCTTCATCGTTTGCTTGCCTCATATTAGTAGTAAGTTCCTTGTACTCAAAGAAGGACCAAATATTTGCATTACCGATGCTTCCCAATGACTTCTTTGTGTCTTCATGTGTCACAGTATTAAACACTGGTTGTCCTTTAACTGGAGTAAGTTGTAGAAGATCCCCAAAAACTATGACATGTTTTCCACCAAATAACACGTCATAGTCTGTCCTTAGAATTTGCTGCATTCGTAAATGCACAAACGCAAGCATTAAGTTTGATACCATGCTCACCTCATCAATAATGAGAACTTGCATCTTCTTCAATACTCTTGAAACTTCCAAGCATGCTTCTCCAGTTAGCTTGTTGTATTGTATTTTGTTCTCATGCTCCACTGGTAACATTAGCAAACGATGTAAGGTGATTCCTTTTATGTTATATGCTGCTAACCCAGTTGGAGCAGTAACCACACAAGACAAAGTAGAATCCGTTTTTTGCTGTAGGTAGCTTCTGATGACTTTTATTAGGAAACTTTTTCCAGTTCCAGCTTGTCCGCTTACATACATCCTGATTGGATGAAATGATGTGCATGAGCACTCTTTTTTTTCATGTAGAAATCCGTGAGCAATTTTGTTTCTGATCTCTTCATAAATTTGTTGCTGCTCTTCATTCAGTTGTCTTTCCAAATTTTGTAAGTCTATAAATTCTTCTTGAGCTTGATTCATAGCCGTTTCCACTTCATTCATGGCTATTGATGCTTCATTTTCAACGATTGGTTGTCCTAGGGGATCTTGACTGAGTGTTCCTGAACTTTGGCTGTCTTGAGAACTGTCTCTAGCTACTTCTGCTGCAATTGTAGTTTCCTGTTCAATTTCTTCATTTAACATTTGCAGATAAGTTGTGAATGTACTGCATTGTATGCTGCCTTTGCAAGCATTAAATGAATCTTCATAGCTTTGAAATTCTCCCAGTAGTTCATCCTCTGTACGCCATGGTTTAAACAGCTGTAAAAGAGCCAAGTAGTAAAATTCCTTTTTGTCAGTAGTGTCGCAACTCAGCTTCCTGTGATTTATCAAACTTCCTTTTGTTTGCTTCACCAAACATCCTTCCTCACCAATGACTTTATATTTTCCATTGTTGATGTCTTCTGCGGCTTTCCGTGAATAAATGTAGTTCTGCAGCACTTCATAGAGACACATGTTTTCCAGATGATGACTTCTCTTGGGATAATATGTGTCCAACATGTTTGATTTCAAAATATCTGTACTTTCTGGGTCATTCTCGGCCAAATATTCAATTTCTCCAACAGATTTCAGTACCCGATTTCTCATTGCTGCAAGGCCTAAACTTGCCCAAATTATTCTTCTTGATTTCGAGTAGAGACTTGCAGAAGATAACCTATCTGAACATTCGTAGGATCCAATTTCTCGATGCGATAACATCTTTAAACTGAAACTGTACAGCTTCTTACTGACAGTCTTCTCATGAGAAATCTCTTCCCACATTTCTTTCAATTCAGTTTTTTCAGATTTAGTAATGTAAGACGTTACATATCGAGCAACAGCAATGGAATTGTCAGCTACATACTGTATATCCATGTTAGCATTCCACATGGATAAAATGACTGGGTTGTAGTCATTTATATTTTTTGATTCTTCTTTTCTTTTTAGGTTGTAGGTATTCTTAGGTGATTTTCTTGTGATAGTATGTCTCACAGATGACATAAAACTGTTTACTCTTCCATTTGAAAGAACAGGTCTAGGAAATCCAAATCGACATTTAGTGTAGTATTTATCTTTGCTCTTGTATTTCCGTCGACAGTATTTTCCACACCGATGACTTTGGAAACGTAAAACTTGCTCCTTTAACTTTTTCTCTTCTGTGCTTTTTGGTATAGCACATGTTGCATATTCTTCAATGTAAGATAACACTGCTTCATCAGTATCTGTTCCAAACTTTGGGGCATCCTTGATCCACAACAGCATATGAATATGAGGAGCACCTCTTGCCTGGTACTCTTTTCTCCAAAAGAAATCCACTACTTCTCCTAGAGGTGGATTTTTTTTATTGCAGATGAAGGACATCATAGCCTCAAATCGATGATTGAAATATCTGCAAACATTAACCGGATCCAATGAGCACAGTTCTCCTGCTGTCTTGTATGCGATGTTTTTAATGTTTGAATTTGCCTCTCGTAGAAAATCCAGTAAATCATCCCAAGCGTACTCAGCACAGCTTAGGGTAAGGAACCATGTTGGTGTTCCTAAATTTCGTAACATGCATTTTAATTCACCATGGCGTCGGTACCAATATTCATTTGTCCCACGCTGACAAGCCATCAGATTGATCAGTTGTGTTTCCAAATGATCATCTCGGTGCTGCACTTTCTCCATAAAATCCTTAGCAGACACATTTTGTAAATGTACTCCACTTTTTAAAATGTGATTTACTGCATAAGATAGTGCAGACAAGTCGCTTTCAAATAAAAGATGGAACAAATAAGGAATACTTTGTCGAAATCTGGGATCTTCTGCATATAGTCTTGTAGTCCGATACTCAGAAGCTGGAATCTGTTCTGGACGTTCATCGTATCGTCCTCCTTTTCCTTTAGGAAACAGCTGGGGAAAACATCGAGCTTCCAAGCTCTCCTCCCATACACTCACGGGAGTTCCTTTTGCTTTCTTCATCTGAAACAGATCAATATTGTCTCCCATAACTTCTTTTGAATGAAGAGGATGTATGCTAAAATGTTCATAAATTTCTTCTTCCTTTGACTTGTCCACTTTTTCAATTTGTCCAGTTGGTGTTTCTGTGTCTTCTTGTAAATCTTCTTCTTCTTCTTCTATATAAATTGATTCATACCATTTGTTATTCCTTTTCAAATACAAAGTTGCTCTTTGTACTTTCCGTTCATCTACCAGCTCCTGCCAAATCTTCTTATTCTTTGTAGGTACACCATTAACCAGAATAACTAATGGTTCAGTTTCCAAAGTATCTGCATCAATAGTTTCCATATTTTTTTTCAAATCCAAGGGCAAATACACCACTCTACCTTTTAAACCTCTGAAGGAGGTAATTTACCAGTTTTGGGCTCCATACGTACTATGGTCTGGAACGGATGAACACATTGAATAAGTATAGACTCATATGTATTTAATTCAGAAAGTTCGGCAGGAATAACATCCAATTCTAAATTATTATGTACAGCTCTGGTTGGCATTCTATTTTCCTCTAACTTGTTGTAACAGTATTTACAAATACGCTGATCTTCACCCAATTCAAAACAATTTTCAAGAAATATATATGTGGCAAAATCCTTCCACTTATAATTATCTTCATTTTCACTCTTTCTGTAGAGATCAACATTCCTAGTTTGTTTTCTATAATGAGTTCTGCGGCAACAAATACAAGTTATATTTGGTCTTTCATTAGAGATTATTGCAAATTTTGTTATGTGATCATTAAATGTTTTACTTACAGAGGGTTCTACATTCTCTTCCACTTCCTCCTCATTTACTGTGTCCTTTTCTGCACTGTCTTGTTCAGGACCAAAGTAACAAAACTGAATTTCATCAACAACCTTCTCTACATCTGATACCGATCCATGGAACAGAGCCCTATTCAATTCATCTAACTTTATTGCTGGACTTTTAGCAAAATACAACCGTCTCACAAACTTTCTCATTTCAGTATGATGAACAGCCAGCATCCTAAAATGATGGAAAACACTATTACACACTTTTCTAGATAGACAAGCCAGAGAATGACCCTGCAAACCAGTATTCTCTCTCACTCTGCATGGATCTAGACTTTGAAGCACCTTAATCTTCTGTTTTACACTTTTTTTACTATATTCTCTTAGAAACTCACGAAATTTATCAATAGATTCCTGACGCACAGTGCAAATACTACTACAATTCCAAGTGTACACTGGGGCTTTAGGACGTCTCCCCATAGCCTCATCCGCCATCACTTGTACCTCATCTCTTGGAACCATTATCTCCTTCTCCATTATGCAACCATTTTTCACTTCATAAGCACGACCTCTGGTGTCAACTGCATGCAGCAAACTATTACTTTGAAAATAACTCTCTTCATTAAAAAAAGGTTCACTACTTGAACTATGCATCCATTCTCCTAAAAACACTTTACAAAAGTTTGTTCTGTTCACTACTCTTTTCCTTTTGCTTTGTGATTTCAGTACATTAACCATTTTATCTAATGTACGCATCCTATTCAAAATTAAAATGAATAGTTTCCTTTTTAATTCTAATGCCTTTGCTGCAATGGCTTCAATTTCTTTTTTTCTCTTGTAATATTTTGCCTTTTTCTTATATTTCTTCACATCCTTTATCAAATTGGACATAACTCTTCTCTGAAACATTTTTCTACGTATCTCTTTAAACGCTGTTTATCTGTTTAAGTTAATCTTTATTGTTGCAGAAGGTATATTTGCATTAACTAAATTCTCAATTTTTTCCTGTTCTTTTCTATTGAAAACATTCTTTCCAGTACAGACATTTTGTACATTTTTCCTTTTTTTGAAGATGTTCTTTAAAAAATCTTTTGTCTGCTTACCAGAAGATTTTCTCTTTTTCCCAACATGAGCATCTCCAACTAACTTAGGTCCTCCAGTTGTCTTCAAATATAGGTTTTTTTTGTGGTCTTTCTTTAGTCTGGATTTTGTAGGCATCTTAAATTTTGTTCACTGCTCTTCAGCAATACCTGAAAAAAACTAAAAAAAAATTCCTTTATTTTATTTAAATATATTACTACATTTTTTATGATCTTTTCAAGTCTTAAAATGCTATAAACCCCTTTCCTATAAATGAAAATCACAATAACACCTTCACAAATTAAATATCTAAAAACAATTCCTGTGTGCACACAGAGTCATGCTTTGAAATTAGGCAGAAAACGAAATTTCTTTGCCAATTGCAAAGCATACTTTCTACTACTTTTTTGGCAAGTGATAAGTACTTTTACAGTCTGACACATTTTGAATCCACTTTTCAGATTCTGAAAACAGCACATGTCCAAACAGCTTTTTCAGACCAGCAACATGTGTAACCTGGGTGACTGACTACACTCCAGCAAGGGCAACCAGCCTTAGTGATGCTGAATGTATTTGCATTACTGATTGAAACCTCAAACCCCACTCGGTTGTGAATACTGTGCATGTTTCCACAGGATAAACAGCTGGTGTGTGCTAAGAGTTTGCTTCTGCACAAAAAAAATAGGTCCCCCTTTCCATCTAATGCAAATGTAAAATCACCAGAGCAATACGCAATAAATCTCTGCCTGTAATTCCTCTTGCACACAGAGTCATGTTTACATATTAGTCAGAATTCGCAATTTCTTTGCCAATTTGAAAGCACATTTACTATTCTTTTTTTGGCAAGTGATAAGTACTTTTACAGTCTGACACATTATGAATCCACTTTTTAGATTCTTAAAAAAGCACATCTCCAAACAACATTTTCAGACCAGCAACATGTGTAACCTGGGTGACTGACTACACTCCAGCAAGGGCAACCAGCCTTAGTGATGCAGAATGTATTTGCATTACTGACTGCAACCTCAAACCCCACTCGGTTGTGAATACTGTGCATGATTCCACAGGATAAGCAGCTGGTTGTGTGCTAAGAGTCTGCTTCTGCATAAAAAAATAACACCCCCTTTCCATCTAATGCAAATGTAAAATCACCAGAGCAATACCAAACAGCTTTCTCTGACCAGCAACATGTGCAACCTGGGTGACTGACTACACTCCAGCAAGGGCAACCAGCGTTAGTGATGCTGAATATATTTGCATTACTAAGTGCAACCTCAAACCCCACTCGGTTGTGAATACTGTGCATGATTCCACAGGATAAGCAGCTGGGTGTGTGCTAAGAGTCTGCTTCTGCATAAAAAAATAGCTCCCCCTTTCCATCTAATGCAAATGTAAAATCACCAGAGCAATACCAAACACCTTTCTGAGACCAGCAACATGTGTAACCTGGGTGACTGACTACACTCCAGCAAGGGCAACCAGCCTTACTGATGCTGAATGTATTTGCATTACTGACTAAAACCTCAAACCCCACTCGGTTGTCATTACTATGCATGATTCCACAGGATAAGCAGCTGGCTGTGTGCTAAGAGTCTGCTTCTGCACAAAAAAATGGCTCCCCCTTTACATCTAATGCAAATGTAAAATCAGCAGAGCAATACGCAATAAATCTCTGCCTGTAATTCCTATTTGCACACAGAGTCATGTTTTCATATTAGTCACAAAACGAAATTTCTTTGCCAATTTGAAAGCACACTTACTACTCTTTTTTTTCGCAAGTGATAAACACTTTTACAGACTGACACATTATGAATCCACTTTTCAGATTCTGATAAAAGCACATGTCCAAACTGCTTTTTGAGACCAGCACCATGTGTAACCTGGGTAACTGACTACACTCCAGCAAGGGCAACCAGCCTTAGTGATGCTGAATGTATTTGCATTACTGACTGAAACCTCAAACCCCACTCGGTTGTGAATACTATCCATGATTCCACAGGATAAGCAGCTGGCTGTGTGCTAAGAGTCTGCTTCTGCACAAAAAAATGGCTCCCCCTTTACATCTAATGCAAATGTAAAATCACCAGAGCAATACGCAATAAATCTCTGCCTGTGATTCCTATTTGCACACAGAGTCATGTTTTCATATTAGTCACAAAACGAAATTTCTTTGCCAATTTGAAAGCACACTTACTACTCTTTTTTTTGGCAAGTGATAAGTACTTTTACAGACTGACACATTATGAATCCACTTTTCAGATTCTAATAAAAGCACATGTCCAAACTGCTTTTTCAGACCAGCACCATGTGTAACCTGGGTGACTGACTACACTCCAGCAAGGGCAACCAGCCTTAGTGATGCTGAATGTATTTGCATTACTGACTGAAACCTCAAACCCCACTCGGTTGTGAATACTGTGCATGATTCCACAGGATAAGCAGCTGGCTGTGTGCTAAGAGTCTGCTTCTGCATACAAAAAAATGGCTCCCCCTTTACATCTAATGCAAATGTAAAATCACCAGAGCAATACGCAATAAATCTCTGCCTGTAATTCCTATTTGCACACAGAGTCATGTTTTCATATTAGTCACAAAACGAAATTTCTTTGCCAATTTGAAAGCACACTTACTACTCTTTTTTTTGGCAAGTGATAAACACTTTTACAGACTGACACATTTTGAATCCACTTTTCAGATTCTGAAAACAGCACATGTCCAAACTGCTTTTTGAGACCAGCACCATGTGTAACCTGGGTGACTGACTACACTCCAGCAAGGGCAACCAGCCTTAGTGATGCTGAATGTATTTGCATTACTAACTGAACCCTCAAACCCCACTCGGTTGTGAATACTATCCATGATTCCACAGGATAAGCAGCTGGCTGTGTGCTAAGAGTCTGCTTCTGCATAAAAAAATACCTCCCCCTTTCCATCTAATGCAAATGTAAAATCACCAGAGCAATACCAAACAGCTTTCTGAGACCAGCAACATGTGTAACCTGGGTGACTCACTACACTCCAGCAAGGGCAACCAGCCTTACTGATGCTGAATGTATTTGCATTACTGAGTGCAACCTCAAACCCTTAAAGTATTCCTTATTTTTACCAGTACACCTTAATTTATCGTGAAAACATAGTCCATATTATTTTACATGTTCCTCACATTTAAATTTCTCCCAAAACAGAAAATAATAAACACAACTTCAACAAAAGGAATTCCAATTCTATTATTCATTTCTTAATTTACCATATACATCCCCTCTCAAACTCTAAACTCACCTTTAAAATTAGTTAGTTGTGAAAGAAATGTGGCACTCAAACAGCAGATTATCAGAGCCAGGATCTCTGTTCTGTACACCTCTCTCCTCTCAGCAGAACCAGATAATGGCAAACTTTCCCTCTCTTTTTCCACACATATACATGTTAATTTCAAATCTCAGTGCTTCCCCCTTTTTTTCAAATGTAATCACACATTTCTATTGGTTGAAAACCAACCCTTTTCCAGAAGTACCCTTCCCCCAACTTGACTTCTGCCTAGTACCCTTCCCCCAACTTGACTTCTGCCTGCTACCATAGCAACAGCTCATGGAACACTGCTGTGTGTAGTTAGGTCAGAAGTTCGCCACACAATGTTTCATTTCCAAAGAGCAGGAGTGCTTGACTTTTCAAACCTAATAGCAAATCCATAGTACTGTTCTTTGGTAACACATTTTTCTGTACCAATACAAAACATGCTTCTATAAATTTACACATACAGCCTAGTTTTTATTCTAGAATGGTATGAAACAGCCAATCAGTTCTTTTTTTTTATAAAAAAAATATGTATGCCTCCATTTCCAAACTGTCTTTCATTTCTTTTTACCATTCTACTGAATTACACCTCCTGAGTGCATCCAGTTCTCCTTTGAAGATGTTTACAGTGTGGATTGTAGGGCACAGCTATGTCTTCTGGAGTGAAAAGTATGCAGAGAAAACAGATATGGTGAGAGACCTTGCTTTGCCAAATGTAGACATTAAATGGATTGGTCAGAGAGGGTTAAAGTGGCACCAATTGATGCCATTGGTGAAATCCTTCATGCAAATCCAACACCCTGACCTCATAATAGTGCACTGTGGTGGCAATGACCTAGGCACTTTGACTGGGGTAGGTCTGGAAATGCTTATGAAGGAGACCTTTGCACAACTGTTTTCACTTTTCCCTAAAACTGCCTTTGTGTTTTCTAACATATGCCAAAGGCAAAAATGGAACTGGTCCAATCATTTTTGTCCACAGATTGACAAAGCAAGAAAGCGCGTCAACAAATCTGTTTCTGCTTTCCTCCGTGACTATGGTATGGGTTCCATTTACCACAACAACTTGCGTTACGACATGCAAGACATTTATAGAGGAGATGGTGTACACTTCACTGATGAAGGGAACAGAGTCTTCCTCTTGAACCTTAGACTCTGCATCGGTACTTACTTGTAGGTACCACTAAAAAAACACTTAATAAACACAACGGCCCTTTTTAGAGCCCTCTAATACCTAAACACTTAAATCTGCATTTCATTTCTTTTTTTTCTTTTTTTTTACCGTACGCGTACGGTGAGCTTACCGTACGCGTACCCCGCAATTTTTTTTTTAAATCAATAAATGTTTTTTTTGTACTTTTCTGTCCTTCTTTGACCCCCTTACAAATGTTAGGGGGTCTGTAACTCTCTTCCTTGCCCCCTTTTCAAGTTATCACCCTTTTTTTTCTGAGTGAAATACACAAAATGGCGCCCGCCGCTTCCTGGTTTCGACCGATTCGAATGTTTACTAAGATCTAACAGCCAATCAGAATCGCACTCGCGCACGCCACCGTACGCGTACGGTAAGCGCACGGTAAGCGCACCGTAAGCTGGCTCAGATATATATATTGATTTAAAGGCTATTTTCTCAGAATCTACTGAACAGATTTACACCAAACCTACAAAAGGCACTTCCTTGACCTGAGGACTACCTTTCTGCCAAATTTCAAGTAATTCTGTTCAGCCGTTCGGGCTGTAGCTGTGTCTAAAGGTCCTATGGAAAAATGCATGGGAAAAACGCGTTTTGGGACCCCCCTTTTATCTCAGCCCCCACTTGACGAATCCCCCCGAGACTTTCAGGGTAGGAGCGGAGCGTAGCGCCCCACCTATTTTGAAAAATTTGCGAGGATTCGTCGACCGGCGCCAAAGTTATTCAAAATAGAATGTTGCGGATTTCCTATGGTAAGAGGGTCCTAACTATAACTACCTACTGGCAACCGCCAGTAGGTAATATATATATATATATATATATATATTTATATATATATATATATATATATATATATATATATAATCTACTGGCGGTCGCCAGTAGATAGTTATAGTTAGGACCGTGTTTCCATAGGAATTCTGAAAATTCAATTTTGAATAACTTTGGCGCCGGTTGACGAATCCTCGCGAAATTTTCAAAACTAATGGGGCGCTACGCTCCGCTCCTACCCTGAAAGTCTCGGAGTGATTCGTCAAGCGGGGGCTGAGAAAAAAGGGGGGTCCCAAACCCGTTTTCCCCATGCATTTTTCCATAGGACCTTTAGTCCGAGCTACAGCCCGAACGGCTGAACAGAATTATGTGAAATTTGGCAGAGAGGTAGCCCTCAGGTCAGGGATGTGCCTTTTGCAGGTCTTGTGTAAATCTGTTCAGTATTTCCTGAGAAAATAGCATTTAAATCAATATATATATCTGTGGGCGCGCTCCGTGCGCTTACCGTGCGCTTACGGTAAGCTTACCGTACGCTTACGGTGCCGTGCGCAAGCGCGATTCTGATTGGTTGTTAGATCAAAGTAAACATTCGAATCGGTCAAAACCAGGACGTATCGGCCGCCATTTTCTGTCTCTCGCACTGAAAAAAAAGGTTGATAACATGAAAAGGGGGCAACGAAGAGAGTTGCAGACCCCCTAGCATTCGTCAGGGGGTTCACGAAGGACCAAAAAGTATGATAAATGAATTTAATAATTTTTAAAAAAAATCGCGGGGTGCGCGTACGGTAAGCTTACCGTACGCGTACGGTAAAAAAAAATAAAAAAAAATAATAATTAACAATCACATTTAATATTTAAATCTAAGGACCCCCAAGAGAGAAAAAAACAATTGATATTTTGTAAAAGATGGCGAGGCGTGCACGGTACAAAATGCGCAACGTGGGCGCTCGGTGCGCCAAGCGCACCGAGTGCCCACAGCGCGCGCACGGTGCGCGAAGCGCACTGTGCGCGCAAAAATTAAAAATAAATACATAACTTAGCATTTAAAAAAACGTACAAATTCACTGAAAAAACCATAGGTTTCACACACGTTATAGTTAGGAATTAGCATTTAAAAAACCTTGCAAATTCACTGAAAAAACCATAGGTTTCACACATGTTATAGTTAGCTGTACATTTCACTCGTAAAAAACCAATGAAATTCCACGTTATAGTTAGATCAGGTAACTATAACTTGCGCGACCGCAATCCACAATGTGTCATTTGAGATGTCATCATTGATATGATGAGTGATGTCACTGACCATGTCATGAGTGATGTAATATGTGACGTCATCAGCAATGGATTGCGGTCGCGCAAGTCATAGTTACCTGATCTAACTATAACGTGGAATTTCATTGGTTTTTTACGAGTGAAATGTACAGCTAACTATAACATGTGTGAAACCTATGGTTTTATCAGGGAATATATATATATATATATATATGTATATATATATATATATATCACTGAAAAAACCATAGGTTTCAGGCACGTTATAGCTAGGAATTAGCATTTAAAAAACCTTAGAAATTCACTGAAAAAAACATAGGTTTCAGGGGCGATATAGTTAGCTGGACTTTTCACTCGTACAAAACCATAAAAAATGTCCCCGTTATAGTTAGTTCAGCTAACTATAACTCGCGCGCCCGCAATGCACTGCTGATGACGTCACATATTACATCACTCATGACATGGTCAGTGACATCACTCATGACATCACTGATCACATCTCAAATGACATCACTGATGACATCATCCAGTGAATGTGTGTTTTTCTGAAAATTATATGTTTTATATATGTATATCTCAAGGTCGATGGAAGAATAAATGGGTATATAAATGTCTAAATGGATGATTTGTTTTTGAAAAATTGATTGTATTACTGACTGATTAAGTGTATCTTAGTAAGTAATGTTTAAATATGTAAATATCTGTATGAGTCTCTCACTTTGAGTATAAGTGGCTGCATGGGTTGGTGAGTAGCTACATGAGTGTCTATATAGGTTATTAGTTGATTTTTTGAGTATCAGTATGAGTGTCTGATGTCTGTATGGTTCGGTGGCGGGTATTACGTAGTGCATAGGTGCATGAATGAGTGACTCACTGTTTGTATGTGTTGAAGACAGCATGTGTGCAGGACTGTATGGGTGGATGAGTGTGTGCATGGGTGTGTTAGTGAGTGAATGACTGTCTCATAGTGTCTCTATGAGTAACTACATATGTTTTAAACTAGTATATGTGACTATTGGTGTATATAAGTGAGTATATGTGAGAGTGAGAGACTGAAAGAGTTCCTGTATGAATAAGTATGTGTTTCTATAAGTGATTGTTTAAAAGACTAAGTATGTGTAAGTTTCTGTAGAAGTAAGTGTGGTGGTGTGTGTATAACTGAATATGCAGGTAAACGGATGTTTGATTCTTTATTAGCATGAGTGACTACGTGTGTGAGTAACTTTATGGATGAGTGGTATTGTGTAACAGAATGTATAGGTGTATGAATACATATGATGAGTGAGTGCATGTATGAGTGACTGTATAGGACTGTTGGTTAATGAGTGGATATGTATGTGGATCTTACAATTACTGAATAGGTTGTTGTAACTGGTATTGGTATGTCCATTGTTTTGAAAATTTTAATTTCTATTTTTGAATGTGTGTATGAAAGGTTATATTAGGGGGAGAGGAGGTCTGCCACTCTATCACAAGGATGATGTCATCAGTGATGTCATGAGTGATGTCACTGACCATGTCATGAGTGATGTAATATGTGACGTCATCAGCAGTGCATTGCGGGCGCGCGAGTTATAGTTAGCTGAACTAACTATAACGGAGGAATTTCTATGGTTTTGTACGAGTGAAAAGTCCGGCTAACTATATCGCCCCTGAAACCTATGGTTTTTTCAGTGAATTTCTAAGGTTTTTTGAATGCTAATTCCTAGCTATAACGTGCCTGAAACCTATGGTTTTTTCGGTGAATTTCAAAGGTTTTTTAAATGCTAATTTCTAACTATGCCTACAGAGATAGGACATGTGAAGAAAGAAGGAAAAACGCACAGAAAGAAAAAAAAGAAATGCAGAAAGAAGCAACAGAAGTCCTCAAAGACGAAGAAAAGTGCAGGAAGAAATATAACGTGCAGAAAGAACAAACAGAAGAGCAGAAAGAAGCCTTGTTGCAAAATCATCCTGTACCCTCAACTTTTTCAGACGGATACTGGTGGTAACTGAGTCTGCCTAAACAGTCCTAGAGCCAGTGCTATGTTAAAAGACAATCAGAATACAGTGAAAACACCTACATACACTAGGGCACACTATGCGTTGGGGTCCCCCTGTGATTAGCATGACCTCCTCTGTAAGCCCCTAGTATATAATAGGGCAGGGGATTAAAACTACCTCTTAAAACGCACCACAGGGCATGTTTGAACTTGTCACCTCATGCCCCGTCCCCTCCCTTCCCCACTGCGTAAACACACCCTGTAGCCATTTTAAGTTGGGAGATTAAGTCCCCTTGAATCCTGAGGGTCCCTAGGGTCCAACTAGACCACTAGGTACCTCCAGTAAGCGCCACAGAGCTGCGTTGCAGAGAGGTGTAAAGAGTGGCACGGCCTGCACCACCTCTCTGCAACGCAGAGCAGTGGTGCTTACTGGAAGCACCTGGTGGGCTAGTTGGACCCCAGGGTCCCTCAGGATTGAAAGGGAATTATTTCCCCAACTTAAAAACGTGCCACAGGGCGTGTTTGCACACGTCACCTCAGGCCCCGTCCCCTCCCTTCACCACTGTGTAAACGCGCCCTGTGACCGTTCTGATACAGAGATTAAGTCCCCTTGAATCCTAAGGGTCCCTAGGGTCAAACTAGCCCACTAGGTACCTCCAGTAAGCGCCACAGAGCTGCGTTGCATGGAGGTGTAAAAAGTGGCGTGGCCTCAGAACACCTGTCTGCAACGCAGCTCCCTGGCGCATACTGGCGATACCTGTTGGGCTAGTTGGCCCTCAGGGACCCTCAGTATTGAAGGGGAATTAATTCCTCAACTTACAACTGGCCAGGGGGAGCGTTTGCAGAGTGCTGCAAGGAGGGGGCATGGCCTCCGGCGCGATGCCGGTCTTTTATTTATTTATTTTTAAGAAGGAGGGCTGTGTGGCCCCCTTTCTTTTTCTAATTTATTAGCCCTAGGGACCCCATCCCCCAGGGCCTGCACCCTAAATTTTTTGTTGAAAAAAATTAATTTGGCCCTCCCAAGGCCTTAATCGGCCCCGGGGACCCCAACCCCCGGGTCATGGCCTTTTCTTTTTTTTTTTTTTTTTATTCTTTAGGAGGGAGGCTGTGTTGCTGGACAAACCGCATGTACCTATCACTATGACGATTTGCGTGATATTCATTAAAAGGCGACTATGCATACAATGAATCCACGTAGAATGTATTAACACCGCTAGTGAAGCTCTGACATGTCTGACACCCTACCGTGCCTAATCCCGGCGCCCCCGCTGGTGGGTACTCTCCAAGTAGACACCCTTGTCGTTTATTTATACAAACATGGGTAGCTATTGACGGGCACATTTAATACAAATGCACACCAAGCCATTCAAAGGGGATTCGACAAAAATTCGACCAAACTATGCAAGAAACCCCCTCACGGTTAATAAAACACACATCCACCGCCGGATGTGTAATACTTTTTATTTAACTCTCTGGAAAGGAGACAAACCTCACTTGAGAGTCACAGCATGCTCCTGGCTGAGCCCAATGCTGTGTTACACCCACCATTGCCTGCCGAGTGCCACACACCTCTGTGTTGTATTCTACCATCTAGTGCTTATGCTATGACACTCTCAAGCCCATGTGCACTGTAACACCACCCCGTGAATATGTCATGCCACACTTGCCTTCGCACGGGTTATATTGCCCCATCTAACATGCCTTCCTCGATGCCTATGTTATAAAGCACAGCGCTATGCCATACTTATTACAATCTGGGATCCATATCTTTGTCACAGTGCATATGCAATGTTACACTACCCAGCACATATTTTATATTACAACTTTAGAGACTACTTAGGTTACACAACACTGCCCTGTGCATATTACACTCCAAGGCGCATATCACATAGCAAGCGCTAGTGCCTGTGCTATCTCGCGCTCTCCAATGAATCTGTCATTGCGCACAATAAATTGCATATTATATTTCACGCCCCGGTTCATCTTATATCACACTTTTTGGTGCATAGTTTATACCATATACTATATCTAGTTTTCATTTTCAATCGTGCTCTCAGGACTATGTTCTATATAACACTGCGTCCACCTACCCTTTACACGGGCATTACATTTTGCGATGGGGGGTGGAGGGTCAGGGGATGTTTCTGCCAAGTGAGCCCGGAGTCATAGTCCCAAACGTCCTCTTCTTCCTGAATAAAAGTGAGATTATGCTGCATACTTGTTCATATTTTAAGAAGTTCGCACAGACACCCATTTTAAAAACAATAAAGTTCCTAATACCCACCTTCTATGAACAGTTAGCTTTCTGCCCCATCCACCTCCTCCCTATCCTCTGTTGTCTGAACCCATGGACTAGCCTCCTCCCTCCTGCCATGCATGGTCTGATGTGCTGCCACTGCCCTCCATTTAGCATGATGTACCAGTCCACTCCTCCTGCCCTCCATTGCCCAATTCTATGGGCAATCATTGACCTCCTGCTTAGCCTCTGTGCTTAGCTTGCTGCCCCTATTCTCCTTCCCCCTGCCCTCCGATGTCTTTGTGCATGCCCCTGCTCCATCCTTTTTGACCACCATGTTCCATGGACCTGCCACTCCTATCTACTCTGAGTTTTCTGTTGAGCTGCCACTCCCCTTCCACCTGCCTAGCATTGTCAGATGACTGTAACCTGTCCCTGCCACCTCCACCCTGCCTGTCCACATGCCATGCCCCTATCCCCTTCCTCCTGTCCTTCATGGTCCATTTTACTGCCACACCCTTCTGCCCTCCCTGGCCATTTGTGCTGCAACTGCTCCTCCTGCCTGCCCCGCGCGGTCTGTTGTGAGGCCCCTTCCCCTGAACTCTCTTGTCTGTGCCGAGGTCCTGACCCTCCCTTCTATCCTCCATGGTCCTTTGTGCTTGCCCCTGCACCCTCCTTCTTGCCCATCATAGCCATTGTGCTGCCACTAACCCTTCCGCTTGCCATGCATGGTCTTCTGTGCTGCCATGGCCCCTCCCACCTTCCCTGTGTGGTCAGCTAGCTGCTCCCTACCCCCTCCCACCTTCCCTCCATGGTCTGTGTGTATGCCATCAGTCTCACTGTTGCTCTCCATGGTGTGTCTTGTTTTTAGTGCCCATCCTGCCTGACCTCCATGGTCATCTTGCTGCACCTGCCCTGCCCCCTTGCCCCCAGCCCTCTGTTTCCATGTGCAGACCCCTATTCCCTCCTTCCTGGCTTGTCGGTTCCATTGTAATGCCCCTGATCCATCCCTCCTGCCCTTTATGGTCTGTTATGCTGCAGCTTTCTCTCCTGTCTGTCCATTATGGTCAGCTAGCTACCATTGCCTCTTTCCCCTCTGTTGTCTGCTGTCCATGTGCATGGTCCTGTCCCCTCCCTATTGCTTTCTATGGATTGTTGTGCTGCACTCCCGTCCCGCATGCCCTGTGTGGTGTATTGTGCTGCTGCAAACCCTGATGTCTGCACTGTAGGGTCAGCTTGGTGCACCTCTCAATGTCCCTCCTGTCCTCTGTTATCCGAGTCCATGTCCCTACCCCAATTCCTCCTGCCTACCATGATCCAATGTACCATACTTGCGAACATTTTGAACTTGGTAAGAGGGAGATTTTGAAATAAAACTGGGGTATTGATTTTCCCCTTTGAGTTACATTGAAAAAGAGAAGATTGTAGACACGAACCAGATCAAGTAAAGCCCATTTGAGCTTAAAAACATTGGACGTTTCCTGGCTGAAACGGGTCTGTTGGCATGTATGGTTGTATGACCACTGCCTCTTCCTTCTGCCCACAATGGTCTATTACATCACCACAGCCTCTCTTGCCAGTCCTGTATTGTTGGTTTGTAGCCCCTGCCCCCCTTTCCACTGCCCTCCATAGTCTGTTGTGCTGCCACTGCCCTTCCTGCCTGCCTAGTGTGGTCAAATTGTTGCCTTTGCACTCTCCTACCTGCCTTCAATTTTCAGAGTCCGTGCCCCTGGCCTCTGCCTCTCAACAGTATCCCAATGAACAACTAGATTGCTAACATTCTATATTTATTACAAAAGTGTGGAACGCCTGACGTCATCTTGATGTAATCAAAACTGTAATGCCTAGAGCATTTCCTTTAGAAATTACATATATGAGATGGTCTTATTTGCATCAAAATTATGGTTAGTGCTCTAAAAAACTAAAATGAGGACATATTTTCTGAGTTTTCAAATAGCGACAAAGAACTTTTAAATTATTTGTAATCTTAGTTTTTTTATCCAGTTGACCACTTGATTAAATGTTGCATCCAAGGGGAGAGGGTGTGGTGTTACTTCCAGAGCTGCAGACTTTGCAACTGGGGAACCAGGTTGAAGTTTCTGCTTCAGCACAACATTCTGTGATTCTGGTCAAATCACTTAATCTCCCCATGTCTACAACCAAAATGAATTTGATCTTGTGTGATGTAACCAATGCTCATGTAAAGCACTCCAATACCTGACAAGTCTGCACTATATAAAACTGCAAATACACAAAAAATAAGTGTTTTGCACACTTCTGTCATTGGGCTACATTTGGGCTACATTTGGGTGATATTTGGGCTACATTTGGGCTACATTTGGGCTCTTTTGTCTCTGGTGGCCATTTTAGGAGATTTATTTATTATGAAGTTTCCTAATTTCCTCATTTACTGCAGTCTCCTCAGTAGGAAATGCTTTCAGTTTTGTACTTTGATTCCATCAAGAAGGTATTCAGATATGTCACACGTTTGCCATAAATTCTGAATGTTAGCACTCTAGTTGCTCATTAGATCACTGTAGTAAAGCTACTGCTCACCACTGAAGTCTGCTGCTGGTATTAAAAGTGCATGTTTCAGTCTGCATATCAGAATGTAATGAAATAGAAGAGGATTTGAGAAGTCACTCAAAATATGCCCTAATTTTTCTTTCTTCAGCACTAATCATAATTTCTATAGCAAAATGAACCCCCTCATTGTGTTCCTATTTAAATTAAATGTCTTAAGTGTTCCCAGTTTATTCCAATCAAGAGGGCTTCAGGTATGCCATACTTTTGTCATAAGTAAGACAGTAAGCGCTCTAGTTGATCTTAAGAACACTCTGGGACGTTCTGTCATTGGGCTACATTTGGGCTACATCTGGGTGATATTTGGGCTACATTTGGGCTACATTTGGGCTCTTTTGTCTCTGGTGGCCATCTAGGGAGATTTATTTGTTATGAAGTTTCCTAATTTCCTCATTTACTGCAGTCTCCTCAGTAGGAAATACTTTTAGTTTTTTACTTTGATTCCATCAAGAAGGCATTCAGATGTGTCACACATTTTCCATATATTCTGAATGTTAGCACTCTAGTTGCTCATTAGATCACTGTAGTAAAGCTACTGCTCACCAGGCAAATCTGCTGCTGGTATTGAAAGTGCATGTTTCAGTCTGCATGTCAGAATTTTGTTATGAAATAAAAGAGGATTTCAGAAGTCAAAATGTGTTTTTCTTTCTGCAGCACTAATCATAATTTATATGGCAAAATGAACCCCCTCATTTTGTTCCTTTGTAAATTAAATGTTTTAAGTGTTACCACTTTATTCCAATCAAGATGGCTTCAGGTGTGCCATACTTTTGTCATAAGTAAGACTGTTAGCGCTCTAGTTGTTCTTTAGAACACTCTGGGAAGCTGCAGTAGAACACAAAGGAATCAACTGACAGTCTCTGCCCTTGTTGGATGTACATGTTGTACTGAGAATGTCAGACTTCATTCTCACATGACTGAGAAAGATAATGTGAATTTACAGAAAATATGCTCTCAGTTTAGCTTATAGATCACCTTCCACACCTCTGTGGGAAAAGCATGAGAAAATAGTTTTCTCTAAAACATGGTTCATGATATCACAGCAGAAGGCTTTTTCACATGTTAAAATCACCTTAGAACGCACCACAATTCCTTAAATGAGTATGGTACCATCAACAAATGATTTATAATGTAACTAAAGTCTTAAAACCTTCTATTAACTGCAATGCTTTTTAATGAGGTGCTATCATGTATATTGGTACCAGGATGGCTGCCAACACTTCTTGGATGAAGTGCTGACAGCCAATCAGATCTCAGGATGAGATGTGTGGTTAGGCTCCGCCCAGATATATATATGATTTTACTTTTGATTTTCTCAGGAACTACTGAACAGATTGACACCATATATGCAAAAGGCACATGCCTGAGCTGAGGACTACCTATTTGCCAAATTTCAAGTAATTCTGTTCAGCCGTTCGGGCTGTACCTTGGACTAAAGGTCCCAATGGAAAATTGCATGGGGAAAACGTGTTTTGGGACCCCCCTTTTATCCCAGCTCCTGCTTGACGAATCCCCCCGAGACTTTCAGGGTAGGAGCGGAGCGGAGCGCCCCACCTATTTTGAAAATTTCGCGAGGATTCGTCAACTGGCGCCAAAGTTATTCCAAATAGAATGTTGCGGATTTCCTATGGAAACACGGTCCTAACTATAACTACCTACTGGCGACCGCCAGTAGATAATATATCTATATATATATATATATATATATATATATATATATATATATATATATATATATATATTACCTACTGGCGGTCGCCAGTAGGTAGTTATAGTTAGGACCCTGTTTCCATAGGAAAACCGCAACATTCTATTTTGAATAACTTTGGCGCCGGTCGATGAATCCTCGCGAAATTTTCAAAACTAATGGGGCGCTACTCTCCGCTCCTACCCTGAAAGTCTCGGGGGGATTCGTCAAGCGGGGGCTGAGAAAAAAGGGGGGTCCCAAAACGCGTTTTCCCCATGCATTTTTCCAAATGACCTTTAGACACAGCTACAGCCCGAACGGCTGAACAGAGTTATTTGAAATTTGGCAGAGAGGTAGTCTACAGGTCAAGGAAGTGCCTTTTGTAGGTCTGGTGTAAATCTGTTCAGTAGTTCCTGAGAAAATAGCCTTTAAATCAATATATATATCTGTGGCAGCTTACGGTGCGCTTACCGTGCGCTTAAGGTAAGCTTACCGTACGCGTACGGTGCCGTGCGCGAGCGCGATTCTGATTGGCTGTTAGATCTTAGTAAACATTCGAATCGGTCGAAACCAGGAAGTGTCGTCCGCCATTTTCTCTCTCGCACTCTGAGGGGGGGGAGGAAAATCAAAGTCGGAAAACATTAAAAGAGGCTTGCTAGACAGCTCCCAACCACCTAGTCATGGTTATGGTGTCCCAAAAGAACCCCCAAGGCCAAAAATGTAATTTTTTTTTATTTATGAAAAATCGCCGATTACGCTTACCGTACGCGTACGGTAAAAAATAAATTAAAAAAAAAACAATATCCACGTTTTCCCCACCCCGTGTGCAAACGGTGCCCATAGGACACATTTTGTACATGGTATAGCTTTCAAACAGAACAATCAATAGATAACCTTTAACAACGATGCGCCTAATACGGCCTCCGTGTGCGGACGGTGCGCGAAGCGCATCGTGCGTACATGGCCCATCTAGCGTAACGTGGGTACGAGGTGCGCGTAGCGCACCGCGTGACCACCGTGCATGCACGGCACTAACTGCGTAAAGTGGGCGCGCGGTGCGCGAAGCGGACCGCGTGCTCACTGTGCGCGCACGGTGCACGAAGCGCACCGTGCGCGCACGGAACGAACTGCGTAAAGTGGGCGCGCACGCCACGAACGGCGTAAAGTAACTTAGCATTTAAAAAACCGTACAAATTCACTGAAAAAACCATAGGTTTCACACACGTTATAGTTAGGAATTAGCATTTAAAAAACCTTGCAAATTCACTGAAAAAACCATAGGTTTCACACAAGTTATAGTTAGCGGACATTTTACTGATAAAAAACCATTGAAATTCCCCCGTTATAGTTAGTGCAGGCAACTATAACTCACGCGACCGCAATCCTCTGCTGATGACATATGTGTCTTTATGAAAAAAAAATATTTGTAATATATGTATAGCTAAAAATTTATGGAAGAAGACATGGGTAAATAAGTGTCTAAATACAGTATTAGCATCAGCAGAGGATTGCGGTCGCGTGAGTTATAGTTGCCTGCACTAACTATAACGGGGGAATTTCAATGGTTTTTTTATCAGTAAAATGTCCGCTAACTATAACTTGTGTGAAACCTATGGTTTTTTCAGTGAATATATATATATATATTCACTTAAAAAACCATAGGTTTCACACGTTATAGTTAGCTGGACATTTCACTCGTAAAAAACCAATGAAATTCCCCCGTTATAGTTAGTAAAGGGAACTATAACTCACGCGACCGCAATCCAGTGCTGATGACGTCAGATATTACATCACTGTATTTAGACACTTATTTACCCATTTTTCCTTCCTTTAACCTTTAGCTATACATATTTAATAAATATTTATTTTACAGAAAGACACATATGTCATCAGTGATGTAATATCTGACGTCATCAGCACTGGATTGCGGTCGCATGAGTTATAATTCCCTTTACTAACTATAACGGGGGAATTTCATTGGTTTTTTACGAGTGAAATGTCCAGCTAACTATAACATGTGTGAAACCTATGGTTTTTTAAGTGAATTTACAAGGTTTTTTAAATGCTAATTCCTAACTATAACGTGTGTGAAATCTATGTTTTTTTCAGTGAATTTGTACGTTTTTTTAAATGCTAAGTTATGTATTTATTATTTTATTTTTTTTAAGTTTTTCACCGTGTGCGCACGGTGCGCGCACGGTGCCCTTCGCGCACCGTGCGCGCGCTTTGGGCACACGGTGCACTTCGTGCACCGCGCGCCCACGTTACGCAGTTCGTAACGTGGGCGCAAGGTGCGCGCACTCCGCGATTTTTTAAAAAAAATGTAAACCTTTTTTTTGGCCCTTCGGGGTCCTCCTGTGACCCCCTGACCAAGGCTAGGGGGTCAGGAACTGTCCACCCTGCCCCCTTTTCACGTTCACCACCTTCCTTTTCCACTCTCGCACTGAAAACAAACAAAATGTCAGTGAAGTCATGAGTGATGTCACTGACCATGTCATGAGTGATGTAATATGTGACGTCATCAGCAGTGCATTGCGGGGGCGCGAGTTATAGTTAGCTGAACTAACTATAACGGGGGAATTTCTATGGTTTTGCACGAGTGAAAAGTCCAGCTAACTATTCGCCCCTGAAACCTATGGTTTTTTCAGTGAATTTCTAAGGTTTTTTAAATGCAAACATCCGTTTACCTGCATATTCAGTTATACACACACCACCACACTTACTTCTACAGAAACTTACACATACTTAGTCTTTTAAACAATCACTTATAGAAACACATACTTATTCATACAGGAATTCTTTCAGTCTCTCACTCTCACATATACTCACTTATATACACCAATAGTCACATATACTAGTTTAAAACATATGTAGTTACTCATAGAGACACTATGAGACAGTCATTCACTCACTAACACACCCATGCACACACTCATCCACCCATACAGTCCTGCACACATGCTGTCTTCAACACATACAAACAGTGAGTCACTCATTCATGCACCTATGCACTACGTAATACCCGCCACCGAACCATACAGACATCAGACACTCATACTGATACTCAAAAATCAACTAATAACCTATATAGACACTCATGTAGCTACTCACCAACCCATGCAGCCACTTATTCTCAAAGTGAGAGACTGATACAGATATTTACATATTTAAACATTACTTACTAAGATACACTTAATCAGTCAGTAATACAATCAATTTTTCAAAAACAAATCATCCATTTAGACATTTATATACCCATTTATTCTTCCATCGACCTTGAGATATACATATATAAAACATATAATTTTCAGAAAAACACACATTCACTGGATGATGTCATCAGTGATGTCATTTGAGATGTGATCAGTGATGTCATGAGTGATGTCACTGACCATGTCATGAGTGATGTAATATGTGACGTCATCAGCAGTGCATTGCGGGCGCGCGAGTTATAGTTAGCTGAACTAACTATAACAGGGGAATTTCTAGGGTTTTGTACGAGGGAAATGTCCAGCTAACTATAACGTCCCTGAAACCTATGTTTTTTTTGTGAATTTGCAAGGTTTTTTAAATGCCAATTCCTAACTATAATGCCCCTGAAACCTTTGCTTTTTTCAGTGAATTTCAAAGGTTTTTTAAATGCCAATTCCTAACTGTAACTTATCTCTAAAGATATCATGTTTAATGATTTTCATTGGATTTCTATATTTTTCAAATTCAGTGTGTCAATTTCATTAATTATGTTTTTTTGAAATTCTTTTTTATCACCATTTTTTACATTTATTTTTTTAATTCATTATTTTAAAAATTAAAAAATATTATTTGTTTTTATTGGGTTTTTCAAACATATTTTTTTATATTTTTAAAAATATTTCTTTAACTATATGTTCAAAACTTTATTTTATATATTTTTCCCATCTTTTTGGATCCGCGCACCGTTCTCGATCCCTACGCGTTAGCATCCGCGCATGGTATGCGTTGGGTACGTGTTTAGTGCGTGATCGCAATGCGACTGGTACGCGACTCCCAGCCTATACGCGACATGTTCGATGTACGTAACGCGACGTTTACGCGCTTCCGCGATGCGTCATCTGCGTCTATGACGCGGTAGGTGCGCGGATCCCGCAAAATATTTAACATTTAAAAAAACAAATATATATGTATTTCATGTGAATATTAATTGAAGACAAACTCTAAACTAGTCTTAAAACTAATATATTTTTACATCTAATCCTATAATTTTTTTTAATTCAATTTCGTGGATGCGCGCTGGTTGTGTGCTGCCTATGCGCAGGGTGCGCGGATCCCATGTGACCTGCAAAAAAAGAGATTTGATTGGTTCATTACACTTCCTCTTCTTACTATTGAAAGACCCCACCCAATTCAATCATTCTTCTTTGACCTTATTTGGAGGAGTATCTCTTTGCAGAGAAGAAGATTTTTTTAGACTAAGTTTACACTTAGCTCTAACTTTTTTCAACTAAAAATGGCTTCAGGGCAGCAGGCATCACCTGCATCTCCTCATACATCTGAGGATGAATTTTTGGAGGAGGCACCACGCAAAGAACGTTTTTCTTCAGTGGTGTGGAAATTTTTTACTTTTCCCGAGGGGCAGAATAAGACCAATGCCACCTTGGTCACATGCAAGATTTGCAAAAGATTGCTGTCGCGAGGGGATCCTAACAAGAAATACTCGTGCGGCACGGCTAGTATGATGAAGCACCTAAGGACCCTTCATCCAAATAATCTTGCAAGAGAAGAATGCCGACGGATGAGAGACACTCCTGCTCCTGCGCCTTCCACCTCATCGCAGCCGAGCACTTCAAGAGTGCATCCATCAGCCCAAAACTTGGACATCCGTCCTCAATTTTAATTTTTAAAAGTGCTCTGCACTAAGTGCAATGCGACTTTGTGCTACGGTGAGCAGTCGATCGATCTGATCTGCCGCCGGCAAGAAAGTCACATTTGCTAGGTTTTTTTTGTTTTTTTTATTGTTCCCTGAAGTTCATTGTTTGGTTCCTCCTGTTTTGTTTTTTGTTTTGTTTTTGCAGAAAGCCCCGCAAAAAATATAAAAGAAGAAAAAAAAAAGTTCTTGCAAGAACTAACTTTCCTGGTTTAAAAAAAGAGCTAAATTTCTTTGTTAGTGTGTGAAAGTTTATATGAATGTATGTGTAGTACGTAATTGACTGAATGAATGCATTAGTAGCGTATGGTGAATGTATGAGTGCAGAAATATGAGGAAGTGCTGCAGCATCACACAGTAACCTCTTTAACTACAGTGTGCTGTAGTACTTCCGAAGCACAGAGATGCAACATATGTACATAAATATGTTGCAAATCTATGCTTCTCTCTGCACGGCTGCTTAAACTGTAGCCATGTGGTGACACAGGCATACTGCAAGGATATCTGTGTCATGTGCTGTTTGTTTTTGTGCAGGAAGACACACCTTCCTGCACAAAAACAATCAGTAAAGGCATTGTTCTCCTTCAATGTATGCTGAGAATTGTAGCATGCATTGAAGATATAAAAATGTGGAGAAATGAAAACAATTCTCCTTGTTGTGCTTTCCTACACCAATTTTAGAATGGTGCAGCATTCACACACATATCGAGATTTATGATTTCTGACAAATCTAGACATCTGTCTTGGTCTATGAGTATTCAGTGCAATCATGCCCAACAACACTTATAGAACACCCTTTCAACGCAAACTGGGGTGCATAGTGAGGTTGTAATTACATGGAGTATAAAAAGTGCACAGAGTGCCTTTTCCTCTCTTTGTAAATATGAAAGAGTTTCTTGCGCAATAACTATGTTACAAAAAGTGACATATTTCCAGTTTTAAAATTCCTTGCGAATGATAGAGGGTAAGCACAGAGTTTTGTCTGCAAAGATGTTCAAAGAAGAATGATTGAAATGATTGCGGTCCTTCAATAGCTACAATGGGAAATATTATGAACCCCTGAAATCTCTTTTTTTGCAGGTCACATGATATCTGATTATGGTCAGATTTTAAAACTACATAGGTATAAACAGAGTGTTTTTACAAACGTGTTTCAACTTTGTAGCTTCTTGCAGACCTCCTCATTCTGCATATTGAGACTTAGTTAAACTTACCTTCACAGTAATAGGAATGAAAAATGGTATACATTTTTTTCAGATTTTCATTGCAATCTAAATTCATATAAATTGCTTATTTTAAAATTTGGATCTGTGAAAGAAAAGGAAAAAAAAAATTATAACATGTAATAATACATTTTTTACAACACAGCATAATTTTCACAAACTAATCTGTTTGCCTTTTTTGCTGTTCTCAGAATATATTGAATTTCACTAAAAATAGTGATTTCAATCGTACTCATTACTTAACAGTGGGCAAAAAAAAACAATCAGAAAGATTGTTAAAAAAAAAACAACATGCTATTCTCAGCAAAATACCACAAGATACAAATCACAGATATATAAAATGCTTACGGCTAACAAAATTTTATAAGTTTAACTTACAAAAACTGTAAAAGTTGTCACTTTAAAATATTCACCGAATCTAATGATGAATTTTTGGAGGAGGCACCACGCCCATAACGTTTTTCTTCAGTGGTGTGGAAATTTTTTACTTTTCCCGAGGGGCAAACAAAGATCAATGCCACCTTGGTCATGTGCAAGATTTGCAAAAGAGTTCTGTTGCGAGGGGATCCTAACAAGAATTACTCGTACAGCACGGCAAGTATGATGAAACACCTAAGGACCCTTCATCCAAACAATCTTGCACGAGAAGAGTGCAAACAGATGAGAAACACTCCTGCTCCTGCGCCTTTCTGAGTTTCTTTTCTTTTTCTTTTTTTTTCTGGCATGATTTCTCTATTTTTACGTTGAAAAACAGTATCTGTAAAAAAGAATCACAAATAAATGTATATTAATAACTTTCAAATTTATACTATTCCAATACTGTACAAACACATTTTATGTAAAAACTGACTGAAAAACTATAGCCCTGAACCATAAGTGTGACGATGGTTAAAACACTACATGCATAGTGCATACTACTTTGAAGCAGTTCATGCCCTAAAGCCTACCTCAATAAAAAAAATACATGTTAACTGACTGAATGATTACAGTACTATAAGGAGACACACTGGGTGAGTAACAGGGTGTTTGCTAGAAGTGTATGAATACTGACTGGGGAATTGAAGGTGTGAAAGACAACTGTGTAGGTGGTTAGAGGCCTGCATGCATAGTGAATAGGCATTTGAAGCAGTATATGTGCTAAGGCCTGGCTCACTGCATGAGTACTTGGGAACTGACGGAATGATTAGACTACAGCAAGGAGAGTGCCTGGGTGAATTTATAAGTGGTTGGCTTTTGACACAGTGAATGGATTAGTACGTGGTACTGAATGGGTCACTGGAGGAGTGCAAAGGGAGTGACAGGATGTTTTCTGGACTGTATGGATACTGACTAGGGAATTGAAGGTGTGAAAGACAAGTGTATAGTATGTTAGAAGACTGCATGCATACTGCATAGACATTTGAAGCAGTCTATGTGGTAATGTATGGTTCACAACATGAGTACTTGGAAACTGACTAAATCATCAGACTACTGCTAGGACAGTGCCTGGGTAAAACTTTTAAATTTTCAGTTCTGGCACAGTGAAGAGAATAGTACGTGGTACTGCACTTTAGTGTCAAACCCTGACTCATTTTATCAATGCATAAGCAAATAATAGCTTCTAAAGCTACTAAAAATTGACAACATGACCGGTTTTAAAACAGTTATCTGTCAGCAAATACACGATGTTACCAAATGCTTCTATCACAATACTTACCCAAATGCACACAGACTCACAGTGTGATTTTAGACAAGCAACACTATCCTAGGAGTTTACCAAAACTCATTCACTAGTCTAGAAGAGGTAAGGGTACTGCACACAATCTACATATTTAAGTACAGCACATTAGTGTCAAAGCATGACTCATTTAATCAACGTATAACCAAAGACTGGCTTCTAATGCTACTAAAACTTGACAACATGACAGGTTTTAAAAGAGTTATCTGCCAGAAAATACACGATGTTACCAAATGCTTCTCTCACAGTGGTTCCCAAATGCACACAGACTCACAGTGTGATTCTAGACAACAACCACTATACCTAGGAGTTTACCAAAAATCATTCACTACTGTAAAAGTGGTAAGGTAACTGCACACAATCTACATATTTCAGGACTGCACTTTTGTGTCAAAGTCTAACTCATTTAATCAATGCATAAGCAATGACTAGCTTCTAATGCTACTAAAACTTGACAACATGACAGGTATTAAAACAGTTATCTCTCAGCAAATACACAATGTTACCATATACTTCTCTCACAGTGGTTCCCAAATGCACACAGACTCACTGTGTGATTCTAGACAAACAACACTATCCATTGCACTATACCAAAACACATTTCTTCATCTAGAAGGAGTACTACATTTTAGTACAGAAACATAACTCATTTCACAAATTCATAAACAATGACTGGTTTCTAATTCTACCAAAATATAAAAACAGCACAGTTATCTGTCTGAAAACACATGAAAAACACAAATGCTTATCACAGAATGGTTTCTACATGCACACACACTGTCAATAAGATTGTAGAGAAAAAAAGTACTCCCTACACTTTAGCAGGAGAAATACATTAGTCTGATTAAAATCAAAATAGTCTACATACATCCCCTCACAATTAAATAACTCACCTTTCAAGTTGTTTTGTAGATTAAGAAGCATATCAGTCACACACCAGATATCAGTCACACACCAGATTTTCTTGTTACAGAATCTCTGCACTGTGCACCTCTCAGCAAAAACAAAGAATGGCAAAGTTTCCCTTTCATTTTCCACACATATACATGTAAACATCAAATCACAATCCTTCACACATAAATTCAAAAGCAAACACACATTTCTATTGGTTAAACATTTCAACCCTTTCCAAATGAAATACATTTCAACCCTTCCCTCAATCTGCCTTCTGCCTGTTACCATAGAAACAGGTCATGGAACACTGCACTGAGCACACAGGTCACAAGTTCAGCACACAATGTTGCTAAACAAGACAGCAAGTGTGCTTGACTTTTCAACATATCAGGTTATCATATATAATGTTCCTTACAATCAGTTTTTGTTAACCAATAAGAATCATGCCTTTAAAAAACAGAAATATACACCCTACCTTTCAGTGTAGAAAGTTGTCATACAACCAATGATTTCTTGTCTTTTTTCAATTTTTTTTTCCTTGGATCCGCGCACCCAACACAAGAGGATCCGTGCACCAAACGCGATAGGATGCGTGCACCCTGCGCGCATTTTGCCGTTTTTCTTTTTTTTAAAAGGGGGCCCCAGGGGGTCCTTTTGGGACCCCCTAAGCACCTCTAGAGGGTCAGAGTATTTCCACTCTGCCCCCTTTATATGTTTTACACACTTATTCCCCTTGCTTCTTCAGCCTCGTTTCTACCGAGGCAGAAAATGACCGCCAACAGTTCCTAGTTTGGAATGTAGACAGACACTCGACAACCAATTAGTATTCAGCACGCGATCGGGAGGGTGCGCGCTCGATTCGGGGAGAGTGCGCTTACGGTGCGGGTAGGGTACGCGGATCCTCCCCGGCCATAGATATCACTAACTTTTTTACCCTAATTTTCTCAGGAACTAATGAACAGATTCACACCATTTATGCAAATGGCACGAGTCTGAACTGAGGACTACCTCTTTGCCAAATTTGGTGTCATTCCGTTCAGCGGTTCGGGCTGTAGCTGCGACAACAGATCCTATGGGAAACTGCATGGGGAAAACATGTTTTGGGAACCCCCTTTTTTCTCGGCCCCCGCTTGACGGAACACCACAAAACTTTCAGGGAAGCAGAGCTGGCCAAAAGTTTTGAAAATTTCATGAGGATTCATCAACCGGCGCCAGACTTATTGGGAATAGAATGTTGCGGATTTCCTATGGAAAATAGGTCCTAACTATAACTATCTACTGGCGACCGCCAGTAGATAATATTACCTACTGGCGGTCGCCAGTAGGTAGTTATAGTTAGGACCCTCTTACCATAGGAAATCCGCAACATTCTATTTTGAATAACTTTGGCGCCGGTCGACGAATCCTCGTGAATTTTTCAAAATAGGTGGGGCGCTACGCTCCGCTCCTACCCTGAAAGTCTCGGGGGGATTTGTCAAGTGGGGGCTGAGATAAAAGGGGGGTCCCAAAACGCGTTTTTCCCATGCATTTTTCCATAGGACCTTTAGACACAGCTACAGCCCGAACGGCTGAACAGAATTACTTGAAATTTGGCAGAGAGGTAGTCCTCAGGTCAAGGAAGTGCCTTTTGTAGGTTTGGTGTAAATCTGTTCAGTAGATTCTGAGAAAATAGCCTTTAAATCAATATATATATCTGAGCCAGCTTACGGTGCGCTTACTGTGCGCTTACCGTACGCGTACGGTGGCGTGCGCGAGCTCGATTCTGATTGGCTGTTAGATCTTAGTAAACATTCGAATCGGTCGAAACCAGGAAGCGGCGGCCGCCATTTTGTGTATTTCACTCAGAAAAAAAAGGGTGATAACTTGAAAAGGGGGCAAGGAAGAGAGTTACAGACCCCCTAACATTTGTAAGGGGGTCAAAGAAGGACAGAAAAGTACAAAAAAAACATTTATTGATTTTAAAAAAAAATGGCGGGGTACGCGTACGGTAAGCTCACCGTACGCGTACGGTAAAAAAAAAGAAAAAAAGAAATGAAATGCAGATTTAAGTGTTTAGATATTAGGGGGCTCTAAAAAGAGCCGTTGTGTTTATTAAGTGTTTTTTTACTGGTACCTACAAGTAAGTACCGATGCAGAGTCTAAGGTTCAAGAGGAAGACTCTGTTCCCTTCATCAGTGAAGTGTACACCATCTCCTCTATAAATGTCTTGCATGTCGTAACGCAAGTTGTTGTGGTAAATGGAACCCATACCATAGTCACGGAGGAAAGCAGAAACAGATTTGTTGACGTGCTTTCTTGCTTTGTCAATCTGTGGACAAAAATGATTGGACCAGTTCCATTTTTGCCTTTGGCATATGTTAGAAAACACAAAGGCAGTTTTAGGGAAAAGTGAAAACAGTTGTGCAAAGGTCTCCTTCATAAGCATTTCCAGACCTACCCCAGTCAAAGTGCCTAGGTCATTGCCACCACAGTGCACTATTATGAGGTCAGGGTGTTGGATTTGCATGAAGTATTTCACCAATGGCATCAATTGGTGCCACTTTAACCCTCTCTGACCAATCCATTTAATGTCTACATTTGGCAAAGCAAGGTCTCTCACCATATCTGTTTTCTCTGCATACTTTTCACTCCAGAAGACATAGCTGTGCCCTACAATCCACACTGTGAACATCTTCAAAGGAGAACTGGATGCACTCAGGAGGTGTAATTCAGTAGAATGGTAAAAAGAAATGAAAGACAGTTTGGAAATGGAGGCATACATATTTTTTTTATAAAAAAAAGAACTGATTGGCTGTTTCATACCATTCTAGAATAAAAACTAGGCTGTATGTGTAAATTTATAGAAGCATGTTTTGTATTGGTACAGAAAAATGTGTTACCAAAGAACAGTACTATGGATTTGCTATTAGGTTTGAAAAGTCAAGCACTCCTGCTCTTTGGAAATGAAACATTGTGTGGCGAACTTCTGACCTAACTACACACAGCAGTGTTCCATGAGCTGTTGCTATGGTAGCAGGCAGAAGTCAAGTTGGGGGAAGGGTACTAGGCAGAAGTCAAGTTGGGGGAAGGGTACTTTTGGAAAAGGGTTGGTTTTCAGCCAATAGAAATGTGTGATTACATTTGAAAAAAAGGGGGAAGCACTGAGATTTGAAATTAACATGTATATGTGTGGAAAAAGAGAGGGAAAGTTTGCCATTATCTGGTTCTGCTGAGAGGAGAGAGGTGTACAGAACAGAGATCCTGGCTCTGATAATCTGCTGTTTGAGTGCCACATTTCTTTCACAACTAACTAATTTTAAAGGTGAGTTTAGAGTTTGAGAGGGGATGTATATGGTAAATTAAGAAATGAATAATAGAATTGGAATTCCTTTTGTTGAAGTTGTGTTTATTATTTTCTGTTTTGGGAGAAATTTAAATGTGACGAACATGTAAAATAATATGGACTATGTTTTCACGATAAATTAAGGTGTACTGGTAAAAATAAGGAATACTTTAAGGGTTTGAGGTTGCACTCAGTAATGCAAATACATTCAGCATCAGTAAGGCTGGTTGCCCTTGCTGGAGTGTAGTGAGTCACCCAGGTTACACATGTTGCTGGTCTCAGAAAGCTGTTTGGTATTGCTCTGGTGATTTTACATTTGCATTAGATGGAAAGGGGGAGGTATTTTTTTATGCAGAAGCAGACTCTTAGCACACAGCCAGCTGCTTATCCTGTGGAATCATGGATAGTATTCACAACCGAGTGGGGTTTGAGGTTTCAGTTAGTAATGCAAATACATTCAGCATCACTAAGGCTGGTTGCCCTTGCTGGAGTGTAGTCAGTCACCCAGGTTACACATGGTGCTGGTCTCAAAAAGCAGTTTGGACATGTGCTGTTTTCAGAATCTGAAAAGTGGATTCAAAATGTGTCAGTCTGTAAAAGTGTTTATCACTTGCCAAAAAAAAGAGTAGTAAGTGTGCTTTCAAATTGGCAATGAAATTTCGTTTTGTGACTAATATGAAAACATGACTCTGTGTGCAAATAGGAATTACAGGCAGAGATTTATTGCGTATTGCTCTGGTGATTTTACATTTGCATTAGATGTAAAGGGGGAGCCATTTTTTTGTATGCAGAAGCAGACTCTTAGCACACAGCCAGCTGCTTATCCTGTGGAATCATGCACAGTATTCACAACCGAGTGGGGTTTGAGGTTTCAGTCAGTAATGCAAATACATTCAGCATCTCTAAGGCTGGTTGCCCTTGCTGGAGTGTAGTCAGTCACCCAGGTTACACATGGTGCTGGTCTGAAAAAGCAGTTTGGACATGTGCTTTTATCAGAATCTGAAAAGTGGATTCATAATGTGTCAGTCTGTAAAAGTACTTATCACTTGCCAAAAAAAAGAGTAGTAAGTGTGCTTTAAAATTGGCAAAGAAATTTCGTTTTGTGACTAATATGAAAACATGACTCTGTGTGCAAATAGGAATTACAGGCAGACATTTATTGCGTATTGCTCTGGTGATTTTACATTTGCATTAGATGTAAAGGGGGAGCCATTTTTTGTGCAGAAGCAGACTCTTAGCACACAGCCAGCTGCTTATCCTGTGGAATCATGGATAGTATTCACATCCGAGTGGGGTTTGAGGTTTCAGTCGGTAATGCAAATACATTCAGCATCACTAAGGCTGGTTGCCCTTGCTGGAGTGTAGTCAGTTACCCAGGTTACACATGGTGCTGGTCTCAAAAAGCAGTTTGGACATGTGCTTTTATCAGAATCTGAAAAGTGGATTCATAATGTGTCAGTCTGTAAAAGTGTTTATACTTGCCAAAAAAAAGAGTAGTAAGTGTGCTTTCAAATTGGCAAAGAAATTTCGTTTTGTGACTAATATGAAAACATGACTCTGTGTGCAAATAGGAATTACAGGCAGAGATTTATTGCGTATTGCTCTGCTGATTTTACATTTGCATTAGATGTAAAGGGGGAGCCATTTTTTTGTGCAGAAGCAGACTCTTAGCACACAGCCAGCTGCTTATCCTGTGGAATCATGCATAGTAATGACAACCGAGTGGGGTTTGAGGTTTCAGTCAGTAATGCAAATACATTCAGCATCAGTAAGGCTGGTTGCCCTTGCTGGAGTGTAGTCAGTCCCCCAGGTTACACATGTTGCTGGTCTCAGAAAGGTGTTTGGTATTGCTCTGGTGATTTTACATTTGCATTAGATGGAAAGGGGGAGCTATTTTTTTATGCAGAAGCAGACTCTTAGCACACACTCAGCTGCTTATCTTGTGGAATCATGCACAGTATTCACAACCGAGTGGGGTTTGAGGTTGAACTTAGTAATGGAAATATATTCAGCATCACTAACGCTGGTTGCCCTTGCTGGAGTGTAGTCAGTCACCCAGGTTACACATGTTGCTGGTCAGAGAAAGCTGTTTGGTATTGCTCTGGTGATTTTACATTTGCATTAGATGGAAAGGGGGTGTTATTTTTTTATGCAGAAGCAGACTCTTAGCACACAACCAGCTGCTTATCCTGTGGAATCATGCACAGTATTCACAACCGAGTGGGGTTTGAGGTTGCAGTCAGTAATGCAAATACATTCTGCATCACTAAGGCTGGTTGCCCTTGCTGGAGTGTAGTCAGTCACCCAGGTTACACATGTTGCTGGTCTGAAAATGTTGTTTGGAGATGTGCTTTTTTAAGAATCTAAAAAGTGGATTCATAATGTGTCAGACTGTAAAAGTACTTATCACTTGCCAAAAACAAAGTAGTAAGTGTGCTTTCAAATTGGCAAAGAAATTGCGAATTCTGACTAACATGTAAACATGACTCTGTGTGCAAAGAGGAATTACAGGCAGAGATTTATTGCGTATTGCTCTGGTGATTTTACATTTGCATTAGATGGAAAGGGGGACCTATTTTTTTTGTGCAGAAGCAAACTCTTAGCACACACCAGCTGTTTATCCTGTGGAAACATGCACAGTATTCACAACCGAGTGGGGTTTGAAGTTTCAATCAGTAATGCAAATACATTCAGCATCACTAAGGCTGGTTGCCCTTGCTGGAGTGTAGTCAGTCACCCAGGTTACACATGTTGCTGGTCTGAAAAAGCTGTTTGGACATGTGCTGTTTTCAGAATCTGAAAAGTGGATTCAAAATGTGTCAGACTGTAAAAGTACTTATCACTTGCCAAAAAAGTAGTAGAAAGCATGCTTTGCAATTGGCAAAGAAATTTCGTTTTCTGCCTAATTTCAAAGCATGACTCTGTGTGCACACAGGAATTGTTTTTAGATATTTAATTTGTGAAGGTGTTATTGTGATTTTCATTTATAGGAAAGGGGTTTATAGTATTTTAAGATTTGAAAAGATCATAAAAAATGTAGTAATATATTTAAATAAAATAAAGGAATTTTTTTTTAGTTTTTTTCAGGTATTGCTGAAGAGCAGTGAACAAAATTTAAGATGCCTACAAAATCCAGACTAAAGAAAGACCACAAAAAAAACCTATATTTGAAGACAACTGGAGGACCTAAGTTAGTTGGAGATGCTCATGTTGGGAAAAAGAGAAAATCTTCTGGTAAGCAGACAAAAGATTTTTTAAAGAACATCTTCAAAAAAAGGAAAAATGTACAAAATGTCTGTACTGGAAAGAATGTTTTCAATAGAAAAGAACAGGAAAAAATTGAGAATTTAGTTAATGCAAATATACCTTCTGCAACAATAAAGATTAACTTAAACAGAAAAACAGCGTTTAAAAAGATACGTAGAAAAATGTTTCAGAGAAGAGTTATGTCCAATTTGATAAAGGATGTGAAGAAATATAAGAAAAAGGCAAAATATTACAAGAGAAAAAAAGAAATTGAAGCCATTGCAGCAAAGGCATTAGAATTAAAAAGGAAACTATTCATTTTAATTTTGAATAGGATGCGTACATTAGATAAAATGGTTAATGTACTGAAATCACAAAGCAAAAGGAAAAGAGTAGTGAACAGAACAAACTTTTGTAAAGTGTTTTTAGGAGAATGGATGCATAGTTCAAGTAGTGAACCTTTTTTTAATGAAGAGAGTTATTTTCAAAGTAATAGTTTGCTGCATGCAGTTGACACCAGAGGTCGTGCTTATGAAGTGAAAAATGGTTGCATAATGGAGAAGGAGATAATGGTTCCAAGAGATGAGGTACAAGTGATGGCGGATGAGGCTATGGGGAGACGTCCTAAAGCCCCAGTGTACACTTGGAATTGTAGTAGTATTTGCACTGTGCGTCAGGAATCTATTGATAAATTTCGTGAGTTTCTAAGAGAATATAGTAAAAAAAGTGTAAAACAGAAGATTAAGTTGCTTCAAAGTCTAGATCCATGCAGAGTGAGAGAGAATACTGGTTTGCAGGGTCATTCTCTGGCTTGTCTATCTAGAAAAGTGTGTAATAGTGTTTTCCATCATTTTAGGATGCTGGCTGTTCATCATACTGAAATGAGAAAGTTTGTGAGACGGTTGTATTTTGCTAAAAGTCCAGCAATAAAGTTAGATGAATTGAATAGGGCTCTGTTCCATGGATCGGTATCAGATGTAGAGAAGGTTGTTGATGAAATTCAGTTTTGTTACTTTGGTCCTGAACAAGACAGTGCAGAAAAGGACACAGTAAATGAGGAAGAAGTGGAAGAGAATGTAGAACCCTCTGTAAGTAAAACATTTAATGATCACATAACAAAATTTGCAATAATCTCTAATGAAAGACCAAATATAACTTGTATTTGTTGCCGCAGAACTCATTATAGAAAACAAACTAGGAATGTTGATCTCTACAGAAAGAGTGAAAATGAAGATAATTATAAGTGGAAGGATTTTGCCACATATATATTTCTTGAAAATTGTTTTGAATTGGGTGAAGATCAGCGTATTTGTAAATACTGTTACAACAAGTTAGAGGAAAATAGAATGCCAACCAGAGCTGTACATAATAATTTAGAATTGGATGTTATTCCTGCCGAACTTTCTGAATTAAATACATATGAGTCTATACTTATTCAATGTGTTCATCCGTTCCAGACCATAGTACGTATGGAGCCCAAAACTGGTAAATTACCTCCTTCAGATTTACTGAGAGGTTTAAAAGGTAGAGTGGTGTATTTGCCCTTGGATTTGAAAAAAAATATGGAAACTATTGATGCAGATACTTTGGAAACTGAACCATTAGTTATTCTGGTTAATGGTGTACCTACAAAGAATAAGAAGATTTGGCAGGAGCTGGTAGATGTACGGAAAGAACAAAGAGCAAATTTGTATTTGAAAAGGAATAACAAATGGTATGAATCAATTTATATAGAAGAAGAAGAAGAAGATTTACAAGAAGACACAGAAACACCAACTGGACAAATTGAAAAAGTGGACAAGTCAAAGGAAGAAGAAATTTATGAACATTTTAGCATACATCCTCTTCATTCAAAAGAAGTTATGGGAGACAATATTGATCTGTTTCAGATGAAGAAAGCAAAAGGAACTCCCGTGAGTGTATGGGAGGAGAGCTTGGAAGCTCGATGTTTTCCCCAGCTGTTTCCTAAAGGAAAAGGAGGACGATACGATGAACGTCCAGAACAGATTCCAGCTTCTGAGTATCGGACTACAAGACTATATGCAGAAGATCCCAGATTTCGACAAAGTATTCCTTATTTGTTCCATCTTTTATTTGAAAGCGACTTGTCTGCACTATCTTATGCAGTAAATCACATTTTAAAAAGTGGAGTACATTTACAAAATGTGTCTGCTAAGGATTTTATGGAGAAAGTGCAGCACCGAGATGATCATTTGGAAACACAACTGATCAATCTGATGGCTTGTCAGCGTGGGACAAATGAATATTGGTACCGACGCCATGGTGAATTAAAATGCATGTTACGAAATTTAGGGACACCAACATGGTTCCTTACCCTAAGCTGTGCTGAGTACGCTTGGGATGATTTACTGGATTTTCTACGAGAGGCAAATTCAAACATTAAAAACATCGAATACAAGACAGCAGGAGAACTGTGCTCATTGGATCCGGTTAATGTTTGCAGATATTTCAATCATAGATTTGAGGCTATGATGTCCTTCATCTGCAATAAAAAAAATCCACCTCTTCGAGAAGTAGTGGATTTCTTTTGGAGAAAAGAGTACCAGGCAAGAGGTGCTCCTCATATTCATATGCTGTTGTGGATCAAGGATGCCCCAAAGTTTGGAACAGATACTGATGAAGCAGTGTTATCTTACATTGAAGAATATGCAACATGTGCTATACCAAAAAGCACAGAAGAGAAAAAGTTAAAGGAGCAAGTTTTACGTTTCCAAAGTCATCGGTGTGGAAAATACTGTCGACGGAAATACAAGAGCAAAGATAAATACTACACTAAATGTCGATTTGGATTTCCTAGACCTGTTCTTTCAAATGGAAGAGTAAACAGTTTTATGTCATCTGTGAGACATACTATCACAAGAAAATCACCTAAGAATACCTACAACCTAAAAAGAAAAGAAGAATCAAAAAATATAAATGACTACAACCCAGTCATTTTATCCATGTGGAATGCTAACATGGATATACAGTATGTAGCTGACAATTCCATTGCTGTTGCTCGATATGTAACGTCTTACATTACTAAATCTGAAAAAACTGAATTGAAAGAAATGTGGGAAGAGATTTCTCATGAGAAGACTGTCAGTAAGAAGCTGTACAGTTTCAGTTTAAAGATGTTATCGCATCGAGAAATTGGATCCTACGAATGTTCAGATAGGTTATCTTCTGCAAGTCTCTACTCGAAATCAAGAAGAATAATTTGGGCAAGTTTAGGCCTTGCAGCAATGAGAAATCGGGTACTGAAATCTGTTGGAGAAATTGAATATTTGGCCGAGAATGACCCAGAAAGTACAGATATTTTGAAATCAAACATGTTGGACACATATTATCCCAAGAGAAGTCATCATCTGGAAAACATGTGTCTCTATGAAGTGCTGCAGAACTACATTTATTCACGGAAAGCCGCAGAAGACATCAACAATGGAAAATATAAAGTCATTGGTGAGGAAGGATGTTTGGTGAAGCAAACAAAAGGAAGTTTGATAAATCACAGGAAGCTGAGTTGCGACACTACTGACAAAAAGGAATTTTACTACTTGGCTCTTTTACAGCTGTTTAAACCATGGCGTACAGAGGATGAACTACTGGGAGAATTTCAAAGCTATGAAGATTCATTTAATGCTTGCAAAGACAACATACAATGCAGTACATTCACAACTTATCTGCAAATGTTAAATGAAGAAATTGAACAGGAAACTACAATTGCAGCAGAAGTAGCTAGAGACAGTTCTCAAGACAGCCAAAGTTCAGGAACACTCAGTCAAGATCCCCTAGGACAACCAATCGTTGAAAATGAAGCATCAATAGCCATGAATGAAGTGGAAACGGCTATGAATCAAGCTCAAGAAGAATTTATAGACTTACAAAATTTGGAAAGACAACTGAATGATGAGCAGCAACAAATTTATGAAGAGACCAGAAACAAAATTGATCACGGATTTCTACATGAAAAAAAAGAGTGCTCATGCACATCATTTCCTCCAATCAGGATGTATGTAAGCGGACAAGCTGGAACTGGAAAAAGTTTCCTAATAAAAGTCATCAGAAGCTACCTACAGCAAAAAACGGATTCTACTTTGTCTTGTGTGGTTACTGCTCCAACTGGGTTAGCAGCATATAACATAAAAGGAATCACCTTACATCATTTGCTAATGTTACCAGTGGAGCATGAGAACAAAATACAATACAACAAGCTAACTGGAGAAGCATGCTTGGAAGTTTCAAGAGTATTGAAGAAGATGCAAGTTCTCATTATTGATGAGGTGAGCATGGTATCAAACGTAATGCTTGCCTTTGTGCATTTAAGAATGCAGCAAATTCTAAGGACAGACTATGACGTGTTATTTGGTGGAAAACATGTCATAGTTTTTGGGGATCTTCTACAACTTACTCCAGTTAAAGGACAACCAGTGTTTAATACTGTGACACATGAAGACACAAAGAAGTCATTGGAAAGCATCGGTAATGCAAATATTTGGTCCTTCTTTGAGTACAAGGAACTTACTACTAATATGAGGCAAGCAAACGATGAAGAATATGGAAGTATTCTGAAAGATATCAGGATTGGACTACTCACAGAAGTTGGCAAAAAAGCATTACAGAGTCGGCTGCTACATAATTTATTTCCAAAGGAAGAAATAGTTGCAGAGAAGATATACAAGAACATTGCAGAAAAGAAAAGTGTCATCTGCTTGATGCCAACTCTACGTGAATGCTCAATATTCAATGAGGAGCTTTTAAAATTGGAAAAGGAAGATATCAGGAAATTGGAAGCAGTGGACAAAATTGAGGATGGAAGAATTACTATCACATTAACAGGCACACTGAAAAATAAATTGGATTCACTAGAGAAGAACATTTCCAAAACAGCTGGATTAGAAAAAAATCTATATGTTTGCATGAACTGTAGAGTATTTTTAAGGAGAAATTTGGATGTTGAAAAAGGTTTAGTTAATGGAGCTATGGGAAGAGTTGTGGGTTTTATTAATTATCAGAAAAAGATGGAATTGAATGTTTAAAAATAAAATTTGATCAGATAGAAGAAGTTAAAGATATTTGTCGTTGTTCAGTTCGTTTCATGCTTGTGAAAGACTTATATGTACGTAGGAAGCAGTTTCCGTTTTCTCTAGCATATGCTGTAACTATTCACAAGTCTCAAGGATTGACTGTAGATTGTGCTTTTGTGAACATTGGTTCAACTGTGTTCAAAGAAGGTATGGCTTATGTAGCTTTGTCACGAGTGAAAACATTATCTGGTTTATTCATGATAGACTTTGATGACTCAAAAGTTAGTGCTGATACAAATTGTGTAAAGGAGTATAATAGATTAAGAAGAACCTATGCTCCTCATTTAGGTCAGTATCCTGTGTTGGCGAAACGTGTAGTTTCTCGTAAAAGGAGAAATGAGAATATCTGTAATGAAGATGTAGAGAGGAGGAAAAAAAAGAGGAGTGATGTAATTGCAAGCAAAAAGAAAAAGGAAAATGAAGAAGAGGTTGTAGGATGTCATTTTGAAAATAGCTCTGGTGTCAACTGCTACGCTAATGTAGTGCTGAATGTTGCATTTTATCTGGAAAGTGTGCAAGAGCAGATAATAGTAAATCAGAGAAAAAGATTCTGTTCTGAGTTGAGTCTCCTTTTTCAAAAGCTGAGTAATGATAAAACTCAAATAGAAAGTACTACTGAAATTAGAAAACTTTTAGATGTATGTTCAGGACGAACACAGTTTTCTCAAAATGTACAGCAAGACGCACAGGAATTCTTGATGTTTTTTTTCTTCAGGTACTGGAAGAAGAAGGGGTTCCCATTGAAAATATGTTTGGTGTCTCTTATAAATGGGAACATAGTTGTGAAAACTGTTACAATACATGTGGCTCTAATGTTGATTCTGAAAGGTTTATTTATTTAACATTGCCAGAAAGTAAAACAGTCACTTTTGCTAAATTAGTTAAAGATGCTAATCATAGCATGGAATGCGGTGAGTGTCAATCTGAAATGTTTTCAACGTTAATTTTAAAGGAATACGGACAGTATGTAATTTTAATGATGCAACGATGTAAAGCTGATGGTTCAAAATTGGATACTTTAATAAAGAAGTTTACAGGACAGCAATTATCAATTTCAGGAAAAACTTTTGTAACAGTTGCAATAATTTTCCATGAAGGACCTACTGTTACTTCTGGACATTACACAGTTTATCTTAAATGTGAAAAAGGCTGGACACTGTGTAATGATTCCCAATTGATTTTCAAGCAACGTTTGCCTTTTGATTTAGCAAATTCCTATCTAATCTTCCTGAAACCTACATTTTAGAGAGACTTGGCAAGATCTGTACAAAACAATTTTACCATTTTATTGGATTACCATTGGAATTTTTAAAAAAAATGATTTTACAAATTATCATTTGGCCTAATGGAAAGGTAACCAATTGTAATGTGGACTTTTTAAATTTTTAATGAAACTTTGGAAAACCAAAAATTTAGACAAAATCGGTAACATCTGCACAATTTAAATTTTGGAATGTTATTGGATTGCCATTGGAAATTTATTCAAAAAAGATTTTTAAAATTACTATTTGGCCATGAGGAAAGGTAAACAATTGTATTGTGGACTTATTTAATTATTAATTAATCTTTCGGAAACCAAAATGTTACAGAAAATCGGTGAGATCTGTACAATTTAAACTTTAGAATTTTATTGGATTAACATTGGAAATTTAATCAAAAAAGAATTTTAAAATTACTATTTGGCCTAAAGGAAATGGAACCAGATGTATTGTGGAGTTATTTGAGATATCTTTTTGTGATTATACTTCTGAAACAAAAATGTCAGACGGTATTTTAAAGAAATAGGTATTGATATTAGATGATATTTTTTAAGAATATTATGCATTTCTATAATGTTATGTTTAAGTAAAAAGAGATTCTGGGCTTTTTTAAAACAATCTTTGAGATTGTTATTTTTTTTTTGCCCGCTGTTAAATGATGAATGCAATTGCTTTCACAATTTATAGTGAAATGCAATATATTCTGAAAACAGCAAAAAAAAGGCAAAAAAATTTTTGGGAAAATATGTAAATATGTGTACTGTATTATAAAATGTTTTATTAAATATTAATACTTTTTTCTTTTTTTTCAGATTGAGATAGAAAATTTTCAAAAACTTGAACCATTTTTAAAGCAATTAAAATTAAATTTAAATTAATAAATAATTTTTTGAGTGGGTATGGTAAGTCAAAAATTTCATGGTCCCTTTTTTCCACTTCTCCACAATCACATTTTCAGTTTTTCATTGTAGTCTCTCAAGGACCTTGTAATGTGATAATTGATTTTTAGTGTTTTTAAAAAAAAAAAAAAAAATTACGCGTACCGTACGCGTACGGTAAAAAAAATAAAAAAAAGTTTAAAAAAATATATAAAAAAAAGTTGAAAGGTAAGGTTGGCTCTTAAAAGAGCCGTTGTGTTCATGCAGGGACAGAGGAAAGAAAGAATGGGAATATTAGTCGTTACGACAAATGTGCTGATCTATTAAATTGTTCACTAGGGCAACACTGGTCTCCCTATGACAAATTAGATCATGACAAGTGGCGCACCGAACTAAAACCCTCGCAAACCGATGGTTGATTTCCAGAGGACGAGAAAAAGGAGATGCTCCCCCCACAGATGAAGGGCTCAGCTGACCTGACGAAGATGGACTCGGCCCTGCAGATGATGGACCAGGCTGAGCTGCTGTGGATGTGCTTGGTTGACTTACTGAAGGGTTACCTTCAGTATGTCGAGCAAATGTCCTACCGTGTACATCTTGAAGGTGTCTCAACATGGTGTGATTCCCGAAGGAATACTTCTTGTTGGGATTCCCTCTTGAAAGTACACGGCCACAAAGCTTACAAGTCACTAAGGGTGAATTTACCTTTTTCTTGCCCTCTGGAAAAGAAAAATACTCCCATATGAAAGAGCTCTTTTGTTTCCTCCTTCTCTGCCTCAAGGTAGTGCTGCTAGCCTCACTCTCAGAAGAGTTCTGCTGTTCTGCCATCGTATCACAAAGACAACTCAGCTCCTTCTCCTAAGGGATCACAAGCAGAAATGAGGGGAATGGGTGTGGTGTAGGAGAGTTCTAGAACTGAAAGTAGTTTCAACCAATCAAAAGTTGTGTTTCATGATCACATGACCCACCGTGCGCGTAGGTTACGCTTACGGAGCGCTTATGGTAAAAGTACGCATGCACGTAAAAAAGACACGCGCACGCGCTCATGCGCAAAACAGGCACGCCCCTTCACTTCCGCGTAACATGCGCGTGCAGCGTACGCGTTACGCGCTGCGCGCGCATGACGTACGTCTACGCAAATTGCGTAAATGAACGCAAACAGCGTAGAAATCTAACGTTATGAAAGCAAGACGTGCGCTTACCGTACGCGCACGTTAAAAAAATAATAAAAAAAAAAAAAATAGGGGAAAAAAAACCACTATGTTATACTAATAAATCTTACCTGTTTAGTTTAAAAAAATGGTAAAAAAAAAATATATATTGTAGAATTTTTAAAATTTAACCATAGTCTTTAAAAAAGGATAGAAAATTAAAATAAAAATATGTTAAAAAAATTGAAAAAAAAAAAAAAAAATAAGAATTAGCATTTAAAAAACCTTGCAAATTCACTGAAAAAACCATGGGTTTCACACACGTTATAGTTAGGAATTAGCATTTAAAAAACCTTGCAAATTCACTGAAAAAACCATGGGTTTCACACACGTTATAGTTAGGAATTAGCATTTAAAAAACCTTAGAAATTCAATGAAAAAACCAAAGGTTTCACACATGTTATAGTTAGCTGGACATTTCACTCGTAAAAAACCAATGAAATTCCCCCGTTATAGTTAGTTCAGCTAACTATAACTCGCGCGCCCGCAATGCACTACTGATGACGTCACATATTACATCACTCATGACATGGTCACTGACATCACTCATGACATCACTTATGACATCTCAAATGACATCACTGATGACATCACTGATGACATCATCCTTGTGATAGAGTGGCAGACCTCCTCTTCCCCTAATATAACCTTTGATACACACATTCAAAAATAGAGACTAAAATTTTCAAAACAATGGACATACCAATACCAGTTACAAGAACCTCTTAAGTAATTCTAAGAACCACATACACATCCACTCATTCACCAACAGTCCTATACAGTCACTCATACATGCACTCACTCATCATATGTACTCATACACCTATACATCCTGTTACACAATGCCACTCATCCATAGAGTTACTCACACATACTCACTCATGCTAATAAAGAAACAAACATACATTTATTAGCTTATACAGTTATACACACACCACCACACTTACTTCTACGGAAACTTACACATACTTAGTCTTATAAACAATCACTTATAGAAACACATACTTATTCATACAGGAACTCTTTCAATCTCTCACTCTCACATATACTCACTTATATACACCAATAGTCACATATACTAGTTTAATAGATATGTAGTTACTCATAAAGACACTATTGAGACAGTCATTCACTCACTAACACACACATACACACACTCATCCACCCATACAGTCCTTCACACATGCTGTCTTCAACACATACAAAGAGTGAATCACTCATTCATGCACCTATGCACTACATAATACCCCCCACCGAACCATACAGACACTCAGACTGATACTCAAAAAAACAACTAATAACCTATATAGACACCCATGAAGCTACTCACCAACCCATGCAGCCACTTATACACAAAGTGAGAGACTGATACAGATATTTTCATATTTAAACATTACTCAGTAAGCCATGTATTCACTATGATACACTTAATCAGTCAGTTACTGTTGGAAGGCGGACCCCGAGGAGTCGGCGAGACCACTCAGGGGGGGGCCCCCACACTGTACGAAGTAGCCGAGCGCTGTAGAGAAGCCTCCTGGGAGATCCTTCTCCTATTATGTACTAGCACAGTAACACCACCACACCGGACTCAAGGAGGTTGTCTCAAGATGAGCAATTCTTTATCAGCACGATAAAAGGTTACGGGTTCAATAATACACAAAAAGGGGATCGAGGGATCCGCAAAAGTCTCAGTGTCTCTTTCAGGAGGGAGGGGGTAGCGGGACAGTCTTAGGCAGGAGCTTGGTACGAGGGTACCTGAGGCCCAGTTTTTATCCTCAAGCTGGAGGACCTCCGGGTCTCGGAGGGGTCGAGCCGCGACGGCGTCAGCAGGGCTCTGGCGTTCAGTTCGTGGAGAGCCGCGACCAGGTCAGCGGGGCTCTCAAGATGGTTTCTGCTCAGCTCGAGCCGCGACGACGTCAGCAGGGCTCCGAGGGAGGTTTCAGCGAGGTTGGGCCGCGACAGCGTCAGCAGGGCCCCGATGTTCCGGGGGGCTTCAAGGTTTCAGCAAGAAGGAGCCGCGACGCAGTCTGCAGGGCTCGTGGTGGTTTCAAGCAAGAGTTCTTCTCCGTAGGGTCGGCCGCGATTCAATCAGCAGGGCTCTCGACTCCGGGATACAACTGCCGGTCTGTGGCGGGGCCGCCCCAGATATAGGTCTGGAGCCCTTTGATGTCCGGACCCTTGCGCCCGGGGGGGCGGAGAGGCCGGGTTGAGAGCGGCCAGACGCCCAGCAGGAGAGGCGCCCGGCCCAGGAGAGATGGAGGCCGATCGCACCTCAGTGTGTGGGAACGGTTGGGGGTCCCATCGATACCGCCCTCCGCCAGGGCGATGAGTTGTTCACGTGACACCCCCTGGCCAGTTCTTGGTGCCTCAATGTCTGGGCCTTGCTGGGGCCGAGGCCGGGTTGAGCGGAGTCATGAGGACTGGTGTGCAGGGTCACGTGGCAGGTGACAAAATGGCGGAGCCTCGAGGCGTAGGTGACCTCGTGCGGCCTGAACGGGTAGCTCGTGGAGGCTAGGGCGGGGAACGGGCCCAATCCCCGGGAAGTCAGGACCACGCCACGAGGCCGGGTCCAACAGGCGTCCCCCCCAGCCGAAGGCGGAGAGAGTCACCCATCTCCTTGGGGATTCTCCTCGTCAAGGCGGAAGAAGCGGGACAGGCCGTCCGCGTTGGCATGGTCATTGCCGGGTCGGTGTTCAACCGAAAAGTCCATCCCTTGCAGGGCAATGGACCACCGCAGCAGCTTGGGATTCTCGCCTCTCATTTGCATTAACCACCGCAAGGGCCGGTGGTCGGTCTGGACCCGAAAGTGGGTACCGAAGAGATAGGGCCGGAGCTTCTTAAGGGCCCACACTACGGCGAAGGCCTCGCGCTCGATGGTGCTCCATCGTTGCTCCCGGGGCAGCAGCCGTCGGCTGATGAAGGCCACTGGGCGGTCGAGTCCCTTCTCATCAACCTGAGACAGGACGGCCCCGATCCCATATTCGGAGGCGTCTGTCTGCACGATGAACTCCTTACTGTAGTCAGGGGCCTGGAGTACAGGGGCAGTGCACATCGCTGCCTTGAGAGTTTCGAAAGCTGACTGGCAGCGAGGAGTCCAGTGCACCTTCTTGGGTTGTTTCTTCGAGGTGAGCTCTGTGAGAGGCCCAACAATGCTCCCATAGTCCCGGATGAACCGCCGGTAGTATCCAGTGAGGCCCAGGAAGGCCCGCACAGCGGTCTGGGTAGTGGGGGGTTCCCATGCCTGGATGGCATCGACTTTTGGCTGGAGAGGGGCCACCTGACCGCTTCCCACTTGATGGCCCAGGTAGGTCACTGATCCTTGGCCGATCTGGCATTTGCTGGCCTTGATCGTGAGCCCGGCCCGTTGGAGGGCGGCCAGGACGGTTTTGAGGTGAATGAGTTGCTCAGCCCAGTGGTTGCTGTACACGGCAATGTCATCCAAATAGGCCGCGCTGAAGGCCTCGAGCCCAGCCAGAACCTTGTTTACAAGTCTCTGAAAAGTGGCCGGGGCGTTCTTCATGCCGAAGGGCATCACCCGAAAGTGGTAATGCCCATCAGGGGTAGAAAAGGCGGATCTTTCTCGGGCGCCGGGGGTGAGCTGGATCTGCCAGTACCCGGCGGTGAGGTCCAGCGTGCTCAGGTAGCGGGCGGCCCCCAAGCGGTCGATGAGTTCGTCGGCCCGGGGTATAGGATGGGCGTCCGTCTTGGTCACAGCATTCAGGGCTCGGTAGTCTACACAAAATCGTAACTCCGGGGGGTGGCCGGGGGCTGCGGCCTTTGGTACCAGGACGACAGGGCTGGCCCACGGGCTGTCGGAGGGCTCGATGACCCCCAGGGCCAACATCTTCGCTACTTCGGCCTGGATGCTTGCCCGTACTCGGTCGGGTACCCTGTAGGCTCGGTGTCGCACGGGGGGGCTCTCCCCAGTGTCAACGTCGTGGACGCACCAGTGGGTCACCCCCGGGGTGAGGGAGAAGAGGGCTGCGTAGTCCTGCAGCAGTTGTTGACAGTCGTTACGCTGTTCCGGGGTCAGGGAAGAGGCGAGTTGGACACCTTTGATGGATCCCTCGTGGACGTTGGACTGCAAGAGGTCGGGTAGGGGCTCGGAGTCGTCCTCGCCCCCCTCGTCGGTCGCCAGCAGCAGGCTCAGTTCGGTCCGGGCAAAGTGGGGTTTGAGCCTGTTAGCATGTAGAACCCGGAGGGGGTTCCGGGGGGACTCCAGGTCGACTAGGTAGGTGACGGGGCTTTTCTTCTCCACCACCTTGAAGGGCCCGGTCCACTTGTCCTGGAGGGCGCAGGGCTCAACCGGGGCCATGACCCAGACTCTCTGGCCTGGCTCGAACTCGATGGTAGAGGAGTTCCGATCGTACCACCGCTTCATGTCCTCCTGGCTGGCCTCGAGGTTGGCTTCGGCCATGGCTCGGAACTTGCGGGTCTGGTTTCGTAGGGTCAGGAGGTATTGGTAGACGTCAGGAGGGGCGCCTGGGAGCTTCGTCTCCCAGCCCTCCTTGACCAGGCTGAGGGGTCCGCGGACCGGATGCCCATATAACAGTTCAAACGGGCTGAACCCCAGGGACTTCTGCGGGACCTCCCGATAGGCGAACAGGAGGCATGGTAGTAGGACATCCCATCTCCGCCGGAGGGGCTCTTCCAAGCCCTGAATCATCCCCTTCAGGGTTCTGTTAAAGCGCTCGACCAGCCCGTTCGCCTGAGGGTGATAGGGGGTTGTGAATTTGTACGTGACCCCGCACTGCTGCCACAGGGACCGCATGTACTTGGAGATGAAGTTTGTGCCCCTGTCGCTCACCACTTCGCGGGGAAATCCCACTCGGGAGAAGATCCCCATCAAGGCCCGGCCTGCCACGGGGGCCGTTACAGTTCTTAGCGGGACCGCCTCCGGGTACCTGGTGGCGTGGTCCACGAGGACCAGGATGAAGCGGTGGCCCAGGGCGGTCTGGGGGTCCAGGGGCCCCACGATGTCGATTCCGACCCGTTCGAACGGGGTGCTGACGGCTGGAAAGGGCTGGAGGGGGGCCTTGACCCGACCCCCCGTCTTCCCGCTGGCTTGGCAGGTCTGGCAGGACCGGCAGTGGTTGTCCACGTCTCTCCGCATCCGGGGCCAGTAGAAGTGGGTCACCAGACGGCTGTAAGTTTTGTCTTGCCCTAGGTGTCCGGCGAGGGGCACGTCATGTGCCAGGTTGAGAAGGAACTCCCGGAAGCGGAGGGGGACCACCAACACGCGGCTGGCCCCGAGTTCTGCCACTTTCTGCTCACTGTACAACAGGCCCTCGGCCCAGTAGACCCAGTGGGTGCCGGTCTGGTCCCCGTTGGCTTGTGCGGATGCTTGTTGTCGGACCCCTTCGAGAGAGGGACAGGACTGCTGTTCTTGCTGGAACTGCTCACGGGTGGGGCCCCCTTCGTGGCGCCATTGTGCAAGTTCTGGTAGGGCGCCGAGGGAAGCAATCTCCTCGGGGGAGGACTCAGTAGGTCCAGTTTCGGTGTCCGCCTCCCCCTCGCTGCAGGCGGGGGGTGGTGCGAGCCCCTCGGGCTGGGCGGCACCGGGGGCCGAGGACGAGCGGGGGGCCCGGGCGGTCATGGACCGGGTGATGGCGCAGGCCCATTCGGATAGTCCCAGCATTCGGAGGTGCTCTCGTCGCTCCACTTGGGCCCAGGGGGAACTCTCCAGGTCGTTCCCCAGGAGGCAGTCTACTGGTGCGTCGTCGCGGACAGTCACCTTTAGTAGGCCTGTCACCCCTCCCCACTTGAAGGGGACCAGGGCCATCTGGCACAGGCTTTCGCTGTTGTCGGCCGTCCGGACGGGGCACAGCACATTGGGTAGGATCTGTTCGGGGGTCACCAGGTGGCAGCGGACAGCGGTGACGCTGGCGCCGGTGTCACGAAGGGCTTCGGCCCGTTGTCCGTTGACGGTGACCTGCTGCCTGTACTTCTGGGTGTTGCTTGGGATGGGGGTGCGGGGCACCATTTCTCGGCTGCCCAGGCAGACCAGGGACATGGCTGCCGGCTCCCATTCAGTGGTTCCTCGGTCGAGGGTTTCTTCTTCTTCTTCTCCTTCCCCCAGGGCGGCGGCTGCCAGCTGTCGGGGCGGGGGCCCGCCGGCCCCGCTTCTTCGGTTCAGGGGGCAGACCGGGTCGCTGGCATAGTGTCCGGTTTGTTGGCAGCCGTAGCATGTTACTGGGGGCCGGGGTCCGGTTCTGGCCGGGGTCGCCCCTCTTCGGGCTAGGCTCGGGGAGAGGGGTTGCTGCGGTGGCCCTCGAGGTGGGCTCCTGGGGGCCCCGGCGGGGGTGTCCCGGTTCCTGTTCGGCCCTCCCCCTCCACCGCGTTGGCGGGGGGGTCCGGTGGGGTTCCTCTGGTACTCCCCCATCGAGTTCCGGGGGATTCGGGTGTTGACCCATCGATCGGCCTCGACGGCGAGTTTTCGTGGGTCGGTCATCTTGCTGTCGAGGAGGTGTTGCCTTAGCTCCACGAAGCAATTGTTGGCGAGATGTTCCCAAACAATGAGGTCGACCAGCTGCCCGTAGGTGGTGACTTTGCTACCCTTGATCCATCCTTCTAGGGCCCGGCTGAAAAAGTCCACATATTCCACCCAGGTAGTACCCGGGATCTTTTTGCAGTCTCTGAACCGCTGGCGGTACATTTCCGCGGTTAGCCCGTAGCGGGTGAGCAGGGCCTCCTTCATGTGGTCGTAGGAGGTCATCACCTCCTCTGGCAGCTGGAGCAGTGTGTCTCGACCTTCACTCAGGAACCGACCCCACAGGCCGGCGCCCCAGTCCTTTCGGGGCACCCGATGGGAGGTCATGGCCACCTCGTATGCCTTGAACCATTGTTGGATGTCGTCATTCTTATAGTACTCCTTGATGACATCTTTCGGGATATGTACCTTGGCCTCGGCAGGCGGTAGGGTGTCTCTATTACTGGGGGTGTCGGTCCCCCCGTTCTTTGCCTTGATTTCGAGCTCTTTGAGACTTCGCTCGTGCTCAAGGGTCAGTCTTTTTTCCTCCAACTCTCGGTGCCGTCTCTTCTCTTCTATCTCCTCTTGTAGCCGTAGCTGCTCTAGGGCCAGTTTCTTTTCCGCCAGCTGGAGTTCGCCGTCCGGCCGCAGTCATGCGAGCTCTAGTTCGTGGTTCCGGACCTTCTCCCGCTCTCGTATCTCCTCTTCGGAGAGGCCGGTTTCTAGGCTCTTTCTTCCTCCGGTTGCCGCAGTCAGTGCGGTTGATGTGGCCTCAGTCAGGGGCAGGGGACCTTCTTCCTGGGAGTGGCCTGCCTCGGCCTCCAGCCAGGTCCTCAGGGCTTTCTGCATCTCCTCTTTGGTACCTAGGCCGGTGGTTGCAATGCCTTTGTCCTTGCAGAACTGTTTCAATTCTTTGTGCGTATATTCCTCCAACCGTTCGGGCTGGAACTCCGTGGTCGCGTTATTTTCTTGGTTGCTCATGACTTCTGTTTGTCTGGATGGGTAGCTAGTGGGTTACTGGCTGGTACGTACTGCGTTCGGCTCGGATCCCGTCGCTGGCCACCAAATGTTGGAAGGCGGACCCCGAGGAGTCGGCGAGACCACTCAGGGGGGGGCCCCCACACTGTACGAAGTAGCCGAGCGCTGTAGAGAAGCCTCCTGGGAGATCCTTCTCCTATTATGTACTAGCACAGTAACACCACCACACCGGACTCAAGGAGGTTGTCTCAAGATGAGCAATTCTTTATCAGCACGATAAAAGGTTACGGGTTCAATAATACACAAAAAGGGGATCGAGGGATCCGCAAAAGTCTCAGTGTCTCTTTCAGGAGGGAGGGGGTAGCGGGACAGTCTTAGGCAGGAGCTTGGTACGAGGGTACCTGGGGCCCAGTTCTTATCCTCAAGCTGGAGGACCTCCGGGTCTCGGAGGGGTCGAGCCGCGACGGCATCAGCAGGGCTCTGGCATTCAGTTCGTGGAGAGCCGCGACCAGGTCAGCGGGGCTCTCAAGATGGTTTCTGCTCAGCTCGAGCCGCGACGACGTCAGCAGGGCTCCGAGGGAGGTTTCAGCGAGGTTGGGCCGCGACAGCGTCAGCAGGGCCCCGATGTTCCGGGGGGCTTCAAGGTTTCAGCAAGAAGGAGCCGCGATGCAGTCTGCAGGGCTCGTGGTGGTTTGAAGCAAGAGTTCTTCTCCGTAGGGTCGGCCGCGATTCAATCAGCAGGGCTCTCGACTCCGGGATACAACTGCCGGTCTGTGGCGGGGTCGCCCCAGATATAGGTCTGGAGCCCTTTGATGTCCAGACCCTTGCGCCCGGGGGGGCGGAGAGGCCGGGTTGAGAGCGGCCAGACGCCCAGCAGGAGAGGCGCCCGGCCCAGGAGAGATGGAGGCCGATCACACCTCGGTGTGTGGGGACAGTTGGGGGTCCCATCGATACCGCCCTCCGCCAGGGCGATGAGGTGTTCACGTGACACCCCCTGGCCAGTTCTTGGTGCCTCAATGTCTGGGCCTTGCTGGGGCCGAGGCCGGGTTGAGCGGAGTCATGAGGACTGGTGTGCAGGGTCACGTGGCAGGTGACAAAATGGCGGAGCCTCGAGGCGTAGGTGACCTCATGCGGCCCGAACGGGTAGCTCGTGGAGGCTAGGGCGGGGAACGGGCCCAATCCCCGGGAAGTCAGGACCACACCACGAGGCCGGGTCCAACAGTTACACAATAAATTTTTCAAAAACAAAGCATCCATTTAGACACTTATATACCCATTTATTCTTCCATTGACCTTGAGATATACATATATAAAACATATTTAATTTTCAGAAAAACACACATTCACTGGATGATGTCATCAGTGATGTCATCAGTGATGTCATTTGAGATGTCATAAGTGATGTCATGAGTGATGTCAGTGACCATGTCATGAGTGATGTAATATGTGACGTCATCAGTAGTGCATTGCGGGCGCGCGAGTTATAGTTAGCTGAACTAACTATAACGGGGGAATTTCATTGGTTTTTTACGAGTGAAATGTCCAGCTAACTATAACATGTGTGAAACCTTTGGTTTTTTCATTGAATTTCTAAGGTTTTTTAAATGCTAATTCCTAACTATAACGTGTGTGAAACCCATGGTTTTTTCAGTGAATTTGCAAGGTTTTTTAAATGCTAATTCCTAACTATAACGTGTGTGAAACCCATGGTTTTTTCAGTGAATATATATATATATATATTCACTTAAAAAACCATAGGTTTCACACATGTTATAGTTAGCTGGACATTTCACTCGTGAAAAACCATTGCAATTCCCCCGTTATAGTTAGTGCAGGCAACTATAACTCATGCGACCACAATCCTCTGCTGATGCTAATACTGTATTTAGACACTTATTTACCCATGTCTTCTTCCATAAATTTTTAGCTATACATATATTACAAATATTTTTTTTTCAGAAAGACACATATGTAATCAGTGATGTAATATCTGACGTCATCAGCAGAGGATTGCGGTCGCGTGAGTTATAGTTGCCTGCACTAACTATAACGGGGGAATTTCAATGGTTTTTCACGAGTGAAATGTCCAGCTAACTATAACATGTGTGAAACCTATGGTTATTTAAGTGAATTTGCAAGGTTTTTTAAATGCTAATTCCTAACTATAACGTGTGTGAAACCTATGGTTTTTTCAGTGAATTTGTACGTTTTATTAAATGCTAAGTTACTTTACGCCGTTCGTGCCGTGCGCGCCCACTTCACGCAGTTCGTTCCGTGCGCGCACGGTGAGCACGCGGTGCGCTTCGCGCACCGCGTGCTCACGTTACGCTGGATGGGCCGTGTACGCACGATGCGCTTCGCGCACCGTCCGCACACGGAGGACATATTGTGCGCATCGTTGTGAAAGATTTTCAATTAAAGGCTCTTAGTTGCCATGCCGTGTAAAACAGGTGCCCTGCGGGCACCTTTTGCACACGGGGGGGGGGGATTGTGTGGATTTTGGGTTTTTTTTTATTATTTTTTTTCCGTACGCGTACGGTAAGCGCTTTCGGCCATTTATCAAAAAAAAAATTTTTTTATTTTTTGGCCTGGGGGGGCCTTGAGGGACACCGTGACCAATGCTAGGGGTCAGGACCTGTCTAGCCTGTCCCTTTTCATGTTATCCAACTTTGTTTTTCCACCCCCCCTCAGAGTGCGAGAGAGAAAATGCCGGCCGACACTTCCTGGTTTCGACCGATTCGAATGTTTATTAAGATCTAACAGCCAATCAGAATCGCGCTCGCGCACGTCACCGTACGCGTACGGTAAGCGCACGGTAAGCGCACGGAGCGCGCTTACAGATATATATATTGATTTAAATGCTATTTTCTTAGGAAATACTGAACAGATTTACACCAAACCTACAAAAGGCACATCCTTGACCTGTAGACTACCTCTCTGCCAACTTTCATGTAACTCTGTTCAGCCGTTCGGGCTGTAGCTGTGTCTAAAGGTCCCATGGAAAAATGCATGGGGAAAACGCGTTTTGGGACCCCCCTTTTTTCTCAGCCCCCGCTTGACGAATCACCCCGAGACTTTCAGGGTAGGAGCGGAGCGTAGCGCCCCATGAGTTTTGAAAATTTTGCGAGGATTCGTCAACCGGTGCCAAAGTTATTCCAAATAGAATGTTGCGGATTTCCTATGGAAACATGGTCCTAACTATAACTATCTACTGGCGACCGCCAGTAGATAATATATATACATATATATATATATGTTTATTAAATCAGTGTTTATTAACTTTAGGATTATATATAATTGTTTCATTGATGTAATAATTTAGTTATTTTATTATCTCTAAAAAAGGATTTAGTTTTAGAGTTGTAGTTTTTGAGGTATTTGACTGGTTGATTTAGAATTTATGATATGGGGGCATATCATCAAGCTGGCGATAAAAAATTATCGCCGCTTTTGCGTCTGTTTTCAGCCGAAAAGCGGCGATAATTTTATCGCCTAACGCGTGAAACCTTGCATTAGCGTTGGGATTCCTAACGCCCAGCTTTGCATCTCTAATGAGATGCAAAGTGGGCGTTCCTGACCTGACATGACAGGAGAAATGTCGCTAAGCGACATTTCTCCTATCATCAAGCCCCACGCTATGAAGCATAGCGGCAGGAAAAGTAGCAATAACCCTTGTTATCGCTACCTTCCTTACGCCTGCTTCAGGACTGACTTAGCCATGATATCCTATGGAAGGTGGATATCATGGCTAAGTTTGTGAGTCCCTATCAGCAAGCTAACGCCACACTTCGTGAGATTATCACTGGGTTTCCAGCGATAATCTCACGTTATGCAGTTAGCGCTGGAATTTTATCGCTTTTGAGATAAGCGTTGTTAATAGCACGCTCAGCGATAAAAATCCACGCTAGCCGGCGATAATTATCCTAGCGCTAAGTGCGCTTAGCTACAATTATCGCCGGTTGTTGCTGATATGCCCCTCGGTTTGGCTATCATTTCCAAGTAATGTAGTTCTTTATTATTTATGAACAGTTTCACTTTAAATTGTAGCATGTGGTACATTCTTTTATATTGTTTGCTAAGTTTAGGGCCAATTTGGGTAACAGACTGCTCTATTCTTAGTTCTTGGTAGCTTGGCTCTTTTTGTAATGCTTTGATAAATTTGCATAATGTAGGTTGAGTTCTGTCTAGTGTTGATCCTTCCACTCTGTTGTTTGTTTTGGCTTCCAGTGCCAAGGTGCTATCTTAGGCATTCAACCATGATATCTGGAATTCAGCTTGGTGTCTGTGTCCTGACCGATGCAGTCTGCCAATCCCAGTGTCTTCTAAATAGGCCATTAGGAGACTAAGGGCCTGATTCTGAGTTTGGTGGTCCGTTGTCCAGCAATCCCAAGGTGGCGTGGCAGTGGCAGTGCGCACCGACCTCCGATCACTGTATTTTGAGTTTGGTATTCGTACCTCCATTAGACCGCTGCAACTGCCGGGGATCCATGATCCCTCAGTGGTGGCGTGGCAGTCAGAGGCTCGGAATTTGCTGGCAGTGAGCCTGTGGCACCACCAAGCACATTATGAGTTTCCTCACTGCCACAGTATTCATGGGGGTTAGCCCGCCATGAAAAGTGTGGCAGTGAGGAAACAAAGGGGCCCTACAGGTACCTATGTTACCTCAAGGCATGGGGATGTATGCAGGGGGGCACATAGTGTGCCCCCTATGTGCATGCACCCTTTGTCACTGCGGCATGGACTTCACAGTCCATGCTGTGTAGGAATTGGCTTTGGCGCTCACACAGCACTCCCTTACTGAAGCTCATATATAAGCCTTTGCACACCAGTGTCGTGGGACCACCAAAGGACTGCCTGCCAGACCAGGAGAAAACTCCTAATCTGGCGGCGGTCAGCTGTTGAGTTTGGCGGTGTGGGAGCGGGGCGGTGGTGTGGTCATTTTGTTGGTATAAAGGACTTTCTTTTAGTAAGTTATAGTGGTTTGCTACCTCTGTAACAGGGATGTAGGTTAGTTCTGTCATTTTTTGGATTTTGAAAGTGCATCGGCAGTTAGTGGTGTATTCTACACTAAGAGCCCAATTACAAGTTTGGCGGTGTGGGAGCAGGCCACCACACTACTGCCTCGCTCCCAAACCACCAATCAGGGCCACCCACCAGATTCCGAGTATTATCGTGATCCGGCGGGCAGTAGATGTGGTAGTCCGTGGCGGTGCATTTTAAAGGCGCATATGTGAGCCTTACACTGCACCGCCGTGGCATGCCTGTGCATGATCCTGCAGGGCATGGACTGTGCAGTCCATGCTATGCAGGAATGGGGCTCATGCACATGGGGGACCAACATGTACCCCGTACATGTACCCCCATGCACAGGGCCAATAGGGGGCCCTGTGCAGCCCTTTTTATTTTCTCACCACCAGCCGTTTCAACCTCCATGAGACTGCTGGAGGTGAGGAAATTCATAAAATGCTTGGCGGTACCGCAGGGCACCACAAAGCATATTGCGGCCCTCAGACCGCCACGCTACCCTGGCGCGGTTGTGCAGTGCCATGATGGTCCGATTGCTCAAGTTGTATTCTCATGGTCGAACCGCCAGTGCAGCAGTGGCCAGACCTCAACTGCTGCACCACCGTGAGTTTGACCGCCAAACTCATAATTAGGCCCTTAGGGTAGATTTTTGGAAGTGTCTCCATATACTTTGAATAAAGTGAAAGTAACAGGCTTGTATGGCTGTGTGGGGGTATAGTTTTAGAATTGTTTGAATCATGGTTCGTTCAAGTCTATGATTATTTTTTTGGTAGTTATTTCTTTGTTGTTTTATAGAGTTTAGGAGTTCATAGTAGGCGCTGCTTTGTTTGTTTGGTAGTAAAGTATATATGAAAGAGGTATTTGCGTGTTGATATATGGTGTATGTCTGAGTAAGTGGCTTGGGAACCTTTTTGAAGGTACCATTCATCATTCATGTTCGGCATTGGGTAAGTTTCATTAAGTTGTTTGCTGTAGAGAAGATTAGGATTAGTTTTTCATTATTTAGATTGTCATGTAAAAGGAAGGACTCTTGATTATGTGTAATTGTTAAATGGTCAGGTATGTGTATGTCTTGGTATGTTCTAGGGCAGGTGAGGTATCACTGGTGACTTTTTTAGTGCATGCAATTAAACGTTTTAACGTGGGGATAGGTGGTAGTCAGCCTGTTATGTAAGTAGTAAGTAGTAAGTATACTTTATTTAGATATAAAATTATCTTTAAAAGAACACCTCAAAATTTCAGTAATACACTTTAAAAACAGAACCTTAGCATGACAGCAGTAGTTGATAAAACTTCAAATTGCAATAAAAAAACTTCACCGATATATCAATGGGATAAAAACTAAATGTGCAAAATGCAATGACAGGCATAACGTTTAAAATACATTTGATTTCAAATGATTGACAGAAACCGTAAATGCAGTCCAATAATCCATAAAATGACGACCAATTATGCAAAGCAACAGACAGATGAAAGTAGTGTTAGCAGCATTTGAGAAATTACACAATGAAATGAAATAACTCTTAAAAAAGCATAAAAACAAACCAAACCTTTACTGCTTAAGAGAGCGGTAAGCATGTCGTAAAAGAATTGTAAAAGCAATGTTTAGACCTGTATTTTCTGGCATTAAAGCTGCAATAATTGCTTGTCTGCACGTTCGAATTCCCAGCCTATTCCACTCAATTTTCAGCCTGTTATGTGTACGGGGACTTTGTGTAGTATGTCTTTAAGGATTTTGCTTGTGTGGTTCTGGGAGCTAGTGCTTGCCTCTGTTATATCTTATATTATTTCTCTAACTTCGATTTCTGTATCATTTGGTGGGTGTTTGTGCTCTTTTACATTATTTACAAAATTAATTTTGCAGTTGCCCTGCCGTAGCATTAATTTGAATAATATTTAGTACATTTCCAGTTTATTTTTTCTGTTGATTTGTTTATGTTTTGGGATATTTTGCATGGTTTGCCACTTTTCTTTTGAGCTAATTTTAACCTGGAGCAAGAAATGACTTTTCTGTTGCAAAAGAAATAAAAGTTATATTATTAAAAAGTGGTATTTTGTTCCTAGAATTCGAGATTTAGTGAATTTGGTTTATTTTTGGTCATTGTTTGGGAGAGTCTAAGGCGCCGATCACGATCCTGTAAAAACCGGGTACGAACCGTCGGACGGAGCAAATTCTCCGTCCGACGCGTACCCGGTCGTCAAAATCTACCAACATGGAATTACGATTCGCACGGAAACACCATTTCCTTACGAATCGTACAAAACCCCGACCGACGAAAATAATCATACAAATGCGATCCGGGAAAGCGCCGAGCTGACGTCGGGACGCTCGCAGCCTGCCATTCACGAACCAGGAATTACGATTCGCACCGACGTCATCCCGCACGGTGAATATTTTCCGGCTGCCAAAAACTGCCGGGAAATCAGGACGACGCGAACAAGGAGTACCAGTACGCGACGGACAGACAGGACGAGGCGAACAAGGAGTACCCGTACGCGACGGACAGACATGGACCCGAACCTACGTGTCATCCCGGCCCTCATAGCAGTCCACCTCCTCTACAGGTTACGACGCAGACGCCGCAGAAGGTCAGAACAACAAAGGGAGGGGGGAAAGAGGGGGGCAGGACCAGGGGCAGGCCACAAAACCCCCACCATAGTCACACAGCACACATGCCCTGGACATACCTGACCCTCAGGCCCTGGTCACTACGAGGGGGTGGGGGCGTGTCCAGCTAAGCCAGCGACCGCCACAACGGAAGTTCATGACGACGCGAACCGGCAACACAACCAGACAGGTACGTCCCGTACCCATGCCTTAAGAGCGTGGGTACGAGTCGTCCCACACCTACGTCACCCCAACAGTGGCGGGACGGCTCGTACCCACGTGGCAAAGGCCTGGGTACGGCCCGCACAAGCATCACATAGCGTGGGGACGGATATGTACGGACCGTACCCCCACCCCGTATGCATGGAGCGTACCCCCCATGCCAACAGTGTAAGTACGACACGTACCCCCACCCGCGTATGTATGGAGCGTACCCCCACCCCAGCAGTGTAAGTACGACCCGTACCCTCACCCGCGTACGTATAGAGCGTACCCCCACCCCAACAGTGTAAGTACGACCCGTACCCTCACCCATGTACGTATGGAGCGTACCCCCACCCCAACAGTGTAAGTACGACCCGTACCCTCACCCGCGTATGTATGGAGCGTACCCCCACCCCAACAGTGTAAGTACGACCCGTACCCTTACACGCGTACGTATGGAGCGTACCCCCTACCCCAACAGTGTAAGTACGACCCGTACCCTCACCCGCGTACGTATGGAGCGTACCCCCACCCCAACAGTGTGTGTACGACCCGTACACTCACCCGTGTACGTATGGAGCGTACCCCCCATCCCACCAGTGTAAGTACGGCCCGTACCCTCACCCGTGTACGTATGGAGCGTACCCCCACCCCAACAGTGTAAGTACGACCCGTACCCTCACCCGCGTATGTATGGTGCATACCCCCACCCCAACAGTGTAAGTATGACCCGTACCCTCACACGCGTACGTATGGAGCGTACCCCCTACCCCAACAGTGTGTGTACGACCCGTACACTCACCCGCATATGTATGGAGCGTACCCCCCATCCCACCAGTGTAAGTACGACCCGTACCCACACCCGCGTACGTATGGAGCGTACCCCCAACCCCAACAGTGTAAGTATGACCCGTACCCTCACCCGCGTACGTATAGAGCGTACCCCCACCCCAACAGTGTCAGTACGACACGTCCCCCCACCCGCGTATGCAAGGAGCGTACCCCCCATGCCAACAGTGTAAGTACGACACGTCCCCCCACCCGCGTATGCAAGGAGCGTACCCCCCATGGCAACAGTGTAAGTACGACACGTCCCCCCACCCGCGTACGTATGGAGCGTACCCCCACCCCAACAGTGTAAGTACGACCCGTACCCCACCCGCGTACATATGGAGCTGACTCCCACCCCATATGTGTAAGTACGAACCGTACCCCCATGGAGCGAACCCACACACGTGTATGTACTAAGCGTACAGATTGTTAAATAGGAGGGGTGTGTGCCTATCACTCCCAGCAGTGCCCAGAGGCAGGAGGGGTGTGTGCAGAGTCCTCCCAGCAGAGCCCAGAGACAGGAGGGGTGGGTGCAGAGTCCTCCCAGCAGTGCCCAGAGTCAGGAGGGGTGTGTGCCTATCACTCCCGGCAGTGCCCACAGACAGGAGGGGTGTGTGCAGAGTCCTCCCAGCAGTGCCCAGACACAGGAGGGGTGTGTGCAGAGTCCTCCCAGCAGTGCCCAGAGACAGGAGGGGTGGGTGCAGAGTCCTCCCAGCAGTGCCCACAGACAGGAGGGGTTTGTGCAGAGTCGTCCCAGCAGAGCCCAGACACAGGAGGGGTGGGTGCAGAGTCCTCCCAGCAGTGCCCAGACACAGGAGGGGTGGGTGCAGAGTCCTCCCAGCAGAGCCCAAAGACAGGAGGGGTGTGTGCAGAGTCCTCCCAGCAGTGCCCAGACACAGGAGGGGTGTGTGCAGAGTCCTCCCAGCAGTGTCCAGAGACAGGAGGGGTGGGTGCAGTGTCCTCCCAGCAGTGCCCACAGACAGGAGGGGTGTGTGCAGAGTCCTCCCAGCAGAGCCCAGGCACAGGAGGGGTGGGTGCAGAGTCCTCCCAGCAGTGCCCAGACACAGGAGGGGTGGGTGCAGAGTCCTCCCAGCAGAGCCCAGACACAGGAGGGGTGTGTGCCTATCACTCCCAGCAGTGCCCAGACACAGGAGGGGTGTGTGCAGAGTACTCCCAGCAGAGCCCAGAGACAGGAGGGGTGTGTGCAGAGTCCTCCCAGCAGAGCCCAGAGACAGGAGGGGTGTGTGCAGAGTCCTCCCAGCAGTGCCCAGAGACAGGAGGGGTGTGTGCAGAGTCCTCCCAGCAGTGCCCAGAGACAGGAGGGGTGGGTGCAGAGTCCTCCCAGCAGTGCCCACAGACAGGAGGGGTGTGTGCAGAGTCCTCCCAGCAGAGCCCCGACACAGGAGGGGTGTGTGCAGAGTCCTCCCAGCAGTGCCCAGAGACAGGAGGGGTGGGTGCAGAGTCCTCCCAGCAGTGCCCACAGACAGGAGGGGTGTGTGCAGAGTCCTCCCAGCAGAGCCCAGAGACAGGAGGGGTGTGTGCCTATCACTCCCGGCAGTGCCCAGAGACAGGAGGGGTGTGTGCAGAGTCCTCCCAGCAGTGCCCAGAGACAGGAGGGGTGTGTGCAGAGTCCTCCCAGCAGTGCCCAGAGACAGGAGGGGCGTGTGCAGAGTCCTCCCAGCAGTGCCCAGACACAGGAGGAGTGGGTGCCTATCACTCCCAGCAGTGCCCAGACACAGGAGGGGTGTGTGCAGAGTCCTCCCAGCAGTGCCCAGACACAGGAGGGGTGGGTGCCTAACACTCACAGCAGTGTCCATGAAACGCAAAGGGTGGAGTAGCCACAGATATCATGCCCACAAATGTCAGTCAGGTGCACAAAGACCCTGCAGTACATGTACCACATGTGTGCGAGGCTGGGAGTATACGCATGCATAGCGCAGAAAATAAAACATGTCCACATGAAGTCATGTCAATAGTCCACACACACAAGTACTATGACTACCAAGGATGCCACGAATGATGCAGGTGGAGACATCGCTCAGCATGCATGTGCAAAGTAGAAGGAGTCCGTCACACACCCAGCTGATGTAGACACAGCTCAGCACCACATATTGGGAACACCCTGCAGGGAAGATGTCAGGGTACACAGAGGAAGGAATACACCGTGGTACAATTCCACCATGCAGCAACTGCGTACATGGACAGAGAAACCTAGCTAACAGCGTGTGATGGCACACAGATACCAGGGTCCCCCCTATGACCAGCACACTACTACATTTCCCACACAACCAACACATGATCACCACCCAAAATCATGTGGCAGCCCCACCAACAGCAATATCAGAAAAGCAGTAGTGTTCAAAGGAAACAAAAATGGCTTTAATCAGCATTTTCTTAAAGTGTTTGTTCTTAGAAAGTTCAATAGTAACAAAGCCCATAGGGCAGTCCAGAAGTCACAGCTGGATGGGGGACACAGTGGGATGCGTGTCCCCTAGCTTGCCTGCCCAGTTGCAAGTCGTCGTCTTCCACAGGGGTGAGGGCATCATGTGGGGGGGAAGGAACAGGCACCGCAGGGACAGGAGGGCAAAGGGTAGGCGAATTGGGTGCAGGGATGGAGGACTCCACCACAGGGGGTGGGGCAGGGCCAAAGGTGGATTCTAGGAGCACGCTGCACACCTTGGCAAGGTCCTCCAGGGACTCCCCTGCACCCGAAGGAACCACAGGACCCAAGGAGGGGGGGGTCAGAGGGATGGGTCGCAGCGCCACTGGGGGTGGGTGTGGACAGGGGGGGACTCAAGCACCCTGACCGGGGACTTCCTTGACCGCTTGCGGGGTGGTGTCAATGTGGGGCTCAGGGACAGAGCGGCCATGAACGAGTCTTTGGGGGAGATGTGGCCAGGAGAGCTGAGGGGAGGGGATTTGGAGGGAGTGGATTGGGTGGAATGCGGACTCCCACTCTGGCTGCGTGTCACACGTTTTCCCCCCGACCCAGTGGGTGTGCCTACTACACCCTGTGTGTGCGTGTCAGGAGGTGTGCGGTGGACCTTCCCTGCTGGTGTGGTGCCTGTGTGTGTTGTGGTGGGTGCATGCTGACGTCTGGGTGTATGTGGGACAGGTATGGGAGTGGGAAGTGTGGAAGGGGCAGGGGTAGGGGGTGGGACGTAGCACTGCAGGGGACCCACTGCTGCAGTCAGTGTCGAGTCTATCGACCTCAGCAAGTTGCGTTGGTCAGCCTGCGATGAATGAATGCCCTCCAAGTATGCCTCCATGTTGTTGAGGACCTGGCTGTGGGCATGGAGGACATTAAGGATCGCAGTCTGACCAACCCGCAACTGCCGCTGGATGTCCACAGACTCGGCATTGGCGGCAGCAGTGGAGCCAGGGGCAGGGGGTGCGGTGCCTGGCAGGAAGGAGACATGCGGTGACCGGGCACGCTGGGAAGGGACACGAGCACGTGGGAGGCGGCTGATGCCAATGGAGGGGGCGGTGCGAGATGTAGGGCTGCTGTCAGATGGTGGTGCAGCCACCGCCCACTCGGAGAGATCATCCTCGGACCCGTCAGCTTCATACTCTGTTGTGCCAGTCGACAGGTCCCCTGGTTCACTCTCCTCCGCCTCAGGCCCACTCGATGTGCCAGCCGCGATTTCACTGCTGGCACTGGTGTTCGGTCCCTCTGCGCCGTCTGTGTCCATGTCTCCCTCCGTGTCCCCCGACGATGCTGTGGGCAGGGTGAAGAGACAGAAATTAATCATAGACCTGTATACATATGTCACATGAGTCCAATCTACTTAGGTTACAGTCCATAGCCTGAAACAAAAGAAGAGTTACAACTACTAAACAAGGTACATATGTAGGCCCTGCAAGACACAGTTGTTTGACCCACCATGCCACCGGAAAACTATGGAGAGCATGACACAATAGCAAATGAGATGACATGGAATGTTGACTGAGGAGCAAGGCCCTGGGGACAATCCAGCACTGCATCTGCACCACACAGCGTGGCAGGAAATAGGGATGAGCAGGGACCATAGGCAGGTACTAGAGGCACATGCAGCATAGGTAATACTGATAACATGCCCACCCTGACTGGCACACTGCACCTTGAGTGTATGTCCAGGCAAACATCACACACTGGCCAGTCCTAGCAAGGAGATTTCAGGTCTTGACATGTCGGCCATGCCCGCACCACCCACCCCCTACATGAGACAAATCTATGGAGACACAGGAAGCACGTACATCTCTTAGTCTGGGTGAAATACACATGGGATGTGAAAATTCTATATTGGACACAAAATACCCAAGGTGCGCCTGTCCAAATAAGCTTGTACAAATGGGCATCATGAGATGATTGTAACAAGACACACAGGCAATGGCCACCGTGAGTATGTACTGGGAAAATCAGGTCAGGCTGGACAGTGGACACTTGTACTACATTTCACGTCAATATACATGGTGCCAGGGGACACTGGCACAGAGCACAACCTGTGCTGTAGACACAGAGATTGTCGACATTTTCGGATTACACACATGAGACCTAGGAAAATATGCCCCTGGGGACAGTAGTGGCCACACAACTCCATGCTCCTGAATGGGAATGACTGCAACACACGCTAACATCCCTGCACTATGCGTACCGCACACTCATGCACATCATGTCACAGGCCACCACATAGGACATGCGTGCTGGAAGGCCTCGCACTTGAGAGATTAACTCCCATGTCTGGACTCAGCATTAGTGCCAACTGACATGGAACCCACAAGTCCAGAACGGGACAGGGCACAGGCAAGGTCCCAATACCTGTTACACACCACCCCCACACATGATGCTGCAGGCATAGTACACGTGGAGAAGGTTCCAGGCTACATAACCTTGTGACGGAGTGACTACACACAGACCAGGGAACACATTGCAAGGAGGGGAAGGGAGGCAGGAGAGCACTGCAACACTGTGGGTAACAGGATCCGCACAGCACCATAAAACCCTGGCAGTGTACCCATGGAACAGTGCACGTACAAATGCTGGTGAAACACAACAAACACACATGTACCTACCCCCTTGCTGCTGCTGCATCTCCTGTAGGCGCCTGTCCAAGTCTGGAAAGACCACCGCCAGCACACGCTTGTGGATGTGGGAGAGACGGCGGCGCCCGCAGTTCTTATGGCTCTCAGGTGAGTCCCCCAGCAGGACCCGTGCGATCCTCCGCGTCCAGCACCGGCTATCCTGCCAGCGTTTCCTCACCTGGGACAGGCGCCGCCTCCGACCATCCGCACTCCTCACGGCGCTGACGGCGTCCAGCCATATCTGCTCCTTGGCAGAGGCGTCTACCTGTGAGGATGAACAAGTGACACTACATCAATACACCTGGCACATGTCACAGAGACACAGATTAGAACACATTTGCTGTTTACAACAAGGCATAGTATGCATCCAACGCATTGGACCTTTGTCATAGGGACATGATCCTCTGGGGAAGGCCAAAAGCAGTACATGCCATTGAAAGGACACAGGTGGAATGAGGGCAACTACACAATCAAGTATCCAGGCTCACACTGTGCATCACACCCACCCCTCCTGTCTCTGGGCACTGCTGGGAGGACTCTGCAACCACCCCTCCTGTCTCTGGGCACTGCTGGGAGGACTCTGCACCCACCCCTCCTGTGTCTGGGCACTGCTGGGAGGACTCTGCACCCACCCCTCCTGTCTCTGGGCACTGCTGGGAGTGATAGGCACCCACCCCTCCTGTCTCTGGGCACTGCTGGGGGGACTCTGCACACACCCCTCCTGTCTCTGGGCACTGCTGGGAGACATCAGGCATTCCCACCCCTGGGACCCCCCCTACAGTACATGGCATGTGGGTCACACCTGGACACAATGCCAGAAGTCACAGTCACGACAAAGGGGCACAGTCTGTGCCAGTGGACACTGCACTCACCTGATAACCTGGTCGCCCATACAGCATGGGGTACTGTGGGAGGATCACATCCACCAAAGCCATGTTCTCCTCCAGGGTGAATGGCTGTGACCTCTCCACAGCCCTTGACATGGTTCCAGGGAATCAGTAGCAGCAGCTGGGTCGTGGAATACAGAGATGTGCAGGCAAGTGCTCCCTCATGGGACCTGGCTGCCTTATATCTGCCTTGCTGGCCCATTTCATTCACAGGAGTGCAGAGTGATTGGTCACTCACATTTGCATCCTATGTTTCCTCCAATCCCTTCAAACCTAGCAGTCAGTGGGTGTTGGACCCGGCCTCGTAGAATGGCCCTCCGTGCCCCCGCACCACCGAAACCTGGTACATACAGCCCAAGCCCCCGGCCCCGCCGAACCTCCCCACCAGGACACACGCACCGACCCGGACATCCCCGTCCCTGGCCTCTCCCCTTTCGGCCACCCCGGGCCCGCGTGCCCACTTCATGCACCAAGATGGCCGCCCGGCCCCAGCGCGACCCGGGCATAGAGGCGCCACTCCGGCTGGAGGACATCCCGCTTCCAGGGGATGAGAGAGGGAGGAGCAGTTTCTATCGCACCTCTGAACTCCCCCGGGACGATGGGTTTCGATCGGCCCTCCGGCCTCCCTGAGGGCTGGCTCCACGCCTGCTGGGTGTCTGGGACTCCTCCCGACCCGGCCCTGAAAGAATCAAAAGACTATAGCAGGAAATCCCGACAAGCGACCCCCAGGTGACAAGACCCCTGCCTGCACAGACTCCGGACATCAAAGAGGGGTCGAACTATAACAAGGGGTGCTCTGGGGCTGTCCGGCAGATTCGACGCTGGAACAACGAGAGCCTGCTGACGTGGTCGCGGCTCCTGGAACTGGAACTCACCTGAGCCCTGCTGAGTGACTCGCGGCTCCCTGAAGATCGTAAGACCTCCGAACTTGTACCTGAGCCCTGCTGAGTGACTCGCGGCTCCCTGAAGATCGTAAGACCTCCGAACTTGTACCTGAGCCCTGCTGAGTGACTCGCGGCTCCCTGAAGATCGTAAGACCTCCGAACTTGTACCTGAGCCCTGCTGAGTGACTCGCGGCTCCCTGAAGATCGTAAGACCTCCGAACTTGTGCCTGAGCCCGCTGAGTGACTCGCGGCTTCCACAGACTCCACCGGTCCCGCCGGACCCCACGACAACCAACCTACCCCCCAGCTCGAGGATTGTGAGCTGTGCGCCGGGTACGTCCCTCCCTTGAACCGTTACCAGAGACAGTCCCGCTACCCCCTACCTTTCCGAGACTCTTGAGCCCGTGCTCACCTTGTACATATTTGCAGTGATACCTGTTTGATAAAACTTGTTCTGAGAATACCCAGTGTGGTCCCTCTGTGTCGTGTGGTGCCAGAAGTACGATCCTAGTTGCGAGAGTCCTCCCCCTGGGGAATCTCCCGCCAGTGCCCGGCTACGATACTTTGAGGGTGGGTCTCAGGGTAGTCAGGACCCCCTTTCCGGGCTCCTCTGAGGTCGCCGTCTAACATTGGTGGCAAGCGACGGGATTCGGGCCCATCACCTAGAGATCGTACAGTAAACGACGGACGCACGACCAACAAAGATGGCAGAAGGAAGCGCCACGAGCTCCGCAGAAACCAACGCCAACAGAGTGTTCCAGGTGGAGCATCTGGAAGAATACACACACAAAGAGCTAAAACAATTTTGCAAAGAACTTAAAATCGCTACCACTGGCCTCAACACTAAGGAAGACTTGCAGAAAGCACTGAAAACTTGGGTGGAGACCGGGGCCTCCCGCCCGGAAGGCACGGGGGAGCGCCCCGACGAAGCCGAACCCCCCCAAAGTGAAAGCAGTAGCAATCAGGTGCGAGGCATCGTACCAGACGGGGGCCTATCCCCGGAAGAGCTCGCGGACAGAGAGAGAAGCCGCAGTCATGAACTCGAGTTAGCCAAACTCAAAATCGAGGGCGAATTGAAGTTAGCGGAGAAGAAGCTAGCAGTAGAGCAAATGCGTGTACAAGGCGAACTGGAAGAAAAGAAGCTCCAACGGGAGCACGAAGGAAGAAAGCTCCAACTGGAGCACGAACGGAGCTTAAAGGAACTCGAGCTCAAGGCCCGAAATGAGGACGGGAGGCCCTCGGGGAACCGAGAGACGGCCCCCCCAGCGGAACAGAAGGTCCACATCCCCAAGGATGTGGTCAAAGAATATTATAAAAACGATGACATTCAGCAATGGTTTCGGGCCTACGAGGTCGCCATGACCTCCCATCGGATTCCACAGAAGGACTGGGGGGCGGGGTTGTGGGGACGGTTTCTGAGCGAAGGAAGGGACACCCTGCTCGACCTACCCCTCTCCCTGCAAACCTCCTACAGCCACATGAAAGAGGCTCTCCTCACAAGATACGGCCTCACCCCAGAAATGTACCGCCAACGGTTCCGGGACTGCAGGAAGATCCCGGGCACCACCTGGGTGGAGTATGTAAACTTTTTTAGTCGGGCCTTCGATGGGTGGGTCAAGGGCAGCAAAGTCACCACCCTTGCCGAACTCACTGACCTCATGTTATGGGAACATCTGGCTGCGAACTGCTTCGTAGAGCTACGTCAACATCTGCTGAATAGCAAGCTCACAGATCCCCGGAAGCTGGCCGTGGAGGCCGACCGCTGGACCAACACCCGGGTCTCCCGGGGCATGGTAGGAGAGTACCCCCGAACCAGTCAGGGACCACCCCGCCAGAGAGGGGGAGGGAACCAGGGAGGGCCGAGGGAGTCCCAGCCTAGCCCCCCGAAGACACCACCTCCACCTTTCCCGGCGCCCCCCCCACCAGTAACAGGGCCCCCTGGGAGACGGGGACACCGGGTGACCGTCACATGTTTCCGCTGCCAGAAACCCGGGCACTACGCCAATGACCCAGAGTGCCCCATGGCCACCCAAGTCACCCCTGCGAGACAGATAGCCAACGTGGCCCTAGGGGAGGAGGTTGAGGAAGCCGAGGAGTGGGAACCAGCCGCGATGGCCCTAGTATCCCTGGGAGATAGGGAAATGATCCCTGGTAGCCTCCTACCGTCCAACACACAGAAATATGGGCAGCTCGTCAAGATCAATGGCCACCAGGTAGAGGCCCTGCGGGACACCGGGGCCAGTATCACCGGTGTCCTCAGGCACCTAGTTCCCGAGGAGCAGATCCTCCCCAATGTCTTTTGCCCCGTGATATCTGCAGACAATAGGGAAAGTATGTGTCAGGTGGCCCTGGTGCCATTTGAGTGGGGAGGGGTGATAGGTAAACTCAAGGTGGCCGTAAGAACCTCCCAGCCGGTCGACTGCCTCTTAGGGAACGACCTGGAGAGTTCTCCCTGGAAGCACGTAGAGCGCAAGGCCCACCTAGGAATGATGGGACTCCCCGAGTGGGTGTGTGCCACCACCCGATCTATGACAGCCCGACTCACTCCCCGGAGAGAAATCGAGAGCACCCCGGTCGAAGTAGCCAGCACCGTCCCCGCCGAGGGTCCTCCCGTTCCCCCATCGGAAGGGTCCGTCGCCAGCGACGAACCCGCACCATCCGACCCCGCCCCGGTCCCCGAGTTGGGGGATCTACCCGAGTTGGCCCATTGGCGCCACGAGGGCGGGCCCACCCGAGAAGAATTTTGCCAGGAACAAGCCACCTGTCCTTCCCTGGTCGGGCTGCGGCGCCAGGCCGAGGGCCAAGCCGCAGGTGACCAGACCGGAACGCACCGAATCTATTGGGAGAATAACGTCCTGTATAGTGAGCAGAAATCAGTGGAGCTGGGATCCGGACGGGTACTGGTGGTACCTCTCCGCTTCCGGGATTTCCTCCTGGGCTTAGCCCACGATGTCCCCCTCGCCGGTCACCTGGGTCAGGACAAGACCTACAGCCGTCTCGTGACCCATTTTTATTGGCCTAAGATGAAAGCAGCGGTAGAGGCCCACTGCAAGTCCTGCCCCACGTGCCAAGCCAGTGGGAAGAGTGGGGGGGAAGCGCAAGGCTCCCCTCCAACCCTTCCCGGTCGTCAGTACCCCCTTCGAACGAGTCGGGATCGACATCGTGGGGCCACTGGACCCCCCCACCTCCCAAGGTCACCGTTTCATCTTGGTCCTAGTGGACCACGCCACCCGCTACCCAGAGGTTATTCCCCTACGCACCATTACGGCCCCCGTGGTGGGCCGGGCCCTGATGGGGATCTTCTCCAGGGTGGGTTTCCCCCGCGAGGTCGTGAGCGATCGCGGCACTAATTTTATATCCAGGTATATGACGTCCCTGTGGCAACAATGTGGGGTGTCCTATAAGTTCACCACCCCGTACCATCCCCAAGGGAACGGCCTAGTAGAGAGGTTTAATAGGACTTTGAAAGGGATGATCGCTGGCCTAGAAGAGCCCCTCCGGCGTAAGTGGGACGTCCTGCTCCCCTGCCTCTTGTTCGCTTACCGGGAGGTCCCCCAGAAGTCCTTAGGGTTCAGCCCGTTTGAATTACTCTATGGGCACCCCGTCCGAGGTCCCCTCAGTTTAGTTAAGGAAGGGTGGGAGGCAGCACCCCAGACCACCCCCCGAGATGTGTTCCAATATGTCCTGGCCCTCCGGAACCAGACCAGGAGGTTCCGAGAACTGGCCGAGGCCAACCTGGAGGCGAGTCAAGAAGAAATGAAGCGCTGGTATGACCAGAATGCTACTCTGGTCGAGTTCCAGCCGGGCCAGCAGGTGTGGGTCATGGCCCCCGTGAAGCCTGGCGCTCTCCAGGACCGATGGACTGGGCCCTACAAAGTGGTCGAGAAGAAGAGCCAAGTCACCTACTTGGTGGACGTCCAGTCGCCTCGGGATCCCCTCCGGGTCCTGCACGTGAACCGCCTCAAGCCTCACTTCCAGCGGACAGAACTGAGCCTCCTGCTGGCCACCGATGACGGGGCCGAAGATGAGTCGGATCCCCTCCCGGACCTCCTGTGTATCAAGGAGCAGGATGGCTCCGTGGAAGGAGTGAACCTCTCCCCAGCCCTCACGGCCCAGCAACAAGCGGACTGCCGCCAGCTCCTAAGACAATTTTCTGACCTCTTCTCCCTGACCCCCCGGGTCACCAACTGGTGTGTTCATGATGTGGACACCGGGGACAGCCCGCCGGTGAGACACCGAGCCTACCGGGTTCCTGACCGGGTCCGGTCCTGCATTCAAGCGGAAGTCTCGAAGATGTTGACCCTGGGGGTGATCGAGCCCTCTGACAGTCCCTGGGCCAGCCCCGTGGTCCTGGTCCCGAAGGCAGCGGCCCCCGGTGTCGCCCCCGAGCTCCGATTCTGCGTGGACTACCGGGGGCTCAATGACGTTACCCGAGCCGATGCCCACCCCATTCCACGAGCCGACGAACTCATTGACCGACTAGGGGCAGCCCGGTTCCTCAGCACATTCGACCTCACCTGCGGATACTGGCAGATTGCGCTCACCGAAGGGGCCAAAGAGCGGTCCGCTTTCTCCACCCCCGATGGGCACTACCGCTTCCGCGTAATGCCCTTCGGGATGAAAAATGCCCCGGCCACTTTCCAGCGACTGGTGAATAGAGTCCTGGCCGGGCTAGAACAGTTCAGCGCGGCATACCTGGACGACATCGCTGTCTTCAGTTCAGAGTGGAGTGAGCACCTCCAGCACCTCCGAAGGGTGCTAATCGCCCTGCGCCAGGCAGGCCTCACAGTAAAAGCCAGCAAGTGCCAGATCGGGCAAGGATCCGTGGTCTACTTGGGGCACCAGGTCGGGAGTGGCCAGGTCGCCCCGCTACAGCCAAAGATCGACGCCATCCTGGCCTGGGAACCACCCATCACCCAGACGGAGGTCCGAGCCTTTCTGGGACTCACGGGCTACTACCGAAGATTCATTCGGGGGTAAGGCAGCCTTGTCGGCCCTCTCACAGAACTCACGTCTAAAAAACAGCCAAAGAAAGTGCAGTGGGGGGAGGAGCCTAGCGCGCAACCAAGATGGCCGCGTAGGTGCGAGGCTCCCGAGGACCACCACGACCTCCTGAATTAATCCTGGCTATATCCTGTCCTTGTTGAGGGGACTGCATCGGTGAACCCGAGCTGAGGCGCCATCCGTTTTTCTTTTTCGAATCGGACCCCGGACACCGGTGGGAGCACCGATTGAAGGTTGCGGCCTTCTCCGCGCTGGCCCCCCGGATTGGAGTAGTGGGGCGATCCGGGGACAAAGCGAACAACAGCGGCGGGCAGGGCTGGGCGACTCGCGTACCCCGTGCTTTCACTTTCGCTTTTGCGCTCTCCTTGCCCTCAAGTGAGGTAGGGTTGCGGAGCGGGGTGCGGTGGTGTGGCCTTGTCCAGGTGCCCGGCTGACCCGCCGGCCGTGAGTCGTCCTGCGGCCCAGTGGTCGCCCTCCCCCCCCCCCGGAACCCGTGAACTGGTTTATCGGCCCTTTCGAGGAGATTGGCACGACGGTGGGAGAGCAGGCATGTCCACCAAACAAGATGGCGACCGGGCGAAGGTGAAGACGACCCGCCGCGGCCCGGCACCTCAATCCAACAGTATGGACCGCTACACCCTCCAGAAGGGATCTCCGGAGACATCGCGCACATCCCCGGCGGGCCCGACGGAGGCATCTGCTCAACCGGTGGATCTGACCCTCCGGGACGTCATGGGCGCCATCGCGGAGATGAAGGCCTCGGTGGACCAGCGCTTCGACACCCTAGCGCAAAAGATAGACTCGGTCCTGGTGGATGTTAGCCTTGTGAGGGCTGACTTGTCCAAAACCAACGACCGGGTTGATTCCCTGGCCCACACCACAACGAGCCTCACGACGGACGTGGTGGCCCTCCAAAAGGAGGTGCGCCGGCTTGGCCAGGCGAGCGCCCTGATGGACCGGCGACTGGAGGATTCCGAGGGTCGGGCCCGGAGGAATAACGTTCGCATTGTGGGAGTGCCGGAGGGACGAGAGGCGGAGGCGGCAGATCTTTTTGTGGAAGAATTGATCCTTACCCATCTCCAGCCCCGGGGGCTGAGTAAGCTTTTTGCGGTGGAACGTGCTCACCGGGTCCCTGGGGGCAGACCTAAGGCCGGTGCCCCGCCGCGGCCTCTCATTGCCCGGATTTTTAATTTTCGGGACAGAGACGCTATCCTGCAGACCTCCAGGCAACAGGGACCGGTCAAGCTTGATAACATGGATGTGCATTTCTACCCAGACTTTACTCCGGCGGTCCAAAAACTGAGATTGAGTTTTCTCGGAGTTAAACGTCGCCTACGGGACCTGAACCTTAAGTACTCAATGCTTTTTCCAGCTAAGCTAAGGGTGGAGGTGGATGGGCGCACGCACTTTTTTGACCGACCCGAGGCGGCTGGGGACTGGTTGGACACTCTGCCTGGAGATCGGGGCCGAGGGGGTGGGGGGGTGCGGTTGGCGGGGAGGGCCCGCCGGATCAGAACTGAGGGGTGAAGAATAGGCCTTGCTCTGGACAACGTTCCTTTACCATTTACTGATCGTTTATGTTCCCCTCCGATGGAGGTCGTGTGGGGTCTGTTGGGGGCTTCCCTCCTCCTCTGGGGGACTAGTTAGTTTTTTATCTATGGGGCGACAGGCACACTGCACTTTGGGGGGGCTGTCTGGGCTCATGCAGGGGTGCAGGGAGGGGGGAGTTCTGTTGGGATGGGGGGGTGGGGGGGGTGTGTTGTTTGTTTGCACCGCAAGGCAAGCCCTTTACTGTATTGTTGCTCTCGAGATGCTCTGTGGGGGACGACTGATTGCTTCTACGTATGATGGGGGGTAGGGATTTGACTGTGTTGTCATGGAATGTTAACGGCCTGGGGGACAGGATTAAGCGTGGTGTGGTCCTGCAGTACCTGAAACGTATCTCACCAGATGTTATCTTCCTGCAGGAGACACACCTTATAGGTAACTCCTTTCATGCCATGAATCGGCGAGGCTATCGTTTGGTGGCCCACTCGGGCTTCACCTCGGGCTCGCGGGGGGTGGGTATCATGATTAAGAACTCGCTCCCGTTGGAGATTGATGAGGTGCGCCATGATGAGAGGGGACGCTACACTGTTCTGGTGGGTAGAATGGAGGGTAGAGTGTTTGTTTTTATATCAGTGTATGTCCCGCCTGGGTTACAATCTACTACATTTGCGGATTTGGGGCGCCTCCTCCTGGACCTCCCGGGTGGCCTGCTGGTGGTTGGGGGGGACTTTAATGCGGTAGTTTCTGGGTCTATGGATCGCCATCCCCCTAGGGACCTCCCCCGGGCACAGGCCTGGCTGTCCGGCCTTTTAGATACTCTGGGCCTGGTGGATTGCTGGCGACTAAAGCATCCCGCACAGCGGCAATACACCTTCCACTCGGGTGCCCATGGTAGCCTCTCGCGGCTTGATTACATCCTTGTCCCGGCGGCCTATGCTGGGAGGGTGGGAGAGGTGTGCCATCTGGCGCGGGGCATTTCAGATCACTCCCCAGTACTGTTACATTTCGATGTCTTCCCTAGGGGGGAGGGCAGGGTGGTTCCAATCAATGCTTGGTACTTGCGTGACCCCACTATTCGTGCCGACTTGATCAAATCCTTACAGCGATACTTTGATGAGAATGTGGGGTCTGTCCCTTCGGCCATCTCCCTGTGGGAGGCTTTTAAGGTAGTTCTCAGAGGGGAGGCCCTCTCCTTTATCTCCCATGCCCGGAGGCGCGAGCGGGAGGAGGTGACCCGGGTGGAGGCCGAAATTGCGGAGCTGGAGGGTGACCTGGGGAGCGGGGTAACAGACGCCAAGTTGCATGTTCTGCACCTCAAGCAGGCGGCCTATAGGGCCCTCGTCACGGAGGCGGCCAGGGGCCTCAGTAGAGAGCAACAGGGGCGACTGTATGATGTGGGTGATAAGGCTGGTAAATTGATTGCGTGGTTGGACAAGAGGGAGAGAGCGAGTCGTGTGGTTCCTTTGATTGAGGGGATGGATGGTGTGCCTGTCACCGAGCCGGAAGCCATTGTCTCCTGCTTCGCGGATTACTTCCGCGAGGTGTACTCCCCGGTTTCTCCCTGCTCGGAGGAAGATTCCCATGCCCTGCTTCGGGACATCGCGCTGCCCTCCCTTACGGTGGAGGACAGGGATTTGCTGGACGCTCCTCCCACCTCGGACGAAATTGCCCTGGCTATTCGCTCGGTCGCATCCGGCAAGGCCATGGGCCCCAATGGTATCCCCATCGAGCTTTACAAGCTGCGACCGGATGTACTGGCGCCCCACCTGCGCGCCATGTTCCTGGCGGCCCGCTCGCAGGGCTCCCTCCCGCCGGACCAGCGTCTGGCCACAATCGTGGTGATCCACAAGGAGGGGAGACCCCGTGAGCGGGTTACATCCTATAGGCCTATCTCGCTCTTGAACGCGGAGCCCAAAATCCTCGCCAAGGTACTGGCCAACCGGCTGGTTGGCGTGGTGGGCGATTTGGTCCACCAAGACCAATCTGGCTTTATACCCCATCGCAACACGGCTCTTAATCTGCGACGCTTGCATGGGGTGCTCGCGCGTGTCCCGTTTGTGCGGGAGCCGGCCATCTTGGCGTCCTTAGACGCCACCATGGCGTTTGACACGCTTGAATGGCCATACATCTGGGCGATGCTGGCGAAATTTGGATTTGGACCGGGATTCATTAGCTGGGTCAAATTGTTGTATTCGGGCCCATTGGCGCAGGTGGTGGTGAATGGGCGAGTCTCGGCCCCCTTCGCGCTGGGGCGGGGCACGCGTCAGGGTTGCCCCTTGTCACCGCTCCTGTTTGCATTGGCCTTGGAGCCCTTGGCGGAGTGGCTGCGGTGGCACCCCTCTATCCGTGGTCTCCGCTGGACCCCCGAGCATGAGGACCGCGTGTCCCTCTACGCCGATGATATCCTTTTGTATCTCGCCTCCCCGCGTAACTCGCTGATTGTCCTGGTTGATGTTTTGCGCTCCTTCGGTCGTAACTCAGGCCTTGTCATCAACTGGGCGAAATCCTGCGTGTATGTGCTCTCCGGGGAGGCTCCGGCCCTACCACGGGACTGCCCGATCCAGATTGCCTCCCAGGGGTTCCGGTACCTGGGTATATATATTACTCTAGACCCGGAGGCCCGCTACGAGCGGAACTTGCTACCCCCCCTCCAGCGCTTGCGGGAGGACGTTGCGCGCTGGCGGCGTCTTCCGCTTTCACCGCTTGGCCGAGCGGCCTTGTTTAAGATGATGTCCTTGCCGCGCTTTCTGTATGCGCTTCAGAACACTATGGACTTGGTTCCGGCGCGCTACTTCCGTGAGGTGGAGAGCCTGCAGCGGCGCCTGTTCTGGGACGGGAGGCCGCGTATTGCTCTGGCTAAATTGACGCTCCCGTGGTACGATGGGGGGGTTGCCCTCCCGGACATTAAACGGTATTACTGGGCCTCCCAGCTAGCTGCGATTAATCATGGCCTTTACGGGCCCGCCCTGAACCCGGCATTTGAAATGGACAAGATGCTCCTGCCCGGTGGCGACTACAATCGAGCGCTCTACTCTGGCGCGCCCGACTCCCGTCTGACGGGACCGACGCGTGTCATGGTGCGTGTCTGGCACGCGGCTAATGCAGCGATGGGGTGGAAGGACCGTTTGACCCGGGCGACACCGCTATATGCGTCTGAGAGGTTGGGCTCCCTGTGGACATCGAAGGGCTTCGAGAAGTGGGACACGATCGGAATCAGTACAGTGGGAGACCTCTGGACAAGGGATGGATTCAAAACTTTTGAGACGCTGCGGACGGAATTTCAGCTGCAAGGCAGTGAGTACTTTCGGTACTTACAAGTCCGCCACGCGCTGGGCTCCGTCTTCCCTGATGTCGCGTCCATTCCGGAGTCTTCCCCCCTGGAGGACAGAGTGCTGGATGGCCATGTCCCAGACAGCACGATCTCCCTTATATATAAAAAACTGATCAACGACAGATCGTGCCTGCTGACTAGTCTCCGCGAGGCCTGGGTTGCCGACGGGCTGGAACTGGACGACGAGGACTGGATTTCCGCGGTGGCCTCTCCGAAGGAGGTGGCCATCCCGGCTCGCCTTCGCTTCGTCCAGCTTAAGATCCTCCACCGGGTTTACGTGACGGGGCCAAGGCTTCTACGTATGGGCTTTGTTGGTGACGGATTGTGTAAGCGTGGCTGTGGTGCCTTGGCAACTTTCATGCATATTCTGTGGGAATGCCCACAGGTGGAGCGATTCTGGCGTGGTGTGCATGAGGTCCTGCGTGTGGTGACGCGTGTTGCGCTGTTGCCTGAAGCGAGGAGATGCTTGCTGAATGTGTGGGAACCAAATGACTATTCGGTCCCGCAGACGCGGTGGGTGACCCTGGGATACATGATAGCTAAGCGCGACATTGCTCAATTGTGGGGATCCCAGTGGCCCCCTGCGGTGTTGGCCTGGAAAGAACATATGGATTGGTGTATGTTTCGTGAAAAGGTAGTGTATGTGGCGAGGGGTAAGCCTGGGGCGTGGGTGAAAATCTGGGGCCCCTGGAACGCCTATCGCGGGGGTATTTGTGAGCCGCCACTGCTGCCGGCCGCCTCACCGGCTCCGTCCCCCTAGCCGACCCCCTCCCCCAGCCACGGGCATGTGGTTCCCCTGTCCCTGACCTATTCCCATTCCCCTCTTCAGAGTTTGGCTGCTGGTTGGGATCCCCCACTTAAGGAGCACGTGCCGTCACTTTGGATGGCGGGTTGCCTTGCGGGTGTGGTTTTTTGTGTTGTTCTGTTTTGGAAAAAAAGGAAACCGTATTGTGGGCTTGGAGTTATGTGGCCTGCGCTATTGATATCTCCTGATTTACCGATCTGCACCGCCAAGAGACTCTTACTGTAGGTATGTCATATGCTTCTGCCACTCTAGCGGCCGGCCGGATGGTTGTAGGCCCATACTTGTAACCTTTTTTAACATGTAATAAACGGTTTCAAAAAAAAAAAAAAAAAAAAAAAAAAAGAAAGTGCAGTGGACGGCTGCCTGCCAGGAAGCTTTCGATGCCCTAAAAAGGGCCATGTGTACTGCCCCCGTCCTCCAGGCTCCCGACTACGCCAAGGAGTTCATAGTCCAAACCGACGCCTCCGAGCATGGCATTGGGGCCGTCCTGTCCCAAGTAAATGACCAAGGCCTAGACCAGCCCGTCGCCTTCCTCAGTCGGCGGCTGTTGCCCCGAGAACAAAGATGGAGCACCATAGAGCGCGAAGCCTTTGCCGTGGTCTGGGCACTCAAAAAGCTACGACCCTACCTGTTTGGCACCCATTTCAGAGTCCAAACTGACCATCGGCCCTTACGTTGGCTCATGCAGATGCGAGGAGAAAACCCCAAGCTACTGCGGTGGTCAATCTCCCTCCAGGGGATGGATTTCACCGTGGAACACCGCCCTGGTACGGACCACGCCAATGCTGACGGCCTCTCCCGGTTCTTCCGCCTCAGCGAAGAGAACCCCCCAAGCTAATGGGCAGTTCTCTCCGGCTTTCAGCTGGGGGGGACGCGTGTTGGACCCGGCCTCGTAGAATGGCCCTCCGTGCCCCCGCACCACCGAAACCTGGTACATACAGCCCAAGCCCCCGGCCCCGCCGAACCTCCCCACCAGGACACACGCACCGACCCGGACATCCCCGTCCCTGGCCTCTCCCCTTTCGGCCACCCCGGGCCCGCGTGCCCACTTCATGCACCAAGATGGCCGCCCGGCCCCAGCGCGACCCGGGCATAGAGGCGCCACTCCGGCTGGAGGACATCCCGCTTCCAGGGGATGAGAGAGGGAGGAGCAGTTTCTATCGCACCTCTGAACTCCCCCGGGACGATGGGTTTCGATCGGCCCTCCGGCCTCCCTGAGGGCTGGCTCCACGCCTGCTGGGTGTCTGGGACTCCTCCCGACCCGGCCCTGAAAGAATCAAAAGACTATAGCAGGAAATCCCGACAAGCGACCCCCAGGTGACAAGACCCCTGCCTGCACAGACTCCGGACATCAAAGAGGGGTCGAACTATAACAAGGGGTGCTCTGGGGCTGTCCGGCAGATTCGACGCTGGAACAACGAGAGCCTGCTGACGTGGTCGCGGCTCCTGGAACTGGAACTCACCTGAGCCCTACTGAGTGACTCGCGGCTCCCTGAAGATCGTAAGACCTCCGAACTTGTACCTGAGCCCTGCTGAGTGACTCGCGGCTCCCTGAAGATCGTAAGACCTCCGAACTTGTACCTGAGCCCTGCTGAGTGACTCGCGGCTCCCTGAAGATCGTAAGACCTCCGAACTTGTACCTGAGCCCTGCTGAGTGACTCGCGGCTCCCTGAAGATCGTAAGACCTCCGAACTTGTACCTGAGCCCGCTGAGTGACTCGCGGCTTCCACAGACTCCACCGGTCCCGCCGGACCCCACGACAACCAACCTACCCCCCAGCTCGAGGATTGTGAGCTGTGCGCCGGGTACGTCCCTCCCTTGAACCGTTACCAGAGACAGTCCCGCTACCCCCTACCTTTCCGAGACTCTTGAGCCCGTGCTCACCTTGTACATATTTGCAGTGATACCTGTTTGATAAAACTTGTTCTGAGAATACCCAGTGTGGTCCCTCTGTGTCGTGTGGTGCCAGAAGTACGATCCTAGTTGCGAGAGTCCTCCCCCTGGGGAATCTCCCGCCAGTGCCCGGCTACGATACTTTGAGGGTGGGTCTCAGGGTAGTCAGGACCCCCTTTCCGGGCTCCTCTGAGGTCGCCGTCTAACAGTGGGTTCTTATTCTGTTTTTTTCGTCAGCATGATGTCAACCCCACAAACACATTGCAACAATGTAGATTCATTCCAACTGACTTCTGCTGTGCACCTTCCAGAACAAATTCAAACTTAGAACTTGGTCTCCATGACAACCAGCATGCATGTAGGCCTTAATACTTGTCCCCCATGTGTCCCCTATGTAATTTGGAGCTTCACACACAGGTACGGTGCGTTCCGGGGCCCTAGGGCACCCCAAATGCATAGCAACGGCCCGTACACACGCCTGTACGCTCCCTATCACTATGGGTGTCCTCACGTATGCGTACTCGTAGTGGTACGGCCCGTACACACGCCTGTACGCTCACTATCACTATGGGTACGCATACGCGAGAACACCCATAGTGATAGTGAGCGTACAGGCGTGTGTACGGGCCGTACCACTACGAGTACGCATACGCGAGGACACCCATAGTGATGGGGACCGTACAGGCGTGTGTACGAGCCGTACCACAATGGGTGTCCTCGCGTATGCGTACTCGTAGTGGTACGGCTCGTACACACGCCTGTACGGTCCCCATCATAATGGGTGTCCTCGCATATGCGTACTCGTAGTGGTACGGCCCGTACACACGCCTGTACGCTCACTATCACTATGGGTGTTCTCGCGTATGCGTACCCATAGTGATAGTGAGCGTACAGGTGTGTGTACGGGCCGTACCACTACGAGTACGCATACGCGAGGACACCCATAGTGATAGGGAGCGTACAGGCGTGTGCACGGGCCGTACCACTACGAGTACGCATACGCGAGGACACCCATAGTGATAGGGAGCGTAAAAGGCGTGTGTACGGGCCGTACCACTACAAGTACGCATACGCGAGGACACCCATAGTGATGGGGACCGTACAGGCGTGTGTACGAGCCGTACCACTATGGGTGTCCTCGCGTATGCGTACTTGTAGTGGTACGGACCGTACACACGCCTGTACGCTCACCATCACGATGGGTACACATACGGCAGCACTCCCATAGTGATACGGGAAGGTACACAGGCCCTCTTAGCAGTAGTACGGTGTTTTTCACACATCACAGTGGTGACAGGCAGCACACAGGAAGGGATAGGGCTGACATACTTGTCCATGGATGGACATCAAGGCATTGTCTGGCCAGTACTACATGTGTGGGGCACAGGTGTGAAAGGGTGTGATGTGGCACAATAATCCTGAGTGGAGAAGGCACCAGATGTATGATGAGATGTGTACATATGTAATGTGCGACGGTGCAATGTGTGCCAGGCATGCCCTTGACTCCTTTGACATGTGTGCATGTCGTTCTGCACACTTGGCATGAGCGTCACTGGCATGGCATGGACACCAACTCACGGAAGTGTCCCCTGAGGCCCGGTACAGGGGTTACCACACCTGACATGTCACTACCCACGGTGCACGATGTGACTATGTCATGTATGTGTGGGGGGTTCACATTAGGTAGATGTTTGAGCTCCCTCAAAAGCTGCAGCCGTTGCAGCAACCAACATGTGTCTGTGTGTAGATGGCCATGGCACACTGTTACGCACACCAGGCCACATGTGGTCTCGGATGTGAGGTGCGTATGTATGCATGGGACACGGTTTTGCGTAACAAGGACATGTCTGCATCCTCTCTATGAATGTGTGGTGAGTCATCACATGTGCACCTTCATGGCAAGGTGTGTGGGCTGTCCTAGTGTAATGTCATGTGACCTGTGGCTCTAGTGTTCCGCTACCAGTCTCTGCAATCGACATCCTACTACTGCTGATGTGTGGGTGTATGTCACTCCTGTCTTGCGTCTGGCTGTTCACTTGCACTGGGACACAGCTAATCCCATGCCATGGCATGTGGAGGTTCTCAATCTGCGTGTGTCGCTGGGTCTTGGGAGGAGTGTCACCTGCCAGCCATACGTGTCCAGGGCATGTGGCACATACCTCACTCCGTATGTAGCATATGTGTATAGACAGATTAACATGTGCTCAGGGCAAATTATTTATTGTTGTGGTGCACTCACTCCTCCTTGTCATTTCCAATTTCCTGCAGAGCGCCGCCTCTTCCCCGAGCAATTCCGGACTTGGCTGACATGCGGGAGAATGATCGTATCCGGTGCTACAGCTTCCCCCAACGGTTGATTTTGGAGTTGACGGCGAGACTGGCACCACACCTGCAACCGCTGCACAGGTATCCTACGGCACTGACACCCAAGCTGAAGCTCATGTTGGTGGCATGTCCCAGAGCATGTTCTGCCGTGTGCTGCATGATTTCTTAGAGGCCATGTTGATTCACCTGGATGAGTTTATCCATTTCCCAACCCCTGAAATGTTGACTGGGGTCAAGCGTGGATTCTATGCCCTGGGAGGGATGCCCCATGTCATTGGGTCCATAGATGGGACACATGTAGCTTTGGTACCACCACACGCACAGGAGGTAGCGTTCCGCAATCGCAAGCACTACCACTCCATCAATGCCCTTGTGGTGTGTCTGTCCAACATGGTGATTTCACATGTCTGTGCTCATTTCCCAGGATCAGCACACGATGCCTACATCATGAGGCGTAGCAGGATGCCTGAAATGATGACGCAGCTGCGCAACGAACGAGCATGTGTTGTTGGTGGGTACACTCAGTCTGTCCTGTATTTAGCGTTGACTTCCAGCACGACCGCTTCTCCTGTTCTAACGATGTCCATGTGCTTCCCATGTAGGGGACGCTGGCTATCCCAACATGCCATGGCTGATCACACCTCTCCGCAACCCCATCACGCCGGCCCAGCTCCGCTACAACACCGCCCATGGCCGGACAAGGCGAGTGATAGAGAGGACGTTTGGCCTGCTGAAGAGCCGATTCAGGTGCCTACACAAGACCGGCGGCGCCCTCCCATATGCCCCGGCGAAGGTCTGCAAAATCTTCATGGTCTGCTGCATGCTGCACAACATGGCAGTTGAGAAAGCTGTGCCACTCATCCTGGATCAAGATGACGAGGACCATCTACCCGTGGAGGACGAAGGGCTTGGCAAAGGGGCTAGTGATGTGGAGGATGTGGAGCCGCAAGAGGACATCCGGACTCGGCTCATACGCGACTTCTTTGCTTAGTGGTGAGTACCGGTGCCTGAGTGTGCACGCATTGGTCCCCGTGTGGCATGTGTTGTGATGTGTGTCTCCACCTGCATGTATGCCACGTGAGTCAGAGGTGTGTGTGGGTGTGTCACTGGAGTGATGGTGCCAGTGATGGTTGTATTTCCCCAGTCATAATTGTGACCTAGCATGTTGTCATCCATACATGTGTCGAGTAAATGCACATGCAAGTGGCTGTGCTTCTTGTGTCTGACTGCTTGTGTGTCTCTCTTCCCCAGGTACTTGCGCATGCCGTCTGCTGGTTGCATTGTTGTGGCACTGCCATTCCTCATGGACACGTCATCGTGTGCTGACTCAGCGTTACAGGCACGGACAAGTTTGGAAGTCTCCTTAGGGTAAGGGATGCATCAGGGGTGTATTGGGTGTGGCAGTTGTTCACGATGTATGCACACTGCCCCTGTGGATGTTTGGTTCCTCTGCAGACATGTCGCATCACCATGGTGCACATGACATGCAGCTGGGTACACCTGAATAGATGGTCAGACTTGTTGACAGTCATCAGTGATGGGATGGTGGATTGTGATGATGGCATCAATGTGTGTAACACTGCCCTCGGACACATACGGTTTGCATTGGGTTGACATGCTGTGGGACTTCCACTTCAGCTGATCAATGGTGTATGGCAGGCTCTCCGTGAGCAGCTGTGGGTGTTCAGCTGTGAGCCGACGCTTGTGTGCCAGTTCCATGGCTCTTACGCGTTTGTGCTGCAGAAGGGGGGTGCCAGTGTTGGACCCACATGTTACTCCACATGAAGTGTTCATGTGTACTTCAAGTTGCCTCTGCAATCCCGAAAACATGACTAATAAAGGTGTCCCTAGGCCTCCAAGGTGCCTCTTCTCAGTCAATGCTGGTGTGTTGCCACAGTGCATCCAGCATGTCTGGCATGGTTTTCCCTGATAGTGGCTATGTGTCTATGTGTCGAGTAGCAAGATGCAAGCTGTGTGTGTGGGATGTGACTGTGTATCGTGCATGATGTCCATGACTGTGTGGGTATTGTGACATGTGCCATCCCCATGCATCCAACGTTGGCCAGGCCCCCATTAGGTGCATCCACCGGACTCAAGCTTGCAGGACATGGTTCTGCCACCTGTCTACACATACCTTGGTGCCCCCCAGGACACTGGACATGATCCCTGACCTCTGCGCATGACTGTTGCTGTACTCAATATGTCTGTCAGCACGGTTGTGCGGCCACCCCCTCAGCTGGTTGGGCCCATCACGGGTGTGTATGGTGCTCCATGTCTGTCTTGCCTAATACACTGTGACCCGTGTGTCCTGTGCCAGACTCATGCCCCAGGGTGTGGATGGTTGAAGTCAATAGAGAACTCAGGCATGGTTAGACTTTACAAGACACATGTAAGGTAATAATGCAAAAGGTATGCATCTTCTCTTTATGGTGTAACTTTTTATTTTGGTGGGGGGGGGGTATGACATGAGGGGCTTTCCGGGTGTTTGGAATCCAAAGTTCAGTAGGGGAGTTGGTGTCCTTGTCATTGGAAATCCTCAGAGTCCATGCCACAGTCTTTGTCAACATTGGTCAGACAGTGACCAGCAAGGCCATGTGGCAGAGAATGTCTTTTGATGCTGTGATGCTGTTGCTCCAGTGGGCCAGGTGCCAGGCCAGGTGTCCTAGGAGATGGTGATGTGGCGCCGACCCTCACGGTCTTTTCCGTGGACGACCCGCCCTCCTGCGGGGACCCTCAGAAGCAGGCCGTGACGACGTCTGGGATGCTCCATCGGATGTTTCCTCCTCCTCCTGATCCCTCCCTGTGGGTGGTGATGTTCTCCGCCTTCTGGCACAGGGAGGGTTGCCCATGTTGTCGGCCATCCGACGGAGTGTATCGTGAATTCCCGTGTACGCCGTCACAAGCTCAGCCTGTCCGTCCTCCATCCTCCGTTGGTGTTGCAGTAGACAGGCATGTAGCTCCGCATGTTGCTGGGCCTGCTGGGTCTTGATCCCCTCGAGGACGGACACAACCTGGGCCAGGCCCGTGGTGTCCTGCCGGTATGTGTCCAGGATGTTACGGACATGGGAAAATACCGGGTCCCCAGCCAACTGGTCAGGCTGGCGCCTCCGCCGTCCTCCACTCCCACCACCCCTGCCCACTTGCACCTGGCCTGCCCTTGTGGGCACATCGGGTCTCCGGGACCCCTGAGGGGTGGCATTGGCGTTGTCGCCTGCCTCCTCCTGGGTGCCCGGGACACCGTGTCCCTCCTGGCCAGCCTGGCTGCTTTGTGGTGGTGGGGCAGGGATCCTGGGTGTCTCCTGGGATGTGGCAGGAGTGGGGGTGGTGGTTGGCCCGTTTGTACCTGACGCAGGTGCTGCAGGTCGTTGGACACCAGAGAGGCCAGGTTGGTCGGGGTCGTCCACAGAGTGGTGAGAGTCGTCGCTGCCGGTGGGATCGGCCTCTCGCAGAGCCGGGTCCTGTGAGTCTTCCCCCCCAGTGTTGGGGGGTGAACCACGAGGTTGACCTGTGTGTGAGAGAGACAATGTTAATTTAGGTCCATGCAACATCCATGTTTCATCAGTTTCTAAGTTGGAACATTTCCTCTGGGAATTTGGATCTGTCTGGCATTCCACTCACAGTGCACTTGTGCATGGGTGTGTTCCTTGGGCACAGGTTTGGCGCCTTTAACTATGAGTGGCACAGTCTTACTTGCTGCGTCAAGTGTGACTGCAGTCAGCAGTGGAGTGGGCAGGTGTGGCGAGCCGTGCATTGGCGCCTTCCGTGTTGCACTGTACGTGGGCACATGAAGTAGTTACACACACTTCAATGATGCAGGTAGCTGTCGTTGTGCTCGTGCACAGGTTGTGACATGGCCCTGTGTTTAGCCATGGAGGAGAGGGGGGGTGCTGGCACTGGCCACCCTTGTCTAAATGCACGCAGTCCACCTGCTGACGAGCAGACAGTCCCACACACCAAAGGACTGATTTGCTCTCCCTGTGTCTCCCTCCCTCTCTGTCCCCCTCTCCCTCCCTCTCTGTCCCCCTCTCCCTCCCTCTGTGTGTCAGCCTCCTCCCTCTGTCCGTCTCCCTGTGTCTCCCTCCCTCTCTGTCCCCCTCTCCCTCCCTCTGTGTGTCATCCTCCTCCCTCTGTCCGTCTCCCTGTGTCTCCCTCCCTCTCTGTCCCCCTCTCCCTCCTTCTCTGTCCCCCTCTCCCTCCCTCTGTGTGTCAGCCTCCTCCCTCTGTACGTCTTCCTGTGTCTCCCTCCCTCTCTGTCCCCCTCTCCCTCCCTCTCTGTCCCCCTCTCCCTCCCTCTCTGTCCCCCTCTCCCTCCCTCTGTGTGTCAGCCTCCTCCCTCTGTCCGTCTCCCTGTGTCTCCCTCCCTCTCTGTCCCCCTCTCCCTCCTTCTCTGTCCCCCTTTCCCTCCCTCTGTGTGTCAGCCTCTGTCACCTCAGCCCAGCTTCCTGGGCACACACTGTTAGCAGATCTTTGAATGGCCCTTGGCTTGTTGATGTGAGTTTGTTTCTGATCTCCAGGCACCCATTGGGTGTAGTGTGTGTCTCTGCGCTGCTGCTGTGGTGGTGTGTGCTGCCACTCTTTCACAATGTTGGCTGTTCATTAGCTGCTGTCATGTGCAAAACAGTCCCTTCACCCCAATGTGTTGATGCAAGGCGTCCGCCATTTGCTGGCAAGTCTTTCCTGTGTGGGGACACAGTGTTTGTCTGGCTGTGACCTAGGCCATATGGGCAGAGGGCATTGTTGTCTGCTTCTGAGTTGCACTATGTGAATTTTGGTGCCCACCCTCCCGCCATCCGGGTTACCGTGTCATGTGTTGGTGTCTTCTGTGGCCTGTTACTTGACATTGTCCAGCTGGGTGCATGGGGCATGGTGGCAGCAGTGGCATGTGCGTGTTCATGGAGTGTGGTTGAGTCATGCGATAGCTTGGGGTGGTTGCGTGCCTGTTAGTGATTTTGGTTGTGGATGACGTTCCTCCCATGTGAGGTTAGTTGTTTGTGTACTCACCCGGGTCTCGGAGTCCTCCTAATCCCTCCACTGTCTCCACCGGCAGTATGGCCATCACCCTCTCCTCCCAGGGATGGTAGTGTACGGGTCTGCGGGACGGCCCTCCTCCAGTGGCGTTGGCCTGGTTGTGTTCATCCAGCATCTTGGCTCGGACCCTCCTCCGCAGATCGTACCACCTGGCTTGGCATTCCTGCTTGTTCCTTCTGGTGTCCGCAACAGCATTCACAGCATCGACGATGGTCTGCCACATGGCTGTTTTTTCTGACATGCTGGTCTGTCTGACCAAGGTTCCAAAGAGCTGTGGCTCGACTCTGAGGATTTCATCGACAAGGACCTCCAACTCTCGGTTACTGAACTTTGGATTCTTGTTAGTGGGCATGGTGAGGGGTGTGGGTGTGGATGGTGGGGGGGGGGTGTGTGGATGGTTGTGGGTGTGTGTGTGTGGTTGTGCAGGTGTGTGTGTGAATGTGATGAGGGTGTGTTTGAGAAGGTGGTTGTGTGAAGTTGTGCAAGTGTAAGGTGTGGTGAAGCTTGTAGTTTGGTGCTGGAGGTTGTCTGTGGGGTCTGGCAGCAGTGAGTCTGTTGCAAAGGCTCATGGTTTGTGTGTGTGGGCCCTTTTTATTGGTCCATTGGTGGGTGTGGCTGTGTTTGAACTTTGGGTGGGTGTGTTATAAGGAGTGGTGGTGTTTTGGGCCTCTGTTTGTTTTTGGCTATTGCAGGTCAGTGATTGTGTTGTTTTGGTAGTTGTTGGACATGTTTTGTGGCTTTGTGCCATTCGAATGGTGTATTATTGTGTCGTTTTGGTTTTTCCTGGTTGTGTACGTGCGTTTTTTGGCGTGTGTACGGTGTGTACATGGGCCTTTTTGTTGTACAGTGCTGTCCTTGTGTGTGGCTTGGTACGAGTCGTACTATCGGTTGTGATGTTGGGGCCTGGGGTACGCTCCGTCCTTAGGATGTTGTGGTGTGGGTACGCTCCATGCATACGCGGGTGGGGGTAGGACTCGAACGTACAGGGGTGTACATACACGGTGGTACGACACGTACAGGGGTGGGGGTACGACTCTGACGTACACGGGTGTAGGTACACGGGGGTACGACACGTACAGGGGTGGGGGTACGACTCTGACGTACACGGGTGTAGGTACACGGGGGTACGACACGTACAGGGGTGGGGGTACGACTCGAACGTACAGGGGTGTACATACACGGTGGTACGACACATACAGGGGTGGGGGTACGACTCTGACGTACACGGGTGTAGGTACACGGTGGTACGACACGTACAGGGGTGGGGGTACGACTCTGACGTACACGGGTGTAGGTACACGGGGGTACGACACATACAGGGGTGGGGGTATGACTCTGACGTACACGGGTGTAGGTACACGGTGGTACGACACGTACAGGGGTGGGGGTACGACTCTGACGTACACGGGTGTAGGTACACGGGGGTACGACACGTACAGGGGTGGGGGTACGACTCTGACGTACATGGGTGTAGGTACACGGGGGTACGACATGTACAGGGGTGGGGGTACGACTCGAACGTACAGGGGTGTACATACACGGTGGTACGACACGTACAGGGGTGGGGGTACGACTCTGACGTACACGGGTGTAGGTACACGGCGGTATGACACGTACAGGGGTGGGGGTACGACTCAAACGTACAGGGGTGTACATACACAGTGGTACGACACGTACAGGGGTGGGGGTGTGACTCTGACGTACACGGGTGTAGGTACACGGGGGTACGACACGTACACGGGTGGGGGTACGACTCTGATGTACACGGGTGTAGGTACACGGGGGTACGACACGTACAGGGGTGGGGGTACGACTCGAACGTACAGGGGTGTACATACAAGGTGGTACGACACGTACAGGGGTGGAGGTACGACTCTGACGTACACGGGTGTAGGTACACGGGGGTACGACACGTACAGGGGTGGGGGTACGACTCGAACGTACAGGGGTGTACATACACGGTGGTACGACACGTACAGGGGTGGGGGTACAACTCTGACGTACACGGGTGTAGGTACACGGGGGTACGACACGTACAGGGGTGGGGGTACGACTCGAACGTACAGGGGTGTACATACACGGTGGTACGACACGTACAGGGGTGGGGGTACGACTCTGACGTACACGGGTGTAGGTACACGGAGGTACGACACGTACACAGGTGGGGGTACGACTCTGACGTACACGGGTGTAGGTACACGGGGGTACGACACGTACAGGGGTGGGGGTACGACTCGGACTTACAGGGGTGTACGTACACGGTGGTACGACACGTACAGGGGTGGGGGTACGACTCGAACGTACAGGGGTGTACATACACGGTGGTACGACACGTACAGGGGTGGGGGTACGACTCGAACGTACTGGGGTGTACATACACGGTGGTTCGACACATACAGGGGTGGGGGAACGACTCTGACATACACGGGTGTAGGTACACGGGGGTACGACATGTACACGGGTGGGGGTACGACTCTAACGTACACGGGTGTAGGTACATGGGGGTACGACACGTACAGGGGTGGGGGTAGGACTCGAACGTACAGGGGTGTACATACACAGTGGTACGACACGTACAGGGGTGGGGGTACGACTCGAACGTACAGGGGTGTACATACACGGGTGGGGGTTCGACACGTACACGGGTGTACATACAGGGGGGGTGTACATTCACGGGGAGTACTACTCGAACGTATGGGTGCTGGGGGGAGTGTTGGGCGCGTATGCGGGCACATGTCTCCATGGTTGCAATGAGAGTTCGGTGCGGACGGTGTTTTTACCATACGGTTGTGACCTCGGACGCACGGGTTGGATCGTGATTCCTCGGTCGGACTTCACTTTTCACATTTGTACGGTAAATCGTCCGAGGACGTGTCGGACACATTTTCCGACCCGAGGACGTGTGGGGAATGATTCCCAATGCGGTTCGTATGGACTTTTTACCATGCGAATCGTGATTGCCAGTTTTTACGGCACTTGTACGATTCGTACGGTAAAAAGACCGGATACGAGTCGTACGGGGGAATTTTTTACAGGATCGTAATTGGCACCTAAGAGTTTATTAGAGTTTGTTCTTGGTGCTTTGTTGTAGGTTGATATTTACTGGCAGTTTGTTGATTTGGAAGTTGTTGTTTTTTCTTTTAGGTAGTGTATGTAAAAAGATAAAGTTTACATAGTGTGTTACTAAGTATTTGTTAAATTATATTTTTCAGTTTAATAACAGTTCATTTTTAGTTTAAATTAAGTATTACTTGATTATGTAGTTGTTAAGATGTATTATTTCTTTTTTAATTGTTTGTTGTGAGAATCTGGCAGAGTTTCGTCCATTTGCAGCTTTGGTCGTTTTTGGAAAATAAATAATTGATGGACGGAATGCTGGACAATGCAAACATTCACCCTCAGTCGCAAGGATCAGGGTTAAATCCATCATTCTTTTCCTAACCACACCACCCCTGTTTGGACCCAGCCATATGCAAATCAGTCTTGACTCTGTTCCTTGTTGGAACAGTCTAGCCCGAACTGCGAAGCCAGGTCCTCCCTGGACCTGAAACAAGCATCCTGGGACCGGTTTCAGGACATCACCCTTCATCAGCCAGGCTAGCTTGAATCCAGTGGTGTGGTGAGCATGGGACACATGTGTGGGGATACAATTCCCACTTAGAGCGACATAATAAAAAGAAATGGACGGAATGCTGGAGAACACAAATATTCACCCCCAATCACAAGGATCTGGGTTAAATCCATAATTCTTTAGTTCACTACACCACCACAGTTTGCCCGGGTACGGGTATGCCCAGGAGTGGGTCCTGTGCTCTCCATGCCACTGAAATCAAGCTATCCTGGCTGATGAGGGGTGAAACCCCAAAACCGGTCCTAGGAGGCTTGTTTCCAGTCCAGGAAGTAGCTGGCCTGGCAGTTCGGGCTGGACTGCTCCCACTGGGCGAAAGGTCAAGACTGATTTGCATATGGCTGGGCTCAAACTGCAATGGCATGGGTTAGCAATAAAACAATGGATTTAGGCCCAGATCTCTGTACTCTGGCGAATGTATGACATTGTTGTGCATTTTGTCCATCAAATGTTCTTTTTCCATTTGTCACCCCGAGTGGGACTGGTATGCCCAGACGTGGGTCCTGTGCTCTCCATGCCACTGGAGTCAAGCTGTCCTGGATGATGAGGGGCGAAACCATGAAACCGGCCTTAGGATGCTAGTTTCCAGTCCAGGGAGGAACTCGTCTGGCAGTTCGGGCTGGACTTCTCCCATTGGGCGCAGGGTCAAGACTGATTTGCATGTGGCTGGGTTCAACCTGGAATGGCACGGGGAGCAAAAAACAATGGATTCAGGCCCAGATCTCTGTACTGTGGTAAATGTATGACATTGTTCTGCATTCTGTGCATCAATTGTTATTTTTGCATTGGTCATTTTTGGAGCATTGAGGGCCTTATTTATGAGGCTCTTACACTTCTTTTGCATCATTTTTTGTGAGGCTGCAGCAGCATAAGAAATGTGTGACACTGGCATATTTACAAAGTGACGCATCTAGGCAGATGTGTCACTTTGTAAACCCCGGCGCTACATTGTACCTGCAACAGGTGTAATGTATGCAGGGTGGGTGTTCCGGCACAGAAAAGGCTTGTAGAAGTTTTGCAGTGTCAGGGGTGATGCAGGCCTTTTCACAGACACAGTGCTAGAGTTGCATCTGTTTTCAGATACACTCCAGCAATGCGCCATTTTTTCGCCAACAGACACGTTAGGATTCCTGACGTATCTGTTAATCCTTGCAAATTAAAGAGCGCACTGAAAAGTGTTGCATCGCTGTTTTACCACAGTGATGCAACACTTTTCATAAATGAGACCCCTAGTTGTTTTAATTAGTGTGCCATTTATATTGCTGACTTAATTGTTTGATTGATTTTGTTGGTTGAAGTTGCTTAAAGTGTTATTTTATTGTTTTTCTCTATGGGTTAAATTCTTTTTTATCTGTTGAGTCCATGTTTAGTGAACGCTAACTTATGCATTTTTATGGTATAATACATAGTGTGTTTTACTGACTTGTGCATTTCTTTGTTTATATATATTTATTTATATCTATGTTTAAATGTTTATGGTTAATAATAATGCTTTTGGTGTTTTTATTGTATGTATTTTAGGTGCTTGTTTTTTTAGGGTGACTGTTTAATTTTTGGTTGAAGTGATATATTTTTATTTAATGAAGATATTACGTACAAGCTTTGTGTTTATTAGAAGTCATTTTAAGTTACAATTGTTTTTGTTATATTTTTTAAGGTTTATTAGTTATGTTGGCGATAATATTGTAGTTGAATCAATATTTTTGACATGTTATATGTTTATTTGTATGAGATGATATGTGTTTCAAAATTTTTTGTTATTGATATATGTAAATTCGTAGTTTTTGAGAAAGATATTTGTGTGCTCAATATATTTATTTTTATAGTTAGGTATATGTAGTTGATATTTTTGTTTGTGATATATAATTTCCAATATTAGTGTATTTTGATATTTGTTGGATCAGTATTTTATCAGTGATCCCTTAGGCTGAACTCAATTGTCAGGAGATGCAGGTTTAAGTTATGAAGTAGTTTACTGATTTTGCTAACAGCTTATTTAGGTTACATGAACCTAATGTTGCAATATTGTTTTAACTCCAAATCCACTATAATAAAAACGGAGATCTTAGCTTTGACATATGAAAATGTTGTGATCTTGGACCAATCACATCACATGTTTGAAATTGTAAATGTGTATAATGTAAATGGGTATAGAGTCGTTAAAGGTAAAATATAGTTCAGTGTGATGTCTAGTGCATTTCTAATTACATGTGTAAACCCCCCATACGCCCTCGATCCCCAATAGATCCGGGTGTCTGTAATCCCATTTTATACAAACAATAATACCACAAAAATGTCTTCGGATGAGTATAATCCGTGGAGGTGATACTCTCCATTCCATAGCAACCACTGCAATAGACTCATGACACTCTGGAGTAGTCATCAGCACTTGAGGTTAAGTCAACCTGCCTGCTTGAACTACTGTCTTAACTGAGTAAGCAAAGTACAGCTTTTACTAGTCTATTTGCCTTACTCTCCACAGTACACAATATAACTCTGCTCGTACAACAGACACAGCACAAATATGTCATAGAGTAGAATATCAATATGGTGGCAATAGTACAAATGTGCAATAGCACTTCAGCTGTCATACAAACACATCCAGCAGCACACATTAGAACAGTGGTCTCCAACCTTTTCTGTGGTGAGAGGTACTTCAGATCAGTGAAAATAATTGTGAGCTACGGAAGGCTAAGCAACTCGAGCATTGTTACCTGACACCCCCACGCTGAGCCTCATTGACTTTAAGCCTAATGTCCATAGAGCCATATACTATGGTTTGAACAAAAAACTGTGACTAAGGGCACTATGACAGGGCTGCCGCGTGTGTCAGAGAGAATATGGTCTTCAAGGATGTTTGAACATGTGTACAAATGAATGGGATATATGTGTATGCGTGACTGAGAATCTGTCTTGTATGTACCTGTGGCACTGGACATACCTTTTGCTATATGTGGCACCATTCCATTAATAGCACAAGCATACAACCGTGTTTTTTAAATAGGAGAAAATTAATGTGCATAAAAATATTCTGCAAAAAAATGTTCATAATATGGAAATAATTTCTGCACTTTACAGTTCCCCAATTAAAATAATGGCTGCATTTTTCCGTTATAAATATGGCACTATGTCCACCAGCCTCTGGTAGCAAGATGCCTACTGTGTGTAAAGGCCACACTTTGAAATGGGCGAAGATTAAAGCGGAGAGTTAAAGTTATCTTTATATGGATCACATTAAACTTATTATTAAAGGTGTCTCCCATTGTCAAGTGCCATATTTACAAATAGCACGCATCTTGCACCCTGTGACCTGTAGAGAAGGGCCCATATTTACAAGCCCCTATCACCATCAAAACATCACTATTCTCTACGTTGTGGTGGCTATAGGGCTTCGCCTTATTCAAAAGGCGGCGTTAAGCCACGTAATGTGTTTTAACACCACCTTTTGAATAAGGCACCCCTTCACACTATACTCACCGTGAAAGCGGTGGGCAATAGGTGTTGTGGTGGGCGTTTCACAGCAACACCCATTGATTTTTGCGCTGCCCCATATTTACAACGGTAGTATAAATATGGGGCAGTGCCAAAAGGAGCAATGAGGGAAATATTTAAAATTCTTCTTGTTTTTGCTATTTTTATGTGTGCTGCATTTTAAATACTTTCCAGCTCGAGATGCCTAGTCAATTGGCATATTTGTTGGCCTTGTTTACTCTTGACCTCCTAGTTTGTGGTTGCCAACGCGTTTCGACCTTTGTGACGGTTGGACCAGATAATTTTATTTATATGAAGGTCTTCATTAAGGCGGGACTGTTTTTTGGTAGGATGTCTAATACCTGTGTTAAATAAAAATGATTGTGATGTAAACCTATGTTTTCTACTATATTGATAACCTACAAAATCAAGTGGATTGATGATGTAGTCTAAAAATGCACATTGCACTTTATATCTTTGTTTGTGTCTAAAGGAAGTTATTAAATGTCCGCGGAGATACAAATTGATCGTGAGTCCATTGGGAAATCTGGAGTAATAGATTTTTATAAATTGTTTGTTGTTTTTAATGTAATTTATATTAGTGTTATCGTATTGAATTTTAAAGAACTTTTTATAAAGAATATAGTGTCCATAGAAAATGTGTTTTTGATATACGGTCTTTGCCGCTTATGTATTCATACCTTTTTGATAAGAAATACCATTTGTGAATTTGTATGTTAAATATGAATACTTTTATGATTCTATTTCGAATCGAATAAAGTTATTGAATGAATGACTAGGCATCTCAAGCTGGAAAGTATAAGCTCAAGCTAGAAATGTGAAAACAGTCTCTGACCCCCGCAGGACCCAGGGAATAGAGTATATTGAGGACGAAAAAATAAACGTCCCATTAATTGACTAAAATAAGTAGGACTATAAGAGTTCTCAAAAAAATACTCTTCAGCTGTAAAGTGATTGTACTTGTATTGTATTTGATTGTAAAGACATATGTGTATCCATTTGAAAGAATGTCGATTGTGATGTTAATGTCCTTATATATGTAAGTAATATAAATATTGTAGATACTGCTTTTTTGCTATAAAGAAAATACCAAGGGTATGTTCAAAGATAATTGGTAAAGGAATCTTGAATGAAAAAAAGTATAAAAAAAGAAGAAAAAACAAGTTAACCCAGAGTTAATTAAAATGACATCTGTAATGATTTCGGCCTCTGAACTCCGTAACTGAATCACTCCCCCGTTGTATGTAATCATCACATATCTAAGCACCATCACCCAGTAGTACTATGGATTACTGCATACAATAAAACCTCTTCCGGAACTGAATGCATAAATAGAGAAAACACGTGACTCAATCAGCAATGCACAAATATGCAATAAACTGGGGACGTACTAACTTTCAAACTTTCATATGTAAGAATTAAACTATACTTCCACTAGCAAAGATGTAAGAGAATGCAATTCATAATCCCCAAGGATCCTCAAAGTACGTCCCTTTAACTAGCGCCTAGGGCACCCAACATCAGATGCCTCTGCTAGCTTTCTACCACAAATAAACATCTTCTATGCAATAAGTGCACATCCCCTTTGAAAAAATATGTTATTGGTCTCGGTACAGCCCTTTGGCCTCACACTTCACATCCACAACAAATGAAGGCTCTCATTTAAATTATGGTAGACGCCCCACAAGGTCAACTACAGACCTGGCCTCTCTTCCCCTGGCACTAGAAGCCCGCCTAATATAGAGATGCCTGGCTGTCTGATTGTGATCTCTGTGCCTTGAGTGCAATGAGTGGCCTGGCGAACATTGCTGGGATGGAGAGAGCATGCACAGGCTCCAAGATTGTCTGGGAGCACAAAATATTTGCTCTCATGGCCAATCCTGAAGCTGCTCTCATTCATGATAGCAGCTTCACGATTGACCGCAGTGCAGTCTAGGAGCCTGTGCCTGCCTGGATAGGAGAGGAGAAGAAGAGCGTGAAGCAATGCTGATGGGCGGCAGCTGCAGGTAAGTTCTTTTTTTATTTTTTTTATTTCTCCCCCTTGTCCCGGATCCGCCCCCCTGCTCGAACTCCTTTTCCTGAAATGAGGTGCTCCTGGAGTCCACTGCATAAGATTAACGTTTCCATGGCTGAAGAAAGGGGGCTAAAAGTAAAAATAAGTATTTATAGAACACAAAATAAATGTCTCCATCTAGCAAGCCTGGGAGGTGAACTCCGCTCCGCTCACGGAGTTTGCGGAGTTTCCCGCACTCCGCGTTACGGCGGAGCAGAGATTTTTCTTCGCTTGCGTTCACCAACGTCAAGTTGGCGAGGGTGGAAAATAAACTTCCTGGCGAGATTTCTCAACGCGGGGGGTCAGGTTTCTCATTGCTAGTGGTTTCGTATGCTCGCAACCGCTCGCGTTGAGAAACTGCCCGTTCGCGATGAAAAGCTGCCGCTTGATAAAAAATCTACTCGAGCGGCAGAAAAGGTAAGCTTGTGCTGGGCATGGTGCTGTTCGCAATGATTGCACAGTGCAGACAAGCATCTGGCACTGTGCAATCACAGAGAACGGCATTTTTCTACCAATCTCCGCTGCTTGCGAAGCTCCGCACAGTGCAACAGAGTTGTTTTTGCACTTCGCGTAGTGCAACTCCGCAAACTCCGCCCAGGGTTACCAGTTACTTGATTTTATGACCCACTGCCCCGCCTGGCTCCGGTCAGAAATGTGTATCAGTGTATCAGAACCTGAAACTCAAGGGTAACCATTTAGGGAACACGGAGTGTGAAGCCTCACAGGATTGATGATCCCAAAGCATACACAATTGCTGGGAGCCCAGTGTGCCTCCCCCTCTGGGTGCACTGCTTCATCCCAGCTCCTTCCCGCTCACCCACCTAATGCTGCAGCTGATCAGCACGTAGAAGGCTCTGATTTCTTACCAAACCTTCAATACATGCACGGTTAGAAATGTTTTGAAAGAAACCTCTGTGCTGACCAGTCAGTCAGATATAAACCTAACGCCAAATTTGCCAACTTTTGGAGCAGCACAAAAACTAAATGTTGCTGCACTGCATTGCGTTGGGTCAAAGGGAGATTAAAAAAACAGTGCTATGTCTATTAAGATAAGGCAATGTTTTTCTTCCCCCCAGTGATGGCACACTTTAGGTTGTCATGTGCCAACGCACACAGCTTATCACCAAAGTGCAAGGGACTGTGCATTCTGTCAAGCATAGATTTTGTAGTGGAGGACTCTCCTTTTAGTACAAAAACTATGCTTTGACTTAGTTTAACACTTTTTGTACTTTGTATATGTGCTGTACAGTGAAACACACATGCAAGGCAGGAAAACTAAGGAGACCTTTCAAACTTGATCCACTGTAATGCCTGCCTCGAGAAGGCATACATTTTGGTACTAATCTCTGTCTACAAATGTTAGGAAATTGGGATTTGCGTCAAACTTCATGGGTGGTTGCATGGGAAAGCACATGTACCACCCATGGAACGCCGCCTTGATGCAAAAGAGTATATAGCTCTACTTTGCTTATTCTAGGCAACTTACCAAGGCTAATCATCATTTACCTTGGAAAGTTAATACCAGCACAACATGTTGTGCCTGGTTTGCATCACTTTTATGATGCAAACCAAGTGCAAACCGTCAGTGCAATTCCCCCTTAGTGTGTGCCTGTGTTAACTTCTTTGAGCTTAACTCACACTTGCAACCAAGTTATGTTACCACAGGATCAGCTTCTGACAAGGTAAACCAACCCTTTTACTTTACAGGCTTAATGAAAAGAGTATTATTGAGCTTGATAATAGTAACAACGTATTATCCTGCTATTTGGTTACTCACAGCTTGAAGTAATACAAGTACTCCCATGAAGTATCTGAACAGATGCAACACCATCATTTCTCATTATTTAACTAACTAATTTATTTTCTTAGATTTCAGATTGCCATTAACCTCAGTGAAGAACGTTATGCTTTAATCTTTGGATTCAATACGTTCATTGCTTTGGCCCTTCAGACAATCGTGACTGTTATTGTTGTTGACTCCAAAGGTCTGGGGTTGGATATTGTCACTCAGGTACAGTGTGCTCTTTGTCCATTTTTTATTGGTGTTTCAAATATTTTGCTTTCTGCAATTTTTAGGTGCTCCAAGATCAGTGCTTAACTTGAGCCGGTCATAGCAGTTGGGGGTTACCAGTACTCATTTTTGGGGACAGGCACTAACGGATTCTCACTAGAAAAGGGAAGAGGAAGAGAAAAGTGGAAATACAGTGACAAAGGGAGAAAGCAGAGACGAAAGAGAAGCTACAAGAGTGACAAAGAGAAGCAGTTTCTGATGATGGATTAAAGAGGCATGAAGTGGAATCAAGACTGCCCAGCATTAGTATTTGGTCCACCATCCTTTGATAGTGCCACCCGAGGGCTTTTGAGCAAAATGTTGGGCCCCTGCACTTATTCTAATGTGAATTAAGCACTTTTCAAAATGATATTAATTACCGCAGAGTTTGGAAGCTTTGTGGTTTTGTGCAAGGAACCCCCATCTAAAGACCCTAGCAGAATGACATGTAATGTGGTTGGTCTCAATTACATTGAAACTGTAACTTAAGGCTCTATTAATACAAATCAGCTGCCACTTTTTAACATGTGCCCATGGTTGCAGGTGGTGGGGTACCAATTTTTGGGAACCAGATTGTATGTTTCATCTTGCAATTTTGACCCACAGCAGAAGACAGAGAGATAGAAAAAGGAGAAAGAAGGGGAAAGAAACAATAGGAACCCTGTGACAACGGAGGGGGCGCAGATATAAAAAATAATTAGAAAAAGTGACTTATAGAGTCTGGAGGGTAGGATATGGAAAGAAAGAATTGTGAGATAGAATCAAGACTGCACAGCCTTGGTGCTCAGCAACCTTGGGTTTTGGCAACAATGGTGTCAGGCTCCTAAAAAAAACATAGGGCCGCTGCACTTTTTTCACGTTTTTTTTCACAAAACATTTTATTGAAGTTTTTGCCTGACAATGGCCCTGAGGACCAACCCCAGATATAGTAAATCTCTGAATAAATGGCACATCATTATCCCCAATGGGAATACCAAGGAGTAATAGAAACAATAGTAAAAGAATGCAATAGTGAAACATAAACGTATGCACAATGTCTTTCGGATGCCCCCTCCCCACCCAATCATGTCCCATAGTCCGACATATGTATACATTAAGGAACATGACGGTCTATATGAGGAGGCATTGCTACGCAGACAAAGATGGCAGACGAGCTCTGTTAGAGCTCCGCTGTACATCCACCAAAATCCGTCCATTTATCCTGTCCAAAGCTCCCCTGGGGTCACCAGTTAGCTCTGGGAAGAACTGTTGAGCCTGTGTCTGATCCCAGAGACTCGTGGTCTCCAGTGCGCTGGTGGGTACCGTCGTTGCGGGCGGAGACGCGCGGCCCTGTTCCGTCAAAAGTGAGGTGCGGCCCGTGGCTGCGGAGAAGGCCCGAGGTCCGTCCTGAGATCCAGTGGGGTCATACCAGCGAACTCCCAGGTAGGGTGGCTGCTGAGCCCCCTCCCCACTTAGATGATTCAAGCCATGTGGTCGCTAACCGCTAGCTGGAGCTGAACGGTGACCCGGCCAGAGCAGCTATGGTCTAGTGGAGGCTTCGTGGGCCAGTGGCCTGCTCTGCGGTTGGTGATGAATTCGGAGGCCTGGCTCGTGGAAGAATCAAAGGACTCCAAAATGTACTATCCCACAGATTCTGCCATAAAAATAAGCAGAGGTAAGCACTGCCATGGGGGAGCAGTTTGGCGCCTACATCCCGAGATCAGCGGAGAGGAGCTGATGGCCACCATTATGAGTGCCAGCCACTCCGGGAGGTGATTTAAGAGAGAAGAAGAGAGGGCGGCACTTAGGCGGAACAACCATATATCCCTGAAAGACCTGGGGGCCCAACATATAGAGGTGCAATGTACATCCCCTTCACACCGAGCACAAGTGTGGGTTCGGTGCTGGCCCCTTGAGCAAGAAGCCCCCTTAGACTCTACAGGGGAATAAACTGACACAGAGGCATTCACGGAAGGACCGCTGGGTGTGGACTCTGACCTATACGACTGCCTAACGAATACTGGATCTGCTTGTATCTGACGGTTATGGGCACACATGAAGGGTCTTGTTGAGTAACATGAAGTAGAGTTACTAACACTAAAGGGAATAAGTACACCAACTGAAGCGAACGTGGCATTGCAGTGGCGGGCAACTCAGTCCCGAACACTTGCAGTACTACAATCTCCCGCAACCACTGAACACGATGGTGGCAGAGTGGAGAAACAGCGATCACAAACCCAGCTGGTACTGAATTCCTTGAACATAGATCGTTCCAGACGCACTAGAGGTGGCAATTGCGGTCTTCCCCTATCGCTCCATACTCAGATCACCAGAACTACTCAACCCTGGGACATGACAACTACACACTAGAGAGAAGGTGGAGGGGACAAATCATTGCAACACGTTATTCAGCTTTCACAAGAGGCACACTGGTTTGGGTAAGACCGGGCACCCCATTTAGGGTCGAGGAATCACTCATAGACACAGACAGTCATTATGTTTTGGTAAGGGGACGTCTGAACAGTAATTTAGTCATATTTGCATCACTATAAACGCCCAGCACTGAACAAGCACTATTTTTAGATTCCCTATCAGGCAAACTATCGACCTGGCATGCAACACAGATGATACTTGGAGGGGACTATAATTGCGTACTTGATACGTCCTTGGATAGCTCTTTTACCCCACTACCTGGGGCACCCAGGGTTACAGCCATGAAGGCTTTAAATAACTGGTCTGCTCAGTGGCACTTAGCAGACGCCTGACGGCACAGATACCCCACCAACCAGGTCTATTCTTTTTACTTAGGGGCACACAATTTGGGTGTCAGACTTGACAGGATATTGGTCGCGAAGGACCTACTACCAGTTATGACAGAGCCACAATACCTTGGTAGAACCCACTCTGACCATATCCGACACACAATATTATTGGCATGGGACAATACCACATCACCAATCCCTAGATGGTGTTTACAACCTGATACATTAGAAGGCAGACCATTCCGGGACTCCTTGGGGGAAGCTGTGACAAACTACTTTGCTGAAAATGTAGACTCCGCGTCAACAGCTTTCATAGAATGGGACGCTTTTAAAACAGTAATCAGGGGTCACTGCCTAGGTGCACATGCCGGCATGCGCAGGACACTCGAGACGCAACTCACAAAGTTAGAAAATGGTTTAGCGCACCTTGAAAAACGAACTGTTGCTGACCCACAGGTAGACGCAGTTGTCTTAATTACACAGCGCACTCAGCACATACTCACAATACCTGGGATAAGGCTGGTAGGCTACTTGCATGGCTTATCAAACAGGGTGATGCTAGGCCCCCTATCACATGTATTCGCTCCCCACATGGCACACTACTTTATTCAATCAATCAATCAATCAATCAATGATTTGTAAAGCGCACTTCATGAGGTGTTCTAAGGCGCTGGGGGGGGGATGCTGCTGCTATTGGTCGAAGAGCCAGGTCTTGAATTGTCTCCTGAAGGTCAGCAGGTTTTCGGTTTGTCGCAGGTAGAGGGGGAGGGTGTTCCAGGTCCTGGCGGCTTGATGGGAGAAGGATCTGCCTCCGGAAGTAGTTCTCCGGATGCGTGGGACCGTGGCCAGGGCGTGGTCAGCGGAGCGGAGTTTCCTGTTGGGTATGTAGAAGGATAGTCGACTGTTGAGATAGGCTGGGCCGGTTTTGTGGAGTGCCTTGTGTGCGTGGATCAGGAACTTGAAGGAGATTCTTTGGTCGACGAGGAGCCAGTGCAGGTTCCTCAGGTGGGGGGTGATGTGGTCGTGGCGTGGGACGTCAAGGATCAGACGTGTCGAGGCATTCCGGATTCTCTGTAGTCTGTTGATGAGCTTGGACGAGGCTCCAGCGTAGAGCGCGTTTCCGTAGTCGAGTCTGCTGCTGACTAGGGCCTGGGTGACAGTTTTCCTCGTGTTTGTCGCGATCCATCTGTAGATCTTGCGGAGCATGCGGAGGGTGTTGAAACAGGTGGAGGAGACTGCATTGACTTGTTTGGTCAAGGAGAGCTTCGAGTCGAGGATGACTCCCAGGTTGCGTGCATGGTCGGTGGGGGCCGGGGGGGACCCCAGTGACGTGGGCCACCAGGAGTCGTCCCATGCGGAGGAGTTGGACCCGAGGATGAGGATTTCCATTTTGTCTGTATTCAGTTTGAGGTGGCTGTCCTCCTTCCAGTCTGCGACGGCCTTCATTCCCTGGTGGAGGTTGGACTTGGTGGTGAGGGGGTCCTTGGTGAGGGAGAGGATCAGCTGAGTGTCGTCGGCGTAGGAGATTATGTTGAGGTCGTGCTGTCGGGCGATGCGTGCTAGTGGCGCCATGTAGACGTTGAACAGCGTCGGGCTGAGGGAAGATCCTTGAGGGACGCCACAGATGATCTCGAAGGCCTCGGACCGGAATGGGGGGAGGCGGACTCTCTGGGTTCTGCCGGAGAGGAAGGCGGTGGTCCAGTCCAGGGCCTTGTCTCGGATCCCTGCGTCGTGGAGGCGCGTGCGTAGTGCGCGGTGGCAGGCGGTGTCGAAGGCGGCGGAGAGGTCCAGGAGGATGAGGGCTGCCGTTTCGCCGTTGTCTAGTAGGATCCTGATGTCGTCTGTGGTGGCAATGAGGGCGGTCTCGGTGCTGTGGTTGCTGCGGAATCCTGATTGGGATGGCTCCAGGATGTTGTTGTCTTCGAGGTGACGGGAGAGCTGGGTGTTTACTATCTTCTCGATGACCTTAGCTGGGAACGGAAGTAGGGAGATGGGTCTGAAGTTCTTGAGGTCGCTCGGTCCGCCTTGGGTTTCTTCAGTAGGGCGTTGATCTCTGCATGCTTCCAGTTCTCAGGGAAGGTGGCGGTCTCGAAGGAGAGGTTGATGATTTTGTGCAGGTGGGGTGCGATGGAATTGCCGGCTTTGTTGAAGATGTGGTGCGGGTCGGACGGGGATCCGGAGTGGATTGTTCCCATGGTCTTGATTGTGTCCTCGATGCTCACGTTAGCCCAGGTTGTCAGCGTGTCGTGGGCGGAGGGGTGCGGTGAGTTCGGTGCGGTGCTGTCGGCATGGGTCGTTCGGGGTCTGAAGCTGTTGTGGATGTCGGTGATTTTCCGGTGAAAGAAGGCGGCGAGGGAGTCGCACAGGGCTTGCGATGGTGGGATGTCATTGGTGTTTGAGCTGGGGTTGGAGAGTTCCTTCACGATGGTGAAGAGTTCCTTGCTGTTATGTGCGTTGTTGTCAAGGCGTTCTGTGAAGGAGGTCCTCTTGGCGGTCCTGATGAGGTGGTGGTGGTTGCAGATGGCGTCTTTGTGGGCAGCGCGACTGTCTGGCATCTAGTCGCTGTGCCATATGTTTTCCAGTTTCCAGCAGGTGCGTTTTGAGTCGAGGAGTTCCGGGGTGAACCAGCTGCCTCTTCTGCTGGTGTCTCTGCTGGTTGGGTTTTTCAGCGGGGCGACGGTGTTGGCGCAGTTGTTCATCCGGCGTTCGAGGGTGAGTGCACCTTCATCGGGGTTGGTGGGGTTCGTCGGAGGGCTGAGTGCGAGGCTTGTCTGTAGTTGTTCGTCAGTGACTTTTCCCCAGCAGCGGCGGGGGTCTGTGGTGTGCGGTGGTGTGTGAGGGGTTTTCGGAAGGAGAAGTGGATACAGTGGTGGTCTGTCCATGTGAGTTTGGAGGCGTGGTTGAAGGTGACGTGGGGGCTTGAGGAGAAGATGGCATCAAGCGTGTGGCCGGCGATGTGGGTCGGCGTCGTGATGAGCTGTTTCAATCCCAGGTTGGCGAGGTTGGCGATCAGGGTGGAGGAGTTGCTGTCGTTGTTGTTCTCCAGGTGATAGTTCAGGTCTCCGAGGAGGATGTAGACGGTGGAGGTCAGCGCGTGCGAGCTGATGAGGTCGGCGATGGAGTTGCAGAATTGGGACTGGGGTCCTGGCGGTCTGTAGACAAGGGTGCCTCTTAGGGTGGTCTTGGGGTCCGTGTGGATCTGGAAGTGCATGTGTTCGGCAGTGCTGAGGGTGTCGTTGGTGTTTGTTGAGATCCTGATGGTGTTTTTGTGGACAATGGCGATTCCTCCTCCAGCCCTGTTGGTGCGTTCTCTGCGGGTGATCTTGTACCCGTCGGGGATGGCTATGGCGATGTCTGGCGAGGAGGCTTCATTCATCCAGGTCTCGGTCAGGAAAGCGACGTCTGGTGATGTGGTGTTGAGTAGGTCCCAGAGTTCGACGGCGTGTTTGTGTGAGGAGCGGGTGTTGATCAGGATGGAGGGGTGTCTTGGCGCTTTCGCGGCAGGAGAAGCTGCAGTTCCGGCAGGTGAAGGGGCCATGGGTGCGCCTTGGGGCAGCCTTGCAGCAGATGTGGGTCCTTCCTGGGTTGAGAGCGACGAGGGTTTTGGCGTCGTAGCGGAGGCGGTCTTCTTGGCTGGTGCGGGTCAGGGGTTCTGGCGCTGAGCATGGTCCAGGCGCAGACGGGCTTGCCTTAGGTGCGCCTTCGCGCAGCGCCCGCCTTATATGGGGAGGTGGGGAGGGAGGAGCAGCTGGGAGGCGGGAGGCGAGGGACGAGTGTAATGAATGAGCGCGGAGGGGGCGGGGACGCAGGGGAGGCAGCGGCAGGGACGGGGGACAGGAGACCGGCTCGGGGCTCAGAAGAGCAAAAGGGGTACAAAATCAAAGGGGCACAGAGGCACAAAAGTCAGCACGGGGAAACAGAAGTTGGTGAGGGGTACAGAATAAAAGGGGCACAAAAGCAAGGCAGCGAGCGGGGGGCAGGGGGCACAGACAGTTACGGGCACAAAGCAACAGGCAGCAAGCGAAAAACGAACCTAAAGCCACCACTGGCCAACAGGGATGAGGCGCAGGTGGAAGCCTGCGGGTGGTGGAGGGCCTCGATTCACCGGCAGCAGCAGCAGAGACAGCGAGGTTGCAGGCGGAGCTGCAGCGGGGGGGGGGGAGCGACCTACCAGGAAGGTCACAGCAAGACATACACCGGGAATTCACATCTCACTACACCACACTGTGTTAATCCACAGTCAATATAACGGCGGAGATCCACCAATACCTAACTGACATCACCCTCCCCAAAATAACCCCAGAACAGAGACTAGAAATGGACGCCAAAATTACCATTGAGGAGATACTGGCGAGTATGCACACCCTGGCTACAGGGAAAACCCCAGGTTCAGATGGACTACCATCTGAATTCTACAAATCATACGCCAATGCATTAACACCTCAGCTCAAAAGAGTATATGACACTTCACTGGCAGATTTCACAATCACAACTATGCAGAGAGAAGCGCTGTTGGTTTCTCTCCCCAAGCCAGGTAGGGAACCAGATTTGTTGGGATACTACAGGCCATTAGCTATACTTAATGCAGACTATAAAATATTAGCCTGCATAGTGGCCGCCAGATTAGCTCCAGTGGTTAAGGGCCTGGTTCATTCGGATCAAAATGGCTTTGTCCCTACCCAAAACACCTCCTTGAACATGCGTATATTCTTCAGAGTCCAGGAGTATGCTACAGTTGCCTGGCCCAACTCAGGCTGCATGGTTCTGGATCTGGGGAAGGCCTTCGATTCGCTGGAGCGCTCCTATCTTCTCGCAGTGTTGCGCAAATATGGGTCTGGGGACAACTTTCTTCAACTGGTTAGATTGCTTTACGCACAACCCGCCATTAAAATACTCACACATAGCATAATATAGGAGTGCATATCCATTAACAGCGGTCCCAGGCAGGGTTGCCCTTTGTCCCCACTGCTCTTCTCATTAGCAATGGAACCATTACCAACACAATTGCGCGTCGGGCGGGGACAGGGGTATTCAACTGGAGGATGGTTTACATGTGGTTTCGCTGTACGCGCATTACCTCCTACTATACCTCAGGGACTTACACAATGTACGAAGCCTCATTGCAGAAACATTAGGGCAATTTGAGGCAACTTCAGGTTTGAGGGTCAATTGAGCTAAGTCGTGCCTCTACCCTTTCCGCAGTGAAACTCGTAACCCAGAGATTCTCATTAATAACTCACATCTTAATTGGCAGCCTTCCACCTACAGATATCTAGGCATCCTTATTTACTGCAGTCCCGCCGACATATTGGAGGGCAATTTGAGTCAAACCATATCTTCCATCAGGTCGCAAATAACATTTTGGAAAACATTACCACTAAATGTGATGTGCAGGATTAGCCTGACCAAGATGGTAATATTACCTAGGCTCCTATATTATTTCTCCTATCTTCCCGTCTATGTCCCAACCAAAACTGTTTGTGAACTGGAGCTGATGATTAGGGGATTCATCTTGAATTCCAGCTGCCATAGGATAGTGCTCTGGAAATTATATGCACCTCCTAGTAGGGGCGGTCTAGCTGTCCCTATTATGGAACTCTAATACTTGGCATCTCAGCTTCAGTGGGTGGCGATATGGCTCGCAGGACTAAATCTAGAAGATACCACCTCAACACTTCCACCATGGTCACACTCCCAGATTTACCATCTTCGTCATCCAATAGCTCAACCCCACACCGCATCTCCAACCTATTTAGCCTTAGATATTCGCTGTTACAAATGCAGCCTATATCTTACTAGGAGATAGATTCCATATGCTCCAGCATTGCCCCTCCTGGGGACCCCAAGGAATAAAATGGGCACTCCCAATAGTGTACTTTCACACTGGCATACACACGCTTGGAGACCTTTACACGGACTGCACTTTTACACCTTTCAATAATCTATCTCACAAATACGACCTGCCGACTGGTCAATTCCTTTTACACAATTCAATCATTCGATCACTTCCAATAGCATGGGGACATGAATACTGAACTAGAAATGCACCTGCTTATTCAGTATTTGCATGTAATGGGCAATGGAAGTCACATAATACGTTCGCGAACGGAGGGTCTATTAAAGCACACCCTACAACCTCTGGCATCCCTCTGCACCCGGTGGGAGGAGGATAGGGGATCTCCATGGACTGGCGGTGAAAGGGACACGATCCTGGCTAGTCCTACGCAGATACCATGGAATGCCAAATTCCAAATTATTGAGACCTATATCATACATAGGGCATACCTATCCCCTGACAATATAAACAACTACTTTCAACTAACTAACTCAGCTTGTTCGAGATGTATGCAAATAGGTGCCACTTTACTACACATGCTAAGGACCTGCCCCACATTACAACTATACTGGCAAGACGTGGCGGCGGCATTGGCAACATCCACTGATAGACCACAAATGCACACATAGGAAGAATGCATATTGGGTCTTTTTTCTTGGTCCAAGAAGCACAGAGTCACTTCCTGGTTCATAGACTTGGGTCGTATTGTAGCTAAAAGACTAATTACCATGCGATTGAAAAAAAGACACTCCCCTGCCATCATCAGCTGGAAAAACTCACTAGTGGTATGGGCACAGGCAGAAAGCACAGCACTGCATAGGAAGGAGAGAGCGGGTAGGCGTAAATACCCCACCACGCAATGCTGTGACACGATATTGTCGGAGCTAAAACAAATAGACCAGTAATCAAATAGTAATAATTTGCTAGAAGGCGATGGAAATAGGACTGATGCAAAATTCTAAAGAAACATATGATTTAGGTACCACACATAACAATGTGGCACTGGCATCGCGATAGAGAACACGGTGGACATATCTGAGGACAGGGACAACTTACATTTTTCGTTTAATCTGTACCTTGTGGAATAGGGGCTCAAGACTGAGGGATAAATATTCTCATGGCATAATTGTTTATAATAACTTGAAATGAGACTGATGTGTTGATTTGTTTTAAGAAGTTTATTTTCATGTTAACATACATTGCATTGTGAGATGCATTTTAGATCACACAGGTCCTACCTGGTTGTAATAGGCAGATCGGATAGTACTTATATTGGGACATGGCATTTAGCAGAAAAGAGCAATAACCCCACTGGACACGTAAAATATATTGTAATTGTTGCCTCTGATTTTAGAATTGTGATATGTGATGCATGACACACCCAATAGATTCAAGTTGTAATGTTTTTAGAATTACGTTAAGAATCCATTGAAATTATATGTCTGTTCCTATTGTATTGCTGTTACCATATACCATGTGAAATCTGTATCAATAATATAAATACTGCAGATACAAATGCAAATAAAGAAAAAATAAATATTTAAAAATGAGGGTCTGCATGAGTGTTCTGCCTATATCGTGGAATTTCAGCGTCCATTTGCATGTCAGCGCTATGTACAGGCTCTAAAATCAAGCCCCGGTAATCGACCCATTGTTGCCAGATTTTGGGATGCTTTTACAGGCACCCCCTCACTTGAAACACAGCAATGTCAAGGCCCAAACAGAAGTCAATGCCTTTGTTCCTGATGCCAAACAGAGGCGGGTTTCCATTTTTCCATTGACTCGCAATGTCCCATTTAGCTAGGGTGTGGTAAAGGAATAGTAGTGTTGTTTGTAGTGGTTACCGCCAATCCCCTCAGTGCTATGTAATAGGTGTAGTGTTGGGGTCTGAGGGATGACCCAAGCCATAACCTTGGCCATGCACCTCATCACCCCACTCAAACTGTACGTAGGAAGATGCCATTCTCGGATTCACATTGCAGGCATCTGGAGGAGCTTATATGTCCCATACTCCACAGCCGGTGTCTAGTGAAGTAGGCGCGATGGAGATATTTAAACTGGATTATTTGCAGGTGCAAGCATATCGCTGCCCCCCATCATCTAGGTCACCTATGTCTCTCTGTCACGCCACTCGGAGGGCTTCTAATGTAGTAGTGCTGTTCGTGACCAGAGATTTGCAAGTCTTTGATACTTTATGACTGCCCTATTCAACCATAAGAATTTTCCTTTTCAGTGGGTTGAGGTCTGGCAGAGCCAAGAGAATACTTGTATAGGGGCAGTGCATGGTGCAACTGTAAATAGAATTGACTGCAGGGAATTGAGAAGTCAGATTGGATTTCTTGAAATGATTTAAGGAGTAGGTCCCTTGCACAGTTCCCAGTGTGGATATGCCAATCTGCTCCCAACCCTGAAAGCCTTGTAGCCCCTCCACCTGGGGAATGAGCATTTTCTGCCACAGTGGAGTTTCCTGCGTGAGGCGTCCCCACCACCCTATCCTACGAAGGGACTGCCTCCACACCAGGTCCACCACCCTCGTAGCTGGGGGAAGGGAATCCACATCTGCTCTGCTATAAAAGTACTTGATCACAGATGGATCACCCATCTCTCCACGTCATATACTTGGTCATCTCTGGGGAAATACCACCATTCATTGATTACCAGTAGATGTGCGACCCCATGATAGGATTGAATATATGCGACTGCGTTCCCCCAAAATAAGTGGATTGGAAGAAGGTGCGTAAGGCCACCCAAGAGGCACCTCCCCTCCATAAAAACTGAAGCAATACCACATTGATCTATCAAAACTAGGTAAGGGGAACTGGAAAGGGGTAGTTCCGCAATTGGTACAAAAGACGGGGCAGGGAGATCATTTTAAAAATGACAGAGCGGCCATTAAGGGATAGAGGTAAATGAGACCAGGTTCTGACTTCTGTCTTTACTTGCTCCGTCAGTGGTAAAAATTACGATCCCATGAAAATGTTTTACTGCGAGCCAGGTACTCACCCAGGTATTGGAAGCATTCAGCTTCTATGGACGAACCTATGGACGAACCCACAGCCCACGTGATATCGCTAGGCAATCCCCTCAACGGCAATAGTAACAACTTACTGATATTCATGTACAACCCCGACATCTCCCCAAACACCTGCATTATCCTTAGGATCCAGGGACTGGAGGTTGCTGGATCTGTGATGAAGAATAAGACGTAATCAGCATATAGCACCCTGCGGTCCACAACTTCACTGGACCATTCAAATCCCAAGACCTGGGTGTCCATTCTCACCTTGGCCGCCAATGACTCCATGGCAGGGCAAATAAACGAGGTGACAGGGGGCATCCCTGCCTGGTACCGCAAAAGATGGGGAATGGGGCTGAGGTCATGTCAGCAACACAAACGGAGGTCGTCAGGTCGGTATAGAGTAATCGGACATATGAGAGGACCCATGTTGAGTCACTGGAGAAGCACAAATAGGTAAGTCCAGCTGATGGAGTCGAAAGCTTTATCCATATCTGCTGATAGTAGAGCCACAGAGCATTCCAGTCGGTCCACCAGAGCTATAGCATTGTGGGCGCAACAGAAATTATGGCGAGTAGCATAAAGCCTGACTGTTCTAGGTGAACCAGGTCTGACATATGGGACATTAGCCTGTTGGCCAAAATCTTGGGCAACAGCTTGACTTCTATTTTTGAGAGGGATATGGAGTGATATGAGGAGTGAGCCTCCGGGGGACAACCCAGCGTGAGGAATCTCTGTGTGTCGCCAATCTGCGGGCATATGCATTTCCCTGAGTGCTATTTGAATCACACCCAAATAGTGAGCTATCAGTAAAGGCACATATGTAGTGAGGAATTCGCTAGGGAACCATTCAGGCCAGGGGCCCTCCCAGGATGTAACCTTGCCAAGGCACCAGTCAATTCCACGACAGCTAAGGGCTCATCGAGCAATGTTTTTGCCACCGATGAGAGGGCCCTCAGAGACAGGGCATCTAGGAATTCTGAAAATTGTATAGCCATTAGGACCTTCCTATCTGCATATAAGGTCTGATAATAGCCAGCAAAACTGTTGACCACTGCAGTGGATTGGTAAGCAGTATTCCCTTTTCATCCCGGATGCCGTGTACCTGGACAGTCTTCACAGCATCTTGGCACACTCTATGTATCATTCCTCCAGACTAGTACCCCCATTACTACAATGCCCAGACGTGGGTCACTTGCTCTCCTGGCTGATGAGGGATGAAAACTCCAAAACCGGTCCTAGGATGCTTGTTTCCAGTCCAGGGAGGAGCTGGCCTGGCAGTTCGGGCTGGACTGCTCCCACTGGGCGAAGGCTCAAGACTGATTTGCATATGGCTGGGTTCAAACTTGAATGGCATGGTGAGCTATAAAACGATGGATTTAGGCCCAGATCTCTGTACTGGGGTGAATGTATGACATTGTTCTGTATTCTGTCCATCAATTGTTTTTTTTGCATTTGTCACCCCGAGTGGGACGGGTATGCCCAGATGTGGGTCCTGTGCTCTTCATGCCACTGGCATAAAGCTATCCTGGCTGAAGAGGGGTGAAACCCAGAAACTGGTCCTAGGATGCTTGTTTCCAGTCCAGGGAGGACCTGGCTTGGCAGTTCGGGCTGGACTGTTCTCATGAGGCACAGGGTCAAGACTGATTTGCATATGGCTGGGTTCAAACTGGAACGGCATGGTGAGCAAGAAAACGATGGATTTAGGCCCAGATCTCTGTAATGGGGTGAATGTATGACATTGTTCTGCATTCTGTCCATCAACTTTTTTTTGCATTTGATACCCTGCTCAGCACTCCAGGTGCCACTAACTCAGTGCACCACGACTCTGTCACGAGTCCCCCAGCCACCTCCCTACATGTGAACCTTGCACAGACAGAGAAATGTCCGAGGACTGGTGGTCCTATCACCCGGTGACTCAATCTAACCTTGCTTTACAGCCTGGGTATTGGAGAGAGGAAACTGACTCCCTCGGGACCAGAAATTCCTACGAAATACAACACTGGCCCTTTAACCCAGCCGCAGTTGGAGGAGACCCCACCCACGCCTCTGACGTCACCCGGCAGGAGCCTGTCATAGCGAGAGATGAGAGGACCGAGAGTTGGAACGCTCCCGGAAGACGCCGGATTGAGGACGACGACGGAGAAGAAGACCGAGGATCCGGATGCCCGGCCTGAGTCACAGAACAGCAAACAGAAAGAAAGCCAGGAGGCCAACGATACCGCGGACCGCCCAGCCACGTTCCTGGAGGAGCATGGCTCCATCAGGTACGGGACCGAGTCGCAGGGTGGGTTGGACGTAGAGAGAAAGAAAACGGGTAGTTGTATCGGGGTTCGTACCCGGTGTTGGTTCCTTCCCCGCCGCCTATTCACTGATAGCACTGCCACAGAGTGACTCCCGTGCACCGGTGTCCCTGCACTACCTGCTCCCCCTTTGTGTGAGACTGTACCGATGTAGAAGGCCAAAATCCTGACGCAAGGTTCTCTTCTTTTTGTTTGTCTTTTGAGTTGCTGATCCTTTACGATCTGGACATCGCCTGGGTGCTCACCCCCCCACCCCGCTCTTTGAGGAAGAGAACTCCGGTCCTGACCCGAAGATTAGTCAGGAGCACGAAGGCTCCACAGCGCCACAGACGGAGACCCAGGATAAGACTGTATTATCCCCGGTGTCATTGACTTTGCCTAAAGACAACTGTCCCCGCCAAACGAACACCTGGTATTCTGTTCAATAAAACCTCTCATTGCATAGACGTGGGGTGGACCTTCTTTTCTGATTCCGATCCCCCAGAAACGTCCTCCGTCACAGACTCATAGACCATTTCTGAATGAGTTGTGTGCTGTGGTGAGCTCATACAGCAATGTCACCCCAGGCAGTGTGGGAGACCTGGGACGATGATGAGGAAGATGATGCATGTGTAACACACCGAACTGCAGCTGCATCAGGAAAAACCCGAAGGGACACAATCCTAGACATTTTTTTCACATGAGCATGCTCATCTCTAGTGCCCCAAACCTCAGTGCAATGCATGTCACGGACACTTCTGTTTGCAGATTGAGTGACCTCTGTACTTGCTCCGGCTACCGCTATGATGCTCCACAGCTGTCTCTGTAATGCTGGTGTTTTCGGTTTCTGTTTTAATGGTGTTCACTGTTCAAGTTGTTGCCAGTACCAACCACTCTGTGCGGACTGGCTTACACTCAATCAATCAATCAATCAATCAATCAAATAATTTGTAAAGCGCATTACTTACCCGCATGGGTTTCAAGGCGCTGAGGGTGGGGAGTGGGGGGGTGCTGTTGCTACTGGTCAAACAGTCAGGTCTTGAGTCCTCTCCTGAAGGTTAGAAGGTCTTCGGTTTGTCGTAGGTTGAGGGGGAGGGTGTTCCAGGTCTTGGCGGCACGGTGGGAGAAGGATCTGCCTCCGGCTGTGGTTCTACGGATGCATGGGACGGTAGCCAGGGAGAGGTCTGCGGAGCGGCGTTTCTTGTTGGGTACGTAGAAGGAGAGTCGACTGTTGAGATAGGCTGGGCCGGTCTTGTGGTGTGCCTTCTGTGCGTGGACCAGGAGCTTGAAGGAGATTCTTTTGTCGACGGGGAGCCAGTACAGGTTCCTCAGGTGGGGGGTGATGTGGTCGCAGTGCGGGACGTCGAGGATCAGGCGTGCAGAGGCATTCTGGATTATTTTCAGTCTGTTCATGAGCTTGATCGGGGCTCCGGCGTAGAGGGCGGTTCCGTAGTCGAGTCTGCTGCTGACTAGGGCCTCGGTGACTGTTTTCCTTGTGTCTGTCGGGATCCATCTGTAGATCTTACGGAGCATACGGAGGGTGTTGAAGCAGGTGGAGGAGACAGCGTTGACTTGTTTGGTCATGGTGAGTTTCGAGTCGAGGATGACTCCCAGGTTGCGTGCGTGGTTGGTATGTGCGGGGGTGTCCCTAGCGATGCGGGCCATCAGGAGTCGTCCCATGCTGAGGGGTTGGGCCCGAGGATGAGGATCTCCGTCTTGTCTGTGTTCAGCTTAAGGCGGCTATCCTCCATCCAGCCGGCGACGGCCTTCATTCCCTGGTGGAGGTTGGATTTGGCGGTGAGGGGGTCCTTGGTGAGGGAGAGGATCAGTTGCGTGTCGTCGGCGTAGGAGATTTTGTTGAGGTCGTGATGTCGGGCGATGCGTGCGAGAGGCACCATGTAGACATTGAACAGCGTCGGGCTGAGGGAGGATCCCTGCGGGACACCGCAGATGATCTCGGAGGCTTCGGATCGGAACGGGGGGAGGCGGACTCTCTGGGTTCTGCCGGAGAGGAAGGAGGAGGTCCAGTCCAGGGCCTTGTCTCGGATCCCTGCGTCGTGGAGTCGTGTGCGTAGTGTGCGGTGGCAGATGGTGTCGAAGGCGGCGGAGAGGTCCAAAAGGATGAGGGCCTCCGCCTCGCCATTGTCCAGTGGGATCCTGATGTCGTCTGTGGCGGCGATGAGGGCGGTCTTGGTGCTGTGGTTGCTGTGGAATACTGACTGGGAGGGGTCCAGGATGCTGTTGTCTTCGAGGTAGCGGGTGAGCTGGATGTTGTCTATCTTCTCGATGACCTTAGCTGGGAACGGAAGCAGGGAGATGGGCCGGAAGTTTTTGAGTTCGCTCGGGTTCGCCTTGGGTTTCTGCAGTAGGGCGTTGATCTCGGTGTGTTTCCAGCTCTCAGGGAAGGTCGCGGTCTCGAAGGAGAGGTTGATGATGTTGCGCAGGTGGGGTGCGATGGAGCTGGCAGCTTTGTTGAAGATGTGGTGTGGAAAAGGGTCAGACGGCGAGCCGGAGTGGATTGTGCCCATGGTCTTGATTGTGTTTTCGATGCTCATGTTGGCCTAGGGTGTCAGGGGGTCGTGGTCGGTGGGGTGTGGTGGGTCTGGTGTGTTGGGGCCTGTTAGGGTCGTCCGGGGGTTGAAGCTGTTGTGGATGTCGGCGATCTTGCGGTGGAAGAAGGTGGTGAGGGAGTCGCACAGGGCTTGGGACGGCGGGATGTCGTTGGCGTTGGAGCTGGGGTTGGAGAGTTCCTTCACGACATTGAAGAGATCCTTGCTGTTGTGTGCGTTGTTGTCGAGGCGGTCTTTGAAGGAGGTCCTCTTGGCGGTCCTGATGACCCATCCAGCACAGGATTCATTGTACATGTGACCATGCCAATAAAGGGGCCGGGCGCACGTGCCTGTAGCCAGTTCCACAAACTATCTGCGTGTGCCCGTGTGGTCATGATGTATGCATGAGGGCCCCTGGGGTCTCCTCTGTGTAGCTTGGCTGCCCTGCTCCTGGGGGTGGGTTGCCTAAGATGTCCATGGGCTGTTGTAGGGCATCGGTGTCGAAGGTGTGGTGGTCCTCTCCAGCATCACTGATGAGTAGTCGGGTCTGCTCTGCTGGAGGTGTTGTTTGTCCCTCTGCAATGTGAAGGGGAGATGCATGTTGACATTGTGTTGACATGTATGTTGGCGCATTGTTCTAGCTTACATGCAGACTGTATGACTGTGCACATTGTGGCTGTTTGGGAGGTGCTGTATATTTGATGCGAGACAGTGGACATTTGGACTACATGACGGATGTGTGGTTGTACACTTGCATTTCCATCTCACAGTTTCCTGCTATTTTGGATGTGATTGGCCTGTTTCTGTGCATGAGCGGACCCAATTGTGTCCTCTGTTCTGCAGTGTTGGTGTTGCACTTCGTGCCACATTGTCGTTGGATGTGCTGTTATTGCTATGTGTGTGTGCTGCAGTGTGCCACGGGGATCAGGAACATGATCCAAGGTCATTGTAGGGGTGCAGTGTGCTACACATCTTTGTTCATGTGTGACATTGTGCCCATCCCACCCGTCCCCACAAGGCCCTGGCCGTTACTCACCCTGTTGATCTTGTGTCAGGTCCTATCGAGCTGTGTCCGGACTTTCAACTCCTTGCGCTGTCTCTACCCTGATGACTGTGGCCTCCATTTCCTCCAGCTCCTCCTGTGGCGCAGGACTGCCACCTCCTGTAGCCGTTGCTGCCTTCCTATTGGCAGCGGGTTTGTGCTTGAATTGGCTTTTCACATCATGCCAGCACCTCTTGTCCTTCTCCATAGACCTCATTGACACTCCAACTGCATTCACGTTTGTCATTTTGACGTTAAGTGGGTGGTAGTGTTCTTTCACCTCCGTGACGCTGATCTGGTTTTCCTGCGAACTGCACCCCGTCTTCCTCTTCTTCTTGCCCTTCCCCGACCTCGAGGTTCTTGCTGGTGGTCTGTGGGGCTTGTGGGGTTCGCGTTTGGCCTCATCGCAGCTTTTTTTGCGTTCGTGTTTTGCATTTTTGCGGCATCTCGTTGACTTTATCACAGACATTTGACGCGTTATCGTGAGCCTATCACATGGTACAGCCGGCTTGGAAATACCACGTTACCACTGTGTTATTTTCCCGCGATGGACTGCGATGTGAAAAATTGCGTTAAGCTACATTTGCGATGATTATCACACATTCTTGAGAATATCCCCCTATGTGTATGGCCCACTGGTATGAATTGGTAGTCAAGTCGAGAAAACGACCCATGCACTGTGGAGTAAAAGGTAATGCCCTCTTCGGTGGGATGAAAGGCATTCCAGGCGTACGCCCGCCCCAATGTCTCCACTACTGATTGCAAGTGAGTCACCCTTGTGTCACCCACCCACCCTGCCTCTTGGCATCCGTCCCTTTCCAGAGACATAACATAATTCCAGTCACCTTCAATGATGGCCAAACTACCCGGCAAGGATCCTCACATGCCTATGATATGATCTACATAAGTTTCGCTGAGTGACAGGGGGCATAAACACATCGTATAACAATGGATTTCCCGTACACCGTCCCAGACACAAAGACATATCTCCCCAGCCTATCTACCTGGGACTGGTGAGCCTGAAAGGGAACCCTATAGTGTATGATTATAGCCACACCCAGCAAACCCCTTAAAAAGCCTGAATGAAAGGTCTGTGCAAACCCATAGAGAGCCAAACATGGGACCTTTGATCCAAAGAGGTGTCTCCAGCTATAAAGGGAAATGTAGGCCTCCAGTCGCTTAGCTTGATGAAGTGCAGCGCCGCGCATGAATTTATCTAGGGCTCCACGGACATTCCATGTAACAATATGCAGCCTCCCCACATGAACGGCGATATTTGAGTCAGCCATCTGGGCACGGGCTGTCATGAACTGTGGCGGTTGTGTGTAGGTCAATAGTGAAGGAAGCACTAGTTCAGCACAAAAAGAACTTACTACAACTATAAAACCCACTTCCATTTACCCACCGCCCACCCCATTACCTCAGTAACATTGAAGTATCTGTCACGTATGGAGCCCAGCCACAGCCCAAATGGGGACTGGTAACTAGGCCTGTCCAATGGATCGCCATAAAACCTTTCAACTATTCGTCTCTCTGGAGGGCCTTGGAAACAGATGAACCAGAGGTGCAGCCAGTAATAATATGCCTTCATCCTATATATAACTATGCATTGGCTGTGTATCCCTTCTCCTCGGGGCCGTGGGCCATGGATGATCAGCAGGCCCAGCGTCCAGCACCTATATCTTGTGTGTGTACTTGAGTTCCTGTGTGTGGGGCCTTGAGTGCCACGAAGAGTTGGACCTGTGGCTGTGGCGTCACTTCATTTTGGGTCTGGACTGCTGTGGGTGTCTATCAATGGAGGATGAGTCAGAGTCAAGACACAGCGGGGTATGAGGTTAGACAGTAACTGTTTTGTCTGCCCAGGCAAAGATTTCCTCAGGGATTTCAAAGAATATGGTGTGAGAGTTGTACACCACGTGCAGCTGGGCAGTGTACAGGAGCATGCACTGAATTTTCAGATCATTGAGGCTGTTCACCGCTGCTGTAAAGGATTGGCGCTTTTGCTGGACCATTTTGGTGCAACCAGGAAACATCTTGATACTGTGTGATTCAAGGAGCAACATTTCCTGGGTTCTTGCTTGCTTGAGGATAGTGTCCCTGTTGTGAAAGTTGAGGATTTTGGCGATGACCGGCCATGGCCTGGCACCAGGAGGGGTTTTCTTTAAAGAGTTCTGTGGGTCCGCACAATGATGAAACAGGAGGAGAGAGTATCCGAGGGTATCCACTGAGAGATCCAGAGGGTAAGGAACTTGCCCATATCTTCTCCCTCGCACCCTTCTGGAAAGCCCAAGAAGCGGAGATTGTCATGTGGGGCCTGGCCTATGGCGTCCTCCACCCATGCAGCCATGCCTTTGGTCATTGTCATAAGGGTATCAACTTTTTGCTGCAGTGTATGAGATATATCTATGAGGTTGGAGACACGTGTCTCAGCCTCAGCAATGCGCTCTACCGCTTTACGCAGATCTTGGCGCAGTAACATTACATCGGAGCCAACCGCCCCAATCTTTGCATCCAGCATATACCTGGACTGAGAGTGATTGCAGCCAGCAATACTGCGTTGTCAGGGGTAGCACCTTGGGCCCCACCCACCATCGGCCCCTGTCGTCCCAGCCCCTGTGCAGCCGTCCATCATTCTCTGTTTGTCATGATTCCAAGTTCTCCTCAGGATCTGGGCGATGCTCAAAGGGGTCCACCTCCTGACATCCCCAATCTCCGACTAAATAATATCCAGAGCGTTGAGGCGATCAAGTGAGGGAAAGGGTTAGGGTAGGTGCAGCGTGGGAAAAGGGAGACCTGAAATAAAAAGAACATTCAATTAACATCCAATAATTTTCTAACTACTCTCATATGTTCTCGCTATTCCCTCTCCCAGACCTGCCAAGTTCTTCCCTGTCAATAGTTCCTCTATCTAGTAAGATCCGTCTCTCACTGCTAGGAATGCTGTGCAACCATCTACACAAAAAGACCAAAAACACATGTAGTTAGAGCAACCTCGCCTTTCCATTCATTGTCCAACCAAGAAACAAACTCCTCGCCCTCATACGTACCCGACACCACACACCCTCGAAATCAGAAGAAAGAAAGCAAGGCCATCTCCAAATAGTTGTTGGGGAGGATCAGTTCTCCTGTTGGGGAGTTCATACAGTCTCAAAGCTCAAGTGCCCAGAAACCCTTCCTTTCAGGGCCTCCAACCTGGCATGACAAATGTCTCACCTTCCAAAATATAAGCGAATGCTCTGTTCCCTTTTTGTCCCGGACCAGTTGTACAGAAGCAAAATGCGGCCCCTAATGTTCGGTTCCCGGCCGGCTCTGGGGCGGCTGAGTTGGCCTTTTTGTCAATAACGAACAGAAGACAGAAACTAAAGAAAACAAAGGCAGCCGATAATTCTCCCGCGGCTTACCTGACCTGATTCGTAAGCCCCCGGAAATCCACTCCTTAACGGCTTATTTTCTGGTCCGCCACTACAGCAGACGAAAGTCAAAGTTAACAACAGCGGTGGCTGTTTTGTCACGTTTCACCGCCGGACAGCCAGTTCCCCTCCGCAGCCGCGGGCAGGGAATCCTCGTTTCCTGACGGGCTCCGCTCTTCCGGGAACAACCAAAGAAAACCCCCAATAGACTTCCGCCGGAGGACCTAGGGCTGTAAGGTTCAAACACGGGAAATAGTTCTGTGGAACGCCTCGGTATCGACGCTGATGTGCAGAGCAGCCGCTCTGCCTCCGGGAATCCTCCAGTCACCAGAATCACGTACAACGCCCCTTTGCGTTGTACGTGGTTATATCAGTGTCGATCCCTCCCCCAAACTGAGTTTCCTGGGAATCGTAGTTCAGCTGTAACCTGTGTATGGAACAACGTAGGCGCACTGTACGATCAAACCCTGACACTGTTTGGACGCTGGGCCAGCCGGGTTAATCCTTATTCATGGTCCAAGGTTCTGTGCAGGAGGGTTTCCCGACAACAATTTATAGGAGCAATAAGGTGTTCCTGTGACCCCCACCATCTATGCTGAATACTTCCTGAAGGCTATCAGTCACCAAGGGGTGTCGGGTCCCCAGACCAGCACGTGGTGGGCAGGCCAATGGACGGCGATGGGACAAGCAATCGCTCTCTGCAATTGACAGTGAGGAATGGGGGGGACCCTCCTGACCACAAGCCTCACCAGGACCTGGCCCGGCCGCCTCTGCAATCTGGAGTGTGTCGCACCCCTTACCTAGTGGGATCTTCACATGGCAATGTTCATGGTAGTATCCAGGGCGTGGTCATCTGATATCCCATGCAGGCCACCTAGCTTCGCTCCGATCCGGCCGGCCCATCGAGGCTGGGTAAAGCACTTTGGTCCCAGGTGCAGGAAATGCAGGGTCTCTATCATCACCCCCACCACCCTTCAATGTGGCTGCCTCCTCCTCTCTCGGCCATTCAACAGGCGGCCTAACCGGTACACCGCATGGACACTGTAGTCATCAGGCACAACCCAGGGGGTCACCAAGCCACAGCACGCCCACACCCCACTACCGCAGCCAGTCACTTCTCTCAGCCAGGGTCACACTGCCGAGACTCCGGCTGGGTTATTCCACAAGCCCTGGGGCAAAGCTGGCATTGGCAATGTCAAGGACCGTAATATTCTGCCCCCAGGCCACACAGCACCCAACTACCCTAGGGCCGCCCCTCACAGCAAGGCTCTTCTCTTGGCTCTCTGCCCTGTCCTCTCAGCCACAGGCCACTGCCCCAGAGACCATCTCCCCCCAGTCAGCAGCAGGGAGACAGTTGGCAAATTGGTGATGGATGTAGGCAGGATTCGGGAGGATTATGAACGAGGCTGTCAGAGCTCGTCCTAAAGCACATCCGCCGTGTTGGACCACTAGGCCCCACCACACTTTTTCACATTTTAGGCACTGTCAGCTAAAACTCCAACACTTTCTATGTCAAGACAGTCTTAAAGTTGTTTAAAGCCAAAGAGAAATCTTCAAAAATTGGACACTTATTTATTTATTTATCGGATTTATAGCGGGCTTAGCTACCCCAGCAATGGGGCGTCCCAGCGCGATCAGAGACACAGGAGGGTGGCAGCCAGGCTAGCTTGATTCCAGTGGCACAGTGAGCAAGGGAACCACGTCTGCGCATACCCTTCCCACTTCGGGTGAAAAGTGCTACGGAATCAAATGATGGATGGAATGCTGAATAAACCATACATTCACCCCCAGACAAGAGGTCTGGGTTAAATTCATCGTTCTTTTGCTCACCATGGGCCCGATTCACAGAACTAACTTAAGACAAAATCCTAAACTTACTACCATTTTGGTATTCACCGAAGGCACTTACTCATTTTGGTTTTCACAGAAGGCACTTACTCATTTCGGTATTCACAGAAGTTAGGAGTCCTAACTTTAGGACTCCTAAATGCCTTCTGTGAATACCGAAAGTCTTAAATTTAGGATTTTTCTCAGTTTAGGAGTATCAAAGTTAGGACTCCTGACTTTAGGACTCCTAAATGCCTTCTGTGAATACCGAAAGTCTTAAAAATAGGATTTTTCTCAGTTTAATAGTAGTAAAGTTAGGAGTCCTAACTTTAGGACTCCTAAATGCCTTCTGTGAATACCGAAAGTCTTAAATTTAGGATTTTTCTCAGTTTAGGAGTATCAAAGTTAGGACTCCTGACTTTAGGACTCCTAAATGCCTTCTGTGAATACCGAAAGTCTTAAAAATAGAATTTTTCTCAGTTTAATAGTAGTAAAGTTAGGACTCCTAACTTTAGGACACCTAAATGCCTTCTGTGAATACCGAAAGTCTTAAATTTAGGATTTTTCTCAGTTTAGTAGTAAAGTTAGGACTCCTAACTTTAGGACTCCTAAATGCCTTCTGTGAATACCGAAAGTCTTAAAATTAGGATTTTTCTCAGTTTAGTAGTAGTAAAGTTAGTACTCCTAACTTTACTACTCCTAAACTGAGTAAAATCCTAATTTTAAGACTTTCGGTATTCACAGAAGGCATTTAGGAATCCTAAAGTTAGGAGTCCTAACCTCTGTGAATACCGAAATGAGTAAGTGCCTTCTGTGAATACCAAAATAAGTAAGTGCCATCTGTGAATACCAAAATGGTAGTAAGTTTAGGATTTTGTCTTAAGTTAGTTCTGTGAATCGGGCCCCAAGACACCCCAGTTTAAACCCAGCCATATGCAAATCAGTCGTGACCCTTTGCCTCATGGGAACAGTCCAGACCAAACTGCCAAGCCAGGTCCTCCCTGGAACGGAAATAAGCATCCTGGGACCGGTTTCTGGGTATTACCCTTCATCAGCCAGGCTAGCTTGATTCCAGTGGCACAGTGAGCAAAGAACCCACGTCTGGGCATACCCTTCCCACTTAGGGTGAAAAGTGCTACGCAAACAAATGATGGACGGAATGCTAAATAAATTATACATTCACCCCCAGTCAAGAGATCTGGGTTAAATCCATCATTCTTTTGCTCAACATGCCACCCCAGTTTAGACCCAGACATATGCAAATCAGTCCTGACCCTTTGCCTCATGGGAACAGTCCAGACCAAAGTGCCAAGCCAGGTCCTCCCTGGAACGGCAACAAGCATCCTGGGACCGGTTTCTGGGTATTACCCTTCATCAGCCAGGCTAGCTTGATTCCAGTGGCACAGTGAGCAAGGGAACCACGTCTGGGCATACCCTTCCCACTTAGGGTGAAAAGTGGTACAGAAACAAATGATGGATGGAATGCTGAATAAACCATACATTCACCCACAGACAAGAGATCTGGGTTAAATCCATCGTTCTTTTGTTCACCATGGGCCCGATTCACAGAACTAACTTAAGACAAAATCCTAAACTTACTACCATTTTGGTATTCACAGAAGGAACTTTCTCATTTTGGTTTTCACAGAAGGCACTTACTCATTTCGGTATTCACAGAAGTTAGGAGTCCTAACTTTAGGACTCCTAAATGCTTTCTGTGAATACCGAAAGTCTTAAAATTAGGATTTTGCTCAGTTTAGGAGTATCAAAGTTAGGACTCCTGACTTTAGGACTCCTAAATGCCTACTGTGAATACCGAAAGTCTTAAAAATAGGATTTTTCTCAGTTTAGTAGTAGTAAAGTTAGGACTCCTAACTTTAGGACTCCTAAATGCCTTCTGTGAATACCGAAAGTCTTAAATTTAGGATTTTTCTCAGTTTAGTAGTAAAGTTAGGACTCCTAACTTTAGGACTCCTAAATGCCTTCTGTGAATACCGAAAGTCTTAAAATTAGGATTTTTCTCAGTTTAGTAGTAGTAAAGTTAGTACTCCTAACTTTACTACTCCTAAACTGAGAAAAATCCTAATTTTAAGACTTTCGGTATTCACAGAAGGCATTTAGGAATCCTAAAGTTAGGAGTCCTAACCTCTGTGAATACCGAAATGAGTAAGTGCCTTCTGTGAATACCAAAATAAGTAAGTGCCATCTGTGAATACCAAAATGGTAGTAAGTTTAGGATTTTGTCTTAAGTTAGTTCTGTGAATCGGGCCCCAAGACACCCCAGTTTAAACCCAGCCATATGCAAATCAGTCGTGACCCTTTGCCTCATGGGAACAGTCCAGACCAAACTGCCAAGCCAGGTCCTCCCTGGAACGGAAATAAGCATCCTGGGACCGGTTTCTGGGTATTACCCTTCATCAGCCAGGCTAGCTTGATTCCAGTGGCACAGTGAGCAAGGAACCCACGTCTGGGCATACCCATCCCAATTAGGGTGAAAAGTGCTATGTGAACAAATGATGGACGGAATGCTGAATAAATCATACATTCACCCCAGTCAAGAGATCTGGGTTAAATCCATCGTTCTTTTGCTCACCATGCCACCCCAGTTTAGACCCAGCCGTATGCAAATCCGTCTTGACCCAAGCATCCTGGGACCGGTTTCTGGGTATTAGCCGTCATCAGCCAGGCTAGCTTGATTCCAGTGGCTGGCACAGTGAGCATGCCCTCCATGCTCTCCATGCCACTGGAGTCAAGCTTTCCTGGCTGAAGAGGGGTGAAACCCCGAAACTGTTCCTAGGATGCTTGTTTCCAGTCCAGGGAAGACCTGGCCTGGAAGTTCGGGCTGGACTGTTCCCATGAGGCACAGGGTCAAGCCTGATTGCTGGGTTCAAACTGGAATAGCATGGTGAGCAAAGAAAACGATGGATTTAGGCCCAGATCTCTGTACTGGGGTGAATGTATGACATTATTCTGCATTCTGTCCATCAATTGTTGTTTTTGCATCAATCTGTTTTAGGCATACATGAAATCATCAATCCTACTTGCCTTCTCCTACCACTGTAGAATATATTGATGAAAAAAGATAGGGCTGTCCTATATTTTTATGTGCGGAGACTCCGCAGTCATAAAAAATACTACTCATAAAATACCTTTGTGAACAGCATATAATCAGTCCAAAGCCTTTCAGCATGTCAAGATACAAAAGAGTAGATGAAGGTATGAAAGAGAACAATATTTTTAGAACCCCTTAAAGAGGGCCACGGGGCAGGGAGGGGCTACTGGACCCAACTATGGTGGTTGAGGCCTTTTAGTCCTGATGTCCGGGGGCCCGACAAACTTGCATCCTGAGCAACAGCGCTAAGTACCCCCTCTTTACTTGACTCTCAGTGGCACCTGTGGATGGGCAGTCAAAGGCTACCTCAGGAGGGAAATGAAGATACAGGTAAGTGAACACGACTCATAACTCAAAGTGCACACAGTACAAACAATAAATCAATGTCCAGTCCAATTATTTCTTTAATAAGAAAAAGATGTATTGTGTTTCTAGCACTACACATTCAAAGGAATAATTACATTCACAAGCAATAGCACAGCCCCCTTGAGGTCAGGGCTCTAGTAGTTGCCAGGCACGCACAGGCCCAGTTCAAGTCTTACTTGCTCCTGCAGCACTGAAGCACCCGGAGTTACAGCGGTTGCCATGAGCAAGGGCACACATGAGTTGAGATCCTGCTCAGAATATTCAGGCTGCTCAGGGCACACACTGCAGCACCCGACATGCCGAGGCTCACTGTCCTGAGTGGCGCAACCAGTTTTCAGCAGCAATCAGAGCAGGTCCAGCTCACAACAATGCGATAAGTCAATTTCTCCCTAGCTGGCGCCGTTTCATCCTTCGGCTCCTGACTGGAATCCAGCGAGTGAACAACATCCACCTCAGCACCCTCTTAGCCCTTGAGCGTCAGTCAAAGCAGATCTTGTAGGGCGGGCTCAACCCGCTGGTCACAGCCTCGCTCTAATCCTGACAACAGCCTCAAATTCTTGGCAAGTTAGTGCCAGCAGTCCCTCCTCGCCACCTTAAATCCAGCCACAAAGAAGACTCCTCCAGTGCAATCACCCACACCATGGTAGCCCCACCTGGCACACAAGGCGTCCATGAGTCCTGGCAGGCTGGTCACACAAGTATTTCCACAGTGGCCTACTCTGGCCTACAGGGTCACCCATTGGGGTGGGCAGACCTCACAGAATTCCCAGAGTTAGATAAAATACTCAGAGAGATTCCTCAGAGTTACGCCCACCCCTAGTTAACCAGGGTGTAGTGCCTGAAATATACTCTGAGAGGAGAGCACACTCAGGAAGACCGGCAGAAGTCGAAAACCAAGCAGAGCAACAATAATGCAATGCATGCACGCTCTGGATGCACCCCCAAATCACACCAGCAACCGAGGCTTTTGGAGTCAGAATTTATTTTGACCCCCTCCCCCATACACACTCCAGATTTCCGCTTAAAGGTACAAGACAGGAGCTTAGCACCTCTTCCTTACCTAGATACTGTCACATGTTGAGGATCTGCGGTGGTCCTCCATTGAGCTGGAGGAAAGGCGAGCCCAGGCCGAACAGCAGCAGTGTCCCCATGCCCCATGCAGAAGTCATAATTCCGGAGTGAGAACAGCAGGCACACTGTGGAGAACCAGCCCTTCTTGGCTGCCCCGTGCTGCTGGCTGTGCTGGTGGTAGTGCGGGGCATGATCCTTGTCATTGCTGCTGGCTTCACCACTTTTACTGTTCAGGTTGTTCTTCATTATTTCTCATCCTGCCACAGACTGGCAGGGAGAGGGCTGCCATCCGCCTGAGAACGCACACAGCCCCCATCCTGTTCATTGGAAATGTTGGGCAGGCTGGTTCTTAGGAGACTTTCTTGCCCATGGCCAGTTTGCCTGGGCTTTTGGCTTGTCCCTGCAGCATTTCATACACAGACTGGCAAAGAGAGGAAGTCCCCGCTTTGTGTGCACTGCATTCACCATACTGAATAATTCCGCCCTGCCACACTAGCAGCATAAACAACGTCAGGTGGAACTGAGTGTCTCAGCCCACTTACAGCATTTCGCTAAGGACGTTTGCATATGATATATACTGTTAGCAATACCTCGTTACAAGAGTAACACGGAATTACTAAATTCCTCCAATGTCACCAGCGGAATTAGAAATTCAGTCTGCCCCTAGTCACTTCTACGAGGTGCTATTGGCTTGGCATTCGTCGCACAGCTCTCATTGCATGGCTCGGTCTACATCGGCCCTCTCCTGGCATATGAGGGTCACCAAAAACAATCTTGCACATGGGCAACATCTTGGTCAATGCACAGCCAAATCCTCACACCTCACCCAGGGTGCTCTCATGGCAGGGATTCCTATTGGTCCTCACTCCCTCCAGCGTGCTCATCATCCTCACAGGGCACATTGGTCTCGGCAAGCAGTCAGGTGCTGGTGCTCCAGTACAGGTGATCTTTGTTGTCCCTGGGTGATGTCCCCGCACCTCCCAAGTAGGCTAGCAGGCCTTTGCCTCCAGTCCTGCACACAGGCAGAAGTCTTGCAGAGCTTTCCCTTCTCACACAGCCCATCTGTATTCTTGGCAGATTACACATTTTGGGCTCTCAACCTCCCCTTCTTAGTATCTTTTTCCAGACACTAAATGTGATTTAGGGTCTGAGTCTTGAAAGTTTCATGTTGAGGTTCTGCTTCTTTTGAAGTGTACATTTCTCTTTTTCTTCTTTCCTCCTGAAATGATGTCTGTCACAGCAGACAAGACTCCAAAGCTGAATGACCCACAACACAATTAATGGCAATGAACAGAGTTTACAACTGGATGTCAGCCACAGGGATTTGTGCATCAAAAGGTTAATTCCAGGCTCCCACCCCTACTTTTTATAATTCACTTATCAGCCCTGTATGCTTACTGAGATGTGTCCAAGCCTCTTCCTTGTGATCTATCACTAAATCAAAGAGTATCCATTTGAAGTGTGAAGGGGAGCCTCTTCCTTCTTTCCCTCCAGTGTGTGTCCCACCCAGCTCAAAAGAATGCAGCAAATTCATGAATCTGTCTGGGTGGATTCCTCTACACCTCATGTCTTCACCAGGCTGGCCTGTGCTTCCTAAAATGGCAACCAGGGCCCTCCATGATGTAATATGCTAATGCAGGCACACTTAGTCAGTGTACATTCACAGCACACTTACTGTCCAGTATAGTTAACTCCATGCATTGTACCACTGTAGTCACACATGCATTATTCACACATTCAGTCGGCACGCACTGTTCAGTACTGTAGCCTTTCTGTATTGTAGCAAAGTGTGCTGTTTACAAACTCACACTCTGCCAGCACACACACTCACCATGTGCGCACTGCACAACAATTCACCCTTCAGATATTGTACTTCATGCTAGCACACATTATCCATCACATGTTTACACTGCACACTCACTGCAGGTCTTTTACATCATGTATTCATCGCAGGCATACATACACTCAGCACATGCAGTAATTCCATGTGTACTACACAGTACTGCTCTATCCCAGTAATGTACCCTTCCCAGGCACACACACATCTAGCGCAGAGTCACTACTCCTGCTCTGTGCAGTACTCCTATCAGAGCTTACGTTCCTTGAAAGTACAAGTACTGTCAAAGCCGAGTATCTTTATCCTTTGTAGAAGCTTTGTGAGGTGTAAAAGGTGTAGAGTGAAGCAGTGTTGTTGTTGGATATATATTAATGCATTAAGGAATCAGCATGAATTTGAAGCAGGTGTTACAATAGTGAAACAAACATTGGTAAAGAAAACATTTCTGGCCTTTCTGTAGAGTATGCCAAGACCAACAACACTACCAAAATATGACTTGGGCAGATATATTTTGTGTGATCAATGTTAGAAATGGAAATGGGGTCTGAAGGTTTGTTGTGGAAGTGCCTTTTTTGTCCTTGTTGAAAACTTTTGTCACGTGTATCCTTTGCTAGGGCATCTTTCATGTCTATGATTGCAGTATATGGTGTGTGTCCTTGCTGTCAGGGGTGTGTTTGTTATCAGTATGTAATGTCCCTGTATGTAAGGTGAGTGCGTGGTATGTGGGTGGTTGGCGGTCTAGCGCTCCTCGTGAGTGCTGTACCGCAGGTCACCTTTCGAGCACTTCCGGGTGACATCAGTTTAATCCAGCAATGCCCATACACCGGTGCTTCTGATACTGCACCAGATGCTTCCTGAACACTGCCGGTGGAACTACGAGCAACACCAGGTATTTGGGACCCGAACTTTTGTTTCACTTGTCAGCGCCGGAGCGCTGTTGCATGCCGCGAGGAGCCAAGTGTGGCCGCACTTTCTCCTCCTCCTTCCTGATCCCGGTGAGCGCTGGGCGCGTCACCTCTTGTGTCCTCCATTGCCCTTGTCAGTGCCGGAGCGCTGTTGCATGCTGCGAGAAGCCAAGTGCGGGCGCACTTCTCCTCCTCCTTCCAGATCCCGGTGAGCGATGGGCGCGTCACCGCTTGCCTCCTTTCGTGGACCTCAGCAGCGCCGGAGTGCTGTTACTTGCCTCGGGGAGTTCAGTGCGGGCGCACTTGCTCTTCCCCATTTTTTTACACGGTGAGCACTGGGACGCGACACCATTTGTTTCCTTGGTTTATTTCCACTCGGCAAGCACCGGAGTGCATTGCCACCTTTCATTTGCCACACCACGGGGAACACCGGAGCGTGTCACCGCTTTCCTTCCCCTTTTTTAACTGGCAAGCATCGGAGTGCATTGCTACCTTTTCTTTGCCCTCACCACAGTAGTGCAGGGGCGCCTGATACCGTAACCATCGTTTTTTCAGAATTGTGCTATGCTATGCTGCGCAGGAGCGCATTACTGGATTACCCCTTGGCTGTGGCGCTGGGGTGTCTAGTACAGTAAAAGCTGTATTAAGGATTCCCTTGTTCACCTGGGATCAAGACATCCAGCGCAGGCGTGCTATCTGCACCTTCCACGTCCATCGGTGGTAGGCGCACCTACCAAAGATTCCTGGGCTACACTCATCCTTTTTCAGGTGATTACTGTTCTTCCTTCTGCCCTCTTCTTGATGACTGGATGTGTATGTATGTTTGCTGATAGGGGCAGTAAGTAACCGATTGGTGGTTATATTCCAGGATACAGGTCAGAAAGATCAACACTTTCTACAAGGGGTCCGTTGTCATCTCACCACACCTTTAGGCATGTTTACTAAGGATTCCTTCCCTCGGTCTTCACCACGCCCTGGTCTGGTACTGTTTAAGGGAGAACAAGGGAGCAGGTGAGGAATGGTGGAGGTTGTTCGTGTCATCCCTGCGAGACTACTCTACAGGCAGACGGTAAGGCTTGTGGGGTTCGTTAAAGAATCAGAAGCCCAAGCCTATTGTCTCGCCCGGGTGACATGAGCGACCAAGACATTACCCTGCAGGACATAGTGGCTATGTTGACTTGCATACAAGTCGAGAACCGGAGTTTACTGGAGGACGTCACGGCCTTACAAGGTCAGTTGGCCTCCAGTCCGACACCCACAATTAGGCCCAAACAGAAAGAAGTACTACAACCACCCACATTGAATCCCTGGGGATCCGCGCCCCCTGCCCGGGGTTTGGTCCCCCCTATACAGGTGATGGCCCCTCATCCAATCCAGTTAGCAGCCCGGAACGCTTTTATGTGGACAGCAGTAAATATAGCATATTCCTTAACCAGTGCCATCTGCACTTCATGGCTCGTGGCCCAGCCTTCCCCGACGATGCGTCGAAGGTTGCATTCATCCTTTCCTATCTGGGCAGAGACGCAGCACAATGGTCCATAGCCTTGGTGGAGAACGATGATCCCATGCTATATAATCTACCCGTGTTTAAAGAAACACTGCGCAGAATGTTTGCCCGACACACGCTGGTACAAGCAGCCGATAACGCACTCCTTAATCTCAAGCAAGGCAACACTGACCTATTGCATTATATCACCTCGTTCAATAGGTTGGTCATCGAAGCCAAATGGCCAGAAACCAAGATGGTGTCTGTTCTACCGTGCCCTTCGTGAGGGATTGAAGGACCTCCTATCACAAATATCTGATCCCCCAGAAGATATTGGTCCTTTTATAGACCTGACTGTGAAACTGAATTTCAGAATGCAAGAACGCAAAACCGAAAGAACCAAAGGAAGCGATCTCAGGTATCCAGTGTTCTGGGAAAAACCCAGAACAGAGAGCACCAGCACACAGGATATCCCAGAACCCATGCAAATAGGGGGCATACGAGGTCCCCTGTCTAAGGCCGAAAAAGAAAAGCGACGCAGCCAAAACCAGTGTTTGTATTGTGGCAAAAGAGGCCATTTTGTCAAGGAGTGTCCTGTTAAGCCAAAGAAACCAAGAACATATAAATCCAGCGCCCTTTCCGTATTTCGTGGCGAGTGGTCGGAAAACGACATAACCCAGTAGAAGTAAGAGTCTGTCTACTGGGTTGTTCATTTAACAAGACCTCTACCGTCGCCCCTCACGAATGCAACCAACATGTGGGTATCACAGTGACCTTACAATCACAAAAAGGCCAATCCTGATACGGGACGGCTCTCATTGATTCAGGAGCCACTGGGAGCTTTATCGACACCCAATATATGGAGGACCTGGGGATCCCTGCGATAACCAAAAACAAACCAGAAACAGTGAAGGTGGTGGACGGCACGGATTTGACCTCTGGACTGATCCGGTACCAAACAGACGTCATGAAGATGACATGTGGGACAGACCACAAGGAATCCATCGCATTTGATGTCATAGACGCGCCCCAATTTAAACTGATTTTGGGTCTTCCTTGGCTTGTAAACCATAATCCCCACATCGATTGGGTAACCGGACTGATGACCCTTGATTCTATTGCAACCGTACCTGTTACCCAAAGCACGGGAACGTCACCACGCGAGTAGTGCAAACCCACACCCTTCCTCTTCCCGGGATGGGTGTTATCATGCAGGAAGAAGTACCAGGAGTGTATGCCGACCTGGCATCCATGTTCGATGAACAAAAAGTCAACGTACTACCTCCCCATCGCAGCTTGGACTGCCCGATTGAGCTGTTGCCAGGATCCAAGACAAACTACAGACATATTCTAACAAATACAACAGAGAAAACTTGACATGGAAAGAAAAAAGAGCTTTGCGTAATTTAAGTACCAACGACAGGATTATTATTAGAGAAGCAGACAAGGGGGGCAATGTGGTGGTAATGAACAGAGAGGATTATGAAGGAGAAGTATTGAGACAACTGAACAACACTGTACATTACACCAAACTAGGTACCAACCCATGCCCCGCAGCCACCTCCTTGATCAATGGTCAATTACATCACTGGAAGGAGGTAGGACTTTTCTCAGAGACAGAGCTTAATTTTCTTCTAATACATAATCCTAGATACCCTTGTATCTATCTCTTACCTAAGATACATAAAAAACAACCCTTTCCTCCAGGACGCCCAATCATTTCAGGCATAGGCTCCATGACTGAAGCCATGTCTAAGTTCGTAGATACCTTTCTACAGCCTTTAGTCATCAATCTTCCCTCCTACATCAGGGATGGTTCAGACATCCTCAACAAATTGGAAGACCTTGAGTGGGAAGAAGGTATGTGGTTTGTAACACTTGATGTGGTATCACTATACACCTGTATTAAGAAAGACTTGGGTAAAATTGCAACTGAATTTTTCCTTAGCAAGAGAAGTGCAACTCTCTTTGAACATAACAATATGCTCCACACAATGATTGATCTGATTCTGGACAATAACTTTTTCCTGTTCAATAAAACTTGGTACAAACAAGAGCAGGGTACTGCGATGGGTTCAAAATTTGCGCCGTCGTACGCCAACCTCCTTATGGGGTGGGTGGAGCATACCCATGCTTGGTCACGTGCCGCCTCAGAATGGACTGGACACATCCAATTCTGGGGCCACTATATCGATGACATTATCATCATTTGGACAGGCAGCAGACAAGAAATGCTTAGCTACTTCAACTTTCTGAATCTCAATACATTTAATGTTGCCTTTACTATTGAAATGTCACCTACATCCATACATTTTCTTGATCTGGAATTATACATCCGGGACAATAGAATACACAGCACATTATTCAGAAAGGACACGGCGGTGAACAGTATTCTACATTACAGTAGCTCCCATCCCAATTCTACCTAAAAAGCAATCCCTTATGGTGAGATGGTGCGTATACGCAGGAACTGTAGTGAGGTGGACAACTTTGAGTCCCTCACTACTCTCACCATGGACAGATTACACAGGAGGGGTTACAAAGAGGAGATTCTCCTTACAGCTAGGAACAGAGCTAGGAAACTCAAGAGGGCAGATATTCTCAAACATAACAAGAACACCTCAACAACAGACAGAGAGAGACTCTCATTTATCATGACACATTCTAAACTCAATCATGATGTATTCAAAATTTTGAATAAACACTGGCAACTCCTCAAAGGTGCGCCTGGAATAAATGACATCATTTCACAGAAACCTTCAATGACTTTCAGGAGGAGTAGAACTCTTAGGGACAGTTTGTGTCCTAGTTACACGCTTTCAACAGCACCACAACCACATGGTTGGTTGACTAAACCACTTGAATTCTACACCTGTTCCACTTGTAACATCTGCCAACATGGTCGAAACAAAACCACTTTGTTTAGGTTTAACACAAACACACAACACAAAATACGGCATTTCATCAACTGCTTAACCAGTTATGTTGTATACATATTGATTTGCGGCTGCAATAAAATCTATGTGGGCAGCACAGTGAGGCAACTCAAAATCCGCATCCAGGAACACCGTAGAGCAATCATGAAAGGTGACACCACATATGCCCTAGTCTCACACAAATGTAGGGAAGGTGTAGACAGAGCTAAGTTCCAATTCTTTGGGATTGATCTGGTATTGCCCAATTAAAGGGGGGGTAATCGTGAGCTGACCCTCAGACAACTGGAACCCAGATGGATCTGTACTCTGAGATCTTCTTCCTTGGGACTCAACAGTGATAACGAGATGCACTATTTTTTATAACATCTTTCCTTGGACTTTTTTAATTGTTTCTGTACCATGGACATACAATAAACATTGTGTCCTTTAGCATTTTGGCGGTTTACGCATCTGAGCAACGTACTTGTAGAGGTTTGAGTCCAATACACTATCTCGTCATGATGTTCGACAGTTATCTTTTTGTTAGATATGTTGATTTGATTGATATCCATATCTGGCCTGTCTAATTTGTAATCTGTAAATCTGACTAATTTATGAGTGCCTTTATTGTATGGCCTCACTCTCTCCAAACTGTCTGCACACATTGCCTCTTTTTACCTAACTAATTGTTTGCATACATTTCCTCTTTTATTCAATAGATTTTACGTCTCTATTGTTATCTCTATTGTCTTTTATCATTATGTTGATGAATGACCTAAATATTGTTGGTTCAAAGATGAATGTTTCTTTAGTATTACATGTACAATATGTCTCTCTGATCTGAATGTCCTGTTGGAAACTTTTTTGTCTGACTATTATTGTGTTTCTTTTTACTGCTTAGTATACTCTCTATTTAGCAACATACTTGAATATGTACCACATTCTCCTTTTTGTATTTATCTGCAATATGGTTTACAGTTGGACTGAACTTCTTTATTTCCTAATGAGATTAGTATTTTCAACTGTATTGCGACATATGGATATACCAATAATAACGTTATTCATCCTATTTTCGTCATGACTGTTGTCTATTTTATTACTGATGAACAATCCTTCGTGTGTATACTATCTAATTCTTTTTTCTGTCTTCATTCACTAAACACGAGACTTTTGTACACACTTTTATTACTACTCCTTTAATTGAACATGGGCGGTTAGTGTTTCCTTTCTTTGGCGTCTTTATTGCGTTCTTTTTTATTTCGATTACTTTTTACACTTTTTTTTTCACTTCTTTCTTCTCACTGTCTTCTTATACACTTTATTGATTTTGTATCTTTCTAGTTAATTGTGGTTTCCTGCGTTTTTTCTCGTCCTTCTTATTTTCGCGGATTCATTTATAAATGTGGCATACGTATTTTTAGTCAGTGTGGTACCCACGTTACGAGCCTTTTTGCTCGAATTTAAATATAGACTCAGCAAAGGGTCACTGCTTTAGTTTTTAAATCAATTCTTACTCGAATTGGCTCTTTGTTTTATCGCTAACCATACAGTTTGGTTATCACGAAACACACGTCAAGAGTTCTATCTTACTATTAACGTAAACACAAGGTTATCGTTCTAGCTATTTATTTTTTATTTTTACCTGTGACTCGGATGTTATCATCCATCGTGACCTCAACCCGGAAGCTTTTCACTTCCTTTCTTTTTATTATGTGCTGTGAACCTACTTATCACAGATACATACTGAACTTGGGAGGACCGGCGGTTTTTCCGAACATGGATCACCGTACTTAAGTAAGATGGGGCGTCTTCGTTCACTGTGGCTCGAGGGCAGTTTTTATAATCTCTTGCGCGCTGACATAACTTTAATACGTTTGTTTGTCTCGGTGAACACTGTTTTATTTTTCTGTTTTTCACGTAATTAGTAAGGTCATTTTTAACTTACTTGACATTTACTTATAACAGATATTTTTATAGAGCACTTGTTGCGTTTGGGCATTTTGTTTATTTAGCTTTTAAATATATGCGCATTTCAAATACTTTAGACTGTAGCTGAAACATGACATACAGGCAAATATTTAATTGGGGCCTTTTCGGGCTTTTAGCAATGAGTCTTTGCGTATTGATACGTTTGCTTTGACCTATCTCTGTTACTTAATATAGAGGATTTACAATACGGTATAATTGGCATAACATGACATACTGTGACAGCATGTTATTTAAATGGGGTGTTCTCCCTGGTATTCAGCAATGATTCTTCGCGCACAGACACGGTCTTCGATGGACCTCTGCCTTTCAATATAGAGGCCTTTTCTTGGTTCTTGTTTCTTACAAGGCCTATGCCTTTTTTTTAATACCATGTGCTCGCCACGTTCTCTATCTGGGTTTTGTTAGCTATTTAACTCATTTTCGCACCAAGCCTCTTCACGTACAGGCTATTACACCTATAGCTGTTTGGTTATTTAATCTACTTTTTTCCATGCCTTGAGTGTTCTTTTATAAATGTCACTTAGCTCATACAACTATTTTTTATGCCTAACAGGTATCTAATCTGTTACTGAGAACAGAATTTTATGAGAATAATTACGTGTTTCTCTTCATTTACCTGGTTACGTTCTATTACTTACTTTGGGAGGTCAGTATACTACTTTATAGGTACTATTTTCGCATAGTCTTTTACTACCTTATACTTACCCGCTATTTGATGACGCTTATCTTCAGGTTCTCCAAGAACTCGTTTTCAACCAACTCACTTATTGTGTGAACTTTATTGGACTTACCATTGGATACAAGATTAGTATAGTACTTTGGTAAGCATTACTTATTAGATAAACTACCTATTATAGTGGGATGGCACTGGTGAATATTCTTTACCATTTTCCAACACTTTATATTTTTCCTCTTATTTCGTGGATCCCCTTCTTAGATACTGTCTCTCTTTTTCACTGGCGCAATACTTAGTATTCTAATTAATATTGGTCAGGATAGCTATGCTTTTCATATCACCTTTTGTTTCTCTTTAGATATTTTCAGTCTTTTTACTTTCTTTATTTATTATCCCTATTACTAAATGTCACTTTTTCACTTTTTTCTTAGTCCACTTTCCCCTGTCAACTCTTCTATCGGACTTTATGTTCCTTTTGTCTTTTCTTTGTTATTTTTTACACCGCATTTACTTTCTTCTTTTCACTATTCTTGGTTTTTTGGTTGAGGTTTACTTTTATACCTCATATGATACTAAGTGATCTTCATTGTGTAATATTACAGCCCTGAAGAAGCCCATGCTTGGGCGAAACGCGTTGGCTGTACTGAATTTTGGCATTGTCTTGATTAAAGATCACGTTTGACAATACAAGCAACACTTTCGACTCATTTTCTACTTAATTTTTACATGTTTTGTATGTCATTCTTCTGATTCACTGTATGTTGCCTCTCATACCCCGTGCAATAATTCTTTGATTTATGGTCATTTAGCAGCTGCCCATTTGAGGTGGGCAATATTGCTTTTTACTGATGTGACATGTTTAGGCTGTGCAACTTTCTATAACCTGACTGCTAGTTTTTCAAAGATGGATCCAAGTTGCCTTGTTGTCGTGTATACTCCCTCACCGAAAAGGAAAGCACCCATCTGCGCAATTACCTAGACGAATACTTGCAAAATGGATTCTCATACGTCATTCCAAATCACCCGTTTCTTCGGCTCTCTTCTTGGTGGCGAAAAAGGGAGGGAATCTGCGAACCTGCATCGACTACAGAGCCATGAATAACATTACGATCAAGAATCGATACCCCTTGCCCTTGATCGCCAACCTCTTGGATCAAGTGACGAATGCTACGGTCTATACCAAACTGGACTTGCGTGGGGCCTATCATCTGGTGAGAGTCAAAAAAGGGGACGAATGGAAGACCGCGTTCAGGACCCGTTACGGCCTCTTCGAGTACCAAGTTATGCCCTTTGGGCTCTGTAACGCCACCGCAGGCTTCCAATATTTCATCGATGAAGTGCTACGTGACTACATAGATCTCTATTGTGTGGTATACATCGACGATATCTTGATCTATTCTCCGAGCGTTCCAGACCACATCCAACATGTCCGTATCATCCTCCAGAAATTACAGCAACGCGGTCTGTACGTGAAGCTGGAAAAAAGCGTATTTCACACCACGGAGGTAAAGTTTCTGGGACACATCTTGACCCCCGCAGGAATCAAAATGGATGCCAGAAAAGTTGAATCCGTATTGCAATGGCCTTCCCCGGGATCCCTGAAACAAGTCCAACAATTCCTGGGTTTCGCCAATTATTACCAGCGTTTCATCTCGGGTTCTCCGACATCATCACTCCCATAACATTATTACTGCGAAAAGGGATCAAATTCGAATGGAACCCTGAAGCAGAGAAGGCCTTTTCTGAACTGAAAACCAGGTTCACCAGTGCACCCATTCTGATACACCCCGATCCAGAACAACCATTTGTTGTCGAAGCTGATGCTTCACAAGATGCCTTGGGAGGTGTGTTATCCCAAAGGGACACCAAAACCAATCTCTTACATCCCATAGCCTACTACTCCCGGAAACTACAACCCGCGGAACGGAATTATACAGTTTCCGATCGGGAACTCCTAGCCATTAAAGCAGCCTTCGAGGAATGGCGTCATTACCTAAAGGATGCTAGACATCCGGTCACCATTTATACAGACCATCGGAACCTACAATTCCTCAGTTCAGCCAGAGCTCTTACTGCCCGTCAACTAGGTTGGACGTTGTTCTTCAACGAATATGACTTCATGATCACATATCGACCTGGTAGAGAAAACGCCAAAGCAGACGCCCTGTCAAGACTAAAGGAAAAAAGTGAAGGGACTGACCAGTCCACGCCATCTTCCATCCTACCTGAACACTGTTTTCAGGGATCCATCCTCTCCTCCTCCTTCTTGTCTCAGCTAAGCGACGATCTCAAAGCAAAGAAACCAGAAGAATGGATCAGAGAGCACACAGGAATTACTATACATGATGGGCTCCTCTACAAAGGTGAAAACTACTACCTTCCGTTGCCACATCTTCAACAACACGCTCTGTACATGTGCCATGACCATGTACTGTCCCTGCATCCTGGATACCATAAAACCCTGGACCTGTTGCACAGGCACTTCTGGTGGCCAACCATGCTGGATGATGTACACACCTACATAGCCCACTGTTCTACCTGTGCGCAACTGAAAACTCAGCCATAACCCACTGTAGGATTACTGAGGCCTAGCCCTGTACCCCTGTATCCTTGGCACACTGTGTCCCTGGATTTTGTCGTGGAGCTACCCAAAACCAAAACAGGATACACCACCATACTCAACATCGTGGATCACCTAACCAAAATGGCGCATTTTGTACCATTGCTGAAACTTCCTTCTGCTGCGGAGTTAACTGTGGTCTTCATTACCAACGTAGTCTGTCTACATGGGATCCCCTCCGTGCTGATCACCGACCAAGGCACTCAGTTCGAAACCAGCTTCTGGAGGGCTGTGTGCAACGCTATGGGAATAGACATATGTCTTTCCTCCGCATACCACCCCCAAACCGACGCGGACAGGCAGAGAGAACCAACCAAACCATGGAGCAATACCTTCGCTGCTTGCTCATCACGGTCGAGGAGGAGTGGTCAGGCGTTCCGTGGATGGTGGAATGTGCCTACAATAATAACACACGCTTCCATAGGAATGTCACCTTTCTACTGTCTCCAGGGACGGCATCCACGCACCACGCCCTGGGAGGAGCCGCAGTCCAGTCCTCTACCCACCATCCAGGCCTATCACGCCCAGCTAGGCGACCTATGGCAACAGGCCCGATTCGAATTGGCCAGAGCCAAAGAAACATACAAACACAACGCTGACACACACAGACAGGCCGAACCAGAGTACATGAAAGGAGACAGGGTATGGGTCTCCATCAAAAACCTCAACGTACATGGCCCCAAGAAGTTACTTCCACGTTATGTTGGCCCTTACAACATAGCCAAGGTCATCAACAAAGTATTCATGAAACTCACCCTGCCCCCTCACATGAAGATACACCCTGTCTTCCATGTGTCTCTTCTGAAACAGGCTCAAACTGATAACATGGCCTCCGTGCCTCCACGCCCTTTGCTCAGGGACGACCATGAGGAATATGAGGTTTGTGCTATATTAAATTCCCGTAGAACCAGGGGAAGGCTCTATTACCTAATAGACTGGAAAGGGTATGGTCATGAGGAGAGGTCCTGGAAGCTCCTATCCCACGTCCGTCACCCCTCCCAGCTAGTGCGCGCCTTTCATGCACGCCATCCCCTGAAACCACGTCCTGCTACCCCCGTGGAAGGGAGGGGGGATCTGTTTTGTGGGAGGTACTGTCATGTCCCTGTATGTAAGGTGAGTGCGTGGTGTGTGGGTGGTTGGCGGTCTAGCTTTCCTCATGAGTTCTGTACTGCAGGTCACCTTTAGAGCACTTCCGGGTGACATCAGTTAAATCCAGCAATGCCCATACACTGGTGCTTCTGATACTGCACCAGATGCTTCCTGAACACTGCCGGTGGAACTACCAGCAACACCAGGTATTCGGGACCCGAACCTTTGTTTCCCTTGTCAGCACCGGAGCGCTGTTGCATGCCGCGAGGAGCCAAGTGCGGGTGCACTTTCTCCTCCTCCTTCCTGATCCTGGTGAGCGCTGGGGGTGTCACCGCTTGTGTCCTCCATTGCCCTTGCCAGCGCCAGAGCGCTGTCTCATGCCGCGAGGAGCCAAGTGCGGGCGCACTTCTCCTCCTCCTTCCTGATCCCGGTGAGCGCTGGGCACGTCACCGCTTGCCTCCTTTCATGGACCTCAGCAGCGCCGGAGCACTGTTACTTGCCTCAGGGAGTTCAGTGTGGCCGCACTTGCTCTTCCCCATTTCCTTACATGGTGAGCATTGGGGCGCGACACCGTTTGTTTCCTTGGTTTATTTCCACTCGGCAAGCACCGGAGTGCATTGCCACCTTTCATTTGACACACCACGGTGAACACCGGAGCGTGTCACTGCTTTCCTTCCCCCTTTTTTACCTGGCAAGCACTGGAGTGCATTCCTACCTTTTCTTTGCCCTTACCACGGTAGCGCTGGGGCACCTGATACCGTAACCATCATTTCACAGGAATTCCTCGTTTCTTCAGAATTGTGCTATGCTGCGCAGGAGCACATTACTGGATTACCCCTTGGCTGTGGCGCTGTGGCGCTGTGGCGCCTAGTACAGTAATGGCTGTATTGAGGATTCCCTTGTTCACCTGGGATCGTGACATCCAGCGCAGGCGTGCTAGCTGCACCTTCCACGTGCATCGGTGGTAGGCACACCTACCAAAGATTCCTGGGCTACACTCATCCTTTTTCAGGTGACTACTGTTCTTCCTTCTGCCCTCTTCTTGATGACTGTATATGTAAGTATGTTTTCTGATAGAGGCAGTAAGTAATTGGTGGTTATATTCCAGGATACAGGTCAGAAAGATCAACGCCTTCTACCAGGGGTCCGTTGTCATCTCACCATCTCACCACACCTTTAGGCACGTTTACTAAGGATTCCTTCCCCCGGTCTTCACCACGCCCTGGTCTGGTACTGTTTAAGGGAGGACAAGGGAGCAGGTGGGGAACGGTGGAAGTTGTTTGTGTCATCCCTGCGAGACTACTCTACAGGCAGACGGTAAGTCTTGTGGGGTCCGTGACACAGTGTTAGAATTGTGTATTGACTTTATTTTGTTACTCCTTGTAGAGAATATTGTGTGTTGTTGCTGGAAGGACATTCTGTGTGCTACTAGTGCTAGCAGGGTGTAATATGTGTCACTGCTGGTAGAGAAATTTTGGCTCATTGTCATGGGACCCTGTGTTTTGCTACCTATGTTGTTGAGAGCTAAGTACTCACACCATGTCCCCTGTCTTATGTCAGTAACATGGTACTGTGTCTCTGCACCTTTTTAATGAAATTGATTTTGATATTTTTTGCTACAGGTGAAGAGCCAGTTTGATTTCTCTCTTAAAAATAGAGGGGCATATTGGGAAGGGCGATTCGATGCTAAGCCACTTTTTGGGGTTTAACGCCTCTCCTTTGGAGAGAGGATGTAGCCTTATGGCTAGAGTGGTCAACCTTGAAGCTGGGGAACCGGGTTCAAATCTCAGCAACAACGCTCAACATCTTGTGATTCTGGTCATATCACCTAATCTCCCCGTGCCTAACAAAAATGAATGTGTCCATCTGTAACAAAACTGGTGCTCATGTAGAGCGCTCTGATGCCTGATATCTTCGGGTCTAGTTTGGGTAAACACCACCTTGTAAATATGGGCCTATTTACCACAATTTTCTGCGGCAAAGTGGCGTACCCACGCAACACCCACTGATTTTTGACACTGCCCCAGATTTACAAGGATCCGTAAATCTGAGGAAGCGACAAAAACTAATGCCTTTGAGGCATTAGAGTGGCGTAACGAAGAGAAATACTTTTATTCCTCCTCGTTTTTTGCTCTTTCTATGTGTGCTGCATTCTGCAGCACATATAGAAGAAGCAAAACACCATTAATGATTGTTTTGTGCAGTAAGGCGTCTCTTCCTGCACAAACACAATCATCCATGCAACCTAAGCACCCTTACACCATGGTGCATGGGTGCCTGCGCTGGTGCTAGGCAGCTTTTTTAGCACCGGCGCAAGGGTAAACACAGGGGTACGCCATGGGTCAATAAAGTGCATCCCTGTGTTTTTTAAATGATGAAGCGTGGTGCTTCTAAATTGCTTGCAGCGCTACGCCATTTAGTTGTAAATATGCCAAGCGAATCAAGCCTCAGCACAGGGTTTTTCATTGTGAGCCTAGAAAAAGCTTTGACTGTGCGAACTCTGGCAAGTTAAAAAACTGACAGAAGTAAAAGTAAGATGTCACTAGCATTACCCCTTTTATTAAACAGGACTGCTGAAGCCCACCAGACCATGCTTCTGGTACTTACTCCTGCTTGGCAGAAATGAGAACAACTCACTTTTTCAAAAGCTTCCCCGGTACTTGCTTCCAACATCGTCGGAAGTTCCAAGTTATGAATTGTTCAACTTTACATACATACATACATACAAACATTTGCAAAGAAACAAGACCTACACTTATGTGCATAACAAATGTGCTGTTTGGATAAAGAAGTCACTTTCCACCTCCAAAATGGCTATCCCATGCTCAATATGGCATATTGCTGGTTCTACCCACTACACAAGTTGCGCACCTCCAAAAAACATCAAGCTGCCATAAGCCCCATTGTCCCAATTGGTTGTGCCACCAAGAGCCGGGAATAACTCTCCAGTGGTGTGGGCCAATGCGACTCAGAGATTGAACCCTCTTTTTGTGACCTGCTGTGCATCTCTGGGTCAGAGTTACTACTTTAAGTGTTTTCTAGGCAACCATCTTGGATGCCAGGAGCTAAGAGTGCCAGACAACCCCAGTATGCATAATATGTTCTGCATTTCCAAACGTGAAAGTAGCACATTGTTGCTTGCTTTGCCCAGTGTGCCTGCTCACACTTGTCCCTGCTTCCTTACCATGCTTAACCTAAAAGCAACGTTCAACTTAATCACGCACCATTTAAATTCTTTCAACATTTAAGGCATTCGCCACGCTCCAGTAGGTCACTGACTACCTTGAAACGTGACTTTTCTATATTGGCACCCCAAGCTCCCACTTTCTCTTCATAATTTACATTGTACCAGAGCAATCCATACTTTCTTCACCACTGTCATCTTCAGTCAGGATGTAAATGGAGTATTTCAGAGTTCTAAGGGCCCATTTAGAAATCACAATCTACCAATATGCTAACGAATGGCAACTATGCCTGAATACATCAAAAGCATTGGGGCAATCTTGTAAATCTAGGCACCTTAGTATATTACATCCCAAAACACTAATTGCTACTGTGAGTCGATTCGATTTAAAGCTTTTATTCGATTTGTACATACAAATCATACAAGCAAAAAATACATAGTTAAAATGTTTAAAATCACCATATGACCACTTATAAGAAACGATGATAAGACGTTGTGCAAAAGGCTGAAGTGCAACAATTAAGGAGTAATCTTGCCAGTTTGGGTCAACGTACTATTATAAAAGCAAAACGTACATGAATGAACAGACAGGAGATCAGTAGGAATTACTCAATGGGCCTTTCCTGGCAGCTGTACATCAAAATTTATAAATAATCATAATATACTGTGGACATCAACAAAATAAGAATAATACTTTAGTTACAAAAATGGTATAAAACTTGAAGACGTATATATACAGACAAAAATGTAAACAGTAATAGCAGCGTAATACAATACCTGGCAGCTGTATAACATAGGTACAGACAGGTAAGTATAAAAATATTATAGTACAATACTTTTCCTGACAACTGTACACTTCAGAATAAAAGTAGCCAGGAAAAAACAGATCTCCTCGTTCTCTAATGAGGATAAAAGTATCAGTGCTGTTTCTGTAGTACGAATATTATATTTGATAAAAATTGGCTTAAGGTATTTTAACCTGAGAGAATGATAAAATTTACAGAGAAGTAAAAAGTGGCAATTATTCTGCCGGGAAATACTGTCACACGGACAGGGTATATCTGAACTGGTTCTTGTGTTTGGAAATGCAACCAGATGGTGAGCAATACCCAATCTGACACGTGTTAAAACATACTGATGGGAGGGACGGGTCACATACACAAGATAGGATTGGAACCCCGAAGTTAAATTTAAATCTTTATAAAATTTCACGGTAATAAGATTGCCAGAAATTTTATCTCGCTCTGCCTTTCGGAAGTTTAAGAACGTTGTCTTAATTTCTTTTTTTGAAATAGAAACAACCTCTTCTGGCTCGCGGAATACATCAATATTAAAAAGAAGGAGATACCAGCGGTGGATGTATCTCAACCACTGTATGCGTGAGGAGTGGTCCAAGCCTATACAATCAAGAATGATATCCTGAGTAAATCGAGTCTCTGTTTTAGCCCAAATAGAACGCCACAATAAAAGTGGCCGGACTGCTGCTAAATCAGAAATAAACTCGATCCCAACTTCTTCATGGATCAGCAGAATGGAAGCAGAAGGGGGGACACATAACAACCTCCTTAAAAACTTATTTTCCTCCTTCTGCAGGGATGTACCCACACTATGGCCCCATACACCTGCCCCATACAGTGCAGAGGGGACACAACAAACATTGTATATGTTCATCATGTCTAAAATGCTTCGTGAGCCGAGTTTAGAGGCAAAACGAAAAATACTGCCAGTGGACCGCAGCATTTTTAGTCTGATAGAATCAAATTCCGAGGTCCAAGACCCGCTATCGTTAAATGTAATTCCTAGATAACAAAAGGACTTGACAGGAGTCAACTTTTCCTTATCCAGAAAAAAGGTATGCTTTACCTGCTTAGCTGCCCGACCGCATGACATAACATACGTCTTAGTTTTGTTCACGCGGAGCCGCCTAACTTGTATAAACTGCATAAAATTATCGATTAGGCGCTGAAGGCCCATCTGTGTGCGGGATATGAGAACAGCGTCGTCCGCGTAAAGTAACAGCGGAACAGGTTTACCACCAATCAAGGGGGCATCTGCTGGGATGTCAACCAAGGAACGGTCGACGTCATTAATAAAGAGGGAAAATAACAACGGGGCCAAAACGCATCCCTGGCGTATGCCCCGAGACACTTTGAAAAACGGGGTACATTCTCCAAGGGTGCCATAGCGGACCTTACAAGAAAGTTTTTCGTAAAGTCTAGCTAAAAAATGGACTATTTCCCTCGGGGCCCCTGCGTCTAGCAAAACCTCCCAAAGAATAGTGTGGTTAACCAAATCAAAAGCACTGCTCAAATCAGCAAAACATAAAAAAAGGTTGCCATTTTTAGCCACAGTATATTTGTTAATTAAAAGGTCCAAATTTACACATTGGTCCAATGTGCCCAGGCCTTTCCGAAAGCCATATTGGACTCTAGTTAAGATGTTAAAATCAGCTGCCCAAACTTCCAGCCTCCTGAGCAAAATCCTACTCATCACCTTCACAGAGGCGTCCAATAATGAAATTGGACGGTAGTTAGAGGCCTCTGATTTATCACCTTTCTTATGTAGAGGGATAATGACCGATTGACCCCAAGTAGACGGGAAATTAGTTTCTGCCGCACAATTAAATATCCTCGCCAGGATGGGAGCCCATAAAGCTGGTTCATCTTTGTATAAATCCAGCGGGACCCCATCGGGGCCAGGGGCCTTACCTCCTTTGCTTAAAGAAATTGCTTCATGGCTTTCTTCTAATGTAATTCCCAACGGGAGGGGTAGCCATGAGATAGACTCAGGTAACATTGACTCAAGAGATAACCCTTCTGGATTGAAAATTTTGGAAAAGTGACTGACCCAATCGCTACATGCCACATAAGATGTTAATTCTGGTACATCTTCTTTATTGAGAAACGGGCTGTTAATTGTTTCCCAATACAGTTTGCAGTTTTTGGTCTCGGCTGCTTCCTTCAACTTATCCCACGCCTCGGTCTGTAATACCCTTTTCCTAGTATTAATTGCTATTTTATATCTTGCCCTAAAAAATTGTATATCCGTCTTAACGCGTGGATTAGTGCCCAAAGCATTCTTTAAATCACGGAGGGCGACTATACAGGTCTTATCAAACCACCCCTGCTTCGGACCGCTATTAGATAGCGAGGCCTTAGTAAAAATACCATCAATAATACTATTCATGGAGACAAAGTGAGCTAATAGGCAGCCTAAGTCACAGTCATCATCCAAACAGAAACTAATTTGGTTCTTACATCTGGTAAGAACCTCCTTCTGCTTAACCTTAGAATTTAATCCAGTCCATTTAATCCTTAGACCCTTCGGTCTAATAGGTACTAAGTCAGTAGAACATTTCCCACCTGAAACCGTCGAGGTACCATGCCCCAGAAGGGTAACACGAAGGCTGTTATGGTCGCTGAGACTTTCTTCATTTACATACAGATCGGTAAAGTCTCCACTGCTAGACAACAGAATATGATCTATAAATGATCCTGCATCTCTGCCTGTAAATGTAGGGCATATTATTGCCTGGTTGTTTGTGTTACAGTTTAACAGGGTCATGTCTAGTGTGACTAGCATATTATTTAATGTGGAGCCATAACTGCAATGTTGGAAGTGAGGAGAATCCTCCCTCACACCCAAACCCCCCCAATGACTACTCATTGCTGCACCAAAACCGCAGATGTTCCCGTTGGACAAATGGCAGGGCTGCAGGTTAAAATCCCCTGCCCAGACAACCTCGGCCTTTCTTTTCGAAATACCAAGGGCTTTAGTTATTTCCCTTTCTAGAGGCGGTAGGATATCCCCTCTAGTAGCATCAAAGAGATTGTTGTAAAAATTTATCACAACTAAATCAATATTCTTCCTGCACTCCACCCTTATAACTTGACTATGGGTCCCAACTGTCGTGCTGTATTTAACCATACAATCGCACAGCTTGGTAGATAAAAGCAACAAAAGGCCCCCCTTAGCCCTACCCGAGCTTGACTTGGTGGCTCTGAGACAGTAAGATGCGTACCCTTCGATGTTAATGGGGTCCAGACACCAAGTTTCCTGTAACAAAATTAGGTCCAATCCCTCCCCCAAAAAACTGGTCCAGAAGGGTGTACCTAATTTGCTGGCAAGGCCAGCAATGTTCCAGGAAACAAGAGAGAGTCCTGCTGGTTTGCCAGAATCACCAACTACAGATGACTCTGGCTGAGTTGCTCGTAATAAAGTAGGACCATCTTCCCGAGAGATGATATCTGGGCTTAATCTGGGAGTAACAGTAGCTGTACATGCATCAAAGCTATCCCTGTTTTCTAAACGCGAGAGGGGTATTAACGATGACACCATTGGGGGTTCGGGGAGTGCGGCTAAAGGTGTGACAGGAGGAGCACTCGCCATATCTAAATAGGACAAAGAGATGTTTAAATCCAAAGCTTCAGTAGAGCTCAGTCAATCTACCTCGTCCAACACAGCATATCTGTTAGGATGAGCAAGTTGTGAGTACAGGGAGTCTTGGGAAGGGGGCAAGTCCTGCCATGTTTGTTGCCACTGGGGTTTAACTGGTTGGAGTGGCTGAAAGGGTTGCTGCCACTGATGGGCAGACTGAAATAAGGGTGGTGGAAAATGGGGAGGATGTGACCAATGAGAATTAACATGGTGCAGGGGAAAAGATGGAGCATGTAATGGCTGCTGGTGAAAATTAACATAATGTGGAGAAAAAGAAGAAGGGTGTGGTGGTTGCTGCCAGGGTTTAGTAGCATGTTGCGGGGAGTACACAAATCCTCTATTACTTTGAAAAGTGGAACAAGGAGGGTTTGGTCTTAAAGGCATCGGTAAGAAATAAGACAAGGGGAGTGGGTTAATTTGAGTCGCAGGACCACTATTGGGTACATTACATATATAACTAACTACCCCTGTATCTCTAAAATTAACTGTAATTACATCCCCTACTATTGTTTTCTTGCTTCTACCCACCCAGTCCCCTCTACGTACAGTAAGAATTTCACCGTTCATACTGTTGGGCAGAGGTTTATGTAAGTGGAACCATTGAGCACATTTATTTCTTAGCTCAACGTGAGTTTCTTTTACTCCCTCCTTCAACGGGGGGACTGCTGTCAACCCGACCACAAAAGGGGAAACCTCTGGTGGTAAATTAATTGACCTAAAACGTGCCTGCTTTGGCTTAAGACCTTCAGGTTTGTTCGTAGAAAGAGGTGCTAGAGGGGTATTAGATTTCCCTACAACATCTTTTACTTGAATAGTGGTGGTATTATTACTAACAACAGAGTGTTGGGGAGTCAAAATAGAACCCACCACCTTCGGAGTGGGTATAGATGTGGATTGAACAGAATTACTCCCAGTTTGCAACAAATGAGGTATAACTGGGTTCCCGGGGGCTACGGTTACTTGAACGTTATTTAATGCATCTTTAGGGGGCTGGATACATGATGAACATTTAGGGGCTGCTTCTGTAATCCCTTGTGGCTGATCAGGCCCTTGCCCATTCGTTTTATGTGGCCATTTCGAATGTATTAAAGACGTAAGCCTATCCAGTTTGGAAATTAGAGGCTTGATTTGTGCTGCTATTGTGGCTTCAAGGTCCAGTTTTAAATCTGTTACCATGTTTTGCACCCAACAAGGAATACTTGATGTCATTTGTGGGTTGGGGGAAATCAAATTATGATTCCTAACTGTAACTTTAGCTTTGTTTTTACTCTTAGATATAGCCTTTGGGAGATTGGTAACCCTTCCCCGAGAAGCTATAGGTACAGGAGCTGTTACCACATCATTAAACCCGCTCAGACATGGAGCCGCTTTGCCAGAAGACTGACAGGCCTCTAGGTCTGGTGTTACCTCCAGATCCACAAAAGACGGGTCCGAGTCTGATAGGGCAACCGATAAATCAACAGTATTTGGTACAATCGGAGCACTATTAGTGGGCATGGTTAAGGGTAGGGAACAAATATTCGAAGACTGCAAAGCGGGTGATTTGGCATTAGCAAGAGAACCCAAGGATGAGCGCTTAGCATTTGCAAGATCCGTGGAGACTCTTTTTTCCAGTAAAACAATGCTTTGATCAATAGTCTCATTTACACGGGAAATGAAGAGATCTATAGGTCCTGTCACCTGTGCTACCACCGTAGCTTTTTTCGCACAACTTCTAGTTCTATTGCGCATGGCCGACATCTAAACACAGAGTCAATAGAGAACGGTGTAATAGCTGGAGGGCGGCCGTTGATGTTGTTATACGAAAATACAGGACACAGTTCCGCCTACCTTAGACGTTTAATGATGATTAAGGGCGACAGGGCAGGGGTTCAGGGCCAGGGCCGTCCTCAGCCGTCCTTGAACGGCCTTAAACGGCCCGCTCTACGGCCTTAAACGGCCCGCTCTACGGCCTTAAACGGCCCGCTCTTTGCCCGGTCTTCGCCCCGGGCTGCGTCCCGCGCGCGTCCCGCGTTACGCGGTCCAGAGCGCGCTCTTTAAAGGGTAGTAGATTGTAGGGGCGTGGCGCTGTGAGGGGGCGCGGCTCACGCGGGAAGAGGACCAGCTGGAGCTGTGGAATGCTGGTCCTCGCAGTCCCGGGGCCTGCGCCTCACCCTCCTCTGCTGCTATGCAGTTAGTGCCGGCGTCCCAGCGGCTCCTCAGGCACAGGGTGGATTGGTTGTGCTACTCCTGTAGCGTGGTGAGAACAGCAGCGGAGAGACAGACTGAAACGAGTGGCACCCGCGAAGCGGGTGCCGCGAGTATTTGCAGGGCTTTGGCTGGGGGCGTGGCGCTGTGAGGGGGCGCAGCTCACGCGGGAAGAGGACCAGCTGGAGCTGTGGAATGCTGGTCCTCGCAGTCCCGGGGCCTGCGCCTCACCCTCCTCTGCTGCTATGCAGTTAGTGCCGGCGTCCCAGCGGCTCCTCAGGCACAGGGTGGATTGGTTGTGCTACTCCTGTAGCGTGGTGAGAACAGCAGCGGAGAGACAGACTGAAACGAGTGGCACCCGCGAAGCGGGTGCCGCGAGTATTTGCATGGCTTTGGCTGGGGGCGTGGCGCTGTGAGGGGGCGCGGCTCACGCGGGAAGAGGACCAGCTGGAGCTGTGGAATGCTGGTCCTCGCAGTCCCGGGGCCTGCGCCTCACCCTCCTCTGCTGCTATGCAGTTAGTGCCGGCGTCCCAGCGGCTCCTCAGGCACAGGGTGGATTGGTTGTGCTACTCCTGTAGCGTGGTGAGAACAGCAGCGGAGAGACAGACTGAAACGAGTGGCTACTGTGAGTCACTTTTAACATTATTAGAATTAGCGGTTAGAAATCGACTACTATCGAGACTCAGGGGTATATTTACGAGGAGATTGCCCCACCGGAATGTCACTTTTAGCGACGATCCAGTGGCACAACGCCCTGCTCCATATTTAGAAAGTGGCGTTAAGCCACTACGGATAGCTTAACGCCCCTTTGTTAATATAGTACCATTTCATGCAAATTTCTGCGTGAAAGAGGCGTGCAATGGATTTTTTACACTGTCCTAGATTTACAAGGATGTGTAAATCTGAGGCTGCGCCAAAAACTAACACCATTCAAATGCAGGCATCAGATTGGCGACACAAGAAATACTTTTATTTCTCCTTATTTTTGCTCTTTGTATGTGTGCTGCAGAATGCAACACACATAGAAAGAGCAAAACACCTTTAAAGATTGTTTATATGCAGGAAGGTGTTCCTTCCTGCACATAAACAATCATTCCCTGCAAAACAGACAACTTTATACCACAGAGCAAGGGTGCTTGTGTTGGTGCTAGGCAGCTTTTTTTAGCGCCAGCGCAAGGGAAAGCACATGGGTGCGCTGTATCCCTGCGTTTTTGAAATGACACAACGCAGCGCTGCCAAATTATTCACTGGGCTGCACCATTTCCCCGTAAATATATCCCTCAATGTATTAGCAACTCAGTCCCAGAGTGTTCAGAAAATCAATTAAATACAATCTGTTTTCGGAAAAAGTTATGAACAAAAACCAAAAAGGGATTCGAAAACGTTTAAACAAATTTTATTAAAGGATAGAGAGGAATATCACCAATTAAAAAAAATAACAGGTACAACAAACGATTTGCACGGTGATGGCCCAGCTCATGTGAATCATATGTGAAAGGATAACAGAAAATAGTATCACACATATAAATAAAGAACACGTTTTTAATTTTAATTATGTACCGTTATTTGGAACCAGGGATCAATCTAATTATTGAGTTCCAGAATAAATCGTGATCACATTAATCAGTACAAAATTACTTTGGTCAACTTTTCGACTCATGCTCTGGATATATATTTGGTTCTTAATTTGGACAAAGTCAAGATACAATTAAGGTGGAGACCCTGAAAGCATATGTAGTAAAGTGAAAGTGCTGAATCCACTTGAAAATCTCAGACTTAAAGCCAGTGCCGAATTTATGAACTCATAAATGCCAGGGCCCTGACTAGGCGGCCAATACTGCTTGCACCACCGTTCTCCCCTGTCATTGCTGCCAAAACAACTACTAACCATCTCTCTCGCCTGCAAGTGCGACAAAGCAGGTTATTCCAGGTCCCCAAAGCTAAAGGAATGGCTGGGGAGGCAGGTATAAGTAGTTTTTAATGTATATTGTATTCATAAACAACCTTTGTTCTGCTCATCTCCAAATTAGTTGAGCAGCGCCACCATGTGGCAGACTGTCATAAGTGCTGTGTAGGGAATTAAGTGCCGGTACTGAGCACCAGAAACCACCGGCTCAAATTAAGCACTGCTTAAAGCACTTAAGTTATTCTAAAATCTTTACCAAAAAAATTACTCAGCCATCGGAAGGAAGGTTAGGAAAACTGGCAGGAACTAGATATTAAATTGTGAAAACTTTCAACATCAACCTATCAACAACGCTTTAAGGGTAACCAAGTAACTAGTAGCCAAAGCTTTTTCAACTAAAATCACATTATTTTGATGATTTTGGGTACTCTGCTAAAAATGTAGGCCCTTCTGCAATAGGGCCTGAGGTTGATATTTTGTGTCTATTGTATGCACACGTCCAGCACCTTTTTAGCATCTAAACAGTCTGTTTGGAGTTTGTGTATCTTGCTGACAGGTACCAAGAATAGTGCCCTCCTAGCATCACAAACTCAAGCTGCATCACTAAAGTGTTTCCAATGCACTAGGTCATGCATTTGTCAGAGTTAGAGCGTTTGGCATTGTAAATGACGATGTCTTTTATCTGTGTGTTTTGGTTTGGAGTGTAGTAGATGTATGAACAGAGGCTGAGCTGCAGCACTGCCTAGAGAACTTAAAATAAGGGATTACCACTGAGACCAGAGAAGCAGGTAGCAGCACTGTTTAGAAGACTTAGAATGAGGAATCTTCAACTGGATCAGAGAAGCAGCTAACATCCCTGTCTAGATGTCTTAGAATGAGGAATTACTAGCAGGACCAAAAATGCAGCTGCAGCACTGCCCAGAGGACTTTGAATGAGGAATTACAGAAGGGACCAGAGTAGTAGCTAGTAAAACTGCCTGGCGGACTTAGAATCTTAGAATGATGAATTACCACTGGGACCAGAGAAGCAGCTAGCAGCATTGCCTAGAGGACTTAAAATGAGAGAGTACTGATGGAACCAGAGAAGCAACTAGCAGCACTGTCTAGATAGAGGACTAAGAATGAGGAATTACCACTGGGAACTGAGACAGAGCTGCAGCACTGCCTAGAGGACTTAGAATAAGGAATTACTGATGAGACCAGAGTAGCAGCTAACAGCACTGCCTAGAGGTTTGGAATGAGGAATTACCACTGGGACCAGAGAAGTAGCTTGCAGCACTGTCCTGAGGGCTTAGAATGGGGAATTACTACTGTGACCAGAAACACAGCTGCAGCACTGCCTAGAATACTTAGAATGAGGAATTACCAATGGGACCAGAGTAGCAGCTAGCAGCACTGCCTAGAGGACTAAGAATGAGGAATTAATACTGGACCAGAGAAGCAGCTGCAGCACTGGCTAGAGAACTAAGAATGAGGAATTACCACTGAGAACAGAGACGCAGCTTAAGTTTGCCTAGAGGACTTAGACTCTGGAATTACCACTGGGACCAGAGGAGCACTGGCTAGAGTACTAAGAATGATACATTACCAACTGGGGACAGAGATACAGCTGCAGGACTGTCTAGAGGACTTAGAATAGAGGAATTGCCAACAGGATAAAAAAGCAGCTGCAGCACTGTGTAGAGGACATAGAATGAGAAATTAACACTGGGAATAGAGATACAGCTGCAGCACTTCTAAGAGGATTTAGAATTAGGAATAACTGACGGGACCAGAGTAGCTGCCAGCAGCACTGTCTAGAGGACTTAGAATGAGCAATTACCATTGGGAATAGAGACACAGCTGCAGCACTGTATAGAGGAGTAAGAATGAGGAATTACCACTGAGAGCAGAGAAACAGCTGCAGCACTGGCTATGGGATTGAGAATGAGGAATTATTACTGGGAACAGATACACAGCTGCAGCACTGCCTAGACGAATGAGAAAGGGGAATTACCACTGGGAACAGAGACACACTAGCCACATTTGTGACCAGCTAAAGAACAAGATTTGCAGCCCTGTTTAGAGAAAACGAAACGACAGAGCGCTATACTAGTGAAATATAATTGATGCTAAAAGCGAAAGATTGGGTGAAACGGCACTAGCGAGCAGGGTCAAATTTTAACATTCTGACTTTGTGACTGCTCAATTCGATCTTCAGTAGCCCAGACTCTGTAGATCATAAGTCAAAGCTAAGGTGCAAAGGGGAGAATACATGGAGAAACACTGGGTGGGAGGGGAAAGCAGTAATGTTGGTCAGCTGCTCGCATTTCCAACATTTACAAACTATGAGGCAGGCAATCGTAAAAAAAATAGTGTGCAAATGAACTGAAATGGACAGGAGCGAAATGAGCCTTGTAACAGGGCCAGTCGCTATGGGAGGGAACGACTGACCAAAAGGAGGGACAAATGGGCACGATTTATCTTTCAAAAGTAAGGAATTAGGAAAGCGATGGGCCGGCTTGAAGCCCATGTACTGAATACACTATGCCTTGCAGAGCAGTGCAGGCGGGCTGCCAGGCTCGACCTAAAAAACTGATCAATCTTGGTTTACTGCTGACCTAACTGTATAATCCCACACAATATTTCACTGATCCTCCTTTTCCTTCCTAATGAAATATGAATGCACCTCCAAATATGTTCAGAATTCATGTTGTACTAAAACTGCAGTTTTCAGCCGGAGGTGGATGGGTTGGGAAACAACCATTACAACGCAGTCATTACAACGCACTACATTTACAATGCATTCATTACAACGCAACTGCCTTTACATCGCATGCCATTACAAGGCATATCACCACAACGCATGCCATTACAACACATTACCCCTACACTATCCAACACTTACCCTACTGTTGCACTCACTGGAGTGGGAATAGTCATTTTTACCCCTACCCTATCCAACACTTACCCTACTGTTGCACGCACTGGAGTGGGATTAGTAATTTTCACCCCTACATTATCCAACACTTACTCTACTGTTGCACTCACTGGAGTGGGAATAGTAATTTTTGCCCCTATACTATCCAACACTTACCCTACTGTTGCCCTAAAAGTATTGTGCACTGTAAAGGTATGCGTTGTAGTGGTATGCGTTGTAATGGAATGCGTTGTAAATGTAGTTTCTAAAAATGCGTTGTGATGGCATGCGTTGTAAAATCAAATCATGCGTTGTAATGGATGTTGCGATGTAAAAACCACGTTGTAAAGGCATGCATTGTAAATGTTTGCGTTGTAAAGTGTCCTAGCCGGGCGGGTTACCATGAGGATGTTTAAGAAGATGGATGGGGTGAGAAAGTCGGACTTCTTTCACATTGAATGATGTTTGTAAGAGGTTTGCATTTATTGGTGGACAACAAGATCAATAAATCACAACTATTCTGTGATTTTGTGCCCAGTACTCCATTAAGTAGAATCCCATCAGTACACGTTTGATACAAGATCAGTTGAACTAAGCCTTAGGGTTGGAAAAGGCAGCCGCGGTCGGTAGTAGTAGTAACTGCAGGGCGGTGACGTGCATCGCATTTGGGGATGCAGTGCACGCAACGAAATTCGTTTTATTAATTTATATGTTAACTTACCTGTAAACCTCCGTAATCCATAGTTTACTACCCCCCACCCTGCCCCTCCCCCTCCCCACGTCACCGCCCTGCAGTTACTCCTACTACCGACCACGGCTGGCAAAAGGAATGTAGTCTGTCACACAATCACGTTTTCCAAATTAGGTATTAAAGTTGGATGACTTTGCTAAGGAATCAAGGGCTGTGAGGTCTGCAACGAAATACAGAGGGGGACTGGTAGGTAAAGTAGTTATTGAAGCAAGATATTTAGTATTTAGGTTGGTATGAGGGGAGCAATGATTCTCATACAGAAATGGATGGTGCTAGCAACAGGAGTAGGGGTATAATGTTACCTGGGGATTAGAATTTAGGATGGGTGTGTGAGTAAAGTGGGAGAAAGGAGGTGTAGATTAGATATGTAATATGTGACCTAAATGTCAAGAAATATATCCGTTTAATGTTTGATATTTTCAAACATGATGAACATTTCTAATTTGAAAATTAGACACTGCACTTAACAGAACTGTATTTTCCGGTGCTTGACACAACTAAGCCTCCACTCAATTGTCTTATATAAGGAGCCATGTGTTTTCATGTTTCTGTTCCACACATCATCAAAATGTGCACCTGCAATGCTTTGTATTGACTCGTTGTTCGAGGGATCACTGCACAAGGCTTTGCAACATTCAAGGCTTTGCTGTAGGACTTCCATCGTTTTGGAACTAGCTTTCACTGTTACAAATAGGGCACATTAATATTCAAGTTAGCGCATATTCCTAGAATGGTGGCATTAGATGGCACTGTATACGTTTGTGGTGTGATTTGCAAATGCATGATTACATTTGCTCACCCTACGCAGACTTTGTGCTGTCTAGGGACACAATGCCCCATACATGCTAAGGGTTAAACAATTCCCCAACCCTGAATAAGCGCTTTATCTGGCAGGATAGTATCGAAACTATAGAAGCTATTTAAAGTTAAATATTTTCTATAATTTCCCGTTTCACAGCAAGTGGTATTCTATGGGTTCTTCAGGTGATACAAGGACGTTTAAAAAAGCCTATTAGCTGGCTGGGTGAGATTACGGTGATGCCAGCTGGATGAACAGATTAAAACGGAAGGAAATCTACTATTGATGCTTTCACACATTACAGGCTTGCATCTAAATTGTAAGAAAACTTTACCCAGAATGGTCTATCATAGCCCAGGAGAAAAATCAAGGGTAACACGAATATAGGTTTGTTTGATAAAAAACAACCATTATTTCACTTTACTGGATTTGAATCCACATTGCCCCATGTCCTACATCCACTCAGTTCCCCATTGCCAAATTCACCCTTGGATTTTAAACTTGGGTTCACCAAAAATGCAGGGTGCTGGAACTGATTTAGAATCCAATTTAAACTGGATGCATTCTTACTCTTTTACGAATTGCAGCAATATAATTTATTGGTTTCCAGGCAGCTCCCTCAATCTCAGAAAAACACAAGAAGCTCGGTATCACATTAATCTTTAACAGATCGATGTTCAAACTAATTGGAACGTTAACAGATTCATGTGCCCATAATTATTGGACGCCCCTCGTGTGCTGCAGCAGGGTGGAACAATCCAGTAAAACTTAAATTGAAAGAAAAAGAGGGAGAAAAGAACTCCGCAAGCATGTGTTTTGTACACTGGTCTGCTACTCACCAATGCCCCTCTCGCCCCCTACCCACAACTTGTCAGTTGGCCTCCAGTGAGAGGGGTGGGAATGTGACGGGCCAGGAGTTTGCTTCCTGCAGCTTGCAGTGGTGTAGGGGATGGGGACCGTGTGACATGCCTAGGAGAGAGGGTCTGTTTGAGGGGTGTGTCAGGTTACTCAGGAGCTGAATGTAGGCATTAGGGGATGCAGCAGGAAAGAAGGTCTGGGATTCATTAGCCTTCAAAAAGAAGCACTGAGGCTCAGATATAATATGCATATTAACGGACAGTGTCATGCCCAGATCAGGGGCACTAGGACCCTGGGGCAAAGGGCAGAGGCCAGAGGACACTGGACACCAGTTCCGGTGAGGGGAGGGGACAGGGGGGAACAAACACATTTCCAGGGCAGGACCTCAGAGCGAGAGGTCAGGGACCACGCACGAGACAAGCAAACGAGAAATAAAGAATACCTGAAACGATCTGGTGCTTCTCGTGTGTTCTGTGGGATTGGGAACACGACAACTGGCGACGAAGGTGCGTGATCGTGTGCCCAGCAGAGGAAAGAAGAGCGGCGGTCCGTCGCGTCGAAGGACACCGTCATCGAGACCAGGAGCCCACCCTGGCTCGTGTGTGCGGCCACACAAGGAGACACGGCGCGGGAGCCCACCCCGACCGTCATTGAGCGAAAGAAGACTGTCCTGCACCACCCGGTAAGGAGACTGGGAAAGCCGAGTGAACGCGCGCTGTGAGCCGTTTGAAGCGCGAAATATCGCGAGAAGAAGGGCGGCCATCTTGGAGTCAGGCAGAAAGAGGGACAATCAGCGTTAGAAACAGCAGGTGGCCATTTTGAAGTCAGGCAGCGCCCCGATTGGAAAAAAAAGTATTGCGAGACCACCGGCGGCCATTTTGAGGTCAGGCAAACAGACCAATAAGAAGACAGAACAGCGTGACGGCCATTTTGAGGTCAGGCAAAGAAAAAAAAGTGCCAAATAGAACACCGAAAGGAGGAAACAAGCACTGGCAAGGACAAACAAATAAACTCCAGAAGTAGAAAACAAGCTTTGGCAAAGGCAAATGAAAAGGCAGCAATAAAAGAAAAGGATGGCAGAAAGACAAAGTGCGCAATATCGTAGACCATTACCATTTAACCCATCAGAGCCACAAGCAGGAATACGGTGGGAGAAATGGATCAGGCGTTTTGAAAGGTACATGGAAGCGACCGATGTGACAGCAGCGAAGCAACTAGGCCTATTCCTAAACCTAGTAGGGAATGATGGGTCTTTTTGAAATGACTTACAATGTATCAGATAAAGGAAGCATCCTGAATGAATACCCCAAACTACTGCAAGGCTTAGGGAAGCTAAAGGGGCGGTAAATAACACTACACATTGATGAAACAGTAAGGCCGATAGCGCAACATCATCGGAGGGTACCAATACACCTGCAGCCGCAGGTAGAAGAGGAATTGGATGCATTACTGAAGCAAGACATCATAGAACCAGCAGAAGGACCAACGCCATGGGTGTCACCGATCGAGGCCGTACCAAAGAAAGATACGTCAAAAATAAGAATCTGTGTCGACATGAGGATACCAAACAAAGCAATTGAACGCGAGATACATCCCGGACCGCACCTTCATGATATGATCAGCTGTCTAACAGGCATGAGGCGGTCCTCTAAACTAGACCTGTGCAAGGGATACCACCAGCTAGAACTAGATCCTCAGTCTTGATACATCACAACGTTTTCCACACACCTAGGCCTGTTCAGATACAAACGTTTGAGCTTTGGTATATCGTCGGCTGCGGAAATATTTCAAGAGACAATACGACAAGTAATAAGGCCGGTAAAAAACAGCCTGAATTACAGCGATGGCATCCTGGTGTTTGGAAAGTCAAACGAGGAGCACGACAAAGCCCTAAGAGAGGTATGCTCTCACTTAGAGCAGGCGGGTCTGACACTAAATAATGAGAAATGTGAGCTGGAGCGAGACGAACTAGTATTCTTCGGCCACATCTTCTCCAAGAAAGGAATGCGGCCGGATCGCAACAAGGTAAAAACGCTGGAAAGAGCACAACAACCAAGTGATGTGGCAGAAGTGAGGTCATTTCTTGGCCTGGCCAGCTACTGTGCAAGGTACATTCAAGACTTCAGGACTGTAAGTGCACCGCTGAGGGAATTAACAAAACAAGGCCAAAGTTTTGCATGGACTGAAAAATGCAGCAAAGCGTTTGAGGAGATCAGAAACGCCGTAACGGCAGTAGATCACCTAGCATACTTTGATCCAAGGCTGTGCACTGAACTGACCGTAGATGCTAGCCCAGTGGGGCTAGGGGCAATACTGGCGCAACACCAACAGGAAAAGACTCCCCAAGACATGTAATAGCCTATGGAAGCAAAAGCCTATCGGATGTCGAAAAAGGATACTCTCAGCCGGAAAAAGAGAGCTTGGCGGTAGTATGGGCATGTGAACACTACCACATGTTCATCTACGGAAAACCTTTCACAATAATAACAGATCACCAAGCACTGATAACAATATACGGAAATCCAAATGCAAAAATACCACCCAGGATAGAGAGGTGGGGGATACGGCTAATGGACTACAACTTCAAAATAATACACAAACCAGGGAAGGAACACAATCCGGCTGATTATGTGTCAAGGCACCCCCTGCCACAAGCATCTCAAGTAACAGCCATGGCGGAGGAATACCTAAACTTTGCACTCAAACACAACACACCGGCAACGATATCAATGGAAGAACTGGAACAGGAGACAAGGAAAGACCTCACCATGCAAGCAATAATGAAAGTGACGAAACAGTAAAGGTGGAGGCACGTCAACAACAACAACAGCTGGGAAGAAGGAGTGAGAAAAGAAGAACTGCTTGCGTTCAAAAAGATCAGCGAAGAACTCTCAGAAAGTGAAAATGGAATAATGATGAGAGGCACCCGAATTGTAATACCCCGAACTCTGAGGAGAAGGACAGTAGAAATAGCACATGAGTCACATCGAGGGATTGTGGCAACAAAAAAAATGCTACGAGAAAAAGTGTGGTTCCCGGGACTGGACAACATGGTGGAAGACATCGTGATGCACTGCCACATCTGCCAAGTAACAGGGCCCCCATCAAAGCCGGAGCCACTGCAAATGTCCAAACTACCAAAGGCAGTGTGGACAGAACTGGCGGCTGACTTCTATGGACCTCTGGAGACAGGAAATTACTTGCTGGTAATAATAGACAAATTCTCCAGATTCCCAATAGTGAGGCAGGTAGCATCAACGTCAGCAAACGCAACACTGCCAGTCCTGGATGACGTTTTCGCAGCATGGGGCTCACCACAGACACTGAAGATGGACAATGGGCCCCCATTTTCAGGCGAGGAATTCAAAAGGTTCATGGAATACCTTGGGATCAATCATCGACGAATAACTCTCCTGTGGCCACAAGCAAATGAGATGGCAGAATGGTTCATGGGGACAATCAAAAAGGCAATACAAAGAGCAAAGTTGACGCAGATCTCAATAGGACAAGCTCTGTGCCCGGTCCTAAGGGACTATCGAAATACCCCTCACAGCTCCACAGGAAGGTGCCCCGCAGAACTGGTGTTGGGGCGATCGAGCAGGACGAGGTTGCCACAAGTGAAAGAAAAGGAAAGCATGGAGCGACAATAGATAGCAACGAGAGACACCGAAGCAAAAGAAAAGATGAAGGCATATGCTGATCGGAGAAGACACGCGGCAAGCACAAAGATAGAAGAAGGAGACACCGTGGTAGTACGGCAGAGACAAGTGCGAAAATCAGACAGTCTTTTCTCAAGGGACCCATTGACAGTGACAGGAGTGAAAGGGCCAATGATAACGGCTTCAGCAGGGCCATACCACATTACTCACAACAGCTCGCACTTCAGAGAATTGAAATCAAAAGAAGAGGAGCTGCCAATACATGGGCTGAAGGAAGAGACACACGTGCAGACAGCTCCAGCAGACATCAGAACGCAACGACCAAGAAGAGAATGTAAGAAAACAAAAAGACTAATTGAAGAAATGTGAGAAGACAGAGGTCTGTGGAGACTCTCTCTCTCTCTCTCGCTCTCTCTCTCTCTCTCTCTAACTACAAGAAGCGAAGAAAAAAAAAATAATTGTTTGTAACAAGGGGGGAGATGTCATGCCCAGACCAGGGGCACTAGGACCCTGGGGCAAAGAGCAGAGGCCAGAGGACACTGGACACCAGTTCCGGTGAGGGGAGGGGACAGGGGCGAACAAACACATTTCCAGGGCAGGACCTCAGGGCGAGAGGTCAGGGACCACGCACGAGACAAGCAAACGAGAAATAAAGAATACCTGAAACGATCTGGTGCTTCTCGTGTGTTCGGTGGGATCGGGAACACGACAGACAGCTTGCAAACAAAACAAACTATTTGCAGCAGTCAGGATGACTGGAAAAAAAACAACCAACACTTGTGGCGCAGGAACTGGGAGGGAAGATCCTCTCACTTTGAAGTCAGGAATAACACCACAATTGACAGCCATGTTTACAGAAAAGCTAGTAGATAGTCAAAACACAGCCATTCGGGAAAAACTCAGCTTTAGATGTAAAAATAAAAAGGTCCCTGAGCAAGTAACTAAGATGAGACAAGTGGAAGCCTGCGAGAAATGGGGGCCTTCTCCATGGGAAGGAACTAGAAACAAAAAAAGAGGAACAAATAGGAACAATAACCACTTAGAAGCAAGGGTTTTTAAAGGACACTGACAAATGAAAGCAGAGGGTGGGCTGTAAGCCCACAACACAGAATACAACATCTCTCGAAGAGACAGCACAAACATTGTCTAGGCTAGACCTAATAAAGTTGAGCTTTGTGGAATTTGTCCCCCTCTTACAAGTTTCCCTGGCAATTGAGTACTAAATCAGTAGACTTTGCCCCCTTGTTCACATGGATGTTCCCAGGCAGTAGAGTATGTGATTGATAGATTGGCTTTGTAACAAATCCTCCTCCCCGCTCACTTAAGCATTCCCACTTAGTGTTGATCTCTGACTGCTGTTCCCTATGCTAGCCTATGCAGAATGTTGCCTTTTTCCTTGCAAAATATATTTGTAAATCCCTGGCCACATCCTTACCACACATTATTTCAATGGGATTTGAGGCCCTCCTTTTAGTATTATATGCCTGACAAAAAGTGTCTGTTTGATAAGTCATTATAAAGAAGTATAGCAATCTGAGGAGTCTGCTGTTTTCTCAAGACAGCAGTTCTGCAGACATTTTAAAAAGGTGTAGCACTCTCTAAGCATTCATTTTGCCAGAGTCTCTTGGTAAGTAGGGAATACACAGGCGAGTGCCATGACGGTGTCTCATGATTAAATGCCACTCTTTGCTGAGTAATGGGCACATGATCCTCCTGGTAACTTTAGCTGGGAAAGCTAATATGTTGAAAAGGGAGTGAAATACCTGCAGATTTAGCTGAGCATCAGGAAGGCAAGTTCTTGGACTGGAAGGGAAGGACTTTGCTGTAGGTATACTGAGAAATATTATGTGATTGGCAGGTAAATTGATGGGCATGCCTTAAGTGTGTATTGGCCACAATGTTCCGAGAGCGTGAATTAGCCTGTAAGACCCAGAGTGTATGGAAACATTTCAGCTGTTCTGTCTTTCACAATGTGACAGGCGATGTTCAGACTCTAAGAGCTGGACAGTTGAGCACGGGGCCCACACTGAGTCACATTATTCACCATATAGGGCCACCATCCTGTGGGTGACTCTCAGAATTGCTCCACCCACGACATCTAGTGCAGGTGCTAGCATATGACCAAGGGTCTACCCATTACCTTTTGGCTATGGAATCCTGCTAGGAGTCTTCAAAACCGAATAATACTGTAGAATTCAATGGCAGAGTCATACCTTTGTTTTGCACAAACTGACCCTATAAAATAAACCCATTAAAATGCCTCCCATAACTCTTAGACCACTGATGTGTTTCAGTTTAGGGAAACAACAGGGCGTGAATGTGGATTGTGTCGGTAACATGGCAGGAGGTATTGCATAAGGAAGTTGTGTGACATCCTGATATAACCCCTTCTAGATGTGTGAAACACACTACTGAGTGGGTAGATTTGATTCTCTAAAGTAAGTTTGTAACATAGCCTCAAACAAGGTGAAAAATGTACCATGCAACGAATGAGTTTGCCACATCAGATCTTTCTCTGTGTGCTTATTCAGGACGGTGATAGTAGCTATACCAATATATCAGATGGTTGCACTTCAGTTGCGTATGGTTTTAATGAGATCCTCACATCGAACACTCAGCACTCTACACACCTATGCCTAATCAGCCTACTTCTTCTGCGACCATTGATAGCGGACAAGGATCCACAATGTACATATATATTATCTATATATTTATATATATTCAATAAAAAACAAGAGGTTAAAGTGAGGTTATAGTTAGGTGCAAATGTCAATTAAAATATAACAATTTAAAATTAAAAATTGCGAAATTCAACAGCTATAGTTTAGCGACCTAACTAGAAACTCTGCCCCCACCAAGCCCAATGTTGTGATCAATGGTGTAATTTCAGATGTTATCAGTATTGACCTTAATGATGTCATTAAACATGTTATAAGTGATGCAATCTGTGAGGTCTTAAGCAAAGCATAGTGTGGAGCAAGCAGTTTTCTGCTAATAGGGGCATTACAACACCAACTCTATATAATAATTATAATAAAATATTTTTGTGCATAGAAATAATCATGTCTTTTTCATTTGCAGTTTCTGGTTTATGGCTGCTATTTTGCAATTATTGCAGGGATTTTCCTACTAAGGAGCACATATATAATTATAACAACTTTGTGTAAAAGGAAAAAGAAACAGCTAACAGATGATCCACCACCAAACTCTAAGATCCAAGAATCAGTGGAGCCAGGTGAAACTCACATCGACACACAACTGTAGCTGTGTACAATAGTGCCACACAACATGCTCTTTCATTGCTCAGTGCAATGCCACAATCAGCAGACTGATCATTAACTCAAGAAATGTTTATCACGTCACCCACAAACTCAAAGAGCTCCACTGGCTTCCTATGAATGCAAGGATCAAATGTAAATTGTGTTGCCTTCCATCCACTACTATTCAACACAACAATCATCCTCGTTCCTACATGCTGGTCTCCAACTCTGATGGACTTAGAAGACTCAAATGCCAGCCCTCACTACCACTGCAGTCCGAAAGATTCAGAACATCACCTTCCTAAAGGCAATCTTCCACCTGAGCGACTGCTACGGCTACATGGAACTCTTCAAGTCTCAGCATCAGAACTGAACCCACCCTTTTTGCTTTCAGAAAACACATACAAAGCCACCTCTTTTATCTCGTACTGTATTACTTTCCCCTACCAGAAGTCCAATCTTGTTTCATGCTATGGCTCCTGATTTTGCTATCTCATTCTTAGCATTTTATTTCTATTTCAGTTCCTTGCAGTTGTATCTGTTCTGGCCTGTGCCTTTATAACTGTGTAATTCCTTATTTCAATGTACATATTTAAAACTCTGTAGAAATCTCCCTGCTCTCCACCTTTTTACAGGAGAAATATATGCAAGCATTTGCAAGACAGAGGGTCAGGGCATGAATCAAATACTGGATAGGCATGAATGGAAGAGGATGGCAACCTTAACCACCAATGCCACCTATAGGGCCAGCAATTCTACCTTAGGTCCACCTCTTCACCTTTTCGGGTCTCATAGTAGGTGCCTCTTGTGAAGTCACATAGCAGATCAGCACGTGCAGCCAGTTTACCAGAGCACTCTGATATAGCGGCTAAGAAAAAAGCTTCTTTTTCCTTGATATCAAAAGTTAATGTTATAAATACTTCTCTGGTCCTCTGAGGTACAAGTCCTTTGTTTAATTTGGATTAGTATAGCGTTAGTGTAGCAATGAAAGAAGTAGATTTAGTATACACTACTGCATAATAGGGTGAGTTTCCTAAGTGTGAGTAACTTTTTTTTCTGGAATGATATAGGCCTAGGATATGGAATGGCAAGGCATAGTAATAATTTATTTGAAGTTTAATAATAGGATACGTTTAGTATTAGAGTTATGTATAGGTTTTTATTTCAATAACCAGATAGATATATATCTGAGAAAATGTTATTTTGTTAGTGCTAATAAAAATTGCAAACAATAAATACCATGTGACAGCTCAATAAATGTGTATTTAATTTGTAATTGTAGAAATAATAATCCAAGTAACACTTTATAAATCCATCCTACTATTTTTGAGTTAGTTCTACCTGTGGATTTTCATCTTTATTGCTTGAGCCATCATCTGCCCAGTTTTCTACATTAGGCATGGGTGTATTATGCCGTATTGCCACACTGTGCAGCATGGAGCAAAGGATTTTGATGTGACACTCTTTGTTTGCTGCATAGGCTGGTGAATCACCACATTGTGGAAAAATATCGATGTAGCCACAACATTTTGTACTGCCATCTTTGAGAGTGTTGGAATGGCAGTACATTTTCAAATGTTATGCTCAAATTAATTCCCTATTGTATGCAATAAAAAGTGGATGGTGTTCATGTCAAGCCGATAGTTTGTTAGAATGTATTCCCTGGCAAAATCAATAGATTAAGACATTTTCTATCAGTCTGGGTCTTCATCTGTGATAACTGAGTAGTTGAGATCCTTGTTGTTGTCTGTGGAGCTACACTTTTTCATGCAGTTGTAACTGTATAACCGCTCGCAAGTACCATACACAATCAGTCGCTTAGGGTAGCATTCCAGCCCATCATTCTTCTGCCTACAATGCCACCTCAGTTTGTACGCAACCATATGGAAATCAGTCTTGACCATACTCTGGGCCAGTGGTTAGACTTAGAGCAAGTATCCTCTCATCATCTTTTGTGTGTATCATGTACACTCTAAGTGGCGAAGGCTATGCCCAGACATGGGTCCTGTGCTTACTGTGCAACTGGAACCAAACTACACGTAACTAAAGAGCCCCAGTCAGGGAGAACCCGGTCTTGGATTGCCAGTTCAGGAAGGAACTGGCCTGGCAGTTCAGGTTGAACTGTTCTTATTGAAGAAGAGTCAAGAATGATTTGCATGTGGGTGAGTCCACGTTGAGGTGACATGGTTTGTAAAAGAACAATGGGTTAGAATGCTACTCCGAGGGGTTGCCAGTGGTTAGACAAATTGCTAGCAGAACTCCCATCACCTTTTGTGTGTTTCATGATTTTTGTAGGTATCAATATTTTTGTATTCGATATTCAAGAGTGCCATCCAAACAACTTATTTGAACTCCAAACAATCCTGCAAGATCTCAGTTTAAATGATTCATATTGTAGCATCCAATGGTGACCCTCACTTGTCTTCTCAGGAAAACTGCAAGAAATTCCTTAAACGCTTCTATAATAAAGTAGAAACCATTAGAAATAATGCAATCCCCACAGTCTCATTGTTAAGACTTCCTTCTCCAAAATGAAGAACACCTGTTCTCCTATTTATTTTAAAAGACCCCCACAAAATTATACAATACCTCTGACCAACCTGCTATTACAAAGATTGGCTCGACGCAAATTTCATCAAAGTGAGGTCACCTGCTAGAACCAATTTGGTGTCTCCTGATTAATGCATTTCCTGAAAGAAGGAAGAATTCCAAACACCCGAAAACAATTAAGGTTTTCAAACATTCTAACCAACTACAGGCCGAACTTCAATTTACTAAGGTTACTAAGGATATGCAGGACATCTGAGAAATGTGTCTGTATTTAGTGTGGGCTTCATTGTGGCTACATCACAGAAATGCCAGCATTGAAAAATTTAGATGATGTCCTCCAGATACTGGATAAGGGTGGGGTGTGTTTTCTTGTCCTGCTTGATCTTTTGCCATCATTCGACAGTCAATCACCAAAAGCATCTCTATACTTAGGAAGAACTATGGCGTTTAGAAAATAAGTATTAAGCTTGTTCTCCTCATTTCTGAAACAGGTAGGGCTGTACAATAAGTTTAATTAGGGCCCAATTGGCCTGCATCCGTTGGTAGGCCTGCAGAGTGAAGTTCATAATAGTCAGAGGAAATGTCTTGAGAGAGCTGAGAAGAGAGAGTTGAGGACTTGCAAAGGAGTGCTCCAATGACACCGGTAAAGAGTATACAAAGATATGAAAATAGGGAAGCAAGAAAAAGGAAAGAGGGGCAATATAGTGAGGGAGTAACTCAAAGAAAAGGAAGCATGGGGAATGAAGAAAGAGAAAGGCTAAACAAAAAGAAAAAAAAGTAAAAAGAGAGATAAACGAAAAGGTGACAGGAGTAAGGAAAAAGGCAAAAATAGAGAACCAAAGAGGAAAGAATAAAGAAAACAGAAAAAAACAAAAGGGGGGAGAGCTGATGAACAAGGGAATGGTGAATGAACCAATTACTCCCCATCTATCACAACACCCCAGGGGAAGGTGAGCCTCAGTAGCATGCAGTCATTTTAGTTTTTCATGAGTTTCCTTTTGGAAAAGTCTGTAAGACATTTCACCTTTGTGAAAATTCGCTCAAACATTGTGCTGTAAAAAGCACAATTTGACCCTTTTCAACAAAAAAAAATTCTCATGAGGTGCACACCTACGCATCCCCAACACTTCCCTTCCGAAGAAGTCTGAGGATGATTGATTCTTGAATCACTAACATGGTGCCTTGCAGGAATAGTTTAAAGCTGAGGTATTCGATTTTCTGGATATTCTCCTGCCTCAAACCAGTCTTCAAAGGTGCAGGGAGTAACCCAGAACTCTATACCCTCCCTTATATTATTCCACACATACTTAGAATCAGTAAGAGTACAATAAGCGGAATTTGGTGTCACAATCATCCGTTTGCAATGACATGCAATTCTACTTAATCTCCTAACTCTCCAAGCTTGTCTAAAATAACTTTAAATCAGCATGTTAGACCACTTACTAATGTTGGTCCATAAAACATTGAATCCAAACTCTTCTCTGCTAGAACGAAAGGCAGATTTAAAGAGATACTTCTTAATAGACTAAGTACCAGATGTAAGATCGTTTTTTGTGATCAAAAGGGGTTTTAGGCCCGTTTCCGACCGCAAATAAGCGTGGCCAATGTACCAACCCTATTTTGGGAGTCGCTAATCATTAGCCACTCACAAAATAGGGTTAACGACTCGCTTTTAGGAAGAGAAATGCCAAGGGCGTCCCTTCGTTATAGCGACCCCTAAACCTATGTATGGCGGTCGCAAAACACTCACTGTTTACCCCCCATCTCAGAAGGGCGGTAAGGCAGGGGGACCCCTTCCCCTTTGGGAATGCATGCGCAAATAATTTTTAAGAGCAGGCAGTGGTGCTAGGGGCCCCTGGCTCACTTTAAAAATATTACACTGAAAAGCTTCATTTTTATTTTTTAAATGCATCCCGTTTTCCTTTAAGGAAAACGGGCTGCATTAAAAAAAAAAGAAAACTGCTTTATTGACAAAGCAGTCCCAGACATGTTGGTCTGCTGACCCTAGCTGGCCACCATCCCTGGGTGTGCCAGCCATTCCCAATGGGGTCGCAAATTGCGACAGCCGCATTAATATTCATGAGGCATGCAATTTGCGACCATATTGGGAACCGCAAACAGTGTCTGAGACACTGTTGTACATAGCATTTTGCAAGTCGTAAATTGCGACTGGCAATTTCGTCGCAATTTGCGAGTCGTAAAATGCTATGGTCGTACATCTGGCCCTAAAAGTAGAATGTTTCACTCAGTTTTATCACTGGATGTAAAACCCCTTGCTCCTATCAATGCAATATTACATTTGACAGCAAGGTTAATATTTAACAAAAGGATTTTACCCCAGCTAAAATTGCAAAATTTGCACCAATCCCGCCTCCAAGCTGCCCAAGATGCAGTCTTGTTAAAGCCAATGATATACATATTTTCTTCCAGTGCCCGGAATTAACAACATATTGGAAAGGCTTGACAGAAGTACTGTCATCTATATTAGAAGTAGACATAGTAGTAGATCTATCCCTGGTGTTTTTTGGTAAGAACGACTCAATCATTGGCGTGCTCTCACAGGAACACATGATCCTCGTTCTATACCTAATCCTCCTGGCAAGAAGAGAAATCTGTATTAAGTGGAAGGACAACATCGCTCCGGGTAAGGAAGAATGGCTGAGAACCGCCTTCAAAATGGCACGGTTAGATCAAGACACCAGAGATGACAGTCATCTTAACATTTGGCAACCCCTGATAAGATGGGCACGACAGAGGCATCTGATTTGATTCGATTTACCAACTAATCAAAATATAAAAAGAGCTCCACTCGTAAGGTCCCATGATTACACCAGTCCTCAAATACGTGAGGAAGGCCGTGGGGCCTAGACGGAAACAATGAGCCAAAGATTCCCCAAGGAATGAGAAAATGTTGGCTTGTCAAATCTGTGAAAGTCTTTGGTGAGATGAGGAAAAAAAAAAAATGACAAAAATATATATATATATTTGACAAAAGGAAATTTGACAACATCTCAAGGATCTTGAACTCTGGCTACACTACAACTGGCTAACACAAGGCTTGTTTACTTCCTTTCACCTTGCTATCTACCTGCAAATGAGTTACATATGTTGTTAGTTATTGAATTACATTTGTTGTGCTGTAAAGTGCACTAATAATATTTTGATTGTTTCGCCCCATATAAAATGGTTCCGAAAAAATGTAATACAATGCAGGGTCTCTACTCGTCCATAAGTAGGGTCCAGAGGATATTGGTATATATAGTAGTGACCCAAATTCTTGTAAGGTCTTCAGAAGTATTCAGCTTAACATTACCATTTAACGCAGCTTATTGGTCCTAAATGTCTCATGTTTTGTAGACCATGTGAATACAATCCTATCAGTATAGTGGCTCCAGTACAATTTGATCTACATACGCCAAAAAGAGGCTAAGATGACGATCATTGAGTTTGTTCCTGTAACCATTGTTACATTCTGTCAGCCTGACAAAAATTGAGTACATTTAATAAATTAGGCAAGGTGGAGTACACCTTTCATACATTAGCTAATGATTAGCATAGATAGTTTTTTTTTCAAGGGCTCAATATCAGATAAAAGGGTTTTACTCCATCTTCTTTATCCAAAAGTGAGGCTGACTTTTGAGGTGGAGATACAACACTGGAGGTGGCCATGGGCAGAGTATGGCTCATATTAACTCCAGAAAGCCAATTGTGCATGGTGCAACCTTGTCTAGGTCATGTTGGGAAATTACTTCTTTCCAGCTTTGCAAAGTTTTTGATTGATCTTTCAGACTTAACTGTAGGAACTAACACCAGAATTTGATATGGGAGGTGATGTGAAATCTATCAAGAGATGGAAATTAAGTGTCCATATCCATAGTGACAATACAGGCCTATGCATCTAGGTTGAGGACATGTGGATCCAAAAGACACCTCGGGCTTCCTTATCATCCAGTGTTGACTCCAACGGCTGCAGTAGTATGATAAAGGCCCAATCTAAGATGAATGGTCTGACACTGTGTCTGGAGAGTTCATTTCATGAAAGAACACCATTGTAATGGTGATGGGCCTTGAAGAAGAGGTAGGTATAGTGTTCCATACATGCTGGAATATACCCCCAACAACTTAGGATGACTACTGTCTTGCCCTCTAGCAAAGAGGACATCCCCAAAGCCCACATTTACAGGCAGGAGTTGAAAAATAAATCACCAGCCCTGAAAATCTAAAAAAATCTCCAATGGAACTGCTCATTCCATGGCAGATACAATCCCTTTGGTGCCAAAATCGGCTGTACTGGAGGACAACCTTACATATGTCAATTTACAACCACCACCTTTGAGGAGGCTGTAAATCAAAAATAGGGGAGCAGATGAAACATTCTGGGACCAAACTCAAATTCTAGCTTTGAGGTTAAAAGTTGTGATACCCATACTGTTTCAAGCAAAATTGAACAAGAGCCACACAAATGGTAGTTAGTTATACTATAGTTCCATTAGTGGGTTCTGGTATATCACTAATCGCTGATAAGGTATATGATGACAAAAGGATCTTGTTTTTCAAGCTCCGGGTTAAGCCTTTATCCTGAGCAACCTGTGACATATAAGAACACTAGAATTTAACTATAATGTAACTAACTAGCATTGTTCTTGCTTTTATGCGAAGTATGAACACATGCATCAGGAAGGGAAGTGGAAAGCTAGATATTTGATGATTGAGTGGGAGTGAATTTTACTTGGTGTTACCCCAAGCAAAATTCATGTTTCACTTTTTTTCTAGTAACCTGACATTTGTGCAAATGTTTATGAACAAGCATTCAAACTCAGTGTGGAGAACATTATAATTGCATAGACTATTTAATAATAAATGATAAATCATCGTTCACATAGCTAGAAAATAAATGTAAACAATGGGTATCAGAGCATTTGTTGAGTTTGCTAATTTTCTTTGGACATAGGACACGTGATGTTAACCTCCAGAAGCAGGGCTTTTTTGAGATTCGGGAGTTAATTGTTTAATAACAATGAATGTTTTAACTGGTGAAATATGAATACAAGGAACTAACTGTTTATATTAAAGAGCATACATGTACTACAACATTTTGAGTAGAAAACAATTTAGTGTATTTACTTTTTCTGAAAAAATAATAAGAAAATTAAAAATGTTAAACATGGAGGTTTGATGACACCCGCAAAATAGTGCAACCAGGGAGACACTATCCTTGGGGAGTGGGTTACGTGCAGGCCAGTTTGAGTACATCACCCAATGATCAATGAATGGGTGACATCCAAGGTTCCACTTCAGAAACACAAATATTAGACAAAAGATTTAAAAGTCAGTACAAACTTACTAAATGCAAGGGGTGCTGAGACCTTGCACTAAATTCAGACTTTACCATGGTTTGGGAATTGTCTTGAGAAATATTCTTGCGAAAACCTATGTGACATCACAGAACTGGCCACAAATGGAGATATCTCTCAGTTAATACCAAAATCGAATATTACAGTTACCCAATAATATGTTGAACAAAGTCTACAGTTAACAGCAAGTGCTGGTGAATGAGAGTCACTGTGTGGTATTGATTAATGGTTAACCGGTAAGTGTTCCTAGCTGGCTAGTTGTACCCAGGCACATCAGTAGTGCTCCCTGCTGCAGCATGCAATCCTCTGGATTCTTGCTAAGGACTCTGACCCGGAGGTTTTCTTGAGCTTTTTAATCCACCTGTACTGAGTCACCATATTTTTAGTAGCTGAATGTGTTGTGTGGACTTTAACCCAGTCGCACATTAGCAAGGTGCAGTGTAGCCGTGTAGCTACAGAGGTATTCATTACTGCAGGGGAGACTTTGTATTGTTTTAAATCAGGTTTGTGCAATTATATCAGTGAAGAACACTCATAGCTTCCTGACTTAGTTAAAAACAATGAAGTCAGCAAACAACTACAAAGCAATAACTTGATTTATCCCACTGTGATCCTCTGCCCTTTATGGATTTTTCACCACGTTGAGGCCATCAGAGCCCTTTTTACTACTTATTTAACCGGACCATAAAAAAATCTGACCATTGACCAGGTACATTATGTTAAGATATTTACATTTTATTCATTTACTTATTATAGTGCTGTTTGTGTAGTGCTGTTTGTGAAATCTGGCTTATTTGGGCAATTACAATATTTGAGCTTTAAATAGCAATCATTATCTGAAATATATCAATCTAAGCCTCTGCTTGCTATACATGAATAGAACAAGAAATTTTGGGAGATGGTGCAACAATTGTAATTTGCCTTAATATGCTTTTTTATGCAAATCCCATAGATCTTTACAGGAGCCTCACTACAGGCACAATAAAATACATGCATATATGTTTTTGTTGGACACAAAGGACCTGAAAGTGGCATTCCAATTGTTACATTCATGTTAATGTATATTTGTTGCCAAACTCAAGGTGCTGACTAAAATTAAAAGTAAGATCTGTTATCTCCTTATAGGAAAACTTGCATTAGATTTAGCACACATAGGCCCCAATTACACGTTCCCTGAAGGGGGGTGAGATAATGATCACACACACTGTAATCCAAAAAACCTTCAGTTACAATTTTTTTCCCTTTTGAATGAGGCATACCGTATGGCTTCAGGTGCTTTCTGCATCAAAATCCACAAGACTGGCTATTTACCTTACATTTTCCCATGGCACATATTAGCACGCGTAACCTGCCGATAATTAGCTGGGAAACAAAATGTGCGGGTTCACTTTCTATCACAGCATGTAATTACCTGGTACAGTTAACTTTGCACAACCTATATTCATCACCCCTGTGTCAAAAATGGTGATCATAAATGGGATGGATGGGCTGAAAATGGTGGCTCCTCCCCGGCTCCTATATTGTTTTTACTTCACTTCCTTTATGGATTCTGAGGGCATTGTTTAAGGAGCTGGACTCCTTAGTCACTGGATTTATCTGGGGAATGGGGCGCAGACGAGTCGCACTCGTGACGAAACAGCACAAAACAACATCGGGGGGACTAGAGGACCCTGACTTTGAGACATATTATATTGCAGCCAAACTGCACTGGATGATACAGGGGCTGGCACATGGACGGAATCCAGACCGGACTGCAGGGCCATTTGCAGGCCTGGTTCTAGCGGGTGGGCCGGGTGGGCCAGGCCCACCCAAACATGAGCCTGGCCCACCCAAACAGGAGCCTTGGCCCTCGCAGTGAGGGCTTGAAGGCAAGCGCGCAACGCCATGGGGCTCAAAGAACTTCAAAGCCCCCCCACTGTGTGTGCGCCCCAGCTGAGAGAGCTTTCCCGGCGCACACACACAGACAGTTTTTGAGATTATCACAACCGCACCTGAGTACTTCACAGGTCTTTAAAAGACCATTTACATGTTAACGAGGCTTTGTTTATTTTTTCACCCATTCATCTCCACCAGGGGCATGGCGAAAGGCGACAAATCCTTTCATTGGCCGCGGTAACCTTTGCCTACTGTCCTACTGCGTGGATATTTTTTTTCTATGCAGCGCAGGAGAAAAGAAGTTTGTTTATTTTGATTCACCTTTCCCAACCCCTGCAGCTGCTTATCACATCAGGCTGCGACACTAAGTTTGACTAATGGAGTAGGTAAGAGTGTCACTATTTGTTTTTCTATTTAAAATCTGCACAGGCCCAGCAGGACATGTACTTCGCGTGTGCTTCATTTAAACAGTTTTTATCATTATCATGGCTGATGCAGGACAACAATAAGACAATAAAAAATGCCCAGATAATGCTGGTGATTAATGATCCTGCTGGAGAGCTATCATTTGTCTGTTAGTAGTTTTTAAATGCAGATGAACTGTATTTTATGTGGAAGCTCAGTGGGTTCCTGTCATTGTGACAGAGATCCTTGAGTTACTTGCAGTTCAGAAGTTACAATCCTAACATAGGACAGTGACCAATGAACTGTTATCAAAGAGCTGCATGCAAACCTGAATGGTATAGTTAGAACTTCGCTTTTTTTGTTTTGTGATATAGTTAGAGCTTCCCCAGTCTTTCATTATTCTAATGTTGCTAAAATGAGTATATTTGGGCAGATATAATTTTTTATCAGTAAAGCCAACCCCCAACCACTGGAGCACTCTTTAAATCCTGATTTTGTACTTCTCCAGAACAAACCCTCTTAAAATATACTGCCCACCAGTTTGGATGACATGAGATTCATACACCTTGTAATCCTCATTGGTTTATGTGACATTTCCTGTAGACTGATTTACCTACTTGTATGATTCGTTGTCTCTGTATAATGTGTACGTGGTGTAAAGTACTGACACACACTACACTGATATGAGTAGCACTCTACAACAAATGAAATGCAAACGAGAGAGGGGCTACGTAAAGATGAGGGGCACTGTTGGAGGGTGGCAGTGAGGGAATCCGAGGAGGAGGTCAATAGGGGGAGGGGCTATGGAGCAATGAGGGACACTGTTGGAGGGTGGCAGTGAGGGAATCCGAGGAGGAGGTCATGGGGTGGAGGGGGGAGCTAGGGAGAGATGAGAGGCACTGCTGGAGGGTGGTAGTGAGGGAATCCGAGGAGGAGGTCATGAGGGGGAGGGGCTAAGGGGAAATGAGGGGCACTTGTGGCGTGTGGCAGTTAGGGAATCCGAGGAGGAGGTCAATAGAGGAGCTATTGAGGGATGAGGGGCACTGTTTGAAGGTGGTAGTCAAGGTATTTACGGAGAAAGAGGTTATTGGTGCTGCGCCAAAAAAGACTTTCGCATCAGCGCTAAAGCCGGCCCTGTCATGGCTTTTCTGTTTTTGTTTATTTAATTAGCAGTCGGGTCATAAGGGATACTGTGGAACATACTTTAAAGTGTGTGCTAATTATATTTACTGCTATATGCAATGTTTTAAGTTTGAAGGTGATTTTACTAATGTTTTTACTGGGAAAAATGAAAGTGGAGCCCGATGGTGCCTGATATGGGGCTGGGGCCCAAGGTCATCTGTGAGATAAGGTGCACTGGAGAGGAGTAGTGGATAATCAAGCCTGTAAGGGAGTGCGTTGCAGAGTCCAGGGTCAGGTGGAGGTAGTAATGAAGAGGGATTCTCCCTGAAGGCTCGCACAGAGGGAGCCCGAGAAGTGTCACTTGCCTGATACTCCCACCTCAGAAACCTCCTCTTCCCATCAAAGGAACATTACATGGAAAAAACACTTTTTGAGCGTGATAATATTTAGAAAGAGATTTGGAAAAGAGTGCATTTTACTGGGCCTTGTAAGACTAAGAAGAGATAAAGGAGGGCCCTGAAGCTGGCCTGGCTAGACATATATGCAACAAATTGAGCCCGCAGTGGCCCACCCAAATGCACCCTTGGCCCACCCAAATAAAAATTCCTGGAGCCGGGCCTGGCCATTTGTGCCACAGCTACTTGACCTTTCCCGGGTTCTTCTTTGGGTGCAAAGATTGCCTCTCGGCGGCTCACAGGAACTTAGAGTGATGGCTAAATGCTGAAGTAGGGCCTGCAGAAAATCCATACTAAAGCCCCGTACTCCCCAGAATTGCCCCAAGATCTATTAAAAGCACTGTCACGTGGCAGCAACTGGCGGGACCTTGACCTCTGGATGGAAGTGGGGGTGATGAAAGTGGGGGATCTGTTTAGAGATACGGAGTTGCTCCAGTTTTAGGAATTCCATGCAGAATTTGATCTACCCCAGGGATACTTTATGCTGCTCAGAGAACTCACGACAGCAATGTGCACACATTGGAACAAACTAACTACTGAACCTCCTACATTATTTTTTTTTTAAAGAGATTTTATTGCCATTTGGTCCATATAACATTTACTTAAGCGGTTCATATATCAAACATCCGTTCATATGTGTACATTACATTAATCTTCCTCTTGTCCTGTTTCAATATCTGTTCAGAGTAAATTATTCAACATGTTCAACCCGTTCCAACTCCCAATCACCCTCCCTCCCTCCCCCTAAGCGAATTGCTTAATTTCTAGTTGCATGTGTCAGCGGTTTGTGTTTCTTCTTCGTCTGCGCTATCTTTGCCTGGGGTGGTGCGTGGCAAGTGGGCAGGAGTGGGGGCCACGGTTCTCTCAGCTCTCGCCATTTCTTGGGTCATGTATGTCCCTTGTGTCCCTATCGCATTGTTCCTGCCCTGTGGTGGTGAATTCGGCGGGTCATCCGTAGTGTCATCTGGGTCTGGTGTTCGCAGATCATCCACTAGGCTCCCCCAGGCTCTCGCTATGTCTAGGTTCCCTATACCTCTGTTTGCTACACGCAGCAAGATTCTGTACTGAACCTCCTACATCATAGAGTTGCCAATATATGGCACTTTCAGCGGGCACTATCAAGACAGTCTCCTGCTTATATGGGGTATTGCGAACAGACCAGCAACAGCCACTGGAGAAATTATGGGCCCAGTGGAAGGCCGATTTGGGCATCCTTATCACTGCTAAGGACTGGGAAGGTGTTCTAGAAAGAACACCCACTTTCTCTAGAAATGAACGCTTCAAACTCATTAACTACTATGTCCTCCATAGGTCATACTTGACTCCAGACTACGTGCACCAGTACTTCCAAGTGGCTGACGCAGCATGCCCTAGATGCTGCGAAGGAGGGGTACACATCATCCACATGTTTTGGGAATGTCCCATACTAACTATATTCTGGGACAAGGTCTTACACATGGTCGAGGAGGCCATTGAGAGGGAGGTTCCCCACACCCTGGCACGCTGTTTACTGGGATGGTTTTCCCACAGCTAAGACGAAAGTCACAAGCAAGTACCAAGACTTAGCATTTATCCTGACCAATCAAGAGATAGCAAGAAACCGGATATCCCCGGCGGGCCCCCGCACTCATGTATGGAAAAAAGAAATGATTAAATGGGCGGGATTCAGGGAAGGATACTCCTAAGGAAGTCCAAAGAGGCATAGGAAAGATTGAAGTAGCTAGAGCCTGGGAAACTCTGGTGGACAATCTCTCCAATCCTGAGCCAGACACACCCACTGGGTTGCCTGAAGGTTCATCGTGATAATTTTTAATTAGTGCTGTACTGCCTGCATGCCTAACATTGCGCAACACATGGCACTTAATGGGAACTAACGCTTGATGATATATGGTTTACATCTCCCTATCTAACATGCAGGATCCCTCTCTTTGACCACAATGGGCAAGGTTACTTCGAGAATGCTGTGCCAACTCATGGGGAGGGGAGGGTGGGGAGTTGCTTGGGTATTTTTTGTTTTCCATTGAACAGACGCCTGTCGACTGACATAATTGTATTGTTTGACGCATGACAACCAATAAAATCTTTTTAAAAAATGAATGGGATGGATGAGGATGAGGTATTTACCCCACTTGCTAAATACTGATACCGCAAGGTGAGGTATTTACAGGGGGCTGCAAATACCTAATTTTCTCAGTTATGAGCTGGACATGGGGCATAACCTTTAGCTTTCAGTGCTCACCAGAACAAATTCCATATGTTTCAGTATTTACCTTGGATTTTCTCCTGGTCAATATCAGCAGATTTGCCTTGACAAAATTTACCTATGAAAAAAGTGGAGGTGAAGGGTAGTAGTTCCACATCTCATTACTCTATCTCTGAGCAAACTAGAAAGAGTTTGCGCAGGGATCAGAATTTAGCCCTGGCCTTGCAATCAGCTCCTAAATATGAAGGTTTGTGTTAAGATCTTCACTCCCAAAAGAGGTGCAGTAGCTCACTCATAACCAAAACAAGTTTTATTCACCAACGCCTCAGGCAGAGCAACAATCACAATCCACTGATGACATTCAAAGACTGGTCACTGTTGCCCAGGATACCGTGACATATTCAATATTCTACCTAGACATTCCAGACCCAGATGGCATAAGTAGAATGATGAATCTGGGACAAACCATTATACATCTTTCCCCTTATGACTGAAAAAAATCCAATAGTCATGAACACAGCACATGAAACATTCATGCGGCATTCACATTTCATGAGAAAAGAAATACGAAAAACACATATACTTCAAAAAAACGTATTTAGAATGTCCTTTAAGTAAGTAGGATTTTCCCTTTCCCAAGAACCACCGTAATGACCTGAAACAGATCGACCATGATCTTTATTGTTAGAAATGGGATCTCTGGTTGGCTAAGACTTGTGCCAAAGCCAGGCAGAGACCACCACTCTAGTCAGGGCAAGAGAGTTACACGCCAAAGATAACCCCTGCTCACCCCCTTGGTAGCTTGGCACGAGCAGTTAGGCTTATCCCGGAGGCAATGTGTAAAGCGTTTGCGCAACACGCACACAGCAACAACATACCAGGCCCACCACAAAAGGAACTTCACACAAGGTTATATCAAAAATATCCTTTGTATTATCATAAAACACATTAGAATAGTAATCACACAGTATACACTGTGCCAACTGGCACTAGGCAATTTTTACAGGGGTTTATATACACATGACAGGGCCACTTGGACTACTGTCAGAACCATCACAAAGTGAACATAGTAAAGGTAAAACATATCATGAATGTAGAACACAGCCAGTAAATACTGGCAAACACTACAATCAGTATCATCCTGTAAGCAAACCATATTATGCACAGTATCACATGGGGCGTGGAATATATTCTGCGCCAACCTCATAAGCCTAAACATATTAGACCATAATCCCCCAAGCATAACTCACATTAGGGCATAACTCACAGTATAAAATAATCTCACTAGCATAAACCACTGTATGCAGATAACCTCATATATAAACCACAGTTAGAGGCATAAAACAGGGTGCGTAAATCATAGTACATGAATCACATTTCCTAGCACCACATAAATCACATTAGGGCCAGGCACCCTATCTACCTAACCGTTCCCCTGACCAACTGGCTTCCTCAGGGGGCTCAAATGCCCTATACCCAAAAATCAGGGCAGCTGCCAATGCAGCAGAATCCACGTGCACAATTGCGCATACCTAAACGTGGCAGCTGACGCTAATTGCCGTGTAGCTATAAAAGTACTGGGGCAGAGAAATGCATCTCACTCCTGCCTCCCTAAGAATGCCCCCAAAGAACTGTGGTCTAAACGTTGCAGCTGGCACTAATTGCTGCGTAGCTGGAACTGAAAGAAAGGCCTGGGTACTCACTGTGCCCTTGGAACAAATATGCCCATCTTGCAGCAACTGTCGGCGCTGGGGCGGCGCAGCTGGGAATCAGGTAAAGGGGCCTTAGCACATCTGTGCCCTCAGAGCCCTACTGGGGCGCTTTAAACAAATGTGCCCCAACATTGGCGCGGCCCGCAACGGCAGGACCGCTCAGATACTGACAATGTGCCTCAAACTGCACCAACTCACTGTGGCCCTCTGGGCCTATAGCCAAATAAAATTACCCCCTCGTTGGAACGGCCCTCTGGCAAGCAGGGCCGCTCAAGAAATGGGCAGTGCCACTGTGCCTGGATCAGCACCCCCCCACATAGAACCCTCACTCACTGGGTCCTGTGGGGACCGGCGCCAGGGATCCTCCCCGCTTTGCCGGTGCTCTCTAGGGGTCTGCGCGGGGCTTCCCTGAGCTTCACTTGAGCCCCGCCGACCAACTGCTCACTGGATCCCTGCCGGGCCTCCTCTCTCCCCAAGGCGGACTCCTGACGGCTCTTCAGGGTCGCCACGCTCGCTCACGGTGGCTTTCTACGAGATTACCAAATGCAGGGTGGGCTCCCGCTTCCAGTAAAAATATTGGCAGGGTGGGCACCCGCCAGAAAAAGGCACCAAAATGCGGGGTGGGCACCCGCCAATTAAAATGAAGCACAAGTGGGGTGGGCACCCGCCATTTTAAGTAATAATAAAGTGGGGTGGGCTCTCGCTCGCAAGGGCACCACGGGGGTATCCCTCACGCTGGGATTTCCTCTCCAAGGGCTGCAGTGCTGCGCAGCCCACGCTCCCCTCCTTCTTGGGGAAACAAAAATCCAGCGCTCACGAGGCGCTAGATGCAGCAAAGGTCCTGCATAAAAAAGAATAAGTCCATGGAGATCAAGGGGGCAATGCAGGGCCCAGGGAGGCAAGCCCTCATTGCTGTTTCTCCTGGGCCCCAGCAGCAGTACACCCCCCTCAGGAACAGCACCAACACAAAACTGAACAACTTTCATGGGGTCACAGCCACTCTACTTATACCACCTAATCCTTTGTCTGTAGTGCAGGGCATGGGGGAACCAGATACAACTGGTTCAGGGGGGATTTGGAGCACTTTGTTTTGCAAGCTCCTCTTCCCCTTTGTCAGGTGGGGGCTAGGTGATCAGACACACCAAAGGGGGCTGAGCCAGCATTGTACAGGGCAGGCACACTCCTATTCAGAGTCAGGGGATCCTCCCTCCCACTACTCCCAACACAGATGTCTTATTCAGCTAAGCGCTGACTCACCCTGCCCCTCCTGGAGCCACACACACCTCCCAGCCCCTGTCACTCACAAGCCAGACATGCAATTCACATCAGGCAGGCAGACACATAGCACACAGAAATGCCAACTTCTAAAAGTGTTACAACAAACAAATGATGGACGGAATGCTGACAATGCAGACATTCTCCCCCAGTCAAGAGATCTGGGTTAAATCCATCGTTCTTTTGCCCACTACACCACCCCAGTTTAGACATGGCCATATGCAAATCAGTCTTGACCCTGTGCCTCATGGGAACAGTCCAGCCCGAACTGCCAAGCCATGTCTTCCCTGGACCGGAATCAAGCATCCTAGGACCGGTTTCTGGCTATCAGCCGTCATCAGCCAGGATAGCTTGACTCCAGTGGCGTAGTGATCACGGGTCCCACGTCTGGGAATACCCATCCCACTTAGGGCGAAAAGCGTTACAACAAACAAATGATGGACCGAATGCTGACAATGCAGACATTCTCCCCCAGTCAAGAGATCTGGGTTAAATCCATCGTTCTTTTGCCACTACACCACCCCAGTTTAGACATGGCCATATGCAAATCAGTCTTGACCCTGTGCCTCATGGGAACAGTCCAGCCCGAACTGCCAAGCCATGTCTTCCCTGGACCGGAATCAAGCATCCTAGGACCGGTTTCTGGCTATCAGCCGTCATCAGCCAGGATAGCTTGACTCCAGTGGCGTAGTGAGCACGGGTCCCACGTCTGGGAATACCCATCCCACTTAGGGCGAAAAGCGTTACAACAAACAAATGATGGACGGAATGCTGACAATGCAGACATTGCCCCACAGTCAAGAGATCTGGGTTAAATCCATCGTTCTTTTGCCAACTACACCACCCCAGTTTAGACATGGCCATATGCAAATCAGTCTTGACCCTGTGCCTCATGGGAACAGTCCAGCCCGAACTGCCAAGCCATGTCTTCCCTGGACCGGAATTTTGCATTTGTCACCCTGAGTGGGACGGGTATGCTCAGACGTGAGTCCCGTGCTCTCCATGCCACTGGAATCAAGCTATCCTGTCTGAAGAGGGGTGAGACCCTGAAACCGGTCCTAGGATACTTGTTTCCAGTCCAGGGAGGACCTGGCTTGGCAGTTCGGGCTGGACTGTTCCCATGAGGCACAGGGTCAAGACTGATTTGCATATGGCTGGATTCAAACTGGAATGGCATGGTGAGCAAAAAAAACGATGGATTTAGGCCCAGATCTCTGTACTGGGGTGAATGTATGACATTGTTCTGCATTCTGTCCATCAATTGTTGTTTTTGCATTTGTCACCCTGAGTGGGACGGGTATGCTCAGACGTGAGTCCCGTGCTCTCCATGCCACTGGAATCAAGCTATCCTGGCTGAAGAGGGGTGAGACCCTGAAACCGGTCCTAGGATACTTGTTTCCAGTCCAGGGAGGACCTGGCTTGGCAGTTCGGGCTGGACTGTTCCCATGAGGCACAGGGTCAAGACTGATTTGCATATGGCTGGGTTCAAACTGGAATGGCATGGTGAGCAAAAAAAACGATGGATTTAGGCCCAGATCTCTTTACTGGGGTGAATGTATGACATTGTTCTGCATTCTGTCCATCAATTGTTGTTTTTGCATTTGTCACCCTGAGTGGGACGGGTATGCTCAGACGTGAGTCCCGTGCTCTCCATGCCACTGGAATCAAGCTATCCTGGCTGAAGAGGGGTGAGACCCTGACACCGGTCCTAGGATACTTGTTTCCAGTCCAGGGAGGACCTGGCTTGGCAGTTCGGGATGGACTTTTCCCATGAGGCACAGGGTCAAGACTGATTTGCATATGGCTGGGTTCAAACTGGAATGGCATGGTGAGCAAAAAAAACGATGGATTTAGGCCCAGATCTCTGTACTGGGGTGAATGTATGACATTGTTCTGCATTCTGTCCATCAATTGTTGTTTTTGCATTTGTCACCCTGAGTGGGACGGGTATGCTCAGACGTGAGTCCCGTGCTCTCCATGACACTGGAATCAAGCTATCCTGGCTGAAGAGGGGTGAGACCCTGAAACCGGTCCTAGGATACTTGTTTCCAGTCCAGGGAGGACCTGGCTTGGCAGTTCGGGCTGGACTGTTCCCATGAGGCACAGGGTCAAGACTGATTTGCATATGGCTGGGTTCAAACTGGAATGGCATGGTGAGCAAAAAAACGATGGATTTAGGCCCAGATCTCTGTACTGGGGTGAATGTATGACATTGTTCTGCATTCTGTCCATCAATTGTTGTTTTTGCATTTGTCACCCTGAGTGGGACGGGTATGCTCAGACGTGAGTCCCGTGCTCTCCATGCCACTGGAATCAAGCTATCCTGGCTGAAGAGGGGTGAGACCCTGAAACCGGTCCTAGGATACTTGTTTCCAGTCCAGGGAGGACCTGGCTTGGCAGTTCGGGCTGGACTGTTCCCATGAGGCACAGGGTCAAGACTGATTTGCATATGGCTGGGTTCAAACTAGAATGGCATGGTGAGCAAAAAAAACGATGGATTTAGGCCCAGATCTCTGTACTGGGGTGAATGTATGACATTGTTCTGCATTCTGTCCATCAATTGTTGTTTTTGCATTTGTCACCCTGAGTGGGACGGGTATGCTCAGACGTGAGTCCCGTGCTCTCCATGCCACTAGAATCAAGCTATCCTGGCTAAAGAGGGGTGAGACCCTGAAACCGGTCCTAGGATACTTGTTTCCAGTCCAGGGAGGACCTGGCTTGGCAGTTCGGGCTGGACTGTTCCCCTGAGGCACAGGGTCAAGACTGATTTGCATATGGCTGGGTTCAAACTGGAATGGCATGGTGAGCAAAAAAAATGATGGATTTAGGCCCAGATCTCTGTACTGGGGTGAATGTATGACATTGTTCTGCATTCTGTCCATCAATTGTTGTTTTTGCATTTGCCACCCTGAGTGGGACGGGTATGCTCAGACGTGAGTCCCGTGCTCTCCATGCCACTGGAATCAAGCTATCCTGGCTGAAGAGGGGTGAGACCCTGAAACCGGTCCTAGGATACTTGTTTCCAGTCCAGGGAGGACCTGGCTTGGCAGTTCGGGCTGGACTGTTCCCATGAGGCACAGGGTCAAGACTGATTTGCATATGGCTGGGTTCAAACTGGAATGGCATGGTGAGCAAAGAAACGATGGATTTATGCCCAGATCTCTATACTGGGGTGAATGTATGACATTGTTCTGCATTCTGTCCATCAATTGTTGTTTTTGCATTTGTCACCCTGAGTGGGACGGGTATGCTCAGACGTGAGTCCCGTGCTCTCCATGCCACTGGAATCAAGCTATCCTGGCTGAAGAGGGGTGAGACCCTGAAACCGGTCCTAGGATACTTGTTTCCAGTCCAGGGAGGACCTGGCTTGGCAGTTCGGGCTGGACTGTTCCCATGAGGCACAGGGTCAAGACTGATTTGCATATGGCTGGGTTCAAACTGGAATGGCATGGTGAGCAAAAAAAACGATGGATTTAGGCCCAGATCTCTGTACTGGGGTGAAGGTATGACATTGTTCTGCATTCTGTCCATCAATTGTTGTTTTTGCATTTGTCACCCTGAGTGGGACGGGTATGCTCAGACGTGAGTCCCGTGCTCTCCATGCCACTGGAATCAAGCTATCCTGGCTGAAGAGGGGTGAGACCCTGAAACCGGTCCTAGGATACTTGTTTCCAGTCCAGGGAGGACCTGGCTTGGCAGTTCGGGCTGGACTGTTCCCATGAGGGACAGGGTGAAGACTGATTTGCATATGGCTGGGTTCAAACTGGAATGGCATGGTGAGCAAAAAAAACGATGGATTTAGGCCCAGATCTCTGTACTGGGGTGAATGTATGACATTGTTCTGCATTCTGTCCATCAATTGTTGTTTTTGCATTTGTCACCCTGAGTGGGACGGGTATGCTCAGACGTGAGTCCCGTGCTCTCCATGCCGCTGGAATCAAGCTATCCTGGCTGAAGAGGGGTGAGACCCTGAAACCGGTCCTAGGATACTTGTTTCCAGTCCAGGGAGGACCTGGCTTGGCAGTTCGGGCTGGACTGTTCCCATGAGGCACAGGGTCAAGACTGATTTGCATATGGCTGGGTTCAAACTGGAATGGCATGGTGAGCAAAAAAAACGATGGATTTAGGCCCAGATCTCTGTACTGGGGTGAATGTATGACATTGTTCTGCATTCTGTCCATCAATTGTTGTTTTTGCATTTGTCACCCTGAGTGGGACGGGTATGCTCAGACGTGAGTCCCGTGCTCTCCATGCCACTGGAATCAAGCTATCCTGGCTGAAGAGGGGTGAGACCCTGAAACCGGTCCTAGGATACTTGTTTCCAGTCCAGGGAGGACCTGGCTTGGCAGTTCGGGCTGGACTGTTCCCATGAGGCACAGGGTCAAGACTGATTTGCATATGGCTGGGTTCAAACTGGAATGGCATGGTGAGCAAAACAAACGATGGATTTAGGCCCAGATCTCTGTACTGGGGTGAATGTATGACATTGTTCTGCATTCTGTCCATCAATTGTTGTTTTTGCATTTGTCACCCTGAGTGGGACGGGTATGCTCAGACGTGAGTCCCGTGCTCTCCATGACACTGGAATCAAGCTATCCTGGCTGAAGAGGGGTGAGACCCTGAAACCGGTCCTAGGATACTTGTTTCCAGTCCAGGGAGGACCTGGCTTGGCAGTTCGGGCTGGACTGTTCCCATGAGGCACAGGGTCAAGACTGATTTGCATATGGCTGGGTTCAAACTGGAATGGCATGGTGAGCAAAAAAAACGATGGATTTAGGCCCAGATCTCTGTACTGGGGTGAATGTATGACATTGTTCTGCATTCTGTCCATCAATTGTTGTTTTTGCATTTGTCACCCTGAGTGGGACGGGTATGCTCAGACGTGAGTCCCGTGCTCTCCATGCCACTGGAATCAAGCTATCCTGGCTGAAGAGGGGTGAGACCCTGAAACCGGTCCTAGGATACTTGTTTCCAGTCCAGGGAGGACCTGGCTTGGCAGTTCGGGCTGGACTGTTCCCATGAGGCACAGGGTCAAGACTGATTTGCATATGGCTGGGTTCAAACTGGAATGGCATGGTGAGCAAAAAAAACGATGGATTTAGGCCCAGATCTCTGTACTGGGGTGAATGTATGACATTGTTCTGCATTCTGTCCATCAATTGTTGTTTTTGCATTTGTCACCCTGAGTGGGACGGGTATGCTCAGACGTGAGTCCCGTGCTCTCCATGCCACTGGAATCAAGCTATCCTGGCTGAAGAGGGGTGAGACCCTGAAACCGGTCCTAGGATACTTGTTTCCAGTCCAGGGAGGACCTGGCTTGGCAGTTCGGGCTGGACTGTTCCCATGAGGCACAGGGTCAAGACTGATTTGCATATGGCTGGGTTCAAACTGGAATGGCATGGTGAGCAAAAAAACGATGGATTTAGGCCCAGATCTCTGTACTGGGGTGAATGTATGACATTGTTCTGCATTCTGTCCATCAATTGTTGTTTTTGCATTTGTCACCCTGAGTGGGACGGGTATGCTCAGACGTGAGTCCCGTGCTCTCCATGCCACTGGAATCAAGCTATCCTGGCTGAAGAGGGGTGAGACCCTGAAACCGGTCCTAGGATACTTGTTTCCAGTCCAGGGAGGACCTGGCTTGGCAGTTCGGGCTGGACTGTTCCCATGAGGCACAGGGTCAAGACTGATTTGCATATGGCTGGGTTCAAACTGGAATGGCATGGTGAGCAAAAAAAACGATGGTTTTAGGCCCAGATCTCTGTACTGGGGTGAATGTATGACATTGTTCTGCATTCTGTCCATCAATTGTTGTTTTTACATTTGTCACCCTGAGTGGGACGGGTATGCTCAGACGTGAGTCCCGTGCTCTCCATGACACTGGAATCAAGCTATCCTGGCTGAAGAGGGGTGAGACCCTGAAACCGGTCCTAGGATACTTGTTTCCAGTCCAGGGAGGACCTGGCTTGGCAGTTCGGGCTGGACTGTTCCCATGAGGCACAGGGTCAAGACTGATTTGCATATGGCTGGGTTCAAACTGGAATGGCATGGTGAGCAAAAAAAACGATGGATTTAGGCCCAGATCTCTGTACTGGGGTGAATGTATGACATTGTTCTGCATTCTGTCCATCACTTGTTGTTTTTGCATTTGTCACCCTGAGTGCGACGGGTATGCTCAGACGTGAGTCCCGTGCTCTCCATGCCACTGGAATCAAGCTATCCTGGCTGAAGAGGGGTGAGACCCTGAAACCGGTCCTAGGATACTTGTTTCCAGTCCAGGGAGGACCTGGCTTGGCAGTTCGGGCTGGACTGTTCCCATGAGGCACAGGGTCAAGACTGATTTGCATATGGCTGGGTTCAAACTGGAATGGCATGGTGAGCAAAAAAACGATGGATTTAGGCCCAGATCTCTGTACTGGGGTGAATGTATGACATTGTTCTGCATTCTGTCCATCAATTGTTGTTTTTGCATTTGTCACCCTGAGTGGGACGGGTATGCTCAGACGTGAGTCCCATGCTCTCCATGCCACTGGAATCAAGCTATCCTGGCTGAAGAGGGGTGAGACCCTGAAACCGGTCCTAGGATACTTGTTTCCAGTCCAGGGAGGACCTGGCTTGGCAGTTCGGGCTGGACTGTTCCCATGAGGCACAGGGTCAAGACTGATTTGCATATGGCTGGGTTCAAACTGGAATGGCATGGTGAGCAAAAAAAAACGATGGATTTAGGCCCAGATCTCTGTACTGGGGTGAATGTATGACATTGTTCTGCATTCTGTCCATCAATTGTTGTTTTTGCATTTGTCACCCTGAGTGGGACGGGTATGCTCAGACGTGAGTCCCGTGCTCTCCATGCCACTGGAATCAAGCTATCCTGGCTGAAGAGGGGTGAGACCCTGAAACCGGTCCTAGGATACTTGTTTCCAGTCCAGGGAGGACCTGGCTTGGCAGTTCGGGCTGGACTGTTCCCATGAGGCACAGGGTCAAGACTGATTTGCATATGGCTGGGTTCAAACTGGAATGGCATGGTGAGCAAAAAAAACGATGGATTTAGGCCCAGATCTCTGTACTGGGGTGAATGTATGACATTGTTCTGCATTCTGTCCATCAATTGTTGTTTTTGCATTTGTCACCTGAGTGGGACGGGTATGCTCAGACGTGAGTCCCGTGCTCTCCATGCCACTGGAATCAAGCTATCCTGGCTGAAGAGGGGTGAGACCCTGAAACCGGTCCGAGGATACTTGTTTCCAGTCCAGGGAGGACCTGGCTTGGCAGTTCGGGCTGGACTGTTCCCATGAGGCACAGGGTCAAGACTGATTTGCATATGGCTGGGTTCAAACTGGAATGGCATGGTGAGCAAAAAAAACGATGGATTTAGGCCCAGATCTCAGTACTGGGGTGAATGTATGACATTGTTCTGCATTCTGTCCATCAATTGTTGTTTTTGCATTTGTCACCCTGAGTGGGACGGGTATGCTCAGACGTGAGTCCCGTGCTCTCCATGCCACTGGAATCAAGCTATCGTGGCTGAAGAGGGGTGAGACCCTGAAACTGGTCCTAGGATACTTGTTTCCAGTCCAGGGAGGACCTGGCTTGGCAGTTCGGGCTGGACTGTTCCCATGAGGCACAGGGTCAAGACTGATTTGCATATGGCTGGGTTCAAACTGGAATGGCATGGTGAGCAAAAAAAACGATGGATTTAGGCCCAGATCTCTGTACTGGGGTGAATGTATGACATTGTTCTGCATTCTGTCCATCAATTGTTGTTTTTGCATTTGTCACCCTGAGTGGGACGGGTATGCTCAGACGTGAGTCCCGTGCTCTCCATGCCACTGGAATCAAGCTATCCTGGCTGAAGAGGGGTGAGACCCTGAAACCGGTCCTAGGATACTTGTTCCAGTCCAGGGAGGACCTGGCTTGGCAGTTCGGGCTGGACTGTTCCCATGAGGCACAGGGTCAAGACTGATTTGCATATGGCTGGGTTCAAACTGGAATGGCATGGTGAGCAAAAAAAACGATGGATTTAGGCCCAGATCTCTGTACTGGGGTGAATGTATGACATTGTTCTGCATTCTGTCCATCAATTGTTGTTTTTGCATTTGTCACCCTGAGTGGGACGGGTATGCTCAGACGTGAGTCCCGTGCTCTCCATGCCACTGGAATCAAGCTATCCTGGCTGAAGAGGGGTGAGACCCTGAAACCGGTCCGAGGATACTTGTTTCCAGTCCAGGGAGGACCTGGCTTGGCAGTTCGGGCTGGACTGTTCCCATGAGGCACAGGGTCAAGACTGATTTGCATATGGCTGGGTTCAAACTGGAATGGCATGGTGAGCAAAAAAAACGATGGATTTAGGCCCAGATCTCTGTACTGGGGTGAATGTATGATATTGTTCTGCATTCTGTCCATCAATTGTTGTTTTTGCATTTGTCACCCTGAGTGGGACGGGTATGCTCAGACGTGAGTCCCGTGCTCTCCATGCCACTGGAATCAAGCTATCCTGGCTGAAGAGGGGTGAGACCCTGAAACCGGTCCTAGGATACTTGTTTCCAGTCCAGGGAGGACCTGGCTTGGCAGTTTGGGCTGGACTGTTCCCATGAGGCACAGGGTCAAGACTGATTTGCATATGGCTGGGTTCAAACTGGAATGGCATGGTGAGCAAAAAAAACGATGGATTTAGGCCCAGATCTCTGTACTGGGGTGAATGTATGACATTGGTCTGCATTCTGTCCATCAATTGTTGTTTTTGCATTTGTCACCCTGAGTGGGACGGGTATGCTCAGACGTGAGTCCCGTGCTCTCCATGCCACTGGAATCAAGCTATCCTGGCTGAAGAGGGGTGAGACCCTGAAACCGGTCCGAGGATACTTGTTTCCAGTCCAGGGAGGACCTGGCTTGGCAGTTCGGGCTGGACTGTTCCCATGAGGCACAGGGTCAAGACTGATTTGCATATGGCTGGGTTCAAACTGGAATGGCATGGTGAGCAAAAAAACGATGGATTTAGGCCCAGATCTCTGTACTGGGGTGAATGTATGACATTGTTCTGCATTCTGTCCATCAATTGTTGTTTTTGCATTTGTCACCCTGAGTGGGACGGGTATGCTCAGACGTGAGTCCCGTGCTCTCCATGCCACTGGAATCAAGCTATCCTGGCTGAAGAGGGGTGAGACCCTGAAACCGGTCCTAGGATACTTGTTTCCAGTCCAGGGAGGACCTGGCTTGGCAGTTCGGGCTGGACTGTTCCCATGAGGCACAGGGTCAAGACTGATTTGCATATGGCTGGGTTCAAACTGGAATGGCATGGTGAGCAAAAAAAACGATGGATTTAGGCCCAGATCTCTGTACTGGGGTGAATGTATGACATTGTTCTGCATTCTGTCCATCAATTGTTGTTTTTGCAACTTCTAAAAGTGGCATTTCTCCCATAGTCATAATAAATCTGCGCACACCATCGCGCAGCATTTACTCTCACAATTTCATACATACCAGACTTGACCACACTGCTCCTCTCATAACAGGAATTACCACTGACACACACTGATCAGGGAATCCCCAATGCATTCCTATGAGAGGGCAGGCCAACCTTACCAAATGCACACAGAAAGCGCACGCACTTTACACTGGGCCACAGTGCTAAAGTGCCCAGAGGCCTAAAACCATCAACACCATGTCAGAGCTAAGGCAAAAGGTTTAGGGGTGAACCTGCCAAAAAGGGCTAGGTCCAACATTCATCTTCCTTCCAATACTCTTTAACCTCACCCTGTTGAGCACACTTCGCCAATCGTGACATGCTCCATACTCTCCACCTTCTAACACAACCACAGTTTTCAAAACCTTGACACTCTTGAATGTCCCCATGAATTCCAATTTTACTTTTGGTACTCTACTAGGCTTCTACACATACACATCTTCTCCGACACACAACTTCCTCCAATATGAACCCACCTTTTCATTGTAGCGTTTTTTATAACTCTTTTGATAATCCAACACTATGCTGGGATCGCTCACAGTCAATTTTATCTTACAATCTAACCATAAAGGAGAGAGTTTGGTTCCAGCAAACCTAACTGTTAAACTTTGAAAAGGTGAAAGATTGGTTATTGCATTTGGAGTAGTGCGTTGTTTAGCATCCTCCCCAGCCTGGGTACTCGCCAAGGACCATGCCACACATGGAGCTTAGTATAACATGTCTTCATTCATCTGCATGTCACTGCGAACTCAACATTCTAAACCTGCATTCACTTCACTATGCTCTAACGCACACCTCACAGTTCTACGGAGTCCATCAGAAGCCACAAGGGTTCCGCTATTGCTAATTCACTTGACACTACATTGCCTCCTTGTTAAATACAACGGGGCAGATTTATGAGCCCCTTGCGCTTCATTTACGCTGCCGTTGCGTCACTTTTGTGACGCAGCAGCGGCGCAAATCCTGCGCCATGCTGTGGGGTATTTACAACGTGACACATCTGGGAGATGCGTCACGTTGTAAAGCCCTGCGCCAGCAGTAGGCGTACCTGTGCAGGGGGGGCGTTCCGTCGCAGGAACGCCTCCTAAAAGTGGCTGAGTGAAATCTACAAGATTTCACTCAGTCACTTTTGAGCCCATGCTGCGTCAAAACCCTGCGCCTGCTTGAAGCAGGCGTAAGGATTGACGCAGCATTTTAATGATAGGGCACCCCGAGCCTTGCTGGAGCTGCGTCGCACTTGCGACACAACTCCAGCAATGCGCCGCCCTTCCGCCATCAGATGCGTCACGCATCTGTTTATTCTTGCGCCACGATGCGCTGCATTGTAAATGCGGCGCATCTATTGTGGCGCAAGGGTAAACTTTTGTGACGCATCTTTCCTGGCGCATCCCTGCTGATTTGCAGGGATGCGCCAGGAAACATAAATCTGCCCCAAGATTTCTTTTAAAATCACAAGTATTTACACAATTATAGCTTTTTAATAAATCTTTGTGGCGCTTTGATCCCAAATCCCAACCGTGCCTTCGGAAACTGGGACTAGGCAGAAGAAGTGTCCATGATTTGTGTTTTATTAACAAATATTGAGAGGTACCCACAAGGAGATGATGAACAGAGTGCTGAAACTTTTCAGACACTCACCCCCACACAGATCTTGGTTGAATCCATCATCGTTCTTTAGCTCACAATGCCACCCCAGTTCAGACACAGCTATATGCAAATCAGTATTGACCCTGTGCCTCATTGAAACAGTTCAGCCCGAACTACCAAGCCAGGTCTTAACTGGACCGGACAAAGCATCTTGAGACCGGTTTCGGGGTAACACCCGTCATCGGCCAGGCTAGCTTGAATTCAGTGGCAAAGGGAGCAAGGGACCCACATTCGGGCATACCCTGCCAACTTAGGGCGAACTAAGCAAACACAAGGAGATGATGGATGGAGCGCTGAAACTTTTCAGACACTCACACCCAGTCATTGATCTGGGTTGAATCCATCATCGTTCTTTGGCTCACTTCGCCACCCCAATTCAGACCCAGCTATATGCAACTCAGTCTTGACCCTGTGCCTCATGGGAACAGTCAAGCCTCAACTGCCAAGCCAGGTCTTCACTGGACCGAAAAAAAGCATCTTGAGACCGGTTTCAGGGTAACACCCTTCATCAGCCAGGCTAGCTTGACTCCAATGGTAAAGTGAGCAAGGGATCCACGTCTGGGCATACCCTGCCAACTCAGGGCGAACAAAGCAAACACAAAGATATGATGGACAGAGTGCTGAAACTTTTCAGACACTCATCCCCAGTCACAGATGTGGGTTGAATCCATCGCTGTTCTTTAGCACACTTCGCAACCCCAGTTAGGACCCAGCTATATGCAAATCAGTCTTGACCCTGTGCCTCATGGGAACAGTTCAGCCCGAACTGCCAAGCCAGGTCTTCACTGGACCCAAAACAAGCATCCTGGAACCGGTTTGCCCAGACGAGGGTCCCGTGCTCTCCATGCCACTGGAATCAAGCTATCCTGCCTGATGAGGGGTAAAACCCCGAAACCAGTCCTAGGATGCTTGTTTCTGGTCCAGGGAGGAACTGGCCTGGCAGTTCGGGATGAACTGTTCCCATTGGGCGCAGGGTCAAGCCTGATTTGCATATGGCTGAGTTCAAACTGGAATTGCATGGGGAGCAAAAAACAATGGATTTAGGCCCAGATCTCTGTACTGGGGTGAATGCATGAAATTGTTCTGCATTCTGTCCATCAATTGTTCTTTTGTGTTTCCACACAACACTCATGAATTCTGAAGCACAATCAGATTTACGAGAAATTGTAAACCTGGGAATGCCTCAGAGTCTAACCCCACCCCAGGGGTGGCATTAGGGAGGCGCACATGAAGGAATGTTTTCATTTATTCTTGTTTTTTCCTTTTTCTAGGTGTGCTGCATTCTGCCTAGACAAATTCCATATGTTTCAGTATTTACCTTGAATTTTCTCCTGGTTAATATCAGCAGATTGTCCTTTTGTTTAGACGTAGGGCAGCGCTTCATGATTCCTTGCGGCGTTGCCCTACGCCAAAACCTCATAAATGAGGCCCCAAGTCTTTCATACAGGTTAATACCTCAGTACTTGTCCGTTGAGGTAACTTGGTCATCAGAGTTTTACAGAACATCAAGGTTGCAGGGCTTTCACCTGTGGTCAAGTGAGGGGTCAAACGCTAAGCTTGAAGAACAGACTTAAAGACAGTTTTAAGATCTAGCTTTTCCAATACAGAACGCTGAACAGCTTACTGTTGGCCTGTGGCAAAAGAAGTGTGCTCTTCTGATGCTTCACATTAAGATGACTGAGAAAGTACCTGAATTGACGACTGTTGAAAGGTGGGTCATTGTCAGATTTTAGGATCACAGGAACACCCCATGTGGCGAAGAGGCTGTCTAATCACTCAACGACTCTTTCTTAAGTGATAGATGAGTGATCTTCTGTCAATGGGAAATGGGAGTACTCAATCACCATCAGGTGAGGGCCGTTGTCAAGAGGACCAAAGAAGTCAACAGCAATTCTTTCCTATACATGCTGTGACAACTATGACATGTTTAAGGTGTGTTTAGTGGTTTTCGATGAAAGGCAGTTGCATAGATGCAAGACCTTCAATTCTCGTTCAACTTTCTCATCGAGATATGGACACCAGACTCAGAGAGCTCATTTTGTGGCAACATTTCCACGATGTCCTTCATGGGCCACTTCAATTATCTGTTGTCGCAGACTCTCCAGAATGACAATTCTCAATCTCTTAGATTGCCTTCCTGAGTAACAGACAGTTAATCTTTGAAATTTTTAAACTTCTGGTATCAACTCTTACTGGTAAGAGGTTGAGGGTGCGTATACCAAGCCAGGTGTGTAATAATGTCTTTCAGTTTCAACATGTCACTATCTTGACTCGTGGCAGTGACAATTTGTTCCAATGAAATGGCAGCTGGTGTGAATGATTTCACAATCAAATTTATGTATGCTTCATTCATCCTGGAAGGGGTGCCAGGACACTGTAGAGGCACTTGTGAGAAGTAGTCGGAAGAGTGTTGATATTTCCTTGGACGATGCATGGTGGTGTGGGTTTATTCTTAGCATTTGCAGACCCCAACATGCAATGCAAGGAGTAATTTTTGCCTTTGGATTACCAAAGATGGTCAATAATTCTTGATGATCTGTCACAAGCGTGAAAGGCTTCTCATACAAGAATACGTGGAAATGTTCACGAGCCCAAACCACTGTTAAACTTTCTTTCTCAGGTTCTGAAGAAACATAAACAGTTTAGACAATAAATATCTCCCTAGAACTCTCCGGTGTCAACATACATTACAGATATCAACAATTCCTGTCTTTCTTTGTAGTGTTAGATTTATTCTTGTAGTTCTTGTTTAGTTCTCTTTTTAGCCAACATGTGTTTCATTGCCAATGGTAAGTGACTGCGACTTCATCAGGGCTAAAAGATACAACCATATGTATTTGCTACAAGGATTTGATGCTTTCAAATTATTCAAGTGTAAGTGACTTATGTGCCTCTATTAACCCTCATTTCTCATTTGGTGACTTCTTGGTGGCAACTCATGCACATTAATTAGAGCGTGTTAATGTAATTACACAAGAAAATTGAATTTAGTACACAGACTTAGTTTTTGTATTTGATTTTCTTATCGTTGATTGTTAAACGTATGTCCCTAGTTTTTTTTAACATCCGGCTCAGTTAGATGTTTAGATTGCACCATAATCTAGAAAATCATGAAATGCATTAATTTTCACTTGACACATTGGTTAACTTCATTTTTTTACATCCTAAACTTGTCTTGGAAACATGCTCACCAGTAATAAAATGTGTGCCTATTTGTTTTCCTATATGCCAAACACCCAGCTTTGTGAATCCCAATATTTGATTTCCTGTGACCCCCTTAAAGTATAATATACCTGTTGCGTCGGTGCGTCATTTTTATCTGAAAATATATCAAATAGAGAAAAGAACTTTCGTAAATTGAAAATCCTATTGTCAATTTGTTAGGTTCGGCCTCTAAGGGCTACATGTCCCTACCTTTCAGCTGGTTTTACTTCTGTCCCGGTCTCCCCAAATCTTCCTTTGTATTTGATTATTTTTCAGGTTCAAACAATATCAATAGTGTTGTTTCCTAAGATTTTTTACTCCGCTTTTTCAAGAATCTGAAAGTTTAACTGGATTAAATTATCAGGCTTTTGTCCCATATGTATTTTTAGCTGCCCTTTTAACCCCCTCTTCATAGGGAAATGTTAGATTACCTTACCCGGGTATTACTTGTGCAGCCTTCCTTGGTCCAAGCGAGTTTGCTTTACAGTTTCCCTCTAGAAGCCAGCGTCTCCGATAAATACGCATGAGAGTAAAAAGCGGACTTTCCTCTCGTTAAGTCTATGTTTCTATAACCACCATTTTGAAGAGGCATAGGACCTAAACTTATAATTAAATTTAACACGAAATGAGTACTTGCTTATGATGAACGCACATGTCAGATGTAAGACTAGACTAGATTATGGTATCAATCTAAATATCTAACTGAGCAGGATGTTCGAAAAACTAGGGACATAAGTTTAACAATCAACGATGAGAAAAATACAAAAACTAAGTCTGTATACTAAATTCTAATTTCTTGTGTAATTACATTAATATGCTCTAATTAATGTGCATGGGTTGCCACTATGAAGTCACTAGAATGATAAATAAGGTTAATAGAGGCACATAAGTCATATACACTTGAATAATTTGAAAGCATCACATCCTTGTAGCAAATACATATGCTTGTATCTTTTAGCCCCGATGAAGTCGCGGTCGCTTGCCGTTGGCGACGAAACACATGTTGGGTAAAAAGAGAACTATACAAGAACTACAAGAAAAAATATAACATTTCAAAGAAAACCAAGAAATGTTGATATCTGTAATTTTTGTAATGTATGTTGACACTAACGAGTGCTGGGCGAAATATTTATTGTTTAACTTGTTGATCTTGGTCATCCAACTAGGGAGTGGGTGATATTCCCTCCTCAAAGCACAGCACATAAATAGGACTACAATAACTTTATGTGTACATCATTTAGAGAGCCACAAAACCTTCTACAGACCTCACCCTCACTAGATCATCATACACAGTTTAGGAGAAACTTCTGCTTGCATATGTTACATTAAGTCTTCAAGCATTTGGGTGTACACTGTGCAACAGGGCTAGCATCAAACACAACCTCGGTATGAAGCTTTAGATCAAAGTATGCCATTTCAGTAGCATTCTCAATAGCTTGTTTGATTTTCTAGAAGCTTTGCTTGCATTCTTGTGGCCAATTAAAAGAAACATTCTCTTCATCAAGTTTCTTAATGGATCTCTGACAGTGGCAAAGTCTTGTATATATCTTGAACAGTAACTGGCCATGCCAAGGAATGAATGTAACATGGAAACAATTTGTGAGGGATTGGCATTTGACAGCACTTGCACTTTAGCTGGATCAGGTGGAATGCCCCATCAGAAAAAATATTGCCAAAGAATTTTAACTTTGTCTTATGGAACTCAAATTTCTCAGCATTCAAAGTAAAACTGCATTAGTAAGCAAATGGCACACACGCATGAGAGCGCTATTGTGCTTCTTCTGTGTAGCTCTGAAAACCAATATATCATCACTGTAATTGAAAGCATTTATGACAGGCTGTATGATACATTAAATGGCATCTTGAAACAGCCTTGCAGCTGATGACACACCGAAACTTAGTCTTTTCTAACGCAACAGGCAAATATGTGTGAAAAAGGTTGTAATGTACCTGCAATTTTCCTCGAGTTCCACCTGATGATATCCTTTATTCAGATCAAGGCTAGAGAATACCTTCACACCATTCAATTGTGTTATCATGTCAGAAATGTGTGGACCTGGATGTCATTCCCTTTCAATTGCCTTATTTGCTTGATGCATATCCATGCAAATGCATACAGTTCCTTCACAGACCTTTTCGGGAATTACCACTAGGAAGAAACCCATAGCATTGGACCAGTGGAGCACTAAATGATTTCATATTTGAGTAAGGATTCAAGTTCTTTTTCAACAGCTTCACTGATATGAAATGCAATTTGTCTGTGTCTTTGAGCAATAAGACGGACCCCTCATAAATGCGTAATTGGACTTTCATAGTCTTGAGTTTTCCCAACTCATGAAACAAGGAAGGAAATTGCATTATTATTATGTGATGAGCATTCATGTTGTAGTTCGCTGATATCAGTCCCATATCAGCAGCAGTGCTAAAGGTGAGAAAACAAAAGGAACTGATAGACCGAATGCCGAACAATGCAAACATTCACCAACCAGTCACAAAATTCTGGGTTTAATCCATCATTCTCTTGCTCACCGCACCACCCCAGTTTGGACCCAGCCATATGCAAATAAGTCTTGACCCTCTTACCTATGGGACTAGTCCAGCTCGAACTACCAAGCCAGGTCCTCCCTGGACCGGAAACAAGCATACTGGGACCGGTTTTGGGGCATTACACCTCATCAGCCAGGCTAGCTTGAATCCAGTGGCTCAGTTAGCATGAGACCCATGTCTAGGCATACACATCCCGCTAATGGCAACAAAAGCAAAAGGAACAATTGATGGACAGAAAGCTGAACACTGCAAACATTCACCCCGGATCACAAAGATCTGGGTTTGATATATCATTATTTTGCTCACCACGCCAACCCAGTTTGGACCCAGCCATATGCAAATCAGTCTTATTTTTTATTTTATTTTAATTTGTTTATTGGTAATTTACATCCTTATAGTTAGAAGTACACAACATCTTCAAATCAAGTAAGAGAATATTCGGGCCAGCATTAATCTAAATTAGTCATTACAGAGCAACAGCATTTTCAACATTTCTCTGCATCTCCAATTCCACTACAGGGGATACACAAAGAGCACCACGATATCTGTTCCACATAGACCACTTCCGATCCCATTTTTTGTGGCATCCCCTGGCCACAAACACCTCGGTCTCCGCTAACATGCATCTGTCCATTTCCTTTGTCCATACGGTGATGGGTGGCGCAATAGATCCCCTCCATCTCCTCGCTAGTTCCCGTTTTACCAATGTGTATCCCAGTGTTGTGAACTGTTGTTCAATTTCGGTGAGATCAGTTGCCTCCCATATATTAAGCAGTCCCAATTGCGGTGTTAACACTACCTCTTTGCTGAGGGCTTTTTGCATATGGTTTGAAGCTCCCTCCCAGAGCGTACGTATTTTGGGGCAGCCCCATAGAGTATGATAAAAAGTGGCCTGCTGTCCACACCCCCTCAGACATAGGTCGTCCGGTCTAGGACCAATTTTAGCCAAGGTCTTCCCTGTCATATATGATCGGTGAAGTATCCTGAGCTGTATGAGCCTGAGTTTAAGTGTGATGGCCGCTTCAAGAGGAGACATAAGAGCCACCTGCCAGTCTTCGTCACTTATTTGGCCCAGATCGTCTTGCCACCCCTCCCTAAGCTTTTGAAAGGTGTCCGGTAAGTTATTACAAAGCTTTTTATATGTGAGGGATATCGCTTTGGAACTTAAGGGCCCATCTAACAACCGGTCTTCCAATGGGGACGAGTCAGGTATGTCCGTAAAGGATGGGAAAGCCGTCAGGAGCACGTGCCTAATTTGCAAATATCTGTAAATTTCTCCCTTGGCCAAATGATATTGGCTCTGAAGCTCCCCAAATGTCAGTACAGCCCCCTTCCTAACCAGGTCCTTCACCACCGAGATCCCTATGAGGTCCCACTTGCCAAACCCAGTCTGATAGCACAACATGCCCAGTTTCTGCGTGCACCACAACGGCGCCATCTTAGAAAGGACTCCTGCCCAGCCCAGACGGGAATGTACTATGCGCCAAAAGTCCAGCGTATGTTTGGTGGGTCCAAAGAATTTCCGCTTATTTTTCCTATCAGTATTATAAAGGACCCCCAGGTACCCGGAGCGGTCAGTTTGGTAATGCAAATCAGTCTTGACCGTGTTCCTTATGGGAACAGTCCAGCCCGAACTGCCAAGCCAGGTCCTCTCTGGACCGACAACAACCATCCTGGGACCTATTTCGGCGCATCACCCCTCATCAGCCAGGCTAGCTTGAATCCAGTGGTGCAGTGAGCACCATTTCAAAATGGTTCTACTTCTCACAGCCTTTGAAAATCTGTCCAATGGCAGGACATTTACCTTCATTTGTAATTGAAAATCCACACCTGAAGCAACACTTCTTTTTCTGTGGAGAAATCATTCTGGATGCCTCTGCCTTGTGCTTTAGCTTACTTTTCACATTCATGACTGACTCACTATGGACATCACCAGCCGCCATGTGTCATCAGCTTTTGGATCAGCACCCTCTTCAGCTCTGGCAGGCATGAGAACTCACTCCAGACTAAGGGGTCAATTATGATGTCATCCGAAAGGGCATCCAAGAGCCTTGCGGAGTCAAATCTTCCGACTAGCTTGTACTGGGATTGTCGTGTAGTTCCTATAAATATTTATAGGATCTGCATGTTTAGACAACTTAAACTGTGGGAGTGGTGTCCAGACGGACTCTAGACACCACCTCAGGATACATTCGCCTGTATACCAGATAGCTCACGGTGCAACTATGAACCCCTCCTACCACGGAGAGAATGGTTTCTGGCAACTATCGAACATGACAACCCTGACCCTTGAGGTCGCTCAGTCACTCGTGCTCACTTTGTCTTCTCAGAGAGATACACAGAATAAACTGTGGGGACGTTTTTCAATAAGTATTTATTGAACAGCATCATTCTAGTGTAAAATTTGTGAGCTGCAAAAACCATAAGAAAGAAACATAAATAAATGATTATAGGCACTAACAGAGTAAATGGATGGTAGATTCCTACCATAGTGCTAAAACGATGAAGATATGCAGGCATATAAATACATGACAGTAATAATGCGTACTCCTACAAAGCTAACTATAATAAATGTACCTAAATGTACCTAGCATGTATGAAGGTGTATAGCCAAGAATCCCCCTAGGATTGAACCAACCCCATTACCTGGTGTGAGAGCATGAAGGACCCTGTCTTGGTCTCGAGATGGACACCCCGCAAAGGATGTCAGACCACTGCATGCTGGAGTGTTGGCACACAGGAACCTCAGCGTCTCGCGTCAGTTTGTCAGCATGGAAGTTTTTCTCCTCTGCCTGCCCCAGCAAAGATATGGTGCTTATATACCCAAAAGGTACCCTCAGGGTGTCTACCTTGCTGAGTTATGTTGGCCGAGGATGACGATAGTGATGAACCTTACTACATAGTTACTATGCAGAAGATGGTAATCCTGCTGTGAGTCTGAGAATCCTCATGCATAATAAACGAGGCTAGTGTTCGGGGAAAATCACACAACATTTATGCAGCACCTAATCTAGGTACAAGGTTAGCAAAAAAAACTGTTATGTAGTACAATGGCAGGGTAAATGTAAGTGAAAAGTTTAGAGACTACCCAGGCCTATATTGGGGTACATTGCGAATCATAACAGGATCCATTTTTCCCAAACAACACATTACAATGCCCAAAACCCATTACTTACCGAACTACTCTGTTACTGCGAATCCAACTGGATTTTCCTAACGAGAAGCCTCCGTAAATGCAGAATGGACTAGTTCGGAGGTACTTCTGAGTCCGAATCCGATCGCCCAAGTACGGTGCGTACTTCCTATGCGCTGAATCGGTCGTCCCAACCAACACCTCATAGCAGTCAGAAGGGGAGTATTTCAGCTCTGAATCATGCCACAACACGATTCCTGGAACTGTGCAGCTATGCATCCCATCATGCATGTCATTTCTATACTGTACATCTACGATGAATACTACAACCCCAACCGATGCAGTCATCGCAGATGGTAAGTTAGACACCTACCCCTACACAATAACGCAACTTCCCCACGAAAGACAATATAAGAGAAAGCAGGGGTGAAACTACAGCCACATTTAGGGGGGAAATACTTTCAGCAATGTAGTGTCAAATTAGGGGGTGGGGGTTAATGTTCCCAGCAATGTTGAGCCAATTTGGATGTTGGGGGCAAATACCCCCAGCAATGTTGAACCAATTTGGGGGTTGGGGGCAAATACCGGCAGCAATGTTGAGTCAATTTGGGGGTTGGAACCAAATACCCCAGCCATCCACAGCAGCTCAAGAACTGTCTGTGTGTGTGGTGATGCTGTCTGAGCCTGGGCAGACACACATGAAGGGGATGGAGGCTGAAGCACATTGAGCCCTATAGGCGTGGACCTCTATCAGAAAGTATTCTGTATAGGCTTGGATTGGGAATGGGGGCAGCTGGGCATTGGTTAATGTTCCGGTGCACCAGCGTCACCTATGGGCTGGTCTTTTTGAGGCCTATGAAAACCACCCCAAGAGACTGACTAACTTCCCCAGTCCCCACTAGGTCACTGCAATGTGGTGCCAGTATCTTGTCCGTTCCACAGCCGTGCTGTAAATTGAGGCTGGGGCAGCCTTTAGGGCAAAGTCACCTTGGCGCCCTGCCTCACGGGCCCTGACAGAATCAGTGTTATATCCCCCACCCGACCATCACTGTCAGGTCATGGCAGGTGCAGGGAGGTTGAGTTGTATGTAGGGGCCTCGCATGGAGGCAAGTTTCATTTGGCCATTCTAACCTACCCCACAACCCCTTGATCAGCAGCAGTGTGCTATTTTGAAACATCCCTTGCCAGGGAAATGCACAGAGGCTACAATGAAAGTGATGATCACGGAATGTGTGCCAATGACTTTTAGAGTGCCCGAACATCATTGGGATCCCAATCTGACCCTAGTTCCATAGCATATTTTGTCTGTCAAATGAGGGGATTTCATCATGAGGTAGGTATATTCAGACCACTAAATACTAGGAGAAACACACATTTGACGTTGGAACAGGAGTGCCTGTTATATTTCATGTATGGGAACCACTGATGTATTCTTGTTGCATGCAATGTACAGTTTCCTAGCAACGCAGTTTCACTGGGGATTCTAGATTGTGGATTTCTCAGTGAGGCTTGGCTGTGGAGCTGAGAAGATACATCTGGGGGTTTGTTCTCATTACTTCAGTAAATCTACATTTCATCTACCTTGGATGTATCCTGTGATCTTTAAAAATGGCGACGAGGGTGGGATGCGGTAATCATCTACTAAAGAAGACACAGGAGATCCAGTTTTGAGAACAACGTTGGAAGAGAACCCCCAGTTTGTAATTGAAGTAACTAAAGAACAAGGATTACATGGAGTGACCTTCACAACGTTGGAAACCACCTGTTATTATCCTGTTATCAATAAGAAAGGACCACTAATGTTGTGAGTAATCTTTTGTTGAACTTGAGAGAAAAGGACACACGAGCGCGTTTGTTCTTGGAGGAAAGTGTTTGACAACAGCGTTGTGTGATTCAGCTCTGTGAAGTTGCCGTAGATGAGCGGATTCGTTGTTGGTCATAACCGTGAATGGGAGGAAAGACTCTAGAGTACAATTGGGCTTCTGCTCGCACTGCGTGAAAAATGGAACTTTGGGACTCAGGTCTGAATGAGAAGTGCAATTTGATATAATTAAACTTCAGGCAACAAGGTAACGAAAGCGCCGTAGGCAATCACTCCGAATTGAACATCTTACCAGCTGATTTTCAAAACGCGCGTAAAACTGCCGCGTAGCACGAGTGCGTACATCTTTGTCTTCGTTTGAAAGGACTCCTCACGAGCGAGTGCATCGCGTGCATCTCGGGTATTCCTGCCTCCATTGTTGTTCGTCTTGATGGGAAACAACGTCTGACGTCAAGGAAGCAACGAGCACACTGATTGGTCCAGACCGACGCACGTCGCTCTCAAGGAACGAACTCGACCATTGGTGAAGACGTCGGTGTCATCACGTTGCTTAGTTACTAAAGCCATTTTGCGAAGAAACAATTGTAATCGCTTGCAGGAACAGCCAAGCACTGGCGCTGACTGTGAAAGCATCTGAATGAAACAGAAGTTTTGATTCTTGGTAATCCAATTGAGTAACTGTTTTAAAAGAAAAAAAAAGGGAGGAAGAAAAATATATATTATTTATATTTCTGTCTTTTTTTTTTGGTAGTGATGGTGACTATTGGCAAATGAATATTAGGTAAACTCTTTTTATACATTGCCTTATGGTTTAAATCACATTGTCTGTCTGATCAGTTACATTTTAGTCTATATCAAACAATGGCCACACAAAACATTCCTCCACCTCCTACTTTCTTGCAAGAACCGGGTCCTACTTGTATGGAATGGGAGGACTGGAAGGAGGCTTTCGTTACTTATCTAGAGGCTATAGGTGGAGATGTGTTTTTGCCTAAGAGGAAGTTCGCTATTTTAAGATTGAGTTTAGGCATTGAAGGCAGGAAAGTTCTTAGCACTTTACCAAGTTTCTCTGAACACATTGAAAACAATAATTCTGATTCTGAGGATGATCAATTTGATATATATGAATGCGCAATGTCTGCGTTATCTGAGAATTTTGGGAAAAGACTGAGGGCCTCATGTAGGTAAATAATTTTTACCGGTTCGTAAATACCGAGCCGTACCGAATCGGTAAATTAGAATCGGTAAGTTATATGTAGGTAAAAATTCGGTAACAGTTACCGATTCGGTAACAGTCGGTAAATACGAATCGGAATTCACCGAATCGGTAAATACCGAGGTGGTATTTACCGATTCGGTAAATACCGAATCGGTATGTACGGATTCGGTAAATCAAATCACATGACTTGACGAAACAGCCAATCCAGTGCAACGACAGCCCACCCAACCAGGAAGTGCCCACACCCAGGCAGGTGTACATCATTAGCCGAAGTGGCCACACCCAGGCAGGTGTACATAATCAGCCGACCCTGGAGAGGCTTGGAGTGCAGAGGAGAGGCAGGGAGCCGTTGCATGTGCGAGCGGGTAAACGAACAGCATGTCCAGCCAGAGAACACAGAAAGACGGAGGGGAAAGGAGGAGGAAGCTGAAATTTAGCCCCAAGGAACTCCAGGTGCTGGTGGAGGAGGTGGTGAAGCAGCACCAGAAGCTGTTTGGAAGGCAATCCCTGCAAGTGCCTGAGGCTGAAAAGCGCAACATATGGCTGGCCATCCAGGCGCAGGTCAATGCTGTGGGAGTGACCCACAGGGACATTGAGGTCCTCAAAAAGCGCTGGTATGACCTCAGGATTGTAACCAAGAGGAAGATGGGCGACATCCAGAAGGAGGCCAGCCAGACCGGAGGTGGAACCAACAGGGCACCTGCCCTCACCGAACTGGAGGAGCTGGTGGCGGCCACAATCGAGCAAGAGAGCGTCGTGGGTCTTGGGGACGCCGACAGCTCTGCCAGAGCCGCAGCACACCAAGGTAAGACGAAAGCACAGCAATGTTGCCCCCCCTACCCCTATCCCACATCCCCCATTGTGAAACGAGAATCACACTGCAGTCCACACGTGTCAGTGCAGACAGGCAATGCATTCCGGGAGATGTAGTCAGGGCAACACTAACCATGACGTAAATGTTACAGGGCAACAAGGCATGTCACGCACTCGAGGCACAAGGAGACAGGGGACATATTGGAATGTGAAATGATTTATTGTGACGCTTGCAATGCAGCCCTTCGGGGACACTGAGCCAATGTTGTATTTCTGTCCACAGATGTGACACCATGCAGGACAGGGCATGCTGCAGGAGAGACGGCACACCGGCCACATAAATCACCTCTAGCCAGCACAAGTGCAGACCAGGGAGCAGGCCCACTGGCAGCCGCACCACCAACACAGCCAGCCTCGCCGCACACAGAGCCAGCATCACCTCACCGAGAGCCAGCATCACCACCACCAGAGCCAGCATCGCCACTCATGTTCGATTCACCGGCCACATCTCCGCTTGCAGGTGTGAGAATGAGGAGGCGTCCAGCAGCCAGGCTACGAGCCTTAGACACCTCGTCAGACGACAGCATGGGCCCAGAAGACCGCACCGGGCCCCAGGAAGGGAGCCATGCCACTGTGCCCCACACCTCACAGGCAGCACAGACGGAAGCAAGAGGGCGCCGCAGGTCGCGTGTCCAGAGTCCACCAGCACCCACTGACGGCCATGGTGTCTTCTTGGGGCTCGAGGGCCAAATGTTGAAGCAACAGCGCCTGCAATCAAAGGCAGTCATGTCAGTCCAGAGGCACATGCGGGTGATGAAGACGACATTAGTCAACATGGACACTAACATTAGCGGCATGGCTGCGGGCATTCGGGACATGTCCCAGTCAATCCAGCAGTTGTGCAGCAAATTAGATGCTGACATCGAAGCACGGCGCCGGGAACGCCAGAGACGGGACACCACCAGCAGGGCACTCAACCGTCTGGCAACTGCGACTTCTCTGCGGTGCCGGCGCTCTGTGACGATGCAGGAGGGCCTAACACAGTGCTGCAGCGACCTGTCTCGGGGGATGGTGCAGGTGACAAGTGCACTAGGGGTGCTATTGACTAGTCAGGCGTCGACAACTGCTGCAGGGGATGCTGCGGAGAGCATCGACACCAGCAGCAGCATCACACCCCCCGTCCCAGAAGCACGCAGGAGCAGCAGGCGGCTTAGGGTTGGCTCTAGTGAGGATGCACAGGCCGTGCAATCCACCACTGCAGCGCGTATGCGCAAACATTGATGTGGCCCTGCTTAGCCACTTCCCATTGGGTGACGTAACCCTGGACATACTCCTTGTATAGATGGTATATTGCCAGATTGGCCTGTTCATGTGTTCATGGCGTGGTGCCACATTAAAACTACGTCAGGACTTCTCACAACTCGCTGTGTCCCCTTACTTACTCAGAAATAGTTGCATGTGATCACTGCCCGTCTCTCTCTCCCATCGATTGCAGTTGGCACTCTAGCTGCGTTGCCCTCTGGCTGGCCTGACTCATCCTCGTTGTCCTCAAAATATGTCAGTTCCACATCTGTACCTTTTTTCGTGGCAAGGTTGTGCAGCATTGCACAAGTGGCAATAATCTTGCAGCAGGTGATGGGTTTGTACTGGCGTGCGCCTCCGCTCTTGTGGAGGCAGCGGAACCTGCTCTTCAGTAGTCCAAACGTGCGCTCCACCACATTGCGTGTTGTTTTGTGTGCCACGTTGTATCGTCTCTCACTCTGGGTTGCTGGGTGTAGGTAGGGAGTGAGGATGAATGACCGGCATGCATATGCACTGTCGCCTGGATGAGTAAAAGGGAACCATCAGTAACAAGCCTCTATACACTATGATTTGCAGGTTTCAAGGGGCGTCACTGTTACTTACCTAGCAGGTATCCCTCTCCGAATTCTCCGGCACTCAGTCGTGTGTAGATCCCACTATTCTGGAAGATGTAAGAGTCGTGGGTGCTCCCCGGAAACTTTGCAACTATATCTGTGATGATGTTCCCTGCATCACAGATCACCTGCACATTGATGGAGTGGGTGGACTTCCTGTTCCTGTAGATGTGCTCTGTATCAGCTGGAGGACAGATTGGGATGTGTGTACCATCAATACAGCCGATGACATGGGGGAACTGTGCCATGTGATAAAAGTCAGTTTTTGTTTTCTGCAGTGCAGCCTGTGTGTTCGGGAAGCTTATGTAGTGGTGCATTCTCTGCATCATGGCATCCAGGAACTTCCTGAAGAAACGTGACAGGCAACTCTGGGATACCCCACCCACCGCAGCTATCACCACCTGATAACTGCCGGATGCCAACAGATGTAGGCTGCAGAGCACCTGCACATGTGGGGGTATGGCGTGCGCCCTTCTTATTGGATGGTCCAGGAGTGGGTGTAGGTCCCTGATTAAGTCCATGATGGTTTCGGGGTCTAGCCTGTACCTCTCATGTATCTCTGCATCAGTCAGCTGGAATAGTGTGATGCGCTGTCTGTAGATTTGTTCCTCCCGTCGCCACACCCTCAGTCCTGCTGCCTGTAGACGTAGGCGCCTTGCAATGACGTACATAGCGGCCATGTTGTCCACGCTGTTGCATTTTGGGTTTGATTATATGCATTGTTGATGGTTACCACCTGCTTTCAGTCCGTGTTAATTACCGACTCTTATTTACCGATTTTACTGGATTTCTTAATTACCGAGTGCTCCTACATGTCATTTTAGATTTTACCACTTCATATTTACCACTTCATGTTTACCGATTCGTTAATTATGTCTTCGGTAAATATGAATCGGTATTTTAGAATTCGGTAAATATGATTCGGTATTTACCGCCTCATATTTACCGAAAAGTCGTTTTTGGACTCCTACATCTCACTTGTCTGAATACCGGTCGGTAACGGCATATTTACCGAAAATCGGCCGTTACCGACCGGTATTTGGCTACCTACATGAGGCCCAGAGTCTTGTTGTGGAGAGACATAAGTTTTTCTCGCGTGTTCAAAAACAAGGCGAGAGAATTGAACAGTATGTTGCTGCCTTGCGTAGACTAGCAATCACCTGCAAATTCAAAGATCTAAGGGACCAATTAATTAATAGAACAAGCAATCCCAAAATCCAAGAAAAACTTTTAGATCTAAAGGATCCCACCTTAGATAAGTCTTTAGAAATTGCTAAACGTATCGAGAACACATCTCAATACGTCAAGGGTTTAGCAGATAGTAAGTCAAAAGCTAACTCCGACATAAGCAAGGTATGCGCGGTACATGCTTCTAAAAAGAATTCCAAGACAGGCAGTGAAGACAAAAGGGGACCATTTGTGAAACAAGACAATGATAGCAAGGGGAAGGTATGTTATAGGTGCGGCAGTAACAAACATACTGCGGAGGCTAGCCATTGTCCAGCTTTAAAGACCCGTTGTTACAAGTGCAGGAGGATTGGCCATTTCTCCAGGGTTTTTCTAGGGAAAACTTTCACAATGTGAGAAAATCGGTGAACGTAGTGAATGATGATACCTCAACTCATTCCGTTGTTGATAATGCAAGTGACATAGATTCTGATATAGAAGTGATGGTGGTAGGTGACGACGAAACACAAGACAATAAACCACTTTATATAGACAAATCTGATAAGTACGTACCTACCAAGTGCATAATCAGCATAAACAATGTGGATGTTGCTATGTGGGCTGATTCTTGTTCCCCTTTTTCTCTAATAGACAAGCAAAAGTGGAAAGAAATGAATGGTAAGGAATTGATGGCGACAAATGTAGAACCTCAAGGTTATTGTGGGACAAAATTACCAGTCATTGGTTATTTTAATGCTTCTATGTCCTTCAAGGGAAGGGAAACGGCAGCAAAAGTTTACGTTGTAGAAACTGGGAAGTGTCTATTAGGATGGGTGGAGCAGAAAAATTTGGCAATCATCCTTGATCCCAATCATCCTCTACAAGTATTGCTGACGGGATTGGAGGACAACAAGTGGACAAGAAAATTTCCAAATTTATTCAAAGAGAGTTTGGGATGTCTCAAGAAATTCGAACATCAGATAATTTTAAAAAATGATGCCATACCCAAAGTGCACAAAGTTCGTACGGTACCTCTTGCCTTGAGGGATAAGTTGAAACATGAGCTGGAAAGGTTGTGTAAGGAAGGTGTAATTGAGGCGATAGAAGCTTCAGAATGGTTAAGTCCCATTGTGATAGCGCACAAGCCCAACGGAAATATCCGTATGTGTGTGGACTCGAGAGATCTGAATGAGTGTATATGGGTAGACAGACATCCACTACCCCATATTAACGAAATGCTGTCTACAGTTGCTGGTGGGAAATGTTTTACCACATTAGATTTATCCAGCGCTTACCACCAAGTGCGTTTAAAGAAAGAATCAAGACATCTTACATCTTTCATAACACCTGAAGGCGCATATCAATTTGTAAGAATGCCTTTCGGATTAGCGTCAGCGTCTGCAGTATTCCAGAGAGTAATGCAAACAATACTGAAGGGCATTGACAAAGTTTTAGTATTTCAAGATGATGTGTTAATATGGGGGAATGACAATAGTCAACATGATGCTACTTTGTTAGAAGTTCTGTCTAAATTGGAATCTGCTGGTTTAACCATTAGTCTGCAGAAGTGTAAGTTTGCTCAACCTACCGTTGAATATTTGGGACACACATTATCATTTGAAGGCATTAAACCAAAATTAAATTTAGTAGCTGACTTATAAAAAGCTCCTTCTCCTCGTAATAAGGAACAATTGAGGTCATTTCTAGGTTTAGCCGAATATTATTCCAAATTTGTGTATCATTTTTCCGATCTGGTACATCCTTTGCATTGTTTGATGAAAAAGGGTGTACCTTTTATATGGTCTTTAGAATGTCAATCTGCATTCATGAATATTAAGAAAGCAGTGGCTAATGCTACTGCATTATGTTCATTCAACCCACAACATGAAACAATAATTGTGACAGATGCCAGTGGATATGGGTTGGGTGCTGTGCTGATGCAGAGGAACAATGGGAAGGAAAGAGTAGTAGCTTTTGCCTCACATACTCTCAAGGGCGCTGAGCCTTCTTATTCCACCATAGGGAAAGAGGCTCTTGCTTGTTGGTGGGGTGTACAACATTTTAAGATTTATTTATGGGGAACTAAGTTTGAACTGTACACGGATCATAAGCCGTTGATATATGTTTTTACTACGTCTGGAGCAGGAAGAGCTACCCCACGCATAGCTAAATGGTTATATCGTCTGCAAGAGTTTTCATTTGAAATAAAGTACCTGCCGGGTGTAAGGAATGTCTATGCAGACTGTTTATCCCGTTTGCTAGTGACCAGAGATGAGGTGGATTCCAACATTGATGAGGAATGGATGGTAGCTAGCATTGAGGAAGTGTGTCAAACCATTACAAAACAGGAATGGCTTGATGCGATTGCTTCGGATGCAGTCATGGTAGAGGTGGTTAAGCAATTACCTACGTCTTTCGGTTGGAAGTTGGAAGAATCGGTGAAATGTTATAAGGATGTGTGGGAGGAATTGTCTGTTGTTGATGGCATTGTAAGAAGGTGCGATAAATTAGTTGTTCCATCTTCATTGAGAACAAGGTTGATGGAGCTATTGCACGAAGGTCACGGTGGAATGTCAGCTGTCAAAAGGAAGGCCAGGATGGATTTTTGGTGGCCAGGGATGGACAGAGATATTGAGAGGTTTGTAAGAGAATGTATTTCATGTACATGCAGTGATAAATCTCACGTGCTGAGAGAAACTCCTATAACTCCTATCAAGTTACCAGATAGACCATGGGAGAGGTTAGGAATAGATATATGTGGTCCATTCGATTGTTTACCACCATCTGAAAGATATGCCATCGTCATGATGGATTAGTGTTCAAAATGGCCTGAAGTGGCTTTTGTTAGAGAGGTTAAATCTAGTAGTGTAATTGCATTTTGCGATGAGGTGTTTAGGAGAGAGGGTTGTCCTGCAGAGATATTATCGGACAATGGACCCCAATTTACTTCAGAAGAGTTTAGTAGTTTTCTTGGTAGAATGGGCATAAGGCACTTGAGGACTCCTGTATATCATCCCAGGGGTAATGGATTAGTGGAACGCTTTAACCGAGTGTTGGGGGATTGCATTCAATTATGTCGATCAACAAATAAGAGTTGGAAAATTGAAGTAAAAAATTTACTTTGGAATTACAGAACCACTTCTCATTCGGTGACTGGGGAGACCCCATTTAGATTACTCAAGGGAAGAGTGCCTAGCACCATGTCAGTACCAGCGTGGATGGGAAGAAGTGGTAAGAAAAGTATAAAGATCACTGAGATGCGTGCTAAAGTTGAAAGGCATCAAGATGCTTACCAGAAAAGACATAACGACAAGATAACCAGTGCTGCAGTGGATATTGGAAAGGGGGATGTTGTAAGATCTTGCTCTGGGAACATGACAAAGAAAGGAGGGTTAAAGTTTTCTGAACCAAAGGAAGTTATAAATGTGAGAGGTAATTTAGTAGAGTTATCTGATGGTAAATGGTGGAATACACGGAGAATTACAAAGTGCAACGAGGTAGAAGTAAAATTATGGTTGTAAAAGAATTCACATTGTATCAAAACACATGGTGTTCCCGAAAGGATTCTAAATGAGCGTGTCAAACATAAACCCAAGAAATTGGATGATTATTTATGTGATTGAAAATTGTCATTTTCAAACTATTAAATTCTTTCGGTTGTGCATAATAAATCTTTGTGACATTTTTAGGAAATGAAAAAAAAAATCTTTTTATTGATGACTAAAGTAATGTTCTTTGTTGTTGATTGTATAAAAAGGGAGATGTGTTATATTTCATGTATGGGAACAACTGATGTATTCTTGTTGCATGCAATGTACAGTTTCCTAGCAACGCAGTTTCACTGGGGATTCTAGATTGTGGATTTCTCAGTGAGGCTTGGCTGTGGAGCTGAGAAGATACATCTGGGGGTTTGTTCTCATTACTTCATTAAATCTACATTTCATCTACCTTGGATGTATCCTGTGATCTTTAAAAGTGCCCATAGTCACAAAGTTATGTATGTATCACAAAGTAAATGCATGGGTCCACCACAACACACAACGAAACATCACAGGACAACAGACGTCCAATGTACCCACAAACGTATGTCCAGAGACATATTCACTGGCACGATGCCCGCTCCTACATGCATCTGTTACACAGGCTAAATACTAAGATCTGAAACACATACAAAGACCACTACATCTCATGTCATAGGAAGTCACATTGCAGGAAGTGACATCATTCATCCATATTACCTTGCCATTTCCCAAACACCCTAGAAGTAGGCCATGGTTTCCTCTGGTTAGCTGCGAAAGAAAATACAACATGCATAAATCACACAGGAAAGTGAAGTAAAAATCAATACCTGATCTACCAAGTAGCAAGACAATACATCCACCCAATCAGATGGATAATATAGGTCTAGCTTATTTACTATCTCACTTTAACTGATGCACTAATTGTTGACATATCAATACATGTCTACAAACATCAAATTGACTGCTACAGTCCAACCTGGACCTCCAATTCTCCATCGGACCAATCACACAGTCCCACATCCTGTGTCATGATGAGTACACCAGTCTCAGACCAGGTCACCATAGAGAGACACAACCAGAATGGGACGTCGGATGTGTCCGAAATAACAACATGGGCAGGACCCAGCACAGATCCAGAGCAGGACTCAGACAAATGAATCCCTTGCATACAATCACTAACATGCAAACAGGTCAGATAGCACGCACACCACACTCAAATACATAAAGGACACAACTATCTTGGGGCACACTCTGCTTTGCCAGGCTAGGTTGACTTGCCCTTGGTGGACCCGTACCATTCATCCACCACTGTTCACTCAGGCCAGCCAGCAGGGCACTGTTGTGTTTTTTGCAATGTACAGTGAAGAAATTGCCACATGGGTTGTGAGTCTGTCCAATCACTCAAGGCGGCCCAAGAGAGATACAGTCACCTGTGTTCAAGTACAAGCTAATAGGCTTCATCGAGACTGGGCGGGAGGCTGTACAACGCATGACTGGTCAACATGGCAGGGAGCAGAATCACTCTGAGTATCTCTTGTACCAGCTAATGGAGTATTGATGACTTCACGCGCTGCCAGATCAAGTATAGGTAGATTCAATCCAGTTATGAATCAGGAAATGTCTACCATGTGTTCAGAGTAGGGGTGAATGCATAGGCCACAACAATACCCTTTGAATGATTCATGGATAGTTGCCTGACTACTGTGAATCTGTGGAAGGTGATCCATAATCAGCAACATCTGCTGGGTTGTTGTGTTTGAGCATATGTCAACATGGCTAACATCGCAGCCTGCAACTGAACCACAGTCTATTGATGAGATAGTGATGCCTCTGTCTATAGCAAAGCCCTGAGAAAATTGGCCCAGACAACATAAAAGTCCCCAGACCCAGCCACTTAGTAATGATTTCAGTAATTGCCACTCAAACAACCTAGAAGTTGTTGTGTCCCAGTAATCAGTAAATTATTTGGAGATAAAATCCAACAGGAATGAGAAAAATGCATGGGCCAACAACAATGTAGGATACAGTTACCATGTGTGGACTAGGGGCCCTGCACAGGACATCCAATCTGTATGTGTCTAGGGTCATCTTTTGAGAATGCCATTCATACCAATCCAGCATCTACCTCCTCAGGCTCTAATGTGTGCTGCTAACAAATAATGTCATTCTGAATGTGCAGATTGTGTACTGCAGAGTAGTAGGACTACTCATGATTCTCAGGATGTAGGTTCCACTGACAGTGTTGGAGTGACCAGTGCACAGCACATTGTGTAAGCTGACCTGTCACCATTGTTGAGGTTGACGGGCAGGTGTGGGCTTAACCTGTGGCTCTCTGACACAATTGACATAGCCATCCTCAAGCCAGGGGATATGGGTACACCTTGTGAGGATGAGGGGTATGTGCAGAATGAAACTTGCTTTGTCCACATTTTGTAAAGAAACACTGCACCCTAATATTCTCAAACATCAAGGTGACCCTCTACAAAGACATATTGCCCTCAGGCTCTGTGGCACTTTTCAATGCAGTAAATGGGACCTCATATGGACCCACACAAGGGCTACCCTTGCCAAACCAGATTACAGGCGGAAAAATACATTGACAATGCAAATCCTTATGGAACTGGGTATTATGTTCCGGTGTCACATGTATGTTTTGTGACAGTGCACAGTTTTTTCATCAGCACAATGTCATTACGATGAGTCCATCTCCCTTGGTGTCCCCATACATTTGACATTCAAAGTCAGAATGCCATTAACACACATGTGTGTAGTCTCCTGAGGTGTGGGGATGCGTTTCCAGAGTAGTCTGAGCCCAGGTGACCCAACAACACACATCCTTGACCTTTCACTTGGGGGGGCTATAGCCCTCTAAGCAATGGACTGCCTTTAAAAGTTTCTGTGTCATGACAGCACAATATAAGCAATCTCCACCTCCATCCCAGGGCAGAATCCAAGGGGAAGAGTGATCAATCAGTGACAAAATCTATCTACAAAGGGTAACTCACCATTCATGCTTACACACAACTCAGACAAGGCAAGGCTAGGTGGAGGTAAATTGTCTTATGAGGACAATAGTTTTTTGCATATGCCGCTGGTCTCAAAGTGGCCATTCAAACAATCAGTCAGGAACATTCAGTGGCAGACAGAAAACTGCAGCAAACACATATTACATTCTCACATTTCATCTGCCAACTGTTTTTGCCTACTTACATACACATACAATCTACACATATGTTCATTTTAACATAACCTCTTGGCCTGCATAATCTCTACTTGTGCAGGTATGTCCCCTCTCACATCTACCTGAAAGTGCATGTTCATCTCTCAAAACTATCATACATACACAAGCACGTCATAAGCCCCCCCTGGTGAATTTCTCTGGAAAAGCATGTCTGTCCTACAAACTCCAACCTTGTACTCAAACTCTTCTAAACCAAACCTCACAATCTCACACTGGTGCGGCCCTTCTTACATCCACATCTACATTCACAGCAGCACTCTTCATCACTATGTACACAACACCGCTCACATATATGACATGTATACAATGTACTGTACTCATCACCTTTTCAGCAGACGTTAAACGTAACATGTGATATAGACCACTCTCATCACTAGTTGCACCCTCAGTAATGTCCTGGACTGTACTCATATCACAATGTGTACCATCACAGCCCATTCTGACACGCACACTTGACACATCACCACATCTCTCAACAAGACACTTACATTGCTCAATAATTATGTCCACAGTCATTTGCATTTCACATTTACTCACCCTACTCTGATCACGTTCTACAGATAGTCATTTAAAAAACAAATGAATCCACAGATTCAAAGACCACATACATAAAATGGAAAACTCCTCACATTTCACCATACAGCACCCTCAATTTCACAACTGGTGTATACGCTTGACATACAATTATCCACTTTGTTACAAATGATAAATTTAACCTTGTCTCACTGTGGCCCTGTCACATCCACATCCGAGTCCCATGTTCCATACCTCCGTTGACTTCTGCACATCAACAACTATCCTTACTCAATTACACTAACCTGTTACAGTCATCTCTCGCCGTAGTGCCACAAACTACAGCTATATACACTGCATTTTGGGACTGTGTGACCCAGTGTGCAATCTGTGTGATTTCTGACTGTAAATGTTTTGCGTCTAAGTCATGGATAATGCATTTACCTTTGAATGAGCAGACCGTGGCATTATGCAGCCACATCAGCTTGTATTTTTAATGTGATTTACTAGTGTGTCTTTGTGTCCCAGGCAGTAGATGATGACATTACATATGCAACTCCTACATAGTTAATGGTTTGTGTATGTGATTGTATGTGTATTGCAGACATGACAACATGACAGTATCCACCCAGTGACAGTAGTGTGCATAATTTACATTGTGAAACGCTGTGTGTATTTGGTGTCCCACATATCTGGCATTGCATGATCCTATTGTGGGTACCTTTTAACCATGTAATTTTTCTCACAAGCCTATATCTTGGCTTATTTGGTGGGGAGTTGTTGAGTATGTGATGCTTGATCAGATGAATGGTGACAGACACTAGTGATTTTTACACTACAGCACTCTAATTGCTGTGTCGCCATACCTTGGCAACATGTCTGGGAAGGGTTTTAATGCTGTGATATGTATCTAAGTTCAGCCTTTTTTGTTGAAATGTGTATTCCCAATGTTCTGTAATTAAGTTGTGTTCAGATTTCAAGTTGTGTTTGTCTCAATGCATGTTGCTTTGTACATTGTGAACTAACACCAACTGTGTTTACACGCTGTACATAGGTATCACAGACGACATACAGTGTACAAGCCCATTGCAGACCTACAGACCATGGAAGAATGGGATACCATAAGGAAATACAGTTTCACAAGGCCAATAATTTAAGAGTTGTCTGAGCAGTTGTTACCTAATTTACTGCCTTGTCGCACATATCCAACTGCACTTATGACCAAAGTGAAGGTTATGGCAGCATTACATTTATTTGCCACCAGTTCATTCCAGTACACAGTGGCAACATCTGGTGGAATGTCCCAAGCAATGTTCAGCCATGTCCTTCGGGATGTATTGGAGGCATTGCTCCGTTATCTGGACCAGTACATAAAGTTCCCAGCACCGGGAGAGTTGTCAGACATCAAGAGGAAATTCTATGCCTTAGGATACCCCTTGTCGTTGGCTCTATTGATGGCACCCACGTTGCATTGATCCCACCATAGGCAAATGAGCAAGTTTATCAGAATAGAAAACATTACCACTCCATCAATGTCCAGGTGGTATGTTTGGTTGACATGTCCATCTCCCACATCTGCACCATTTCCCTGGCTCTGTACATGATGTATATACCCTGAGAAACAGCATCATCCCCCATTTGATGTCTCAGCTGCAACATGACTGTGCCTGGCTTGTTGGTAGGTGGTGTGGCATATGTATGTTGTGGTGTGTGTTGATTGTGTGTCAGATAGTGCTCTGTTATCAGACAACTGAATCTTTTTTCTGTGATAAATGTAGGAGACTCTGGAGACCCCAACCAGCCTTGGTTACTGACACCATTCCGTAACCCTGTCACCCTTGCAGAAGTGCGGTGTAATGAGGCCCATGATAGGACCCGAAAGTGGTGGAGTGGACTTTTGGGCTACTGAAGACCAGATTCCACTGTCTGAATCACACAGGAGGAGCCCTCCAATATGCCTCATTGAAGGTGTGCCAGATCATCCCAGCTTGCTGCATGCTCCACAACCTGGCAATACGGAAGGCAATACCTCTCATACAGGACGACGGAGACCATTAGCTGCCAGCTAGGGAGGATCGAGGACTAGGATATGATGACAGAGGTGATGATAAGGACGGCTTGGATTTCAGACAACAGCTTATCCACAGCTTTTTCATATGAGTGTAAGTATGCAATGAGAGTAGGTGACAAACACCAATTGTTTGTTTGTGTGTTGCTGGTGTACAATGTGTATGTACGCCTGTGAGCAAATGGTAAATGTCTTGAGGTTGTTACTGAAATGGTTCAATTACATTTGCAGGTTAACATCTACAGTGCTACCGTGAATCCTAGCTAGTGTTCACACTGACATTCTTGTGCTTTAGATGATATAGTTTGTAAAATTGAACTACCTTAGCCCTGGGTTCTTAACTCTGTTCTGTGTTTCTCCTTAACGGGCTACTTTGTCATGTCAACTGCAGAGTTGTGACCACACCAGACCCATGATGCTGTGACATACTTCAACATTGTACTGTTGTGGAAATCCCTGGCATGCACTTCCTTCTGAACTGATGGTAATTTCTTTTTACTTGGGAGCATTTTGTTACTGTGTGAAGTGATCTGACTTTGGGTTAAGGCACCAGGTTGTATCTGGAGAATAAACCTGTGCTCCACATTGAGGTGTTCCTTGTCTGTTTTCACGCATCCACATATTTTTTTAAACAAAACATGTCCAATGATGAGCTTGTTTGCTGACAATGATTGTTGATTGTGCTTGCAAATGGTGATACTTTTGTAGACAATAGACTTACATTGAATCAGTACCATGTACTACGGGTTGTGTGATAACCTGGTTGTGTCTATCTATCATGCTGTGACAAGGTACGTTTACTCACAAGCCATTAGTTGACATTTTGGAAGTGATTTGTTACCAATATTGTTGATACTTTCTTCTTTGTGATTTAATGCATCATTTCAATCTGTACATTTGGGATTCACAGTCATGACATGAGCAAGTATTTTGTGAAAAGTGATTTATTTTAGTGCATGACTTTAGGAGATAATTCCACACAATGGTGGAGTGCTCAACAAAAAAATAGAAAGGTGCAGATACGCGTTGGAAGTGTTTGTAGAGGAAGTATTCAAAAGTAAATCCACAGTTATTTTAGTCCAAAGCCCAACTTAGACCCACCATCCAATGTGGGACACTTTAATGACAGTCAACAAAGTGAGATCTTGGCGCACAATGGAGGATATCAGTGGCACGTTGTCACTTCCTGGGGGTGATGCATAGTCATCTGTCTCTCAAGGATTCTTCCTTGGATGACCCTTTCCACGCTTTGAGGGAGGACCCTCTTGCGAGGACCCTCTTGCGCAGGCAACTGTTGTGCTGGAGGCTCTCTGCCGGACTCCATGTCCCTCGCTGTGGCTTGTGCAGATGTTGAGGCACCAGATGTTGTGGGTACACAGGGAGGTGTGGTTAGGAGGTCTGTAATCCAGTGGAGGCTGTTACCAATGTCCCTCAACTCCCTAGTTAGCTTGTCACTTTTGGCACTGAATGCTTCAAGGCGTTGGTTTTGCCCTGCCTGCAGCTGTTCCATGTTGTGGAGGATCCCAATGACCTGGCCCATCTCTCCCTGGTAATCCTGGTAGGTGTGGATCACTTGGCAGAGGTTTGGGTGATCTTCATCAGCAGCACCATCAGCATGATGTTGCAGGTCCCCACGGCCCCTCCCACCACCTCTACCCACCTGAGCAGGACCAGTTGGTCCTGGCGCAGTCAACACTGAGCCTCCTTCCTCATTGACAGTGGTGTTGTTGTCTGCCAGCTCCAGAGTGCCCCATGTTGCTGTGCTGTCGGCTGTGGCTCGGGCTGCTGTGTCCATGAGGGTAGGGGTCAGCTGAATGTTGTCAGCTGAGGCGGGAGAGGTCACAGAGGATCCTGCTGTAGTTGTTGCCGGTGCTATCTGGTGACCTAAACCTAATAGACCAGGTCTTTCTTCTTTGTCTGAGGATGGTTGAAAGACATCTACGCTGGAAAGCTCCTGGTCGACCAGAGTCTGGGACTGGCGGTCCTGATTCAGTCCAGTGGTGTTTCCAGCTCACCCTGTGGGTACAAAAATGACACAATGATTGATGTGAATGTCCGCTGCCCATCAGCTCATACCCATTACATAGGTTATTGAAACTAGTGATGAGTTAATGTACATAGATTGGCCTCCTTCATCCATAATGGTGGCCTATGTTTTTGTAAAACAATGTAATTTGGACAAGATGAGATTGATGAGCATGTCCAGCTAAGTGCATTAAGGGGCATGTTGTGTTTAGTTCACATTACATGTCCAAAGACATTGACTGGTTTCTGACACCCTATGAATGACACAGGTGGGTTGGTTGTGTCACATTTGTAGTTTAACAATGAAATACTTACTCTTTAGCTCCCAATGTTGGTATTTTTCAGGCCTGTGCACTGGGCTTAGTCCATGTCTTTAGCAGTCACATAGGTGTGGCTGCCTACACACTCACACTCTGTTTATTTACCCTGACATTTGTGGTCATGGTGTGAATGACAGGATTATTGTTCTCATCTCATTACACACAAGTTAATGGCTGTGAAGAACCAAATGTGTGACTGCTTAATTTTATGCCCACACAGATAATGTATGTTGTATATTGACTCCAGGGTCAAATGAGATCACAAACTCTGCTTTCTGCCATTTTGTGGGAAACTACTTTAATGTGCTACGGTTTGAGTGTTTATGGTGTATTAGTGAAATTACAAATGAAAATGATAACTTGCACACCTTCATATACTCGTGATTGTTCTGGTTGCACATGGCAATATTGCGGCATGTTGACTGATTACGTGCTCTGTCCCAAATAGCATTTGAGTATAATTCACTATATATATATATGACACGTCCTCACGTGCCACACAGCCTTGTAGCAAAGTCTTTATCTTTACAATAAACCAATGTTCATTCAGTAATCTGAATTTAATCCATATCTTTATTTATATTTTCAGCTTCATCCATTTTTTATCCAATCACTTGAAAGGCTGCGTTATTTCACATTCTTTCAAATGCCGCTGGCATGCCCATCTAGGCCTTATCTGTGGCACGTAGGGATTAACAATTCATCGTGGTTGACCTCATATATTATCACTAACCGTGGGTGGAAAACTCCGCTCCACCCAGGGAGTGTGCAGAGTTTTGCCTACTCCGTGTTCCGCAGAGAACGCGGAGTAGGCAAAACCCTGAACACTCCGCGGCGGAGCAGAGTTGGCCTGCTGCCGCCTCCCACCCGCCCTAAAACAACAATTGCTAAAGTTTAAAAAAATAAGTTTAAAGCACCTTACCTTATCTGAGCATGCGCCTGCACATGCTCATTTCTTGCGAGAAATGCACATGCGTCGGTGCCCGTGCATGCGCATTTTTTACCACGAACGCGATGAAGAGAGGAGGAGGCCAGCCGGGGATGCTACAGATGCAGCAGATAAGGTAAAGTGCTTTTAAACTTATTTTTTAAAACTTAAGCAATTGTTGTTATAGGGCGGGTGGGAGGCGGGTGGCGTAGCAGAACTACACGGAGCGCCACGGAGTTTGTTATCAACTCCGTGGTGCTCTGCTTAGCACCACTACGCACACTGCGCTCAGGCTTAATTATCACCCAATGCATATCAGACTTTTACAGCCCTTCATCAGGGGTCACTAAAATAAAAGGAATCAAATATTTTACTCAGTTACCATAAAACTGGACTCATCAAAATATTATTAAAAAACACATACTGTCGGATGAATATTAAGCAATGTGTTTTAACCAAACTAATTGTGACATAAATTAATTCTCATATTACCCGACCCATTTGCATAAACTGACATACGCAAAATTAGATTAATTGAAATTAAAATCAATGTGTGTTTACATAATCCTAACCCCGTAACCGACAACATAAACCCTATAAACTGCACCTTTCAAGCCGTGACTGGCAACATAATCACCTCCGCCATGCACCATGTAACCACCAACTTGCTCCTGCCATCAGACATGCTAGATGTGAAAACCCTCTTTCAAACTACCGTGGAGGTGTGGCTCACCCACATAACTCAACGTCGGCTCAAACCATGAACCATAAACATCAGTTCAGTTTTATGGTAACTGAGTAAAATGTTTGATTACTTTTAGTTTATTACACCAAGGAAGGGCTGTAAAAGCCTGAAATGCATTGGGTGATAATATATGAGGCCAACCACGATGAATAGTTAATCCCTATGTGCCACTAATAAGGCAGAGGGAGAGTTTTGTTACTATGCACAGTGACCACTGTGCGGATTTCCCAATAATATTGCATGCAGTTATTTACAAGTGATGGGGATTATTTATTAAGATTGTTTATAAGTGTTCATGTGATGCAGCAATGAAAAGCAATGCACTGAATTGCTTAGAATTATGAAGTTCAGTGGGCAGAGGGCATATTCGTGCAGCGATGCACATACACTTGCGCAATGCAATCCTTTTTTACTTTTTTACCTGAAAAAGAGTGGTGGTGTATGCAATCCCCCCAGCGCCTTGAGACCCGCGAGGGTCTGAAGGCGCTGGCGGGGCAGCTACTGATCGAACAGCCAGGTCTTGAGGAGTCTCCTGAAGGTCAGCAGGTCTTGGGTCTGTCGAAGGTGGATGGGGAGGGTGTTCCATGTCTTGGCGGTGAGGTGGGAGAAGGATCTGCCACCGGTGGTTGTTTGGTGGATGCGTGGAACGGTGGCGAGGGCAAGGTCGACAGAGCTGAGCTGGCGATTGGGGGTGTAGAAGGTGAGTCGCTTGTTGAGGTATGCTGGTCCGGTGTCGTGGAGTTCTTTGTGAGCGTGGGTGAGAAGCTTGAAGGTGATCCTCTTGTTGATGGGAAGCCAGTGCAGGTCCTACAGGTGGGCGGTGATGTGGATGTTGCGGGGGATGTGGAGGATGAGGTGTGTGGAGGCGTTTTGTATGCGTTGGAGTCTCTTCTGGAGTTTGGCCATGGTTCCTGCGTAGATGGCGTTGCCTAAGCCCATCCTGCTGAAGACGAGGGCTTGGGTGACCGTCTTTCTGGTTTTGGAGGGGATCCATCTGTAGATCTTGCGAAGCATGCAGAGGGTGTTGAAGTAGGAGGAGGAGACGGTGTTGACTTGTTGGGTCATTGACAGGGAAGAGTCCAGGATGAACCCCAGGTTGCGTGCATGGTCGGTGGGTGTTGGGCCATTTCCCAGCGAGCTGGCCACCAGGAGTGGTCCCAGGTGGAAGGGGTGGAGTCGAGGATGAGGACATCCGTCTTGTCCGAGTTAAGTTTCAAGCAACTGCTCTTTATCCAATCGGCGACGGCCTTCATCCCTGCGTGGAAGTTGGTTTTGGCGTTGGCAGGGTCTTTGGTGAAGGAGAGGATCAGCTGGGTGTCGTCGGCGTATGAGACTATGTTGAGGTTGTGTGATCGGACGATGTTGGCGAGCGGTGTCATGTAGAGGTTGAAGAGGGTCGGGCTGAGGGATGATCCTTGTGGTACGCCGCAGGTGATCTTGGTGGCTTCGGATAGGAATGGAGGGAGGCAGACTCTCTGGGTTCTGCCGGTGAGGAAGGAGGTGATCCAATTCAGGGCTTTGTCACGGATGCACGCGTTGTAGAGGCGTGTGCATAGGGTGTAGTGGCAGACGGTGTCGAAGGCGGCCGAGAGGTCCAGGAGGATGAGGGCTGTGGTTTCGCCATTGTCCAGCAGGGCCCTGATGTCGTCGGTAGTGGCGATGAGGGCGGTTTCGGTGCTGTGGTTGCTGCGGGATCCGGATTGGGATGAGTCCAGGGTGTTGTTTTCTTCGAGGAATTGGGTCAGTTGTCTGTTGACAATCTTCTTGATGACTTTCCCTGGGAACGGGAGCAGGGAGATGGGCCGGAAGTTCTTGAGATCCTTTGGGTCTGCTTTGGGTTTCTTGAGTAGGACATTGATCTCTACATGTTTCCAGCTTTCTGGGAAGGTGGTGGTTTTGAATGAGCTGTTGAAGATCTTACGGAGTTGGGGTGCGATGACAGAGCTTGCTTTCTTGAAGATGTGGTGGGGGCAGGGGTCTGATGGTGAGCCTGATTGGATGGTGTTTATGGACTTGATGGTGTCTTCCTCGTTGATGTGGTTCCAGGAGCTCAGGTGGCCGGTGTGATTGGGGGGCGGTGAGTCTGGGGTGTTGGCGGCTGACGGAGAGGCCTGCGTGTTGAAGCTGTTGTGGATGTCTGCGTTCTTGCGGTGAAAGAAGGAGGCTAGAGAGTCGCAGAGGTCTTGTGACGGTGGGATGTCGTTGGAGCTGGAGCTGGGGTTGGCGAGTTCCTTCACGATGTTGAAGAGCTCTTTGCTATTGTGTGCGTTGTTGTCGATGCATTCCTTGAAGGCGGTCCTTTTGGCCGGTTAGATGAGTTGGTGGTGTCTGTGGCTGGCGTTCTTGAGGGCTGCATGGTTGTACGGTGTTTGCTCACAGCGCCATTTCTTCTCTAGTCTCCGGCAGGTCTGCTTGGATGTCTGGAGGTCGGCGGTGAACCAGATGGCACTTCTGTCTGTGCGTCTGTTTGTGGGTTTCATGATCGGGGTGAGAGTGTTGGCGCAGTCGTTGATCCATTGCTTGAGGTTGCGGGCGGCTGTGTCAGTGTCGGTGTGGTCGGTCGGTGGGTCTCGGGCGAGGGTGGTGATTAGCTGGTCTTCGGTGACCTTGTTCCAGTTGTGGTGGGGGATTCTTTGCTGGTGGTTGTGTGTGGTGGTTTTCTTGAAGGAGAAGTGGATGCAGCGGTGGTCAGTCCAGTGGAGTTCGGTGGTGTTGCTGACGGCGACGTGGCTGCTGGAGGGGAAAATGGGGTTGAGCGTGTGTCTGGCAGAGTGGGTGGGTGTCGTGATGAGTTGTTTGAGGCCGAGGTTGGCGAGGTTGTCCAGTAGTGTGGTGGAGTTGCTATCGTTGGTGTTCTCGAGGTGGAAGTTGAGGTCTCCGAGGAGGATGTAGTCTGTGGAGGCCAGGGCATGCGTGCTGACTGCGTCTGTGATGGAATCGATGAACTGTGGCCGGGGTCCGGGGGGGTCTGTACTCGTTTTTAATGTATTTATAAACCTTAAATTTACCCTTGCCTCCATTTATCACTACCTATCCATAAAACTTTAGATACTTCCCTCCTTTTATCACTGCCCACACCTAAACCTCACCTCACACTTACTTCCCTCTACCACTACACACCCCATAACTTTAAAATCACCCTTGTTTCCATTTACTATTGCCCAACCCTAAACCCTAAAAATACCCTTAGCTCCCTTTACCACTGTCCACCCTAAAAACCTTAAACTTTTCCTCACTTCCTGTGGTGTCCTGAAAGTTTTATGGCGGAAACCCTTTTAGCCCTGAATGATGTCTGTAGAGCTGTGACATAGGTGTCTGATCTGAACATAATGAAAGCTTGTATTAGAATGCTGAGTTCTAAGTTACACGCAGCTGAATAAAGACGTGTATTCCTAAGTTTCGTGTATGGCATATTCTTTAGCTAGTCCCCAGGCTGGGGAAGATGCTATGCTTCTCTTTCCCACTACTCACCCCTAAGCCCTAAAATTACCCTTACCTTCCTTTGCCACTGTCCACTGCAAAAACCCTAAAATCACACTTACTTCCCTTTACCTCTACCAACGCTTAAATCCTAAAATTATCCATACCTCCCTTACCACTACCCACTCTAAACCCTAAAAAAAACCTTACCTACCTTTACGACAGCTAACACCTAAACCCATATTTTTTTTAAATAACATATTAATTATGTTATTTAAAAAAAATATATGCTTACCTGAGTGGTAAAGACATGTGTGGTAAAGGTACAAACATGTCACCTGCGTGATACTTACCTGCATGAAAAAAGGCATTGGTGTGACTAGAGGAGTGAAGATCCCCAGAATAGGAGGGATGTAAAGGAAGGCGAAAAAGAATTTTAAATTGTACATGTAGTTTGTAAAGTACTTACATATGTGTAAAATTACATGACTACATTTACGAATGCAGAAATGCTTCTGAATATGGAAGACATTGAACTGATTAAAGAATTCCAAAAATAAATATGGGGAACAGGGAAAATCATGGCACCTGACAAATAACAATACTGTGGGGCATATGATTTGTCAGGTGCGAGAAATAGCACCAATTCTGAGATTTTGAAGAAGAATATGAGGAATTGGTGCTTAACCCATAAAAATACACAGAGTGCAGTAAATATCATACACTTTTCCTCTGTTAAAGTCTGGCAAGCTTGATCTGCTGAAATTTATTGAAAGGTGAGGTATTTAATGCACCTGGCAATTACTGGGTGGAGTAAAATACCTCCTAATTCAGAATTACGATTGTTGCGCAAAATGAGGATGAGTAGATGTTGAAAAACTCTCACCAACTCTGAAGTAAGACTCAAATGTAGGTATCAGTTTTTAGAATTGGACAGGCGTTATTTTGATGACTGATAGTTCATAAACACAGCCTGCTCTGTAATGCAGTTTCAACAAGGAGTACATCCTCTGTGGATAAGAGTAATATTCAACTTAAGTGATATAAGACAGCATTCCCTGGATCAGATGTGTGGTTAGAGGATCCTACGCAAACAAATCAGCACTTTCTTATAGCCTTTGAAAGAGTTTGGCAGTCCTGGAGCGGGCCCCCATGCCAGCGCCCCGTACCAGGACCGCCAACCTCGACCACAGGCCGCTCGCTAGATTACGAGTAATCTTGTTGTCTGTTGAGTGGTCCTTTGGCATTTCCGCAGCGGTGCCTTTTAAAAAGGCAAGGCAATGAGAACGCTAAAGCCTGATCCTGCACGGCATGCACAGTAAAGTCGATGCCGTGCAGGAAAGGGGACCCCCTTTATTTCTTTACCGCCACAGTTTTCAAGGTGGCCTCACAGCCATGAAAACTGTGAAAGTGAGGAAACTCCTAATATGCTCACTGGTGTCTTTTGCTTTCCCACCCTAAGTGTGCCAGGTATGCCCAGACGTGGGTCCTGGGCTCACTGTGCCACTGGAATCAAGCTACCCTGGCTGTAGAGAGGTGAAACCCCGAAACTGGTCCTAGGATACTTGTTTCCGGTCCAGGTAGGACCTGGCTTGGCAGTTCGGGCTGGACTGTTCCCATGAGGCACAGGGTCAAGACTGTTTTGCATATGGCCAGGTCTAAACTGGGGTGGCATGGTGAGCACCAGAATGATAGATTTAACCCAGATCTGTTGACTGGGGGTGAATGTTTTGATTTGTTCTGCATTCCGTCCATCAATTGTGTGTCTTCTGCTTTCTCGCCCTAAGTGCACCAGGTATGCCCAGATGTGGGTCAAGGGCTCACTGTGCCACTGGAATCAAGCTATCCTGGCTGAAGAGGGGTGAAACACCAAAACCTGTCCTAGGATGCTTGTGTCCGGTCCAGGGAGGACCTGGCTTGGCAGATCGGGCTGGACTGTTCCCATGAGGCACAGGGTCAAGACGGATTTGCATATGGCCAGGTCTAAACTGGGGTGGCATGGTGAGCAAAAGAATTATGGATTTAGCCCAGATCTCTTGACTGGGGGTGAATGTTTTGATTTGTTCTACATTCCGTCCATCAATTGTGTGTCTTTTGCTTTCTCGCACTGGTGCTACAGCAGCACCGCCAGAATATTAGAGATCAATGGTGATAACTGGTGGTTGCGGTGGCGGGCCTGTGGCAGTCCCACCGCCGTATTTGTAATACAGCAGGAGGACCGCCAATCTGACGGTCCAGGGACTGCCACCATGGGTTCAGCGGTCCGATGGAAAACCAAACTCGAAATCAGGCCCTTAGTCCTAATTTAGTAGGGGTAAAAAAAATTCTAAGTGTGCTTTTCCTAAAATCCAAGTCACACCTAAAATATTCAGGAATTAGTGCTACCTGCCAAAACTGTAGAAAAGACATGCATTTTCACAGTTTTCTCAGATGTTGTGCAGGAAATAAACACAAGTGATGGGACAATGTAAGTTAAATGAAAATTAAATCAAAACATAATTCAGCATTTTCTCTGAATTTCTGATTCAAGGTATGCAGACTCTGCACACTTGCAGTCAGGAACAAAGGTGTAAGTCAGCTTTCTGTGAGATTTAGTTACGTATACTTGACATGAATAAAGTACTCATGTACCCACAGGACATGCTTGCAAATTATTTAAACAGATGACATTTACAACCATGTAAAGGCATAACTCAACCATTTTCCAATTGTTCACTTTTACTGAATTGGGCCTTTTTCTTTAATATGTGATGCTTATTTTTTGCAAGCAAACTGCCTTACAACCCTACTTTCATTTTGTGCTGCAACTTGTTTACTATTTGACTACATTGCAAAACGTTCATTTCAAGGCAGATCCAAAACTCTCGCCTCATTAATATATACGAGGCAAGAGTCCTTTGGCAACTCCTAATGATTGGCTGTGAATGCAGGGATGGAGCCCTGGAAGGAAAACCAAAGGGGATGATGGACGGAGAGTTGAACATTGCAAACACTCACCCCCAGTCAACTGATCTGGGTTGAAACCATCATCATTCTTTAGCTCACTCCGCCACCCCTGTTCAGACATGGCCATATGCAAATCAGGCTGACCCTGTGCCTCATGGGAACAGTCCAACCTGAACTGCAAAGCCATGTCTTCCCTGGACCGTAAACAAACATCCTGGTACCGGTTTCTGGCTAATCAGCCATCATCAGCCAGGCTAGCTTGAATCCAGTGGCAAAGTGAGCAAGGGACCCACTTCTGGGCATACCATGCCAACTTAGGGCGAACAAAGCAAAACCAAAGGGGATGATGGACGGAGTGTTGAACATTGCAAGCACTCACCCCCAGTCAAGTGATCTGAGTTTAATCCATCATCATTCTTTAGCTCACTCCACCACCCCTGTTCAGACATGGCCATATGCAAATCAGTCTGACCCTGTGCCTCAAGGGAACAGTCCAGCCCGAACTGCCAAGCACTGTCTTCCCTGGACCGGAAAAAAGCATCCTGGGACCGGTTTCCGGCTAATCAGCTGTCATCAGTCAGGCTAGCTTGCATCCATTGGCAAAGGGAGTAAGGGACCCACATCTGGGCATACCTGTCAGGAATCCCCTCCCGCACATGGATTCCCTCCCACGATGCCACTTCCGTGAACCTGGTGCGCTTGGAGGAGAGCGGACTACAACTCCCAGAATTCCCTCCGGCAACAATTGCCTTTTGCCACTCAAGAGTTCTGGTTACATAACACCAAGGGAAACGCCTAGTTTTCATGTTATGCAACTCAAGAGTTCTGGTTGCATAACACCAAGGGGAACGCCTAGTTTTCATGTATGCAACTCAAGAGTTCTGGTTACATAACACCAAGGGTAACGCCTAGTTTTCCTGTTATGCAACTCAAAAGTCATGGTTATACAACGCCGAGAGTACTACTTAAGGAGAAGATCACTGGGACTCGGCGTCGGATATTCTGATCTTTGCCGGAGTACCTGGTTGAGGTACACGGACCCGTTGGTGAGTTGAGCGGCGGAAGGAACATTCTAAGGAGCGGAGGAGAGGTGCTGGCGTGTGCTTCCTGCCCGTGTCCTGTCCCGTTCTGAGAGCCGTATTCAACGTCATTGGGCACAAGTCCCGTTGGTAGAGCCGAAGCTCCCAACAGCCTGACAAATTGGAGAAAACGAGGTTGGTGCGAGCCGAAGCTCCCAACCCTCGTTCCTTGGGTAAACACACGCTTAGAGCTAAGACGCTATCCAGGAGGTGTTTCCGCGTCTTAGCCATCGACACTCGTAGGAGAACTGGGATAGGTAGAGCGGCTGCTCCCATCCATTCTCTGCGCCACCTTGGGTATCATCACTTAAACCCGGATACAAGAGACGCACACCAGGAGGTGTTCCCAGCGTCTTTGTGTTGTGGCAGCACTCTGGGGGATACTGGTAGAGCGGCTGTTCCCAGGTGGTAGAGAGCCCGGCCGGGTGACTCCCACGTGCCCCCCGTAGATTCCACAACCTTGTAACTACCCTTCACAGCGGTCGAGTGGCATTGTCGGCCACTGCTTAGCACTGTGCCCTCCGTTGGAGCATACCGGGTCCGGTGTGCATGCGGAAGACGGTTAGACGAGCTGTGAATGGGTATCGTACTTTAACTGGTGATTCCAGTACCGGTATTCTTTGTTGTCTGTAGTTGTTTATCTGTTTATTAAATCATCCTTAAACCTCCATTTCTCTGGTCCGTCGTCTGTTTGTCCCAACCCCGAGAAAGCCAGGACGTTACATAATATCCGACCTCTTCCATAACTATCTCCTGGTTGGGCGAACGACATGGCCACGATTGAGGATGTGTTGGCCGTCTTAGCCGCGATGCAAATCGAGCTCACCGCTTCCAGACAGGAAACAGCAGACGTTAAGGCTAGAATGGACGCTCGGCAGAACGATCCGCTACAGGCAGGTGCCTCTCACACGGCCACGGCTCCTGCGGTTGTGGTAGAGATGCCCGTAGCCATTCCTTTGGCGACACCAGAGAGGTACAGCGGAGACCCCAACACAGTGCAGGTATTCCTCACTCAAGTAGCACTGCATCTGTCCTGCAAACCAAAGGCCTTTCCTACCAGCCAAGCCAGAGTGGCCTTTCTGATCTCGTTTCTTGCTGGGAACGCGGCGCAATGGGCAGTCCCACTGGTGAGCAGGGACGACCCTATCCTATGTGATTGGGGAGCCTTCCGCGAGGAATTCTTGAAGGTGTTTGATCGAAGGGCGGACTCGTATACTGCCGATCGAGAGATGTTGGAGCTGAGGCAAGGCAACAATGATCTGGTGCAGTACCTTAATGCTTTTCGAAGGTTAGTGGCCGAAACCAAGTGGCCCATAGCCAAACAAACCGCGCTGTTTCACCAGGGCTTGAGCGAAGAGCTCAAAGATGTGGTAGCACAAATCGACCCCCAACCCAAGACATGTGAAGGCTTGATCAACCTGGTGCTACGGCTGGACCATAGATTGAACGAAAGAAAGGGCGATCACAAGAGGAAAGGGAAAGCGCTGCCATCGTATGTTTCGATGGGTGGCCCTGAGACCAACTCCTCCACCAGGACGGAACCCATGGACATAGGAGCTATAAGGGCGAGCCTTACAGCCACTGAAAAAGAATCACGCCGCAAGCAAGGCCTTTGCCTTTACTGCGGGAAAAAGGGGCACTATGTACGCGAGTGTCCAGCCAAGCCAAAAACCTCACGATACCGAGCGAACAAAACGGTGACAGCAGTGGTGGAAGCACCGGCGGAAAACTGAGGGACTCCGGGTCTAGGGAAGGGGCATCTTGGAGTCACACCCACATCCCTTCCATGTTGAGCCTGAATCAAAAAGGGCGAAGACATTTGTTTATTACCTTACACGTAGGAGTGCAGGACCAGTGGATACCTGTGGTAGCCATGATTGATTCAGGAGCCACGGGCATGTTCATGGACTACAATGAAGCACGGAGACTGGGTCTCACTCTCCTTCCCAAACAGATACCAGAGGAGGTGTATGCAGTGGATGGGAGAAGTCTGGTGACCGGACCTATCGGACAGCACACAGGAGAAATACCGGTGAGGTTCGGAAAACTGCATAACGAACGTATCGATTTTAGCATAATCAGAGCCCCGCAGTACGGGGTCATATTGGGTCTACCCTGGCTCCAAAAACATAACCCAACGGTGGATTGGCCTACGCATCACATTGAGATGACTTCCCCGTTTTGTGAACAATGGTGCGGCATGCGGCAGGACCCCCACGAAGGTGAGGTAGGCGAAGGTCACACGGTCGCCACGGCAGCAGAAAAGGACGTAAAGCTGCCCAGAGTGTATCACAGTTTCGGGGACGTCTTCGATGAAATCCGAGCGGAGGTGCTCCCTCCACATAGACCGTTCGACTGCCAAATCGACCTGGTTCCGGGGGCTAGCGTTCCCAGCGGCAGACTGTATGCGCTCACAGAACCCGAACACATACATCTACGGGGATATTTGGATAAGTTACTAGGGCTGGGGTTCATCAGGCCGTCGAAATCCCCTGCCGCATCGCCTCTCTTTTTCATTCCGAAAGCGAATGGCGAATTGAGGGCCTGCGTGGACTTTAGGGCCTTGAACGCGATAACCATAAAAAACCGGTACCCCCTGCCTCTCATAAGCGTTCTCCTGGAACAGGTAAAAAAGGCCCAAATATACACAAAGCTTGATCTCAAGGGGGCATACCATCTTGTGCGCATGAGGGACGGCGACGAATGGAAAACCGCCTTTAAGACCAGGTTCGGGCTCTTTGAGTACCTCGTCATGCCGTTCGGACTATGCAATGCCCCTGCCGCCTTCCAATACTTCCTCAATGAGGTGTTCCGGGAGGTATTGGATATCTACGTGGTCGTTTACATAGACGACATACTCATCTACTCCAACTCAGAGGAAGAACACGTACAGCACGTATCCGCAGTTCTCAAAAAACTGAGGGAAAACATGCTATACTGCAAACTCAGCAAATGTGACTTCCACGTCACATCAGTGGAATTCCTTGGGGTGATGCTGAGCCCCAACGGACAGGAGATGGCGGAACGCAAGATCAGAGCGGTGGAGGAGTGGCCGGTGCCCCGAGGAGTAAAGGAAGTCCAGAGCTTCATAGGCTTCGCCAACTTTTATAGGCGTTTTATTGAGGGGTTTTCAGGCTTGGTTGCCCCGATCACGCAACTACTAAGGAAGTCTCAGGAGTTCGTGTGGGGACCGGAAGCACAAAAAGCATTTGTGGCCCTCAAGAAGGCCTTCAGCACCGCCCCGGTGCTAGCTCACTCGAATCCGGAATTACCCTATGTGGTAGAAGCGGACACCTCTGATGTGGCGCTGGGTGCCATTCTATCTCAGAGGAATGAGATGTCGGGTTTGCTCCATCCTGTGGCGTACATGTCTCGTAAATTGAACGACGCGGAACGCAATTACCATATTGCGGAGAAGGAACTACTCGCAATAAAGGACGCATTTGCTGAGTGGAGGCATTTGTTAATGGGGGCCAGACACGTGGTTACAGTGTATACGGACCACAGAAACCTCCAGTTTCTGACGGCGGCGCGGCATTTGTCTCCTCGTCAAATGAGGTGGATGATCTTTTTCTCCGGTTTCAATTTCCACATCACATACCGACCCGGTACGGAGAACAGGAAAGCGGACGCGCTTTCGAGGCAATCGAATGGCAGGGATCCGCAGCCGGTTGCCGAACATTCCATCATCCCTCCAGGAGTTGTGATAGGGGTGATTCAACCACAGACGTTCCTCAGGGGGGTCCAGAAGGGGACCCATACCTTCATGTGGCGGAGGTGGCTTCGCAGTCACAAGGAGTGGCAGATGAAGGACGGGATTCCGGTGAAAGGACGATGTATGTTGTTACCCACACCTAGGCTTCGAAAACAGGCCTTCACCTGGTGCCACGTGTCTCCCTGTGCCGGCCATCTGGGTGTCGAAAAGACGGTAGCGAGCCTAGGACGGCAGTTCTGGTGGCCTGCCATGAGAACAGACGTCCGGAATTGGTGTTCATCATGTACCGTTTGCGCATCCATGAAATCGGACCACAGAAGATCGCAAGGACTCCTCCAACCCCTTCCTACACCGACCAAACCCTGGGAAAACATATCCTTTGACTTCATTGTCGGGCTACCAAAGGATCAAGGAAAGACGGCCATACTGGTGGTGGTGGACTATCTCACGAAGATGGGGCACTTCCTCGCTTGCAAACAGGTACCTTCGGCAGGAGAGCTGGCGTCGTTGTTATTGAAGAATGTAGTGAGACTACATGGCCTACCCAACGTGATCGTGTCGGACAGGGGGTCTCAGTTCACGTCGCACTTCTGGAAAACTTGGTGTTCGGCGTTACACGTCAAGTCTGCCATGTCCACGAGTTATCACCCGCAGACGGACGGCCAGACGGAGCGCCTGAACCAGTCGCTCAAACAATATCTACGTTGTTTTGTAGAGCAAGGGAAGGATGAGTGGGTGGACCTACTTTGGATCGCGGAAATCGCGTACAACAACGCCACACATTGTTCCACCAAGGCTTCCCCTTTTTATAGTAACTACGGCCATCATCCCCGGTTCTTGCCGTTTCTGCACCCGGTCAGGGAAGACAGATTGCCGACAACAGCCAAGAGGGTGGCCCGCATCAAGGAGGCCTTGATGAGTTCTCGAGTTGCCCTGGAGGGGGCTAAGGCCACATATAAAGCCTTTTCTGATAGGAGGAGAAGGCCTGGACCGGTCTACAAACCTGAAGATTACGTCTGGGTCTCTACACGGCACATGAGATTCAAGAAAAGTAGCGTGTTCCATCCCCGCTTCATGGGCCCATATAGGATCCTTCGATGCATCAGCCCGGTGAATGTGAAAGTGTGCCTGCCCCAGTCCCTGCGGATCCATCCCGTGTTCCACGTTTCCCTCTTGAAACCCGCGAACGCGGTGAGGCCTCGTACGCCGGTGTCGGTGACTGTGGATTCGGAGGTGGAGTACGAGGTGGCTGGTATCTTGGATTCCAAGTGGCGCAGGGGCAAACTATGGTATCTGGTGGCATGGAAGGGGTACGGACCCGAGGAGCAGTCATGGGAACCTGCGGCGGGGGTTCACGCTCCTCGTCTGGTATCGTCGTTCCATCGTCGATATCCTTCCTGTGCTGGTCCTGATGGGGGGCACTGATGGGAGGGGGATGTACTGTCAGGAATCCCCTCCCGCACATGGATTCCCTCCCACGATGCCACTTCCGTGAACCTGGTGCGCTTGGAGGAGAGCGGACTACAACTCCCAGAATTCCCTCCGGCAACAATTGCCTTTTGCCACTCAAGAGTTCTGGTTACATAACACCAAGGGAAACGCCTAGTTTTCATGTTATGCAACTCAAGAGTTCTGGTTGCATAACACCAAGGGGAACGCCTAGTTTTCATGTATGCAACTCAAGAGTTCTGGTTACATAACACCAAGGGTAACGCCTAGTTTTCCTGTTATGCAACTCAAAAGTCATGGTTATACAACGCCGAGAGTACTACTTAAGGAGAAGATCACTGGGACTCGGCGTCGGATATTCTGATCTTTGCCGGAGTACCTGGTTGAGGTACACGGACCCGTTGGTGAGTTGAGCGGCGGAAGGAACATTCTAAGGAGCGGAGGAGAGGTGCTGGCGTGTGCTTCCTGCCCGTGTCCTGTCCCGTTCTGAGAGCCGTATTCAACGTCATTGGGCACAAGTCCCGTTGGTAGAGCCGAAGCTCCCAACAGCCTGACAAATTGGAGAAAACGAGGTTGGTGCGAGCCGAAGCTCCCAACCCTCGTTCCTTGGGTAAACACACGCTTAGAGCTAAGACGCTATCCAGGAGGTGTTTCCGCGTCTTAGCCATCGACACTCGTAGGAGAACTGGGATAGGTAGAGCGGCTGCTCCCATCCATTCTCTGCGCCACCTTGGGTATCATCACTTAAACCCGGATACAAGAGACGCACACCAGGAGGTGTTCCCAGCGTCTTTGTGTTGTGGCAGCACTCTGGGGGATACTGGTAGAGCGGCTGTTCCCAGGTGGTAGAGAGCCCGGCCGGGTGACTCCCACGTGCCCCCCGTAGATTCCACAACCTTGGAACTACCCTTCACAGCGGTCGAGTGGCATTGTCGGCCACTGCTTAGCACTGTGCCCTCCGTTGGAGCATACCGGGTCCGGTGTGCATGCGGAGGACGGTTAGACGAGCTGTGAATGGGTATCGTACTTTAACTGGTGATTCCAGTACCGGTATTCTTTGTTGTCTGTAGCTGTTTATCTGTTTATTAAATCATCCTTAAACCTCCATTTCTCTGGTCCGTCGTCTGTTTGTCCCAACCCCGAGAAAGCCAGGACGTTACAATACCCTGCCAACTTAGGGCGAACAAAGCAAAACCAAAGGGGATGATGGATGGAGTGTTGAACATTGCAAGCACTCACCCCCAGTCAACTGATCTGGGTTTAATCCATCATCATTCTTTAGCTCACTCCGCCACCCCAGTTCAGACATGGCCATATGCAAATCAGTCTGATCCTGTGCCTCATGGGAACAGTCCAGCCTGAACTGCCAAGCCATGTCTTCCCTGGACCGGAAACAAGCACCCTGGGACCGGTTTCTGCTAATCAGCCGTCATCAGCCAGGCTAGCTTGAATCCAGTGGCAAAGTGAGCAAGGGACCCACGTCTGGGCATACCCTGCCAACTTTGCGCGAACAAAGCAAAACCAAAGAGGAGCTCTGGAAGGAACAGTAGGCTTTATCCATCCATTTGGTTCCTCTGAGTGCCATTTGTTTTAAAGCAAATTAAAAGTTGGCATTTTGGTCCAATGTACAAAAAGATAGGTTGCACCTAATGATAACAAATGCAAAAAGCTTTTTTAAAGCAGCTAATGTTTCTTATAGGAACAGTTTAAAAAAAACTAAAGTTTCGTTATTTGGCAAGAAACCCTTCTAGCACATAGTGCCAGATGTAGGAAGCCAAACAGCGAGCACAAACGTTGAAATTTGCAGAATTTCACCGTTTGCGATCGCAATTTGGCGGCGAGCAATGTAGGTAAGATTAAACCTACTCGCAAAATAAGGAATCGCAAAATTGCGATTCCTTATTTTGCGCAAGCATTTAGAGAATCGCAATTTGCGGTTCCCTAAATGCTATGCTGGTAGGCATCGCAAATTGCGATTTTGCCTTAAGGAATCGCAAAATACCACCAACTTCAAGTTGGTGGTATTTTGCGATTTCATTTCAAGAAGCCCTTTTTGGATTTTTACAAAGTGCCATGTGGCACACATACATGCCCCACATGTGCACTCATTCACATTTCAGGGGTGCAACAGGGTGTCCTTTTGGAACCCTTGCACCCTTGAAATTGCGCCCGCTATTTGCGAGTGCCTCTTGGTGACTCACAAATTGCGGGCGCAAATCCTATTTATACCTATGGGCCTCTTGGCCCATAGGAATGAATGGGTTGGTATTCCTTGATTGCGAATCTCAATTAGCGATTCGCAATTAAGCAATATTAAGGAATCGCAAATATTTTTGCGATTCCTACCTACATTTAATTTTGCGAGTCCTTAATAGCGATTCTGTAAAAATCGCTATTTAGGACTTGCAAAATTGAATTTACCTACATCTGGCCCATAATGGTTCCTTTCTCCACTGCCTGATCCCACCGATGTCCCCCAAACAATTTCCAAAGAGGAAGCTACCCAACGGGGACAGCGTTCCTGTGTGAATTGGTTACCACTTCCTTTGAGGACTCCTAACTTGTCAATGTTCTGTATCGAAAATTTCTATCGCTGTGTCGCAAATCATTGATACATATCATTGAAAATCAGAAAATGGGAAGCAATGCCCCTTTCACGCTCTCACCTATTTGTCATTCGAAGTGAGGTGAAAAACTCATTTTGTGATTTGGAAAGATTTTACTGAATTGTAAAACGTGGTTAGTCACAATAAAAAAGCAATTTTACAGTCATAAATCCTGGGATTTTGATAATTGCAGTGTTTGTAATTACAAAAATCTTTAGTACAACAGGACTGACGTAGCACCAAATCCATTTCAATTTGTAGGGGTGTATTATAATCACACGCGTAGACTGCATCCGCATATAATCTTTTGTCGTGTTAACCTAAGTGTTAGGTTCTTGTAATCTGATAACATGAATGTGATGTGTTTTGGCCAAAATGTAGAATACGTGAAGAAGTAACGTGGAAAATCAAATGTAACCAGCAGAAAATATTAACTGAAACGCTAGTGTTGTGCAATTGACAATCAGTGTATTATTGAATGTGCTTATTAATCATGTCGTTTTATATGTAAATGAAAATATTAACTGTATGTGTCTCAATTTCTATATAACTTCACAAAGCTCATATTCCATTTCTCTTATGTTAGCTGAATTTTTTGGGCCTGAAATGGGACTATTGCAAGTAGGGAAAGAGCCCCACTCCTTCTCTGCCTTTTGGAGAGAAAGCGTCTTAGAACGAGCTGTGTCTCCGTAGCCTTATGCTACTCAACCGAACTGAAGTGGCGAGACTTCTGAGGAAGATTCCACACGCTGACACCTTAGGGCTCGATTACGATGTGGTTAGGAAAGCATTCCCACCTAGGGCCCTATTACAATGCGGTTGGGAAAGCATTTGCTCCTTCCGAATCGGATCGAGAACGTGTCTTAACGACCGAGGGCTAGATTATGATGCGGTTAGGAACAAAGGCTCCCATAGAAGTCAATGGGAGTCCAACCAAATCATTTCTGGAAGCATCCGGATGCATCATACTCAGTCGGGCAGACTCTCCTGATCTGAGTCAGTCGAAAACCATTTCCAAACCGATTTGATCGGAAGATTTCCTAACTGCATCGTAATCGGGCCCTTAATCTGTCCTGCCCCACAGAATGCTTAAATAGGGATGTCACGTTAGTGATAGTGTACGGATAGATTAATGCTTTCTCTCCATCAACCCTCGATGCAGGGGAACTTGGATTCCTGTTTTTTGATCTTTTGTCTCCTGATTCTTGATTTAATCATCTTGTGCATGTTGCACAACCTAATTAGTTGATTTGGCTTTATGTTGGTTCCAATGTACTTCTACACCGTTGTCTTGAAGTGTCTGTATGGCCAGTTGTTTTTGACTTTGAAATAAATTAACTAACCTTATTTAGTAGTCTGTGATTATTATGGGCCTAGAGAACGGAAATCGCACTGGTTGACATAGTTAATGGATTTCTCTCTACTCCCTGCTCTGATGCTGAGAAAACGTACCATTGACTCCAGGTTCTAGAGCAGATCTAGAACATGCTTTTTCTGCTCCATCAGGCCCCTCTTTTTTTATCACACTTTGATTAAAAAAATCTTGGAGGAAAGGCTGCCCGTGCAAATCTCAAGTGACAGACACAAAAAATGTTTTGTACAGGTACAGCTTTTTAGAAATGCATTTTGTAAAGTTGCTGGTGTTGAATTTGGCACAATGGACACAGGGAAACCAACTCTCAAACCCTAGATGCAGGTGGCATTTTACTACTCGTCAGGATAGTGCTGAATACTGTAGGCTATGAAATTTGGATGGGTTATGTTAATGAGTTCTAGTTATCAGATATTCGGTCGTTGTTGTTGCCTTTCTTGACTCTTGCTTTACTTATTCCGTTTTTGTGCCAGCGGGGAGCAAGCCAAGTGGAGGTTGTTTGAGGTAAATTAAGAAAGGTCTTGGCCTGTAATCACGAGCTGCACAAATTAAGATATGTTAACCATGAAAGAGTTAAGAAAAAGAGGCAGGTGACGGAAAGAGAGCTGGAGTTTCGTGAGAGTGAATAATGTGACAGTAGGGAGATGAAAGCGAGTGGTCTGCTGCGAGATTTTACTTGGAGATCTTCCCGAGACAGAGCTTGTTGTTCCACAGGTTGTTGTGTGGTAAACAGAAGCGCAGAGACAGGACGACATAAACACAGAGCAAAGGAACGGACGTTTTCACACCGGCGAATTAAGGGGCATATTATCAAACCAGGCGATAAAATTATCGCCGCTTTAGCGGCAGAAAACTGCCGTTAAAACGGCGATAATGGGCTTGATAATATGCGCTATGGAATTCCAATTGTAGCCCATGTTAGACGCCCTTCACATTTAACATGGGCTTCAATTGGAATTCCATAGAGCATATTATCAAGCCCATTATCGCCGTTTTAGCGGCAGTTTTCTGCCGCTAAAGCGGCGATAATTGTATCGCCTGGCTTGATAATATGCCCCTAGGTAGTCGACCATCAGCGATAGACGTAACGCTGGTTTTTCAGCAGCATGTCTTATTTAAAAGTGCTGGGAAAAAAATGAATGATTGGTTTCTCCCTGTGATGTCATATCTATAGAACTGTCTCTGGAAGTGTGGCTGTTACACTCTGTATCCATAACACTGTTACACTTTCCAGAGAATGAATGTCAAATGGTAGCGGGCGTAGCTATCAAAACGCAGCAGGTGCAGTGACACCGGGGCTGAGGAATCTGAAGGACCCACCAATGCACAATTCTTGCTGTTTCTTACCGACAAACCAAGAGATTGGACATTCTCCCTGATTGGTTTACGACTCAGAGAACCCTTACTATACCACTGACACCTACATTTGGAAGAGACATTCTTTGCACAATTGGAATAATTGTTTAGAATTGACATACTTAATATATTCTTCACCGGTAAGTTAAAATCATACATTTTAAATCTCTTTTAAAATAATTGTTTCGTCACTTATTCATTTACTAGTCACCAAATACTGTTAGCAAACTACGACCATCTACTGCTTTGAAGGGGCAAAGCATGTGCCGCAGGATGGCTAGCACAATAAATCAGGCACACACACAGACAGATATTTGAAGAATGATGTATGTTCCGAAAGGAATTTAGTTAGTTACAGTTTTCCACCCATGCCACACTTTAATAGCAGCACTTTGCAAATAATGTGGGCTTTCTAGACACATTTTATCTTTTATGATGCAAGTTTTAAAAATATTTTGTTCATTCTTGCATACCACAAAAGAAATTGGTGCAACTGAGCAAAACCTTTGCCCACAATTACAGTTGCCTTACCAAAGTTTCATTCCTGGCAACTACAAAGCAAAAATGTTTTATTTTTATTTTTAAGGCATCTCAAATGTGGTTGTAGCTCAGCCTGTAGGCATCAAGTATTCTAGAGGTGAAATACCAGATATCCAAAGTTGAGTAATTAAAATTCTATTGAGGGCATGAAGACAGTGAAGGCCCAGATTTACTATGATTATGCGTCAGTGTTGAGTCACTTTTGATGGAGTGGGGATCCTTAAATCCCAATCGGTTACGGGGTCGGAGCTTGCCTGACTCCAAGATGGCCGCATCTTAAGCGAGCTCCGGTGCCAGCCACAACAAAATACTAAAATATCCTTAAAATGACGCTCCTGCCCATTTAATGAACCACCCACCTAGCAAAGATACCCCAAGGTATCCTAAACTGACTTTCTCGGACACTAATCGGTGGCCGAAACAACCAGAGATGACAAACTCCCAGTACGGCCTAGTCAGCCGAAAGACCCGGTGAAGGTAGCGGCCACCTCCGGCTTTCCATGGGTGATGCGCACTTGCCTTGCTCCCGCGAGACCCCTGATCATCTGGGGGACCCCCAAGAGACACTGATAGAGGCGTCAACTCCGGTCTCTGCTATGAGCCCTGGCAAGCCCCTCTGCCAAACTACTGCCAAGAAGCGGACGCCACTAGACTGCTTAAAGCGGCAAGAACGGGAACGGGTTACCTGCAACAGAGGTGAGCCAACTAGCGCTCGACGAACAGCCTGACCCCTAAATCAAAGCGCCCTCTAATTGCCGAGTGACCGTCGACCTGTATTTGCACTCCTGCAGTGCAGACGGAGATCTGGTGGGGTGCGACTCAGGTAATCGGGCCTACAATAATTGGGGAAGTGATTAGGCCTGCTGGTGGCTTTATATTAAAGCAAGATTCAATGTAGAGCAGGGCGGTGATCTAAGACACTTTTACACCAATAAGCAACCTGGGTGGTGCAATATATTCGTGCTGAGGCAACATAAAACCCTACTCAGTTGGGTATTGAACCTGACTGCGAGTAGTGACGAAGGGCTGCTGCCACACCTGTGATCCTGACACGATGGGGAAACTCAAGATCAGGTAAAGGGCGCTACGGGGGGCGAACAGGACTCCGACATAAGCAATTGCTAATAAATATGCAGCAAAGCCTAGCCACTATCAATGGGAAAATTGTCTCTCTCTCCTATCGTATGGACCGTATGTCCGAAAAAATAGATAAGCATTCGGAAAGACTCGATATGGTTGAAAGGGGCATCTCAGATGCTGAGGACTAACAAGTGCAGGCGTTAGAGAGCCATAAAAAAGCTGAAAAGTCACTGGCAGCATTGCAGAGCAAGGCCGAGGATCTAGAGGCACGCTCCAGGCAAGACAATCTGCGCATAGTTGGCCTAGCAGAATCTACAACTACTGGCAAAATGGAGACCTTCAATAAGAACCTGCTAACTGAGCTCATACGCTGAGACACTTTCTGAACTATGTTTATCGTGAAGCGCGCTCATTGACACTAGTTCCACGTCACATACCAGGGGCTCCTCCGGGTCCTATCATAGTGAGACTACTTAACTATTGAGATGCCACCCTGCACCGAGCTAGGGAGCTCAAGACACTTTACTACGGGTGATGGGAAATATCGATATATCCAGACTTTACTCCCCAAGTGCAAGAAGAGAGACGTCAATTTGACCGGGCAAAGAGGAAGCTCTGTGAACTCAACATGGAATATTCTATGCTCTACCCAGCACGAATGCGGGTCATGGTGGAAGGTAAGCTCAGGATCTACACAGTTCTAAAAAACCTTAAGCGACTGCTTAAAAAGATGGACACCGCAAAGGGGTGAAACGAAGCTACCGGCAGTCTAGACAAACAAGATGAATAACAACAGATAATGTGTTCAATTGGGGCCGTGACTCAATAACACTCTACAAAAATAATCGAACAGACAATCACCTGCAAGTTCTGAAGCTCGCCCACTTTCCTTGCCTCTGGAATGCTGACGAACCGATTTGCTGGTAAGACATGCATAACAAGGTGGACTCCCAAAGAACTCTTAACTGGTGAACTGAATTGAAGACTCAAAAATAGTATACAATGTCAGATACTGGAGCAGTACCTCTGACTATTATGAAAGACTGTAACAATAGTACTGTCATTTCTGTAGGGGTACTGAGATATCCAAGATCAGATGTTGTAGCAGCGACAGTTCGCTGATAACAACATTATATATAGTCGCATTAATCCAACAGTGATGGCATGGCACTCGCCTCCCTCGAGTGTTTACCACTCCTCCAGTTTGGCTGGGATGTTTTGTATTTCTTTTTTCTCTCTCTTTCTTTTTTCTTTATTTCATCCTCTAAACTCTCTAAGGGGGCTGATTCGGGGGGATGTTAGTAATCTAAGTCTCATGTTGAGGGACACGGTGTAGATGGGAAGGGAGGGTAGGCACTGGGATCTTACGTTGTTCTATGGTAGTTGTTGGCGAAAACGGAGTACAAGATGGGGAACGTACTTGACAATGCAGGACACAGGCAGGTCCAATGGGTGACAAGACTGGCACCACCAGCCCAACACAAAAGTTTGGGATTGCTCTAAGGTTCTTCACGTGGAAAGTACGAGGTCCTAATGACCATCGTAAGATACGCAAATAGTGACATATCTCCACAGACATAACAGGATGTGGCAATACTTCAAGAAACGCACCTGACCCCTCAGACTGGTCTCATATCACAACCTAGAATGAAGGGAGAATGTCTAGCAGCTGGGTTCACTTCGCATGCGCGCGGCGTATTATTATGGGTGAGATGAATCTCTGGGATTACACTTAAATTGATACACTCAGACTCAGACAGACGGTAGATTTGTGATTGCTCACTGCAAGCAGGGACACTTTGAAGCACTGCTGATAGGGGTAGACGGCCCTAACTATGATGACCCACAATTAATTTTAACAGTCATTGCACAGTAAAACGATCACATACAATCATATGCCGCACTTATGGGAGGCAACTTCAATTACGTGCTTTCCCCAGAGATAGACAGGTCCAAAGGCCCCCCACGCAGGCCCGCAGCAGCTGCCCACGCCATTATTGCCATAGCAGAAGCAGGCAGACTTGCGGAAGCCTGGCACCACACTAACCCCCAAGACAGAGAGTACACACATTATTGTACTGTCCATGACACTCACACACGTATTGATTACTGCCTAATATCCTGCTCCCTACTGCCATACCTAGAGACCTGTGAACACCTTCCCAGGACTTACTCTGACCACTCCCCAGTACAGCTTACCATACGAGTCCTAGACATGCACCCTAGAATGACCCAATGGCGATTCCCGCAATACTCGCTCCTCAATCCAGTGTTTTGTGAAGAAACTGCACAAGCCATTGATGAATATTTTAGCATCAATACAGGTAGTGTTGCTAAAATGTCTACACTTTGGGAAGCCTTTAAGGCATATATTTGCTGTATTACTATCTCCAAACACTCTGGAGTACTGCGCTCCATTAGGGATCGATCACACAAACTAGAAGGGGACCTGAAAAAAATTGAACTAGAACAGACGCAAAAACCTAACCCGGGAACTGCAAGTACAGATTAAAACTACTTTAGAAGAATACAACGAGCTAGTCCAATCTGAGCTCACACACTTGGGAAAGTACACCACTGCCAGGGTGTATGGTGAAGGAGAGTAGCCTAGCGCCACATTAGCAGCCCTACCCCGACCAAGTAAATCTGCAAATGAATTACTCAGAGTGCAGGACGACAGAGGCGAACCTATTATCGGAGCAATACCAGTAGTGGGCAGATTCCAGGAATACTACTCCGACCTGTACACATCTCACCCTACTATGTCGGAGGAAGACACTCTTGATTACCTAGCCCATATTAAAATGAAATGGCTTACAAATGAGGGCAGGGAGAGACTGATAGCTCCTCTCCGCACTACAGAAATAGCTGCGGTATTCAAAGAGAAGCCGAATGAGAAGGCTCCGGGAACTGATGAGCTTATGGTAGCCTTCTACAAGACATATCAAGATAAATTGACCCCCCCCAGTGAATCTCTTGAGGAGATGGACCTGGAAGGTAATATGCCAGTCACTATGTGTGAGGCGTTGCTAATAGCAGTAAGACAACCAGGGAAACCAGAGGAGCACTGCTCTTCCTATCGACCCCTATCACTACTAAATAATGACATGAAATTATTTGCCAAAATTCTGGCGAACAGACTAGCCCCTCTGCTCCCTCGCAATATAGGTCCAGAACAATCTAGGTTTCTTCAAGGATGAACCTTGACCAGCAACCTTTGAACACTATTCGGTGCTGTTACCCTGATAGACCCAGCGGTCCAGGAGGCAGCAGTGTTCCTAGATGCTGAAAAAGCATTTGATTCAGTAGAATGGCCCTTTATGCTGGCGACGCTGTGGCGAGTAGGAATGGGGAGAGTCTATATTAAATTAATACAAGTCTTGTATTCAAATCTAACTGCGCGTATCTTTATGAATGGGACTCTCTCTACACTGATAGCTATTAAACGTGGCTCCCGACAGGGCTGGCCGCATTCCCCCCTATTATACGTGCTGGTTGCAAAGCCCATGGCATGCGCTCTACGCGAATACCACTGGCATCGGGGCATACAGGTCCCAGGATACAAATTAATTATTTTGGCATACGCTGATGACACCCTATTATACATCAGGGACCCAGAACAAAATCTAATACCAAAAGTTTGTGAAGTAGTACGATTTCGTTTTGTGAAGTAGTACGATTTCATGACCACTCGGGACTAAAAGTTAATTTGGAGAAATCGTTGATATTCCCGCTCACACCAGTTACTACCCCTGCCCGACTGAATTCCCCTTGGTATGGCCTAGCGAACCAGTGAGATATTCAGGAATACAGATGCAATCTGACCCTGACCTAGTGATGAGGGAAAACTACAGGAAAGCAGTGCAGCACTTAACAGACACCATGGAACACAGGATACTGCTGCCTCTCCCACTGCTAGGTCGCATAGCACTCATGAAAATTATAGTCCTCCCTAGATTTCTTTCTATTTACCAATATACCAATTTTACTACCTAAATCGATTTTTCGTACTCTACGCACACTTATGATGTGACTTGCCTGGGCAGGGAAACAACCACGGGTGTGATAGAGTCAGAGACGTTTTAATGCATGGGCAAAGTGGGCTCTGGCCCAGGGCCCCAGCCTTTCAGGGGGCCCCCTGACAGAGTCAGCTCCGTTCTCCAGATTTTTGCCCTAATGACCTTGATTATTTCTTACACGGATTGTTTTAAATACTGTTTCCCTTTCATTTATGTTTTATGTGCCTGATGTGTGAGAGTCTAGTACATCCATTCTGCGGAGAAATGTTGCGTTTATGTTTCATGCAGTATACAGAAAAAAAGTTTCTTTTAGATCAAAACAAGGCCTAACATATGAGAAATGGGAGGGCGTCACATTGATTATTTGCAGTAATATTGGTGAGCTGCTGCTGTGTTACAATATTGAAAACAGACATACCTATCCCTGAATATTAGATGTAAAGACATTTAGGGCCTTATTTATGAGAAGTGATGCATCGCTGTGTGAAAACAGGGATGCGTCACTTCTTAGTGCACCCTCCTTGCGACATGATGGATGCGTCATATTTACTGTATGTCGCATCATGTCGCAAGGAGTTACAGATACGTCAGTATTTCTGGCGTATCTGTAGGCGCAGGTATAATGTGGTGCAGGGGTTTACAAAGTGACGCATCTGCCTAGATGCGTCACTTTGTAAATAGGGCGCAACATGGCAAATTTTTCTCGCTGCTGGTGCGTCACAAAAAGTGACGCACCGGTGGCATAAAAGTGAAACAAGGCCTCATAAATCAGGCCCTTAGAATTTGGACAAGTGTTCCTTTGCACTGTCAGGGACCTAATGAAATTAAATGAAATAATGTATTTAATAAAGCGCGCTGCCACTCAGACTAGAGTGTCCTGGCACATGACAGCGGAAGGAAAACGTGCGTAAAAGACCCATCAGTTATTAAAAAGCCATGTTTTTAAGTTCTTCCTGAAAGAGAGTAGGTCTGTGGTAAGTCTCAGAGACTCAGAATCTATTCCACAATTTTTCACCTAGAAAGCAGAGGGATTTGCCTCCAGTGCGGGCACAGCATATTTTAGGCACGATGGCCAGGTAGGCATTGGAAGATCTTAGGGGTCTAGATGTTGTGCAGTGATTAACGCGGTTATATAGGTAGCCAGCTCCTAAGCTGTGGAAAGCTTTAAAGAAGATGGTCATCGCTTTGAAGTTGATCCGTTCTTTTATGCAGAGCCAGTGTAGAGACTTAAGAATAGGGTTCATACTAGATCTGGGTTTAGGTCTCAGGATGGCTCTGGTCGCGTTTTGTACTACTTGTAGGCGCTGGATAAGGGCTTTGGGAAGACAGAGGTACAAGCTGTTGACATAGTCAAGCTTTGATGTCACCAAAGCCTGCACCACGATCTTTCTACTCTCATGCGATAACAGTAGCAGGAATTTTTTTAGCATCCGCAGTATGCCGAAGCAAGCTTCAGTTAGATTTTGCATTGGAAAGCGCATGGAGTGTGTCTAGTCTATGACAATTCCTACGTTTTTGACTTTCTCCTTTTCCGTGGGCGGGGGAAGCAGATCTTTTGGCCACCAAGAGCTCCAGTCAGGAGTTTCTGGATTACCAAAGAAAATAACTTCAGTTTTGTCAGGATTGCACTTCAGCTGATTGATCTTAAGCCAGTTAAAAACCTTTGTGAGGCAAGACCTAATCTTTGCACCGTCAAAGACGGTTCCTTTTTCACATGTAAAAATCAGCTGAGTGTCATCAGCATAGGAACCAATTTTGACGCTCTGTTCCTCTACCAGAAATGCAAGGGGGGATAGATATATATTAAAAAGGGTAGGACTGAGAATGGAGCCCTACATTCATGGCCGGAACCGGGGATGAAAAAGGTGGGAGCCAGATGTCCTGAGATCTCTTTGCCAAGAAGGATGACATCCATGTTAAGGAGCCCCCCCCAGGTCGATGTTAGCAACTCTCTCCAGGAGCCTCTCATGTGGGACCGTTTCAGTCACATCCAGGAGAGCGGACTCCGTACTGTAGTTAGCCCTAAAACCGGATTGGGACTAATGAAGGAGCTTCCCATCATCAATGTGTTTTTGGAGGGCCTTGTTTACATGCTTTCCTAATACTTTGGAGAGGGCAGGAAGAAGGGAGATTGGCCTGTAGTTGGCAGGGTCCATCAGTTTGGTGTTAGCCTTTTTTATCAGTGGAAGAATCTTAGCATTCTTCCATAATTTCGGCATGTTGCCTGAGGAGAGGGAAGCATTAAAGAGCTGGTTTACCGTGGGGTTTATGGTGGGAGCTAATAGGTTCAGGATATTCGCTGGACATGGATCGGTGGGAGAGCCAGGCTTAATGCTTTGGAGAAGGGTCAGTGACTCTTCAAGCTAAAGCTCAGGGAAAACTAGTAAAGATGGAGGATCCAAGAAGTGAAATTTGCTATTGGAACTAAGGTAGAAGGTCAGTTCTTCCTCTGAGATGTTACTGAAGGCTTGTTGGATCACGGAGATCTTTTTGTGGAAGAATTGAGCTATTTGCTTAGACCATTCTACCGTACATGGCCCTTCCTTTGTGCCTGCTTTCGGGACGGTAAAGGATTTAACTATGCTAAAGATTTCCTTACTCTTATTTTGGGCATTTTCTATTTTGGTTTGAAAGAAGTTTTTCTTGGCTGCCTTGTCATGTTACGGCGCTTGCCGTCCCCCGCCACGAAGACGCACACACAGAGACGACCCGAAATACTCACTTCCGGGCGGAAGTCGAGTACCGGTCTAGTCATCCACAGGAGCACTAGGGTCAAGGAAGCGCTTCCGGGGGAAACGCTTATACGCCGCGTTTCCCGCCGGCTCGGCGCTTCGTATTCTTTGGAGTTCCGAGCAGCGAGGAGCGAGAGTGACCGTCCTGAAGCCGAACGGAAAAGAACGCCGTCCCTATCCAGTGGAACCTGTTTCTACCTTCGTCCACGCTTCGGAACCAGTCCTGGCTTCTCAGGTTTTTCCTAGACCCTTGTCCCCTAGGCTGTTGAAGGGTGCCGTTGCTGATTTGCCTTTGATGATTTTGCACAGTTCATTTAGCCTAAAACGCGCGTTGCGCCATTTCTGATTTCCATTGCTGATTTTGCCTGGATGATTTTGCCACAGTCTGTTTTTGCCTAAACGCGCTTAGCGCCATTTCTGTTCTCCATTGCTGATTTTGCCTGGATGATTTTGCCACAGTCTGTTTTTGCCTAAACGCGCTTAGCGCCATTTCTGTTCTCCATTGCTGATTTTGCCTGGATGATTTTGCCACAGTCTGTTTTTGCCTAAACGCGCTTAGCGCCATTTCTGTTCTCCATTGCTGATTTTGCCTTTGATGATTTTGCCCATTAGTATGTGCTGAAATACTATTGAGGAGTTTCATTTGACTTTTTCGCTGTTGCGACTTGCAGTTTGTTTCTCTACTCGGAAGCAGGGATTAAACTCTGATTACCGCTTCCAGGGTTGTTATTGGGAAACCAGCTTGAATTCCACTGACCACGGTGTGAGAGCACCGACAACTGCTTTACTGTAGAGCCTGTCCTTGGCCTTTCACCTACTCGACGGCCGTGTAGCGACCGGCGTTCCCGCAGTAGGGTGAGTTCCTTGAGTCTGGGACCGGACATAGCTCTGTGTGTGCTTCCGTTGTGGTTGTGGGTTCTTCACTGACCATAGTCTTCCTCTTTCGCAGGTCTGTCCGAGATACCCTGCACCCCTACCCACCGCTTTCATTTCAGGCTCCTTTCCCTGCGTTCATCTCATCCCTGCTGGGTTCTACGGTCCACGAGGGTCAGGTGGGTGCGGGGACGGGCGCTCCTGTCGTCTCTGTGGAATCGCTGCACAAGCAGAGGTAAGTCTTGTGGAGCAATACTGACAGAATACGAAGCCCACGTTTACTATTCTGCCCAGACGACATGGGCGACCCAGAGGTCACCTTGCAAGACATTGCCTCCATGCTAACCGCAATACAGGCAGAAAACCTCAGCTTACGTCACGACATGACTACTCTACAGGGCCAGATGTCATCGGGGGTCACCAACCCTTGGGGGTCCGCCCCGAGCCACCGGAGCATACAGGAAGGAATATTACGACAGCCAACATTTACGTTCGGGGGGTCATCTGCCGCCAGCAACCCGACTCCTGCAGTCCAAGTTATCGCTCCTCATCCCGTACAACTGGCACCACCGGAACGGTTCTATGGCGACAGTACCAAGTATGGCATCTTTATCCATCAATGCCACTTGCATTTTATGGCCAGGAATACTGCCTTTCCTGATGATGCATCCAAAGTTGCCTACATCCTGTCGTACATGGGCGGAGACGCCGCTCAGTGGTCAATAGCATTGGTTGAACACGACGACCCCATGCTGCACCACCTGCCGACCTTTAAGGAAGCTATGCGACGTATGTTCGCGCGGCACACCTTTGTGCAAGCCGCTGATAACGCGTTGCTCAGCCTCAAGCAAGGCAACCAGGACCTCCTGCACTACATCACCACTTTCAGTAGGCTAGTGATTGAGTCCCAGTGGCCCGAGGACAAGAAGGTGTCAGTCTTTTATCGAGGTTTGCGAGACGAACTAAAGGATCTCATTTCGCAGTTCCCTGACCCACCCGAGGAAATCGGTCCCTTCATCGATCTGGTGGTGAAGATGAACTTTCGGTTGCAAGAACGAAAGTCAGATAAAGGAGGAAGCAGTGACAGTCGTTTCCTATCTATGGGGGAGAAGGAGACCCGGAAGACCCAGGAAGGGCCCGGTCCCCAGAGCGACGCACCTGAACCTATGCAAATCGGAGGCATAAGAGGTCCTTTGTCAAGTCAGGAAAGGGAACGGCGGAGGAAACAGAATCAATGTCTATACTGTGGGAAAAGCGGACACTTCGTCAGGGAATGTCCGGTGAAGCCCACGAAGTCCCGGAGCGGGAGGCCGTTCGCGTTGCCCATCACCAAAACGGAGAAGACGGGAAACGAGACAACCCAGTAGATAAGGGGATCCGTCCTCTGGGTTTTTCGTATTGCAATGCCGCGATCCCTGCTGTAGTCGACGGTACTCACCATATAGGAATGGATGTTTCCTTGCAAAACCAGGAGGGCAGAACCTGGCAAGTAACGGCGATGTTGGACTCCGGTGCTACAGGCTGTTTCATAGACACCGCATTCTCACGTGCCTTGGGTATAGCTACAGTGTCAAAGGCCCATCCCGAGAGGGTCAAGGCGGTGGATGGAACAGACCTAACTTCCGGCCCTATTCGGCACCACACCGAGAACATGACTATGTCCTTTATCAATCACCACGCCGAAGTCATCAGCTTTGACGTCATTGATGCTCCTCAATTCAAGGTGATATTGGGGTTGCCGTGGTTGGTGAAGCACAATCCTCGCGTTGATTGGGTATCCAGAAGCATCCACTTGGATTCAGAGCATTGTTGTGATTCCTGTTATACCCAAGACCACCTCCTCGGGACTCGCTCCATACAAGCAAGATCGCTGCCCGTGCAGGGAATGGGGTTGGTTTCCCAAGCAGCCGTGCCCAAAGAATACCTGGACCTCGCCGACGTGTTCGACAAAAAGGGAGCCAACACCTTGCCGCCGCATCGCTCGTTCGATTGCCGGATAGATCTGATTCCCGGTTCCACGTTGCCCTGCAGCAGGATTTATTCTCTCACGGAGAAAGAAAACGCCCACCTACGCTCCTACTTGGACGAGTATTTGGTCAACGGCTTTATCCGTCATTCCAGGTCTCCGGTTTCCTCTCCTCTATTTTTCGTGGCTAAGAAGGAGGGCGATCTGCGGACGTGCATTGACTTTCGAGCGATGAACAACATCACCGTCAAAAACCGTTACCCGCTACCCTTGATAACCAATCTCCTGGAACAGGTAAAAGACGCCTCGGTGTATACTAAACTCGACCTGCGGGGTGCGTACCATCTAGTCAGAGTCCGAAAAGGCGACGAATGGAAGACCGCTTTCCGAACCAAATTCGGGTTATTCGAATACCAGGTCATGCCTTTCGGACTCTGTAACGCTCCCGCAGCGTTCCAGTACTTTATCGACGAGGTGTTGCGGGAGTTCATAGACGTCTTTTGCATCGTCTACATAGACGACATCTTGATCTATTCACAGACCATCACAGAGCACGTGCAGCACGTGCGTTCCGTCCTTCAGCGGCTGGGTAGACATCGTCTGTATGTAAAGCTGGAAAAGAGCGCCTTTCACGTCACCACGGTCGAGTTCCTGGGGCATGTCATCACTCCAGCGGGCATACAAATGGACAACAAGAAGGTGGAAGCCATCCTGTCCTGGCCCCCCCCGGAGTCCGTGAAAGGGGTACAACGGTTCCTGGGGTTTTCCAATTACTACCGCCGATTCATTACTGGCTTCTCCGAGATGGTAGCCCCGATTACCCGGTTGTTGCGTAAGGGCGTGCGCTTCGATTGGGATCAAAAGGCGGATGACGCCTTCCAAGAACTGAAGAGACGTTTCACCATAGCCCCGGTTCTGATGCACCCCGACACCAAGCAGCCCTTCGTCGTGGAGGCGGATGCCTCTAAAGATGCCATCGGGGGCGTGCTGTCTCAACGGAGCACCCGCACTGGACTACTGCATCCGGTGGCATTCTATTCCAAGAAACTACAACCTGCGGAACGTAACTACTCGGTGTCGGACAGAGAGCTCCTTGCCATCAAGACCGCTTTCGAGGAATGGCGCCACTTCCTGAAAGACGCCAAACACACCGTAACCATCTATACGGATCACAGGAACCTTCAGTTTCTCCGGTCAGCACGCGCTCTCACCGCCCGACAACTCCGATGGACCCTTTTCTTCAATGACTACGATTTCATGATCACGTTTCGGCCAGGAAGAGAAAATGCCAAGGCTGATGCCCTCTCGCGGATGGAAGAAGCTGACAACGAAGCTGAGAACACCGAGCCTGTTCCTATCCTTGCCGAGAAACACTTCCAGGGTGTGGTGACGTCTTCGGGCTTCTTAACTCAAGTACGGAAGGACACGGAGCAAGTCGACCTGGAGGGACTGGCGGATGGACGCACGGACGTGTCATACACGGACGGATTGCTGTTTCATGGAGACCGGCTGTATCTACCTGGGGTGCCCAGTCGGCAGGAAGCGGTCCGCCTATGTCACGACCACGTTTTGTCCAGCCATCCCGGTTTCCAGAAGACACTAGAGCTCTTGCAGAGACAATTCTGGTGGCCGACCATGGTGGCCGACACAGGACTTCATGTGAGGAGCTGTACCATCTGTCTCCTGAGTAAGAACGCTTCCGTGCCTCCGGTGGGCCTTCTGCGTCCCATTCCGATACCACCGTATCCATGGCACACCATCTCCATGGACTTCGTGGTGGAACTCCCCACCACCAAGACGGGGCACACCACGATTCTCACCATCGTCGACCATCTGTCCAAAATGGCGCATTTCGTGCCTTTGCTGAAGGTGCCCACAGCTGTGACCCTGGCCGGAATCTTTGTGCAAGAAGTAATCCGCCTTCATGGCATTCCATCGGTGGTCATAACAGACCGGGGATCGCAATTCGTGTCCCACTTCTGGAGAGAGGTGTGCAGAATCCTCAAGATGGACGTACGCTTGTCCACAGCGTACCACCCACAAACGGACGGTCAAGCGGAAAGAACAAACCACACCATGGAGCAGTACCTCCGTTGCCTGCTGCTTATGGTTGACAAAGACTGGTCCGAGGTCCTATGGATGGCTGAGTACGCCTACAACAACAGTAAGCATTCTGCCATCGGAATGTCTCCCTTCTTTTGCCTCCAAGGCCGTCACCCCCGCACCTCTGCCTGGGAAATACCCCGGAACTGCTCCTTGCCGTCAGTTCATTCCTATCATGCTGCCTTGCGTACTATCTGGCAACAAGCTCGGTTTGGGTTGGCCAAGGCAAAGGACACCTACAAGGCGCATGCTGACGCCCATAGACAGAAGGAACCCGAATACCGCTTGGGTGACCAAGTGTGGTTGTCTATCAGACATCTCAACGTGCATGGCCCCAAGAAACTGTTACCCCGTTATGTGGGTCCCTTTGTCATTGAGAAGGTGGTGAATCCGGTGGCTATGAGACTCACGCTCCCTCCGCACATGAGGATCCACCCCGTTTTCCATGTCTCTCTTCTGCAAGCGGTCCGCCCGGATGGCGGGGTTCCCTCTCCTCCGTCTTCAGTGGTGGTGGAGGACCACGTGGAGTACGAAGTCCGGGCCATCCTGGGTTCTCGTCGTACCAAGGGGAAGTTGTTCTACCTGGTCGATTGGAAGGGGTACGGCCCGGATGAGCGGTCTTGGGAGCCTTTGTCCCATGTTCGCCATGCTCCTGTTCTGGTCCGTGCCTTTCATCTCAGTCACCCCTGCAGCCCTCGCCCTGCTGTCCCTTTTTGAGCCCCTGGGGGGGGGGGGGGACTTGTTTTTGAGGGGGGGTTCTGTCATGTTACGGCGCTTGCCGTCCCCCGCCACGAAGACGCACACACAGAGACGACCCGAAATACTCACTTCCGGGCGGAAGTCGAGTACCGGTCTAGTCATCCACAGGAGCACTAGGGTCAAGGAAGCGCTTCCGGGGGAAACGCTTATACGCCGCGTTTCCCGCCGGCTCGGCGCTTCGTATTCTTTGGAGTTCCGAGCAGCGAGGAGCGAGAGTGACCGTCCTGAAGCCGAACGGAAAAGAACGCCGTCCCTATCCAGTGGAACCTGTTTCTACCTTCGTCCACGCTTCGGAACCAGTCCTGGCTTCTCAGGTTTTTCCTAGACCCTTGTCCCCTAGGCTGTTGAAGGGTGCCGTTGCTGATTTGCCTTTGATGATTTTGCACAGTTCATTTAGCCTAAAACGCGCATTGCGCCATTTCTGATTTCCATTGCTGATTTTGCCTGGATGATTTTGCCACAGTCTGTTTTTGCCTAAACGCGCTTAGCGCCATTTCTGTTCTCCATTGCTGATTTTGCCTGGATGATTTTGCCACAGTCTGTTTTTGCCTAAACGCGCTTAGCGCCATTTCTGTTCTCCATTGCTGATTTTGCCTGGATGATTTTGCCACAGTCTGTTTTTGCCTAAACGCGCTTAGCGCCATTTCTGTTCTCCATTGCTGATTTTGCCTTTGATGATTTTGCCCATTAGTATGTGCTGAAATACTATTGAGGAGTTTCATTTGACTTTTTCGCTGTTGCGACTTGCAGTTTGTTTCTCTACTCGGAAGCAGGGATTAAACTCTGATTACCGCTTCCAGGGTTGTTATTGGGAAACCAGCTTGAATTCCACTGACCACGGTGTGAGAGCACCGACAACTGCTTTACTGTAGAGCCTGTCCTTGGCCTTTCACCTACTCGACGGCCGTGTAGCGACCGGCGTTCCCGCAGTAGGGTGAGTTCCTTGAGTCTGGGACCGGACATAGCTCTGTGTGTGCTTCCGTTGTGGTTGTGGGTTCTTCACTGACCATAGTCTTCCTCTTTCGCAGGTCTGTCCGAGATACCCTGCACCCCTACCCACCGCTTTCATTTCAGGCTCCTTTCCCTGCGTCCATCTCATCCCTGCTGGGTTCTACGGTCCACGAGGGTCAGGTGGGTGCGGGGACGGGCGCTCCTGTCGTCTCTGTGGAATCGCTGCACAAGCAGAGGTAAGTCTTGTGGAGCAATACTGACATGCCTTCACAAGAATGTAATGAGCTTTTAAGGTGTCTTTATACACCTTCCTGTCCTCAGGTAGATAGGATTTACGCCATTTCCGTTCCATTTTTCTACAATTCCTTTTGCTAGATCTGAGGGGACTGTTAAACCATGGAGCTGGTGAGGCCGACCTCTTTGAGGAGCGGGCAACAACCTGTACCACTGTACCAATGTTGGTACGGAGCCATGAATCTATTGAGAGGGTGTCCGAGTCGGGGCAGCCTGACAGCTCCGGTGAGGAACAACCGAGGGCATCTGCTAACATCGGGATGGATATTTTATGGAACGTCATGTAATTAGGGACCCTCTGCCCTTTGTTAGCCCGAGGGGCTGTGGCAGAGTTGGGAATGACACATTTTAATAGGAGGTGGTCAGACCAGATAATAGGAAGAGGTAGGCTTGCTTATATGTCAAAGTTGTGAAATAATTGGTCTAGGGTATGGCCCTTCTCATGGGTGGCCGAAGAAATAGATGGAAACATGTTGCAGGCCTGTAGCGTCCCCAACAAGGAAATTGTTTGAGGGTCTTTTCCATTATCCATATACATATTGAAATCTCCCAGAATAAGGCAGTTGTATTTTAAGGCCAGGGAGGTGGTGGCTGTATTAAGCGTAGTAATAACATTTCCAATTGCACCGAGAGGTCTGTAAATCAGAAAAACAGCTATGCTATGATGGGGTAGAAGGTACAGCAGAAGCCTAAGGACTCTGCACCCTCGATGTTTTCCATTGGTATGGGAGAGCAGTCTAGTTTTTAATTATAAATTATGGTGACACCGCCCCCCCTTCCCACTTTGTCGGTCTCTCCTAAAGATTTTATAACCCGTAGGGATGGCCAAGGTGATAGTAGGGTTGGAGGCTACAGACAGCCAGGTCTCAGTGAGAAATAAAAGAATAGGCTGTTAGTCTAAAAGTCGGTCATAAATGTGTGGTTCAGGCATTTGCATTGAACGACAATTTAAAAGGGTGGCCTTTAAGTCCTCTGTTTTCTTATTGTTTTTACACTTATTGTTGCGTGGGAGGATCTTGGGTGCGAGTTTCCTAGGCTGGAGGAGAGACCAGTTGCACTTATTAAATCGAAAGTCTACCTCCAAGCTCGGATCAGCGGCTGTACACTGACATAATGGTAGCCGCCTAAGGCTAAGCAGTTTTTCCCTATTGCAATATAGTGGAAGAAACTCACCGGAGGGGAACTGGGCAGCATGGCCAGAGGCAGACGCCTCCGGAATGCTGACGGGCGCAGAGGGCCTTGCCTTTGGCACACCAGCGGCGCGCCGGAGGCACGCGTCCGTTTGCATCGGGAATATATCGGCTAATGCCTTTGATGAAACTGGACCGCTAACACAGCTGAGGAAGCAGAAACTACGTGGGCGGAAGTGGGGAGCCCGATAGTAGCCCCAGCCCTCCACACAATCGGCGTATCAGCCACGGCTGACCAGGACTGGAGAAAAAGCGAGATGCGAATCGTAGCAGCGAAGGAGGTGCAGGCAAGCAGAATCAAGTAAAGTGCAAGTGCACGTAGGTAGAAGAAATTGTTAAAAAGCACAGAGTAATTCAGCCACAATATACAATTTAAAAAGTATTAAAAACCTAGTAGCAGGGCAGGAAACACTAAATCCTACTGCTGTCAGCTGCACGTGTCTGTTTGCATCAGGAATATATAGGCTAATGCCTATGATGCAAACTGGATCGCTAATGAAAATGAGGAAGCGGAAACTGCGTGGGAAACAGGGGCTCAAATTGGATCATAAATTCAAAGCTGTTCTGAACAGGGGCCCCCAAAATATGTTTGGCCCAGGGCCCCGAAAATCCTTAAGATGTCAAAACCTCCCCTACACCTTGGGCCGACAGGATGCCCCTGATCTAGAAAAATAATATAGAGCTGCGCAAATTATGCACACATCCTACTGGGTTCATGGGCCGAAAGATCTTCCACACCTACACCTAGAGCGGGAAGCTGCCGCCCCACTATCACTCCCATGCTCCCTCCTTGCCACAGCAAGATGCAAATTCCTAATAATTTACCCTGTAGGCACTAGGTGTTACCTTCTTCAAAAAACGGCTAACAAGAAATAAACCCCCTGCTATATTCACCTATAGTCCCTATAGAATGGTGTACCTGGCTCTCATGGAGTGCAGAAGTCAGGATAAGATTTTTTAAACCATATTAAGGAACACTTAATTAAATCAGGAAAGAAGCTTCTGGAAGACTCTCTGTATCAGTTCCCACCAAACGAACCTTTCAAATACCGTTTTTCTCTGGAAAAAGGTAAACTCTCCAGTTTCCCAGAGCTGGGCAATGCGGTATACATCTGTGTCACCTTCAATGTAACGTTGGTCCAGTCTGCCTGGGGTGATCTCTCCACACCATCTCTGTCTCCATGTACGGACTATCAGTCTAATTCAATAAACAATAAGCCTATTCTAGCTAACTAGACATACAGAGGAGAGAAAAACAAGATACTAGGAGAAAATTTAAACAAAATGAAATTAAAGTTACTCTGTCCTAGTTACACGGTAGGCCAATATTAAATTTAAGATGGTTTACAAACAAATACAGTTAACATGAGTAAATACATGAGTTACATGTAAGGAAGATATATGTTGTGCTGTTTAATGTGAACACATTTATTATGATTCAACTAGCTATATGGGGGCTATCATTAAAATTAATATAGGTACTTACTACTCTTGATTAATCATATGTACACAGATTTTTTTTTATTTTTGTTTTATAGAGCTCGAACTAGACCCGAAGGTGTCAGAGTGCATTACATGAGCACCAGTTGCGTTACAGACAGACACATTAATTTTTTGTTGGGCATTGGGAGATTAAATGATTTGCCCAGAATCACAGAATGTTGAGCGCCCCTGTCGAGACTCAAACCCGGTTCTCCAGTTTTTAGGCTGACGACTCTACCCATTAAGCCACATCCTCTTAATAAACCTATGAACCATAGACATTTTTGAAAACTAGGGGGCATATTTACGAGCACCTTGCGCCGCCGGAGCATAACTTTTTGAGAAGGTCTTGCGACGCTAACAACAAATTCATATCTAATGAGGCCACGCAAAGCCATTATGCATGGTTTGGAATGGCCTTATAGATATGGAATAAGGCAAGGCAGCGCAAATCGCTGTGTGGCCTTACTCTGTGCTTGGGAGGCATTCCATGGGCATTACAGTGGGTTTTCCCATGAAATATCCATGGATTTTGAAGCTGCCCCAGATTTACAAGAGCATATAAACCTGTGGAAACCCCAAATCCTTACGCCTTCTGAGGTGAGGCGTAACAAGGAGAAAATCTTTTTCTCATTAGTTTTTCCTCTTTCTATGTGTGCTGCATTCTGCACCACCCACCCTTTGTACAAGATTAAGGACTCATCAATCTCTACATTCTTCTTTACAGAAGGTAAATCTCTGGAAACCTTGCACACAAATGTTCCGTATCAGGCCAGATTTTTAACAACCTGTCATGATCTGGATGATGTCTGTTCATGTACAGTGCGAAGATCTGGGTTACCCAAACCATGCGGGTAGACCAGTAGGACTGCAAGCCTGGTTTGTACACTTACCCCATTTTGAGAGTAAGACCCAAAAATATTTTCAGCTCCTCAAGTGAAGTGGAAGTCCACTGTTGTGCCATAGAAGGAGGATCTAAATTGCCTCCATGCTCCCCCAGAAATTGTTTGGTACGCAAATTTGTTTGTTGCACAATTTGCTCAAGGAAATCAACATTTAAAAAGAGATGCATGTAGTCAAGTGGTAACAAATTGGCTTTATCACCTTTAAATCCGGCGTGACAAGTAAAAGGTGGAATTTGGGGTTGAACTAAATTGGGGGGCTGTCAAGAGAGCACTCAGTCTGTGCTTGCCACAACATGTGCTTGCTCTCTGGGTAGATCTAGCCTGCTTCGATCCCACTGCTGCACATACTATGCTTGCGAAAGGACAGCACGACTTCCATCATCATATCCCTCAGAATCGCTGGAAGATGAGTTGTCAGATGGAACTTTGCAGAATGAAAAATCCCTATTGCTCCATTTTCCTCTCCCTCAAATGTGGTCTCAGTATCTGCTGTCTCAGTCTCTGATCCTGCCTCAGAGCTGACCTCCATACCCCGAGTTAGGGCCTGAGCAGCAGTCATCCATCAAGGTGCAATCTCTGCTGACTGGCTAAAACCTTCTCTCTAAAACTCTGTCCTACTTGGAAGGCAGAAGTATTGTTCTAAATCAGTCATTGTGTGTTGTCAATCTGTGAGATGTGTGCAACAGAAAATTAACAAAAACATACTTTTTTGGTGAATCTGCTGGTTCTGTAAAAGCACAAAAAGACACAGTGTTACTTAACCTTGCCACATTCCCAATTCCATAGCATACTTTTGTCATGGCTTATGCAAAACGTCATTATGGGGGGGTATGCTGGGCCCTTGACAGTGTAAAAGTAATTTCCCAGAGCTACAGATCTACTTTTGATCTCACGAAGCAGACATTCACATAGTAGCCCCTGCAACTTTGTGCACAGGTGTGGTCCTTGTGAAATCTCACATTGCTATCACCAAAGTCACTTTTATTTACCAGTAAGAGCACCTAATTATGAGACTGGGTTGACTAAATTATGCGGAATAATGCGGCACATTTGCTTATAGTATTGCTTTTATCTTTTTCATTTGTAAAATTGTAACATGGTATACTGTCTGGCCAAACATGTTACCTCATTAGTACCAGTTTATCAATCAAATGCAGAAATAAGCAACTGAAAGATGGCCACTCAACCTTTGTGCAGTCACTTTCACTACATGCCAACACATATATGCTGCGTATGCCACATATATCTACCAACAGTAGGCAGAGTGTTGGACACCAGAGGGGTAAAATGTACTATTCACACTCCAGTCTGTGCAACAGTAGGGAAAGCGTTGGACTCTGGGAGGGGGGGTAACATTTACTATTCCCACTCCAGTCTATGCAACAGTAGGGCAAGCATTGGACACTGAATGGGTCAAATTTACTATTACCACTCGTCTAAGCAACAGAAGAAAAAGTATTTCCATTAAAAAACATACCTTATTTTAATAACTCTATTAATTAACTAAAAATATAAAACTATTAATATAAACATGTTATATATATATATATTTAAAAGACAAATAAAAACTGCATCATGTAAAAAAATATTATTAATTTAAAATTTACAATTTTGTAATTAACTGATCAATAAATAAAAATTCCACACTATGCTTCCACAATCATAGCAACACTCAATAAAAAAATATTTAAAATAACAACAATAACACAATTAACATATTGAGTAGTATATAAAATAATAGTTAATACGTTATTAAATATTTGTTTATTTATAATTGACTATCTTCCCACCCGATTCCCCAACAAAAACAGCAAAAATATAATTAATAAACTGTTTACATAATGATTTGATTATTACCTTTTTAACTTCCCATCCTTTACAACTACAAAGTAAACAACCAGCACCTTAAATAGCACAAAAATATGATTAAACAATTTACATAATTAATTACAATTAAATAAATATTGATTAAAAATTGATAAATAATTAAATATACTTAATTAACTTCCCACCCTGTACCCCTGCAAACCTCACAACCCACTACGACACTATAAAATAATATTAACAATTACATTAAAAAATTATAAACAAATTAAAATTAAAAACTATTATTTAAAGTTATAACAACAATTATACAAACAATATATAACATACAATTAAAATAGGAACTAAAACACATAGAAATAAGGACAAAATTATACTTTTTACAATAATATTATACCAAATGATATTAAAAACACCAATATTTATGTAAACGATATTACTTACCTAAACATCAATATTTATGTCCACGATATTTCTGCATTACAATATTGTGTCACGATTTTGAAAACTCGATATTTCTGTGGATCGATATTAATGATCTGATATTCTGTCCAAATACCATCTAGATCGAGCATAAAAGAGGTGAAAGATTCAAGAAGTAGTTGGAGCCCATTTGCAATTTGCACAATAAGTAGTGTCATCCCCGTATAGAAGACAGGGGACCGAGCGACATCTGAGGCATATATTTTCTGTTTTTAATTAAGTATTGGTCCAAGCCAGTAATATAGAAGAAGAAGAGAAATGGAACCAAAATGCATCCTTGCCATACCCCTCTTTTAGAATTCATCTGAGGTGTACATTCCTCATTTTGTCCATATCAGAGTTTAATTGAAGTATTAGAAGCAGTTGGTTAAATAGATCAACAAATGCCAGCTCAACACCCATAGAATCCATCATAGACCATAGTTTGCAACGTTTCACACTGTCAAAAGTACAGGAGAGGTCTCTAAAAGCCAGGTGTAAGGAATCTACCCTGGCTATGACATATTTCCCAACTATAAGTGAAAGATTGAGACATTGTTCCACCATGCCTAGCCCAGGGCGTAAGCCGAATTGAACCAGAGAAAGAATTATTAGATTCAACCCAAGTCTCTAAATGAGAGAGAAAAACACGCCCTATTAACTTGAAAGTTGGGTCTAGCAGGGAAATGCATCTATAGTAACCTGGATTAGTTTTTTCTCCTTTCTTAAAAAAAGGAACAATGACTGCTTCCTCCCAAGAAGGACGTATTAAACCAATAATTATGGCACGCAAAACATTTGCAATAAGAGGTGCCCAGAAATCTAAATTTACCTTGAAAAGGTCCATGGGAACTCCATTTGGATCTGGGGGTTTACTCGATGGGCTCATTTGATTGGGCGTTGTCACTTCTTTCAGGTCTATGGAGAGACTCAGAGCAGAGGGGGCTGACATGTCAATAGCAGTTACCTGCAGCTCCCCTTGAACAGTTTCTGAGTCATTTCCTCGATCAAAGAGTTTTGAAAAATGTGAGAGCCAAGATTTAGCTGGTATTAAAGGAGAAAAAAGGTTGATTAACCACTTCCCAGAAGCTGGTTTGGTCAGTTAGCCGCACCACTACTTACAATTCGTCCTGAGCAATTTTTTAAATTCCTGCCTTCCTGAGGGAAACAGCTTCTTTATAAGACCTTCTAGCAAGTTTGATCATTTCCTTATCTCTGGAGTTGGTCCGATGTGTGCTTTAAGATTATGACATGCAACGGAACATGTGGTATTAAACCATCTACATGGTTGAGGTGTCTTCTTGACTTTCCCGATTAGAAAATAGTTAAATGTCTTATGACAAAGAGAAATATACCTATTAATGACCAAGAGCAGATCTGCTTCCAGGGATAGGCAAGTATAAAAGGCCCCCTCCTCTCTCTAAATTAAATTGTACAAAAGAGATCAGGGTTTATTTTATCCCATTTTAATCCTACACTAAAATTAGACATATAGGCCAGATCCCCAGACTCCTTTGTTCGATTATTTGATAAATCCAAATTCAATACTAAAGATCATAAATTGTGATCGCTCACGCAATTACTAATAATAAAAAAATCAAGAGAGCAAGGTCATTAGAAATTAATATGACATCAATAGTGTTACATTTGCATTTCCATGAAAGGTAGGAAGTATAAGACTGTGTTTAGAGATTAATGGCATAATTAGGAGTCTGGCGGTCCTCCTGCGGAGCGCCTTTCCAGCGATCTGCAGGAGGACCGCCAAACCTGTAGTGAGAATGCCCGCCGGATTCCAACTGGAATCCTGGTCGGGCAGATGGTGCTGTGGCAGTCCCACAGCGGTGCCTTACTAAGGCTAAAAGGAGAGCACTAGAAAGATACTGTTGTGGGACAGCTGGGGCATGTTCCAGCACAGGAAGAAATGCACCATATCGTGCATTTCTTCCAGTGCAGGCACTTGGGGGTGCAATACCGGGGGGCACACCATGTACCCCCCTGAATGCAGCCCCAGGCCCAGAGGCAGCAGGGGGCAGTTGCCTCTCTACAACCCTTTCCAATGGCGGGCTCACCGCCATGGGAAGGCTGGCAAAAAGGCAACTTGCAATATGCTTGACCACTGCGTCACTGCTGCGGGATCACGGATCCCTGGAAGTTTCAGTGGGCCTGTGGAGGTTGATGTAATGCGGTACACGGTTCCACAGTGTGATGGTGGCAGGACCGCCACCACAGGTTCGCTGAATTCGAAATTGGGCCCTAAGTTTGAAGAAATTAAAAGGTGATGTTTAATAAGAATCCTATTAAGAACCTCTTCATAGGGGCTATGATTAAAGTGGGTAATCGATTCTCCTTTCAGCTCTGTTAAACCACAAACCGTTTTTACAAAGTTTGAGATTAAATGACCGGCCCACAAAACATGGATCTGATAATTTAGCTGTCGGAAGAAGTTAGTAAGAAGCACGTCAAGTTCTTCACCTACCTCTGTCAGTCTTTGATCACATATATTTTTTTTAAGTTGATTAGAATCATTTTCCTAGACCCCAGAAGCAATAAAAGCAAAATTTGAAAGCACATTGAATTGAGTATTTCTTCGACCTTCAGGAGGGGTCATTTAACTACTACTAAGACTGCAAAACCCCCTCTTGCCCACCCAGCTCCCGAAGGGGCAGCGGGACTAGAGTAAGGGTGAAAGCCAACCACAACAAAGGGGGACATCAACCAAGTTTCTTGCAGGCAGATTAAATCGTAGTTACCAACTAAAGTTAGCTAGTCTGGATTATCAAATTTAGGTGGCATGATGAGCAAAAGAATGATGGATTTAACCCAGATCTCTTGACTGAGGGTGAATGTTTTGATTTGTTCTGCATTCCGTCCATCAATTGTGTGTCTTTTACAAAACATAAACATGCTTTCCTAAAATTGACACTACAAAGTCCAACCTTGGGTTACTCAGAGAGTTCCCACCCCACGTAACTCTTCTATCTAATAAGATCTCATTGCGCAGGTCGCCCTTCCACACGGAATTGTACATAAGCCAATGAACCGCTTTAGCTTTCAAGTCTGACTCTTGTTCAAGCTTTCCTGTAGCTTAAGTCGGCACGTTCCTCAAAACAAGAGCGTATAGAGTACACGTAGAGGGTAAATGCAAATACGTATCGGGGTGGAGGGAGATGATAGTCATCCATTACTGCCATATCATGTAAGAGTGGGTTTATGTCAGTAGATGTGTGTCTATTGATGTGCTGAATGGAACTCTGTTGCCTTTCCCCCACAGATGGCTGGTTACGTTTGGTTTGAGCTTCAAAAGAGTGGGCTTGTTCTCTTTATAGGCTAGAGTTTGTGGGTATCTTGGGACTGGGAGCACTGTTCCTCTGCCCGCTAAGCATTGACACACTTAGAGGGTTAAGTTGTGCATCAATTTATCCAAAAAGTTTGAAAGAGAGACTCAGCATGGGGATTATCTCAGAGTGTGTGATCACTCCCGCCACATCTGTTACAAGCTGGGGAAGACTCCACAGCTCATGGATTGAAGGGAGGGTCAACCCTCTACAGAAGGTGCCCCAATGTTTTTAACTCATTTAACATGAGTGTCCTTTCTTTTCCTTTTCGTAGGAGGGCCTTACTTGTAAAGCCAGATGAAAGGACTAAGTGAGGTGGCCAAGCCTAGTCTCTTCCGGACTCTGACAGGCTCAGATAGGCCTGCTCTTGGCCCAGTCTCCACGCAGGCATGGGCGCACCCGGCGCACGTCCCAGGGTGTGTTGGTCCCCAGGGATGATATGCTCCCAGCTGGTACCAAACAATCCTGGTCCCATCTCCACTGGGCCGTTATGCTGAACGCTTGTAGGCCTGCCCCTCCACACCTCAGCTGAGCAGGTCCCATACCGTATTGGCCTTCGGGGAAGAAAGGGCACCCAACTGGTGCCAAACAATGCTGGTCCCATCTCTTCTGGGTCGGTATGCCGGGAATTGTAGTCCTGCCCGTCCACTCCTCAGCTGAGCGTCTCCCGCAGCACATTGGTCCCCTGGGAAGATATGCACCCAACTGGCGCCAAACAATGTTGGTCCCATCTCTACTGGGTCGGTATGCCGGGCTTGTAGTCCTGGTCCTCTGTTCCTCAGCTGAGCGTGCCCTTTTATTTATTGATAACATTGTCACAGTAGAAATAGTGTGGTTCACTGATTCTAAAAAAGGCCACTCAGTGCAGTGATATAATTTAATGTGCTAATACGAACCAATTCAAACTACAATTTTTTATTTAAAATTTCACACTTCAGCTATGAATAAAGTGCCAGTCAGCAACCCTTGTAGTAGAGTGGAAGGTCTGTTTGAGCTACGAGCTTTTCTCACTGGCCTTGACAGTGTTAATTTTCCCGACAGGATGCAACAAAGATGGGGCCACAGAGAATTATGGGATCCAGCCGACTGTCCTATTCATGTTGGTAGTAAGGCAGTGAGTGTGATTACGCCAATTTGGTCTTCCCTAATTATTCTACTAAATTACGACTGATGGTCTTTTATTTGCTTACTAAAAGTGGTAGAGGGGAGTAAAACAAGTCATGGTTATACTTTCAAATTTAATCATACTCTAAAGGACCACAGACTCCGAATTCCAATTTTGTGGATTAATTCTTCTTCATCTTCCAGTGGCCTTGGTTCCCAGACAGGCCAGGCATGAAAGGAGTCCTCCCTTCTCGCCTTCCAGTCTTCTTCAAAGACATTCCGGGTATCTTCTTAAATTTAAGAATAACGAGGCTGAATTCCTGCACCTGCAGTAGGATGAGAACACGCTACTTTCGAATACAAAAGAGATTCATTTAATTAATGTTTTTAGCGGCCAAGTAAATAGAAACTGTCAACAACTTTACAAATTGGGCCTACGATTCAGGTAACTTAAACTAAACATGGTTACATTGCATGAATATAATTTCATCCTGCACAATACATATACAGGAATTGTGAATGTTTCTAAAACATATAAAATCCTACTTGAATGTATTCACTACAATTTGGGTGCTACTAGAACGTGAATAAATGCATCTTAATAATTATAAAGCACTGCAAACGACAAAATACATGTGAGTGTGTTTCAACCATAAGTATAGTCCATCCACACGATTCTGAGTGCTGTAAGCGCTCAATCAAGTGCTTGGATGTCAGGCGAGTGGCTCGCAGTCTCAAGGCCTTATGCAATTGCTACCAATGCTCAGTCAGCTGCGGTTGCAGCTTGGCAATGTGAGCATGGCCTTTTCATAGTGCCATAGTGCAAGCTACAACTACAGTGACTCATTCTGTGAAAGATGCTGCACACGCCTACTGTCTCACCAGTTGCATCTCAAGGGGCATCTTCAAAGAGTGAAGCCTCTTAAAATTTGCCTATATACCTCGCTCCTTTCCATATTGTAGGAACCATGGATTGTTCCACAATATTGATTATTACCTCTATTCCTGGGAAAGATTCCCGGATCCTTAGGGGCAATATTCAAGCTCTGAAACATGTTGATGGAAAAGAGAGGTAGGGTCAATGTTTTGGACCTCCTGTTTTTAATCTTGTGGTAGGGAGACACCAGTAAAAAATATTCAAAATATTTTAAGCTCACCCACATACAATTTTAATGTACATCTGATAGTTTAATAAGAGGAGAACATACATGTCGACATAAGTGACATAGCTTCGCTAAAATTAGATAACTCATGAATAGGAAACCATTTCAGTGAACAGTAGTACTCTTGGATGCTCTCAGTGCAAGATGTGGTACCTACTGATAGCATACCACACTATGTAGGTGAGGGTATATCATGCTATATGGTTGAACGGTAATTCCAAAAGTGGTCTAAATGTTCCTTCCAGATGTTTTTTACTTCTTGTACGTTTATGTCTGTTTTCAGAAATCATACAACAGTCATGTAACCCTTCTCACTCCCAATTTATGTATTACCTACCTGTGTTGTACCCTCCTGTATGTGTGAGGGAGTAGTGCTATGTTCCTTCAGCAGCTGCCAGCTATCCCTAACTTATTTTTTGTGTTACTGAAGTTTGCGCTGCTAGTGTCTATGATGTACTTTTATAAGGTCGGTATAAAATATTCTACTTCACATAAGAAAAAAAGAATCACATTGCAAATACTTGCTTTAATGCATAATTATGGTGAAAGAGTGAGCCTAACAACTAACAGGAGATGCTCATTCCGTTCACGGAGAACAGAAAACCACTGAACGCTGTGAAAAATGCTAAGAGACCTCTTCAGATAGTTTGCTCATCACCTGGCCAGAGTTAAGAGTCCATCGGCCCACCCTTACTGGCGGAACTTCGTCATATGGAGCTCTAGGAGATCTAGATCTAGGGCCACAGTCTTAGGCCACCAGGCTCTGCTGGGTACCTGTCCTTATGCTCCTGAGAAGAACTCTTGCCAAGGTGTTTGCTCAAACGACATGAACTGTAGTGACGTGCAGTGCTCTAGTGTAAGTGAAAATTAAAAATGGCTACCTGGGCAAAAAATGTGTTTATTAAGAATTGTCCAAGTGTCATGCTTAAAATAACCTGATAGTCTTGAATAAATTGACTATTTCCTGGCTAAGTCTAGTACGGTCGACATGTTTCAGAAGAATTGGTCAGTTGACCCGGCTTTCTTCAGGACCTAGATGTAATAGAATAAAGGCTACTGCAGGATAAACATAACTCGTGCATAAAATCGTGTGAAACAATACTCATAGAGGAAGTATAATAATCAGGTAAGTCTGTGGCGATTGCCACCCTACCAGGCAAGCAAACCTTGTGCTTGAAGGTAAGAGCTACCTCTTCTTTCCTAGAGAGAATTCAAAGAGTCAAACCATCAAAAAAAGCGTACCTACATAAATCACAGCATCAGCGATTACTATTCAACAGTGGCCATTATGCGCTGTTTAAATCATAAAATAACCCAAAACAGTGGTTTCATGCAAAAAAAAAGGGTTTGGCAACAACTGTACTTAACTTACCCAGCTTTATGTGGGAGAAAAACCTCACCTCACCCGGCTGACTGCTCGGAGATGAAGGCACCGCTCTGTTTGTATGTGAAGTAAAACAGAAAAGTTGCATACTTATACTAGTCTGTCTGCACATTTCACATGTAACTCAAACACTATAATTAACCTAAAAAATCAAAAACCCAAAAATCTCAGCCCCTGATAGATACAACAATGCAGGTAGATGAAAAAGAGGGGGTCCTTCGTGAAACCACAGTCTTCAAAAGACTCAATAGTCATGCAGTTTAAAATATCAATAAAAACCTCAGTCTATATAGTCCCTCATGGCTCAATCAGAAGCTGATTAAGACAGAGTCCAGGGAAAACCACATAGTATGAGAGGTTCAAACAGGAAAGTCCTGCCATCTTGCTGCTAAATTTAGTCAAAATGGACCAAAGCCTCAGGGACAACAACAGGGGCTCTCCTCTCCTTACCTGTCCGTCGGTACTTCAGACCAGACTGCGAGCAGTCTGGGAGGTGACGGCAGGGGGAGGGAGAGCTCCTTTTATGCCCGCCTTAATTGCTCAAGATTGTCCTATTTGTAACAGCTGCCGCTGTTTCCTTCCCCAATGTGCAAGGGCCTAAAGAGCGAATGCTCGAACACCGAGACACTAACTACAGCGCATGCGCACTACGGTAATGCAACTGACTGCATGGCGCGACATGGTCTATTGTCATGCTCTAAGTAAAGACACTCCGCTTAGTACATGCGCGGTGTCAGGGACTGGTGGTGTGCCCTGACTCCGCACCCGCGCATGTGCATTCGCATCAGAACGGGCTCGGTGAGACAATCCTAAATAATGGCAGAGTCAGCACATGTTATTTACTCAGCCCATTTCGATGTCAAAATACCGTTGCGATAAAATCGCTCTGTGTCTTATTTATTATTATTAAGCCTGGGCAAAGCACTACGCTACGCTCGCGTAGTTTGCGAAGTTCGCGCTACTTCGCACTACGCGAACTGCACGTAGCACAGTGCGAACACGCATAGCGTAGTGCTGTGGTCATTTTTTGCTTGCTCGCGGTCCTCAACGTCAAGTTGGCGACCGCGAGCAAGCAAAATGACATCCCGGCGAGACTTTTTCCGTGTTCGCGATCAGCAACTGCAAGTTGGCGATCGCGAGCATGGAAAATAAACCTCCCAGCGAGATTCCCAACGCGAGGAGGTCAGGTTTCTCATTGCGAGTGGTCGCGTATGCTCGCGACCGCTCGCGATGAGAAACTACCAGTTCGCGTTGAGAAAGCTGAAGCTCGAGTAAAAATCTACTCGAGCAGCAGAAAACTACAGCTCGCACTGTGCAAGATGCCATTTTCAATGATTGCACAGTGCCGGTTGCTTGTCCGCACTGTGCAATCATTGAAAACGACATCTGGCACAGTGCGAACAAGGTACTACGCAGTTCGCGAAGTGCTACGCGTAGCTCGCGTAGTGCGAACTTCACTTTGCGTAGCTTCGCGAAGTGCTACTTCGCGAACTACGCCCAGGCCTAATTATTATCCTACGTGGAACTGCCTCTTCAATTAGAGGCCCCCATCTGATAATGTATGTATGTACCCTAGGTTTATGACCAAACGCCAGCTTAGTCAGGAGACCTATACACCAGCAGCCAAACTCTGCTCCAGGACGTTTTTAACATTGCGAGTGGCATATATTTGAATGTGACACTGCGAGTGGCACATATTTGAATGTAACACAAAAACAAGCCACAGCTGACGAGCCTCCTCCACATTCATGTGTCATTATAGCACAGTTCGACTCATACACAATAATGGCAAGCAGTAGCATCCACCCACCGCATTGGGGTAGATAGTTGAATTACCTTCACTCAAAATCTAGTAAACCAGCGCTCGATGGATTATGGCAAATGCCTGAATGTTCATGTGTCAGTGTGGGATGATATCTAGGCTAATTCTGCACAGTTGTGCGGGTCCCTTTTTGAATCAAATGTACTCATGATGATTCTTAATGTCGTCATGTGGTAGAATGTCTACACGCTGGTCAAGTGGAAGGGGATCTAGGACGGTCAGAAAAGGTTTCAGATAGAGGCCCATGGTATGCTATCATTAAGGCCCTGAATGTCAGTTTTCACTCTAAAAATCCACCTCTGCTCTTTTAGGAACAGAAATCTTGAGATATCTGTTACGTGCTGGGGAATAAAGGGACGTTCCAGCACAAGCCATTTCAAATCGTCCGCCTTGTGTTGTTTGGAAAGGAAATTGTCAGTCAAGCAGGTGGACTGTTTCCTACACCGAATGGTGCTCTTGTGCACACTTATGCGTAGCTTCACTTTGCGTGTAGTGTGACCAATATATTGCAGAGCACAAGGGCATGTGATCATATAGATCACACACTCAGAATTGCAATTTGTGTGATTCTGCAATATCCAGGGACGGCTAGTGCCTATGTCCACTGATGTCGTTTTGGTTGTCTGGGGACATACACTGCACGAGCCACAAGGATAGTGGCCTCGTACAGGAGGTAAAGACCACAGGGTGTTAACGTCACATGTAGGTTGTGACAGTGGTCGTGTGTGAACCAGGCTGTTCCGTAAACTTGGGCCTTTCTTAAACGCAAAGAGAGGGGACGGAATGTTTTCCGATGCCACATTAAGGATACGCCAGTGCTTCCGTACTGTTTTCTGTAATTGATTAGATAGTGTACAAAAGGTAGTCACAAAGGTCAACCTGTCGTTGGGGGTTTTCAGAGTGCTGTCATCCAGCAGCTCATCCCGATTATTGTTCAACGCTCTCTTCCAAGCCTGACGTACCAGTCGCTTCGGGTACTCGCGTGACCGAAGTTGGAATGCCAGTTCACTGGCATGCTTGTCAAAGAGGTCCCTGGTGGAACAATTCCTGCGCACATGCAGGAACTGTCCCATCGGAAGATTCTCCCTGAGAGCCCTCAGGTGATGGCTGTCAAAGGATAGAAGAGAGTTCCTCGACATGGGCTTTTTGAACAGTTCGCACTGCAATGTGTCTTCATGGGAAAAGATGGAGTTGTCAAGGAAAGATATCCGTTGCTGACTAAACTCGATGGTAAATTTCAAGAAGGCATTTTGTTGGTTAAGCCAAGTGTGAAAGGCCACGATCTCTTGGCTAGTACCCCGCCAAACCACCAGTATATCATCTATGTACCTCTTCCACAGCACCAGATGTTGACGATAAGGGTTGCTGTGGTTCAGTACATAGTTTTGCTCAAAAAGATGGACATCGAGGTTGGCGAGGCTGGCGCAAAAACGCTGCCCATAGAGGTGCCAGAGACCTGGAGAAAGATCTGATCTTCGAACCTGAAAAAGTTCTCCATCATTGCCATTCTGGCACACTCCATAATGAAGGTGACCGGAGTCATGCTGTCCAACTCTCGTGCCTCCAGAAGACCCCTAATGGAGTCTAAGGTTTCTTGTTGGGGAATGCACGTGTAAAGAGACTCCACGTCAAAGCTAGCCAGAATATCGGTACTGGTGTTAAACTCAATCTCAGGCAAAATCCGTAATACATCAGAAGTATCTTTGAGATAGGTGGGCATCTCAACGACCATAGGCCGTAGGAAAAAATCCACGAACTTGGACAAGGGCTCAAGTAATGATATAATGGGTCGTCCCGGAGGTGGTCGTTGACTTTTGTGGATTTTGGGGAGGCAATAAAAGTATGGCATCACAGGGTTGTTGGTTACCAAAAATTTGGCCTCATGTGGCGTGATCCGCCCTTCTGCCTCACCTTCCTCAACTAGATGTTTTATCTCCAAAGTTAACCTTGGTGTGGGATCTGTATCCAAAATCCGGTAGGATTTGGTGTCATTCAGCTGTCTCAAGCACTCGGTCCGGTATACTACAGTATCTTGAAGGACCATAGCACCCCCTTTATCCGCTGGCTTGATAGTAACAGACGCATCTCTTGTCAGGTTCTGGAGGGCCAATCTGTCCTTCTTAGTAAAATTGCTATAGTTAGTCAATCGTATGTCGCATAATGCCATCACATCATGAGTTACTGCCTTCTCAAAAGTGATGACCTGGGAGGGTACCTGATGTGACAAAGGTGTAAAATTGGATTTAAGACGTAGACCGGTGTTCGTGTTGTTACTAGGGGACACAGTATTATCCGTCTCTCTGTCTTTGAAGAAAAAATGGAGCCAAATCTTTCTGAAGAAGTTCTCTAGCTCACATCTCAAAGCAAAAGGATCACCCAAATGGGTGGGCACAAAGCCTAACCCTTTGTTCAGGACACTCTGTTCATTTTCAGTAAGTGTCCTCGAACTCAGGTTGACTATCAGATCGTTCATTCCCCGGTCAAGTTGGGGGTCTGCTGCTGGTTGCCCCTCCTGCTCCGAGTGTTCGGAAATGTCAGGTCTGGTTGCCAATGGACAGTCGGAGTGCCTCTCCGTTTGCCCCTGGCGCGACCTTGACCCTGGTCTAAAAAAGAATGAGCCTTCATAAAATATGAGAGCAGAGTTTACTTTTGGGTTTATGTCTGAAACAAGCAGTTTACCAACCGGGCTAGACTACTTTGTAAAATTATAAAACATAGCTGACATGGCAGAATATCTTGGATAACACCTTCAGCCATTTCTGGCAATTAAGCCCACAGCACATTGCAAGCTGGGGTTTTTGAGCCCATAATTAACATGTAAAAGCAAAACTACAAGCTTCACTAGGCAGCATATTGTTGGCGGAAGAACCAGCAATGAATGGTGGTTTCATATGCCAGAGTGCCAGTAGGCAGAATTGTCCAATGCAAAGTAAATTTGGTTCAGGGTGTTATGACTTTTTTCTTGTAGGTAATTATGGGTTAAACAACTCTGTGAGTGACAGGGCAGCAATAGCCTTTCAAATGCAAATGCAAACAACTCACTGCTAATGGGCTGACATTAACAGTGTTTGGAAAATAAAGACCTTATTTACTAGTACACTTGAGCAGCATCAGTTAGGCATATCTAGAGTAAGGTTGCCACCTTTTCCAGAGACAAATCCTGCATCTCTTCACCTTTTAAGATTTTCCAAAGCTTCAGACATGATTCTTAAGTAAAACGTATATGACATTGTCTGTATTTAATTTTTTTACATGACTTTCTGACTTTGTTTACTTTAGTTATCAGTCATTGGCCATTCAGACAGCAATACAACTCAATTTAAAGTGTTTTTTTCTTACCTTTACTGTTTAAAGTGTGCACTGATAAGTGAAATTAAATGGCAGCTTTAGGTGATTTTCCAATTTTTTGTAACAGCAGTGACATTAAAATACCAGTCATGCCGGATACCAGCCAGGTGGCAACCATTACATAGAGACACAAATTTGATAGCAGCAATAAAATCTCAGTGAACACGACAGCTATTCCAAGGTGTACATCTATAAACTGGGTAGACTACAAAAAGGTTAGAATGGAACCTACCTGTAAGTTACAGCATTAGATCACCATTAGCTTTAAAATTCAACACTTGGTATAGGGTTGAATCTAAAACTTCAAGAGAATTTGTTGTCTTTATACTCAAAGCTTTAAAACTGACCTTGCCATGTGCTACTACATTATATGTATTACACATCACCTCCCGACTTTAGCGCGCACACCTGTCATCAAGCATAGAGCCCACGCATCACACATGCGGCTTTCATCACTGCGTACCATCTACCAGAGTTGGACCGCACACACCTGTTATAAAGCATGAATTGTAAGCCCTACACTAATCACTTGAATCACTGCACACTTCTTATGAGCGCACACACTTGTTTTTAAATCATTGCGTCCTTGCCTAAGACGTGCGGCCTCATTCACTGCACACTCGTTGCTACCGCAACGGCCCTCCACCACTGCACATATCTTCACCACTGCGCAATTCTTGTCTAGACCTAAGTGAAGACACGGGTCTTCATTATGCATATCACTAGAAAAAATTCACAAGCATGACTTGCATGCCCCATGGCACCTGGACGTATTCACTGTCGGCTAATTAAGTGAGAAGCCCACTTAAGTCACCTTTTCTGAGACTTCTGTCCATCCTTAACAGTTATCTCAAGAGGTTCATAAATTGCTACCTCTTTACCCCCACACCCCTTGATTCACACAGCAGTGGATGTGACTCATCTACATTCCTACATTCAGAATCTGACTCAACCTACCCCTGATGGTTCTACAATGCGCAGTTTTTCATTCTTGACTAGGTAATCATCCAGCACTTCGGTCTGTTCCAACCTTTATTCTTTTAAATTCCTTGCAGTTCCTTGATTCATGCCCTATCACTAATTCCACAGACTCTAACCCCTGGTGGACTGACCAATCAAAGCACTCATCAGATCTTTGATGCTTACTACTACTGGTAGGTATTCACAACCACCGGTCAATCCTTTCATACTATGTAACACACCGTACTTATGGCTAATTTCTCTCATAGACTGTCCCACCTCGTCCTGAAGAAGAACCAACGTGACTTCAATTGAATCACGCACTTTCTTGGGTCGAACGTAGACATGCATACACAATCTTTCCCCATTCTCTACACTCCACGTAATAGCAGACCCATGTATGGATTGGAGATTCAATGAAATAGGTATTGATTTCTACTGAATGAACATTTTATATACATTTTGTACAGCACTATATATATGATATTCACCCAAAGCACTTTGTCACTTCTAGATCACCTTATCACTGATTAGTTTATTGTTTGCGCTGCCCTTTTAAAAAAAAAAAATGTTTTATTTTGTGACAGCCTGACTAATATATAACCCTAATTGTATACCAGAAAAATGAATTAATTTACGAATACAATCAATATTGATTACATCAATCTAGGTGTGTTTACTGTGTTTCTTTTTATTTATAAATGCACTTATGTACAACACACTCTTCCCAACACATGTATCACATATCTACCATTCATTTGCACTTATTCACCTCAAAGGTAGCTAGCAATGTTTTCATGGGGGTATGTGTGCAGGTAGCCAGCACTACAACTCCCACCAGGCACCCTTGTCACAGCTGAGCAGGATGGAACACTACCCTACTCCAGAAACCATGTGTAACCTATTACCTTCTCCACTTCACAGGGAGGTAGCCTTCTCAATGGGGGGGGGTGGACAGGCAGCCAACACAACAACTCCCACCAGGCACTCCTGTCTTACAGCTGAGCACAGGCTGGAACACTCTCCCCAGAACTATGTGGCAGCCATTTCATTGCTCTCCTTCACCTTACAGGTAGGTAGCCTTCTCAACAGGGAGGGGGGATGTGGAAAGTCAGCCAGCACTCCAGCTACCATCAGGCACTCCTGTCTCACAGCTGAGCAGGATGGAACACTCACCCCAGAACCATGTGGCAGCCATTTCATTGCTCTCCTTCAACTTACAGGTAGGTAGCCTTCTCAACAGGGAGGGGGTGTGTGGATAGTCAGCCAGCACTCCAACTACCATCAGCCACTCCTGTCTCACAGCTAAGCAGGATGGAACACTCATCACCCCCAGACCCATGTGGCAGCCAGTTCATTGCTCTCCCCTGAGCAGGATTGAACACTCCCCACACATAGAACCATGTGGCAGCCATTTCATTGCTCTCCTTCACCTTACAGGTAGGTAGCCTTCTCAACAGGGAGGGGGTGTGTGGATAGTCAGCCAGCACTCCAACTACCATCTGGCACTCCTGTCTCACAGCTAAGCAGGATGGAACACTTATCCCAGAATCATGTGGCAGCCATTTCATTGTTCTCCTTCACCTTACAGGTAGGTAGCCTTCTCAACAGGGAGGGGGGGGGGTGTGGATAGTCAGCCAGCACTCCAACTACCATCAGGCACTCCTGTCTCACAGCTAAGCAGGATGGAACACTCATCACCCCCAGACTCATGTGGCAGCCAGTTCATTGCTCTCCTTCACCTTACAGATAGGTAGCCTTCTCAACCGGGAGGGGTGTGTGGATAGTGAACCTGATAGAATTGAAACATAGTTTTACTATTTTACGCGTGTTTTACCCTATATTATGTTAGCATTTATATGGGTAATGCATTTTATCCACATATTGTGTGTAAGATGTAATCAGTTGACACAGATGTCAAGTTAGTTAGGTTGACATATGTGCCACCATTTTAGTTAAAGATGTCATTTTCTATTACAATCGAAACTGTTACTTGCACATTCAAAACTGTTGTTTGCTCATTTACGAGAAATAGTCCTTGGTAAGGCTCGTTTCTTCAATGCTCATGTTAGCTCGTTAGTGCATGCCTTTTCTATAAGATCAAGGCTTTCTCCCACCTGTCTAGAGGGGAGGATAGCCCAGACGACCTTGAAATGTAGATAGCTTGTACCAGGCTGCAGAATCGATACTCATGTTCTGTACCCCCATTGTATTACGACACCTACTAGTGTTTTTCCATGGTAGGCGGGTCTTTGTGGACTCCGCAACATACATAATGTAACTTTATGCTTGTTAAATTCAGTGCCTCATCAGCCATCGTAGGCGGCTGGTCAGATTGGACTCCACTGCAGTATAATTTGTGAATAAGCTATTTGGCTTGTATTCTCTACTGCGTCATCAACTCTTCATTCTGGAAGGCTAGGGGAGGTCGAGAGTGACCCGGGTGGCCCTAATCGGGTCACTTCCTACAGTTGGCACCCGAACAGGGACTCCACCAGGTGACCCATCTCGCCCGTAGTCGGGTTGTAGAGGTCGGGTTGTGTCTGGTCAGATGGGCAGATCGGGGATCCCCACACGATCGGGTCTGGTTCTCGCAGCTGTACCGCCTATCTGATCAGGTGGCTCCTCATCTGGTGGTCACCTTGGCTGGAGTCCTGAAAAGGCAAAACCCTTGGATCTGACCGTTTGGTGTGAAGTGTCGGCAGTGGAGAATAATCTTGTTTAACCTGTGTACACCGGGTGAATTCATCTTGAATTCTTGGTAAGTGCAGCGCCGTCTTGGTTAATGTGGTAGGTTTGCGGATCCTTGTGATACAGAGCGTTTTTGAACGTTATGCTGGGCCAATTGTTGAATTCGGTTTATTCTTGAAAAAGGCCTGGGGCTAGAGTCTATCTTGTCTTGGTGCAGTCTCAAGACTGACTTGTCTTGACACAGTCTATGGACAGTTCTTGAGAGCGCTTTGTTTATGTGTGTCAAGTCAAGTCAAAAAATACTTTTATTGATTCTTTAAAAATCGTAAAAGGATGGCAAACCATCATGAAATACTGATTCTAAACATTAAATGAGCATATGTGTCTAAAAATTCTTTTTTTTTTTTTTTAAAACATTAATCAAAAAAGAAAGCCTTAAAAAATCATGATCACAGTTAAAAAGTCAGCCAGCGGGTTGTGTGATAGCTACTTGGCTTGAAGAAATTTTGTCCAGTTCTTTTGCTGCTGTTTTCCAGAATTTTATGGCGCTACAGGAAAGAGGAGTCGAGAGCCCTCCAAGACACCTAATGACCGCGGCTCTACATGTTCTAATCTGTTCATTCCTTAAAATCTCCCGAAGAATGGATTTGCGTGTTTTCAGTAAAAAAGGGCATATGCATAATAAATGTAATAATGACTCCTCCCCTTGACAGCAAAGACGACATTCCTTCGATGGCCATACGAATTTCCACTGCGGGGTTAAATCTTTTGAGGGGAATGATCCCAGTCGTAGCAACATCAGGTAATGCTTTTTATGATAAGAAATATGTTCATTCAAGTACCGTTGCGGTTTTAGCCTCTGATATGTCTGTATCACGGCCCAGGCGTGGTATTTTTTTGAAAAAGTCTTTTTATCAGTTAGTAGGGAGTTCCTCTTAATTGCGGTGTTCACCGCGTTTTTGAATCCAGAATACGTTACTGGTATTGACCAGACCTCCTCTAGCTGTAACGCCGACAAGGATTCCTGCAGGATTTTCGTCGTCAAGTTAGCTAGTCGAGCTTGACTTTCAAGCTCAACCCAGCAACGGTGGGCTAGAGAATTATCTTCTGCCTCCCTCATCCTCCAGTAGTACTTCACTAAGGCACCTTGTCTGGCCATAATCTGGTTTTTAATCCAAATTCTAGACGGATTTGGTCTTGTGAGATGTGTAACGGTATTGAGAACAGTCCTTTGAAAAATATGGATTGTGCTGTATTTAAGGTGGTGGCATCTTTGGTGTTCAAGATTTCTGAACCATACGAGATGGAGGGTAGAAAATTTGCGGTTATCACTTGTAGCAGGTGACTGGTGGAACAACCTATGAGCTTTTTTTTCAGGATTTTGAAAGCGAACAACAGTTGTTTTGCTTTTATACTTCCTTGTTCCACGTGTTGTTTATAGTTAAGCTTGCTATCTAGCAAAAAGCCTAGATATTTGTAGGAGGTAACGCGGGCCAATGATTGTTCGCCCAATTTCCAGGAGAAGGTATACCTGGACGATGTTTTATTATATTTTGAAAAACGCATTACTTTGGTCTTTTGATGGTTGATCGTAAAATGGTTTAAGGTGGTGTAGGCTCCTAGTCCCGTGATCAATTTCTGCAGGCCAGCTGGTGTTTGTGCTAGCAGCACTATGTCATCTGCGTACTGAAGGCATGGCGTTGGTATTTTGCCCAGTTTTGGGGGGTCAGCTGGAATTAACTGAAGGCACTTGTCAAGATCTGACGTATAAATGTTGAACAAACAAGGCGCTAATACGCAACCTTGTTTTAGCCTATTTGATGTTGGGATCTTGCCGGTGACACTGGACCCGTCTCCTTTCTTGATTTGCACCCAGGTGTGAGAATACAGGTCGATAATGGCCTCCAAGATTCTGGACGGGACCCCCCAGGCTCTCATCTTAGCCCATAGAGAGGCTCTCAAAACTTTGGCGAAAGCCGCTTTAAGGTCCATGAAGCAGGCATACAGGGGCCTTGATTTTACAAAGGCCTGATTAGCTAAAAGGGTGACCGCAGAGATGTTCGTTAGGGTGCCCATCCCTGCCCGAAATCCAGTTTGCGTGGGAGGTATTAGGTTTTTTAGACTAACCCAAGCATCTAATTCTACTAGGAGATTAGATGCGTAAATTTTCGCCTCTAAGTCTATCAACGCAATCAGTCTGTAGTTGGAGGGGTCCGAACGGGAACGCGACTTATAGATTGGATTAAGGATACTTCCTCTCCAGGACTCGGGGATCGAACAATCTGCTGTAACTTTGAAAACAAGAGGAGTCAGGACTTGGGACCAGAATGCGGGGTCATGCCGAAACAGGGCATTTGGTAGTCCGTTCGGGCCTGGGGCTCCCTCCGATTTTAAGTTCTTTATAATTTTTAGCACTTGAATTTCTGGGAACAACACTAAATCCTCATGGGATTCGAGGTTCTTGATACCATTAACTTTATCACGGCCTCCAGCCTCCTTCACTGTTAGTGCTTCACAGTTTGGAGCCAATCGAGGTGCAGCTCCGTTGCATAGGAGTTCGATGTAAGCTCTCCATGTGGCCTCCAGTATATCCGAATGATGATGTCAATTCCGGCCATTGGTTAGTTGGTTTATTTGTTCCCAAAAAAGCCTGGAATCCCCCAATTTGCAAGCGTAATGAAGTTTGGCCCAGATATGTTCTTGGTGCTCTTTTTTTGTGAGTTTTATGTAATTTTTTAGCTGTTTTCTAGTTTTTGCGATTAACAGAAGAAGGCCTCGATGTTGTTCTTATTCCAGCGGAGGCGTTTTAAATTAGAACATTGTGTTAGAGATGATAGCGCCTTTGCTTTCTCTGAGGTTATGAAAGATATTAATAATGAAAAAGATTGCGGCTGATGGTCACTTTCCACCCTATCTTTTATCTGAAAATTCGCGATGTACGGGAAAAGGTCGTAATCTGTAAATGTATAATCTATAGTAGAGCGTGTTTTTTGTGTAACCCTAGTGTATGCTGCGGGCCGGTCAGCCAGACCTTGGCCATTGAGAATGCACATTGAAAGGTCTTTCAAGTGAGATGCGCATTTCTTACCGGAAGTATCCTGTCGTTTGGGGTCTTGTGTGGGCCCCTTTTTGCCCTTACTCCTATCGTGTTGTAAATTCATGTTAAAGTCGCCCGACAGGATAATTTTAGCATCTAAGTAGGCAAGTTTTAATGTTTTTAATGAAGTAATTAGTTGTTCAATTCTTAACTTCTTTCATTTAGATGCAGGGTGAATATAGATGTTGAGAATGAGCAGGGTTTAGGTCTCCGGGACGTCTATTTTGACGCACAACATCCAGGAGCAATCTAAATCTACAATGGAAGCCTGCCATGGAATTTCTGTAGAAATAAAAATAGAGAGACCCCCTTTTCATTCATTCAAAAAAGTCTTTATTATGATTATTCATCTTAAAAGACGTACTATACAATAAAACAATATAAAATACCACAATCATGAATTAAATTACACAAGATATTTGCGGCATATTAATCAACAATTCATTAAAAGAATAAAATAGTCATAAGATCAACTACAATATAAAATAGCAAGGAACTACAGTCCTCCACTCCTTTCCCGGATAGCCCAAGACCAACTAAGGAATTTGGCTACCCCTACAATGATTAATTCATTGTCGCCGATTTTTAGCAGCCTTTTAGCAATCAGAGCAGACGGTGTGCCGAGTGTTCTGCACAACGGTTTAAGCCATGTGCTCCTGGGTAGTTGGTAGGCTGGACAAACATAGAGAAGGTGGCTTATATTCTCGGTATGATCAGGGCAGAAGGGACACCTATCTCCCAGACCAGTTTTCCATTTACTGGTAAATTTCCTTAATGGGAGCGTTTCTACCCTGAACTGGTGGAACAGCCTACGATCTCTAGGTTTGGTGATCAAATCCCAGTAGGTTTCAAGTGACGGTTCATCTTTAAAGTCCCAGAAGGCTCTAGTCAGTGGGAAGTCTACCAATGTGAAGGACCTTCTGGATTTAACCAGACTCCAATATGCTACTCTTAGAGCTGTTTTTGATGGAATAGCAGTGGTTTCAGGGGACATCCAGAGATCCCTCATACCCATGTCAATAAGGAGGCTTGTAATGGTTTTTAACCATATGATCTTATTATGGTAATCCAACCCCCTTACTTCAAGTAGAGCCTTGGAAAAATGAACTAGTTCCTGGGTGGACCACAACCTTCTCCAAAAATACAACATTTTTAGCTTGACAACATCCTCGATAGGATTACAACCGAGGTCGAACAATAGGGGAATTCGTGGAGTCGATTGTGGAAGGCCGACAATTGATCTTAAAAAATTATTTTGGGCCAGTACTAGGTCGGACAAATTACAACTGCCCCAAATTTCTGCACCATAAAGAACAGCGGGAACTATTTTCGTTGAGTACAGCTTAATTACTGGGGCCAGTGGTTTGCTAAGGGATAATCTATGTTCTCTTAATAGAGCTCCCGCTAGCTGTGAGTGTTTCAAAGCCAAAAGCTTCACCTGGGGGGACCAACTCATTTTTTCGCCAATGGTAATACCTAAATAAGTAAAAACCTTGACCTGCTCTAGTGGCTTCCCCCCCATAGAAACTTTGGCCGATACATCACCTGCCCCATGGAGAACCATACATTTTGTTTTATCCACATTGATCTCTAGCTCATGTTCGCTGCAAAAGGCCTCAAAACGAGATAGAACCCGTTGTAGACCCTGCCGAGTTTTAGATAGTATCAAGGTATCATCAGCGAACATGAGCAGAGGTACCCTTTGGCCAACCAGCTTTGGTGCATCAGTGGGGTAGTCCTCAAAATACTGTACGACCCCATTAATAAACAACGAAAACAATGTAGGGGCCAGGACACACCCCTGACGTACTCCTTTCTCAACCTTAAATCTTTCAGTAACTTCACCTGGTTTCCCCCACCGAACCTGGGCATAGTTGGAGCTATGGAGCTTAACCACAAAGTCGACTAGTTCCTTGGGCATCCCTAACCTTAATAAAACTTCCCATAATTTTAATCTGGGGACAAGATCAAAAGCGGATTTTAGGTCCACGAATGCAGCAAAAATAAGCCCCTTGCCCAAGAGGACCTCCTTCCAGTAAATTAAAACAAATTTAAAAACCTGGTCCAATGTCCCCATGTGTGCCCGAAACCCAACTTGGAGAATTGATAGTATCTTTTTGTCATCCACCCAGCTATGGATTCTACCAAGAATAACACGGGCAATGATTTTTTGCAGCGCGTCTATAAGGCTAATTGGCCTATAGTTTCCCGGTGCAGCCCGATCTCCCTTTTTAAAAATCGGGATTATTTCAGCGCCGGACCAGGAATCGGGGAATGGAGTTCCCCCTGCCAGTGAATTCATTAAATTTGTGATGTATGGGACCCAAAGATCATTATCCTGCCTGAACAAGTCTGCTGGGATACAGTCAGGCCCAGGAGCTTTGCCACTCGGTAAACTCTTCAGGACCACCTCGATCTCCTTGGTACTGAACCTTAGAGGGACCTCTATGATTATATGTGGTACAGCAGGGCCTAGAACCCGTACTGGGGCCTGTTGATATTGGGCCTCAAAATGAGCAACCCAGCGATGTGGTTCCACATTGTTGTTTGGAACTAGGGATCTGTGTCCGTTCCCCCGCTTTATTAGGTCCCAAAAATGGGACATGTTCCTGCCTTTACAGGCTTCCAACAGGTCCTTCCAGCGTCCCTCGTCCCACTCTCTTTTGGCCTGCTTTAGGGTGGATTTGTACAAAATCCTGCCCTGTTTGATTGATGCATGGGATCTAGATTTAATTGCAGACAAAAGGGCTTTGTGATTGGACCTACAAAGGTCATTGTACCAGGAAGTGGGCTCATATTTCCTATTGGTCGTCATAGGCTTAGAATTGATGAAGTAAGACTTTAGCCTATTTATAAGATCCAAATGGATCAAAGGCAGTTTATCGTTGAGGGTCTCTTGTGTGCAGCATAAGTTAATTTCTCCCAGCGCTCTTGTTACCAGGACCCTAATTTCAGACACTTTGGACTCATCCAGTGCCACCTTATCCCATTTGACCCGCCTAAGATCATTGCCTACGGTTAGCGGGGCACCACAACTTGTTGTATTCCCTCTGGTCGAGGGGTCGTAGCCCTGGATATCCATAGTCAGGATCAAAGGATTATGATCACTTTCAATGCGAGTTTGTACGACCATATCAAGGACAATGTGCCAAATTTCCAAGTTAACTAAGATATGGTCAATCCTACTTTTGGTGCGACCTTTGTGAAAGGTCGAAGCTCCCTGGGCGTCAGATTTCGTCCTACCATTCACTGCCCTAAGTCCGCGTTCCAAACACATGCCTTTAACCTGTAGCGCTACCTCGGTCCATTTCTTTATGGGTTGTAAATTTAACTGGGGCACGCCCCAAAGGGCATCCTCCTCCTCACTCAGCCTGCCATCGTCGCTATCCAGGGGTTCAAAGCATGTGTTGAAATCCCCCAGAATAATCAGGTTGTTTTTAATAGGACCTTCCGCTAAAGAAGATTCTAATGCTGAGATAACCTGAGAACTTTTACCGCCCGCTTGTCCCCTGGCATATACATTGACCAGGGTTAGAATTGAACCAGTCTGGAATTTTACTTTAATTGCCAAAATATCCAGGTTGTCAATAGGAATCACTTCTATGGAGACCCCTTTGGTTTGCCTGACCCAAAACATCAAGCCCCCAACGGGTCTTCCCCTATGTCCCCTGGTAGCGGGTTTTGAGAAGTTCAGATATCCAACATTGAAGATATTCTCCACAGCCCATGTTTCTTGGAATGCCCATATATCGACTTCATTAATTAAGGATAACCAGTCAGCTATGCCAACCTTGGATTCCAGACCAGCCATATTCCAGGAGGCAATAGTCATGGATTCCCTTGAGTCTGTATTAATCGGGTTTCCAGCGAAATTTAATGGCTCGACAAGGTGGCTATCTGGGCTTGTTTGAGTCGGAGGAATTGCCCTGAATTGGTCAGCAGGCTCTGAGCATATAGGTTGGTTTACTGTTACTGACTCTGCAATAATACTGTTACCACCTTCCTCATGGTATCCTAAACCACCCATCCTCTGTCAATCAATGTCTTCTAGGGAGGACAGTACCTCAAAGCGATTAATGGATTCAAAACGTTGTTCCGGACATGAATCTGCCCCCCTAAATGTTCGACAGCCCCTTTGTTGTCTTACCGGAATCTGTTTATAAAAATACCCTAGCGGTAAGATACTTATAGATGACTAATCATTAGGTGTATCACCAGCAGTCTCAAGTATGTGACGGACCAGATTAGGTGACCTAAAACTTAAAACCACACAATCCCCAACAAAAGATTTTTTGGAGTGGCCTACCCAGTCTATCCGTCTGACCATTTTAATATCCCTGTACAACCTATTGCCAATGCCAGTAGTTTTATTCAGGTAGTGCAAGGCTTTATTTTTAAGGGACGACCAGTGTTCTTGAGTATCTTGTGCTAATGGGGGCACATTTGCCAAGATAATTGTGTAGGGAGTCGCTTGTGGGGGCAGATGGAGAAAGGGGCAGTTAAGTTGATCACCTACATTGTGGTTGGCGACTTGCCCTCGAGGCTTCAAGTGGCGCAAGGCTTCTTGGTTCGATGGTACTTCTACGTTAGATATTACAGATGGTGTGTTCAACCTTGCTACCCCCTCTTGCCCTGCCACAACCCCCACTCTATTTTGACATAAAGTAACCCTGGTCTGATTGGCACAGGTATCATCAGCCAACACCAAGGAGGAGGGCACCCCTACTGTTGCCTGAATGCTAGACTGTGACGTAGCCGCCGCTGCAGCTGCACAAACGCAAGCCTCCTCTATCTTATCTAACCTTTGGACTACCATGTCCAAGCGTTTGTATAGCGGCTCGAGAAGGGTTACTATATTTTCCTCTAGTATGGTGACAAGGTCCCTTTTGGTCAGTGAACAGTTAACCACAGGGAGGTCGTTGGGGAGCAATCCATGCGGTGGACTATTTGAGCCATCATTAACAGGGGTATCAAGCAAAGCCTTATTAGTAATGGTTTTAGCTTTAGTTCTAGTGGTTTTAGGAATATTGCAGCCCTTCTTTGATTTTTTATATGGTTCCTTGGCAGCTTTCCCCACCGCTTTCATCCCCCTTGTTATAACCCTGACAGGACTAATCTGATTACTCTGAGCAGTGGAGGTGGTAGGTAGAACAGATGAGTTGGAGACAGAACCTTCAACAGAAATCCGGAACTGTTCCGTAGTCTCAAGCAATCTACTTGACGGGCTAGGGGCATAGAGGGGAGCATTTGATGTAACCCCCCCCACTAGCTGCCTTGGATCCAAAGAAAGTCTTCTCTCGGTAGCCTCAATTTCATGCACCAACAGGGATTCGGCGCGTACCAAAAATGCGTCCAAGGTGCCCACAACCTTGTCTCCAGATCTCCATTTCGACATGTTAGACTTGAATAGGACTATTGGCCTGGCAACTCTACGTGGGTCGTAGTCTACTCACCAGTCCGCTGACCAGAACCACGCAGAGAACAGCGTATGGCCCAGCCCAGCCTCCTTCGGCCTCTGACGGCCACAGACGGCCCGCCCTTTGCCCGGGCTTAGCCCGGCGCGTCCCGCGACGCGGAGGAAGCCGCGTCCTTTTGTGCGCCTCCGGGCGCGAGGATGACGCGAGGGTGCGCTGGGAATCCTGGGAAGTGAAGTCTCCCCTGCTCTCGGCCGCGAGGTGTAACAGCGGCAGCAGGGGAGATACGCAGCACGGCAGACCCAGGGACGTCAGCGGCAGTACAGCAGCCCAGGCCAGAAGTCGAGTCCCCCAGCAGGTGAGTCAGACAGAGTACCGGCAAGTTCAAAGATGCTCTCCCGCTCCACCAAGGGAGCCGCGTCCTTTTGTGCGCCACCGGGCGCGAGGATGACGCGAGGGTGCGCTGGGAATCCTGGGAAGTGAAGTCTCCCCTGCTCTCGGCCGCGAGGTGGAACAGCGGCAGCAGGGGAGATACGCAGCGCGGCAGACCCAGGGACGTCAGCGGCAGTACAGCAGCCCAGGCCAGAAGTCGAGTCCCCCAGCAGGTGAGTCAGACAGAGTATCGGCAAGTTCAAAGATGCTCTGCAGCTCCACCAAGGGAGCCGCGTCCTTTTGTGCGCCTCCGGGCGCGAGGTTGACGCGAGGGTGCGCTGGGAATCCTGGGAAGTGAAGTCTCCCCTGCTCTCGGCCGCGAGGTGTAACAGCGGCAGCAGGGGAGATACGCAGTGCGGCAGACCCAGGGACATCAGCGGCAGTACAGCAGCCCAGGCCAGAAGTCGAGTCCCCCAGCAGGTGAGTCAGACAGAATACCGGCAAGTTCAAAGATGCTCCCCCCCTTTTGCTCTTCCATGTTTGGTGGCTCTCTTAGCTGGGTTCAGAAATTCCTTAAAACCTATTATGGGGGATGTAGTTGTCTGCCAAGATTCTTGAAAGAGGAGAATGTTATATTGTGTAATAAAATCCATGAAATCTGGGTCTTCTAATTTTAAGTGAAGGCCGTGCACGTTCCAGGAGCAGATGTTCCATCCTTGATGTAAATGGGAGGCTTGTGTTGAAGTTGTTCATGCCATTCCCGAGGATGTGCCATCTCTATTTGATTCCCAAGGGGTTGAAAGCTTGCCGGCTTCGGGGTAGTCAAAAGTGATAGTAATTTTCCTGGCCTGGTGCTCTTTATCCCTTGTTTGACTTTGATGATCCGGGCCTTTTGCCCCTTTTAGGAGACTCGTGGTGTTAGGGAGTGGTTGTAATGGGCTGGGATAACGAGGGGGAATTATCTTTTTGAACTCAATTCCCCGTTTGGCAAATGTGTCCTTCTGCTGCCAAATAAGGTCGATGTGCATTTTATTGGAAAATGTGGCTATTGTAACTTCGTGACCGGTGAAACTCAGGTTTTCATTTAATTCAATACTTTCGATGTCGTTGGTGTTTATGTGGTTTAGGTATGGGAGAGCTTGTAATAATTTTAGCAAGACATTTCTATTTAATATGTCGTGCATTCCCCTTGAGACGTATTGTGGATTGAAGACCACTTTGTTATTAGCTGGGGGATCGTACTCCGATTCATTATCCAAGATATTTTCCGTGTATTTCGCCACCATTGGCTCTCGGGGGGTCTGGGATGGATCTCGAGGTTCTAGTTTGTTTTTAATTGGTGGTTTGCGCCTCCCCAATTTGTTTCCGCAGGTCGCCTTACGTCGGTACCGGTTTCTTCAACCGAGGTGAATGGGCCCTGGTGTTTTTTCCTTGCTGCCGACTTGAGGCATCTCAATGATACTTGTGTTGCCTGAGTTTTTGAATTGTATTTTCCCTTCCCAGCTCCAGATTTGAATAAGCTATATAATTCCCTTGGTGGGGGCGACTCCCTTGTATTTTGGTTTGAGGTATTGAACGTGACAGGCGAGTTTGGGGAAAAAGTTGATTGCTCCTTGGGGGTTATCACTTCCGTGCTATGGGTTACGATATCTTCTTGCGGTGTTCTATTTTGAATTGATGTTGCCAGGGATTGATCTAATACCTGGCTTGTTTGTTTGCGCTTTCTGGATTTTCTCAATCTTTTACGTTCCCGCTTTGATAGAATCGTAGGGGCTTTTAGCTGTCTTTCCAATGATTTATTGTGTTGATCTTGAGATGGAGAATCCTGGGCGCTTAAGTTGTCGGGAACACTTGGTAGCTTAAGTGTAGGTACTATTGACTCGGTAAGTTTAATCAGTATGAGTGTTGATTCTGTTTCGCTACTTTTTTGTCCTACTGAAGAGTTGGGACATTCCAGATTAATACCCTTGGTGACTACGTTTTCTTGCTCTAATATTTTTGTCTTTTCTTTCTTAGTTGGAGTTGTGGGCTTAGTTGTAACTTCCCTTGTTTTGTGTGCCAAAATCTACCGAGGACATATAGGAAGCGCTACGCTTTTGAGCTGTGATATCGGTCAAAGTTCCTTCCTTATCCTCATCTTTTCCTTTTTTGGCTGTTTATGTGTGTTTTATTGTGTGTGTGTGTGCTGATTCAGTGAATACGTGAATGTGTCTGATGCTAGGATGCCTTGTTGGAATAAAGTGTTGTGTTTTGGGGTGCTGATGCTGCTCTGCGGAACATCGCCTGAAGGAGCAGCAGCCTGCGCATCTGGAAGGCACCCCGAATTTTGATATGTATGTGAAGCACGGTATTGGCCCTATTATGTTTCGTACATTGTGGCACAGGTATACGAGGGACAATACTGAGCTTCAGTGGCCACAGGATGGTACCTTTGATGAACAAAAATTGAATTATTTACAGGATAAATTATTTGCTAGAAGAAGTAGGCAGTCGATGTTTGATAATTTGCGGGTATGGCAGAAGGAAGCTAAGCAGAGAAGTATACGTGCTGAGAAGGAGTCCAGGAAGAAGGTAATGCAAACGGTGGTTCAGAAAGCGGTAGCTTATGATAAAGAAAGGACGGAAAAGGGTATTGAGTGTGCAGATAGAAAGTTTCCATTACAATGTGATAGGTCCTATGTTGTTTGAGAGGAAGAGGATCCTTTTGTGGTGGATCTATTGGAAACTCGCCCCCCACCTCCCTATGCCCCGCAAATAATATATCCTGCTGTCCCTTCGTCTCAGTCCTCTGTTGTTCCCTCACCTTCCCTTGGTTTTTCTGCAGCCTTAACAGCTTCAGTTCCAGCTGTATCCGTCTCCCCTCCGGTTTCACAATTTACGGGTACAGTGACAGCAGGCACCCCCACAGTGTCAACTGTTTCTGTTTCTTCTCCTTCTCTTACACCTACCACACAGCCATTGTTGACACTGTCACCTGCCTCTGCATTTTTTGCGTTCCCCTTAGATGTGTCACCCACGGTGTTATGGAGTGTTGGGACACCGGTGCGAGAGTCAGATGGAGGTAATTGGGCGGCTGCACGGGAGCGATTAGAGCGGGCAATGATTCGATCTGATGTGGGTGAGGAAGAGAAAAGAATGGTTGCAATTCAGGCAGCACAATGGGCTCGGAATGTGATTTATAGTTTGGAGGATATATGGAGTGGGATGAAGGATTTTGATCCGTTTGTGCAACAACATGCCCTTCAGCATATGTCAACTACATTGATTGGTCTGTGGAAGCAGTATATTGGAGGTACAGCTCCTCAAATTATTTATGATATTTGAGATCGTGTATATTCTGCTGGTATGGCCCCTGTAGAAGTCCATAGTAATGTTGGGACATTACTTAGTTATCAGGCGCAATTATATCACAGTACTCCGATTCCAGTAACTCAGTTTCCAATGAGGGAAGTGCATCCCATTTACCACCCTGAGATTCCAGAGTAGCGTAATGAATCAAATGTTGTTACTCAGCAATGGGTAGAGGCTCATTTCCAGGAGCAGTGGGTCTATCCCCCGTAGAAGAGAAGCGAGGTGCTAGCTCTTAAGAGTCAGTTTCTGGACCCCAGGAAGATTCCTACTGCATATTATAAAGAATTAACAGAGGCTGCCTCCTCGTCAGTTATGACTTTAGCAGATAGTGAGATGTTTTTTGGGCTGTTAGTGCCGGTAGATATATGGAGGCAGGTGCATACACAGGATCACAGAGTGGAATTGGGTGGCACATGAGACGAGATTAAGGCATGGAATAAGGAACAGAAGCCTGGCGACAAATCTAAGGCTGAGATTTTGGCTTTACCAAATCGCATTATTATCTACATGCATTCTCTTATTCCACTCAGACGAGTGGATTGGAATAAGCTGACGGCATGTCGCCAAAAGAAAGAGGAGAGTGTGTCGGATTTTTTTACTCGGTTTGAAGGGGTGTTTTGGGATTTTAGTGGGCAGGATTTGTCAGTGGAAGTGGTGTTTGTTTGTTTGTTAACAGGATTGTTACAAATCTGCTTTCTGAAATTGCGGCTCAGTTGCAAGCTTCTGAGAGTACATGGACCACTTCCTCCCCTTCAGTGATATTGAGCATGGCTCAATATTATAAACATCAAGAAAATGAGGAAAAGGATAAGGTGGAGAAAAAGAGTAAAGATTTAAAGATGATGGTGTTGTTGCAGCAAGTTGCAAGGTGTTCTGGAAGGGGTCGAGGTATTGGTCCGGCTCAGAGGTCTCGAGGTGCTGGTAGAAGTGGTGTGCCACTGGGGCTGAATCAATGTGCATATTGTAAAAAGGAGGGGCATTGGCGAAGTGAGTGCCCAGAACGGTTACAGAAAGTTGCAGTACCGAGAGGAAGGGGTTGGACTGGCAGGGGTCGTGGTGAGGGTAGCCGAGATGAGGCTCAAGGGGATGCATCCTCAGGGGGTCGGTCTGATCAGAATTATTTCGATGATCCCCGAGGAAGATAGTAATATCATGATGATTACGATATGGATGAAGTTACAGGGATGTCCCATAGCTAGGACAGCAAGGGACAGAGTGAGGACCAGTCCAGATTCCTGTGGAATAGGGTGGTCCTTATGTCACAGTAGATCTACATGGTTCGACACAGAAATCTTTGGTGGATACAGGTGCAATGAATAGCTCGTTTTCTCATTCGCTGGTCCCCGGGGTCGTCCTGTCTGGCCGCAACAATGTCTTGGTAGGTTTTTCAGGCGTATCGGTTGTGAGCCCCATCTCCAAACATCTTGCTCTAACTGTTGGTCCTTTTACTGTGGATTCTCCATTTTTGTTGACATCAAATTGTGGCAAGAATTTCTTAGGATTGGATTTGTTGAAAAAATTATATGCTACTATTTATTGTTCCCCGGGTGGTGTTTACATGACTTTTGGACCTAATGTGGATTGTGCAAAATAGTGTTTCACAAAAGATGTGCCACTTCCTGTTGAATTTAAGGACGTACCATCTTCTTTGTGGGCTGTTATAGATACCACCCATTTCTATAAAGATCAAGGATAACGCTGTACTCCCTCGCATTCCTCAGTACAAAATATCATAGACTGGGGAACAGGCTCAGATGCAGATTATACAGGATTTGATCAAGTTTGGGGTGGTGGAGGAGACCGTAGCGAATGTGTGTAATAGTCCCATTCTTCCTATTCTTAAAAAGGCACCTGTGGATTCCCCTGACGCACACCCTGATGTTTATCGTTTCGTAATTTATTTGCAGGACGTAAACAATAGTTATTACCCAGTTTCCGGTGGGTCCTGATATTACCGTCTTTCTAACCATGATCCCTTCCACAGCAAAATGTTTCTCTGTGATTGATTGAAAAATACTTTTTTTTAGCATTCCTGTTCACCCTGATAGCCGATATTTATTCGGCTTCACTTTAGCTGGCAGGAGCTTCCAATTTTGTAGAGTTCCTCAGGGGTATACAGAAAGTCCTAGTATTTATAGCCAAGCTTTAAAAAGCCGATTTGACTCTCTCTCTCTCTCTTCCCGCAGGTAATGTATTATTGCAATTTGTAGATGGCATTTTAATAGCCTCTGATACCGAAGAGGGTTGTCGGGATGCTATGGTACAATTGTTAATACATTCGAGTCACTTCCTTCAAGCCAGCACTCCAACTACCATCAGGCACTCCTGTCTCACAGCTGAGCAGGATGGAACCCCCCCCCCCACCCAGAACCATGTGGCAACCATTTCATTGCTCTCCTTCACCTTACAGGTAGGTAGCCTTCTCATGCACACTTGCATCACCCCTGAGCAGGATGGTACACTCCCCACACACAAAACCATGTGGCAGCCATTTCCCTCCACTGTGCCACCTAACAGATAGGTAGTCAGCGCCTTCACCCTGTCGTCCTTCTCAAAATGCATGGTGACATATGACAGACACATCCCTCACTTTTTAGCCAACTCTGTACAGATCAAAATGTCACATCCAGTGTGCACACAGCTAAGCACATTTAAATGTAACATAAATTACACTTTGAATCACAAAGTCCCATGCTAAATAAATTCAGGGCCCAATCATGCAAAGCACACAATGCAATGTGTAAGTCCCATTTCTTCAAAGCATGAAGGCTCATATGAACATAACACATGCATGGTCAATCTGTCAAACAAACAAAACCACATGTTTAAAAATGTGGTTAACTAATGAAATCATGAAGAATTGGCCTAGCTGAAACAGATTCTCAGAAAAGTCGACAATATCCAAGCATAACACAAAGTGGATGTGCACAAAGTTGGTAGATGATGACATGTCCTTGTAAAAACACTATCTGTACATGTCAAATGATTGTAATTTACATGTCACACTAATAACAAGTAATGTATCTACCTCTACATCATGTCATGATGTTGATAATCTTCTACCAAGCTATTGCAATGTAAAATGTTTGGACTATCAACTGAAACATCCAAAACTGTGTCACCAAGGTTGTGGAGTTTACTTAACTGACAATCTAACCTCTGTTCAACATGAGATCCATAAGCAACAGCTGGCAAAAACCCCACCAACCAGCAGAGCCAGTCTCCCCCCCCGGAACGTGAACTCTATGATGCTGATTCTCTACGTTTCTCAGATGAGGAGCAACAACCTGGCCTCTCAGGGCTGCCAGGGTGCACTCCGTACCAGGGCCTCATTGTCTCCACCAACACCACAACTATCAACACACCAGCAACAACAACAACGCTAACCCCTTCTACAACGACCTGCGGTGCAGCCACCTCCACCATCACCACCGCTGCCTGCAACAGTGTCCCTGGATCAGTGGTTACCATCACCATCCCACAAGCCGAGGATGCCGGAGACAGTGTGCGTGTGTGTGTAGACAGCCAATGCCACAGGTCCATGTCAGCAGGGCAGGTGGGAGGGCAAATGGGGGACAATCATATGAGGACACTGAGACAGAGGCCCTGGCCACTGTCGCAAGAGTCCTTGGTGCATACCAACAGGACATGGGACAGATGGGCCAGGTTGAAGAAGAACTGAGTGAGCTCCGCCTGCTGCAGAGGTCCATGGACACACAAATGGGACAACTTATGGATCTCATGGCCCAGCTTGTGCGTGTTCTGAGGGACATACATGCTTCTCAAATGATGGCACACTCCCCCTCCAGTGGCCGGCCTGCTGATGCTCCTACCACCTCAGCTGCGGCCAGAGAGCGCGATGAGCTGCAAGACAATGACTCATCAGACACCTCTAAGCCTGCAGCAGAGCACCCCCTGCCAAAGGCAAGAGGGGACATCCGAGAAACACCACAGGACGATCACCTGGCAAAGCACCAACCAAAGTCAAGTCGCTGAGCCAACCATGATGGCACCTGTGTTGCACTGAACATTGACTTTTTTGTTTATCCAATCCCACATTGCCATGTTGATGGCAGGAGTTTGTTGGACTGTGTAATTACATTATTGTGGTGACTACTCTCTTTGTCTCTGTTACCATCATTGACAACTCAGACACTCACTACGCACAAATTACTTTACATTCACTTTAAATTTAACACAATCTAATAGAAACTAAACACTATTTACACACTTATGCCTTTGTGTCAGTTCCATGTTTATCACAGTATGTACAATGTCAACTCTGATTCCAATGTCTCACAAGCTCAGATTATGACGAGACATTGATGGGGCGTAGGAACCTAGAAAGACACAAGAGGATGACATTGACTTGTTATATGATGGCATTACAGCAACAACACACCACTAGTCAACAACGTACAAGATTCATCCCACATAACACTGACCAACACACCAACATAGACATGAGGTAAGTAGAAACAAATACACTGTGCCACACACATTAGCCCTTGGCAGTAAGCCAACAACAGCCAGCGTCCAAACACATCATCCATGCTTCACCACTAGCAGCAAAGTAAACAGACATGTCATAGTTGCTCAATGGTAACCTACACTCAAGGGAAGTAGTTGGCGATGAGCTGCTGACACAGGTCAACACCTTCCTCTTCTTCACTATCATCATCACTGGGCATGTGTGGATTTGCAGTGGGGGGCATCTGCTGCTCATCATCGTCCAGAATCAGGGGGATCTCTTTGTGCAAGGCCAGGTTGCGGAGCATGAAGCATGCAACTATGATCTGACACACCTTTTGGGGAGAGTAGAGTAGTGCACCACCACTCTTGTCCAGACACCGAAATCTAGCCTTCAGAAGTCCAAAAGCATGCTCCACTACACGACGTGTCCTCCTATGGGCATCATTGTGTCCCCCGGTGTACTAGGAATCCTCAGTGGGCTCAGCAACCAAAGCTGGTTGAGATACACATAATCACATGGTTGTGAGAAACACAGACCAAGTTTGTAATAGAAATAGTTGAAGAGAACAGCATGTCACACATACAGCACACTACTTGACACAGCTCACTCACCAACAAGCCACGCATGCCCTGGGTGCAGATTTTCCATCAATTGTGGGATGATGCTGTTACGCAGTATGTAGGCGTCATGTGCAGAACTTGGAAACTTGGCACATACATGGGAGATAATCATATCCGCTTGGCATACCACTTGCACATTAACTGAATGGTAATGCTTCCTGTTACGGTAGATGTGCTCATTTGCCTGTGGTGGAACCAGACCAACGTGTGTGCAGTCAATGGCTCCAACAACATTAGGTATGTGACCAAGGTCATAAAATTCCCCCTTCACATCTGCCAATTCAGGTCTCCTTGGAAAGTGAATGTAGCTGTCCTTGTAGGTCAACAATGCGGCCAGGACATCACACAACACCATGCTGAACATAGGTTGACCCATCCCACCTGCGATGGCCACCATGTACTGAAACGAACCAGTGGCAAAGAAATGAAGGGCTGCCATCACCTTTACTGTTGGTGTCAAAGCTGTCGGATATGTTCTGTGAGGCCTCAAATGGGGCTCCAACTGAGCACATAGCTCTTGAAGGGTAAGGCGATTCAGGGGGAATTTCTTAATGATGCCGGTATCCTCCATTGTCTCCAGTTCTTGGAAGTGCTGATACACAGGTGGTTGTCTCCTACGTATTCTGGCAGGGGACACATGTAAAAAAGAGGAGATGTGGGTACCATCTTACATATTGACTAACACAACCATAACATTGACAGGTCTGTAAAACAGCTTAATGCACAAGTGACAAGCATAGATACCTTGATCTCCTGCAGTCATTCATGTAGCCAGAATGTACATACTAACTACTGTAAAATCAAAATCGGACTATGTGAATGGTATATGGTACACTGCTACATCATGTGTCCCCAGCCCTGTGTGTAGCTGACAGCACATGTGGCTGACAGCATCAATGCTGACTTGTATGTAGCTGCTGTCACTGCACAACCTTCAAGCTTTAGTCACACTAAGCACAACATCATTACAAAATGAGCACAGTGAGTGTAAGCTGGACAACTATAAACATAAATACACCACTGTATACAGTGATATATGTACATTATGGGGTCAGTCCATCATGACTGTGGGATGAGTTGGCATTTCACACATTGTAATGTTCACAAAAATGATCAGCAATTCAACATGAATTCTGTATACATGCCCACATGGATGAAATTTTATATGTGAGTAAGGACATATTAATGCATTTAATCATGTGTACTGACATGACATGTGTGGGCATACTTAAGTCACATGTCACACTCTCAATTCACATTACAATGAGCTGAAATTATTTTTGTTAAATGTATAGTGATCAGTGATGCAATTTGCAAAGCTAAAATGCTCTTGCACAATGTGTTTACAGGTGCGGTAGGTGTGCTGTGCCACTGCGGACACAGGCATTGGCCACAAATGAATGATGCAGGATTGCGGTAGAGACCAACTGGCTCCCGCGGTGTGACACCGCCTATGCGAATGTCATTGCAGCCAATGGGGACCGCCATCGCAGTAGTGCATTTCATTTTTGAAACTCGCGGAAGGCGTGCTCTGCCACTGCAGGCACAGGCATTGGCCACAATTGAAGGATGCAAACCAGGCGGACCAATTGCATCAGCAGAGTACCACTGGAGCAACCTATAAATGTCTGTGTGATAGCCACATCTGTCACTTGCATTCAGACACTGCTGCCTGCCATTCATCACCACCAAGTGCTGCTGTACCTAATCTCTGGGCCCAGTCATGGCTCGTACTGAGAACATCAGGGCCCGTCCCTTCACCACAGAGGGGCTGAAAGTCCTGGTGGACGTGGTCCTTGGCCAGTAGGGACGGCTATATGGTGCTCCAGAGTTACTGGGAAGTATATGAATAAAAGTTTGAGAGTGCTCAGAATGCTCACGTCATGTTACTGTACACTAGTATGTGCCTGTGAGTGCAAGCTAATGTTAATGCATTCAGATTTTGAAAACAGCATGGTCCATACATGACCTATAACTTTTTGCACTTGAGTATGTGGGGAGGATGGCAACATAGATACAGGTGCAGCTCAATTGAAGCTAAACATCACACATGTAGTTCTGAGACTGGGTCCTGTAAATGTGTGACACACTGCCTAGCCTAATGGCTTAACATCAATGGGGTGTATAGCCTTATTCCCCCAGATCCCTGGCTGCATGCAATGATGAGAAGGACAGACCGTGTTTTAGCAGTTGTCCAGTTTCACTGCGGATTTGAGAAACTCTCACTCTGAACACAAATTCCCTGTGCCATGTCATGTCACAGTTCAATAGGTGTGCATATGATCATTTGTGAGAATGAAAATGTAGAATGGCCAGATGGTATTGATTAATGTATGTACCGCTTTGATATTGACCCTATGGAGATGTGCCCATTATGCACAGGAGTACAAGGCCTGGATCTATCACTATGGGTGGAAAATCACCTCTGACACATATGCTAAATGTACAGTGGACATGTCATCCATCTTTTGATTCCATCGTGTGTAGAGTCTCGCATGTGTATGCACTGTTTCACCATTCTCATTGTACATACATGTAATTCTTGTGCTGGACCACGCTTTTTGTCAGTGAAAAGCCCTCAGGCCTAGCAAGTAAATGCACAATGTTTCAAGGCACCATCACTAAAATGACTTAGATAAACATATGTGTTGCCCATCCATCCTATGTTTGAAGCATATATTATAGGCCTGAGAAGTACACTAGACAGGCCTACATCTTGTGACAAGAGTGTGAGAAGGTAAGATCAGGTACCTAATTGTGACCTCCCTGACACGTGTAGCTATGCAATGGTCAAGGACATTAAGGGGTGTGTAGTGTAAGACACAGTGAGTCACTCTGCATGTGTCATCAAAAATGTGGAAATTGCTCCTCATGTGACAGCACAATAGAAGGTTCTCTCTTCACTTACGGGAATAAATTTGTGAAACATGAAGCATTTACGAACTGCAATACACACAACGTAATCTACGGTGCTATCTGCCCTTGTCCCAAACTATATGTAGGCAAAACCACGCAAGCTATCAAAGCTCGTATGACCCAACATCGCTCTAGAATTAGATGCAAAGTCACGAATGCACCTATGGTCTCACACTGTCTTGAGTACCAGCACAGTCCTATTGACATCAAATGGACTATCCTGAAACACATATCTGGAGGAAACATTGCTAGCCTCCTGTCCAGATTTGAAGCGAAAACGATAATGTACTTGAACACAATAGATATCGGCCTGAATGAGCTCAGTGAGATCAATCACTGGGTATGATGGTTGCGCTGAGACAGTTCCTCTTTCTATTTCTCTTTCTGTCCTGTCCTACCCTCAATTTACGCATGAGGGTAAAACTGGTCCTCAAGTTCTTCCTCTGCATTTTTTATTTTGATTTGTTGATTTCTTTTCAAGTGGTATACATTTATGAGGGCACTTTATTATGTTCAAACACTTCTTAAACCCTGTTGCTACTTATTTACTTTATGTTTTTATAAGAAATTGGTATCATGCTTTGCGAGATATATGCCGATTAATTTCAGCTTTAATTGATGGGATATATTGTATCTATGCCTAGCGAGATTGATGCTGAGTAGTTACAGTCTTTTCTCGTTGTATTTGCTATAGGTTAACACGCTAGTATGGCACACAAGCTGCCGAGTGCACTCTATTCCAGAGCGGCCGCGAGCAGCGTCCATATCCATAGCAACTGTGAGCTCCCTCGCTGTGCCCCCGCAGTCCCTCCCTGTGGTCCCATAACCCGGAAGCATTAGGCATCCCTTGCCGACGTCACGATATGGCTACGCCCATACCGCAAACATAAAGCGAATGGCGGCCTCTGTGGCAACTGCTCTTCGCCTGCACTACTGCCGGAGGATCAGAAACCGAGACGCTCTGCGCTCCCCCCGCGTGTCATTAAGACGCTGCACCGGCTCCGGACAAGATAGCATAGAAATCCCCGCCACGCGAATGAAAGGTAACTCCCCCTTGTTGCCACATGCATGAGTGTCGACCACGAGACACGGGCTGTGAGAGGGTCACCCAGATTGACTCTAAGCACTTACTCATGACAGAGAGGTGGTAGGCTCTAACGGAGATGCTGAGTGTAGACCACGAGACACAGGCTTAGACAGGGTCACTTAGATCGACCTCGAGCACTTACCCACGATAGAGAGGGGGTAGGCTCTAACTCACTCTTACATTTAGTATTCGGACAGTATGGGGCCGATTCCGATCCTGGAAAAATGTTCCCCGTACGAATCGTATCCGGATTTTTTACCATACGAATCGTACAAGTAGCGTACAAACTGCCAAGTACGATTCGTATGGGAAAAAGTCCATACGAATCGCATTGGGAAAATTTCCCCACACGTCCTCGGGTTGGAAAATGTGTCCGACACATCCCCGGACGATTTACCGTACGAATCGGAAAAATGAAGTCCGACCGCGCAAGTACGATCCGTCCCGTCCTTCCGATTTCACAACCGTATGGAAAAAACACCGGACGGACCGAACTCTTATAGCAACCATGGAGACATGTGCCCGCATACGCGCCGAACACCCCACCCCAGACCCCGTATGTACGCGCAGAACACCCCCCCAGCCCTCGTATGTATGCGCCGAACACCCCCCCAGCCCCCGCATGTACACGCCAAATGCCCCCCCGGCCGCGGATGTACGCGCCGAACCCCCACCAGTGTATGTACGGAGCGTACCCCCACCCGTGTATGTATGGAGCGTATCCACACCCCACCAGTGTATTTACAGAGCGTACCCCCACCCGTGTATGAATGGAGCGTACCCCCACCCGTGTATGAATGGAGCGTACCCCCACCCATGTATGGACGGAGCGTACCCACACCTGTGTATGATTGGAGCGTACCCACACCCCACCAGTGTATGTACGAAGCGTACCCCCACCCGTGTATGAATGGAGCGTACCCCCACCCGTGTATGTACGGAGCGTACCCCCACCCATGTATGAATGGAGCGTACCCACACCCCACCAGTCTATGTACGGAGCGTACCCCCACCCGTGTATGTACGGAGCGTCCCAACACCCCACCAGTGTATGTACGGAGCGTAGCCCCACCCGTGTATGTACGGAGCGTACCAACACCCAACCAGTGTTTGTACGGAGCGTACCCCCACCCATGTATGTACAGAGCGTACCCCCACCCGTGTATGCATGGAGCGTACCAACTCCCCACCCATGTATGTATGGAGCGTACCCCCACCCGTGTATGTACGGAGCGTACACCCAGCCCCCCCTGTATGTACGGTGCGAAACACCACCACCGATGGACGGTGCGGACCAACACCCTGCCCGTGTCTGTACGCACCCTACCCCAGGCCCCTACACCAGCACCCTCACCCAACATCGCGCATGTACGAGTCGTACTAAGCCATAGCAAAGGACAGCACTGTACAACAACATGGCCCATGTACGCACCGTACAGACGCCAAAAACACTCGTACTGAACCAGGACAAACCAAAACAACACAAGGAGAGTCAATTCGATTCACACAACAAAACAAAACATGTCCAACAAGCCCAAATACATCCTATACACTGACCTGCAACTGCCAAACAGCTAAACAGAGGCCCAAAACACAACCACTCCTTATAACACACCCACCCAAAGTTCAAACACAGCCACACCCACAAATGGACCAATAAAAAGGCCCAACACACACAAACCATGATCCTTTGCAACAGATCCACTACTGCCAGACCACAGAAACAACGCACTGCACCATACTACATACATCAATACACCTTACACTTGCACTCCTTCACACAACCACCATCACAAACACCCCCTCATCACATTCACACACACACACCTTCACAACCACACTCACACACCCACAACCATCCACACCAACACCCCCACAACCATCCACACCCACACCCCACACCATGCCCGCTAACAAGAATCCAAAGTTCACAAAGGATGAGCTGGAGATCCTTGTCGACGAAATCGTCAGAGTCGAGCCACAGCTCTTTGGAACATTGGTCAGACGGACCAGCATATCCGAAAAATCAGCCATGTGGCGGAGGATTGTCAATTCTGTGAATGCTGTTGGGGCCACCAGAAGGACCAGGCATGAGTGCCAAGCCAGGTGGTACGATCTGCGGAGGACGGTCCGCCGCAAAATGACGGATGATCACAACCAGGGGAACATCACTGGAGGAGGGCCGCCCCGCAGACCGGTACACTACCATCCCTGGGAGGAGAAGGTGATGGCCACGCTGCCGCTGGTGGGAGTAGACGGAGTAGAAGGAGTCCGAGAGCCTGGTGAGTACACAAACAACTCACCTCACATGGGGGGAACACCATACACAACCAAAATACCAATCATGCACGCAACCCCCCCAAAGCCAGCACCGGACACAACCACACTCCAAAAACACACACATGCCACTAGCGCCTCCATGCCCCAAGCAAGGCCATGCCCAGTCACAGACCACACAAAACACCAACACAAGACAGGATGTCCCCGATGCCGGGAGGGTGGGCCTCAAAACTAACATAGAGCAACTCTGAAGCACACAACAATGCCCTCAGCCCATATGGCCTAGGGCACAGCCATACAAACAGTGTGTCCCCACACAGTACTGTGTTGCCTGCAAATGGTGGCCGCGTTGCAGGATGACATGGGTATGAAGGCACAATTTGCACATAACAGCAGCTAATGGAGACGCATCACTCTGAAAGAGTGTCAGCACACACCGCCACAGCAGCAGCGCAGACTCAGACACTCCGCCCAATGGGTGCCCGGAGATAAGAAACAAACCTACATGAACAAGCCAATGGCCTTTGAAAGACCTGCAAACTGTGTGTGCCCAGGAAGCTGGGCTGAGGTGACAGAGGGTGACACACAGAGGGAGGGAGAGGGGGAGAGAGAGGGAGGGAGACAGAGGTGGACACAGGGAGACAGACAGAGGGAGGGAGAAGGGTGACAGAGGGAGGGAGAAAGGGAGACAGAGGGAGACAGACAGAGGGAGGAGGGTGACAGAGGGAGGGAGAAAGGGAGACAGAGGGAGACGGACAGAGGGAGGAGGCTGACAGAGGGAGGGAGAAAGGGAGACAGAGGGAGACGGACAGAGGGAGGAGGCTGACAGGGAAGGGAGAAAGGGAGACAGAGGGAGACGAACAGAGGGAGGAGGCCGACAGAGGGAGGGAGAAAGGGAGACAGAGGGAGACGGACAGAGGGAGGAGACTGACAGAGGGAGGGAGAAAGGGAGACAGAGGGAGACGGACAGAGGGAGGAGGCTGACAGAGGGAGGGAGAAAGGGAGACAGAGGGAGACGGACAGAGGGAGGAGGCTGACAGAGGGAGGGAGAAAGGGAGACAGAGGGAGACGGACAGAGGGAGGAGGCTGACAGAGGGAGGGAGAAAGGGAGACAGAGGGAGACGGACAGAGGGAGGAGGCTGACAGAGGGAGGGAGAAAGGGAGACAGAGGGAGACGGACAGAGGGAGGAGGCTGACAGAGGGAGGGAGAAAGGGAGACAGAGGGAGACCAAATCACCCTTGGGTGGTGTGGCCATGTCCGCTCGTCAGCAGGTGGACTGTGTGCCTGTAGACAAGGTTTGGCAGTGCGTGAACCCCCCCCTTTAACCTTTGATAAACACTGGGCCATGTGTCAATCTGTGCACGAGTACATCCGTGCTGCAGGCACAAACCTAACCTTACACCCAGTATACCCACCCACTGTGTTTGTCAGAACCCTGTCACAAATGCTTAAGTTACCTACCTGCATTCTCAAATAGCATGGAAAAAACACCATTTGGCCACATACAGTGCAACACGTAAGGCGGCTCTGCATGGCTTGCTACGCCTGCTCACTACACTGCTGACTGCGTTCCAAAAAGATGCATCAACTAAGATTGTGTCACACATAGGTAAAGTGTCGAAAGCTGTGGCCAAGGGACATACCCATGCACAAGTGCACTGTGAGAGGAATGCAAGCCAAATCCAACCACCCAGAGGAACTGTGCCAACTCAAAAATGAATGAAACATGGATGTCGCATGTAACACAATTAACATTGTCTCTCTCACACACAGGTCAACGTCGTCGATCTCCCCCAACACTGGGGGGGAAGACTCACGGACCAGGCTCTGCGTGAAGAGGACCCCACCGGCAGCGACGACTCTCACCACTCCGTGGATGACCCAGACCAACCTGGCCCCTCTGGTGTCCAACCACCTGCAGCACCTGCGTCAGGTACAACTGTGCCAACCACCACCCCCATTCCTGCCACATCCCAGGAGACACCCAGGAGCCCTGCCCGCACACAACAACACAGCCAGTCTGTCCAGGAGGGACAAGGTTCTCCGGGCACCCAGGAGGAGGCAGGCGACACCGCAAATGCCATCCCTCAGGGGTCCCGGAGACCCGATGTGCCCACAACGGCAGGCCAGGCGCAAGTGGGCAGGGGTGGTGGGAGTGGAGGACGGCGGAGGCGCGAACCTGACCAGTTGGCTCAGGAACCGGTAATGTCACACGTCAGCAACATCCTGGACACATACCGGCGTGACACCAGGGGCATGGTCCAGATTGCGTCCACCCTCACAGACATCAAGGGGACCCTCGAGGAGATGAAGACCCTGCAGCCCAGCAACATGCCTGTCAACAGCGACACCAAGGACGGATGGAGGCAAGACAGGCTGAGCTCGTGGCGGTGCAAACGGACATGACCCGTGTACTCCGTCGGATTGCCGAAAACATGGGCAACCCTCCCTGTGCCACCAGGCGAAGAACATCACCACCCACAGGGAGGGATCAGGAGGAGGAGGATTCGTCCGACGGAGCATCACAATCATCGTCACGGCCTGCTTCTGAGGGTCCCCGCAGGAAGGTGGGTCATCCACGCAAAAGACCGTGAGAGTCAGCGGAACATCACCATCTCCCAGGTCACCTGGCCTGGCACCTGGCCCTCTGGCCCAACAGCAGCACATCATCACATGACATTCTCTGGCACATGGACTTGCTGGTCACTGTCTGACCAATGTTGACAAAGACTGTGGCATAGACTCTGATGAATTCCAATGGCAAGGATACCAACTCCCCCTGTGAACTTTGGATTCTACACTCCCGCCAAGCACCTCTTGTCATCCCCCCAAACACGTACCCCACCACAAATAAAAATCATCACAATCACGAGATGATGCCGTCATTTTGCATTATTCCACTACATGTGGGTGTTGTAAAGTCAAACCATGCCTGATTTCAGAAGTAACTCCAACCATCCATACCCTGGGGTCTGAGTCTGGCACAGGACACACATGGGTCACAATGTATCATCCAATACAGACATGGAGCACCATACTCACCCGTGATGGGCCCAACCAGCTGAGGGGGTGCCCGCACAACTGTGCCTACAGACCTATTTAGAAGAGCAACAGTCATGCGCAGAGGTCAGGGATCATGTGGAGTGTCCTGGGGTGCTACTCCCAGGTATGTGTAGACACGTGGCAGAACCATGTCCTGCATGCTTGAGTCAGGTGGATGTGGAGAATGGTGGGCCGGCCAAGGTTGGATGCATGGAGATGGCACAATGGGGTGTTGGATCACAATGCCACAAGGTTGTGTTGTGGTTGTCGGCTGCATCCAGAGTGTGTGCGTAGATTGAGAAGGTCATCCTGCAGCTGGCAGTGATCCATTACCCCATCTCTGTTGGACGTTGATGTGGCCTGGTCACCGGATGTAGAAGCAGAGCTGTGCAGATGCACCCTGGATGTGGACAAGTATCATGGGAGTTGTAACGCACATGTCCGTAGAGTGCAGGGTAGGATTAGACACGGATGTCGTAGTTGACCTGGGGGATGGTCTCTCTTGCCTTGAGGTGAATGGAACTGGGGATCTTGTGCATAATGCAGAGTGTGCTGCAGCATGAGGCACAGATGCTGCTGATCAGCACAGCACATGTCAGCAAGCAATCCATGATGAACACCAGCTCGTTTACGTGGACACTGGGTGCCCTTGCTGCAGGGCCTGCAGCAGCATGTGTCATGTCAAGAAAACAATGCCACAAGTTGTACACAAAGACAAGGATCACAGGAAGGAACTTTGCAAAAGGTGTATGTCAAGGAAGGAATGTCTGGTTCAACATGGCACACACACACACAATGGATGCACATGCAGCACAGTGGCCGTCGTGGAGACTGACATGCCACAATACCTACACAGCCATGGACATCATGCACAATACAGATTCTAATGAGGCACCTTGGAGGCAGAGGGACACCTTTATTAGTCATGTGTGTCGGAATGCTAATGCAACTCTGTCAACACATACACAGGTCATGTGGATGAACATGTGGGACCGACACTGGCACCCCCCTTTGCACCACAGATGCTGGAAATCCATAGAACTGGCACACAAGTGACGGGTTACAGCTAAACACCCCCTGCTGCTCACGGAGAGGCTGCTATACACCATTGAGCCATGTCAACCCGGTGCAACCCGTATGTTTCCGAGGGCAGTGTTATACACATTGATGGCTTCATCACAATCCACAATTCCATTACAGATGACTGTCACCAAGTCTGACCATCAATTCAGGTGAATTCAGCTCCATGTCATGTGCCCCACGGTGATTCTACATGTATGCAAAGTATCCAAACATGAACAGGAGCAGTGCACACACATTCAAAACAAATACCACTCCCAAAAAGCCGTGCTGCATCCCTTACCCTAAGGAGATTTTCAAACTTGTCCGTGCATGTAACGCTGATTCAGCACATGTTGCTGTGTTCATGAGGAATAGCAGGAGCACAACAATGCCACCAGCAGACAGCATGCGCAAGTACCTGTGGATGAGAGACACACCAGAAGTCAGCCAAAAGAAGTACATCCGCATGCATGTGCATGTACTCAACACGTATAAGGTTGTCAACATGCTAGGTGACAATGATGACTCTGGAAAAACATTCTTCTATTGCACCATCACTCGAGTGACACATCCAAACACACCTCTGACTCACTTGGCAGACATGCAGATGGACACACACATTGCAACACATGCCACACACGGCCCAATGCGTGCACACTCAGACACTGGAACTCACCACTAAGCAAAGAAGTTGCGTATGAGCCAACTCCGGATGTCCTCTACCGCTTCCTCCTCCTCCACATCACTTGCCTCGTGACCAAGCCCTTCATCCTCCACGGGTGGATGGTCCTGCTCATCCAGATCCAGGAGTGGCACAGCTTTCTCCACTGCCATGTTGTGCAGCATGCAGCACACGAGGAAGATCTTGCAGACCTTCACCGGTGCATATGGGAGTGCGCCACCGGTCTTGTGGAGGCAACGTAATCGGCTCTTCAGGAGGCCAAACGTCCTCTCTATCACTCTTCTGGTCCGCCCATGGGTGTTGTTGTAGCGGTGCTCGGCAGCCGTGCTGGGGTTGCGGAGAACCGTGATCAGCCATGGCATGTTGGTATAGCCAGCGTCCCCTACATGGAAACATCATGGACAAAAGTGGGTCAGGAGAAGCAGTAAGACAGGAAGATGACGTTAAATACAGGACTGCCAGAGTATACCCACCAACAATACATGCTCGTTTGTTGCACAGCTGCAGCATCATTTCAGGCACCCTGCTACGCCTCATGATGTAGGCATCGTGTGCTGATCCTGGAAAACGAGCACAGACATGTGAAATCACCATGTTGGCAAGACACACCACAAGGGCATTAATGGAGTGGTAATGCTTGCGGTTCCTATACGCTAGCTCCTGTGCCTGTGGTGGTACCAAAGCCACATGTGTTCCATCTATGGACCCAATGACATGGGGCATCCCTCCCAGGGCATAGAACTCACGCTTGACACCTGTCAACTGCTCAGGAGTTGGGAATTTAATGAACTCATCCAGGTGATCCAACATGGCCACTAAAAAATCATGCAGAACACGGCTGAACATGGTTTGGGGCATGCCACCAACATGAGCAATGGTAAATTGAAAGGTACTCGTGGCAAAGAAATGTAGGGCTGCCATCACCTTCATCTTGGGTGTCAGTGCAGTAGGATACCTGTGTAGCGGTTGGAGGTGTGGTGCCAGCCGTGTCATCAAGTCCTCAATCAACTGTTGGGGGAAGCGGTAGCGGCGTATACAGTCATGTTCCCTCAGGTCAGCCAAGTCCAGAATTGGTCGATGGAGAGGCGGAGCCCTGCAGTGAATTTGAAGGGACAACGAAGAGTGAGTACAGTACACCACCAATGTCAATGTACTGAGCACATGTTCAACAGGCAATACACATATGCTACATACAGAGTCAGGTCTGTGCAATATGCCCTGGACACGTATGCCAGGCAGGTGACACTCCTACCAAGAGCCAGCTACAAACGTCGATTCTCAACCTCAATATGCCATGCCATGAAACTAGCTGTGGGCCAGTGTAAGTGAACAGGCAGACGCATTACAGGAGTGTTGGACAGGCCACATGAAGGGCTTGCTCCCTCCCCGCATGACAGGGCCCGAGCCCCGACCCTCCAGGTGTTACCCACAGAAACAACCCGCACCCCGTCCCCAGACGGGACTCCTGCCCCCGGACCTCTCTGTATCATGGGGCCGAACCACTACCGGCTCCCTCGCCCGGCCCGGCCGCCATCTTGGACACTGCACCACGAGGCCGCGTGGCCTCAGCTCGACCCTAACCCTGGGCCTGGCCAGGCCCCGACATCCCGGCACCACCATCCACCCAGGAGGTGAACGGACCACTTGGCAGGTCGATGGGAGAAAGACGTGTCGATGGCTCTCCCCTGCCAGGTGCCGATCGCCCCCAGCTCCCCCGGGCGCTGGCTCCACCCCCCTGCTGGGTGTCTGGACTCCCTCATCCCGGACCTCCCGACCTCCAAGTGCGAGGGTCCGGACATCAAAGGGGGCCAGACCTATAACTGGGGCAGCTCCAGAGCAGGAAGGCAGTTGTATCCTGGAGTCGAGAGACACCGAGAAGAACTCATCCTTGACGGACTACCGGCGCTGCCGTAGCCCTGCCCTGTGAACTATCACTCTGCCTGCTGGCGCTGCCGCGGCCTTCTGCATCCTCCATCCTCGTCGGGACCTGCTGGCGCTGCCGCGGACCGTTGTACCTACCACCTTCATTGGGACCTGCTGGCGCTGCCGCGGACCGTTGTAACTACCACCTTCGTTGGGACCTGCTGGCGCTGCCGCGGCCCGTTGTAACCTCCACCTGCATCGGGACCTGCTGGCGCTGCCGCGGACCGTGTAACGACCACCTTCATTGGGACCTGCTGGCGCTGCTGCGGCCCGTCCACCGAGAACACCGAGCTCGAGGATTGTGAGCTATCCATCATTTCATCGCATCTACCAGATTGGTAACAAGACTGTCCTGCTACCCCCTTTCCCAACCAAGAGACTAGAATCGAGGGGACCCCTGAGTCCTGACCTCCTTGTACCATTCTATCGTACCTAAAGATTGCTTATAAATAACGTTAAAACCTATCTTTGTGTGGTGTACATCTGTGGGGGGGAAGTTACTCGTCTGTACGATCGCTGGAGACGGCTCTCCCCGGAGACCTCTCCCCTTGTCCTCGGCCGACCCTCCCGGTCCGTCTAACGTTGGTGGCCAGCGGCACGATCCGAATCAACGCGTAATCGTACAGAGAGTAGCTCACCCCACGACAAAACCACGATGTCAACCAAAGAGAGCGGATCCACCGAGAAATTCCAGATGGAGAAATTGGAAGAGTACAGCCATCGTGAATTGAAACAATTCTGCATTGAACTAGGCATTGCTACCACCGGCCTGAGTACCAAAGACGATTTCAAGCACGCCATTGAGTCGTGGGCAGAAACCGGGGCCGCCAGATCCCCGGACCACAACATTACAGCATCAGAGAGGAACACCACGGCTCCCGAAGAGCGAAGAACGGGCCTCTCGCAGGAAGAGATCCAAGAGAGAGAAAAAAACAGACTACATGAGTTAGAAATGGCACGGCTCAAAATGGACAGTGAACTAAAATTAGCCGAACAAAAACTGAACCTAGAGCATCTGCGGCTCCGAGAAGAACGGGAAGAAAAACAGAGGCAGAGAGAGCTCGAAGAAAAGAGATTAGCATACGAACACGAGCGCAAACTGGCAGAGATAGACCTACGGAAGCAGAACAAAGAACTGGAGGTGCCCGAGCGACCACGCACCCCGGGAGCGACAGAAAAGAAAGTCCACATCCCCAAGGATGTCGTTCGAGAGTATGTCCGAGAAGACGACATACAACAGTGGTTCAAGGCCTACGAGATCGCCATGACCTCCTACCGGATCGATCGAAATGACTGGGGAGCCGGTCTATGGGGGAGGTTCGTCAATGAAGGCCGCGATGCCCTGTTACAGCTCCCAGACCACCTGATGTCCTCCTATGACCACATGAAGGCTGCCCTCCTCCTCCGATATGGGCTCACACCCGAAATGTACCGCCAGAGGTTCCGAGACTGCACCCGGATCCCGGGTACAACTTGGGTGGAACATGTCAACTATTTCAGCCGAGCCTTCGAGGGTTGGATCAAGGGAAGCCACGTAACGACCTACGAGCAACTTTTTAATCTCATGGTGTGGTAGCACCTCTCTAACAACTGCTTCGTCGAGCTCAGGCAGCACCTCCTCGACAGTAAATTGACTGACCCACGGCAACTCGCCGCCGAAGCTGACCGTTGGGAAAGCACCCGAGTGGGCCGGAGAGGGCCGCACGAACAGAACCGGAACAACCAAGGTCAGCACCGTCCCCGAGGAGGAGGAGGAGGCCAGGGACGAGGAAGAGACACCGTCCCGGCCGCTCCCGCTGCCAGCACCCCGCCCCCGGCCAGCCGGGGCAACCCCCCGATGCGCGCGGGGCTCCGAGCCAATGTCACGTGCCACCGATGCCAGCGAGTCGGCCACTACGCCAATGACCCGAACTGTCCACAGAACCAAACCCCGAGACCCCGCCAGGTAGCTGCCGCCGCCCTGGGGGGAGAACAAATCTCCGAAGAACAGGAAGAATACAAGCAGGGTCAACAAGAGTGGGAACCGGCCGCCATGGTTCTAGCGTGCCTAGGGGGAAGAGACATGGTCCCGCGGGCTCCCCTACCCGCCAACACCAGGAAATATAGTCAGTGGGTGAACATTAATGGACGCCGGGCCGAGGCACTACGTGACACGGGGGCCAGTGTGACGGCGGTCCGCTGTCACCTGGTAAAACCAGAGCAGATCCTGCCAAACATTCTCTGCCCCGTCCGCTCAGCCGACAATTCGGAGAGTCTATGTCGGATGGCCTGCGTCCCCTTCGAATGGGGAGGAGTCTCCGGCATGTTGAAGGTGACGGTCCGAGATGATGCCCCCGTGGACTGTCTCCTGGGGAATGATCTTGAGAGTTCCCCGTGGGCCGCCGTAGAAAGAAGAGAGCACCTGGGGATGTTGGGCCTCCCGGACTGGGCGTGCGTAACCACCCGGTCCATGGCCGCCCGTGCCATCCCCCGACCAGAAGAACCAGAATGGCCAGCACCTCCTCCCCCGATCGCTCCAGTAGAGGACACCGACCATACCGACCCCCCAGAGCAAACCCCCGAAGGGCTCGCTCAGCCCCAGGACCTTCCCAACCTGGCTCAGTGGCGTCAAGAAGGGGGGCCCACCCAGGAACAGTTCCGTCAAGAACAGAAGACCTGTCCCTCCCTCGAGGGACTCCGCCAGCAAGCCCTCGCCCAGAGCGCAGGGGACACCACCGGAGCCCATTGGATCTATTGGGACAACGAACTATTGTACAGTGAACAGAGAATCGCGGAGTTAGGGGCCAGTCGAGTGCTGGTGGTGCCCCTCCGTTTTAGAGACTTCCTGTTGAATTTGGCCCACGATGTCCCTCTGGCTGGACACCTGGGCCAGGACAAAACCTACAGTCGCCTGGTGACCCACTTTTTTTGGCCAAAGATGAGAAACGACGTCCTCAACCACTGCCAGTCCTGCCCCACGTGCCAGGCCAGCGGGAAGAGCGGCCGCAAACTCAAAGCACCTCTGCAGCCCTTCCCAGTTGTCACCACCCCATTCGAGAGGGTGGGGATAGACATTGTGGGGCCCCTGGACCCCCGTACAGCACAAGGACATCGGTTCATCCTGGTACTGGTGGACCACGCCACCCGCTACCCCGAGGCTGTACCCCTGCGAACTGTAACAGCCCCGGTGGTCGGCCGGGCCTTAATGGGGATCTTCTCCCGGGTGGGCTTCCCCCGAGAAGTCGTCAGCGACAGAGGCACAAACTTTATTTCGAAGTACATGAAGTCCTTCTGGCAACAGTGCGGGGTCACCTACCGATTCACGACCCCCTATCACCCTCAGGAAACGGACTAGTCGAGCGGTTCAACCGCACGCTCAAGGGAATGATTGGGGGGTTGGAAGAACCCCTCCGTCGTCAGTGGGATGTACTACTTCCGTGCCTCCTCTTCGCCTATCGAGAAGTTCCCCAGAAGTCCCTCGGCTTTAGCCCTTTCGAACTCTTGTACGGGCACCCGGTGCGAGGGCCCCTCAGCCTTGTCAAAGAAGGTTGGGAGATGGCCCCCCTAAAGACCCCTCCAGACGTCTTCAAGTACCTCCTGACCCTACGCAATCAGACCAGGCGATTCCGAGAGATGGCGAAAGCGAACCTTGAGGCCAGTCAGGAGGACATGAAAAAATGGTACGATCAAAATGCCTCCTCCATCGAATTCGAACCTGGCCAACAAGTGTGGGTGATGTCCCCCACCGAACCATGTGCCTTGCAGGACAAATGGACGGGGCCCTTCAAAGTGGTCGAACGCAAGAGCCCCGTCACCTATCTCATCGATATGGAATCTCCACGGAACCCCCTCCGGGTCCTCCACACCAACAGACTCAAACCCCACTTTGTGCGCTCGGAGCTCGGCCTCCTGATGGCTACAGACAGTGGAGCGGAAGAAGACTCCGAGCCTCTCCCTGATCTCCTGAAGACTCGTGAAAAAGATGGTTCCGTGGACGGGGTCCGGCTCTCCGATGCCCTCACCCCGGAACAGCGCCAAGGCTGCCGGGACCTCCTGCTGCAGTTTGCTACCTTGTTTTCCCTCACCCCAGGGGTCACCCCCTGGTGCTTGCATGACGTGGACACTGGGGACAGTCCCCCTATCAGACACCGGGCGTACCGCGTACCAGATCGGGTACGGGCCTGCATCCAAGAGGAGGTATCAAAGATGCTCACGCTCGGGGTCATCGAGCCCTCGGACAGCCCCTGGGCCAGCCCGGTCGTGCTGGTCCCCAAAGCTGCTGCCCCCGGCACCACTCCTGAGCTCCGATTCTGCGTCGACTATCGGGGCTTGAATGCTGTTACCAGAACCGACGCTCATCCCATCCCCCGAGCGGATGAACTAATCGACCGCATGGGGGCTGCCCGCTACCTCAGCATCTTCGACCTGACAGCGGGCTACTGGCAGATCGGTCTCACACCCCGGGCCCAAGAACGATCCGCATTTTCTACCCCCGATGGCCACTACCACTTCAAAGTTATGCCCTTCGGCATGAAGAATGCCCCAGCTACTTTTCAGCGACTAGTGAACCAGGTCTTGGCGGGGCTCGAGGAGTTCAGCGCCGCCTACCTGGACGATATCGCTGTGTACAGCCGCCACTGGTCCGACCACCTCCACCACCTCCGAGAGGTCCTGCAGGCCCTCCAACGGGCCGGCCTCACAATCAAGGCCAGCAAGTGCCAAATTGGTCAGGGGTCCGTGACCTATCTCGGACACCAAGTGGGAAGCGGTCTGGTGGCCCCTCTGCAACTCAAAATCGCTGCCATCCAGTCCTGGCAGCCCCCAGTCACGCAGACCGAGGTCCGAGCCTTCTTGGGGCTCACCGGCTACTACCGGCGGTTCGTGAGGGACTATGGCAGCATTGTGGGGCCCCTCACGGGACTCACATCCAAAAACCACCCGAAGAAGATCAACTGGACCCCCGACTGTCAAGCGGCCTTCGAGAAGCTGAAAGCCGCCATGTGCACGGCCCCGGTGCTCCAGGCCCCCGACTACAGTCGGGAATTCATCGTACAGACAGATGCCTCCGACCATGGCATCGGGGCGGTCCTCTCCCAGCTGAACTCCGAGGGACTTGACCAACCGGTGGCCTTCATCAGCAGACGCCTCCTGGCCCGAGAACAGCGATGGAGCACCATCGAGAGGGAGGCCTTCGCAGTGGTGTGGGCCCTCAAAAAGCTCCGGCCCTATCTCTTCGGTACCCACTTCCGGGTGCAAACAGATCATCGACCCCTGCAGTGGCTAATGCAGATGCGGGGGGAAACCCCCAAACTATTGCGTTGGTCCATCTCCCTGCAGGGGATGGACTTCACTGTGGAACATCGCCCGGGCCAAGACCACGCCAACGCAGATGGCCTGTCACGCTTTTTCCGCCTCGACGAGGAGAGTCCCCAAGAGGATGGGTGACTCTCCCCGCCTTCAGCTGGGGGGGACGCATGTTGGACAGGCCACATGAAGGGCTTGCTCCCTCCCCGCATGACAGGGCCCGAGCCCCGGCCCTCCAGGTGTTACCCACAGAAACAACCCGCACCCCGTCCCCAGACGGGACTCCTGCCCCCGGACCTCTCTGTATCATGGGGCCGAACCACTACCGGCTCCCTCGCCCGGCCCGGCCGCCATCTTGGACACTGCACCACGAGGCCCCGTGGCCTCAGCTCGACCCTAACCCTGGGCCTGGCCAGGCCCCGACATCCCGGCACCACCATCCACCCAGGAGGTGAACGGACCACTTGGCAGGTCGATGGGAGAAAGACGTGTCGATGGCTCTCCCCCGCCAGGTGCCGATCGCCCCCAGCTCCCCCGGGCGCTGGCTCCACCCCCCTGCTGGGTGTCTGGACTCCCTCATCCCGGACCTCCCGACCTCCAAGTGCGAGGGTCCGGACATCAAAGGGGGCCAGACCTATAACTGGGGCAGCTCCAGAGCAGGAAGGCAGTTGTATCCTGGAGTCGAGAGACACCGAGAAGAACTCATCCTTGACGGACTACCGGCGCTGCCGTAGCGCTGCCCTGTGAACTATCACTCTGCCTGCTGGCGCTGCCGCGGCCTTCTGCATCCTCCATCCTCGTCGGGACCTGCTGGCGCTGCCGCGGACCGTTGTACCTACCACCTTCATTGGGACCTGCTGGCGCTGCCGCGGACCGTTGTAACTACCACCTTCGTTGGGACCTGCTGGCGCTGCCGCGGCCCGTTGTAACCTCCACCTTCATCGGGACCTGCTGGCGCTGCCGCGGACCGTGTAACGACCACCTTCATTGGGACCTGCTGGCGCTGCCGCGGCCCGTCCACCGAGAACACCGAGCTCGAGGATTGTGAGCTATCCATCATTTCATCGCATCTACCAGATTGGTAACAAGACTGTCCCGCTACCCCCTTTCCCAACCAAGAGACTAGAATCGAGGGGACCCCTGAGTCCTGACCTCCTTGTACCATTCTATCGTACCTAAAGATTGTGTCAAGAATTCCTGTCATGCGAGGGGAGGAAAACGGTAACCAGCGAAAACGGACTACATCTCCCAGGATGCTTAGCGGTTGAGAGGTTATGTAAACAGGAGAGCTGTTACAAAACTCAAGGAAAACACGCCCTTATGTAAACAGGAGAGCTGTTACATAACTCAAGGAAAACACGCCCTTATGTAAACAGGAGAGCTGTTACATAACTCAAGGAAAACACGCCCTTATGTAAACAGGAGAGCTGTTACATAACTCAAGGAAAACACGCCCTATAAAGGGAGGAACCGGGAGGTACAACGCTGTCGGATATTGTGTTTACACCGACGTACCTGCTTAGTGAAGAGCAGTGTTCCGAAGTGGTGCTCCAGTAAGGCAAGAACGGAGGTAGGTCAAGTCGTTACTCCCTGGGCCGTGTCTTGCCCCATCGTCACCTGTGAAGGACCCGGAAGCTCTACCGGATAACCATTGAGCTTCGCTTTTTGACTCGGCTGAGTCAAAGCGCAGTGGCGCTTTTGCTGGTTGGAGTCGAAACTCCCAGCCCGACCAGAGATACAGGGACTGCCAGCTGTAACGCACACCAGGAGGTGTTTGCCGTGTTACAGACTCGGAAGTCCACAGGATCGATCGAGCGGCTGCTCTCGGTTCAGTCTTCTTTGCTTGTGATTGGGGTATCGGTGACGCATCACCAGGAGGTGACTCCGCGTCCCGGTGCAGTCTGAGGAAGAGGTTGAGCGGCTGCTCCCTTCAGGTAGAGACCCCGGCTGGGTGTTTCCCTGACTCCTCGATTCTCCCCAACACTCTTCGTGCCCCTCACAGCCTACCGATTGGCATTGTCGGCCATTTCATTTCTGCCCTCTGTTGGCATACGCCGGGATCGGCGTATATGCAGAGGACGGTTAGGACCATCCGTGCTGTGGGCTGGTAACGTACTTAGCCTGGAGGATTCCAGTGACTATAACCTTTGTTTATTCCTTGCATTGTTTTTGCCTTCATTAAAATAACTAAACCTTCACAAGTGGTTGCGTTCTCATTATCGTGTCTGTTAAACGATCCTGAGACGTTCAGGGCGTTACAAAATATCCGACCTTAATAACACTAACTGTCTCCCAGTCGATAACAGACATGGCAACACTTGATGATGTGCTGGCTGCTTTAGCGACCGTGCAAATTGAATTGGCTGCCTCCAGGCAAGAAACAGCCGATGTAAAAGCCAGACTGGATGCTATCCAATTGGACCCGCTCACGCCCAGCACCTCCCTCACGAACCAGACCCCTGCGGTAGTAGTGGAAATGACGGTAGCCGTCCCCTTGGCAACACCAGAGAGGTACAGTGGGGATCCTAACACAGTGCAGGTATTCCTCACACAAGTGGCGCTACATTTATCGTGCAAACCAAGGGCGTTCCCCACGAGTCAGGCTCGTGTGGCTTTCCTTATATCCTATTTGGCTGGAAACGCGGCACAATGGGCCGTACCTCTGGTGAGCAGGGACGACCCCATCTTATGTGATTGGGTGAAGTCTTCGACAGAAGGGCTGACTCGTACACGGCGGACCGTGAAATGCTTGAGTTGAGACAGGGATCCAACGACCTGGTGCAGTATCTCAACGCGTTCCGAAGGCTGGTTGCGGAAACCAAGTGGCCTGTTGCTAAACAGACGGCGCTCTTCCATCACGGGCTGTGCGATGAGCTCAAGGACGCCGTGGCTCATATTGACCCACAACCCAAGACATGTGAGGGCCTTATCAACCTGGTATTACGGCTGGAACATAGGCTAAGTGAAAGAAAGGGGGATCATGGGAGAAAAGGAAACTCCCTTCCATCCTATGTGACAGTGGGAAGTCCTGAAACTTCCACCGCATCCAAGGGAGAACCCATGGACATCGGCGCAATACGAGCGAGCCTCACAGCCACGGAGAAAGAGTCACGCCGTAAACAAGGATTGTGCCTATATTGTGGCAAAAAAGGCCACTACGTACGTGAATGCCCTGCCAAACCGAAGACGTCACGTTATCGGGCCAACCGGTCGGTAACAGCCGTGGTGGACGTACCGGCGGAAAACTAGAGGACTCCCAGACCAAAGAAGGGGCATCTCGGAGTCACTCATCCATCCCTTCACTTTCCAACTCGGTCACTAAGGGACAACGACACCTGTTTCTCACGGTGCACGTGGGAGTGCATGACCAGTGGATACCCGTTGTGGCCATGGTGGATTCAGGGGCCACTGGCATGTTTATGGACCACAACGAGGCATGCAGGCTAGGGCTAGTGCTTCTTCCCAAAGCTGTACCCGAAGACGTCTATGCTGTAGACGGAAGGCGATTGGTGACAGGGCCCATCGGGCAGCACACGGGGGTCCTTCCGATGAGATGTGGGATGAACCATTTGGAACAAATCGATTTTAACATCATCCGAGCGCCCCAATATGGCGTCATATTGGGATTGCCGTGGCTACAGAAACACAACCCCTCTGTGGATTGGCCAACACATCGCATCGAACTGACGTCACCGTATTGCATCCTGCATTGTGGAATAAGAACGGAATCCCTTGACGCAGATGAGAGCGGGAGTCAGACGGTGGCTACAGCGGCAGAAAAAGATGTGGCTCTCCCCCAGGCTTATCACAGTTTTGAGGATGTATTTGATGAGGTGAAGGCGGAAGTGCTACCACCACATAGACAGTTTGACTGCCAGATCGACCTGGTGCCAGGGGCCAGCGTTCCCAGCGGCAGGCTGTATGCCCTGACGGAGCCTGAAAACGTGCATCTCCGGGGGTACCTGGATAAACTCCTCAAGCTAGGATTCATCCGCCCGTCCAAGTCTCCGGCCGCCTCGCCACTCTTCTTCATCTCGAAGGCTAATGGGGAGCTGAGAGCCTGTGTGGACTTTAGGGCATTGAATGCGATAACCGTAAAGAATCGGTACCCCTTGCCTCTCATCAGTGTACTTCTGGAACAGGTCAAGAAAGCTCGTATCTACACCAAGTTGGATTTGAAAGGGGCATACCATCTGGTGCGCATGAGGGACGGAGACGAGTGGAAGACCGCCTTTAAGACCAGGTTCGGCCTTTTTGAGTACCTCGTCATGCCGTTCGGTCTGTGCAACGCCCCGGCAGCCTTTCAGTACTTTTTGAATGAGGTATTCAGAGAGGAGTTGGATATCTACGTGGTCGTATATATCGACGACATCCTCATCTATTCGTCCAGTGTGGAGGAGCACGTACACCACGTCAAAGCTGTGCTCCAAAAGCTGAGGGAAAACATGCTGTTTTGTAAACTCAGCAAGTGTGACTTCCACGTCACATCCGTGGAATTCCTCGGAGTGATGCTGAGTCCAGAGGGACAGGAGATGGCAGAACGAAAGATCAAGGCGGTGAAAGAATGGCCGGTGCCCCAAAGCGTGAAGGACGTCCAAAGTTTCATTGGCTTCGCCAACTTTTACAGGCGGTTTATAGATGGATTTTCAGGATTGGTGGCCCCAATCACACAGCTACTGAGGAAGTCCAAGGAGTTTGTCTGGTCACCTGAAGCGAACAAAGCCTTTGAGGCCCTGAAAAGCGCCTTTGGTAAGGCGCCGGTGTTGGCTCACCCCGATCCGGATCTCCCCTACGTGGTGGAAGCGGACGCTTCGGATGTGGCGCTGGGGGCTATCTTGTCCCAACGCAACCACGACACAGAGGTGCTTCATCCCGTTGCGTACATGTCCCGCAAACTCAACGACGCCAAACGCAACTACCATATTGCGGAGAAGGAGCTTCTCGCAATCAAGGACGCCTTCACCGAATGGAGGCATTGGTTGATGGGGGCAAGACATGTGGTATCGGTGTACACGGACCATCGGAATCTACAGTTCATGACGGCCACAAGACACCTTTCTCCCAGACAGCTGCGGTGGATGATCTTCTTTGCGGGGTTCAACTTCCGCATCACATATCGGCCGGGGTCGGAAAACCGGAAGGCGGACGCCCTGTCCCGTCAATCTGCAGTTAAGGAACCATTGCCTGCGACCGAGCATTCCATCATTTCCCCGAGGATGGTATTGGGGGTTATCCAACCGAAGACGTCACGTTATCGGGCCAACCGGTCGGTAACAGCCGTGGTGGACGTACCGGCGGAAAACTAGAGGACTCCCAGACCAAAGAAGGGGCATCTCGGAGTCACTCATCCATCCCTTCACTTTCCAACTCGGTCACTAAGGGACAACGACACCTGTTTCTCACGGTGCACGTGGGAGTGCATGACCAGTGGATACCCGTTGTGGCCATGGTGGATTCAGGGGCCACTGGCATGTTTATGGACCACAACGAGGCATGCAGGCTAGGGCTAGTGCTTCTTCCCAAAGCTGTACCCGAAGACGTCTATGCTGTAGACGGAAGGCGATTGGTGACGGGGCCCATCGGGCAGCACACGGGGGTCCTTCCGATGAGATGTGGGATGAACCATTTGGAACAAATCGATTTTAACATCATCCGAGCGCCCCAATATGGCGTCATATTGGGATTGCCGTGGCTACAGAAACACAACCCCTCTGTGGATTGGCCAACACATCGCATCGAACTGACGTCACCGTATTGCATCCTGCATTGTGGAATAAGAACGGAATCCCTTGACGCAGATGAGAGCGGGAGTCAGACGGTGGCTACAGCGGCAGAAAAAGATGTGGCTCTCCCCCAGGCTTATCACAGTTTTGAGGATGTATTTGATGAGGTGAAGGCGGAAGTGCTACCACCACATAGACAGTTTGACTGCCAGATCGACCTGGTGCCAGGGGCCAGCGTTCCCAGCGGCAGGCTGTATGCCCTGACGGAGCCTGAAAACGTGCATCTCCGGGGGTACCTGGATAAACTCCTCAAGCTAGGATTCATCCGCCCGTCCAAGTCTCCGGCCGCCTCGCCACTCTTCTTCATCTCGAAGGCTAATGGGGAGCTGAGAGCCTGTGTGGACTTTAGGGCATTGAATGCGATAACCGTAAAGAATCGGTACCCCTTGCCTCTCATCAGTGTACTTCTGGAACAGGTCAAGAAAGCTCGTATCTACACCAAGTTGGATTTGAAAGGGGCATACCATCTGGTGCGCATGAGGGACGGAGACGAGTGGAAGACCGCCTTTAAGACCAGGTTCGGCCTTTTTGAGTACCTCGTCATGCCGTTCGGTCTGTGCAACGCCCCGGCAGCCTTTCAGTACTTTTTGAATGAGGTATTCAGAGAGGAGTTGGATATCTACGTGGTCGTATATATCGACGACATCCTCATCTATTCGTCCAGTGTGGAGGAGCACGTACACCACGTCAAAGCTGTGCTCCAAAAGCTGAGGGAAAACATGCTGTTTTGTAAACTCAGCAAGTGTGACTTCCACGTCACATCCGTGGAATTCCTCGGAGTGATGCTGAGTCCAGAGGGACAGGAGATGGCAGAACGAAAGATCAAGGCGGTGAAAGAATGGCCGGTGCCCCAAAGCGTGAAGGACGTCCAAAGTTTCATTGGCTTCGCCAACTTTTACAGGCGGTTTATAGATGGATTTTCAGGATTGGTGGCCCCAATCACACAGCTACTGAGGAAGTCCAAGGAGTTTGTCTGGTCACCTGAAGCGAACAAAGCCTTTGAGGCCCTGAAAAGCGCCTTTGGTAAGGCGCCGGTGTTGGCTCACCCCGATCCGGATCTCCCCTACGTGGTGGAAGCGGACGCTTCGGATGTGGCGCTGGGGGATATCTTGTCCCAACGCAACCACGACACAGAGGTGCTTCATCCCGTTGCGTACATGTCCCGCAAACTCAACGACGCCAAACGCAACTACCATATTGCGGAGAAGGAGCTTCTCGCAATCAAGGACGCCTTCACCGAATGGAGGCATTGGTTGATGGGGGCAAGACATGTGGTATCGGTGTACACGGACCATCGGAATCTACAGTTCATGACGGCCACAAGACACCTTTCTCCCAGACAGCTGCGGTGGATGATCTTCTTTGCGGGGTTCAACTTCCGCATCACATATCGGCCGGGGTCGGAAAACCGGAAGGCGGACGCCCTGTCCCGTCAATCTGCAGTTAAGGAACCATTGCCTGCGACCGAGCATTCCATCATTTCCCCGAGGATGGTATTGGGGGTTATCCAACCGGATACTTTCCTGAGGGGAATAAAGAGAGGGATCAGGTCATTCGCATGGCGGAGGTGGCTCCTCAGTCACAGAGAATGGCAGCTGAAGGACGGGATACCCCTGAAGGGCAGGTGCCTATTGATACCCACGCCTCGGCTAAGGAAACAAGCATTCATCTGGTGCCATGACTCTCCATGCGCAGCTCATTTGGGCTTTGAAAAAACGGTGGCTAGCATGGGACGGCATTTCTGGTGGCCAACCATGAGAGTGGATGTCAGGAGGTGGGGACAGGAGTGTCCTACGTGTGCTACCATGAAGGCCGACCATGGCCGAACCCAAGGGCTCTTACATCCACTTCCGACCCCGGATAGACCATGGGATAGCATATCACTGGACTTCGTGGTGGGCCTACCGGTAGACCAGGGGATGACGGCAATACTGGTGGTGGTGGATTACGTGACGAAAATGGGGAACTTCATCCCCTGCAAGAGAGTCCCTACGGCCGGGGAATTGGCGTCACTACTCCTAAAGAATGTGGTACGACTGCATGGATTACCTGGGGTGATCGTGTCGGACCGGGGGTCGCAGTTTACTGCGCAATTCTGGAAGACTTGGTGCACTGCGCTGCATGTTAAGAACGCCCTGTCCACCAGCTACCACCCTCAAACGGACGGCCAAACCGAGCGCCTGAACCAAACGCTCAAACAGTATCTGCGATGTTTTGTGGACCAGGGCAGGGAAGAATGGGTCGACTTGCTATGGGTTGCAGAGATAGCCTATAACAACGCCACTCACAGCTCCACACAGTCATCTCCGTTCTATAGCAACTATGGCCAACATCCCAGGTTCTTGCCATTTCTACATCCGTTCAGAGAGGACAGGATTCCCGCCACAGCGGACAGGGTGGCACACATAAAAGACACGTTGATGCGCTCAAGGGCTGTCCTAATAGAGGCCAAGAGAAGATACAAGGCTGCGGCAGACAGGAAGAGAAGGCCCGGGCCACTGTACCGCACTGGAGACTACGTCTGGATATCCACGAGAAACATGAGGTTTCGAAAGAACAGTGTGTTCCATCCCAAGTACATGGGCCCCTATCGAATTACCAAGTGTATGGGTCCCGTGAACGTGAAGGTGTGCTTGCCCCAGTCATTGCGGATACACCCTGTCTTTCATGTATCATTGCTCAAACCAGCACCCTCCAAGCCGTCTGGGACACCTAGGCCGGTATGCGTGGAGTCGGAGGTGGAGTATGAAGTGTCGGGCATCCGGGCGTCCAAATGGCGCAGGGGGAAGCTGTGGTACCTGGTTGCGTGGAAAGGCTATGGCCCGGAGGAGCAGTCATGGGAACCGGCTGAAGGGGTTCATGCTCCGCGCTTGGTCTCCTTGTTCCATCGGCGTTTTCCTGCCAGCGCTGGACCCGTGGGGAGCCGCTGAGAGGGAGGATGTACTGTCAAGAATTCCTGTCATGCGAGGGGAGGAAAACGGTAACCAGCGAAAACGGACTACATCTCCCTTTATGCTTAGCGGTTGAGAGGTTATGTAAACAGGAGAGCTGTTACAAAACTCAAGGAAAACACGCCCTTATGTAAACAGGAGAGCTGTTACATAACTCAAGGAAAACACGCCCTTATGTAAACAGGAGAGCTGTTACATAACTCAAGGAAAACACTCCCTATAAAGGGAGGAACCGGGAGGTACAACGCTGTCGGATATTGTGTTTACACCGACGTACCTGCTTAGTGAAGAGCAGTGTTCCGGAGTGGTGCTCCAGTAAGGCAAGAACGGAGGTAGGTCGAGTCGTTACTCCCTGGGCCGTGTCTTGCCCCATCGTCACCTGTGAAGGACCCGGAAGCTCTACCGGATAACCATTGAGCTTCGCTTTTTGACTCGGCTGAGTCAAAGCGCAGTGGCGCTTTTGCTGGTTGGAGTCGTAACTCCCAGCCCGACCAGAGATACAGGGACTGCCAGCTGTAACGCACACCAGGAGGTGTTTGCCGCGTTACAGACTCGGAAGTCCACAGGATCGATCGAGCGGCTGCTCTCGGTTCAGTCTTCTTTGCTTGTGATTGGGGTATCGATGACGCATCACCAGGAGGTGACTCCGCGTCCCGGTGCAGTCTGAGGAAGAGGTTGAGCGGCTGCTCCCTTCAGGTAGAGACCCCGGCTGGGTGTTTCCCTGACTCCTCGATTCTCCCCAACACTCTTCGTGCCCCTCACAGCCTACCGATTGGCATTGTCGGCCATTTCATTTCTGCCCTCTGTTGGCATACGCCGGGATCGGCGTATATGCAGAGGACGGTTAGGACCATCCGTGCTGTGGGCTGGTAACGTACTTAGCCTGGAGGATTCCAGTGACTATAACCTTTGTTTATTCCTTGTATTGTTTTTGCCTTCATTAAAATAACTAAACCTTCACAAGTGGTTGCGTTCTCATTATCGTGTCTGTTAAACGATCCTGAGACGTTCAGGGCGTTACAGATTGCTTATAAATAATGTTAAAACCTATCTTTGTGTGGTGTACATCTGTGGGGGGGAAGTTACTCGTCTGTACGATCGCTGGAGACGGCTCTCCCCGGAGACCTCTCCCCTTGTCCTCGGCCGACCCTCCCGGTCCGTCTAACATTTACAGACATCCACAAATGTGCAGAAGAAGGATGTTTATTGTACAGACAGGTTGCGGGACACTAGATGCACAGGTCACATGTCATAGAAAAAGGACAGACCACACAACTTGCCATGAAGGAGTACATGTCAAGACTGATCACACATACATTGAGAGTATGCAGATATGTCCTTGTTTTGAAACTCCGTGTCGATGCATACATACACACCTTACGTCGGATTACACATGTGTGCTGGTGTGCGTAACAGTGTGCCATGCCCATCTACACACAGACACATGTTGGTTGCAGCAACTGGAGATGCATTTGACCAAACACCTACAGCAAACCAATGGGAACACATGACACACACATGACATAGTTACAGCGTGCAACGCGGGCATTCACATGTCAGGGGTAATATTCCATGTACCTGGCATCAGGGGACAGTTGTGGGTGTCGGTGACTGTGCCATACCAGTGACGCATGGCTCAACAAGTCTGTACTACATGCACACATGTCAAAGGAGTGAAGGGGATGTGTGGCACATAGGGCACCATCACACATGACATGTGTACACAGCTCATCATACTTTTATTTGCTTCACACCTCAGAAGTAATGTGCCACATCACAGCCTGACACACCTGTGCCCGACACATGTAGTACTGCACAGACAATGCCTTGATGTCCAGCCTTGGCCAAGTATGACAGCTCTATTCCTGTCTGTGTGTCACCTGTCACCACTGTCAGGTGTGAAACGCACCATACATACGCTCTGAGGGCGTGTGTAGGGTCCCTATCACTACGGGAGTGCTGGCGTATGCGTACGCCATAGTGATACGGACCGTACACGCGTGTGTAGGGTCCCTATCACTATGGGAGTGCTGGTGTATGCGTACGCCATAGTGATACGGACCGTACACGCGTGTGTAGGGTCCCTATCACTATGGGTGTGCTGGCGTATGCGTACGCCATAGTGATACGGACCGTACACGTGTGTGTAGGGTCCCTATCACTATGGGAGTGCTGGCGTATGCGTACGCCATAGTAATACGACCCATACACACGTGTGTACGGTCCGTATTACTATGGTGTACGCATACGCGAGCACTCCCATAGTGATAGGGACCCTACACATGCCTGTACGGTCCATATTACTATGGCGTACGCATACACCAGCACTCCCATAGTGATAGGGACCCTACACACGCCTGTACGGTCCGTATTACTATGGCGTACGCATACGCCAGCACTCCCATAGTGATAGGGACCCTACACACGCCTGTACGGTCCGTTTCACTGCATTTGGGGTGCCCTAGGGCCGTGGAACGCACCGTACCTGTGTGTAAATATTGAAATAACATAGGGGACACATGAGGGACAAGTATAAGGACCTAAATGCATGCTGGTTGTCATGGAGACCGAGTTTAAAGTTTGCATTTTTGCATCAGGTGGCCAGCAGAAGTCGGTTGGAAACAATATACTTTGTTGCAAAGTGGTTGTTGACTTGACATCATGCTCAATTTTTAAACCATGCAAAGCCACTCACTGGGGTAGGTTTAAAGGGATTGGAGGAAACGAAGGATGCTAATGTGACTGACCAATCACTCTGTACTCCTGTAAATGAAACAGGCCAGCAAGGCAGATATAAGGCAGCCAGGTCCCATGAGAGAGCACTTGCCTGCACATCCTTTCATTCCACAACACTGCTGCTGCTCGTGATTCCTCTGGCACCATGTCCAGGTCTGTGGAGAGGGCCCAGCCATTCATCATGGAGGAGAATATGGCGTTTGTGGATGTGATCCTCCCACAGTACACCATGCTGTATGGCCGACCAGGGGAGCAGGTGAGTGCAGACTCCACTAGCTTAGACTGTGCCCCTTTTTTGTGACTGTACCTTCTGGCATTGTCTCTATGTGTGACAGACATGCAATGTTGTTTAGAGTGGGTCCCAGGGTGGGGAAGGCCTCATGTCTCCCATGCAGAGCATGCTGTAGTTCCTGTGTGCACTCCTCACTTGCATAGTGCTTACTGTGACAATCAATGCATGGTGCATGCCACATTCTGCCTGGCTACTCCTCCTGGGAATGTTGTTTCTACAGTCCTGATGTGATTCTGTGGTCCCCCCAGTGTGACAGGTGACAGTTCCCATAGATGTGTGTTTGTTTAGTGTACCTGTGCTGTGAGTGTCCAAATGATGTGTTGGTCCCCTGGACATTGGTGTGTGTAAGTCCCCTGGCATGTGGGTGAGTGCATATGGGGACTGTTGCACACCAGCTGCATGAGGGATGGATATACCCTGCCCATCTGATGTGAGCAGGGAGCAGTGCTGTGTGACTGCGGTGCTGAGCCAGCCCCACACCTGTGACACCCCCCAGTCTAGTGGCACATGGGCAGAGTGAGGTTTGTACCCGCAGTTGGCAATGGCAGGTGATTGTCCTGTGCCTGTGTGTGTCTGTGTACTCTGCTGAGGTTGCGTCAGTGGGCTGGGGCATGTGACTGCTTTGAGGTGCTGTACATAATCCTGGTGTAGCTTGTGATGCACAGTGTGATCCAGGATCATTGATTGTGTGGCACCCCTCATGCCACCTGTGTACTTTCAATGCCACGTAGTGCATTTGGCCTTCCCCAGAGGATAATGTCCCTATGACAAAGGTGCAATGAGTTGCCTGCATAGCATGGCCTGTTCAAACAAGACAAATTATTAATATGTGTGTCTCTGTGTCATTGCTCAGGTGTATTAAAGTATTCTCACTTTTGCATCCTCACAGGTAGGCGTCCATGCCAAGGGGGAGATATGGAAGCAAGCCGTCAGTGCCGTGAGGATGACGGAGGGTCGGAAGCGGCGCCTAGCCCAGGGGAGGAAACGCTGGCAGGATATCCGGTGCTGGACGAGGAGGATCGCACGGGTCCTGCTGGGGGACTCACCTGAGAGCCACAAGAACCGTGGGCGCCGGCGTCTGACCCACATCCATAAGCGTGTGCTGGCGGTGGTCTTCCCCAACTTGGATAGGCGCTTACGGGAGAAGCAGCAGCAGGAAGGGGGTAGGTACATGTGTGTTTGTTGTGTGTCACCAGCTTTTGGAAGTGCGCAGTTGCATGGATACACTGCCAGGGTTTAAATGTGCAGTGCATGACCTGTTCCCCAAAGTAAACCGGTGCTGTTCTTCCTCCCTTCCCCTCCTTGCCATGTGTTCCCTGGTCTGTGTGTAGTCACTCTTGCACAAGGTTATCTAGGCTGGCAGTTAATCCAAGTGCCCAATGCTTGCAGCATCATTTGTGGGGGTGGTGTGTAACAGGTTTTGGGACCTTGCCTGTGCCCTGGCCAGTTCAGTCATAGTGGGGTCCATGTCAGTTGGCACTGATGGTGAGTCCCGACATAGGAGTGTGTCTTAAAAGTGTACTGCCTTATAGCATGCATGTCCAATGTTGTGCCCTCTGACATGATGTGCATGAGTGGGAGTAATGCATAGTGCAGGGACGGTTGCTTCAGTTGCAGTCATATCCATCCAGGACCATTGAGGAGTGTGGCCACTACCGTGCCCTGGGGCACCTTTTCCTAGGTATCATGTGTGTCATCCAACAATGTGGACATTCTCTGTGTCTTCGGCATAGGTTGGGCTCTGTGGCATTGTACCCTGGCCTCATCTGTATTTACGTAAACTGTGCTACATGTGTCCACTGTACAGTGTGACCCAATTTTGCTTGTGCATACTCACAGTGGGCAGTGCCTGTGTGTCTTGGTACGACAATCTGATGATGGTTGATTGTCAATGATATATGTGGACAGGCGCACCAGGGATAGTTTGTGTACAATCAGGATTTAGTGCAGGCCATGTGTTTTTATCCCAGAGTAAGAGGTGTAAGTACTTCCTCTGTCTCAATCACATTGTCTCAGGTAGGGGGTGGTTTGTGCGGGCAAGGCATACATGTAAAAATCTGAAGTCTCCTTGCTAGGTCTGGCCTGTGTGTGATGTTTGTCTGGACATACACTCAAGGTGCAGTGACCCAGTCATGTTGGGCATGGTTTAATGTATTAGCTTTGCAGCATGTGCAAAAAGTTAATAGACATGGTTCCTGATCATCCCTTTTTTGGCAACGCTGTGTGGTGCAGATGCTGTGCACGATTGTCCCCAGAGCCTGGCTCCTCTGTCCAATTTGATATCAAGTAATTTGCTGTTGTGTCATGCTCTCCATTGTTTCTCAGTGGCATGGTGGGTCAACCAACTGTGTGTTGCAGGGCCTACATATGTACCTTGTATTGTAGATGTTACTCATGTTGCTTTTCAGGCTATGCACTGTGACCTATGTAGATTTGACTCATGTGACATATGTATACAGGTGTCTGATTATTTCCTGTCTCTTCACCTTGCCCACAGCATCGTCGGGGGACTCCGAGGGAGACACTGGCACGGACCGTGAGGAGGGATCGAGCACCAGTGCTGTCTTGTCTGGCGCATCGAGTGGCACGGAGGCCGAGGGGAGTGAGGCGGAGGACCTGTCCAGTCCCACCACCGACTATGACGCTGACAGGTCCGAGGCTGTGCTCCCAGAGGGGGCGGAGGCAGCTCCCACAGCTGAAAGCAGCACTCAATCTCTACCCGCCCCCTCCATTACCATCACCGGCCTCCCACTTGCTTGGGTCCCTTCCCGCCGTGCTAGGTCACCACGTGTCTCCTTCTTGCCAGGCACCGCACCCCCTGCCCCTGTCTCCACTGCTGCCGTGGATGCCGAGTCTGTGGACATCCTGCGACAGTTGCAGGTTGGTCAGACTGTGATGCTTAATGTCCTCTATAGCCACACCCGAGTGCTCACCCAGATGGAGGCATACATGGAGGGCATCTCAGCTGCGCAGTCTGACCAACGCCAGTTGCTGTGGTCCATAGACTCGACACTGACTGCAGCAGTGGATCTCCTGCAGCGCTGCGTCCCCCCCACCCCTGCACCATCCACACTTCCCACTCCCATGCCTGTCCCACGCACACCCAGACGTCCCCATGCACGCACCCCACCAGACACAGGCACCACACCACCAGGGAAGGGCAAGCGCACACCTCCTCTCACGCACACACAGGGTGAAGTAGGCACACCCACTGGGTCAGGGGGCAAACAGAAGACACGCAGCCACAGTGAGAGTCCACATTCCTCACAACCCACTCCCCCTGAATCCACTCCCCTCAGCTCTCCTGGCCAAGATTCCAACAAAGATTCCTTCATGGCCGCTCTGTCCCTGAGCCCCAAAGTGACACCACCCCGCAAGCGGTCAAAGGAGTCCCCGATCAGGGTGGTTGAGTCCCCCCCCTGTCCACACCCTCCCCCAGTAGCGCTGCGACCCATCCTTCCGACCCCCTCCCTCCTTGGGGCCTGTGGTTCCTTCGGGTGCAGGGGAGACGCTGGGGGACCTTGCAACCGTGTGCAGCGACATTCTCACCACCACCTTTGGTGCTGCCCCACCCCCTGTGGTGGAGTCCTCCGTCCCTGCACCCACAACACCTACCCTTGCCCCTCCTGTCCCTGCGGTGCCTGGTCCTTCCCCCCCCCCACATGATGCCCCCCCCCCTGTGGAAGCAAAGGAGGTATGAACTGTGCAGGCAAGCTAGGGGACACACGTCCCTATGTGTCCCCCACCAGGAATTGGACTATGGACTGCCCTATGGGCCTTGTACATATTGAACTTTTATTAACAATTTTTTCTTTTCTTGCTGAATAAAGCAATGTTTTATGTTTCCTTTGTGCACTACTGCTTTTCTGTTATTGCTGTTGGTGGTGCTGCTCCATGATTTGGGGTGGTGATAATGTGTTAGGTGTCTGGGAAATGTTGTGGTGTGCTGCTCATGGGGTGGACCCTGGTATCTGTGTGCCATCACAAGGGCTCTGAAAATAATCTTTGGTCATGTGTGTTCTTACTGTATGGTGAAATTGTCCCAAGGTGTGTTCCTTCCTCTGTGGACCCTGACATCTTCCCTGCAGGGTGTTTCCAATATGTTGTGCTGAGCTGTGTCTACATTTCCTTGGTGTATGCCGGATCCGTTCTACTTTGGCCATGCATGCTGGGCAATGTCTCCACCTGCATCATTAGTGGCATCCTTGGTGGTCACTGTACTTGTGTATGGAGTTTATTGACATTACTTCATGTGGACATGTTCCCTTTTACACACTATGCATGTGTGTACTCCCAGCCTCGCACACATGTGTTACGTGTTCTGCAGGGTCTTTGGGCACCGGACTGACATTTGTGGCCATTGTATCTGTGGGTACTCCACCCTTTTCTTTCCATGGGCACTGGTAGGAGGACTCTGCACCCACCCCTCCAATGTCTGGGCACTGCTGGGAGTGATAGGCACCCACCCCTCCTATGTCTGGGCACTGCTGGGAGGACTCTGCACCCACCCCTCCTGTGTCTGGGCACTGCTGGGAGGACTCTGCACCCACCCCTCCTGTGTCTGGGCACTGCTGGGAGTGATAGGCACCCACCCCTCCTGTGTCTGGGCACTGCTGGGAGGACTCTGCACCCACCCCTCCTGTGTCTGGGCACTACTGGGAGGACTCTGCACCCACCCCTCCTGTGTCTGGGCACTGCTGGGAGTGATAGGCACCCACACCTCCTGTGTCTGGGCACTGCTGGGAGTGATAGGCACCCACCACTCCTGTGTCTGGGCACTGCTGGGAGGACTCTGCACCCACCCCTCCTGTGTCTGGGCACTGCTGGGAGTGATAGGCACCCACACCTCCTATGTCTGGGCACTGCTGGGAGGACTCTGCACCCACCCCTCCTGTGTCTGGGCACTGCTGGGAGGACTCTGCACCCACCCCTCCTGTGTCTGCGCACTGCTGGGAGTGATAAGCACCCAACCTCTCCTGTGTCTGGGCACTGCTGGGAGGACTCTGCACTCACCCCTCATATGTCTGGGCACTGCTGGGGGTCCTCCGCACCCACCCCTCCTATGTCTGGGCACTGCTGGTAGTGATAGGCACCCACCCCTCCTATGTCTGGGCACTGCTGGGAGGACTCTGCACCCACCCCTCCTGTGTCTGGGCACTGCTGGGAGTACTCTGCACCCACCCCTCCTGTGTCTGGGCACTGCTGGGAGGACTCTGCACACACCCCTCCTGTGTCTGGGCACTGCTGGGAGTGATAGGCACCCACCCCTCCTGTGTCTGGGCACTGCTGGGAGGACTCTGCACCCACCCCTCCTGTGTCTGGGCACTGCTGGGAGTGATAGGCACCCACCCCTCCTGTGTCTGGGCACTGCTGGGAGTACTCTGCACCCACCCCTCCTGTGTCTGGGCACTGCTGGGAGGACTCTGCACCCACCCCTCCTGTGTCTGGGCACTGCTGGGAGTGATAGGCACCCACCCCTCCTGTGCCTGGGCACTGCTGGGAGGACTCTGCACCCACCTCTCCTGTGTCTGGGCACTGCTGGGAGTGATAGGCACCCACCCCTCCTGCGTCTGGGCACTGCTGGGAGGACTCTGCACCCACCCCTCCTGTGTCTGGGCACTGCTGGGAGTGATAGGCACCCACACCTCCTGTGTCTGGGCACTGCTGGGAGTGATAGGCACCCACCCCTCCTGTGTCTGGGCACTGCTGGGAGGACTCTGCACCCACCCCTCCTGTGTCTGGGCACTGCTGGGAGTGATAGGCACCCACCCCTCCTATGACTGGGCACTGCTGGGAGGACTCTGCACCCACCCCTCCTGTGTCTGGGCACTGCTAGGAGGACTCTGCACCCACCCCTCCTGTGTCTGGGCACTGCTGGGAGTGATAGGCTCCCACCCCTCCTGTGTCTGGGCACTGCTGGGAGGACTCTGCACCCACCCCTCATATGTCTGGGCACTGCTGGGGGTCCTCCGCACCCACCCCTCCTATGTCTGGACACTGCTGGGAGTGATAGGCACCCACCCCTCCTATGTCTGGGCACTGCTAGGAGGACTCTGCACCCACCCCTCCTGTGTCTGGGCACTGCTGGGAGGACTCTGCACCCACCCCTCCTGTGTCTGGGCACTGCTGGGAGGACTCTGCACCCACCCTCCTGTGTCTGGGCACTGCTGGGAGGACTCTGCACCCACCCCTCCTGTGTCTGGGCACTGCTGGGAGTGAGAGGCACCCACCCCTCCTGTGTCTGGGCACTGCTGGGAGGACTCTGCACCCACCCCTCCTGTGTCTGGGCACTGCTGGGAGGACTCTGCACCCACCCCTCCTGTGTCTGGGCACTGCTGGGAGGACTCTGCACCCACCCCTCCTGTGTCTGGGCACTGCTGGGAGTGATAGGCACCCACCCCTCCTGTGTCTGGGCACTGCTGGGAGGACTCTGCACCCACCCCTCCTGTGTCTGGGCACTGCTGGGAGGACTCTGCACCCACCCCTCCTGTGTCTGGGCACTGCTGAGTGTGATAGGCACCCACCCCTCCTGTGTCTGGGCACTGCTGGGAGTGATAGGCACCCACCCCTCCTGTGTCTGGGCACTGCTGGGAGGACTCTGCACCCACCCCTCCTGTGTCTGGGCACTGCTGGGAGGACTCTGCCCCCACCCCTCCTGTGTCTGGGCACTGCTGGGAGGACTCTGCACCCACCCCTCCTGTGTCTGGGCACTGCTGGGAGGACTCTGCCCCCACCCCTCCTGTGTCTGGGCACTGCTGGGAGGACTCTGCACCCACCCCTCCTGTGTCTGGGCACTGCTGGGAGTGATGGGCACCCACCCCGCCTGTGTCTGGGCACTGCTGGGAGGACTCTGCACCCACCCCTTATATGTCTGGGCACTGCTGGGGGTCCTCCGCACCCACCCCTCCTATGTCTGGGCACTGCTGGGAGTGATAGGCACCCACCCCTCCTATATCTGGGCACTGCTGGGAGGACTCTGCACCCACCCCTCCTGTGTCTGGGCACTGCTGGGAGGACTCTGCACCCACCCCTCCTGTGTCTGGGCACTGCTGGGAGTGATAGGCACCCACCCCTCCTGTGTCTGGGCACTGCTGGGAGTGATAAGCACCCACCCCTCCTGTGTCTGGGCACTGCTGGGAGGACTCTGCACCCACCCCTCCTATGTCTGGCCATGTACGCTCGGGACATTCACGGGTGGGGGTACGCTCCGTACATACACGGGTGGGGTCTGGGTACGCTCCATTCATACACGGGTGGGGGTACGCTCCGTACATACACTGGTGGGGTGTGGGTACGCTCCATTCATACACGGGTGGGGGTACGCTCTGTACATACACTGGTGGGGTGTGGGTACGCTCCATTCATACACGGGTGGGGGTACGCTCCATACATACACGGGTGGGGGTACGCTCCGTACATTCCCGTACCCACGCTCTGCAGGCCTGGGTACGGCTCGTACCCATGCCTTTGGAACGTGGGTACGGTGCGTACCACCATTGTTGGGGTGCCGTAGGGGTCCGCATCGTACCCAGGCCTTAAGAGAGTGGGTACGGGTCGTACCACACGTACTCCTACGTCACTCCAACAATGGCGGTACGGCCCGTACCCACGCTCTTCAGGCCTGGGTACGGTGCGTACCCCTACGGCACCCCATTGGGGGTCCGCACCGTACCCAGGCCTGAAGAGCGTGGGTACGGGCCGTACCGCCATTGTTGGAGTGATGTAGGGGTACGCGTGGTACGACCCGTACCCACGCTCTTAAGGCCTGGGTACGGTGCGGACCCCCAATTGGGTGCCGTAGGGGTACGCACCGTACCCAGGCCTTCAGAGCGTACCCCTACAACACCCCAACAATGCTGGTACGGCCCGTACCCAGGCCTTTAGAACATGGGTACGGGCCGTACCGCCATTGTTGGGGTGACGTAGGGGTGGGCGTGGTACGACCCGTACCCACGCTCTTAAGGCGTGGGTACGGGACGTACCGGAATTGTTGTGTTGCCGGTTCGCGTCAACATCCATTTCCGTTGTGGCGGACGCTTGCGTTGCCGGACACGCCCCCACCTCCTCGAGGTGACCAGGTCCTGCAGGTGAGGTATGTCCAGGGCATGTCTGATTTGGGTGGGGGTTATGTGTCCTGCCCCTGCCCCCCCTTTGCCCCTGGGTGTTGTTCTGACCTTCTGCGGCGTCTGCGGCGGTTCCTGTAGAGCAGGTGGACTGCTATGAGAGCTGGGATGACACGTAGGTTCGGGTCTACGGCTGTCAGTCGCGTTCAGGTGCTCCTTGTGCGCGTCGTCCTGATTTCCCAGCAGTTGTGTGCAGCCGGAGAATATAATCCGTGCGGGGTGAAGTCGGTGCAGATCGTACTTCCTGGTTCGTGAAACGAAGCCTGAATGCGTCCCAACGTCACGTCGGCGCTTTCCCGGATCACATTTGTATGTATATTTTCGTCGGTCGGTGTTTTGTACGAATTGTACGGAAATAGTGTTTCCATGCGAATCGTACTTGCATTTTTGTAATGTTTTTTGGCCGGGTACGAGTCGGACGGAGAAAATGCTCCGTCCGACGGTTCGTACCCGGTTTCTCCAGGATCGGAATCGACGCCTATGAATTTCATCTCTCCGTCTTCTAACAACTTAAGAACAATTCGGCTAACATGCGTGCTCTATAACCACCTCGTTAGGAGTGGTACATTCTAAAATATTTACCTGCATGCCACTAGGCTGTGTTTTCTCCCACCTGGCACCAGCATGATGTTTTCACAAAATTCCTTCCTCGAACCTTTTCTATCTGGATAGACAGTAAAGTAATATTAGGCACACTACTGTCTCAAGTGACCAGATTGTCCCTTTCATCCCCCCCCCCTTTTTTTGTTCTCCCCCCCCATCTCTGCAGGCTAAGTAACTCAGCACTGACTCTAGAAGCCTCGGATTCTGTCATTTATTTACCGCCGTGATGGTAGGTAAGAATAAACGCGGGAATTAGAAATCCCTTCCAATTTGTAAATATTTTGCACATAAACATTTTAACAAAATACACCTGACTAGTAGCCGTGTCCTTTGTACTTAGATATCACGAGTCCTTCGTAGAAAAACTTACGCACCCTGATGAAGACCTCCCATAAAAGAAGCGCCATACAGAAGGTCGAAACGTGTTGGTAATCTCACGGTGGAGGCGAGCCTTAAAGAACCCAGACAGAATTATTGTCAAATCACTTTTGACGTTTTTCCACAGAAAATAATCCCTTTTAATATATAGGGCTGCGGATCTGGTTTCCATAATATGAGGCTACCTCCTCGTTCCTTTGGCACTAAATAAAAGATGCTCGTTCTGTGAGGACTCCATGACAAATGAGTTCCCGTACCTCTATTCAAAGGAATACGTAGGACTGCCTTGATATACTCTTATCTATTGATTTGTATGAGTATAAATGTATAAGTACTGTCCAACTGTTTTTTTCATTTTGTGTCAAACTGCAAGTTTGTACAGATGTAAATATTGTCTATTTGTTCTTGTTCTGTATTGATTGTTACTATTGTATGTCAAATTGTTTGAAACACTTATTCCTAAGCATAAGCTGTTGCTGCACAGGAACCAAAAGCCTTGATGAAAGAGTCTAAATAGTCTTGTTTTGTATTCAATTACTGTCCAGGGATAAATAAAAAATCCATCTGGCTTACATAAATATGTTAAATCGATGGTGTCAGAGGTACTCTTGTTTTTCACTGCGGGTGGGTGAGACGGCACTGCCTCAGCAGCCGCACTGTGATTGGCCATCGTTAATGCAGTCAGTTCGTCAGTCATGCGTCACCGCACCAGTGCCACGCGAGTCGACACCACAGAGACCTTGTCCTCCTCCTAGTGCGTACGGAGTGACGGAGTGACGATCATCATTCATTTAATTTGATTCCGACCTCGCTCCAAAAAGATCCTGATCATCGAAGTTCTTGTCTTGTGTTGAAAAAGTAAGAGTTATGAGTCAAGACTACTAGAGTAGATAACTTATAAGACACAACAACATTTATTTACTTAGTCCGAGTCCGATACAGACTCCAAGTCGGGTGTGGGCGGTCGGGTGGTGGTGGTGGACCCTCAGTTTGTTTCAGACGGTCAGTTTAATGGTTTTTTTCTTTTCCTGTAGGCCAGGGCGATTGGCGGCGAATTCCCTGCGCCGCAGGCTTGCACAGCTGCCGATCAGGCGCCGCCAGAGCTTCAACACCTCCTGCCAGGCCTGTAAGTTACAGGCCTGGCAGCAGGACTGGAGGTGTTGAAGTTTCTGGCAGCGCCGGGGCTGGCAGCAGTGGGTAGGTCCTTGGACACATTCAGGAACAGCACAAATTTAATTTTCATATTGCATTTGGTCAACTGTGCTGGACCTCATGTATAAAAGCCCTTTGTCCCTCTATTTGTGAAAGTCGAGTATACTTCCACAACAGGGGAAGCAGGAGAAAAGGCAGCCCCCACCCCAACATACCACCAGGTCCAGCAAATCCCCACGGGAAGAGCCACCACCATCTGCTACACTTTCTGGGAAGAGGGAGGCTGTTGAGGCCACCTCACTCCTCACTTGTGGCAAGACACTTGGGGGATATCGGATCCCAAAACAATTGAGATCCAGCCCTCCTCATTCACCATCAGCCACTGAGCCTCCACACAGCATGTCTCCACCTCCCCGTGCCACCACTCCACCCGGTCCAACCAGCCCTCAAGCTCCCACATCCATGGATCCCTCTACCTCAGCCAGTTCTCTCTTTCCCAGGTCCACTCCTCTGACTAGCCCAGACAAGCAGCCCCATCCCAGTTCAACTTCCACACAATTTTGAAACCAAGTCCCCCTTCCCACCCAATTCCTCCCTGAGCGTTGAGTGGACTGCCCATTTAAGGCCCCTATCCTGGGGTGATTCCCATGGCAGTGGACTTTGTTACATGTTTGTTGTGCAAGTTTTCATGCACACATGTGCAGACTTTAAATTTGGACTGGCCGAGGGCTTGATGTTTTGCACTTTCGGTGCCGATACCGAGTTTATGTAATAAAAATGTTATTTATGCTCTGAGCTTTGTCGCTGCCTTTGCTAATGATGCGATGCAATGTATGTGTATATGCTCATCTGTTACATGCTCTGTATGATACATTCACATTGGCAACTGCTTGATTTTCTTTTGCAGAGATTGCCAGTGGTTACAGCAACTTTTGTGCTTCCTGACTCAGAGGCTTGAGAGTGCAATGATGACTGTCTGTGATGGTCTACTCTTGTCCTAATCATTCTATTGTTGGGTCACTAGTTTTGTGCACGTCAGCAGAGAATTCTATTCACATGACAATGCGAGTGGTGGACAGGGTCCGTCATATCTGTGGAATCTATCTTGATGTGTACACAGCAGTGTAGATGTGTAGTCATCTTGTGTAGGTCTGGCTTCATAGTTACATGGGTACATTTGAATGTGTGCACTTGAGTACTCATACAGTGTGATTGTCCTGTCATTAGCTGTAGTATTGATGTGCATGTGCCCTTGAGCATGACCCTTAAACACATGTATGATCCAGTTGATGAGAGCCTGTTTGTTTACATGATCAGACACCTGCTGTGGATTGTGGGCACATGTAAGAGTTGGTTCTTGAGCAATGTGCAGTGTGTCTGCGTGACCTTACAGTCCTAGTGTAAACTTGTTGTCCACATCATGTGTGAGAATGCAGAGTGTGTCACTGCAGTGTCTGTGTTGTGAGTTTTGTGATCAGCCATGGCTCTTGCTTACCTTTGTGTTCACTGTGCATACTGGCTCAGGCAAACAAACATTATAAGTGACTTTTCACATACACTGATGTCAATTTACACTTCATTTAGTCCACTATGTGGTCTACAGAGTCATACCAGCCCCAAGAAGAGCTTTTGATGCCTACAGATTGTGAGTTACTCCTCTTTGTTTTCGCTCTGTACACTCCTTACCTGTACAATACTAATGTATACACCACTTCACTCTAATATGTTCCACTCCATGCCTTGCCAGTGTTTGACCCTCCCCACCACTCCATAGTGTGACACTATACTGTGGGAGGGTGATCTGTGTCCAGAACCATTGTGCCCCTCAGCACTGTTACACAATTTGTTTTGTGCTATTTTATTGTACTTGATTGCAGTCATGGTTGCTTATGTACAGAGTAGATGAGTTTCCATCCCAGTCCTCTAGTCAGGCTCCATGCATATGTATTAGCCTGAGTTGTGCAGCATTAGGTGAAAGCAGAAGTGTGTATCTGTTTGCTGAGGTACTGCTACCCATCCTGAGTGTGAAGTGATCTGCATGATGTGATGATTGCGATGTTAAAGTTCATGGTGATGAAATCAGATATGTATGATACTGGTTTTAGTGGTGTTCACACACTGCTTACTGTGCATTCACTGCTGTAGGTGGATGTTGCATTGTCCTTGCCAGGTGTGAGTCCCCCTGATGTCTAGCTGAGATTATTATGTGATGTGTTTGGAGGTGCATATGTTATGAATTTGTTTTAGAGGGATGCAGTCCTTGTCCTGTGTTGGCTCTTGCTACTGACAGGTCCAATTATTTGTAAAGTCTTTTTGGCATGGGATTGTATGTAAGGAGTTTGTGTATTTGAATGCATTCAGATGTGTGTTGAATTTGAACTGTGCATTTCTTGTGTGCATGTCACATGCGGCAATGTGGAGTCTTGTTTATTAGCTTGTTTTGTGTGCATGATTGTGCTATGTCCTCATATATTTGAACAGTCACTTGTCAGGATTGTGCATGTGAATGCCTGTGCTACACATTGACACCATTCTCACTTAGTAACTGGTGGAGTGTCTATGTCTGTCTTTGCAGATTTGTCTTGTTGCACACAGTTTGTGTTGATAATTGTCATTTAGTCAGGTATTTTTGGGTTAATTTTGATGTTGCTGTCTGTGCAGTTGGCCAGAGGAGAAATGTTATCTATTCCAGGGGTGTCTAGGGTCACATTGCCTATTCACTTTTTGGCTGCACATTGCCAAGCTTGTTGGACTTCTTTTGTTGTGGTTTGTGATGCATGTTTCTGGCAATTGGTTTGAGTTCAGCATTGGTTCAGACATCCCTGAGTGGAACTCAGACATTTGTAGATACACAGTAGAGTGTAGCATTGGTTATCAGGGATCTCATAGGACATTATTTTCCTTTATCAGGGCTTCTCCCAGGTGTTGAGCAGTGAAGGTGGGAGATGGGTAGATGAGGGGTATGTGTGAAGGTCATGGTTGGGTTTGAAAGTCAGGGAATGTCACCGTGAGCCATGAGTGTTGTTCTGGTGGCATACACATGTCAATATAGTTGACATAAATGAGGGGCTGGTCACTGTATGGCTTATGACAGTTCATCTCAATCTGGGCCAATGCTTTACTTGCATTGCTACATCACAGGGATACTGCACAGATGTTACTTTCAGACCATTTTGATCTCTGTGCCACCCATGTATTGTTTGATGTCCTAAGTGTAGTGTCATATGTTGTATCTCTTGAATGTCATGTACAAATGTTACCAGTCATTTCTACATGCTTTTCCTGCACTGTGCACTCCACTTTAGGATAGTTTACTTATTATAATACAGTGCTGCTGACTTATGGTATGTGTGAGGCAGAGTTTAGGCGTGTGAGCTGTACTTAAATGCAGTGTGAGCCTTTTCAAGTTTGTTAATCTGCACAGTGACTCTTTATTTCTTCAATTACTCATTTTAATTCACATGAGTGGAAGGTAGGTGTGAGGAAGAGGAGGGTTGACATGAGTCTCAGGTCAGAGTTTACTGCTGTCAAGATGGACTCTTCCTGACACTTTGGCATTCATTCAATACTTTATAGTTGGTGCTACCTTTGTAGAGGTGGAGCAATGGTGTGGAGGTGTTCTGTGAAGTGGCAGTGTAGTCAGTGTCGTTGATGTATAGGACATACTCACATGGTGTCATTTAGTGCAGCAGTACACAAGTGAGTCAAATGCACATAGGTGCTTACTTTGAGTTTGCTGTTTGAGTCAGAAATGTTGTTCTGTGTTGCATGGTATGGGCTGTCATTATGTGGTATGGTCTGCAGTTGTATGTGATGAGCCTACCAATGTCTGCTTGGGGTGTATGCTGAGATGTGATTATGTGGCAGTGGTGTCTCAAATCATATGTCATCTATCTTGGCTCACTGACTCATCCAACACCTTGTTGCACTACTGTAAAATACACATACACACCCTGGTTTTTCAGCCCTCCTCTGGTCCACATTGTATGTGGACAGACCCTTATTTGGATGCAATGATTTTGAAGGGACTCTTGCCTCATCCCTCACTCATGTTGCTATACAATTGCTGATGATCCTAATGAGATGTCACTATAAAGTGTCCATGCACATGACTTCTTGCTGCAGATATGTTGGGCAGAGTGGTGCCTCTTTTATGAAAAATGTGGTGTGGAGGATGTAATGAGGATCTTGCTTGCCTAAGACAATATGCTGGACACCTACAACATTGTGGGCAAGTTTTTCCGTGGCTTCACAGCTGCGGTGACGTGACCTGGCTGGATGCAATCATTTTTATGGATATGGGTGCCCCTGATGCTGAGGTGACAATTTACCTATGTGCAGGACATGTGTACTTAGACTATGGTATATGTTCCTGTCTCCACCAGGGTGGCTGATGTAGACAGGACATGTATTTCAGCGGGACAGTAGCTAATTGGTGGTGCCGGACCACCGCACCCCTGGGGCCGGTCCCAGCACCGCTAAGGTGACCGCCCGCCATCCTAATAGGGCCCTTGGTTGGTACAGTTTGGAGTGGGAATAGTAAATTATATATGTTAAGGGGCCCATTAGAATGGCGGGCAGATCGCCACCGCCCTACCGGCGGTGGTGATCCGCCCGCCAAAACACACCGCCGGTCTGCCTTTTACTCCCACCACACTAGCACGACGGGAGTACCGCGGTGGACGGAAAGACCACCTGCTGCTTTTCCGCCGGTAGGCAATCGTCACGATTGCCTACCGGGGAGAAAAGGCCTGCAATTTTGTGGCGGTGCCTTGCAGGTACCACCATCCATATTAATGATGTTGGCGGTTTAATGCCTTTCCATGGCGGAGACTCCGCCATGGAAATGCATGCGGTGTTTACTTTGGGGGGCCATTGCGGGCCCCCAGGCGGTGTGGGGGTGGGGAGCTGCACTTGGGGGGTACCCATTATACCCACCTACATTGGCATTCACAAGGTGGCAGGCACCGCGAGGTGCCTGTCACGTTGTGCAAGCCAATGCACAACATGCATACATTGCATTGTGGTGGGTGCTGCTTGCAGCACTGCCTGCCACAATGTGATATTTATTTATGTATTTATTCTGGGCTTTCTATAGCGCGAACCAGACCCTGAGTTGGGTGTCAGAGCGCTTTACATTTTAACCATTTCGATATCAGCAGATATCCAATTCTTTCACATCCATAACATCTCTATGTGTTCCGCTAATATTGGCAAATATTTGTCCATACTCAAAAATATAGTGAGGAATAATAGAAATCATTAGATTACATTCTAGATTGACTTGTCATACTAGAGGCTCGCTATTAAAGTTCAGTAAATGATAGTATCATGCATCGGGAGGTGAACAGTTTATTTGTTCTTCATTAGGCACGTCGTATTGACATTCCTATCCATAACTACTTTGACGTCCCTGTTGATTGTTATGGGAGATATTTACCCATCAGAAATGACTTAGTCTCCTTTTTGAATCGAGGAGCGTAGGTGATTCTTCTGATATTCGGTGGGAGCGAATTCCAAATCCTTGGTGCTGCTCCCGTGAATGCTCTATCGTAAGTTTTTTTTCTTACGGAAGAGTGCTGGTTTCAGTAGAAAGTCTTCCGATCCCCTCGAGGGTCTAGCGCCTCCGAATAGCGTAATTTTATGAGCTAGCTAATGTGGAGTTTTGTGGTGTAATGCCTTGTGAGTGATACAAGCAATTTTTAGCTCTATTCTTGCTTCGTATGGTAGCCAGTTGATCGCTTTCAGGTGTGGAGTGATGTGGTTGTATTTACTTGTTCCCGTTATAAGTTTAGTTGCTGCACTGAGACACGCTTTTAGGGGTGCTGTTGATATCTGAGGGAGTCCTGATAGGGTTGCGCATCCATATTCAATTCTTGAAATGAACAGTGCTTGTACTGCCAATTTCAGATCATCGGAATTGATGAGTGACTTCAGTTTTCTGAGGTAATTCAGATGAAAACGGGCATTTTTTGCCATTGTGCTGATGTGTGCTCACATGTTTAGATCTTTGTCCAATGTGATACCTAGGGATTTGGTTGAGTAGGGGTAACGTTTAATGCTGTGATGAACTTGGTCCATTCTTTGATCTTGGCTGCACTTTTAGGAGGGGAGATCAGAAGAAATTTGTTTTTTTGTGAGTTGAGCTTAAGATGATTGTCAGCTAGCCATTCAACGGTTTTCTAGAGTGCATGGTTCATAGTGTTGATCTCTTCCGGAGATGATATCTTCATATACAGCTAGGTGTTGTCAGCATACATGTGAAATAAAATGTTAGCCTTATGCAGTACTTCAGTTAATGGTTCGATGTATAGTTTAAATAGTGAAGGGGATAGAGTTGATCCTTGTGGGACCCCAATTTTAATCGGAGATGGTGGGGATAGCTTGCTGTCTACCAGGAATCTTTGCGATCTGTTCTCTAGGAAGGAGTGGGACCATTTCAGTACAGTTCCTGATAAGCCCATCCTATTTTCCAGGTGCTCTAATAATTTTGGATTGTTTACTGTGTCAAATGCAGATGATAGGTCTAGAAGGATCAAGAGACAGGTTTCATTACGGTCGAGTGCTAGTAAAGTGTCATCTTCTATGTGTAGGATTGCTGTTTCCGTATTATGGTTTGGTCTGAACCCTTCAGAAATGCACAACATGGCTGGCACAGCGCGGTGCCTGCCACGTTATGCATGCATATGCACAACATGCATTTTTGGCATTGCGGCGGGTGATGCTGAAAGCACCGCCCGCCGCAATGTTAAAAATGCAGGATGCGCCCGCCAGTATGGCGGGCGCATCCTAATTACCCCCATGGGACCGCCGCACTTATGGCGGACAGTCCCTTTTTACATCAGGATTTGTCCGCCCGCCATCCTAATGATACCCTTAATTGTTGGTACCTTTGTTGCTTTTGGAAGGATTGTAGTAATGTATGTAGGGTTGGTTGGGTTCTGTCTGTTGTGGCTTGGAAAACATTATGCCATCCTTCCACCGCGTTATTAGTTTTTGCTTCTTTGTTTAGGGTACTGTTATAAACATTCCACCATGGTATGTGATATTTGGGCTGTTTCCTGTGTCCAGATCTGTGTAGGCTTCCCACCCAGGTGTTCTCAAATAGGGGACTTAGTTTTTGTTCATTTGTTTGGTAGTAGGTGCTTTCTATTAAGAGATTGTAGTGTTCTGCTACATCAGTTATTGGGACGTATGCTAGTGCCATTCGTTTTTTTTATTTCATATGCAAAATTGCTATTAGTTGCATATTCTGCACTGAGCATAGATTATTTAAGGAGTCTCTAAAAGCATCAGCTAAAGTGGTAATAGCAACCTTGGATTGCTGTGTGAGGGTAGTTTTTCAGGATTGCTTGTATCATTGACTGTTCAAAGTCTATGATCATTTTTTGAGGCTAGTAATTATTAGTTTCTTGCTTTACTTTTGTTAAGACTTCTACATAGGTATTGGTTTGTTTGTTTGGTAACAGGGCATATATAAAGGGGGTGTTGGTATTGTGTATTGTGTATTGTGATACAGTCCATAGAGTGCATATAATTGGTAAAATGGTTTGGGACATATTTTAAATGTTCCGTCCATCATCCATGTCTCACAATTCTGTAGTTTAAGTAAGTTTGTGGGAGTTGCATATATAATAATTCTTTTGTCACTAGAATTATTGACATAAAGTAAAAATTGCTCTTCATTATAACTTACAGTGAGTTCAGTTAGTATTTCTATTTCACTGATAGTTTTGGGGGTAGGTGGGGTGGCAGCAGTTGCTTTGTTTTTTCTTTCCATTGGCCTTTTCAACGTTGAGAAAGAGGGTAAGTGGCCAATTGTATGTTCTGGAACTCTGGGGAGTACATCTTTTAATATTTCAGTAGTAGGTCTTTGAGAGCTAGTGCAAGCTTCATTCAGAGTGTCTAAAGCGTCTCTCCCTTCTATTTCAGATATGTTAAGGGGGTGGTTATGTTCTTTAACATGTAACACAGTAGTTTCTTTATATGCATTTGAAAAGTTCCATAACATGCATTTGAATAATATTTGCTGCATTTCCAATTGACCTTGTTGGCTGTCTGTTTCTCCTGGGTGTAGACATATCCCATATAACATAATACAAATTGTCCTTTCTGGGAAGTTATGAATTTGGCACCTTCAGTCATTCTTCTGTTTCAAATGTATATAAAAATATTAAATGTATTGTAATTTTTTAATTTTAACACTGGTTTTTATATACAACATTATACTTACATATTTGATCGTGTTCACCTTTTTTTATGCTAAGGTGTTTCTGTTGGTGCTTGCCTTTAGTGTTTATTTTGATTTCCTGCAGAAGAAAAATGTAAATGTTAATAAATGTGTGACAGCATTTATTTCATTTTGGAATTTGTGTAGTTAGTGGGCGATTTGGGTTGAAAATTATACTTGTTTTAATAGTTTAATTGAGATTTTTACTTACTTTTTTGGCAAGGTGGTTTTTGGATAATGTTTGAAGGTAGTTGAGTATGTGTTGAAGTTTCTGTAGAAGAGATATAATTAAGAAAAAATATACATTAATTATTTAGTTATTATAAAAAGTGCTTTACGGTTATTTTATGCAGATGTAAGATTAAATAGCTATTTTACTTACATTTTTGAAGTTGTATTCAGAGCTTTCAATGATGAAGTCCAGTGTTGCAGCAACAATCCGGCAGAGATTTCCCTTATTCTTGGTTTTGTTGTTGGAGCATAAACTAATGTTACATTTTCTTTGGTTTATATAGTTTTTGTTTAATTGTGCTTTCAATCTTATTAGGGTATTTTAGTTGTAGGTATTTTTCATTGATTGTTACAAATGTTTTCAAATAATTTGGCATTTTTTTCCTTATATGGGAAATGCTAATTAATGTTCAGTTGTACTTTTTTTTACTAGTTTACTTAAAAGTGTAATAGTACATTATTTGTATTTTGTTTTGCATTCATGTATATTAAAAATATTTATTTTATATATAGTGTATATAAGTATAATATATTTGTTGAATTTAAATAGGTTAAAGTAATTTTTTTAATTAAAATGTATTTAATGTTACATTTATTTATTTAATGAGTTGTGTGTTTTTGTGATATTGTTTATATTATTTTTGTTATATATGATGTTATACAAAATATTTTTAAGGTGTCGATATTTTTTTTGAGGTGATATTAGTTTGATCTATATTTTTGTTTTCGGTATTTGTGTCATTTTGTCTGTTTAATGATTTCGATATTAGTTATTATGATATTTTTTTGATCGATATTAGTCATATCGATGTTAATGCTTGTCCATAATTTTGTGTTGATATTTGTGTATATTTTTAAATAAGTATAGAACATCGATATTTATGTTATTGATATTTGTGCGTCGATAATTTTGTAGATCGATATTTTGAGTGTCGATGTTATGTCAGTAATCCATCTAGCGCTGGAGAACATAGTCCCTGAACATAAAACAGCAGATGGAACAAAAGGCACAGCAGGCGGCACCAACCAGGGTGCTAGGCAGCAAAGAGAGAGTTTATCTTGCACAGTTTTGATTCAATTGTTCCCAGACGTAAAAGATTGGTTCTAGCTTTCCCTTCAAAGCTTCAAGAATTTTGTTACATAAGTCTTTCATTTTATCTGTTAGATTCTCCTTTTCTGCTACCCTAATGTCCCTACAAGGGGAAAAAGTAGAAGGGGACAGTGTCTTTGATTTAAGTCCAAGTCAAACTCTCTTGCTTGTGGGTAAAAGATGTCCTTGAATGGGCAGTGGCTGAAGAACAACAAATCAGAATGTCTATGCATTATGGCGGGGCACAAGATGATATTGCAAATTGGGCCTCGATACTTGAGCAGTTTCAGACCTATGCTAATAATTCAGATTGATCAGTGGTAGACATTAGCATGAAGGAGGAGTTATGAGACCACCTGAACCGATGCAGCTGGAAAGCATCAGACACATTTTACAATGTACTACATGTATGATCCTATTTGACTTCAGATCTGCTATCCAACTACGAACCATCAAGATCACATTTACCCTGTATTTGTAATGAGTATAAGCAGTACTGAGATGGATACAGTGGACTTATATGTTTCGGACAGTGGGTTGTTGTTATTGTTTTATTCCACCTTGTCAAAATGTATTGCACCTATGACACAACAAAATTGAAAAATAAAGATGTTAAAATTCTTCCTTTTACCCACTTGCCCCCTTGTGTTAACTCCCCAAGGATGCGATTAGGGTTGCACCTCATCTAGCTCCACAGTAGGAGCACTGACTGGTGTATAAAATAATAATCCATATTTGTAAAGCACAAATATATCACTGCTTAAGGTGTCAAGGCGCTGGGGGCCATTGGGGAGATTAAGTGAACTCTTGCCCAGAGTCACATGGTGCTGGGCTGAGCAGAAGAACGATGAATGGATCCAACCCAGATCTGTTACTAGGGGTGAGTGTCTTAAAAGTTTCAGCACACCGTGCATCATCACCTTGTGTTTGCTTTGTTTACCCTAAGTTGGCAGGGTATGCCCAGACGTGGGTCCCTTGCTCACGTTGCCACTGGATTCAAGCTAGCCTGGCTGATAAGGGCTGGTAGCCCAAAACCAGTCCCAGGATGCTTGTTTCCGGTCTAGGGAAGACATGGCTTGGCAGTTCGGGCTTGTCTGTTCCCATGAGGCACAGCTTCAAGACTGATTTGCATATAGCTGTGTTTGAACTGGGGTGGCGAAGTGAGCTATAGAACTATGATGGATTCAACCCAGATCTGTGACTGGGGGTGAGTGTCTGAAAAGTTTCAACGCTCCGTCCATCATCTCCTTGTGTTTGCTTTGGGCTGAGCTGCCACCGGCACCAGGGATCGAACTGTGAGCTCCAAGCTCCAGAGTCAGCTGCTCTGGCCACTGCGCCACACCTCTCCCTCATGTATCTTCAACACCTGGCCCCTTATCTGAGATGTTAACTGCGAATCTAGTGTCACTAGATGGTACAGCTGGTACAGCTTGTGAGGCCACAGAAATATCAGGAGATGTGAAAGAGGACGACGAGCGAGACAAACAGCGTTCAGCTAACTTGATCTCCTGTTAATTTCTCCAATTGCCCTCTCCAGGAATCAGTCATGGGCCATGACAGGAGCAGTTTTGAAAGTAATCTGAGAGGGCTTACGCTTCCCTATCTCACAAATACGCTTAGAGTACAAGCTTTAGGGGGAGAAAATAGCCAACAGTACCTGATATGAGATGAAAGTGATATGGCCCAGCCCAGCCTCTTCCAGGTAATGACGGGCAAAGATGTGTGAAGATGGGCGAAGACAGGCCTGTTCTTACCAAAAAGGCAGGGACTCTGGGAGATTCAGTCCTTGATCATGCATCCTGCGTCACGGGGGAAACAGAGGGCCTTAAATGTGCCTAGCTGGCGCTGTCTCCTGCCCTGGCTCCTCACCTCCTGGCTCCATGAAGGAAGGAAGGGACTCTGGGAGATTGAGCCCTTAATCATGCGTCCCAAAGCAGTCTTAAGTCAGGAGTTCCAAATGACCTGGTGTTCATTATTTTTCCATCATTTGAAGACTTAGATGGGGATCTCCTTACTGAGTGGGAACAACTTATTTTATCCACATCCTTTGGTATGATAAGTATTATCATCAACCATGCAGAGAGGGAGCGAGACATACTTATCCTAGCTATTGCCAAACTAGAGGCAAAAAATGAAAGATCTCAATCTTTCCAAAGACACTGAAAAGAACTAGCTCTTCCTAAAATATGTGTTCAATGCTCACCAACTTTGCATCAAGGATAAGAAAATAAAGAAATTAAGACAAGACCATAATTATTACCCTAATGGGAAAGTCTTCACTTTTGCTAAGAAATTTGACAATGTCCAAACATAATCTAACAACAGGGGGATACAAACAAGCCACCAGTTGCCTCCACTTCTGCTAGTGAGTCAGATATCTCCAGTATAGGGAGTTACACAGGAGATTATAACACCAGCACTTCAGGTGCTAACATTCCTTCTGATAATCCCAGCTCGTCTTTTTTTACAACTACAGAGATATAGGAAGGGTACCAAACTAGACTACAACAGACCAAACCCAAAGCAAGTAAAGGGAGGGGGAGGAACAACAGGTTCAAGCATAAAGGAAGGAATTACCACATGGTCTGCATCCAGCAACAAAAACAATTGAGTCAAACCCCGTATGTATTACAAGTTGGTGAAGTAACCAAGGGGGATATGTACAAGGACTGGCAAAAACTACAGCTAACGTTAGTTTTCTTACCGCCGCAACATAATTTTGGGATTTCGCCACTGAAGGCTACAAATTCAACTTTAACAAAAATCAAAAATAGCCCACCTCGAAGTCCTATTTTTGGGATATAAACTTTCAAGTGAAGGGAAAAGCTTGGCAGCTAACTTTTTAGAAATGTGCTCCAACCTCCTAAATCGCTAAAAAACTTACAATCCATATTGGGATTCTAAAATTTTGGCAGAACTTACATTTTAGATTACACAGAAAAAGTAAAACCTTTCTACGACCTAATAAGACCTGATTTTTCAGTTAGGCATTGGACACAGGAACACACAGATATTTTTTGTTCTCTACAAGCTGCCATGATAGGTTCAAAACATCTACACATGTGTAAACACCACGAATTTTGTGATTCGTGTTATAGCAGGTCAATCAGGGTACACTCACCTAACCTTCAATGAAGGTGAAACAGTACCCATAGCATACAAATCACACTTGTACACAAACGCTGAGATGCGTTTTGTTTCTATAGAAAAAATTCTGACGGCTGTACAGACTGCAGTAGTGAGAGAAAGAGCACTGGCTCAGGGGAAACAAATAATTGCCATAACTCTAGTACCGGCCTTAGAGGCTGTTACAAAACCAAGCATTCCGAATGCTAAAGCTTTACATCCAAGATGGAAACAATGGGCTAATTCTCTCACTGCAACAGAAGTAGATTACAAATTTGACTCTACACTTAAAACGAAAACATTCCTGCAATATGAACAAGAATATCCGCTCCCAAATGAAATAATGCCTCTAGATCAGTATGAATTTATAATTTACACTGACGGATCTGCTCAGCCTCCCATAGCAAGTAAACAACAATACAGTGCTGAGATTGTGATGGATCGTATGCAGTAAGGCAAGTTCCATACTAGCAGTATGAAGACAGAGTCTCTAGGAGACTGCACGGCACAGCTGGCAGAATTTAAACCCCTATTACTGGCACTAATAAATATGTATCGAGAATTCCCTACACTGATTGTGTGTGATTCTTTTTACTGTGTCCAATCATACAATGAATATCGACAATACTGGGGTCAAAATTGGTTTAAAGACTCAAAAGGTGGCACAATTAAGCATAAATTGCAATGGGAACAGGTAGCTGAGTTTAGAAACGAACTACCATGAGCTCACGTTATACACATGCTGATTCATCAACGTGATGGCATTCACGTTGAAGGGAATTCATTGGCTAATGAAGCCGCAAAGGGGGCAGTACGAACTGCTGCTGTAGCTGCAATCACTTGTTCAAAAACTAGACTAGATGGACAGATAATGGTAGCTGTCAATGCTTCATGCAAAAACAGCACAGCCTTACCGAAAGGCTTTCCACTAATGTACTCCTACAAGTTAGATGCAAATAACATTCTGTATGCTCAGATTCCAGGAGTGTTGGATAGAGTACAACCAAACATGGATCGCAGATTAGCTTTAATTCTAGCTGCACACTAGGAGCTAGGTTCTGCACACGCAGGAGTTACAGCAACAGTTTCTTTAATGAAACAACGCTATTGGTGGCCAGGACTAATCAAACAGTTGAAGAATTGTGTCTTAAAGAGCGACATCTGTCAGATGAAGGGTTCCACCATAGCATGTCCAGCGCAGACACCATTACTTATATCAGACAGACCTTACAAGTATATCTTGGTGGTAGTGGATTCATGCTCTAGTTTCCTGTGGGTTTGGCATCAGCATTCGGTTGACACTCGAACTGTTATAAAAGATTTGCGTGTCATTATAGGGACATACGCAGTTGGCACATTACATTCTGACCATGGCCTCGCATTTAGCTCTAGGGCTTACAAGAAAGACATGGGAAGTTTGGGTATTACACTGCGATACTCCTCTCCGTACCATCCCGAGGGAAATTCGGTCGTGGAGAGGAAAAACTGAGACTTAAAGCAATCTTCAACAGCAAGGGTTTTAGGTTCGGGTGGTAGTTGGGTCAATCACTAATTTGGAGTCCAGAGGGCACTCAACAATATGCCAAGAAGTTCCATAGGAGGTGTCACTCCTTACAAAGTCCTATTTGGTACGAGAATGTGGGTACCTGATCTCGATTGTAAAAGCACAGTGGTGGATGAAAAATCATTTGATATCAATAAACGTTTGGCTGTTTTACAGGATCTCAATGAATTCCAGGCACTACAAAGCAATGTGCAAGTAAAACGCACCGCCACTGGGAAAGTCAAATCAGTCACGGCAAGACCTGCCTGGATACCAAAAGTCGGGGATCTGGTCAGAGAAAAGATTGTGGACAAGAAAGAATTTGGGCCATCATACAGAAAACCTGTACCTGTCCTGGCTGTCGAACTGTTGGACTTGGCACTTTTTGCAGGGTCATCCCTAAACTTTTTGCCTTCCTCCTGTATTTGTTCTGACCTGTTGTTGGCTGTTTTATGACTCTGGGCACCTTCTCACTGCCGATCAGTGCTAAGGTGCATATGTTCTCCCTATGGTAAAATGTTGATGTTCATTGGATTCCATGTTTGGCTTATTTGGTTTACTATCAGCCCCTAGTAAAGTGCACCAGGAGTGCCAGGGCTTGTAAATACAAATGCTGCTGGTGGGCTTGCAGCACTGGTTGTGCCACCCACAGAAGCGGCCTAGTAAAATGTGTCTAGGGTCTGCCATCGCAGAACCTGCGTGCAGTCTGGTACTGTCATGCTGACTGCGCAAGTGCACCTACTTGCCAGTCCCTAAACCTTCCCTTAACTGCACATTAGTCACCCCTATGGTAGGCCCAAGGGCAGGGTGCATTGTAGGCATAAGGTAGGACATGCCCTGATGTGTGTGGCATGTTCTAATAGTGAATTACAGCAATTTTCGTTTTTCACTATTGAAGGCTACCTGCTCTCCATAGGCCAGAATGGGCTGCTGGAATTATTACACGCTATAATTCCAGCGGACTCACAGAGCATGGTAGAAAGTCAAGTTTAGTATGCCTGAACTCAGAATAATAAAATACTTCTTTTAGTAAAGTTTATTTTAATATCCTGTGTTTGTAAATACTACTTTTAGAAAGTTAGTATTTACTTGCTTAGCCATTTCAGTCTGCCTCTGCTTTGTGTGTTTGTGCTGCCTAGTTTCAGTGAGGGGCAGGGCTGGGGAATTCCAGGAGACAGGCTGGCTGCCGGGTGGTGGGTAGAGAGATTACACCAGGATGGGTGGGAGGAGTACACCTTGACTCTGAATAGACCTGTGCTCTGCCACCACAATGCTGGCTCCACCCCCTGTGGAGCGGCTGATGTCTCTGCCCTGTGCACTGAAAGGAAAGAGCAGAGTCACCACAACAAAGTGCTCCAAAACCGGACTGAGCCAGGCACAGGCCCCCTGGTGACAAAGAACAAAAGAAACTGTGTATAAAAGAAGGAGCCCTGCTCCTAAGAAATCAGATCCTGTTTATGCCAAGAAGAACCTCTGCCCCTCTCAAAGAAAGACTTTGAATTCAACTTGTGCTTTAAAAACAATCTCCAAGGGCTTGCTTGTGAACTTGCCCCCTGAACTGCGCCCCAGGAACAGTGGGCGCTACCCCTCCCTGGAAGAAAGGAAGCTGCTGTGGGTGGATTGCTAACGCTGACCCCAGAGAACCTGTGTGCCCCCACCTCGCTGAGCAACGCGACTCCTGCCCGCCTGTGCTGCTGTGAGCACCGTGACGGCCTGCCCTGCCTGGCCTGATCAAAGTGAACAACTGTCCCCTCGAGCCGGAGCTCGCAATGTAAGGAGAGACTGCCTGTGTCCAAGCGCCGAGCCTCTGCGACCCCAGGCCGTAGAGACCACTGCGAGGACCGACTACGCACTGGTTCGCCGATCCTGGCCGATGCCGACAGCGCTGCGCGCTGAAAATCATCCCCGAGCCGCCCCTCCTGCTTCCCACCTCGAGGTGTGCCGTGACGTCTGAAAGCGCTCCACGAAGCATCGCCGTCCACTGACCAAGCGGGACTGCAACGCGATGCGGGACGCCCTTCTCAAGACTGCTGAGGCCGCCACGAACTTTGCCCCCAAGAATAAGGTACTGTGAGTCCAAGCGCACCCGTATGACGCGTACTTTCTTTTGTACGGTCCATACTGCGCTGTCGTACCGCTACGCTACTCACGCGGGAAGCGTGAGGCTTTGCACGGTTCGTACCAAGCTCGTACGGCGCGTCCCTGCGCCGGTACGGTCCGTACAGGGTGAAGATATAGCCGTTTGCTCACGCGGGAAGCGTGAGGCGAACAAAGATCCGTACTGTTGGTGTACGACGCGTACGACGACGAGAAGAGCCGTGCTGGTGGTGTACGAGGCATACCGAAGCAGGTACGACGTGTACTAACACCGGTACGAAGCGTACCTTCAACGCTACCTTGCACACAGACCCCAAAAAGTCAGCAATACTGCTAAAATTGTCTTTTAAGAAGTGTGGCCTCATAGAACATTGAGATAAGTAACTGGAACCCCCTTTTGAAGTGAAGAACTGTATTTTTGAAGCCTGCTTGAAGAGTCTTTTATATAAAGAGCTTTATTTTTACAAAATACAGTCTTGTGATTGTTGTGGGACATCCTAAATGCTTAACCTCATGCCCTCTGGAATCTAGCCTGACTGCTCGCGCCACGTTACCTAGAGGGTGAGCAGGGGTTATTTTCTAAGTGTAATCCTTTGCCCTGACTTAGAGGAAAGGGTCCCTGCTTGTCGCAAGTGCATACCTGCGCCAACCAGAGACCCCGGATTCTAATACGAACGAACAAGAACAGTACTTCTTCCGCCTCTTGCTGGCAAAAAAGAAAAGAGATTCGTCTCTATTGACCTGATCAGACCACACTATGTGGTTGATACTGAATAGTAGGCCTTGTAGACTCCTGGGTAGCCGATGCACTCCTCTCGCTACCAAACAGGAAGTTCAGGCAGAAAGAGTCAAGTTCAAGTTCAAATAACTTTATTCCATTCAATCGAATCATAAAAGTTTGCATACATACATTAAATAAAAACCTCCTATTGTTCTACAACACATTTATACAAGATATTAAAAACCCTAAAATCACTAAAAACTTCAATTTATTTTAAGATTCATAGTGTTTCCTGAATAAAAATGCAATTCTAATGAAGTTAAGTACAGCGCTGCAGATGGCGGCAGTAGATTATGACCGCAAAAAGTTAAAGCCCTCCTGATAAGAACAGGGATGGATTTCCTTTAAAACGGGCTTGATAAAATGTTCCCTTGGGTCTTTAGAAAGTGTACAAAACAGCATAAAGTGCATTGTGCTCTGATGGGCTAAATTATTACAGGGACAGGGGGTTCGTCTCTCACACCAACCTGCCTGTTTAGGAAAAGCCACAAGAAAGGGCAATGTGCAAAGACAGAATCTAGTCATAAGGAAACTCGATTGAACATGCATAGTAAAAGACAAATAAAATTGCTGTTGACTTAGAAACATGCGATCTGGTATTCCATAATCCTGGTTAGACATGCATAATTCAATGCGAAATGCATTTATAACTTGTTTCATGTTCGATTGGATACCATTGGGATTATCATAATAATTTTCCAAGTCTATTTTATAACAAGCATTTGCAATGCAATAGGTCTCGCAGTTAAACGAGTTTTAGCTATTGGCATTGTAAATGACAATGCCTTTTATTTATGTTTTTAAAACGAAAACAAAAATAAAAGGCATTGTTATTTGCAATGTCAATAGCTCAAACTCACGTAAATGCGAGACCTATTGCATTGCAAATGCTTGTTGTAAATTGTTCCACAATACAAGGCTCCCTTGCCTTAGAACACACGGCCATGCTAGCAAGAGTTCTCCACCAATCAGGCCAACCACCTATTAGTCTGACGCCTGGCAGCAGGATTGGACTGGCATCAGACAGTGTGCCCCACTGGGCTAGTGCCCTCACTGGCCACTGCGCTTCATATACCACCAGCAAAGCGCATAGCAAGATTGCTGTCAAGTGACAAATGACAGACACAATCGAGAAACCAGAATCCCTTGCATCACCTGAAAACACGCACAAACCTATAAACAGAAGCCAGGTCATCAAACGGCATGTATCGTTCCAGGGCGTTAAAGCTACATCCCCCGCCTTGCAGAAATACCCCCCAACTTCGTGAAAAAAGAAAGAAAATAGAAAACGGGTCATTATACTCCCACATACGGAGTCAAATGGCACCAAACCTACACTCCCCTTCAATGCATGCCTTGTGAGCTTTCACAGAGCCAAATAACCGGCACGTGATGAGGCAATTATACAAGGTACACAAAGGCACAACGGGAACCAGCATGCAAAAACAACAACAGTTCTGACGAGCAGATATCGCTCTGAGCGGCATAAAACACTTGTCACATCACAGGGAGGTCTGTGCTGGCCATCTTTTGTTACTCAGCTTATGTTTGCTAGAGCCATCAGCAGAGCAAACCCCCTCGACATCATGTCAAGTCCACATATATGAGAAAACAAAGGAACGTAATGAACTCTTTTCAATCAGGACTTGTGCTGCTTGCTGCATGAAACAGGCTGTCAGCAGCAATTACATTCTGGGCGCGCACTTAGCAGCGGAAGTACTCAACAACTACCGCTGAACGTCTGGGGGAGGGAGGAAGTAAAACGTTTCCCACGACCACTCTCCAGGCGAGCAAGTTGTGCGTTTAAAGCCAGAGTGTCACAGAACACGCCCCTCCTCCATATTAAGGCAAACATCCAAGTAATTAACAGCTAAGTCCGTCATTACAAGTTTCTCGTTTGTACAGGGACTTGAATTATGAGTTGAAGGATAATTAGAACACCTTGCAATTTTCCCCTTATAGTATCCAGCAGGTTAAACCTGTAGAAATTAATGGGGTTTGGGGTGGGGGGGTTGAGAGGGTGTTCGGGGGGGAGAGTGGAAGTCCGATTTTAAAAAAACATGCGGAATGTGGCCGGTTAACTAATTTCCCATATTATGACATACTTTCATGTTGAAAACTTTGAATAGAAGGCAATTATCACATTGGTAAGTACGTCATCCTTGTGGTAAGGCAAGAATACCAGTGCGCGCACACAGGCAGGCCGGGTGTCCGCTGTATAACACACTGCGTCATAGCCACAACATCTGAGGAAACGCATGTGAAGACCTACTTCCTGTATCACAGACATGGACAGCGAACAAGAAGTGAAACTGCCAGCTGACCTGGAAAAGAAGCGAACGTCAAGTGATAACACGAGGCAAGAGAGTTCCACACCAGGAAAAGGCACTGTGTCAATGTTAATGTTTTGCAAAGTTATCACAAACTCTGGGGCAAGCTCTAACCTCAAAACCTAAATCCGTCTGCAAGCCAGATACCTATAACAAGCCCGGTGAGAGCCAGCGGAGTCGGGGTCCTGCCCGAAAAAGCACGGAGACGAGCTGGGGATCCCAAAGAAATAGACCGGCGCTGGGGTTGGGTCCGGGCCCTTTTCAGAGAAGGTAGATGAGAAACCACGGCTTTTCCTGCTGAGTGTGGCGGCTGAACGACCGAGAATCGGGTAGAAAACAGCCAGAGAGATCTACACCCTGCCTAGAACGGAAGTAAGACTGCGAAAGGCCCGGCACTGAAAGCGGTGAGGAACGGGGGAGTAAGTAGACACATCGCCGGAGTGGGACCGAGTGGGGCGTCGATGATGGAGGCCGGGGGGAGCCCGAGCCCGCAGGCTACTAGCCCCGTAACTCAGCCGCCTACCACAGAGGCGCCCTCCGGGCCCCCTTTTTCTGCTCCTTCTCCCGGAGTCGCCAGCACCAGCTCTCCCGGTTCGGGTTCCGCCTTCCAATGCTGGAAGTACCGCGGCGCCTTCACCTTCTGGGAGGAGAAAGGCAAAAACATCACGGTGCAGTGCGGACTGTGCCAACCCAAGGTCAAACTCCTCTCCACGGCTCGCACCTCCACCAGCAACCTCAAGAAGCACCTGCAGGTGAGTTAGTGAAGGGGGTGAGGGGACGAGAGAGGTATTCCACTACCAACCTCAAGAGGGAGCTGCTTATTCAGCCGGGCTGACCCACTACGCGAGGACGGGGATTGGGCCTACCTCGGGCGAGCGATACGGTGTAGCGATACTTAACCGCAAGAAGCGTTTAGGGTAAAATAGTACGCAAAAACGGGGAAAGAGGGTGGGAGATGAAATGCTCTGCTTTCGGTAGAAGAAGGTGTCGGGATCTGCTAAAGGATTAAGACAGGCAGTAACAACCGACGAGGAAAGGGGAGGACCGCTAAAGGAAAGGGGAAAAAAACAGACTAGGGATCTACAGATGGAACGAGGATTGCTCTTGGGAAAAAAGAGCGCAGGAACTGGAGGGAACAAGCATTGGCCGCACGCGCGCCTCGCGCTTAAAGTTAAAAAAAGAACGGTGGTGCGAGACGCCGGCGTTTAAAAGAGCGGTGGGCGGGGCTTAACGATTTCTATTCGTTGGTCTGGGTTACCTGCTAATTAGAAGCCCTGGAGCAGAGGAAACCAGCCAGGCGGAGCGTGGCGCGCGCGCGCTTGGGGGCGGGGGAGCGGACCCTTTGAAGTGCTCCCAAAAAGCGGATTGCATGGCGGCGTGATGCGCGTGATTATGCGTGTGCTATCCGCTTTTTGGGAGCACTTTTCAAACCCGTATTCTATAGTCTCGCCTTGCGATCGCTTACGCGATAGCAAGGCGAGACCTAAAAAGTATCTTTAACATAACAAAGCCAGGGGAATGACATTGCATTATCAAGATTCATACAGTCTCTGAGGATGCTCCTTGAGAATAATAAGTCCTCTGAAGTCCAGATTTTCCCCCATAAAATCAATGGGGCCATATTTATCCTATCTTTTACATAATCCAGACCCACTTCAGAGTGACAAAAAAGTGATGAAGAACTGCTAGGAATCATGTGTTCTATAAAATGGGAGCTTTTATGGTAGCCCCATAATCCTGCCCCAAAGGTGGCTACTGACAGGCATTTAGATTTATATAAAGTTATCATTTCTGCTACCGGCTTATGTCCGAGCTTGCAAGCAAAGCGAAAAAGCCCCTCTACTATTCTGCTGGTATGTTGAAGACTAGCCACAATTAGATGTTCCCAATTCAATTTATTATTAAAAACATTCCCCAGGTAGGTAGGACCGCATACCATAATAAATGATTTGCTAAAATGTACCTTTAGGTCCAATGCTATCATAAATTCGGTAAACGCATTGAAACATTTTTGGAGGCTATTGGCCGTTAAGGTCATCAAAACTGTATCGTCTGCATAGGACAGCAATAGAACCCATTGGCATTCTAAACTTGGGAAGTCCAATTGCTGTTCTAACAGGAATTATTCCAATCCATTTGTATATATTAGGAATAAAAAAGGGGCCTCAATATAGCCCTGGCGTACCCCTCTGTTGAAGCAATGGGCCTTGTCTTCTCCGCTCCAGGACCAAAACGAATAGCTACGGTGGTAGACGCATGTAGTCTATGCAACAGGGTAATGAGGGGTTCTTCGAAACCCATATTTTCCATCAGTGTCCACAACTTCCCCCGGCTTACTGTGTCGAAAGCACTGGACAAGTCCATGAAGGCCAGGTGGATCGACTCCCCCCGGCCCTTATGTACTTGCCCATAATCATGGACACGTTGAGGCACTGTTCATTAGTTCCCATCCTCCTTCTGAAGCCATATTGAGTATTCAATATGAGTCCAGAGGTATTGGCCATGACTCCAAACGTGCAAAGATTCCCCTCCCATACCCTTGCAAGTGGCGTCATTTAAAGAGATCGGCCTATAGCATGTGGGGTCATTCCTGTTACCTTTTTTAAAGATCTGGACTACCACAGCATTTCTCCATGATAATGGAATGCGACCCACTATTACTGCTTTAAAAACATTTAGCATCAGGGGGCCCCATAGTTGAGGATTGCTTTTAGATAAGCCCAAGGGCACCCCATCTGGTCCAGGGGCTTTTGAGGAAATGCCCTTTGCTAGGGCGTCCTCAACCTCACTTAAGGACAGGGATGAACTAAGTTGGTATGCCCTTTGTGAGTTAATGACTATCTCATCCCTTTAATCTTGTGATGAGACGCCCTTTGGGTTAAATATACTCAAAAAATGAGACTCCCAAGCTTCCCCCGTTATAGTCGAATCCATACTCCTTGAGTCATTGGAATAAAGGGGACGATTTATGACTTCCCAGAAACTCTTGGAATCCTTAAGAGCACTAGCTCTTTCCAGATCTTCAAAGGCCAGTCTTCTCAGTTTTTCCTTCCTACGCTTAATCACGCTTTTGTAGGTCTGTCTAACAGTCTTGATCAAAACGCTATCACAGGGGACTGCATGCAAAGCTTTCTTCAGATCTTTTTGCACCTTGGAACATTCAGCATTAAACCATCTTATTTCCGGTGAATCCCAACTCCTCACTTATTTAGTAAGGTTTTTAGCCACATCTTCACAAATTGATTCAAAAAATTGTATTATAGCATCTGGATGGGAGTCAAAAGTTAAGCATGTAATTATTTTACTTAGATTTGCTTTGATAATGGCCTCTTCAAATTTTGGGGGATTTATTGTGCTCCACTTTAACCTAACCCCCTGATTATGATTATGTTTTAATTGGTGATCATCACCCCTTCCCTTCTGTGCAATAACATGCATGGAAGCAGTAAGGGGATTATGGTCGCTAGCAGGGTTTGGTTCACCCACAAAACTATCTACAAGACATGCATACTTATTAGATATCTACATAAAATCAATTGTGCTGGCTCTACCACCACCCTGATAAGTTGGAAACTGGACAGAAGGAATACTGACCAAAGTATCAATCATGCATAAATCATTTGACTAAAATGATGGTATTTAATGCTTCGCCCTGTGGGGTATGCTTAAAGTAGGACAAAGGTTGATCTGAGGTGTCTACAATCCCACATATTTCGTGCATACTGTGCTGACATAGCGTGCAGTCAAAATCACCCACCCAAATTATGCACAATGGGAAGAATCTTCCCGCAACTTTATCAATTTCCTCTTTAAGGGTGTTAACAACCCCACAGTTTTGTGGGTCAAAAATATTGTAGTACCAATTAATCAATAATAGTTAGGTTAGAGATCAAAATAAGCTGGTACCAGGAAGAGTCTGTTATATTCTCTATCTTTAGTGACTCATATTGGACGGAAATTAAAGTCACTAAGCCCCACTTTGCCCTCCATGTGGGTGATGCAGTTGCCTGGACTTTAAATGAACAATATCCGTCCATAGTGACATCATCCCTGCTCCAGGTTTCCTGGGCACAGATATTATCAAACATCTTCACGTATTGTACCCAAGCCTCATCTGATAGTTTTGAGGAAATGCCCGCAATATTCCATGAGATGAGCCTGAATGTGCAGAAATTAGGATTCCTAACCATTGAGACTTCCCCAGCAGTATTACTAGTGACTAGCTCTGCGGGCAAAATATCTGAATCCAACCCCACAATTCCTACACTATCATTATGCAGGTGCACGAGAGATTATAGGCAGGTCTCATGGTCTGATATAAAAGGGGAGGCAACTGTACTATCTACATTATTAGGGGCAATCTCTGGGGCATTGTTTAAAACAACATTTTTCCCTGGTTTTCTCAAATTTGATGTTAGTCAATCTATATCTGCAAGACCCCTTAAAGCCTCAAAACGATTTGGGTGGAACCAAGGGGGAGGCTGGGGTGTGGGTTCGCCCATGCACATCTGTTGTCTTCGATTGTGTGCCATCGTGGTCTAGGTGGCTGATAGAAAAACCCCAAGGGTAGAATGAGAATTCCCCTCTTATTTGCAGAGTAATCATCCATCCTCTCTGTTGGACTTGGCCCTTCTGGCAAGTTCACCCCTAGAACTTTTTGCATTTATCCTAGCCTTTTCCCTATGGTGTATTAGTGGATTTAGGCCTCTAGGCGCTTTAACACTGTGTCCCAGTGTGAAGTGTGTGCGCTCTGGGTTACATTGAGTGAGACTGACCTGCCCTCCCATAGGAATGCATGGGGGATCTGAGTGACCATGTTAGTTCCTGATGCGTGGGGAGTGCAGGGCCGAGTGGTATGTGCGGACTCGTGTGATGAAATGCTGCGCGATGATGTGTGCTGCGTCAATGTACCTAGTGTGGAAGTGCCACTTCTAGAAGTGGGCATTTCTGTGTGCAGTGTGAGATGAGTGCCTTGTCTGGCGATTGGCTGGCTGAGGTCATGTGATGGGCTAGGGAATCCCCAGAGTCAGGAGGAGTCACCCGGTGGTGAATGGGGAGATCAGCAGCTAGATGGGTGGGAGGAGTACACCTGGGACCTGAATAGGGCTGGGCTTTCCCCACACAATACTGGCTCCACCCCCTGTGGTGCGACTGATGACCCTGGCCTGTCCTGTGAATAGGGAGAGGGGCTGAGCAAAACAAAGTGCTCAAGAACCAGTTGCATCTGGTTCGCCCCTCCCCTGCACCTTGAGACAAAGGTATTATGTGTATAAAAAGGGTCTGTGTCCCCTTACAAAATGTTCTCTTTTTGGATCCTGACAGAGGGGGGCTTGCTGCTGGTGGGGCCCAGGAGGGACCGCCATGGGGGCTACCTCCCTGCTGGAGGGTCCTGTGTGCTGGCCCCTGGGCCCTACCTTGCCCCCTGGACGCCTTCAGGACCCTTTTGGACCTTTTTGCTGGTCCCTTTACTCTGCCAAGGCTTGATACAGCCTTCAAGCACCTGGGAAGCGCTTTGCCTTTACTTGCCTTCAAGCGCTTGGGAAGCGCTGTACCTATTGGCTGAGGAGCACCTTTATTTGTGGGCAGCAGCGCTGAGCTGCGATGATTTGCGGGGGAACCCCGACGTGGGGATTCCCCCACTTCTGGCCGTATTTTGTCACGGGTGCCCACCCCGCATTGTGGTGCTCGTTCTCGCGGGTGCCCACCCTGCATTGTGGTGCTCGTTCTCGCGGGGGCCCACCCCGCAATGTGGTGTTCGTTGGCGGGTGCCCACCCCGCTTATTTCCTCCTATTTGAGCCTTGAAGCGTTGCGGGAGCCCACCCCGCATATTGGTGACGGTCGCGGGTGCCCACCCCACTTACTGCAGTATTTACATTGCGGGAACCTACCCCGTACTGCCGCCAAGGAGACCGGGCCGCCGCGCTGCCTGCGGCGACCCGGAAGTGCAGGAAGTCCCGTCTGGTGGTGGGCGGGGTAATGCAACGCGAGGCCAGCCCAGAGCCTCACGCGCTCCCTTTCCGCATCCCCCGTCGCGCAGAAGAGGTGGAAGGCAACCTTGAATTCAAGTCCCGGTCCCGAGAAGGGGGACCGGGTGAAGAGTGACTGCACGGGGCTCCCGTGCCAGCGAGAGAGCCCCGCGATGTGCTGGATCGGGCAGAGGAACCAGCCTGCCGGATCCGCCAGCGCCGGAGGAGCCCGGTGAGTAGGGGCTTCTCTTCTTGCTTACTGAGGGGACCCGCACCTGACAGCGGGCCGCTCCGACGGTGGCCTATTTGTTTTCCGAGTCCCAGAGCAGGACTCCAACGTTGACCACCAGTTCATCCCCAGTGAGGGGGCCATTTGATATTTAGAAGTCCCAGGGGGACTTGGGGACCAATTGTTCTAGAGCCTAGAGACTCCAACGTCGGGGGCAGTGTTCTCGAGCCCCCGAGAGGCTCCCACCATGGGCATTATTTGTTTAGAGTCCAGAGGGGCTCCCACGGGCAATTTTTGTTTTAGAGCGCTAGTGCGCTCCAACGAAGGGGGCCATCATTATTGTTCAACAAGAGTCCCCTGAGTGGGACTCCAACGTTTCGGGACACATTCCATTTCAGCGCCAGCGCGCTCCACAGTACTGGGGGACATGGTGTGTGTAGGCTCTACGCACACCATGTCCCCCAGTACTGTGGAGCGCACTGGCGCTGAAATGGAATGTGTCCCCAAACGTTGCATTTTTGGATACTGTTACTTGCCCAGCTGCGCAGCACTTAGTGCCAGCTGCAGCGTTTAGGCCCTGTTCTTGTCCCCAGCAGCCCAGGAAGTAGTGGGCAGCTGCTACGTTTCGGTTCTGGTGCGACCTGGACCCTAATGTGATTGAAGTGTTATTGTGATTCATGCTAATGGGATTGGGTGTTAGGAAATGTACTCTGTATAGCATGTTTTGCGCACCCTGTATTTTATACCTCTAGATAGGATTTCTGCCTAGGAGGTTGTTTTACCTGTTTAGGTTGATGTTAGGGAGATTGTACTTCCCTGTGCGATGTACGCCCCTAGTATAGTTATACTTAGGTGGTTAGGTCTAATGCGTTAGACTAATGAGAAATTGCATAATGTGTTTATGCCCCTGTGATGGATGCAGGATAGGTTTTATACCTGATTCTAGTGTGATGACGCTGAGGTCATTATTGCGCCAGTAGTTACTGGTTGTGCTCTACCGTGCTAATTTGTGTTACAGTTAGTATATGTTCTACATGTACAATTGGTGATTTGTGCTGAGTCTGACAGTGGTCCATGTGGCCCTGTCCCGTGTAAAAAGTCCCTTGTAAAATTCTGCCCAGTGCCAGTTGGCACAGTGTAAATTGTGTGAATATTATCTAATGTGTTTTGGTATAATACAAAGGCTATTTTTATATATGACCTTGTGTGGAGTTTCTTTTGTGGTGGGCCTTGGGTGTTGTTACTGGGTGCGCGCGCCAACGCTTTACACATTGCCTCCGGGATAAGCCTGTCTGCTCGTGCCAAGCTACCAAGGGGGTGAGCAGGGGTTATCTTTGGCATGTAACTCCCCAGCCCTGACTAGAGTGGTGGTTTCTGCCTGGCTTTGGCGCAAGCCCTAGCCAACCAGAAATCCCATTTCTAACACTCTCTAATATTGTTCTGACCAAGCCTGGGGATCTAAAGGTTAATGTGATACAATCTCTGAGAATGTCTTGTTAGATTTCCCCACCCACCCAGTCCTGCGCGCCATCTTGAATTCAGAAAATAACAATTTATTATTAATACCTGTCCTTGCACTCAAAAAGTGTAGAGATTTGTTCCTCAGTGTTGACCAGTGCTCAATGTCACTGGGCAGCAATGAAGGAACGTTAGCCAACACTACAATATATGGGGTTGCTACTGGGGGTAAGTGCAGGTTAGAGTGTGGGCCACTAGGGGGTCTTTGATCGAAGGGCCGGCCCTCTATAATGCCTGTGTCTCAGTGTCTCTCCTCATGGTTATTACTTGCTTCATCAGCTCGGGTGCTTCTTGGGGCATATGCCGTCTGGGCGTTCCTATGAGACAAACCTTCTATCAGATGTGAAGTCTCAGTGCCATTCGAAGGAGGGCATGCCACCCTTAGGAGAGGCAGACCATCCTGAATCGCAGGTCTTACAGAGGGTTCAGGTTGCTGCACAACCCCTTTCGCAGCAGCACCCTCAGCCCTGTTTTGCCCATGGTCTACAGGGGTTAAGGAAGCACTAGATGCTGGTTTTTCTAAATGCGCTAATCTAGCCTCAATTTCAGTTAGCTTGTGCAGTATCGGGTTCAGATGAGCTGAAATCACAAGTTCCAGTTTTTCCAGAAAAGCTTCCCTCTCCCGACTAGGTAATGCTGCCAATGATACCCCATCATCTGGAGCTAGCGCTTGAATAGCCCCCTGATTATGCTCTGTGTCAGCAGGTTTACTCCTACGACCTAAAGGTTTAGGCAGAAGATAACTTTGTTTATTTAGTTTATTTGACGCTTGACCCTTCCTTTTCTTTGACGCGGAGCAAGACTACTCCCATGGTTAATCTTAGCTTTCTGACCCCGTGTGACCACATTTGGTCTTACTGACATATCAGATTTTTCAGCTATATCTGAGGCGTTAATGATTGCAAAGCCTGGGGAATGTAACACACTGATTTGTGATGAAATAACTTCCAAACCGGTTTATGAAGCAGGGACGCTAAGAGCAGGTCGATTATGAGGGTTTTGTGGCTCTAGGGACAATCTGCGCTCGGTGAGATCTATTTCGTGAATGAGTGCCGATTTAGCCCTCAATAAAAAGGCGTCCAATGTCCCCACTACCCCTTGCCCATTTCCAGATTTTAACCTGTTCATTTAAAACCCCCTCCTTGATACAAAGTCAGTATCAACGGTAATAATGTCACAGTACCTTCTAAAGTCCACACTAATTGGAACCAAGGCAATATAGAAATGTTAATAACATGGCCCAGCCCAGCCTCCTTCGGCCTCTGACCTCTGACAGGCGCAGATGGGCCCTCCCTTGGCCCGGGCTTCGCTGCGGAAGTGCAGGCGCGCCTTTACGGCATCAGGTGTGTGTGGACCCGCCCCTTTCCAGGAGGCGCGTCGTCTCGCACTGGGGGACCGAGTCTCACCCCAGCGATGGCGGTGTTGTTTGGAGGGCTAGATGGAGAGACAGGGAAAGGGAGTTTAGCCCACGGATATTGGCAGCACCGAAGGTGAGTGCTGCAGTCTGCCTCAGCTCCACAGGAAAGCGTCCCTTATTTATTATTTGCTGGTTATTGTAGTTTGCTGTCCTGTAAAATATCAAGCTCCTGTCCAACTCCTGTCCAGCTACCAGAGCTCTTGCCTTCATCCGTTGGGGTAGAGGCAGTTGACGATGTTACAGTGATGGCTCTGTGCTGACATTAAGCAGACTCTTATTCGGTTACTCGGCTACTCAAGGTGCCGGCCCCACCTGCCTAATATCCTGCTTCCGTGGGGCTCTTGTCTGGACCCCTCCTCCTTCGGCCCTCTGGTCTGCACCCAGCTGCCCTCCCCATGCTGACACCACTTGCTACTGCTGCTAGTTGTTATCTGGTGCATGCCAATTAGGGTGCCAGTTAGGGGGAGCCAAGATGTCTCTGGTCCACCTCGTGCAGATTCTGGGGGGTTTCTGGGTGCTATGGCAATAATCCCATCAGAGCTGCAGACGGGGGTTATGCTGCAACAAGGCCAACAAGGTGTAAGGGGGCTAGGCAGCAGGATTGCAAGTCCTTAAACTGCCCAGGTTGTTGTTGTTTTTTTCTCCTCGATAAACTGCCTGTCTCTGGTGAGCTCCGGTAGCTCTGTAGTGCAGCGGTAGTGGTAGTGTAGCTGGAGCTCCGACTGCTGACTGCTGGGAGGGGAACCATGGCACCGGGAGAATGACGCGGGGAGAGTGTGCAGAGGTCAGCGGGTCCGAGCAGGGATTAATTAAGCAATTATGGCAAGTTGCCCCTCACTGCCTTGTTGCTCACCGCCGTTCCCGCTGCTGCTGATTCTGCACTTGGCCCTCATACGCACCGTCGTGCTCTGGGTTCGATCCCGAGTATGGATGGGAATGTGGCTCTCCCGTCTGTGGCCCCCCTTACAGCGTTCCGCAGCCCTCCCAACTCCCAACTCCTGCTGCCGGCTCAGTATCCGACACAATCGGGAGTCATAATATTTGAAGAGTCACCAACACCAAGTAATGCACTTTCCAACAATGAAATGGAACTAGTTCCTGTTGAAACAGAACAACACACAAATAAAATACAAATATCAATTCGGCCTACCACCAATGTCTACATCAATATGCCTCTAAAAGAGACGTCTGCCAGTTCATCAAAACCTGGTGAGCTACCTAAAATAGATCGAACTGCATCTGGCTACTTCATTGATTTTGGTACTTTCTCTCCGGATCCCAGTGAACTTGAAACAACGCTAGCTCCAGTTTCCCGTTAACAACAACTTCATGATTTCTACACTTTTCTGAAAAAGACTCACCGTGGCTACAGCTCTGAATAATAACTGGAATATTGTTTTTTCTATTCTGGATTGGCCTAGTGACTGTCTTTTGCTTACTCATGAACGGCAACTATCTCTCAGAACACTCTGCAGTTTCAAATGCAAACTTGGTCCTGAAACCTCATACGTCATCTCATCATGAACAAAGAGACCAGTCCTTCGTGAACATTACAACTGTTCCAATTCCTGACGGTATAGTGTGGGACAGAGTTGATTATGATGTATTTGGTCCCACAGAACATTTGAAAATACCTCATGTATTTAAAATTTCTCTAAATGATATAATTACCTTCAATACATGTTCTGCTGATTGGGATTTTGAAACTGTAAATAATATGTTGCTGATTTAGAACAATCCACTGCATTTTCAAGCACTGAAATGTTAGAGTACACATCTGATTTTGATATCATGTACTGTTAAGACCATTATGGTCATCACTTTCTACATAAAACAAGTGCACCACGTAATTTTTTTACATACCACCAATGCGAACACTGCCCAACACCACCGAAAGTCCTTATTTTTCAGGGTTTAATACTTCTGACCAAACCTCATATTACTATAAGGTTGCACCTACAACTGCACAGAAAAATATGCTAACACCAAACAGATTTATTCTGCATCCTTTATTTCCCACCTGTCTGAACCAGTTTTGACTCATGGAAGGACACTATAGACATAAAATCAGTCTGGGGTTCAAAGAAATGGCAGGTTCAGGGTACCGAAGCACTATTTCGAGCATGCCTCATTCCACAGCAGATAATGTTTCTGAACGGCACTCTGCATCAGACCTCATGTCTTGGACTAGCCAAGAACAAAACTTGAACACACCTCGAATTCCCTAACCATCACACTTTGAGGGGTGGGAAAACTTTAAAACACAAGGTGAGGATACAGTAGAAGACAACATATATTATAATTCATCAGACCCCAATGAGAAGGGATGGTTAGTTTGGCCCATAGACACAAACAGGTGTCAAACAAGATTCTGGGGTACCACCAATGGGTTTAGTATCCATAGGCCAGACCAATACTATGTACATCAAGAACATCCTGGGGTGGTGAAATCATACAGTGCTGGGAAGTTATGCCTCGATTGGCCAAAGACCTCAACACGGTCACAGGTGAAACAACACTTATCCTTACTATCAGAAGACATGGATCTAAGGGACTTTTTATTAGGCCCCGAAAGCCACGTCAGAAACATTTCTTATACGCTGTTTATAATGAAATCTGGAAAATCTCTCAACAAGAAGTCGTGGAAAGGCTCAGTGAAATTGATAGAATTAACCTAGAAATTGATAGAATTAACCTTTTATGACTACATTAACATCCAGGATTTATTCACTGGGCAACATTGTATCTTCTGCCATAGAGATACTAGAACAGGATTTGTCCATACTATAGCACGGACAGTCTCAGCTACGTTCTATTGTGTTGTTAAGCTGGACGCTACAATCATTGCATCCCGGTTATGTGCCTTAGCAATTTATCAACAGTATGTCCTTGTTCTCTGCTTACAATCTAACTAAAAAACAGATAACTATGGCACAAAGTGGAGCAAAATATACAATGCTGCGTATTGAAAAACAGAACCAACTACCTTTTCACTGTGGCAGAGTCACCATCCACAGAATGGTAAATCCATGGCCATATAACATTACCAGTCACAACTTTCCAGTTTCCATATTGTCTAGAACAACAACAGGCAGGCAGATATGAAGTGATGGGTAGGAATTCATCAAGGAATATTGGGAATCACCATTCAGATTTCGATGCAGGAGTGGGGGCATGGAAATGTTACTAAGCGGTACAAACTGCGAGAACTCTTTAAGTGGATCTCTCAAATGCCAGGATATCATGCTTCACGGGGCCGGTAACCAGAGCCAGATTGGCCGTAGTGGGCACCGGGCAATTCCCTGGTGGGCCGACAGGGTGAGGGCCGGTTTTGGGCCCCTGGGGGGGCCATTTTTGTTACAGGGTCATTTTTGCAGCATAGCTGCAATATTGGCCCCTGTAACACAATCGGCCGAAACAGGCCCTGTCAAACAGCTCGGCCGCACCCCCAACCCCCCGGGTGGGCAGCCGAGCACCCTGCCAGGGCTGGTTTTAGTTCCCAGTCTGGCCCTGCCTGTAACGGTTCAGTTGCAAACTTATACTGTCATTTGAAAGGGTCCCCAGCTGCCGTGATTTATCTAGTGTTCAAGTTGCTCTCAAATGGGAGTTACTTGATGCTGAATGATCAATGTTGTTGTGGAATGCTTCCGGGCATCACATATCTTGTCACTGTAGACTCCAGGGTTACTTGTTGTATGCAAGTATTGTTTCCACCGACCCACACAGTCAGGGAGGTGCCATTATGGCCTTTGCTGAATGTTTCCTTTATACAGTTTGGAACTCTAAGCCTAATGAAAGCCATGCTTTTACAAAAAACTGTGCCCTTAACCTCCGCCCGAAAGACTTTTGATCTCCAGGTCGCAAGGTCCGCATCTGAGATACAGGCACTTGTACGAACAAACTGCCCTTTCCATTTCACAGAAAGGGTGCAACGTATCTTTAACATGTCTGATACGACGGGGATAGTACAACTATTTAAGAATATATGTTCTGGACTGTTAAGCACCTTTCAGACAGTCTTCGGAGTGATTCCATACGTCATACACCCCGTATTCTGAAGCATTTTTGGAGGACTTCCGCTGATACTGTTCCTAATAGCAGGAATCCTGATTGTAATTTTCTGCTACGCAATGGACGTCCCAGTCACCAAGGAGATGGAAAAAATTCCCCTGGAACGCAGATACCATGATTGCATGGTACTCAAGTCAAGTCAAGTCAAAATAGTCTTTATTTCGAATATTTCATCTTAAAAGACATATTAATAATTCATCATGACAATTAAAATTGGAATAAGATTATTAACATTATATATTTAATAAATAACAAGTTAAAAAGCAGTAGTAAAAAAACATTAAACATTTCAATATACATCGACTTGAAGTTGGTTATAACATGGGATTTAATTGTAACATACTCCACGATAATAAGGGTAATGCTAAGCTGCATATATAAAACCAGTGGGGAAATTTCATTTGTTCCGTAAGAGCCATGCCCAGCTAATGTATTTGGCTAAGCCAATAACCACAAGAGAAGATGTATCTGTCTTTAAAATCCTTCTAGCGGTCTGGGCTGATCTGACACCTAATTCACGACACACAGGACGCAACCAAACTCTTCTTGGTTGAAGGTATACTGGACAGACAAATAAAAAATGATCAACTGTTTCAACCAAATTTTTACAAGTTGGGCATTTATCACTACCATTTGGGGTCCAACTTGAAGTAAAGGAACATAATGGTAGTGTCCCAATTCTAAATTGGTGGTATAGTTTCCGATCCTGCTTTTTGGTTATTACGTCCCAGTATGCTTCGAGAGAGGGTTGATCCTTAATGGACAAATAGGTTGCGGTCAGAGAGCTACCAATCAAAGGAGTAAGGCGATTATGTAAAGTCCATTGCCAATAGGCTTCCTTAAAGATTTTTTTGGGGGGAAAAACTGCCGACGCAGGGTTAGACCACAAATCACCCATGCCCATTCCTGTCAATATAAGTTTAATTTCTGACAGCCAACTAATTCTATGGGAGCCCCCCATGTCCTTTACCTCGCACAACGCCTTAGCATAAAGGGAAAGCTCTGGGGTAGTCCAAAGGCGTCGCCAAAACGCCAAGGGCCTATACCTGACCATATCCTCAATAGGTTGGCAACCCAGATCGAATAGCAGAGGGATGCGTGGTGTGGAAAGGGGTAGCCCTGTTAATGACCTCAAATAGTTATTTTGGGCCACCCTCAAGGAGTCCAGATTGCTGTACCCCCATAACTCGGCACCATACATAACTGCAGGAAGGATTTTAGACCCGTAAATTTGCATCACTGGTGCTATGGGTTTAGTGCAGGATTGCCTGTGTTCCTTTAGTAGTGCACCACCTAATTGTGAGTGCTTTAGACTAAGCAATTCTGTTTGAGGCCTCCAACTTAGGTTGTCACTAAAAGTCACCCCCAAATATGTGAATGTGGGAGTCTGTTCCAGCCTGACACCACCCATATCACCCCTGGCTTTTACGGGGCGGGTGCCACGAAGGACCATGAATTTAGTTTTCCCCACATTGACTTCGAGCTCATGTTCGCGGAAAAACAGCTCAAACCTAGACAGAGCCAATTGAAGCCCCTGTCGGGTTTTGGAGATAAGGAGCGTATCATCCGCGAACATGAGCAAGGGGACTTTCATTCCTGCCAACGAGGGTGCATCAGTCGGAAAGTTAGAGAAATAACTAGTTACACCATTAATAAACAGGGAAAACAATGTAGGGGCCAGAACGCACCCTTGTCTGACCCCTTTGGACACTTCAAATCTCGCAGTTACTTCCCCTGGTTTACTACATCTAACCTGGGCAAATGTATGAGCGTGCAGTTTAACTAAGAGCCTCAAAAACTCGGCCGGCATACCCATCTCCCGGAGGACCTCCCACAGTTTGGGTCTTGGCACCATATCAAATGCAGACCTGAGGTCCACAAATGCTGCAAAGAGCATGCCCCCCCCAAGGTAGGCTTCCTTCCAATATAGTAGTGTAAACCTAAAGGCTTGATCTATGGTTCCTACATGTGTCCGGAAACCTGCCTGAAAAGGCGTCAGGATGTCATTATCGGAAATCCAACTAGTGCTGCGGCCCAGCAACAAACGTGCGGTGATTTTTTGGGCCGCATCTATGAGGCTGATCGGGCGGTACTTGGCTGGGGCAGAGCGATCGCCCTTCTTATAGATTGGCAAAATCTCTGCCCCAAACCAAGAATCCGGGACCGTCGCTCCACTAGCCAGGGAATTAGCTAGGGTTTTTAAGTAAGGTACCCAAAGATCCTGATCCTCTTTGAATAAGTCAGCAGGGATACAGTCAGGGCCTGGGGCTTTACCGTTCGGGAGAGATTTCAAAGTTAACATCACCTCACTACAGGTGAACTCTAATATTCCTGCATCATTAAATAGCAGCGGGGCATTTACGGTGTTTTCGGTGGACTTAAATTGATTTTCGAAATAACTAACCCACTGGGCAGGTGCAACATGATTAGCCGGAATCATAGCCAGCGGGTTCCTACCCCATTTTAAGAGATGCCAAAAATGGCACATATTTCTACCCTCACAAGCCTCAAATAGCTCGCGCCAGCGAGTTTCGTCCCAGTTTAACTTTGCTGACCTTTGAGCAGATTTATAAGCAGCTCTACATCTCCTGATCTTTATCGAGTCCCTTGACTTAATGGCTAGGATTAATGCTTTGCGTGACTCTCTACATCCTACATCGAACCACGAATTCTCCCTCTGACGAGTGGGTTTAATAGTGGCTGGGACACTTTTGATGAAGAATTTTTTAAGGGCTGTAAATAGTTCACTGTGGATGTCCGGAATGAGAGTAATAATCTCTTCCTTGGCGTCATAGCAGGACAACTTAAACATAGCAACATTGACCAATTCCCTAATAGCAGCCCGAGCAAAGGGATCATGGGCAATCTTAGGCCAACGAACCCTTCTCATGTCATTAGACAGGGTAGCTGGCACCTGCAGGGAGGATACATCATCATTACTACAACCTGAAAAACTACTATCGGTTAGGGTCAGCATCAGGGGGTTATGATCACTCTCTAACCTATCCGTCACCACCATATCAATGACGTCTGCCCACAACTCACAATTAACCAGGATGTAGTCAATTCTGCTCTTACTTCTGCCATTGTCAAAGGTTGTCATTCCTCCCCTATCCGAGGTTGTTCTTCCATTAACAGCCCGCAACCCCAATTCCAAACAAAGCCCCTTCAAAAATAGTGCTACTTGTGTCCATATACTAATGGGGTTTAGTTCTAATTGGGGTATACCCAACACAGAGTCCTCACTTTCAGTAAGATACCCATCGTCAGACCCCAAAGGTTCAAAACAAGTGTTGAAGTCACCTGCCACCACCCTGTGGCCAGCTCTAGGTGTGTTACGAAGTAATAGGTCCAATATAAAGACAGAGGGGGGACATTTACCACCGGGAACTCCCCTAAGATAGGTGTTAAATATATGAATATTAAGGCCCTTAGGAGAGGAGACCTGTATGGCCAATATGTTGGGGCTGTCCGTTGGAACTTCCCTAACTTCAATACCTTCGCATTGACGTACCCAGATTGATAGTCCACCCACCGGTCTACCTCTAACACCCCTAACAGCTGGTTTAAAGTAATTAACATACCCTACACGATAAATCGGATCCACTGCCCACGTTTCCTGGAAACACCAAATATCAACCTGATCTACAAACGCCACCCAATCAGGAGAGGCCAGTTTAGAGTGGAGACCGGCTATGTTCCAGGAAGAAAATGATAGGCTGTTACTCAGATTTGGCGGGTTCGTAAGCTGTGTCTCCATAGGGGGGTCAATAATAGAACAATCGGGAAGTAAGCTCGTATGAACAGGAGTAACAGACGGAGCAGGTTCGATAGCTTGTGCCAGAGGTTGCAAGGCAACAGGTGGCTCCCAACAGGCACACAATGAGCTCCCTTTTAAAACAGGCCATGACGTCATAAAGCTATCCCCCTGTCAATCGTTATCCTCCAGGGTGGAAAGAGCAGCAAAGCGATTTTTTAACCTAATTTGGGGGCCGGGTTGAGGGACACAATGGGGGGCTCGTTGCAGCATAAGGGTTGTTGCTCTTACAGGCCTATAAAAATAACCTAGAGGTAGAATCAGAATCTCGTCTTGGGAGGGAGCTTGGTATATTGCCTGCTCCAAGATACGTTCTACCAATAGGGAGGACCTAAAACTTAATACGACACAATCACCTCTCAGGGCCTTTTGGTCATGGCCAACCCAGGACACCCGCCTGACCATTTTAAATTCATCAAAGAATGGTTGAGTCGCCCCAAACTTTCTGCCTAGGAAATACAAAGCTTTGTTTTTTACATTAGTCCAATGCTCACTAGTCCCCACCACCAGTTGGGGGACATTGGCTAGAATGATAGTATAGGGCGTGGCTTCTGGGGGGAGGTGAAGGCTCCTTGAGTCTGCCGATGCCTCTGAGTTAAGTGACACAGGCCTTATCAATTCATCCATAGGCTGGGGATCGATCAACGAACTTCTTGCTACATTGTGGGCGGACGGGGGTCTAGTAGAAGGAGCCCTAGGTGCTAATAAGTCCAGGGGGTTACTAGTGTGCGTTCCTATAGTGTTTTGACCAATGGTAGACCTTGCCCTGGTACGGCTGACCTCTTCCTCATTATTCTGAGCTGGTGTGACTACAGCTAGAGTCTGAAGTTTAGTCAGATTAACTTCGATGTGATTAAGTCTGGTTACCACAGTATCAAGTTTAGCCAAAACAGGTTGAATAAGTATCGCTAATTGGTCCCTCAATATGGAGCTTAAGCAATCAAGACTCTGTTGGCTCAAACATTGCATATTATTTGTGTATGATGGAGCAATGATTGGGGTTGGGGGCTGGCCACCCGGGGGACCTATGGCAACTCCAGGGATGGGGGGTTTATTTTGAACCCTGCCTTTCCTCTTTTTACATGGAGGTTCTCTAACTTTAGGGCCTGCCGCTCTAAAATTCGCACGAGTAGTTACCCTTACTGGGGTAGATGTTGGGCTAGAGGGAAGAGGTGTATCAATGAGACCAGAACATGAGGACGTGTTTACTAAACCCCCCAGAGTACAGGAATCCGGACGTGATTCCAATAAGTGGAGTCACAAAACAATGGCACTCAGCTCCTCCGGCGCGTCCCGCGCTGCGGAAGCTCCCTGGGGCTTTTGTAGGACACCGGCGCGCTGCGATGACGTCAGGCGCTGCGCCGGTGTCAGGGGGTGCTGGGAGATGAAGTCTGAACAGCCGTTCCCCTCACGGCACGGGAGTAGAATGCGAGAGGCTAGATTCCCCCACGAGGAAAGCCGTTCCCCTCACGGCAGGTAAGTGGAGTCACAAAAACAATGGCACTCAGCTCCTCCGGCGCGTCCATGGTACTCCATCTGGGCACACCTCGCCTGAGCGAGTCTTGGTTCCTTTCATTTAGACCAGTCTGGATCGACTGTGTTCTGCCTATCCTCCGATGTCTGTTTTGTGGACAAGAATGCATGTTGGATCTATGTCTAACACTTCCCTCTGTTGCACCACCGGACGTGGATGCTTTACTTGACCCGATAACGGCCCGTCTACTCCTGTGTCCGCAGTGTATTCCCATGTTGATGTCTGCATTCTTAGAGCCACCACAGGATGCTTCAGCTTCTGTTGGAATGGATACCGCTCCTCTTCAAACACTCAGGCCTTGGAAGTCACACAGGCCTCCCCAGCATCGGCTGTGGACAATACAGAATATCATCTGTGCTTGATTGACCTGATCTGTGAGGTGTTTTAGGGACCGTCATCTGCGATAGCAAGCAACAGTAATACATAAGGATACATAAACATTTGGCTCATCATGTGCTGGGGAAAATTTGGCCTTTTCCAAAACAACCAAATTTGGAATACTTAACAATAGACACTTTTTCTTGCTGAACTGCATGGCTTTCAGGCACTCATAGAGGTTCAAACTATATACGAACGTATTTTAGTAAGACTTCTACCGCTTAAATACAATTCTAGCATTTTTTTAAATATTTTTTAAACGTTGTGTACAAATTCCTTAAAGTACGTTAAACATTTATCATGTCTACTCTATTTGGATGAGGAGTGGGTGTTATGTTTCATATAGGTACCACAATATAGCCTCAAGTAGCAACCTAACCTCTCACCTATATTTCCCCAGTCATTTCACTACATAACAGTCCCTGGGACTGACCTTCTACCTAGTTACGGTACTGCTAACAGGACGTGGAGTTTTCCCTGAAAACTAGCCTCATCCATTATGCTTGAGGATTCTTAGAAACTCAGCAGGACTACCATCTCCTGCATAATAACTATGTATAAGGGTCATTCCTTCTGTCATCCTAAGTCCGACATGACACAGCAAGGTAAATCCCCTGAGGCTACTACTTTGGGTATTTAAACACCCTAAAACACCATATCCTTGCTGAGGCATGGAGAGGAGAAAAAGAACTTCCATGCTGACATATTGACGCAAGACTCTGAAGTTCCTGCACGCAGACACTCCAGCTCGCAGTGGTCTGAAATCCTTCGCAAGTGTCCATCTCCAGACCAAGACGGGGTCCCACAGTCTCTCCCTTCAGGTAATGGGGTTGACTTTACCCTAGAGGGATTCTTGGCTCTACGCCTACATACATGCTAGGTACAATTAGGTACATCTAGTTAGGGTCGCATTGTAGGAGTACGCATTATTACTGTCATGTATTTTTATACCTGCCTTTATTCATTATTTTAGCACTATGACAGAAATCTACCATCCTTTTACTCTGTTGGTGCTTATAATCATTTATATCTGTATCTGTCTTATGGTTGTTTCAGCACACCTATTTTACACTAGAATGACGATGGTTCAATAAATGCTTATTGAAAACATCCCCACTGTTTATTCTGTGTTGCTCTCTGAGACAAAGTGAGCATGAGTGACTGAGTGAAAAGTACTGTACTGTTTCCAAGATCCCTAATGGGACAGAGTTGTCATGTTCGATAGTTGCCAAGAACTATTCTCTCCTTGGTAAGCGGGGTTTCTAGTGGCACTGTGAGCTGGCTGGTATACAGGCAAACATACCCGGTGGGGGTGTCTGGAATCAGTCTGTACACCAATCCCACAGTCTATGTTGTCTAAATGCGCAAATCCTATACAGGTTTATAGGAACTACACGACAGAACAAGTAAGGACTAGCCACCCTGATCGTGTGTCAGACACGTTAATGGCAGCGTGGCGCGATCAGGCAGCTGCCTTTCAGAGTGGGTGCTCACTAAGGAGACAGGCGAGACCGTCGTTTATGATGTACCTCACTGTTCATGGATGATGTTGTTGTGTTGGGGCCTCTTAAGTTACAGGGGGATTACGTTACTTCCTCTATTTCTGGAGCTTTGTAGCAGTTTTAAGATCTTGGAGTTTCTCATTTCTCAAATGGGTGTAATTTCTGATAGTTATATGTTTCCCTCGCCTTCATTGCTTGATTTTGCTCCTGAGAAAGTGTCATTCATAGTCGTTGAAGTGTCACTTATAGTTACACTGAAAGTATGGAAATGTCACACATATGGATCCGAAACCTTGGCAGCTATGGAACTCCTCACCATATAGAAATAGGGACTAGGTGCGAAATCTTCCTCTGATCATTATGTGATTCCGGCAAAAATGCTTAACATAAACATAAGACAGTGTGTTCTCATGTAAAACTCTCTAGTTCATTGTCAGTGGCCCTGGGCCATGTTCGTGCAATCCAAAACTGAAAAAAGAATTTCAAGTTGTTTATGTTTTTATTATTTTATTTTTTAGCCAATCAACGTTGTTGCGCGGGCTCGGTCTGTTTAGGACTTTTTTCGTTTGCTCATTTTCGTGACTGTTCCTTGTTATTCCCCATTTTCCTAGATTCTTTCTTCAACTGGTCATTGGTTCGCCACTTTTTCCTTGAATTGACCAGATTTGGGTTATTCTTCCGCAGACGTTAGAATGAGATGCCTGTCTGTACTATTAGAAATGATCCGTTGTTTATAGATTAGGCTGCGCTCTGACTGCCATAAGCAAACGCCCCCTTTCTGTAGCCTGGACGATTGAAAGCATGGCGAACAGGACAGAAGATACGGAGCTTTACTGTGCCTCTTGCCGAGAAACGGCAGCCCGCAGGTACAAGGTAAGAAACTATTTAGTCCAGTGTATCTTTTGAGAATGAGGAATTGTATGTATAGCGCTTACTATCTCTGCTGAGAGCCGTAGAATGGCTGGAAAAGGGTATGCTGCCCATCAAATTGATAGGGATCGTAAACGGAATATTAAGCCTTGTTTCACCGCTTTCAAGTTCCGCAGACACGTGAGTAGCTCAACGAGCAGGAGTTTATTTTGCATGGTGGAATGTGTAGGTTTTCATTTGTAGTGGGATTAAAAAGAACTTCGATTCCCAAAATGCAAAGCAGAAAATCTGATAGGCTGATTTACTAGGACATGGATCTAGGAATCCTGAGAGCTCACCAGTGCACAAATCCTAAAACAAGCATTTACAAATGCAATAGGTCTCTCACTTGCGAGATTTTGAGCTATTGGCATTGTAAATGACAATGCCTTTTATTTATGTTTGAAAAACCTGCAATAATAAAAGACATTGTCATTTACAATATCAATAGGTCAAAGTTTCGAAAATGGGATACCTGTTGCATTGCAAATGCTTCTTATAGATTGAATTCGATCTCCATAATAAGTGCTTTCATCCCCATAGAGTAGGCCAAACGAAGCCCTCCTGTTATCTGCAAGAATAAATATAGTTGGAGATGTAAGTGCTCAAAAACTGAAGGATTGTGTTTTGGAGAAATGTGCGTGCGACATCCTTGTTTGACTTTTAGCCTGCAAGCAAGTCCTTTTGGGATACTCCGAGTATCAACTGCAAAGTGCCCTGTGGATATAGACATCAATGTGGTGCATATCATTAAGGCTTAAATACAAATAGAATATACTTTTGTTCTGAAGAAATGAAAGCGCACGTTAGAATAGTGAACTTTATTCTCGCAATTAATGGCATTGCAGTTTTACACGCTTTGTAAATTTAAGATCACTTCACCAGCCAAAAAAAGATCATTTAAAGATCATTTATGCCCGAAGGAAGAACCGCTTGTTTTGTGAAATATTAGCTCAGGGAATATAAATAGGAGCTACTTCCTGAATCTGGAGGGAAGCAGGTGCTCCAGCGGAAAAGGGAAAATTTACATATCCTCCCTATGGCAAAGACTTGTCACCACACTAACTCATTCATACATTGGTGGGGCCCATAACACCAACACTCATACGTCTCACTCTAGTCTGCACACAGGAGGGAAAATAGCGCTGGACAGGTGGGGGGAGGGGTACTTTGTTACCTGTCGGGAATAATTCCTTTACATTATATACATCTGTACCTATAGAATCATAACTTTGACATCAAGGCACTCCACCACTTTGTCGATGGACCAATTAGTTGGATTGGTTGATGGTGATTTAGAACCAGCTAAAACACATTTAAAGCTTCGGAACCTTTGGTTAACTTTCAATACCTTATTAAAGAATCACAAACTCGTTTCATGTTAATCAAATTTTAGTATATCTATTTAGGTCACTCTGTATCGGCATGTCCAGGATTACAGTTCAAATACATTTTCTATTGAGCAATTTCCAATCTTGATCTTTACCATAAATTTTACATAACATTCATATTTACCTAAATTTTGAACATTGGCGACCACCTCCAGAAGAACCCGTCAGCCCACAGCAATAATCAAAATCCCTTCAGATGGAATCGTCCTTTTATCATAAAAGAAACCCAGAAAAAGCCAAGAAATCTCCTACAGCTCGACGCAGTCCCCACGATTCAGCCAATGGACCGGGCGATCGAACCAACAACCCCGCAAATCAATCCTCCACACCAACAGCAGCCGACACCCCCTCTTCTAAATCCCTTTCTTTTATACTCTTTTCCTCCTTACTTTTAGGACAGTGCGCAATAATTTAGGGGTAGAAAGTTTTCTGATTGGATAAATTCTCTGAATTTTGTAAGTCTCTTGAATTTTCCCAGGTTTGCCTGTTTCCCATGAGACCGGGCATGACATTTCTCAATTGTATTCTTTTGGGTAGTTTCACAGGCAAAAGTTCCGAAGTAACAACATGTAAGCTTTTTTGTTCAGGTCTTTCATTGTCCCCTCGGTCATTCACACTAGTCTTCATCTTGGCAATCCTCCATGTTCCTATCCTAGACAAGGAACATTTCGTTTCTCGTCAGAGGTCACTTGGAGATCTTCAGAGCCGTCCAAGTCTGCCCAGTAGACATCGCGCTCACATGACGGTGGCCACTTCCAAACTCCATTTTAAGTACTGCGGCCTAGTAGGCCCGAATGCCAACTTAAGCAAAAACAAACATAACAGTAATTAATATATAGAAATGAAGATTCTAATGTTAAACCCGCACTAATCCCAATATATTTTAGAATTTTCCTTGCTTGTAGCAACATTTAAAGCAATAATACTCACCATTCTGCAGCACTGGAAGCACAAACCACCACAAAAGCAACATGAATCATGCAGTTCTCTGTTTCAACACATCCTAAATTTAGTTTGCGTACCATAGTTAATCATTTAATTATTTGCCATGCAATTGGCAGTTTAGTCTCACGTGTATCTCGTGTTTATTAAGGTGCAATTGCTGATTATTTATACTACTTCACACAATTAGTACAAGTTAATATTTAGAATGATTACGTAATTAATATTTCATGCTAAGATAGAGGAGGTATACAAAATGTTGCTTTACCTGCTCCATCAATCCCCCCTTTAGTGATTTTTAACATCACCACAAATCCCAATAAATGTTTAAAAAAAATTCGCGGAAATGATCACTCAGTTCCCTTACATTTTGTTACGTTACATCATAGTATCTCCCATCTCATCTTCTCTTGTTTTCTTGTACATGCTCTCTTTCCATTCTTCTTGTTCTAGATCTCCTACTTCTCTTTCTCTTATTTCCTTCTCCTTTCTTTTCACAATTTCTCTTTTTATTCTATTTTGTAATTTTCTTCTTTTTACACATACACACCCTAATCTTAAGATCAGTATTATCACACAAGTCACTGGTATTAGTATTTTCCCTACAAATGAACTACCTAATTTTGTTAATAAACCCTTTATAATAGAAAAACCTTTACCAAGCTTCTCCCAAACACTTTTTACCTCCAATGGAACAATTTCCTCCTGCAAATCGGTTATATTCTTAATGTATTTCTTTAAATTTTGGCTCTCGTCAGGAATATAAGTACAGCAATGTTGTACCTTCAGCATTCCACAGACTCCTCCCTCTTTGGCTAATATAATATCAAGGGCAAGTCGATTTTTCATAATCATGGCTCTCATGGCAACCATTTCGGTATTTACCATTAAGAACCCTCCAGCTGTGCTTGTCGATAAGCGATCCACAACTGTAGACAATTTTCTAATTTTATGTGCAATCTGAGATATTCCAACGGCTGGTTTCAGTGCTCCAAAAATATCCCCTACAATTTCTGACCAACTCTCCCTCCTTCTACGTGTTAGTTGTCTACCTATTTTGTGCAAACCGTCCTCTCCCCTTCCCACATGAAATATGTTTGGGAAGACCAGGCCTAGGTAGCATGTACCATACCAGTGGTCCGGTAACCTATAATAAGCCCTGTTCCCACAGATGTAATATTTTCCAGGGGATACCGGATCATTTCCTCCTTTAAATCCCCATTCTCCCATGATTTTATATACATCATGACGTACACTTGCACCTACAAAATAATTATCATAAACAGTGTTATCTCTACTGATGCACAATATCACTCTCTGAGGCCAATCCAAAGCCATTGCAGGATTTGTTTCTCCCTTTAAATGGTTTTCCTTTTCAGCATCCCAAAATGTTGTTTCCATCTTTTCCCCAGACACCTTTCTTTGCATCTTAATTCTCCTTTCTTCTACCACAGAGGTCTTCAAACTTTTTTACTCTGAGCCCCCGCTAAGCAAAATGTTTTGAGGTCAGGCCCCCCCTCCAAAACTTTATGACAAGGATTGGGGGAGCGGGAGGGACATGGCTGCGTGCAGGGAACGGGGCATATGAGATGATTTCAGGAATACTTTTTCTATAGCTTATGAACTGCCCTAAATATGAGACTTATAAAACAGCAAATGCATCAAACAAAAACAGATATCCCAAACAAACTGCTCCCCATAATTGGGGTGTTGTGAGCCCCTCACACTCTTTGACTCCAATGCAACTATACCTGCTGCTCTAATGATAACTGCAGTCCTGAGTAGCATCAAACAAAAACAGATATCCCAAACAAACTGCTCCCCATAATTGGGGTGTTGTGAGACCCTCACACTCTTTGACCCCAATGCAACTATACCTGCTGCTCTAATGATAACTGCAGTCCTGAGTAGCAGGCTATCTCCTTTGCCTTTTTTATGTCTTCCCCTCCATGATGGATCATCACCTCTGTCCTAATGCTTGAAAGGACAATAAGCTCTGATGCCCCCTTTTTTAAAGGTCGACAGTCATAATTGTGATGCAGTGGGCCCCCCAAATCCCTGGGCCCCAGTCCTGCTGCATCTGCTCCTTTACGATAACCAGCAGTGGCCACTTACACACTTGGTAGCAGTACCAGCTTCACTAATGAATGTCCCTTTAAAAAAAACAAAAACACTTATTTTGTCCCCTTCTTTGGGGTATCTCGCTGAAGAAGCGGTCTCTGGCCATTTGTAAACATAAAAATGAGCCTGCATACAGTGCTCCCTATTCTGGGCCTTCTCTTTGACAATATCTATGAATCCCGCTCCTTTCCTCTGTCTCCTAGACCATTACTGTGAGGCCCCAAGGATCGAGAGGATTAGGGCTCTGCATCTGAATGCAACCCTGCTGGCCTTCTACCTGCTACCCCATGGACTCAGCTTTCACATAAAAACTGCCCCTGAATGGTTAATACTAACTTTGAGATGCCTCCGCCTGAAATCTAAGTGTGGGTGGTAGTACAGAAAGTTAAAAAAGAAACCATGGAATTATGAGTTTCTGCAGCAGCGCTTTTCACATAATTATTAGTGTACTGCATTTGCTACATAATCTGCAGATTGCAACAAAAAAAACTTGATTCTAGCTCAAACGGAGCAAAAGTTACTTAAAGCATGACAAAGTGTTCCGGAGCAGTGGAAGGCCCTTTGCAAAGATTGACTGGTAATCTTGTAGTTGCTTCCTGCTGTATTTGGGTGCTACACTGGTACTAATGAGGTGAAATATTTCGCCTGACAGCGTTACAGTGAGTTAAAATGACAAAATAATTAAGTAATGCTAACTGCAAAATGTGGCGCATTGTGCCGCATAATTTACCTTTCCTTGCTGCATAATTTAGTCAAGCCTTCCGCATAATGTTGTCCTCTTCTGCTGAATAATTCCAGTGGATCTGCTTAAAGCTTTATGGTGGCAAAGATCTATTCTTTTTAAGATGTAATGTAAAGGAGTTATCAGCTGGGATCTGGACTAGTTGAGACACTTACAAAAATGTCTGCATTTGATACAGTTTGATTACTTATTACTAAAAAGTATGTTTTGTAAGAACTTGTTTTATCTCAATCACTGCATCATGTTGCAGCAGCCTAGCTTAGAGTATGTAAATACTGTTTTAAAATAATGACTTACATATTCTCAGTGCTTTCTTGCACAGGCTGGGACCTCATAGCACTATAAACAGGGCCATTGGAATTATGCGGCAGGAGAAGACCAAATTATGCAGCATGGTTGACTAAATTCTGCAGCAAGCAAAGGCAAATTATGTTGCATATTTTGTGATAGCATTACTGCACTATTTTGCTATTTTTACACTTTTTAACATTGTCCTGGCCTTTATTGCCCCTCATAAGTACCACATTAACACCCACATATAGGAATAAGCAACAGAAAGGCGACCAGTCAACCTTTTAGAAAGGGTCTTCCACTGTGAGGTAAAGTGTTGCTGCATTTTTCAATCTGTAAATTATACAGCAGATGATGGATTATGTGGGAAAACCATAACTATGCGCTGTGAGTGTGAAAGTAAAGGGTGAGAATGAAGAGTGAGTTGTCTGAATGCAGGGCGAATTCCCAGACACTTGAAGCTAATCAGCATGTTATTGATGGGGCGTAGGGTTTCAGATATAAGTTAAACTATTGCTACTATGGAATTAAATCCGGGAATCGAGGGTGAAGGAAATAAATAATGTGCTGATCCTGCAACAAACTTCCAGTCTTATAATTAGGGTTGCCAGCTCATTATTTTGATGTTAGACGGTAAAAAAATAAAAAGTCACCTAAAGCCCTATTTTCAGCACTTATCTGTGTGTACTTCGAAAAGCAACTATAAAGCGCTTTTAAATGTGTTCTAGGGCTGCCTGAATGTTTCATGACTGAAAATAAAAGGAACAGACAGAAAGTAAAATTTCAAATGAATACATACTTTTTTATTTAAGACCCTATTTAGTGTCAAAGGAAGGTCTTTGCATGCTCTTTAAACATACATGGCTGGCATTTTTTCTATTGGCAACCCTTTTTTATAACCCTTTTCATGAAATGCATTTTCACACTACAGCAGTATATTTAAAATACAAATGTAAGGAGGAATAGGCAGAGTCGGGGCCCAGGGGGTACTGGAAAAAGAAAAAAGAAACTGCCTCCATAACCAGTTTCCAAAGGTATGCAAATGGTCTTTTAACTTTAAAGACCTGTGAAAAACCGGGAGTGCTGGAGTCTTAATAAGACTCCAGACACTGCCCAGCCGAGCCCCAAGCAGCACACCCACTGACCTCTGGCCCCATGGCACTCTGAGGGCTTCGGAGTAAATGAAGAAAGCCTGGAAATGCAGCAAATAAACATCGCTGCACTTCCAGGCGTTTTCATTTACATGTGTTTGGAGAGGCCTTTGTGCCCCCCTGGGAACCCATTCACGCCCCCCCAGGGGTGCACGCCCCACAGTTTGAAGACCTGTGTTCTACCATGTTCAAGAAAGTTTTTTATTTTCTCAAACTACACGTAAGATTATTCTTAAACACTTCTTCTAAAGTTAATTCTCTAGTTTCTAAGAAAAATTCACCTAAAATTCTACCAGGAATCACCATATTTAGTTCAGGGACTACAGGTATCTGTGAGAAAACATTATCTACATCAGTATAATAATATTCTAATTTCCCTGTTCTATAGAACAAGCTTGCTAATACACTACAAGTTATCCCATATGTCAAAGGAAGGTGATGATAGGTGACACCTTCTGACACCGATGAAGGTAACTGCATACAAACATAACAATCTCTAACTTCCATAGTCCTCACATATTCGTACAGCAACTTTGAAAAAACATTATTAGAAAAATCATTTATAGACCTATCCTTATGGAAATCTGTTATATCTACCAGTTTAGTAACATGAGTATCATAAACCTCTTCTCTATTAGTCCTGTTCTCAGTGTGGTTTTCTACCCTTTCAAATGTCACCTTAAAAAAAATCGTTATTGCTAATATGATCCATAGAAGCATTAGTAATCCTGTACAACAAAAACACATTTTACACCATCTTCGGAGAAACCCATATGTAGGTTTTCTACTATTTCGGAAATGATCAGTTTCTTTTGACTTGGCCTCTTTTCATCCACAACTTAATTTTGTCTAAACCCAAGGCTTTGAGTGCCTATTTGGTTCTTTCAGTTACGTGTCTTGTCCAGTGTTTTAAATTCTCTGCGTCTTTCTTTGTCACTTCAATCCGTGCATGGGTCGTCTTTGTCTCTGTTTACACAATCTTGGTTCAGAACTTCATGATCATCTGTTTCTTCTCTGATATCAGATAAGATAACTCTCAGGATTTCCAAATCTTCTTCTTCTTCAACCACTTCCGGTACAGTCACTCCTAGACTTCTTTGGCTGTCTTCTTCCTCGGCTGTCTGCTTCCTCTTGTATATCAGGAAGTGCCACATACGTCCACTCTGGTGACTTGTACTTCTGGTGGGGTTTCTTTATCCTCTTCTCTCTTTTCAAGTGTGCCTGATCAGTGTCTTATGACTTCTCTTGACTAGACACTTCATTCACTTGTTCAGCGTTAGGAGATTTTACTCTCGTTAGTCGGTATCTCAATCTTTTAAGTTTATTAGGCCAAATTTCCTCTTTCGACGGTCTTTTCAACCTATTCCCCTTCTCACCTCGCTCTGTTTTCCAAGCTCTTTTTCCTCCAGATTTGTCCTCCTTGGCCTTCTCCTTCACTTTCTTCAGATTCTGTATCGGTTTGACTTTTACTTTCTTTAGATTTTATTCTCAGGGCCTCATGTTCACTAGCTACGTTTTTCCCCTCCTCGTGTTTCTTCCACGCAATCTTCCTGCTGACTAACTGTCCCTTCTTCTACCTTAATGGGTGTTGTCCGCAATAATCTTACCCTTACTCTCTGTATCTAATTCTTCACCTTCTATTTCTACGATTTCAGGCGGAATTTCTCTCGTGCTTGCACTTAGTGCTTCTTTATCAAGAATTTCTTGCTCAGTTTCTTCAATATTCTCTTTTATCCTTCCCTGTATTCCCACCTGTTCAGTCTCTGATTCGGAGCTAGTTTTCAGAAATTTCCAGTCGTCTCTTCTGTGGTATGTTCTCCGGCTCTGCAACTTGGCTCAACTCCGCTTCCCCCGTTCTTGGAGTTTGTCTTGTTCTTGTTCCCTCTGATTCTGAACTGGTATCAGACTCTTCCAAATATTCTTCCTCAGGTCGATTTATAGGACCAGGTATTCGAAGAGTTTGACTAGCATGAATCCAATTCTTTACCTTGGCACACTTCACAGCAGTCGTCGTGGTCAGAATCACTTGACGTGGTTTCCCCCAGCGTGGCACCGGACAATTTCTCCTTCTATGCACTTTGATTCGCACCCAGTCTCCAGGACTCAAATCATGAGCTGGCTTCTTCTCAAGGGTGGTTGCATCTGGTCCAACCTGATGAAACACAGAATGAACGGAATCCGCCAACCCCTTGCAATAATCCAAAACAAAGTCATCAGATATAGGCAGTAGTTTGTTGACAGGAATAAAAACATGTCTCATTGCTCTACCCATATTAATTTCATGGGGGCTCAGGCCAGTGTTCCTATCAGGAATCGACCTAATGTCATGAGCACCAGAGGCAAGACATCTGGCCATTTTAGACCTGTGGCCAAACACATTTTTCCCAATCTCTTTTCAATGGTGCCATTCATTTGTTCCACTACTCCAGAAGCCTCTGGGCGATAGGCGCAATGTAGTTTCTGTTGTACATTAAATGCTTCACAAATCAATTTTATAATTTAGTTCTGAAAATGCTTTCCTCTATCTGATTCAATCGTTACTGGGAAACCAAATCTAGGAATGAACTCTCTCAATAGGAGTTTCGCTACAGTAACTCCATCGCTCCTTCTAGTTGGGTAAGCTTCCACCCAACGTGAAAACAGGCAGACAACTAATAGGACATATCTTAGCCGATTACATGGGGACATTTCAATGAAATCAATCTGCATTCTGGTGAAAGGACCTCCCTCCTGTCCTATAGTTCCCAAACTCACTACTGTTTTTCTTCCTGGATTGTATTGCTGACATATAAGGCATCTTTGACACAGGCTCTAAGCTACAAGCCGGAACTTGGCGTAATAACAGGTCTGTTTTGAAAAGTCTAATCTTGGCATCCCTACCTATATGTGCCTGTCCATGGTACATCCGTGCCATGATAGAGATCATGCTATCAGGCATTACTGGTCTTCCATCACGATAAACCCAAACCTTATCTACCTCGCGTGGTGCACATCCTGATTTTATCCACGGTTTCTTTTCCTCCTCTCCTGCCTCTTCCTGTAACTGCCTCACCTCATCCCAGGTACTCACAGTGTTAGTAAAAAGCAAGGGACTTGAGTTCATTTCCTTTTCCCGGTTCCGATTCAAGGAGTTTTGGTTCCGCGCACAATACTGCGCTATGTCATTCGCAAATTCGTTACCTGCTGACACATAGTCTGTACCCTTGGAATGGGCTGCACTTTTTACAACTGCAATTTGCTTAGGCAGCTGCATCGCCTCAAGCAATTTTCCAACCACTTCAGCATTTCTGATCGGAGTTCCACTCGACGTCAAGAACCCTCTTTGAGGCCAAATCTGTCCAAAATCATGCACCACTCCAAACCCATACTGACTATCGGTAACCACAGTAACTCGCAGATTCTTTCCCAACTTGCATGCTCAGGTCAATGCAAACAATTCAGCAACCTGAGCTGATTTTACTCCTTTCAGGCAAGACGTTTCCAACACAGCCGCCAGAGTACATACTGCATATGCAGCACTCAGAATTCCCTCTTCAGTTCTCAGACATGACCCATCCAAAAAATATCACATAATCACTTTCTTTCAGAGGCACGTTTTTTATGTCCAGACGCGGCTTAGTGCAAAAATCAAGCACTTCCAAAAAATCATGATCCACGTCATCCTTCACTTCCACATTCACAGCACAAGGTAGCATGTTGAAGGATTTACATTAAGGAACCTCACAAGGCTCACATTTGTAGCACCCAGAATGACCTTCTCATATTTAGTTAGACGACTATGCATCATAAATTGTGTGCGGCTTCTTGTCAAAAGGATTGCAACATCATGGGGAACGAACCCTCTCACAGGATATCCCATCACAATTCCTTCACTCTGCTCCAAACTCTTACAGGTAGCAGCCACTGCTTTCAAACAACCAGGCAAAGCTACGGCTACAGGATCTAGTACAGCTGAAAAGTATGCAACCGGTCGTCTTAATTTTCCATGCCTTTGTACTAACACAGAGATTGCACATCCATCTCACTCGCTACAATATAGCTCGAATTCCTTTTCGTAATCAGGCATTCCAAGAGCTGGTGCTTCACACAAGCTGTCTCTCAGTTGTCTAAAATCCTTCATCTCCTCTTTATTTAGTTCAAGGGGGTCTTTCACATCACTTTTTGTCAAGCGTACCAAGGTTTTGCAATCAGCGAAAAGTTGCTGATCCACTGGCGACAATATCCCACCATTCCAAGAAACATTCTCACTTCTCTCTGAGTCATTGGTGCTGTCATTCCTTTTATTATCCTGATCCTGTCTGCAGTCACTTTCCTCAGGCCTTTCTCAATCTTATGACCTAAGTATTGTATATCCTTCTTACAAAACTGTAATTTTGATGGGGAAACCTTAAGTCCTTCAGCCACCAAATGATTCAACAATGCAACTGTGTCCACCACACATGCCTCTCGCGACTTTGATGCCACCAATAAGTCATCGATGTATTGCACGAGTACTGAACTTTCGGGCATTTTCAAATCTTCATGTCGATGGACTTTCTGTATACCCCTGTGAGATACGGCCCCATGCCAAAGTATGTTCGCCGAACCGGAACGCAAAAATGTGTTGGCTATCGGGGTGCAATGGGATAGAAAAGAAAGCATGACACAGGTCGATGACTGTGTACCATTCCGCATCAAGGGGAATCTGATATAGGATTACCGAAGGGTTCGGTACAATGGGACAGCAGGGTACAACAATTTTATTCACTTTTCTCAAATCTTGTACTAACCTAAAAGTTCCGTTAGGCTTCTTCAAACCCATGATCGTGAATTACATGGACTACTCATTACTTCTCTCAAAATTCCCTGTTCCATCATCTTGTCTATTACAGGCGTCACTCCTGCAATTATTTCTGGTGTCAATTTATACTGGGGACAATTCGGGTAGCTTACTCCTTCCTTTACGGTTATTTTCACAGGGTCTACTCTTTTCATCAATCCCATATCTTCTCCTGTGAAATCCCATACCTCGGGTTTCACTGTTTTCTTCAATTCCTGAGGCAATCCCTCCGATTAAATAAAACAACTTCCTCAGTAGTTTCAGGTTCCGAATTTGCCATGGTCATCTTATACAGTACATCCTCAGGAGTTTCAAAAGCTATGCCATCCGGGGTACAGATGATAGTGCAATTCGCTTTGCACAACAAATCTCTCCCTAACAAATTCACGGGGCTAGTATCACACACGACAAATCGATGCATGTCGGTGAATTTCCCTATTTTAACAGGATCAGTAAGATAAGTCTTTATCTGTCTATTTGAGACTCCTACTACTTGGATTGTGTCACCAGAGAGAGGAAGATTTTTAACGTCACCTGATCTAACAGTTGAACAAGTAGCACCAGTATCTACTAGGAAAGTAATATTTTCATCATTTACCTTTCCATCCACAAAGTGTCCTGTCTGATCTACCTCTAGAGTTGCGCTAAGTACGCACTCCTCATCCTCTCTTAGGCACCGTCAATAACTCTCTTCTGACTCACTCTTATCACGCTGCAGCCAATACTGCGAAACAGCACTAGCGCGCGGTAGCTTCGTTACCTGTTCCTCGGTGTAGAATCCTGTCTCATTACTGTATCTCTGAGGATTTACGCTCTGTGGAAAAGGTGGCTTTGGCACCTGACACTGTTGGGTAACAACCTGCTGCTGTCGCGGCGGTTGACAACTCACCTCATTCTGCACCTGTGGATTCAATGATGCATTATCACCATTAGCACTCGGGGGCAATTTACACTCGGATTTCCAATGCCCTAATTTCCCGCAATTATGACATGGCCATTTCTTTTTTGCTTTCTCTAAGCTGATTTGTCCCTTTCCTTTTCCAATATTAGGCTTTTGTCTAACTTGGCCCATGCCATTAGCTTGCTCAAGCAACTGGGCTTCTTGCCTCTCCACTACCTTAACTTGTGCCCACATCGCCTTCTCTTTCAGTTTGCGTTGTTTGGCTTCGATTTCATCACTAAAATATTTTGCATGTCGTAACACTTCATCTATCTTTTTATTTTGCCAATCCACTGTATGCTGTTTGATCATTTAGCTTACCTCGGGTCTTAAACCATAAACAAATCGATTTACAAAATGACTTAAATCCTTCTCGCTTAATTTCTCATCACCACTGCATTGCTTAAAAGCTAACAGTAACCTTTCATAATAGGCGTGAACAGATTCTTTAACCTCTTGGTGAGTTCTATCAATTTTTACCCAATCGGTTTCCTTTGGCGGCACTTTGTTTTTCAAAAAAGTAATTACCTGTTCATATTTCCTCATTACCTCCGGATCAGGGGCTCCCGTCTTAGGATCCCTAGGGTACTCTTGAGTTGGCCAACCTATTGTAATTTTACATTCTACCCATAAAACTGCAGGTACAATTATATCAAAAAGACCATTCAGATCTATCCACAACACTTTCGATAATTTAACAAACCGTTCTACCTGTCGGTACCACTCTACTGGTTTGTCTCTTAACCTCGGGGAAATTATTGGTAAATGACAAAATATCCTGCCTAGTCCAGTGAACGTGTACACAAACCCCTCCTGGGATCTCCCTCATGGGACATTCAGTTACTACTGGCTCCTTTTCTCTTTCCGGAAATGCCGAAAAGGTCTTATCTGTCGTATCCTCTCTCTTTCGAAACCACCTACTTTTCCACCTATCTACATCACCCCATTTCCTTAACAAGGCAATCAGTTCTTAATTTGAGTCAATCTCCCTGCAGTATTCAGATTTTCAATATCTTTCTCAAAAAAATCTACTCTATATGGTTTTGTGATGATCTTATTTTCTCAAAGTCAATACCCATTTCACTCGCTGTCTCCAAGTTTCTCATGCAAACTCATCGCTCTCCAAGTTATACTTTTGCAGAGAAACATTAGCTGCTCGTCCTGATATGCTTTTTTAATTTTTCAGTTGGAATAGTCCCTACTATTAATTCTTCCAAGGTTACTTTTAATTTTGCGACATCTAAAGGTTGAGGTTCGGTATCTTTTCGCTTTAAACTCCTTAACCAATCACTTAATTCCTCAGAAGTGGGTCCTACAGGGATTGTCTCACTTCTTATTCTATCCGTATTTCTCTCCGGGGTTTCTGGTGCCGATTCTGTTGTCATCAGCGTCTTACTTGCTGGACTTTGATTTATAGTCAGATTTTTAGGAGCACTTAGACCTGATGTTCCTGCCATTTTTCCCCATGCATTTCCTCCAGCTCCACTTCTTTCTGTCTCGATTTGTTTACTACTATTGTATGGAACTGTTGAACAATGCTCACTATCTTTCTGTTTATCAAAGACAGGCATCACCGGCCCTATAGTTACAGGTACAGTTACTGCTTCCATATTCTTGGTTAATTCTCTAATTTTCTCAGTTAATTTCATAGTAGTTCTAGCTAATTCAACCGAATTTTAATTTCCAGTCCTAACAGGTTGTGACATTTCAGAGTGTCTAAATTGATTATTTTTCCCTAAATCAGGTGGCGTTTGCTCAAGATTTTTATTTAGCATGGTTTCTTTCACCAGCGCACTCGGCGTCCGTAACGTAGAATTTGGTTGATAAGGGGAGGATTTTTATAAAACATGTCCTCTAGCACTTCATCCTCCGATTCATTCACACCATACTTATAACCTTCTGACCCTGTATTGTTTCTCTTTTCTGTACACTTTCTGCCACTTGTCTCTTCAGTATTTCTCAAAGGAAACATACCATCAGTCATGTTTGCATTCCGCCATCTTCTCATTCAATCCTCATGACTTTCCTGCCCACACTGTCTACCAAACATGTAATTATACCTTCTTCTACTCCGATGCCGTTCCCTTTCATACATCTCTTCTTCCCACTCTGTCAAAGCCTCGAACTGAGTAGGTCTAGGTCTCGGTTCTAACCTCATCATTCTTTCTCTTGAGTTTCTTAATATAGCTAAACTAAACGAACCACTTTCTGGAAACGCTAGGACTCCATCCTCTTTTGTATACTTTGCCCAATTCTCTAGCCAAATACATGTATGGTACCCATATTTCGCTACCATAAAAGATGCAGGCGATTTCGGTGGAGGAAGTATCTGTCCTTCCCTAGTCACAATTGTCTTATCCTTTTTAAATAGACTTTTAATTTTCCCAAACCATGATTCTTTCTCTTTCTCAGGTGGATCGTAGTACATCATTTTATCTTTCCTAGTTCTGTATCACTAGACTTTTCAAATCACTTCCCTTGCGACAATTCCGTAAGCTCTCCAATCCCAGCGCGACTCACACTAATGCACCAATCCGGGGCGTCTACATCACACTGGCAAATTCTCCACTCCTAGCGTGACTCACACCAACGCACCAATCCGTGAAAGCTTCGTCTCTCTACGCTGGCCAATCCCAGCGCGGTCTTCCTGACGTCAGCATTTCTCGCTACTCCTGCTTCTGCTGACCCCTCCTTTACAAATTTTATCGGCAAACTTCTTTTACGTTTTCTTTAATCAAAAATCTGTTAGTAACAACATAAAAACACCACCATTGCCTGTTTCGCTAAACCAAAGAGAGAGTTATGTTCGTTTACACAAGAATTCTGTATTTCCAGTAGGCAGTGCTTACCTCTACCCTACCACAGAATTATCACGTTTCGCTGATAAAGTAGCACTTCCCTCTACCTTACCATTCTAACAAGCAAAAAGGCTAACCGTTTCTCTGGGGATAAAACACATGTGGAGACTACACTGCTCCTGAGAATTAAAGCCAGAGTTTCACGAGAGAACCTGTTGCTATTTAACTCGCGCACATTCACACAGAAATGTCCCTACCGATAACACACAACGATGTCATCAACTCGAAACCAGACAATGCGTTGTGCGACTTCACTTGCCACACATTTCCCCATGTACCTACAGGGCAACCAGACAATACTCCATGCGACTTTACTTGTCACACGTCTCCCCGTCTACATACAGGGCAATCAACTTCCTACGTCCCGGAAGTCTTCAAACCAATCGACAACATAAAACGCAACACGACTCAACGTAGAATGTTAGAACATAATCAATAATCGCCAAACCAATGCAATAAAACCATAACTCTGCTACCAGAAAACTGCTCCAGGAGAAAAGGGCAAATTTACATATCCTCCCTATGTCACAGGCTCGTCACCACACTAACTCATTCATACATTCATTCATTGGTGGGGCCCATAACACCAACACTCATACGTCTCACTCTAGTCTGCACACAGGAGGGAAAGAAGCGTTGGGACAGGTGGGGGGTACCTTGTTACCTGTCGGGAATAATTCCTTTACATTATATACATCTGTACCTATAGAATCCTAACTTTGACATCAAGGCACTCCACCACTTTGTCGATGGACCAATTAGTTGGACTGGTTGATGGTGATTTAGAACCAGCTAAAACACATTTAAAGCTTCGGAACCTTTGGTTAACTTTCAATACCTTATTAAAGAATCACAAACTCGTTTCTTGATAATCAAATTTTAGTTTATCTAATTAGGTCACTCTGTATCGGCATTTCCAGGATTACAGTTCAAATACATTTTCTATTGAGTGATTTCCAATCTTTGATCTTTAACATAAATTTTACATAACATTCATATTTACCTAAATTTTGAACATTGGCGACCACCTCCAGAAGAACCTGTCAGCCCACAGAAGTAATCAAAATCCCTTCAGATGGAATCGTCCTTTTATCATAAAAGAAACCCAGAAAATCTCCTACAGCTCAACGCAGTCCCCACGATTCAGCCAAAGGACCGGGCGATCGAACTAACAACCCCGCAAATCAATCCTCCACACCAACAGCAGCCGACACCCCCTCTTCTAAATCCCTTTCTTTTATACTCTTTTCCTCCTTACTTTTAGGACAATGTACAACAATTTAGGGGTAGAAAGTGTTCTGATTGGCTAAATTCTCTGAATTTTGTAAGTCTCTTGAATTTTCCCAGGTTTGCCGATTTCCCATGAGACAGGGCATGACATTTCTCAATTGTATTCTTTTGGGTAGTTTCACAGGCAAAAGTTCCGAAGTAACAACATGTAAGCTTTTTTGTACAGGTCTTTCATTGTCCCCTCGGTCATTCACACTAGTCTTCATCTTGGCAATCCTCCATGTTCCTATCCTTGACAAGGAACATTTTGTTTCTCATCGGAGGTCGCTTGGAGATCTTCAGAGCCATCCGAGTCTGCGCAGTAGGCATCGCGCTCACATGACGGTGGCAACTTCCAAACTCCATTTTAAGTACTGCGGCCTAGTAGGCCCAAATGCCAACTTAAGCAAAAATAAACATAACAGTAATTAATATATAGAAATGAAGATTCTAATGTTAAACCCGCACTAATCCCAATATATATTAGTATTTTGCTAGCTTGTAGTAACATTTAAAGCAATAATACTCACCATTCTGCAGCACTGGAAGCACAAACCATCACAAAAGCAACATGAATCATGCAATTCTCTATTTCAACACATCCTAAAGTTAGTTTGCGTACCATAGTTAATCATTTAATTATTTGCCATGCAATTAGCATTTTATTCCCACGTGTATCGTGTGTTTATTAAGGTGCAATTGTTGATTATTTATACTACTTCACACAATTAGTACAAGTTAATATTTTGAATGATTACGTAATTAATATTTCATGCAAAAATCGAGGAGGTATACAAAATTTTGCTTTACCTGTTCCATCACAGGCAAGTACACGCACTACCACAGCTCACCCCTCAGTTGTGTATATTATTAGTCGAGGGGGTGGGGAGACAGGAGAGAATGAGGCAAAGGGGGCACTCTACATTTTTAGAATGGCTACAACATTATTTTGCTGTTGTTTATTTTTTTAAACCCTTCAGCGCGGCGCGGTTTACCGCGCTGTGCTGAAGGGTTCTTGCGTGGGCGGGGCCGTGAAGGAGTGGTTCCGTCATCCGCACAGCGCGACCGACGCGCGTGACGGAACCACTTCGTCACGCGCATAGAAGGAGTTAAACTACTTTATGTATCATTGCTTTATCCAGCTAAATGTTGGCAAGCTGCACACCTCTTTTCTCTTGGATGTTGAAAAAGCTGCTGCAGCTACATATTAGATATGCGTGTATTGTAACAGTACTAGTCAGAAGGCACATCTTCTGGTAGGGGAAGGACCTCTGCAGTCCGGCACTGCCAGATTTATTAGGGTTTTGAATATTAAAGGGGGAGAGCTGCGCTGGTTCTGCTGCAAATTACCTGAAACGACAATAAGTCATTAGGCACCGTAATAAATAAGAAATATTATTGAAAGATGATCCTGTGCCATTTACCTCACTTGCTGGCCGCTCTTCTTTCTGCACCGCTACTCCTGGCTTCTGTTGCTGAGTAGTGGGGCGGGGAGAGGGGTTGTCATGTGAGTCCGGGACACAGCAATGCTGGAAGACAAAAAGGGCTCCGCTATATGAAAGTAAAAGGGAGGAATGGCACACTGTTATATAATAAGAAATGGATGTTTGTAACGTAGTTTGCGGCCAGCCACGCAGAAGAAAACAAAAGTGCGACCATTTTAAATATCAAGTGGGGTCTGCACTCTACAATGAAATTAAAGGCTCGCTGGCATGTCGTGCTTGTAGTAGGTCAAACTCATTTAAGAAAATAGTGCTTCCAGACTAAAGAAGACATACCATGTAACAACCGAAGTAAAAGGGCCAGTCCTCATGGGAGGTTACAAATGAAGACAAGGCGTTACAAAGTAGGGACTGACAAGCCTATTAACAAATCAGAAGCCAGCATTTACGAAGGACAGTGACACAATCCAATGACAAATAAGGGCGGAGAGTGGGCAGGGCTTCAAGTACATACTCCAATACAGCATGGCTCGCAACGCATGCGCTGCCCCGGCTTCACCTAAAGCGTAGTGGGGGACTAACCTAGTTAAACAGTAAGCAAGTGACATCACGGCAAGTGGCATCACGATGCGTGATGTCAGGACACATGGCATCATAGGAATTGAAATCACAGGAAGTGGCACTTCTTGTGACATCAGATCTTAAGCCCTCACATATATGTTTAACGGGTCTATCGTGTAAATTTGAGCACATTTCAAGAATACATGCAAACCTTCCTGATTTAGGCAAAAGATTCACACTTCTGTAAGCTACACATAAATCAATGTTGCCTTTTGTCAGTGTAAACTTCCTCTGCTCAAGGATTGAAAAAATTAACTCTATCGCCATCTTACTCATCCAGGCATAATATTCCATATACAGCACATTTCTATGTACATGTGATTGCATTAGCTACCTGTGCTCTCCATAGGTGAGACCACTCTCTTATGTGAAGTATTCTTTCTCAGCTTTACCCGCCTGCACTCATTTTAGGAAATTGGGGCTTATTTTTCACATTCAGGCCATGACCCAAAGCAAGACCGAAAGGGAAGAAAGGAGAGAGATTAGAAAACGACGATGAAGGCAGAAAAGGGAATGAAAAAACAACCTGCAAGAATAAGCAGTTTTAGGGTAGTGAAAGAAAAAGGTTATGGCAACCTTGGCATTCAGAAAAGTTTGGGACTCTGCATGTATGTTTTCACAAATTACACACTGCCCCTAAAACTTCACCTCAACATTTAGCAGCAGACATCTTTCATGTGCTTATTGTTGGCATAACTATATCTAAACCACCCTCACGTTTACCAGTGCAACCTGACAGCTCACCCTGGAATCAGTACCACCAGAATGCCCAGGCAAAGAATGGACTATACATTTCAAAGTAAGAGGTATCAGCCCCACATCAAAATAAGTGTAAGCTGCACAGTATCCAAGGATGAAATGGAAATGGTGATAAAGGTAACTCACAAGAAAAAGGCACATGCAATACCAGTCCCCAACTAGCACTTTCAAGAAAAGGTTGGGCTTCCAGAGGAAATATTACTGGTTTGCATAGAAATCCTACCTAAGTGGGGAGATATCGGCACAGCAAGAGACACAACAAACTATTGCCAGGAATCCGATTCCACACTAGACTTTGCTCGATAATAAGACCTCTGCATATTCTAGGCATGTTACTCTGCCAAGATGGTGCTCCAGACATGGCCTACTTGCCCTACTTGTTTTCAGTAACATTGACCTGTGGGCTCACCTATTCACTGTAACCTCATCCTGAAAGACCCAGCTCTAGGTAAGTACACATGATCTGTCTTTTAATAGATAGCATAACTCTGAATTACATCAGTCTTCCAGACCTAAGAGCATCACAACAACAAAGCTACCCTGTGTTGTTTTGTTTTAATACAGTACATTGCAATCTACGCTGCAGTAGGTGGATGTGAAAAGAGCAAAAAAACAAAACCACCCATAACTCTGAAATGGTAACAACTTTGTAAAATTAGCTATATCCAGCACTATTGAATTTCCAGAGTTACAAAAATGCCACTTGTCTTCCTTTCAAGGAAAACAGCTCTTAAACATTTGGTGATTGGAACTAGTAAATAAAGCACACAATTTCAAATGTTTGGAAATCTTTTTCTGTTGTGGTGTGACCGATTTAGATACTTCTACACAAAACCGAAATATTTGGGTCATGGAGGGGCAAGCAGGCTTATGCAAGGCAGTCCTTATTTTAAGTGAGAAGTGCACAATTGTGGAATCTGCCCGCCGCCCACGCTTCAACCTAATTTGCCAAGAATTAAAGACAAAGCATTAACCTTTGATGTAAAACAGGAGAAATAAAGATATGTCCATCTAATGGCTAATATGAACAATGGGAAAGCTGAAAACCTGAGATCAATCCCAGGTTCCTGGCTTGACAAAATTCTGTGATCCTAGGCAAATCTCTCTTATGTTTGATTAAATAGGCTGTAATGTTGTGTACCATGTATAATAAGAATCTAGAATGCGGGTAAAGGGAAACCAAATAGGTTCACAGCCAGGAGGAGATGTTTGATGAAAGTTTGACTATGAGATCCACCTGCCTGCTTACCCTCCCGGAGCTCTAAATAGACCGCTACTAAAGAAATGCTAACATAGTGACCAAATAGGTTGGTATGCGTGGCATGTATGAGTATGGCGAATGGAAGTTTAACCACTGAATGCAACCAAATAGGATACTAACGGGATCCTTGTGAGGTCCTAATGAAAGCCAACTATCCCCGTGAGGCATTGGTGTGATGGCTGAAACATGATGTCCCAGGGTTACAGAGAATACTAATTTCCATAGTGCATCCCCACCTATTTTTAACTCAGTCAAGGTTCCCCCCGTGAAAATAAAATTAGCCCTCAGGGCATCCTAGACTATTTTTAAATCTAGAATCCCACCCAATAACCAAAGAATTTCCTTGGCAACCAAGGTTGAGCCCACCCAGATACATTAGGTATCTGGCCGAGGATTCTATGATGAAGCATGCCAGTTGGAATTCCAGTGGGTGAGTGCCCTTTTAATACCATAGGGTGATCCCCTCGGGCTGGCATGGAGAGATGGGCTAAGTACAGTAGGAGTTCACTCTGTTGTTTTTTTCAATGGTTAGGTGTTTGGGAAGGTGAGCTAACCCTGTATCAGTTCTCACTCACTCTTTCTTGGAATATAGTAATACGAATCTAAGCCACATATATAATGCATTTGACACAACTTTCATGTGGCTTCTACATGCCAGCCACACTCTAACCTGATGAACCAAGAATTAAATATAAAACATTGACCTCTGATGTGAAATAGGAGAAATAAAAAGGTGTCTATTTAGTGGCTGAATTGCACAATGTGTGCTGCCCATAACCTCCGTATGGTAGGTGGGGGCCACGGTGATGACATAGGGCTGTCGTCCTAATGCATTGCCCTGTCGAGAAAAGGGATGTCGCACTCTGTAATGTCGTGACCTGAAGGGGACGTATTCCTTTTATTTTTATTTTTGTTTATTTTTTTTTAGTCCTCATTCTGCCAGTTCACTTGTTGGCAATACTCTTATCCTTCTCTGGGGATCCAAACCAGGTTAGAGTCGTTCCACATAAGAGGGAGGCCGTTTCCGCTTCCATTCTTTCTTTGGAGTGCCCGTAGCACAGAAGGAAACAGGACCGACGGCTAAACATTGGCTTAATCATTGGACCTCAGGTTTTGCGACCAGTCCACCAGCTTAACCCATACCTTCTCTCGGCTGCTTGCATCACATAGCAAGTCCTGTTTACTTTTTTATTTATATATATATATATATATATATATATATATATATATATATATATATATATATAACGCTTCTTTTACAATCCAGGGAAAGAGGAGGGGCATCCGACTTCCACAATTTACAAATCTCCCGCCTCCCTAAAAGAATTACATAAAAAATAAAGGGGACGTATTCCTGTGTGCGCTGTCACAAACCCCGTATGTGAAGTGAGAGGGCTGTCACTGTAGAGGTGCGTGCAGCTTTGAAGGAGAAGCAAGCCATTACTCGTGGAGAAAGTGCAACAATTTAACTACCCAACAATCAAAGGAGGACCCAAGACCTGCCACCGAATTGAAGGAGGCTTATCACATAGGTGGAGAAGTGCGTGAACGCTTGCGGCCTCCACTGTAACATCCAGTCTTCTGCACTCCAGCGGGCCACTGACGTGTGACAGGGCACTCCGACCCTCCACTCCAGCGAGTAAGAGTGAATTCTGGGCCACCAATACTGGACTGACTTTACTGACTGACATACTACAGTGTGAAGGCTCTTTGACTTTCTCAAAGCCATCATGGAACTTCTAAGACTTGAACTCACAAGCGGGGCCTAGCTGCAATGCTGCTTCACATAAATAGGGAATAATCTTGATCCTTTTACAGGGAAGTGGAACTCGAGCTCTGATCCAAGGAAAGCTAGTGTGCTTGCCTTTAGAAGACTGCGTATATTATTTGAACACAAAATACATGGGTGGATGTACGAAAACGCCAATGCACCACCCATGTAAAACCTACCTGATGCACAGTAGCGCAAGGCAGCTCACTAAATAGTCAGGTGAAGGCCCACCGCTCCCCGCCCTGGAGGGGCGCCCCTAGCCCCCGCCACAGATTTACACTTAGGATTTCCGCATGGCCGTTACAAATGTAGTTACATGGAATGTTCGAGGCATGCATACGCCGGCGCGTCGATACTCAGTCTATGCATACATGCAGCGACATGCAGTGGCCATAGCTCTCCTGCAGGAAACACACATGACGCCGAGGGAACTGCGTTGATATGGGTGATGGCGGGAACCCCGTTTGTCTGTTTGAAGGCACTGGTAGACCCAGGTGGGCGGTACACCCTAGTACACGGGAGAATTGATGGGCAGCAAGTGCAGCAAGTGCTACTGGGGTCCCTTTAGGCGCCGAATGTAGAACAGCCCTCCTAACTGGCCAGCCTGTCGGCGGTACTGGCGCCATTCGCTGGCCTTCCCTGGCTCCTGGGGGGGACTTTAATTCCGTACTTGATGTACACATGGACCGGTCCTTCCCGCCCCTGCGGGGCACACAGGTGGGGTCGAACGCCAGAGCCCTGACCACCTGGCTGTCACATTGGACTCTGATCGACCTGTGGCGGAATGTCCACACGGACAACCGCGTGTATTCATACTACTCAGCGGTTCACAGCCTCCATGTTCGGTTGGACAGGGTGGTGGGCACCCATTCGGTGCTTCCGTGGGTGATTTGTGCGGAATACATGGGCCGGACGCACTCGGACCACGACCCCCTCATCCTGGGGCTTCGGTGGCAGCCGGATAGACCTCCGGTGCCGACATGGCGCCTTCAGACGGCGGCCCTGGAGGATTCGGAGTTCCGAGCCTCCCTGGGCACAGCGATTGAACAGTATTTTGACCTTAATGAGGGCTCCACTGACAGCGAGCTGATAGAATGGGACGCCCATAAAGTGTATATCAGGGGGCACTGTTTGGGCGCGACGTGGAATATTCGAAAGCAGCTGGCGTGTGCTCTTGCTGCCCTGGAGTCCCGCCTCCTCTCATGCGAATTACGTGGGGAAGGTGGGGGTACAGACTCGAGTCGCTTGCTGGAGCTCCGGGCACACCATGCCGAACTACTAGACCGGCTCCGCTGCCTTAATTATGCGGCTCACTCGGCCCGGGTGCACGCTGCGTCCGATAGGGCCGGGCGGCTCCTGGCTTGGCTGATTAGACAGGAGACTGCTCGTGCCCCAATAGGTGCCATTGCTGGTCCTGATAGCACACTGGTCCATACACAATGGGAAATTCACCAGGCGTTCACGGCGCATTATACCTCTCTGTACCGATCAACGGGGCGGAGGCGAGCGTGTGACCTGGATGAGTTCTTGGAGACGGTGGAGCTACCAGTGGTCCCTGAGGAGCATCACGCATCCCTGGAGAGTCCCCCCACAATAGACGAGATAGGGGATGCCATCTCCTCTCTAGCTACGTGGAAGGCGCCGGGGCCGGACGGACTTCCGGCGGAATATTACAAATCTTACCGAGAGTCACTGATACCGAAACTCCTCAGCCTGTACTTGACCGCCCTAGAGGACGGCACTCTACCAGAATCGTTGAAGGAGGCCTATCTGATTTCCCTACTTAAGCCAGGACGAGACGCCACTCAGCTGGGGTCCTATCGCCCGCTCGCCCTGCTCAACACGGACTATAAAATCCTGGCGAAGATACTGGCGGAGAGGCTGGCGCCAGTGGTGCCCACGCTGGTGCACAGCGATCAAAATGGCTTTGTGCCCAAACGCAGCACCTCCCTTAATTTGCGGCGGTTTTTTCGAGTAATGGCGGAGAGTACCCAACACTGGCCCAGAGCAGGCTGTCTGGTCTTGGACCTGGAGAAAGCCTTCGATTGCTTGGAATGGGGGTACCTGGTGACGACGCTGTCGCGATTTGGACTGGTGCTTTGGTACGAGTGTGCACTGGCCCGTATATCTCGGACCCCATCAAAGTCGGCCGTGGCACTAGGCAGGGATGTCCGCTGTCACCCCTCCTGTTTGCGCTTGCAATGGAGCCGTTGGCGGCGACGCTCCGTAAGGACTTGGCAGACGGCATCCCGCTGGGAGATGCGACACACCAGGTGTCCCTTTATGCGGATGACCTCCTAGTATTTGTTAGGGACGTGTCTTCTATCCCTGCGGGGCTGGAACGTATCCTGTCCACCTTCGAACAGCTCTCGGGACTCCGAGTGAATGCAGCCAAATCCTGCTTATATGCATTCAGCGACGACACTCGAGACCCTGATTACCACCTCGGCGGGGTACGGGTACAGTGGCAGCCGGACACCTTTCGATATTTAGGTGTCCAGATCTATCCGGACTCAGATGGCATTCTGGAGCACACTTGCCCACTCGGTCACCGGCCGAATAGCGCTAGTCGAAATGGTAGTACTACCTCGTCTGTTGTACTACTTTGCCAATCTGCCGTTGTACATACCGGCGTCCTTCTTCACGAGCCTCATGCGCTCCCTCCTTTGTATGGGGAGCGGCGCACCACAGGGTTGCATTGCCCAAGCTGTGTCTCCCCATAGGCCAGGGCGGGCTCGCGATGCCATGTCTTGAACATTACTACTTGGCAGCGCAGTTGCAATGGGTGGCACGGTGGCTGGCGGACAGATGTCGTGAGGACACTGCGACGGCGGGGAGCCCTCCGCTGGTGTTAGCTGAGCTCCTTCGGATCTTTCATCCGACGACGGGTGCTCTGCGACCCAAGCCACTGCTGTTATTGGTGGCGTGTAAATGCTACCGTAGAAGCCTCCGGCTTACCAGTACCAGGCTCCCTTACGCCCCGGCTATACCCTTGGAGGGCTCCCCTTGTGGGCGGGGCACGCTTGGGGCAGCGGAACTGAGGGACTGGCATACGGCTGATATCCACACTTTGGTGGACCTATACCATGATGGAGGCCTTCTGCCATTCGCGACCCTTGCGGAGGAGACTAGGCTGGCGCAGGGCCAGTTCCTCCGCCATCGGGCACTGATAGAGACACTGGCAGGTCACTGGGGAGACTTACGGGAGGAGCCGGAACAGCACTTAGTGGTGCAGTATCTTCATGTCATGGGCCGAGGGGGGCACTTTATTAAATCGTTCGCCGCGGCCTTGCGAGCGCATGTAGCGCCGAGCCTAGGGGAATTGCGCGAGAAATGGGAGGTGGACCTTGCCCACCCTATGGCGGATAAAGAATGGGAGAGGGCGCTACAGTGGCCGAGGAGGGTGCCTAGAAATAAGAGATTCCGCTAAATACAGTTCTTCGTCCTGCATAGGGCCTACCTTACACCGGCTGCCATTAATAGATATTTCAATCGCGTGGATGCATGCTGCCCCCGTTGTACGGAGGTTAATGCTGACCTGCTTCACATGCTGTGGGGTTGCCCGGAACTGCACACATATTGGCAGGCAATACACGGGGTGCTCCGCAGGTGCACGGGGCGGGAGCTTCCCTCTGAGTGGACTACTTACTCGTTGCACCTCTTTCATAGGCCACCCCCGGCTAAGGTTGCCTCTCGTTTTATAGATCTGGGGATCATAGTGGCGAAGCGACTTATCACTAAGCGCTGGAAGGCAGACGCTGCGCCGCATGTGCGGGCATGGCGCGGCTCTTTTCTGGTCTGGGCAAAGGCGGAGGAAGTGGCACTTCGGCGGGAGGGAACACTGGGCCTTAGGGTGACGCCAATTGCATCCCAGTGGGGGGAGATGCTGCAGGTCCTGCTGCAATCAGAGGGGGTGACCCAGGCAGGGGACAGTGGTGAGCTGCAGGAGCAACCCTAGGTGCTAGAGGGCTGTCTGATCTGACGGGGTGTCACGACGCTGGGTATAACTACTTTGACACCGACGACAGTGCATGCCGCGGCTCGGATACTAGTAAACGAGGTACTCCTGGCGTCGGGGGCCGGGGGGAGGAACCCGGCGAGAGAGGGGTATGAGGGGAGGGGCAACTGGAATGAAAACTGAGAGCTGCTGTTGGATGTTGTTTTAGTTGCTACGCTGTGGAGGGGACAGCTACCCAGTTGCAGAATGGGGAGTTTAGCACTGTTTGAATATCTGTTTGGGGGTGCACTGGGAAACGTACGCATTTGGCAACAGAGACGGCGGTATGATGATCTCCACAAGTGCCGAGATCGCAAAAACACGCGTGGTGATGGACTTGCTCATAGCCTCACAGGTTGCAACTTTGGACAATGCTACATGCCACTCATTTGGTATAACATGTTCTGATTGTATGTGATATGCCCTGAGACTTTGCCATACAATAGATGTAACTATGCCCTCTGCCAATATGAGATGTACTGTATGATTCTCATTGCAAACTTAATAAACAGATTTCTAAATAAAATAGAGGGTTAATGTGTCTCCTGCAAAGCTCATCATGTAACGTGAAAATTACAAATTTTATTTTATGTAGCTAGGTAGGTGGGTTACTGCTTTCAACACAGAGATGTTTATGCTACTTGCAGTTGCAATTCTTCTGATACAGCATAGTGAGCTATGAAAGATGATATGTGACATCTGCACCTTTTAACCCCCCATTGTTTTATGTAACACATCCTGTACATTGATTTACAAACTTATATGATTTATTGTATATGTAATATGTCCATATGATGTAAAGCGCTCTGACATCCTACTTTGGGACGAGTAGCACTATACATGGAAAAAAATAGTGATACATTATTTCAATGCCTCCTCAGGGGTAGTAAGCACTATATAAATGCTATTTATTTTGTGGAAATACTGCAGAAGACCCAACACATCTTACATTCTTACAGTGCATGCATATCTTATAAACAGGGACTGGACTAAGTTAAAAACTGTCTCTCTTAAGTATGTGTGAAGTGCTAACGAGGTGTGAGCCTTTGTTTCCCCTCCGCTTCATTTGCATCAGGTGTGAGGCACCTGACGGCTCCCAGCCAGGAGACTCGAACA